>NC_134397.1:265068150-267510232 GCF_050003625.1 Haematobia irritans | reverse complement strand
GCTGTTAATACTATATATACTTCTTTTGATCAATCTTGTATTTTCTTAAAAAGCGCTTTATTATTGATAACGAATATTCGAAGCAGTTCAATAATCACTTAATTCTATATGCTCCAATAAATTAAAAAATCATTAAACCTGCAAAACAAAACAAAAATATTATTGTGCCTAAAGACCTATTGTGTGTTAATTTAAACACAATATTTAAAGAAAAAACAAAAAATACAGATAACAAATTTCTATAAAAGGAATCTACCGAATTCATTTAGTGCCAATGTTAATTATTTTTCTTCTGTTAATTGAAAAACAACAATTTTGAGAAAATGAGTAAAATAATTGGAGTTTTTCTTTTGCTATCGATAACTGCGGTAAGTTCAATAAGTGACGACACAAAATTAATACTTTTTCCTGAAGTGAAAATTTTAACACCGAAGAAAAATTGAATAAAAAAAAATTATCAATTTCGATACATCGGTGGTTTCTTTTCTATTGATTTTTAATAATAGTATACATTTATCACAACAGATTTTGGCCGAACGTCCTTCATGGTATCCCGAAAATGCTGCTGAATTGGAAGTTAACTGTATGAAAGAGCACTCTGTTAGTCCTGAAACTGTTTCGAAAATGCGTGGTTTTCATTTGGAAGAAGCTCCTGCTATAGTGTCCGTTCTATTCTGCAGTGGTAAAGCCAAAAATATCTACACCGCAGATTTGGGTTTTGTTCCCGAACGCTTTGCCTATGGCATGAAGCAGAATGTGAAACTGGATTGTGATGTCGACTTTATTCGAAATTGTGCTGAGACACATAAAGAAGTACAACCTGCAGAAACCATGTATTTCAGAGTTGTGAAATGTGTTTTCGATAACAGAGAAGGACATTGCAAGAAAGTTGAATAAAGGAGCAAAAAAATTAACACTATTTTATTGCAAATAAATAATGTTTTTTTTTTACAAATTAAAGTAATGAAATGAATTTGATTTTAAAAATAGTTTTAATTCTAAAATATTTTTGGGGCAAATTCACAAAAGTCACCATAGACTCCGTTGTGGGGTACAGATTTTTTCACCATTTTCGATTAATCATCATTAATTTTTTTGATTGGAATAAATATTTGATGGTGACCAACATTTCCAATACAAAAACTGTTATCATAACCTCAAAAACTTAGTTTAATTATAATACGGATGCGATGTGAACTCTATCATTATATAGAATAAAATTTTGTAGATCCAAACTGAAGTTGTCTTAAGTAAATCAAAAAAAAAATCTTAAGGACAAAAGTTACTAATTCCATTTATTGAGATTTCCATAATGCTTTGTGTAAAAAATAATTTATTTAAATTGTTAACTATCATTTAAAAAATTCTTTATTCTCATAAACGAAAAAATAAATTAAATTTAAAGATAAATATCATTGGGACCACTGTTTTTGGGAATTGTACGAATTTTTGTTTTTATTTATTTATTTAATAATTTGTAAAACTGGTACAACAAGATGATACATCTTATATATGAACAATGTGTAAAAGTGTTGGTGTAGGAAAAACATATTAATGTAAATATAAAAACTTATTTAATATAAAAAAAAAATATAATAATTGAAAATTTCGATAAGTTAGCAATATTTTATATTGTGAACAAATTCTTAAAAAGTTTAGCAACTATTTTAAATAATTCATTTTTAAATCGAATAGCATTGTTTGTAGTTTGCAGTGTGGAAGGTAAGGCGTTCCAGAGACGAGTGGTGCCGTATCTTAGGATGTATTATTTTCAGTCCTCTGTTCGAGCGGGCAAACTGGACGGCCCATAGATTACGTAGCACTCCGTGAACATTTCCGACTGCGAAAAGAATATGATCTGACCAAGTAAGTTTTGAATTAAATATTATTCCCAAATTTTTGTTAGATTGAATAAAATCAATTGCAACATTTGCTTCTGCTTTAGCTTATATTGAACTTATTTGTATGGTCAATGAATTTTATAAATATCTGCGTGTAGTTCTTAAAAATTTTGAGACGAACTTGCACTGAAAAAAAATATTTAATTAAAATATTTTTACATTTATAAGTAAAATATTAATTATTGCATTTAATTAATTAGGAAATATTTCCAATTAAAATATAAATATAAAATTTTGTTCGGAGATAATTAGTTTCATACTATTCAATGGACCATTAAATTTTGACTCCAACTCCAAAAATTCATAAGCAAAAAAAAAACTCTTATAAAATTAAAAGATAATTATTTCCTCGAATGAGAAATTAACTGAGCTATTGATTGTTTGGATTATAGAATAGAAAAGGTTTCAAATTTAGGCTAAGACTTTGAAGATTTTACATCTTTGGTTTAAGTTTTTTGTTAAATTATGAAAATATGTGTGTACTTTAATGTATTTGTAACTGGAGTTCATTAAATTTGTAAATTTTACTACAAATACGCCCATTTTGAGCTTCGATCGCGCTAAAGACCTTCTTGCAATTTGAAAGTCCAATTTGTTTCCTCCAAACTAAAAAATTTTCTTTAACAAGTAAAAAAACTTAATTATATCTAATAATTTGTTTGGAATTTGTCGAAAAATATTTACTTATTTTTTTTGATATCAGCGTGAATGTCAGTGTATCCAATACTATTGTTAACATTTTCTAAATTAACCAACATTTTTCTTCCTGGTATGTTCGCGGCTTTTTTCAGTGTTGAGAACATTTTTACAATTCTACAGAATCTCTAGACTTAAACTGTAAACAGGCTAATGTCCTGGGACGGAGCAAAATGTTATAAAACAAGTATATACAGCACTAAGTTCGGCCGGGCCGAATCTTAAATACCCATCACCATGAACCAAATATTAGGGTTTCCTTTGAAATTTCAGGAGGGCTTGAGGACACTTCCCGAAGATAAATTTAAAGATTTCACCTATGAGGACTATATCAGATTCTGGATTTATAAGAACCATTTTTGTTTGAGTTTTAGAGGAATCATGAACATCTCTTGTAAGTGTGCAAGAAAATTATAAAATAACGTCTTGATTTGAAATCTTAAATCTGTAGATTTTCACCCGAGAAATAAAATCTGGAAATGTTACATTGAGTTTCAAGCAATTTTCATGATCAGTGCGTCTTCTACACCCTCAAGAAGTGAAGTCGGTCTATATGGAGGCATTACCAAATGGACCGATAAAAACTTAATCCGATACACGTTTTTATGAGCCTAATATACCAGAATATTTACAATTTCAGGCAAATCAGATAAAAACTACGGTTTCTAGAAATCCAAGGAGTTAAATCGGGACATCGTTCTTATGGGGGCTATACTAAAATATGGACCGACACTCATCGTTTTCGGCACACCTCTTTCTGACCCGAAAATACCTCTAGATTTCCAATTTCAGGCAAATAGGATAAAAACTTCGGATTCTAGAAGCCCAAGAAGTAAAATCGGGAAATCGGTCTATATGGGGGCTATACCAAAATATGGACCGATAATCACCGTTTTCGGCACACCTCTTTATGGTCATAAAATACCTCTAGATTTCCAATTTCAGAAAAATTTGATAAAAACTACGGTTTCTATAAGCCCAAGACTCCAAATCGGGAGGTCGTTTTATATGGGGACCATGCCAAAACATGGACCGATACTCACAATTTTTGGCACACGTATTTGTGGTCCTACAATACCTCTAGATTTCCAATTTCAGGTAAATTGAATAAAAACTGCGGTTTCTATAAGCCCAAGAAGTAAAATCGGGAGATTGGTCTATATGGGGGCTATACCCAAGGCCGTAGCCAGGATTTTATTTCGGGGGGGGGGGGGGGGGGGGGTTCAACTTAAAAAAAAAAATATTCATATAATCTCATGTGTAGAAAATTTTTAATCTCTTCATTGTTGAAAATGGATGTTCGGATGAGCACGTAGTAACTGCAGGGATGGAAAATGCAGTACTATAGTACTTTTTTCAAAACTTTCTCACCCCGGTCAGTACCGTTGTACCCCCGCGAATGATTTAGTACCTTTTGTGTATACATTTTTGAGTCGATATCAGATTTATGGTACAATAGCTTTGACAAAATATTTTAATATTTTGAGAAAGTCTTTATCAACCTTATTTGCTAATAGTCTTTTTCTTCTTCAAGAATGTTTTAGTCGAAAAAAGAATGCGGTTCTATATTATCGATTTTTTATTTCGGTAGAAAATGTCAAAATTTTATTTCTATATAGAATTTTTGCAAAATTTTATTTTTATAGAAAATTTTGTCAAAATTTTATTTTAATTGAAAATTTTGTAAAAATTTTATTTCTATATGAAATTTTTGCAAAATTTTATTTCTATAGAAAAAATTTTGCAAAATTTTTTTCTATAGATTTTTTTTGCAAAATTTTATTTCTATAGAAAATTTTTGCAAAATTTTATTTATATAGAAAATTTTGTCAAAATTATATATTTTGTCTTTAAATTAAGGATTTTAATATTGGTTTCCAGCCAAAGAAGCTAATAAATAAAATAAGTCATATTACTGAATATATTTTAGCTATCATTTTAAAAGCTTACCGACTTTTGGACAAAGAAAAAACCTTTGCGAAGAAAACTCACATTCGTATTTCAAGAACAAGAAATCTTTGTAGCCACTACAATATTTTTTCCAGTGTATTAAACACTTCTCTATACTACGATGAGTCTTGAATCGATTAAGTTAATTAATTTCATATACCGTCTTAATTTTCCATTGTTATCAGAGCGGAAAAAATACATTGGAGATAATTTTTCACACCACATTTTTCAAGATGATAAGCAACTCTTATAAAATGATCAACATTTTTGGGATTATCATAGTTACTTTACATCAAACAAACAGACAAAATGAAGAGCTTAATCATTATCACACTCATATCAACAGTAAGAGTTAATTATAAAATAAGATCCATTATAATATATCACTGAAAAATAATTTTAAGATTCTTGCTGAACGTCCCGACTGGTATCCTGAGAACCCTGCAGCAATTGAAGAAAAATGCATGCAAGATCACTCTATAACCCCAGAAATTTGGTCCACAATTCGATCTTTCAAAATGGAAGATAGCCCCAATATAAGAGCATTTCTACTCTGTTTGAATATCAACAAAGGTGTTTTCCGTCCTGACAAAGGATTTGAACCGGAAAGGCTTGCTACTGGTATTAGACTTACCGCTAATGTTGATTGTGATGTCAATATGATAAGATCTTGTGGTGAAAAGTATGCGGATCTGCAACCAAATGACTACATGATATATAGCATAATCAAGTGTACTGTTGACCATAAGGATGGAAATTGTCATAAAATACAGTAAAAATCGTCGTTATATCCTTTGTTAAATAGAGAACAAATCTTTAGATAATAAATAAAAAAGGTTCGCCGCGACGCACACTGCTTCGAAAGCGGTAAAAAATACATGTGCTCCGATTGTTATTCTAATTTCTGTTTTTAATAGCCTATAATATCGAGCTTCGAATACAAAAATAAAATATTGCTTAAACTCCTTAACATCGTCTTCTAAATTGGAAGTTAGCATAGTCCATACGTGGTATACATTAGGCAAAAAAGGGCAGATTAAAACCTATATAATTCAGTTCTTGACCGGTTTGAAGTTTTGGGCAGTAAAATAGAAACGGAATTGTCGGTCGGTTTATATGGGGGCTATATACAATTATGAACCTATATGGTCCAATTTTTGTGTGATTTTGTGAAATTTGCTCATCCAGGAAGAAGTAAAATCTGGGGATCGGTTTATCTGGGGGCTATATATAACTATGGACCGATATGGACCACTTTTGACATGGTTCTTAGCGACAATATATGAACACAACGTGCCAAATTTCAGCCGAATCGGATGAAATTTGCGCCGTAGAGAAATTTGCTCTTCCAAGAGGCTGTCGAGGTCAAATCTGGGGATCGGTTTATATGGGAGATATATATAATTATAGCCTGATATGGATCAATTTTAGCATGAATTAGAGAGACCCTATACTGACACCACGTACCAAATTTCAACTTCTGATGAAATTTGCTCCTCCTAGAGAGGGGTCGGTTTATATGGGGGCTATACGTAAACGTGGTCCGATATGGCCCATTTGCAATACCGCCCGATCTACATCAATAACAACTACTTGTGCCAAGTTTCAAGTCGATAGCTTGGTTCGTTCGGAAGTTAGTGTGATTTCCACAGACGGACGGACATAGCTAGATCTACTCAGAATTTCATCACGATCCAGAGTATATATACTTTGTGAAGTCTTAGACCAACCGTGGTGCAATGGTTAGCATACCCGCCTTGCATACATAGGGTCGTGGGTTCGAATCCAGTTTCGACCGAACTTCAAAAAGTTTTCCAGCGGTGGATTATCCAACCTCAGTAATGCTGGTGACATTTCTGAGTGTTTCAAAGCTTCTCTAAGTGGTTTCACTGCAATGTGGAAGACCGTTCGGACACGGCTGTAAAAAGAAGGTCCCTTGTCATTGAGATTAACATAGAATCGGACAGCACTCAGTGATAAGGGTGATGTAACAGTGGTGACACGGCTGCATCACAATGGACTGAATAGTCTAAGTGAGCCTGAAATATCGGGCTGCCACTACACAGAAAAACATATCACCAAAATATTTCCAATTAAAAAGTTAATTGAAGTTGAAAATGTTTTCAATTAATAAATTAATTGATACAATTAACTTTTTAATCATGATAGAAACATTAAGTTAAGTTAATTAAGTCAATGATTGAAAATTTTAAAATTTTTAATTAAAAAATTAATTGATACAATTAACTTTTTAATCAAATTCGGAAGACTAATTCAGTTAAAAACAGGGATCCGGAGCGGTCCATTTTTTTCGCTCCGCTCCGCTCCCGCTCCGGAGAAAAAAAACCGCTCCGCTCCTCGCTCCGCTCCGAGAAAAAAAAAATCGCTCCGCTCCGCTCCACGCTCCGCTCCGCTCCTCTTCGAGAAAATTATAGTACAAACATTGTATTATTTGTTCAATTGAGTTTTATTTTATTTAGAAAAATCGGGCGGTACATATATGGGAGCTATAGCTAAATCTGAACCGATTTCGATGATTTTTTGCACATATAGTTAGTGCTATAGAAGATTACATTTCGCCAACTTTGAGTAAGATCGGTTGATAAATAAGGGTTTTATGACCTAATTTGACAAAATCGGGCGATACATATATATGGGACCTATATCTAAATCTGAACCGATTTCGATGAAATTTTCAGACTTAAAGGGTGATACAGAAGATTATTTTGTGCTAAATTTGACGACGATCGGTTAGTAAAAAAAGTGCAACGTGACCCCATTTGTCGAAATCGGGCAATACATATATATGGGAGCTATATCTAAATTTGATCCGATTTCTTCCAAATTCAATAACGTTCGTCCTTGTGCCCAAAAAAACTCCCAGTACCAAATTTCATCAAAATCGGTTAATAATTGCGACCGAAATCCTGTGAACAACAAATACATGGACAGACGGACGGACGGACGCCAAGCGCTAGATCGACTCAGGAGGTGATTCTGAGTCGATCGGTATATATTTTATGGGGTCTAAAATCAATATTTCTTGTAGGCACATTTTTTGGCAGATCAAACTTGTTATACCCTAACCACTATGTGGTTTAGGGTATAATGACTTTAAAACAATGTGTTGAAATATTTTATTAATTTTGAAGATTTTTTCAGAAATATTAAATCCATTTTGACTTCATTAAAGGAAGCATTCTAGGAAGCATATGTTAATTTTTCATTTTTTTAGATTTTTTTCGTCAGTTGTTATCAAAATCCTTTAAAAACGAGTTAACGAGTTATTTTTTTTTTTCCATATTAAGACTCGACTTCCAGTAGAAATTATGCTATGTTTCAAGTAAAAAGCGTCTTTAAAATAAAGTGTTGAAAAACATGTCTTATTTTTTAACGATTTTTTGCTTTGTAGGCAAGATGCAAAAAGGAAACAAATTTAAAGACAATTTTATTAATTTTAAAGAATTTTTCTTATTTTCAAGTCACGTTGACCTTACCTCAAAAATTTTATCTTTCATGTTATGATACACATTTTTAAGTAAAATCACTTAATTATAAGGACATTACAACTTCATTCAAAAGTTTATTGCCTTTTGGACAAGAAAACAAGTATATACAGCACTAAGTTCGGCCGGGCCGAACCTTAAATACCCACCACCATGAACCAAATATTAGGGTTTCCTTTGTAATTTTAGGAAGGCTTGAGGACTTGAGGACACTTCCCGAAGATAAATTTAAAGATTTCACCTATGAGGACTATATCAGATTCTGGATTTATAAGAACCATTTTTGTTTGAGTTTTAGAGGAATAATTAACATCTCTTGTAAGTGTGCAAGAAAATTATAAAATAGCGTCTTGATTTGAAATCTTAAATATGTAGAAGTAAAATCTGGAAATTTTACATTGAGTTTCAAGCAATTCAAGTGAAGACGGTCTATATGGAGGCATTACCAAATGGACCGAGCCTAAAATACCAGAATATTTACAATTTCAGGCAAATCAGATAAAAATTACGGTTTCTAGAAACCCAAGGAGTTAAATCGGGAGATCGTTCTTATGGGGGATATACTAAAACATGGACCGCTACTCACCGTTTTCGGCACACCTCTTTATGACCCGAAAATACGTCTAGATTTCCAATTTCAGGCAAATAGGATAAAAACTTCGGATTCTAGAAGCCCAAGAAGTAAAATCGGGAAATCGGTCTATATGGGGGCTATACCAAAATATGGACCGATACTCACCATTTTTGGCACACCTCTTTATGGTCCGAAAATACCCCTAGATTTCCAATTTCAGACAAATTGGATAAAAAATACGCTTTCTATAAGCCCAAGATCCCAAATCGGGAGGTCGTTTTATATGGGGACCATACCAAAACATGGACCGATACTCACAATTTTTGGCACACGTATTTGTGGTCCTACAATACCTCTAGATTTCCAATTTCAGGTAAATTGAATAAAAACTGCGGTTTCTATAAGCCCAAGAAGTAAAATCGGGAGATCGGTCTATATGGGGGCTATACCAAAATATGGACCGTATTTGTGGTCCTACAATACCTCTAGATTTCCAATTTCAGGTAAATTGAATAAAAACTGCGGTTTCTATAAGCCCAAGAAGTAAAATCGGGAGATCGGTCTATATGGGGGCTATACCAAAACATGGACCGATACTCACCATTTTTGGCACACCTCTTTACGGTCATAAAATACCTCCAGATTTCAAATTTCAGGCAAATTGGATAAAAAATACGATTTCTATAAGCCCAAGACCCCAAATCGGGAGGTCGGTTTATATGGGGACTATATCAAAACCTGGACCGATATAACCCATCTTCGAACTTGACCTGCCTGCAGACAAAAGACGAGGTTGTGCAACATTTCAGCACGATTGCTTCATTATTGAAGACTGTAGCGTGATTACAACAGACAGACGGACAGACAGACAGACAGACAGACAGACAGACAGACGGACAGACGGACAGACAGACAGACAGACAGACAGACAGACGGACAGACGGACATCGTTATATCGTCTTAGAATTTCTCCCTGATCAAGAATATATATACTTTATATAGTCGGAAATCGATATTTCGATGTGTTACAAACGGAATGACAAACGTATTATACCCCCGTCACCATTCTATGGTGATGGGTATAAAAAACTTTATTTTAGAGAAATGCGTCTTCCATGTTAAGCAAAATTTGCATTCTTATTCTAAGGACATGGAATCTTTGACTTCACGACAATATTTTTTTCAGTGTAGAAAACTAAAAAATTAAATATAAATAAGATCGTTTAATTGCATTTATTTGACGTTCATTACAAACATCTTTGTAGTAATACGGGATGAAATTGATCGAAAGTACTGTTGTTACTTTTACAACACATACTAGATATATATTTTGACATTTGCCGTTTTTGAAAACATTTACTAAAAAACACGTTGTGTTTTCCCCAATGTACGTACGTACAAAAATACATATCGTACATTTTAAACGTTTACTCACACTACGCTAAGTCTAGCTAAATTTGAAATTACCTACACAGTGTAATTTCAAAGTTACACATTTCATTCAAGTAATATTTTATTCGGAGCGGAGCGGTTTTTCATTTGGAAACCGCTCCGCTCCCGCTCCGCTCCGGATTTTAGAAATGCCGCTCCCGCTCCGCTCCCGCTCCGGCAAAAAAAGGGCTTGCTCCGCTCCGCTCCACGCTCCGCTCCGCTCCGCTCCGGATCCCTGGTTAAAAACAAGTAAATAAAGTCTAAAGTCGGGCGGGGCCGACTATATTATACCCTTCACCACTATGTAGACCAACATTTGTGTTACCATCTCAAGTACTTCAAATCTGCTGGGAGCTATATAAAGGTTTGCATTTCCAGATAAAATACTTATAATGGAGACAATTTTTTGTACTTCTGCGAAATCTCTAGAATTAAAATTGAAATCGGCTAACGCCCTGGAATGAAACACAATGTTAGTAAAAAATATGGGAAATATGAAGCAAGAGAAATTTTAAAGCAATTGTACAAAAGAGCATTTATGATTTATCACGCGATACTTATGTATTCGAGATATAGGGCATTTTGAGTAACATTTACAATTTTTTGCTACTCAGCAGTGACGATTTTACAAGGATATTGATTAGATCTAGCCAAGATATGTGGTCAAGTGTGGATTGTGATATATTATTTGGTCAAGTCGGGCGAATAGGAGCCTTATTTAAAACTCGACCGTTCTGTGGAAAGTCTGGCATTACAGTGTGTACACGGATGAAAAAGACTGTTTTTCATATGTTTGGCTATAAACATTATATGTTTGGAAAACAAATTTTTAAACACAATATTTTTGAGTGCAAGCATATAATGTTCATAAACTAGCATAACATGTTTGGGACATATATGTTAATATGTTAGAACATATTATGTTTGGGACATAAAATGTTTTTAAATATAATATGCTTAGATGCAAACATATATTAATTTAGAAATAGCCTATAAACATATATGTGTTTAGTAGCTTGGAGCGCTATTTAACAGGGAGCGATATTGAATTAAGTTGGAGGTTGTTGCTTGTTATTACAAAATTAACATTTTATTTTTCCTTGGGCAATTGATCAGCTACTTCTTTGATCCTTACAAACTGTGTGGTCCGCTGTTCGAATCCCCGTCCGGCAAAAGGTAAAATTAAAATAAAAAAAATCATACAATTGAATAATTTCTTCTACAATGTTTGTAAAGGGTGATTTGTTAAGAGCTTGATAACTTTTTAAAAAAAAAACGCATAAAATTTGCAAAATCTCATCGGTTCTTTATTTGAAACGTTAGATTGGTCCATGACATTTACTTTTTGAAGATAATTTCATTTAAATGTTGACCGCGGCTGCGTCTTAGGTGGTCCATTCGGAAAGTCCAATTTTGGTCAACTTTTTCGAGCATTTCGGCCGGAATAGCCCGAATTTCTTCGGAAATGTTGTCTTCCAAAGCTGGAATAGTTGCTGGCTTATTTCTGTAGACTTTAGACTTGACGTAGCCACACAAAAAATAGTCTAAAGGCGTCAAATCGCATGATCTTGGTGGCCAACTTACCGGTCCATTTCTTGAGATGAATTGTTCTCCGAAGTTTTCCCTCAAAATGGCCATAGAATCGCGAGCTGTGTGGCATGTAGCGCCATCTTGTTGAAACCACATGTCAACCAAGTTCAGTTCTTCCATTTTTGGCAACAAAAAGTTTGGTAGCATCGAACGATAGCGATCGCCATTCACCGTAACGTTGCGTCCAACAGCATCTTTGAAAAAATACGGTCCAATGATTCCACCAGCGTACAAACCACACCAAACAGTGCATTTTTCGGGATGCATGGGCAGTTCTTGAACGGCTTCTGGTTGCTCTTCACTCCAAATGCGGCAATTTTGCTTATTTACGTAGCCATTCAACCAGAAATGAGCCTCATCGCTGAACAAAATTTGTCGATAAAAAAGCGGATTTTCTGCCAACTTTTCTAGGGCCCATTCACTGAAAATTCGACGTTGTGGCAGATCGTTCGGCTATTCATGATGAAATGTCAAAGCATACTGAGCATCTTTCTCTTTGACACCATGTCTGAAATCCCACGTGATCTGTCAAATACTAATGCATGAAAATCCTAACCTCAAAAGAATCACCCTTTATTACAGAAAAAGGTGCTAAGAACTAAAAAATCTCGTGGAAGTGAGAAAGATGTGGGGGAATATACAATTGGGCAGAAACAAAATTTTGAGCATTCAGGTCGAAAACCTATGTTGTTAGCACCTATATTACCTGTTTATTTTCATAATTCATTATGATTGTAAATATATAAATAAATAAATAAAATTTTGAGCACAATATTGATTGGGAGAATTTTTTTAAGCATATAATATTTTTGGGTGCAAAATGCTTCCAAACATATTATATGTTCACATAATAACATATTGTTTTTTGGAAGACAACATTATTGAATTTGGATGCAAAAATACAAAATGTTTGGAAATTGACTACCCAAACATATATTGTTTAGACCAATATGCTTTCAAACATATTATATATTGGAAGAGATCAAACATATAAATGTTTGGGCAATAGCCAAAAATGTATATGCTTGAAGCAAAATATGTTTGGGAGTATATGTTACAGAAGCGTTTTTTGTGAGCGTGTAGGATATGACAATGATATGGGGAAATCATCACAGAATTTTGTGTAAAGTGTGGGAATTTGGCTTTATTTGTATAAACCGGAAGAACGAATATATGGAGGTTTTATCTAAATCTGAACCAAATTATATCAAACTTGACACACTTAAATATCATATTAAATATATTCTCTGTGGAAACTATTCCGTCAATATTTCTCCACCTCTGGTGTACATATATATGGGAGCTATATCTAAATCTGAACCGATTTTAACCAGATTTGACACACATAACGATATCATCAAACGTACCTCTCGGTCAACATTTTAAGGAAATCACTGCAAAACTCTGACTTTTGAGGCCATATAAGTGCAAATTTGACGAAAGATGTATATGGGAGCTATATCTAAATCTGAACCGATTTTAACCAAAGTTGGCACATATAACTATACCATTAAACGTACCTCTCGTGCAAAATTGAAACTAAATCACGGCAAAACTCTGGCTTTTGAGGCCATATAAGTTAAAATCGGACGAAAGATATATATGGGAGCTATATCTAAATCTGAACCGATTTCAGCCAAATTTGGTACACTTACCGATACTATTAAACGTACTCCTTGTGCAAAATTTGAAGCATATCAGGGTTTTGAGGCCATATAAATTCAAATCGGACGAAAGATATATATGGGAGCTATATCTAAATCTGAACCGATTTAAATAAAATTTACCAAGCATTGGTAGAATACCAATACTGCTCTCTATGCAAAATTTCACGAAAATCGGTAGTAAACTTTGGCCTCTGTGGTCATATGAGTATAAATCGGACGAAAGATATATATGGGAGCTATATCTAAATCTGAACCGATTTGGCCGATATTTTGCAAGTTTTTCGAGACTCATAAAATATTCGGATGTACGGAATTTGAAGAACATCGGTTGATAAACACGCCAATTATAACCAGATCGGGTATAAATATATATGTCAGCTATATCTAAATCTGAACCGATTTTTTCCAAAATCAATAGCGATTGTCTTTGTCCCAATAAACGACCCTATGCCAAATTTGAGGACGATCGGACTTAAACTGAGACCTGTACTTTGCGCACAAAAATACATGAACAGACAGACAGACAGACAGCCAGACAGACGGACATCGCTAAATCGACTCAGAATTTAATTCTAAGACGATCGGTATACTAAACGATGGGTCTCAGACTTTTCCTTCTTGGCGTTACATGCAAATGCACAAACTTATTATACCCTGTACCACAGTAGTGGTTTTATTAATTTTTAATAAAAAATGTATTTCAAACAATCATTTGTTAATCCAAATAAAAACTCTAAGCCAATTCAGAAAGTAATTAAAAATAGTTACCTTTTTTAATTAATAAATTAATTGAGTTTTGCAATCAACATCAATTAAATTTTTAATTGAATCAATTAAAAAATTAATTGAAATTTGCTGAAAAATCAATTAATTTTTTAATCAAGAATTTTTTCTATGCTCAATTAAAACTGTGATTGATACTATCATTTTCGTGATTGAAGACATTTCAATTAAAAAATTAATTGGATCAATTAATTTGGTGATTGAATCAGAAAAAAATATTTTTGTGTGTATACCTAACATAACTAACCTTGACCAATATTTCGATTTGTTACAAACGGAATCCTATGGTGGAGAGTATAAAAATAAATTTGGGGAAATTAAAAATATGAAAATTTCTTAAAGTTTTGGGGTTTTTCTATCCAATAAAGATTGTTTACAAAGAAAAATAAATTATATCTCTGTTCCAACACTATTTTTTAGGTTTTTTATGTATTATATAATTGAATAACAAAATAAAATTCTGTTATTCTTGATTAAAAATTAGAAACCCCTCATTTTTGTCATGTATTTATGTTAATTTTATTAGGTTTGTATTTTCGATTTTAGTTTATATTTATTGTTAACTATTACCCCCAAAAAGAGTCTGAAGCTGCAATAAAAACAACAAAAATTATTGACTAACAACCCAACAATAAAAAACCAAATTTTGTAAACTTTAGAAATTAACGGTATTTGTTGATTTGTGTTTAATTTTAGCACGTTTGCCTTTTTGACCATCTTAGTGGCTTTTTGAGGTATTGTAATAAACAAGTATATCTCTAAATTTAATTTCTTTTTTTATTTTGTTTTATAATTGTTGTTAGTTTTTGATTCACAAAATAAAATTTCGCTAATTTTTAAAATCTAACGTTCAGAAGTTTGTAATAATTGAAATTAATTTGGTTTTCCTTTTTGTCCATCTTGGTGGTACTTTGAGGACTTGTAACTAAAAATTTATTTATTTATTTATTTTTTTTTTTTTGATTTATATTTGGTTTTCATTCTAAAAAGAACATTTTGCTAATTTTGAAAACGTAAGGTTATTTTTCAGAAGTTTGTAAAACTTTAAACTTTTCAAATTTATTTAACGAAACGAGTCAAAACTCTAAAAAAACTTTTCAGGATGTGGGCATCTAAAAGTACCTTCGAGCATCTAAAAGAGTTCATTGCCAATTGCCAACTTCACCCACTAGATATAGTGTACTGATACGGGCATCTGAAAGTACCTTCGAGCATCTAAAAGAGTTCACTGCCAATTGCTAACTTCGAAAATTCGTTCTACGAGTATTATTCGTATTCATAGTTAATACGATAATAGCGTTAAATTGTTGAAACGATAAAAGTAACAAAAAATAAAATTATGTATAACAATTATTTTTTTTAATAATAAAATAATTAATGTCATCCATTGTCAATGATTTTATAAAACAGCAGTGGGCGATATGAGTATCATGCAGTTCATAGTTGACCTACCACCAATTGATATCATATGTTATACACTCAGTATACCAACATGATTAAGCTTATTTACGTCAGCTTGTTATTAATAATAATGGTGAGTTGAATTGATTGCAATTACACCTGACGACATTATACTATTTAATCTATACAGATATTGGCCGACAAACCGGAATGGTATCCCGAAAATGCTACTGAAATTGAAAAAGAATGTCTTGAGAAATTTCCCATTAGTCGTGAAGCTAAGACCGATATTAAAAGCATTAAGCTGGTAGATGTTCCCAATATGAGTTCACTTTTACTTTGTGTTGCTCATGGTCAAAATGTCTATGATCCAGAAATTGAACTTAAAGCGGAACGTATTGTATACGGTCTGTATAGAAGTTTGCATTTAAAATGTGAATTGAATTTAGTGCAGGAATGTTTAGATGACAATCGTGACTATCACGAAGATGGCAATCATGACAATTTCATGTACACCCTTGTCAAATGTATTTTCGACAAATCATCAGAGCAATGTGTCTTAAGTGACGATTAAAAATTAAATGTGAACAAAAATATAGCGCACAAATTAATTTTTGTATTTGCAAAAATAAAAATCTTAATTAAGTTTTAACAAATATTAAATTAATTGATTAAAAAGTAATTAATAATAATTGATTAATAATTAATAAATAATCTATTACAACATTGGGAGGAAGTACAGGGATATGCAATGCAAAAATGTGTACGTTATACTTTTTAATTTTTATATCCCGCACCAAACTGTAGAAGAAGGTATTATAACCCTCCAGGATCCGAAAGTAGTGAAAAGTTGCCACAGAAGCGATGAATTTAACATGGGCTTCCCAGCAAAAAAAAAAAAGCGTCGCCAAAAAAAAAAAGTGAAAATGTCCTTTTTGGATCCGGATGTGCTGCAAATTTGGCGCAGAAGCGATGATTTTAACATGGGCTTGTCATAGGACGGATGTCCACCATTTCAACAGCCGTTGCACTGAATTTGCATCACTTCTTAAGGTGGATGCGAATACAGTGATTTGAATGTGAATAAAGAAATTTTGTGATATTTTGACGAGTAAATAATTTAAATTTTTTTATGAATATAACGCTTGCCTGGAACGTTTGACATCAAATATTTTAAAAAAGTCGCAATTTTTCTAGAAACGATTTAGCATTTTTTAGGCAAAATTTAAATAATTTGCACTATTATATTAATTTTTAATCTGTTTTTAAACCATTTGAAATAATAAAATTTAAAATTTCCCATTAAAAATATGAAAAAAGCGAATTATAAAAAATTGACTCAAATGAACTTCCTGTACAGTTAAAATAAAAAACATTTTTGGGAGTGCTTTTACAGTTGTGCCTTAAGAAGAACTTCCAAATTTTTTTGCTGGGTTACTATAGGGCATTTCAAAATTTTATATGATTTTTAATACATACTAACGCTTGTCTGCCAGTATGGGAGATACTGGGTGTGCGGTACACAATTCCTGGCGGAATTGTCGAATTGTCCGTGTCTGAACGGGTGGGATGGTACTCGTATCTGGCCACCCATGTCACTTTTCACCTCAAATCCTTTCAAAAATTCTCAATTTTCCTAGAAAGGATTTGGCATTTTTTTCGAAACAATTTTAATAATGTTTACCATTTTATTAATACTTACCCCGTTTTTATACCCACCACCATAGAATGGTGACGGGGGTATAATAAGTTTGTCATTCCGTTTGTAACACATCGAAATATCGATTTCCGACTATATAAAGTATATATATTCTTGATCAGGGAGAAATTTTAAAACGATATAACGATGTCCGTCTGTCCGTCTGTCTGTCTGTTGTAATCACGTTACAGTCTTCAATAATGAAGCAATCGTGCTGAAATTTTGCACAAACTCGACTTTTGTCTGCAGGCAGGTCAAGTTCGAAGATGGGCTATATCGGTCCAGGTTTTGATACAGTCCCCATATAAACCGACCTCCCGATTTGGGGTCTTGGGCTTATAGAAATCGTAGTTTTTATCCAATTTGTCTGAAATTTGAAATCTAGAGGTATTTTATGACCATAAAGAGGTGTGCCAAAAATGGTGAGTATCGGTCCATGTTTTGGTATAGCCCCCATATAGACCGATCTCCCGATTTTACTTCTTGTTCTTATAGAAACCGCAGTTTTTATTCAATTTACTTGAAATTGGAAATCTAGAGGTATTGTAGGACCACAAATACATGTCCCAAAAATTGTGAGTATCGGTCTATATTTTGGTATAGCCCCCACATAGACCGATCTCCCGATTTTACTTCTTGGGCTTATAGAAACAGCAGTTTTTATTCAATTTACCTGAAATAGTAAATCTAGAGGTATTGTCGGACCGCAAATTCGTGTGCCAAAAATTGTGAGTATCGGTCCATGTTTTGGTATAGCCCCCATAAGACCGATCTCCCGATTTTACTTCATGGGCTTATAGAAACCGCAGTTTTTATTCAATTTACCTGAAATTGGAAATCTAGAGGTATTGTAAGACCACAAATACGCGTGCCAAAAATTGTGAGTGTCGATTTTTATCCAATTTGTCTGAAATTGGAAATCTGGAGGTATTTGAGGACCATAAAGAGGTGTGCCGTAAATGGTGAGGATCGGTCCATATTTTGGTATAGCCCCCATATAGACCGATTTCCCGATTTTACTTCTTGGGCTTCTAGAATCCGAAGTTTTTATCCTATTTGCCTGAAATTGGAAATCTATAGGTATTTTCGGGTCATAAAGAGGTGTGCCGAAAACGGTGAGTATCGGTCCATATTTTAGTATAGCACCCATAAGAACGATCTACCGATTTAACTCCTTGGGTTTCTAGAAACCGTAGTTTTTATCTGATTTGCCTGAAATCGGGAAGTTTCCTAAAGTCCTCAAGCCCTGCTGAAATTTCAAAGGAAGCCCTAATATTTGGTTCATGGTGGTGGGTATTTAAGATTCGGCCCGGCCGAACTTAGTGCTGTACACGCAAAGAAAAAAAACGTTTGGAAAACGTGTACCGAAAACGTTTTTCTTTTGTTAGAGTTTTTTGAATTGCTTCGAAAATTTTAAACTTTTATCACCAAAAAAAATCGTTTGTTACAAAGTTTTTATTTTTTCAATAAAAAAAGTTGTTTTTGAAACAACAACACAGTCCATTTCGTTTATATCAAACACTGTTCTTTTCTCACTTTAGGTCATTAATAAGACACATTTTACAGTTCAAAATTTAATATACTACAATGTAATGTTGAACATTTTTTCGGAATCTTCCAAACATATCTGGAATATATGTAAAAAAAAAAACATTGGTCGAAGCAGGGATCGAACCCACGACCCTTGGCATGCAAGTCGGACGTAGCAACCACTGCTCCACGGTGTCAAACTAAATGTTTGTTTCTGTTAAATAAACTTTGTTTATTCGGTTCGTGGGCGCCGCAAGCTATGCTATATAAATATAACTTATATGGATATTTATCTATTGATGACCATAACAGGTACATAGCTCAGTGGTTAGTGTGTTGGCTTACAAAGTGCATAGTCCGCGGTTCGATTCTCCGTCCGGTAAAATAATTTTAAAAATTTATAAAATCGTATAATTTCTTCTACATTGTTGGTATTACAGGAAAAGGTGTTAAGAACTAAAAAACCTCGTGGATGTGAGAAAGATGTGAGGGAAAATGCAATTAGCAAGAAAACAATGTTTTTTTTTTTTTTTTTTTTGAGTTTGTCTTTATGAAATTGTTTTTACATCCTGGAAAAGAATAAACGTTTATCACAAAAAGTATATACTTTTCTTCCAAATACACTTCCTTACAGCGAAAAGCAAATGAGAAACGAACTTTGTTTGTCTAAAATTTCGTTTGGGAGGAAAGAATTATTTTTTTGCGTGTATATACTTGTTAATCTTTATATGTGCACTGTATCTTTAAAATACAACCAGAAAAAAATTCTTACGTCTTAAAATGTTAACCGAATTTTACGAAATCAAGTTTGTTGCATTTAAAACATCACAACGCACAGCGTTTTAAAAAAATATGTTTTTCTGGAAAATCTATAGTACTTCTGTGGAAACTGAAACCAAAATTGAAAGAAAATTGAAATGAAATTTAGTCCGAAAATTCATTAACTTGCAAATTGGAGAATAATTAATTTTTACCAGAAATAAAAGGAATGTTGGGTAAAAAATGTAAAAATATCTCTATTCTCTACTACAATTTATAAACAACAAGTATATACAGCAGTAAGTTCAGCCGGGCCGAATCTTAAATACCCACCACCATGAATCAAATATAATAGTATTCGTCGTAGCGGGTTACTTGATAATATATGGGGGTTTGATGACAAATCTTCTCCCAAGCAAATCAGTTCAACCAGTACGCTTCCCAAACAAATCAGTTCAACCAGTACGCTTCCCGGAGAAAAAAATTTAAAGATTCTACCTATGAAGTCCAGATCATATTCTGGATTTATGAGAACCATTTTTTTTGAGTTTTAAAGAAATCATAAACATATCGTGTATATGATGATATAACGCCTTGATTTTAAATCTTAAATCTGTAGATTTTTTCCGCCATTATTTAAATGATTACGATGAGTAAAATCTGGAAATTTTAATTTTAGTTTCAAATAATTTTCATGATCAGTGCGCCTGCTATACCCTGAAAGAAGTGTTTCTTTTTCTGAGGAACGGAATTCTAGACAAGCAAAGGTTTCTTTTGACACAAATTTTAGAGACAATCGTTGAATCGCTTATCAAAAATTCGTATTAGTTTGCTCCAAACGAAAATACTTTATACCAAAGGGGAATTTCGTTTGTCTAAAATTTCATTCCGGAGGAAAATAGTTTTTTTTGGGTGTACCCTCAAGAAGTTAAATCGGTCTTTATCGATGCTTTGCCAAATGGACCGATAAAAATAAATGGGATACAGATTTTTGAGGGTCTAAAATTCCAGTATATTTAAATTTTTGTGCAAATCGGATAAAAACTACGGTTTCTAGAAGCCCAAGGAGATAAGTCTGGAGATCGGTCTATGTGGAGGCTAGACTAAAACATGGGTCGACACACACCATATTCGGCTGACCTATTTGTGATCAGCCGGATTCCTAGCAATAAATTCTGGAGTTAGGTCTATATGGGGGCTATACCAAAACATGGTCAATACACACCACCTCTTAATGTTCCTCAAATACCTCTAGAAATCCACTTTCAGATGAATTGGGTGAAAACTACGAACTCTAGAAGCCCTAAAATAAAAATCGGGAGATCGGTCTATATGGGGGCTATACCAAAACATGGACCGATACAGACCATTTTCGACACACCTCTTTATGGTCATAAAATACCTCAAGATTTTTAATTTCAGGCAAATCGGATAGAAAATACAGTTTCTAGACGTCCAAGAAGCAAAATCGGGAGATCGGTCTATATGGGGGCTATACCAAAACATGGACCGATACGGACCATTTTCTACACACCTCTTTATAGTCCTAAAATACCTCTAGATTTTCAATTGCAGGCAAATCAGGTTTTTTGTGTTACAAATATGAAAACAAAGCGAGTTATGTCAGGTTGGCTGATAAGTCCCCGGTCTAACAAAGAAAATTTGTCAAAATTCGTTTTTATTATTCAACATAGTTCCCTTCAAGAGCGATACAACGATTATAACGACCTTCCAATTTTTTGATACCATTTTGGTAGTACTTCTTCGGTTTTGCCTCAAAATAGGCCTCAGTTTCGGCGATCACCTCTTCATTGCAGTCAAATTTTTTCTGCGAGCATCCTTTTGAGGTCTTAGAACATGAAAAAGTCGCTGGGGGCCAGATATGGAGAATACGGTGGGTGGGGAAGCAATTCGAAGCCCAATTCATGAATTTTTGCCACCGTTCTCAATGACTTGTGGCACGGTGCGTTGACTTGGTGGAACTACACTTTTTTCTTCTTCATATGGGGCCGTTTTGCCGCGATTTCGACCTTCAAACGCTCCAATAACGCCATATAATAGTCACTGTTGATGGTTTTTCCCTTCTCAAGATAATCGATAAAAATTATTCCATGCGCATCCCAACAAACAGAGGCCATTACTTTGTCAGCGGACTTTTGAGTCAAGTTTTTGCTCCAACCGTATTTTTTCCCTTCAGAAAACAGTATTTTATCAAAACACGAAATTCCTTTTTTCCATTTTTTTCACAATAACAAAAGTTGCTTCACAAAAGACGCTCTATCTCACAAACTAATTGACTTATAGACGTCAAATTTTGACACGAATCATTTGAAGGGAATACGTATTTAATACTAGCGACGCCATCTATGTGTCAAACTGGGGACTTATCAGCCAAGCTGTTAACTTGGGGCCTTATCAGCCAAGCTGTTAATAAGTTTGTCATTCCGTTTGTAACACATCGAAATATCGATTTCCGACTATATAAATAATATATAGTCTTGATCAGGGAGAAATTTGGCACAGAATCGTCTTTGTCTGCACGCAGGCCAAGTTCGAAAATGGGCTATATCGGTCCAGGTTTTGATATAGCTCCCATATAAACCGATCGCCCGATTTGTGGTCTTGGTCTTCTAGAATCCGTAGTTTTTATCCAATTTGCCTGAAATTGGATTTCTAGAGGTATTCTAGGACCATAAAGAGGTGTGCCGAAAATGGTGAGTATCGGACCATGTTTTGGTATAGTTCCATATAGACCGATCTCCCGATTTTACTTCATGGGCTTCTATAATCCGTAATTATTACCCAATTTGGCTGAAATTGGATATCTAGAGGAATTCTAGGACTATAAAGAGGTGTGCCGAAAATGGTGATTATCGGACCATGTTTTGGTATAGCCCCCATATAGACCGATCTCCCGATTTTACTTCTTGGGCTTCTAGAATCCGTAATTATTACCCAATTTGGCTGAAATTGGATATCTAGAGGAATTCTAGGACTATAAAGAGGTGTGCCGAAAATCGTGAGTATCGGACCATGTTTTGGTATAGCCACCATGTTTTGGTATAGACCCACAAAAATGTGTATATGATTTAGTTTTATCGGTCGATTTGGTAAGGCCTCCATATAGACAGATTTCAGATCTAGAGGGTACAGAATGTGCACTGATTCACTGAAAAAACAGTGAACCCACCAGGAAGAAAACTTTCGGTTAATTTTAGAAAATTTTTAATATTTGTAGAAAATTTTAACTAAACAGTATTACAAACGTTGGCATCACGCCGATGTAGTAAAAATAAGTAAATATTTTTCGACAAATTCAAGAAAATTTATTAGACATAACTAAGTTTTTTCACTTGTTAAAGAAAATTTTGTAGTTTGAAGGAAAAACTTGGAGTTCTAAATTGCAAGAATGTCTTTAGTGACATACGAAGTTCATGATGGACGCTTTTTTTGGTAAAATTTACAAATTTAAAGAAATTCTGAACTATTTTGTGGAAGACACGAATTTAGTTAATCTTTATGCTTCATTTGAGTATATTTTTTTCCTCGGTTTTAATTAATTTAACTAACGTACACAAAAAATTATTAGAGTAAAGGTAACTTTCTCCAATCATAATAATTCCATGAACTAAAATAAAATTAAATTGGCTTTAGTAAAATAGAGAGTTTACTTTTTTTTGAGTGTTATGAAAATTGCTTGAAACTCAATGTAAATTTCCATATTTTGCTTCTCGTAATCATTTAAATAATTGGGGTAAAAATCTACAGATTTTAGATTTCAAATCAAGGCGTTATTTCATTAATTTCTTGCACACTTACAAGAGATGGTAATTATTCCTCTAAAACTCATACAAATCCAGAATCAGATATAGTCTTCATAGGTAAAAACATTCAATTTATCTTCGGGAAGTGTACTGGTTGAACTGCTCTGCTTGAGAGAATATCTGTCATCAAACCCCCCTGAAATTTGAAACTATTATATTTGATTCATAGTGGTGGGTATTTAAGATTCGGACGGCCGAACTTAAATACCCACCTTAAATACTTGTTTACATTAACATAGCACCATCTATATGTCATAACATTTCAAACACACTCGTAACACAAATTTTCAAAAATGTAAGTTTGTTTTTCCCCTCCCAGACTAATTAAATAGTTGCTTCTTTTATCTGTTACCCAAGAAAAACTGCTTTGTCATAGTCCAGGTTATATGTATTTGCTTGCTTCAAGCTTATCTTTTAATAGTTTGTGGCTTGAAAAACAAAAGATCATAGATTATTGTCATACGACCTAGCGTTTAGGTTGATAAATCTCACATTAGAAAAACACACACACACACATATAGATGAATCCCAAGAAACCAAAGACCAATGCAAATAAGTACATACTTTGGGACCTATGTGCACTAAAATCGACTTATCACCGTCAGTGTCTTCACGAGCAGACAATGGTTGTCAGTTTGTGTATTGGCACTCATATATGAAAGGTTCAAATCTCAATCTCAGTGTTATCAGCATATTGGACGCTGCTGCTGCGTTCTCCAGAAACTGAAAGTGCTTATGGGATATGGCTTAGGAAAAATACTGTTCCTCTTTTTTGCAGCGCTCAAAATCAATCCACATATATAGACTAACTCAATTCCTATAAAGATCAGTTGATTGGGAACCTTGCATCTCAACATAGCTTAGAGTGAAAGTAACAAGAACCTGCAAACAAAATGAAATTCTTTTTGGCTTTATTGGCTATTGCCGCTTGTGTAAGTGAAAAATATATAATTAAAAAAAAAAAAAAACAGAATAGTTTGACAGTCAAAAAATGGGGACACAATTGGAATTATCTGCGTTGTGACTTGACTATGCTGAATACTTTCAATGGATCTGCCTCTATTTTTCCTAATTAATTTCCAAAAAAAAAAAATAATAATAATAATAATTACAAGTAATCAATAAAATTGCTACATTACTGCAATCTGTGTTTTACGACTCTTAAGACTGCAATCTGTGTTTTACGACTCTCATAGCAAATATTGCGATTAGTTATACTACTAATTTTAATAGCATCGTGAAATCTATTTCAATGTACTTTGAAACCAAAACCAAACTCTATCAGCTCAAATGTTAAGCTGCCTCCGCCGGAGATAAAAACTTAGAAAAACGACGAAAATGTGACGTCTTCATTCTGTGGGTACACTGCAAAAATATTATCGTGAGGTGAAAGATTACGCAACCTTCACTTTTGGTCATAATATTTACACCACATATAAATTAGCTTCATAGACACAGAAAAAAGTAAATGTTTTTTTAGGAAAAATTCCCCTGCTTTTTGAGATTTCTACAATACTTTGTTAAAACAAAGAACATGCAGCGTTCTTTTTAACGGTCATTGACGAAATTACACTTTCCCATAAAAGAACATTTAATAAAGGCCGGTATGCACCTCTAGCGAAAAATTTCATTCCCATAAGAAATGCATTGATATTTATGCTAACGAAATTTTCGGTAGCGTTCAATTTCGTAAGCTGGTACGCACCTCTAATGAAAATAACAGGGTTGTCAAAAGCATATTTTGGCAGCAAACATTTAATTTATTACAATCCTTGTGTGCGTAAAAGTTTTAAAAGGTCTGTAAATAATAAACAATTTATTTGAGGAATATTTGGAACATATATTAACAATTTTTAAAAGCGATTAGCTGGTTTAAAATTTGTGTACACAGCCCTGTTTTTTTTTTTTGTTGTAGACTTAAATACATTTTTGCTACCGAAAATTTCGCTAGAGGTGCATACCGGCCTTAAAGAGTAAAGATTAAAAACAAACATTGGAAATCATGACATCGTGCAGTAGTTCATTGTTAATATTTTGTGGGGATAATACGAAAATTTTGTTCTGCTTTAGTTTATACACCCATAGAAAAAATGATGAACGGCGTGGTCATTTCGAAACGATCCGTTCATAAAGGTGAATCAACACACATGTGTTGTTAAACTGAGAATAGACGGGGTCAATCTGACAACGTAAAAATGACACCATACCTTGTCAAAACAACAACCAATGTTCATGGTCTGAAAACGTAATGGTTACGAATTTATAAACAAAATAAAAAAAGTTTCCGCTTCCGTGACTCCTGTCCTGAGCCTGTGTTGCCTGCACCATACGCGTTAACAGTCACCTTAGCACATTGCACCAACGGCGGAGTTGCCATAAAAACGTCTAACGATTATTTTAAGACTTTTCATGGCCAAAGAAAAACGAATGCCGTTCATGAAATCGTTAACGCCCGTGGACAAAATCGTGAACATTCAGTTTTGATTTTTTGTGAAGGTTTCCGTTCACGCAATATTTTCTAATAATGTATTAATCACAGTCACCTTATTTTTCTCTCCACCTTAGGTCTATGCCGATGACTGGGCACCCAAAACTGCCGATGAAATCAAAACCATTCGTGCTGCCTGCTTAACAGAACATCCCCTCACCGAGGAACAAATGAATCACATGAAAAATTTCGATTTCCCCAACGAAGAAGCTGTTCGTAAATACCTTATGTGCACTTCTGAGAAAATGGATGTCTTCTGCCCCCATGAAGGCTATCATGCTGATCGCATTGCTAAACAATTCAAAATGGACATGAGCGAAGAAGATGTCAAGAAATTGGCCGAAGATTGTATTAGCAACAACCCCAAGGGTGATAAGGCTAATGATGTACATGTCTATGATGTTCACAAGTGCTTGATGGACAGTGAAGTTGGTAACAAGGTCAAGGCATACATTAAGAAACGTCAAGAACAAGCTGCCCATTAATTTTTTTATCTAAAAATAAAGAGATTAAGAAGAAAATTATGAGATATTAATGTAATTTTCTTATGTTTATACTACACAATCAAAGAAGAAATTGGTTAAGGGTAATGTCAGGCTAAAGCAATCATCAGCACCACACTATTTGTTCACAAACTCAGGGTCCTACTAATCGACTCACCATTATATTGTGATTTGATCTATCTCAGAATATCCGTCTGTTCATCTCTTTATTATAAGTAAGATGGGGGTTATTAAATTTGGTATAGGTAAGTTTTGAGATACAAGGAGGAATGATTAAAAAAACTAGAATCAAGTGTTTCATTATGTGGAGTTTTCTAAAAAATCGCCTATGGTACGAAATCATATGTTTCAGTTGAGTCAAATACTTTGTCCATAATGCAAGTAGAAAAGGTTAATTTTAGAAATATTTCATTAAATTGAAGAAACTTTATTAGACACAATTAGTTTTTTCACTTGTCAATGAAAGTTTCGTAATTCGAATTTGAAAAATTGAGTTTGAATTTGCAAAAAATGTCTGTAAAAATGTTGTTTCCTGTAGACCAACAATCAATTGATTCTCTCATTGTGTTAAATTAAAGTCGTTCGTAAACTCTGTCGCCATTTTTATATCTTTCTCCGTACTTTCTGCCTCTCTCTCTAACATTTCTAAACACATAATTTCTTATACGACATTTCTAAATTAACATATATAGTATGTCAATAATGACTTTTCACAACTTAAATAAATAAGTATTTTTAACTCCGTAGTCAGTAAAAAACACATTTGTATTTTTATTTTATTTGTATTTGTTTAACTTATTTTTTTTCGTTTTATTATATTTATATGTAGCTTCAGCAATGGTACACCCTCAAAAAAAATCGCTTCTCTAACATATGTTCCAAACATATTTTGCAGGAAGCATATATATTATTGGATACTGCCGAAACATTAATATGTTTGTTTTATGTAAACATATTGTATGTTTAGAAGCATTTTGAGCCCAAAAATATTATATGGTTGGAAGAATTCTCCCCAAAGAAGATTGTGCTCATTCCCTCACATAATTTTCATTTCCACGAAATTTTTTAGTTCTTGGCACCTTTTTCTGTAATACAAATAATGTTGAAGAAATTATTCAATTTTACAAATATTTCAAAATTTTACCATTCTCCTGGACGGAGAATCGAACCGAGGACCATACAGTTTGTAAGCCATCACACTATCCACTGGGCTACGTGCTGTTATGGCCATCAATAGACAATTATCGTTATAAGTTATATTTATGTAGCATAGTCTGCAGCGCCCACGAGCCGATGCAAACAAAACATTATTTAACAGAAACATACATTTGTTTGCCACGTGGAGCAATGGTTAGCATGTCCGCCTTTCATGCAAAGGGTCGTGGGTTCAACCCTGCTCCGACCGTACACCAATTTTTTTTTAATTTACACATTTATATTTATACTATATTAAATTTTTATAATGAATGCTCTCAAGGCGAAAACACAGGCTGTTTTATTTTTTTTTTTTCAAATGACTATTCTCTTTACTCCGAATACTCATTCTAATATTCTAATTAAATAATATTTAGACTTAAGCATATCAAATTTTTGGACTTGTCATAAAACACAAGTTGTTCTCTTTTGATTCTCTCGCTGTGTTATGTTGATATCTTTCGTCAACCCTCCCGGGTTCCATCACTATATCTTTCTCTATACTATCTCTCTGTCGCTCTCTGAATCAAAAATCACAACATATATATGTTTACATTCACACATATTATTTTTATGAAACATTCATGCCCCAAACATAATATATTCTAACATACTAACATATGTGTCCCAAACATTTAGAGTTAGTTTAGGAACATTACATGTTTGCACTTAAATATATTGTGTTTAAAAATTGTGCCCGAAACAAATTTTGTTTATATCGGAACATATGAAAAACATATTTTTCTAACAGTGTAGAAATTAAAAAATAAACATCTCATAAAGAATAGAGCCAATATAAAAATTTTACCTATTTTTACTGAGTACAGAATTACTTTTAACAAAAAGAAACAAAAAACAGAGGTAATATTTTCTAAAATCAATATATTAAAATCATTTTTTACCTTTTTTAGTATTTGGTATAGCCACACTTTGCATCTAGAATGCATTGCAATCGCTTTTTCATTCTTCATTCTTTTACGGTTGCTGTTTTAAGAGATGTAATATTTATGGGTTGCAGTTTAGCCACCTTCTTCTTCGTCTTGTTTGTGCTGATGTATCAATAACTTCGCCGCAGTTATAAAGAAGCCAAATACAAACAATATGCGATTTGTGTTTAGGATCGTTATCCTAAAATCATGGATGTGGTCCAATCCCAAAATGGCCAGATTTTTACTTGACAGAGTAAAAAATGGGTACAATTTTATTTTGGCTCTAATCGTTGTCTTTTTTTATGAAATATTAATTTTTAGTTGCTTTCACTGCTGAAGCTACATATAAATATAATAAAATACTACTTTCTTTTAATAAATCTCTTTAGAAATGTTCGACATTTTAATGGTTGTTTTTTCCTTTTCTATATTCTCTTCAAAAATTCTTTGTTTTCATGCCAAATGTATTAATGTATGTAAGTATATACGTTATTAAAAAGCTTAGACTTCCCCATATTTATTCTGTTATTAATAAACGTATATTCTGTGCGGTACTATACAATATTATCTCTGATTTCAGAAGGTAATTAAAAATAAATAAATAGAATAAATACAAATTGTCAATTAATGTATCTTCGTAGCTTGAAAAAAATAGTGAGTAACCAGCGGTTGCTTTTAGTCTGTATATCACTTTGTGTACTAAAATTGTTTCTTTAGTTAAAATCTGAGTACATATTTAATATAAGAACCATTCCTTGACAAATCAGCGGAAGAACATTTTGTTTATCTCCGGTCAGTTTTATAACAATATTTAACCCCACACTACCGAATTAAACGCATTGCCAAAAACATTACATTTTAATTTACTTGTAATCAGAGATGGTCTGAGTAGCAAGAGTTTGGGAATAAATGGATCAAAGGAACATATATTATTCAAAATCTTATTTTGTCAAAAAGTAAATATTTTACGAAGATTTACGACGTTTTTGATGTATGGCAAAATACGTCGTAAATGTAAGTATGTCAAATACTTTACAGTTTACGACAGACCATATTTGCTTATAATATCAACCTATAGAATTAAATTTTGAGAGCCTATCTCAATTAGTTAAAAAAGTATATTGATTCATCCCAAAAAATTATGGCAATGGCCAAATATATTATACACTGCACAACTTTATACATTTCCATTTTCGATACCACCTATATATATATATATATATATATATATATATATATATATATATATATATATATATATATATATATATATATATATATATATATATATATATATATATATATATATATATATATATATATATATATATATATATATATATATATATATATATATATATATATATATATATATATATATATATATATATATATAACTTAAAATGTATGTAATGCACTAAGGCGCAGCAAAATTTTATTAAAAAATGTAGGTAATATCAAATCTAAATTTCGTAAACTTGTATTTATGATTTATCGGTCGATAAATATGTATTAGAGGTATAGGAAAATTTGAGTCATTTTGACAAGACTGCGACTTAGCAGTAGCAACTGTGAGTATTTTGGCAATATTTGCACGAAAGAACGTCCATATGGGGGATTTGTCTAAATCTTTGTCAAATCCCCCATATGGTCGGTCTTTTCAGATCCGCTCCTAAAAAGGAACATCATTTAGTTCCACAGTTCCTTTGGGATCCGGAGGAAAGTGCTTAAAGAATCCCATATATTGACATTTTCTTTTAGCTCCGCAAGAAAATAAAATGCATGAACACTAAATTTAAGTAAAACATAAAAGTTCACAAGAATTTAATCAAATTTCTTGAACATTAATTTGTATAATAAATATTTTGGGAATAAAATTAGATAATGGTAGAACAATTTTCAGAGATCCATAGAAAATTTTTCAGAGATCAATACTAATACAAAGATCTACATTTATTTTTGAAATATTGTGTTTAAATTTTTTCATAGAGAAAATCAAAAGTTACTATGTACAAAATTATTTTGCCGACTTTAGACCAAAAGAGTTGTTTCTATTGCGTAAAATATTCTTCCGCATTGTACAGATTTTGCTGATTTACATAATTTTTGTAAAGCATGTTGGTATTGATATTTAGTTTGGAACAGTTTCGATATCTTCATTAAGGATCTGGCAACTTCAATTTAAGCGAGAGCTGTTGTCATAAAGAGCGAAAGAAATGGAATGAGTACACAACGAAATGAATATAAGGAACTGAGGAGCTGAAGTAAAGGTATCACATCCAGTTCATTTAGTTCCAGCCACGGAATAGTTCCAAAGAACTAGTTCGCTCCGGAACTACCCAACACTAAAAATGTTAATTGTGGCGAATTTCAAAATTTCCGAGGTGAAACTTATATTATTATAATAAAAATAAATATAAAAAAGAATAAATAAATTATAAAGTAAATATTATAAATATTTATTTAAAAAATATGTTCTTAATATTGTGTAAGTTATAGATGGAAAATTAAAAACATAAAATAAAAAGTAAATATTAGGTTACGCAAGAGTGCATCTTAACCAGCATATTTAGATAACAGTCCTAATACGCGTCTTTATAAAAAATTTCAACTGGACTTAATAAAAAAATTCATTATATCAATTAAAAGTTATACCAATTAAAAAATAATGCATTAATTTAAATTAAAAGAAATTATACAAAAATACAAAAATATTGAAATAAAATTAAATGAAATACATTTACTTGTATTTAAAGTAATTAACTAGAAGTGGGGTTTATTCTATTAAATGAAATTACAGTAAATTAAATAAATTAAACTCTTTTAAATAAATAATTGAGACGTCGTCGTCATCATGTAATTTTAGGAATTTTTAATCGTGTTTGTGCTTCCTTTAAGTACGAGAAGTACTTGATTCAAGCCTAGGTTAGGTTAGGTTAAAGTGGCAGCCCGATTAAGTTTCAGGCTCACTTAGACTATTCAGTCCATTGTGATACCACATTAACTAAACGTACCTATTACATATGTGCACTTCTAGTTTTAACCGCTGAACCTTCTCGATTATTTTCTTTTGTTGAACCAACCAGATTGTTCCAAAAACATTAGCAGACTGCTTAAGTTAACGTTTTCCAGGTCCGCCTGTAATCTGAAGCTATATGCCCCTAAAATTTGCTTACGCCTTACACAAAATGCAGGACACTCACACAAGAGTTGTTTTATTGATTCCTTTTCCTCCGCATCATGACAGCTCATACAATAGTCATTATACTTCGCGCCAATAGTTTTTGCAAAATCGTCTATCAGGCAGGGACCCGTTATAGCAGATATCAGGAGTGATATCTGGCGTCTCGAGAATACTAGCATATCTAGTGTGCGGTTTAAGTTTAAATGGGACCATATTTGCTTGGTGTCCTTACAACCTTAGCTTCTCCCATCAAACATTTGCCATCAGACAGCCTTCCACGCAGTAAGAGCTTGCAGGTAGCCAGAGGCATACCAACAAATTCTAGTTCCCCTGGAATATGTAAGGTAGTTCCTAGCCTTGCTAGCTTATCTGCTTCGCAGTTCCCCGGTATGTTTCTATGGGCAGGCACCCATATTAGGTGAATATTGTGCTGCTCAGCCATCTCATTGAGAGATTTGCTGCAGTCGATGGCCGTTTTCGAGTTGAGGAACACAGAGTCCAAGGATTTTATTGCAGGTTGACTATCTGAGTATATATTAATGCCAATATTGCTTGGAGCATTACTTCTCAGCCAATTCACCACTTCTCTTATTGCTAATATTTCAGCCTGAAAAACACTACAGTGATCAGGTAAGTTTTTCGCTATTCCAAGTTCCAGATCTTTAAAATATACTCCGAACCCATCTTGTCCATCCAATTTGGAGCCATCAGTGTAGAAATCTATATATCTTTTATTCCCCGGGGTCCGTGTACAGCACGCCTCACTGTTGGGAATTAGGGTCTCAAACTTTTTGTCAAAAAGTGGTCTCGCCAAAGTGTAATCCACCACGTTAAGCACATCTGGCATTATTTTGAGGACCGAACTGTGACCGTAACTTTTTTCCGACCAAAGCGATAGCTCGCGCAACTGCACAGCCGTTGTTGCAGCTGATTGTTTGGCCAAAATGTCTAAAGGCAATAGATGCAGTATGACAATAAGGGAATTTGTTCTTGACTTGCTGAATGCACCTGAGATACACAAGCACGCCATACGCTGAAATTCAGCCTAGTGAATCTCTATTTAATCCTTAATTTAAGCTCACATTAAACCCAATAGCGCTTAACTGGAGCCAAAATGAACTTGTTTTAAGCGGAATCAAGGCTTGGTTCAATCTTTTTCATTCTTGAATATAATCCTACTATGCTTGATTCAGGAACGATCTGTACTTGATTTAACTTTATTTTGTATTCCAATTTGCTCATAAATGAATATCAAGTGAAAGTGTTCTTATTTTAAGCCAGATTCGGCTTAAGATAGCAAATCAAATGCCACCAAACACACGCGATCTTATTTTAAGCCATAGTCGACTTAAGATAGCAAAAGAAATGCAAGCCACTACCATTACAAGCAAAACAGTTTTTATGGGTTGAAAATCGACGAGATTATCTAGGAGAACAACACTCTCTTTTGTGCTCTAATTAGGTAACTCTCATTGCACTTCATATGAGTATAACTTAGTACTTGCGTACTTAAAATTTTAAGTGCGAATTCAGGGTAAAAATAAGAATTTGAAACTTGATTTTAGAAGTCCACTTTTCTTTGGGTGTACCCACTTACTTGATAAGTGTGCTATTTTCCTAACGCCACTCTAGCCAGATAATGGTCTGAACAAAAGCGTAGGGCACTCTTCAGATAACAACCTTGATTCACCAACGGTATTGCTATAACCAAAATACTTTTGGTTAGAGTATGCATACCTCAAAAACAAATATCCTCTCTTTATTCTTGTTAAACTTTGCCTTATCAAAATTTCTACAAAATATTGACTTAGAGTAAGCCCCAATGCGGCAAAGGGAATGAACAAAGTCAGAGCGAGAGAGAGAGAGCATTTGAAAATAATGGTAGCAGTAGGTTACTGTAGCAATACGATTTTTTGAAATACCACACTGCATTTCAGTAGAAGAGTTGCCGTCAAAGCTATTGAAAGCACATTGGAAATTCTAAAATAGTAAGAACAAAAACTCCATAAAGAACAAATTTCGACTTTGCAAATACAAATGTTTTTGTTATGGGAGTAGTAGGTAAAATCCGCTTTGGAGAATTCCTATTGTCAATATTATTCTATTTCCCTATCGTGTATGGAACAGACGGTATTGAATATAATGTGGTAAGAATTTCTAAAAAAATCAAATTGAAATAAAAAATTAACTCTTATATATTTTTCTTTAGCAATTACAAAATCATGACTTTTTATTACCAGAATCGCAAATACGCTTTGCCCGTCTTCGTTGTATGGAATTATATTCACAAGCCGATTTCTTAAATTTTGATGATACACCCGAAACCCATTGCTATATGCAATGTCTCATCTATAAAATGGGTTTAATGGATTTAAAGACTCGTGGCTTAGATGTAGGCATGTTTCCACAAAAATTTTATATGTTGTCATTTCTCTAAATTTTAGAGTTTAAAATTTTCGGATATATGGGATGATATTGAAGAAGCTTTTGAAGAAAAATGTCTGGAGAAATTTCAATTTGGAGAGAGTTTAAATGGAAAATGTTCCGATACATATAGGAAACTGATTGAGTTTCGTACACATTGTTGGGAGTTATTTGAATATACCTTTGGTGGAAATAGTACATGGAAGTCGAAAGATGTAAGTATAATTAAATTAAACATTTTCAGGTAGAGTACAAAAATTATTGTGGTGATCGTATTCGAAAGACTAAAAGGCATGATTTGACATATTTTACCGAAGACATAATATTTTCACCACTATCCTTTTTTATATAAGATAAACATGATCTTTATCGAAATTTATACATAAAACAAGTATATACGGCCGAAAGTTCGGCCAGGCCGAAGCTTATGTACCCTCCACCATGGATTGCGTATAAACTTCTACTGAAGACTGTCATCCACAATCGAATTACTTGGGTTGCGGTAACACTTGCCGATGGCAAGGTATCTTAAAATTTCCTAACACCGTAATATATACCACATAGTCCATACGTGGTATATATTAAACTAAAAAGGCCGATTAAATACGTATATAATTACGTTTAAAGTTTCTATAGAAATAAAATTTTGAAAACATTTTCTATAGAAGTAAAATTTGGAAAAAAAATTTCTATAGAAATAAAATTTGGAAAAAAATTTTCTATAGAAATAAAATTTGGAAAAAATTTTCTATAGAAATAAAATTTTGACAAAATTTTCTAAAGAAATAAAATTTTGACAAAATTTTTTATAGAAAAAAATTTTGACAAAACTTTCTATAGAAATAAAATTTTGACAAAATTTTCTATGGAAATAAAATTTTGACAAAATTTTCTATAGAAATAACATTTCGACAATGTTTTCTATAAAAATAAAATGTTGGTAGATTATTTTTGGCTCGAGTGGCAACCATGATTATGAACCGATATGGACCAATTTTTGTGTGATTGGGGATCGGCTATATATAACTATAGACCTTATACTAACACCATGTTCCAAATTTCAACCTGATCGGATGAATTTTGCTCCTTTAAGAGGCTCCGGAGGTCAAATCTGAGGATTGGCTTATATGGGGGCTATATATAATTATGGACCGATATGGACCAATTTTGGCATGGTTGTTAGATACAATATACTAACACCACGTACCAAATTTCAATCGGATCGGACGACTTGTGCTCGTCTAAGAGGCTCCGGAGGTCAAATCTGGGGATCGGTTTATATGGGGGCTATATATAATTATGGGCCGATGTGGACCAATTTTTGCATGGTCATTAGAGAACATATACCAACACCACGAACCAAATTTCAGCCGGATCGGATGAAATTTGCTTCTCTTAGAGGCTTCGCAAGCCAAATCGGGGGATCGGTTTATATGGGGGCTACATATAATTATGGGCCGATGTGGACCAATTTTTGCATGGTCATTGGAGAACATATACTAATACCTCGTACCAAATTTCAGCCGGATCGGATGAAATTTGCTTCTCTTAGAGGCTCCGCAAGCCAAATCGGGGGATCGGTTTATATGGGGGCTATATATAATTATGGATCGATGTGGACCAATTTTTGCATGGTTGTTAGAGACCATATACTAACACCATGTACCAAATTTCAGCCGGATCGGATGAAATTTGCTTCTTTTTGAGGCTCGACAAGCCAAATCGGGGGATCGGTTTATATGGGGGCTATATATAATTATGGACCGATGTGGACCAATTTTTGCATGGTTATTAGAGACCATATTGTAACACCATGTACCAGATTTCAGCCGGATCGGATGAAATTTGCTTCTCTTGGAGGCTCTGAAAGCCAAATCGGGGGATCGGTTTATATGGGGGCTATATATAATTATGGACATGGCCCATTTGCAATACCATCTGACCTACATCAATAACAACTACTTGTGCCAAGTTTCAAGTCGATAGCTTGTTTCGTTCGGAAGTTAGCGTGATTTCAACAGACGGACGGACGGGCATGCTCAGATCGACCCAGAATTTCACCACGACCCAGAATATATATACTTTATGGGGTCTTAGAGCAATATTTCGATGTGTTACAAACGGAATGACAAAGTTAATATATCCCCATCCTATGGTGGAGGGTATAAAAATTCACAGGTTATGGACAGGACTTTCTCTTCGTATATCATAGTACTTTCGAGCTGAGCTCCGTCTGAAAAATGACAAGTATTTCAATGGAATATTTTGTGGTAGTTAAGTTGGAGTACTCACATACACTGTCTCAAACAATTGTCCGTACACCAAACTGTTAAGGCTATGTTTCATGGTATCTCGGAAACTAGATAATTTGATTTTATTCGATCTTTTTTGGTATCAAATAGAAAATAATTAATCAAGCTTCACCTTTACGATATAATTTACTTGAAACGAATTGGCCATATAGTTTCTGAGATACAATGAAATATAGCTTTGACAGTTTGGTGTACGGACAATTGTTTGAGATAGTGTACACCGTACATTTCAGGAAGTGATATTTGTTGAAAAATTAGGTAAAGTTTATATTAGCTTCATTTTCAAGAAAATAATTTAAATACTCTGTGTACAAAGTAATGAAAAATGCAATTTATTCGTATTTTTTATGAGAAAGTGTACCACTTTTCATGCGAATAGGTCATTTGTGTCACTTTCTTAATCTTTTCAACGGTAACGACGTCTAGGATACGTTAAGAAGGCAGCATATCACTCAATAAATAATATATTACAGGACATAAAACATCCACATAAGATTAAGGTAAACATATTTTAAAACTAAACTAATTAACGACTTTGACTTGAAATCTATACCAGTTTCCTGAAATGAAGACCAAGGTCTGTAGTTTCAAAGAAAAATTTCATGAGCGTCGTTAATAAACAATGATTGTAAAAATTGTATGAGTGCTCTTCGTAAACAATAACTGCTCTTAATATCACATTTATTATTTTGGGAGTGTAACTATCTTCTTCGAAATGACCGAATTTTACTCTTTTTTACTTGTTGAAAAATAATAATTAATAACACCAATCAATCTTTCTTCCTTTTTCAGCCTTCAAAATCTATTGGGCAGTCGGCTTCAGAATTTTGCGACTCCTTCGATGAGGATGGAAATGTAGCAACGGAGAGTAGTTTATCCATTGAATTAACATTTGAATCAATGTTTAAGAGTAAACTAATTTGTCTTTACAAAAATTATCATTACTTAGATGCTTATGGAAGAGTTGATGTAAGTGGTAATCAATAACATGGACATTTGAACAGCCTAGTTCCTACGACTATATTTACAGGAATCAGAACTCCAGCGAAGCTATGATGAAGCCTTAATAGATGTCGATGAGAGTAACAGTTTCATAAAAATCTGCTCACGTCGTGCCAATAGTAAATATCGTACAGATTATCTAGGTGATATGGTTTTTGAATTACAGAGTTGTATGAAACAACATAGTCCAGAATTTGCCACTGTAGTTCAATTGAGAAATGAACACTCAAAGGATTATTGAATGAAATTGAAAGTTTATTAAATACGATTTATATTATGTTTTTGCGTTTATGTATTCTCGTTAAACTAATTAACACTGATGAAGGACTTAGCTTCTTTTGTTTATCTTATTAAATTTCTAAGCTTTAAAATATTCGAAGTTATGCCAAGGACGCATATCAGGAGATGTCACATTTGGACTGCCATTGTATATCCCTCATCAATTGGGGTAACAATTTCATTTTTGGTCGTTATTTGTTCTAAAGACTTTGCAATTTGAATCTCTTAAGACTCTGTTATTTGGGTTTGTATCGATTTCATGGCTGCTGTAATATGCTCATCCAAAGGTAAATTCTCATCCATGGAGAAATGACGATAGTTATCCATGAAATAGCAGGTGCCATTATCGGCATTGTGAAATTCCTTGGGCAGTAAAGCGGGATCGCGAGCTTTCAATTCGAACTCATATCCAGGATATTTGATAAGCCATCTGAAAAAAGAAGAAAATAATTTCGTAAGAAAATGGTGGTATTACGGCTTATTATACTTACTCCCTTGTGGTAGGGCTAACATTAATGCGACATGCCTCACTGCTGGATTCAAATTTATTGGCAATGGTAACATTATGGCCAAAGAGACAATAACGTGGCATTTTTCTTCCCACCACACCAGCCAACACAGTGCCCGTATGCAAACCTATACGCATTTTGATCTGTTCCCCATCATGGGTTATATGTTTGGAACAAGCATCTATCATCTTCAAAGCCATCCATGCAACTTTATGGGCATCATAGATCGATGCCCGATGTAAACCACTCGCAACACAATAAGCATCACCAATAGTTTCCACTTTATAGACATCGAACATGTCGCAGAATTCATCGAAATCCTTATACAAACTCTCCAACATACTAATCACCATAAATGGTGTAGCCCTTGAGCAAATACTAGTGAATCCCACAATATCACTGAAGAGAATGGTAACATCAGGATAGGTTTTGGCATCGATACTGGCGCCCAACCAAAGGCGTTCAGCAATTTCAGCAGGGAAAATCAAATGCAATAGACTGACGTTCTTTTTACGTTCCTTGGTAACAGCAGCATTGGCCTCCTCAATGGAACTTTTCAATTTGTCCATACGCCTTCTCAAACCATCTTGAGCTCGAGCTTGTTCACCGACCAATATCACCTCGCGAGTGGCATCATGCAAAGGTATATCAGAAATGAAAAGACCATTGCATGTTAAACCATCCAGACCATCGAGGAAGGGGGAACCCATGAAGAGCAAGGAATTCGATTCAGGGCAGTGCACCATTTGACCTTTGATTTCGAGACCCTGAAATAGAGAAGAACAACTTGCAGTAAATACCAGGAGATCGCTGTATATAAAAGTTAGAGTGCTATCATTACATCACCTTCCTTCGACAACTCTTACCTTAGCCGTAAATTCCGCAACATCTGGAGGACTCTTCAAAGCAATCAAAAATGGTGTACAAGTACGTCGTACAATATCTCGGAATTTCAAAGTCAAACCTTTGGGGCGCTTAAAATCAAAATAGGTAGTAGCATGACAGCCAGCATCTGCCATATAGGGTTTGTAGAGTTTACTGAAGCCTCGACCTAGAATTAGGGAAAATATCAACATTTTGTAATCTATTGAGTAGTTTTCCTTAACTTACCTAATTGCACCAACTCTAGATCTTCATTCATAATAAAATGCCATGGGAAAGCTTTGCAAAATGTACTCGAATTCATTGCCAAATCAGCAGCATTGGTCGAATTACTACGCTGGGCTGGTAAATCATCAGTTTTAGTGGCAACTGTAGTTTCTTTCGCATGACCATCTTTAGCCAATGAAAATAGATATCGGTAGCGTCGATTGTCTCCTTCAACAGGTTCAATTTTTATATTAACTTGAACCTTAAAAAGGATACGGGTCAAAGCTTTAAGTGAACCCAACAGAAGCCAAGCTATAACCGGACGTTCTGAAGTGAAAATTAATTCACCATCACCGGCACAAACAAATCCGGTATCACTGGAATCTTCTTCCTAAAAATAGATATTGAAATATAAGGATTTTATAATTAGAATATCTATTGACCGCTTACCTCTTGAAACTTCAAGACATCATAGACTCCATCCAATGAACCCAGAAATTCCTGTAGTTCAGTTCCTAAGCATCGGAATGCTCTCTCAATGATTCCAGTACAGCAGGATGTTATGAGTTCTTCACCCAGCAATACTAATATTTCACTGGCACTAGACTCATCCATTTCCAAAAGGATTTCTTGTATATCTGCCAAATAATCGTAGTTGGGATAGGTCTTCAATGTCCCCAAATCAATTCGCCTGAAAAAAAGATAGATAATTGTTTTATTGGTTCTTCGTTTATGTAACGTTCCTGTTTCAAGAGTATATGTTTTGAACAAAATACATTTTAGTTATATTTGATTATTTTTTCGAAATGTTCCACATTCCAATAAACTTTTCCTTTTGTTAAGTATGTCTGAAACATTTTATGAACTAAACGTGGATATAACGCAAAAGAAAATTTTCATACGATTCCCACAAATAGTAAGAATGAAATGGAATATGATTAAAATGGTCATGATTTGGCGCCAATGATTTTCTTCTTTACTTATACTTTTTTATTAAAGGTACACCAGCGCGTTATTTTTTCCTGGTTTTAACAACGCTTTGTGAAAATCTCAAAATGCGGAGTATAATTTAGTGCACTTTTCGTACGTGGTAGTTCATTCTTGCTATAAAATTGTTTACTTTTTTCAGTGTACAATATCATATACTCAGAAAAAGAATGGAGAAGCTACAACATTTTTTAGTAGATGTTAATATTCAGGTTAGGAAACCTGAGCTTTTTGCTTTTCCCTCTAAAGACTTTTCCGCTCTATAAATAAGACTTTTATCTTCAATCTTCTAAGCTAACCAGAACATAGTTGGACTGAACAAATCTCACCAGTGTTTTCAGTTTGAATTTACGTGAAGTAACATTTCACAAAAGCTATTTACTGTGATTAATTTGAACGATAATATCAAATTCGAAGCTATAAAGTGTCACCAAAATTTCCACTAACAAATATTTTTTACTATTTATGCATTAAACATTCAGAACTGCCGTTATTTTCGGTCTTCGTATTTAAACAGCTGATGTCAGTGCTGATGTCCGTCTTTCTATGCAATGAGCCTTCAGATCAAACCATATACTCTACCGAAATCTAAAAGCTTCTAGGATATACAAGTCTCCTAGTAATACTGGATCTTTTTTGAGAGTTTCAGTACCTTGAAGTTGTTTCACTGTAGTGGGACCCGCCGTTCATAGTTCACTATTAGAACAAGGTCCTCTATCATTGATAGACTCGAACAACGGACATTGCTTAGAGAGATATTCACAAAGCATTATCACGAACGCATTTTTTTAATAGCCGTTCACGAAAATGTTCATGAGTCACGACAATTTCGTGTCATGTGCACACTTCTAGTGGGCACCTGAGTCGATATAGCCATGTCCGTCTGTCCGTGAACACATTTTTGTAATCAAAGTCTAGGTCGCAGTTTTAGTCCAATCAACTTTGGCACAAGTATGTGTTTTGGCTCAGAATAGAACCCTATTGATTTTGGAAGAAATCGGTTTAGATTTAGATATAGCTCCCATATATATATTTCGCCCGATATGGACTTATATGGCCCCAGAAGCCAGAGTTTTACATTAATTTGCGTAAAATTTTTCACAAGAAGAACAATTAGTACTATAGTCAAGTGTGCCAAATTTAATATCAAATCTAATACGGTCCCAGAAGCCAGAGTTTTACTCCAATTTGGTTGAAATTTTGCACTAGGAGTACAATTAGTAGTGTAATCAAGTGTGCCAAATTTTATTGAAATCGGTTCAGATTTAGATATAGCTCCCATATATATCGTTCGCCCAATTTACCCTCATATGACCACAGTGGCCAATCTTTTACTCCGATTTAATTGAAATTTTGCACAGGGAGTAGATTTAGCATTGTAGCTATGCGTGCCAAATTTGGTTGAAATCGGTTCAGATTTAGATATAGCTCCCATATATATGTTTTTCTGATTTCGATACACACAAAGAAAATTTCATTAAAATTGAGCCAACGAAAATTTTTCATTGATATAACGAAACATTTTCATTAAGACAATGAAAATGTTCGTTAATAGTACGAAACTATTCGTTGACTAACAGAAAATTCGTTATAATAACGAAAGATTTCGTTATATCAATGAATTTGTTTCATTGGCTCAATTTTAATGACACATTTCATAAATATATCGAAACTTTATCTACCAGTGTAAAAATGGTCAAAAATACCAACATTTTCCTTGTAAAATCGCCACTGCTTAGTCGAAAAGTTGTAAAAATGACTCTAATTTTCCTAAACTTCTAATACATATGTATCGAGCGATAAATCATAAATAAACTTTTGCGAAGTTTCCTTAAAATTGCTTCAGATTTAAATGTTTCTCATATCAAATTCTGTCCAGATCGAGTGATATTTAAATGTATGTATTTGGGACAAACCTTTATATATAGCCCCCAACACATTTGACGAATGTGATATGATATCGAAAATTTAGATGTACAAAGTGGTGCAGGGTATAATATAGTCGGCTCCGCCCGACTTTATTTAGACTTTCCTTACTTGTTTCATTTCTGTTATTGACTGATGTCGTGTAGCAACCGCTATCTTAGGGCTACCCTATATCCCTTTATAATATCTTCTTCGTTACCTTCTATCAAAAAGTATCGTGAGTTTAATTCCCATCGCCATACTCATTGTTTTCTCGTCCTCTAGGTGCTTTTCATTCGGTGATGCTATTTTTCATAATTTCTATGATCGGTGTAATCAACATAAAAATCGTTAAATTTCTTTTCGCCTTGGTTTGTATAGAACATCTATAATGGGTTACAATGTTTATATGTGTTGTCGGCATTCCGAATGCCCAATGTTCCGGCATTCTCTCCATAACATTTTTTCATCCTTTTCCTTTAAACCATTTTCTCTACTATTTAATCGTATTTTGCAACCATGATGAATACCATTATATTTTCTAATACAACTAAAATTCGATACTTACAGTTTTGTAATATTTGGCCAATTTTTGCGATATTTTAAAATCAATGCAGTTACGGCAGTATTCAAATCATCATTCTAAAAAAAAAAAAACAAACAATATATTAATAATATCTTACCGAAGTTGTATTTTAAAAATCTTACCGAAGGTGCTGTAAGCAATTGTATTGCCATTTGTAAATGAGTCAATGTTAGTGCATCACCAGATGGTTCCTCATCTTCCAAGGTCCAAGTACCAGAGGGTTCCGCAACCACAGAGGGTTGGCGAGAAAGTGAATCGGCACGACGAAAATAGGGACAAGCCATTGCTGCAGTCACAACCACTCAATCCAATATGAAGATGAGCCTTCAAGTGTTTCCTTAAAAGGCCGCAAAGCAGACAACCAGAGCTTGCAATGAAATCTAAATGAAAGAAACAAGAATCCTTTGAATTTGCTAGTGTCGGGGAAACGACAAATTGATCTACGAAGGTAGCTAATATTATTTTTGATACACTGAAAAAAATATTTGCGTGATATTAAAGATTACGCAACCTAAATTTTAAAAAGCGGAATTTACAAAATATTAAAGACAAATTTCTTTAAAATAATTAAATTTTAATTAAAATAAAGTTTACAATCTTTGCTTCAACATTTTTTTCATTAAATTTAGTACACAAAATTTGTAAATTTTTGTCCCTCCGTCAAAGCCGTCCGTCTTTGAACTAAGTCTAATTTTCCTTAAAGTAAAGAAACACATTTTTGATTTAAAGAAATTGTCCTTAAATTAACTGACATATTGAAACTTTAGATTTAAGATAAAAACGCTTCAAATATAGGCTAAGACTTATTTTGAAGATTTAGCGCCTTTGGTTTAAAGTTTTTTGAAATTAAGAAAACATTTTTTACTTTGAAGTATCCGTTATAATTTGGATTTTTAAACTGGCATTTGGCATTGTACGTGAGTAGCTTTATAAACAAACTTCGAAAAGAGAATGAAAATTTGTTAAATGAGATCTGTATCCTAATTTTAATTTTATTGGTCCTAAATTTAAAGCCAGATAGGTCACTAAAAAATTTCTTTATTTTTAAGAAGCCGCATCTTTGGCTCGGAATCAATACCAAAATCCTTAAGGGAAGGTCAAAATCTTTGGAGCTAAGTAAACTTTTTTTGAGTGTACAACAACAAAGCACAAAAGTGTAGCCAAAAATAAAAAAAACAATTAAAAACATTTTCATTCGTATTCGAAAGTGGTTCAAAATCGAGTCTAGTTTTTAAGCATTCGTTGCAATAATATCCCATTAATTTTTGTGATGATTTTTCAATATTTCATTTTTTGAAAATCTAAGAAAATACTTAAAATTTGACTTTTCCTTAATTTTTAGATTTCTTTTTGAGTGAAATCAACTCCATTTTTTTTTTCTTTCAAATTATGAACTTTTCTTTGGGAAGTCATGAGTATTTTAAATTAAGAAAATAATGATTACCGAGAGCAAAGTTTTATATAATATCGGTTAATAACAGCTTATGGACGATTTCAAGATATAAATAGCAACCGCCGTTGAATATTTAGCGCCTAAGTCGGAATAAAGAATACTGCAAATCTAAGGAGGTTAAGTGATTCAAAATGGCCATACAATTTTGTTGTTAATATGTGTATGTATATGTTTACTCGTATATATTTGTACATATGTACATTTAAATACATATGCATTTCCTATGTGCATATGCATAATTAGTTCCTTTTATCATCTTTCTGTCTTTGTATAAATTTCATTTCCTTTCCAAGTTCAATGTTAAGAGATTTTTGTGTGAACATCTTATGTGAAATACTCGCATCGTCCTTTTTGGAAACCTTCACCAGGGTTTTCTACAATAATGACAAGGGTTCCATTGAACAACTATTTTTAGATGGTCTTTTTCTCCAAGGGCCAAGAAATTTCACTTTTTTCCCATATATACTGGTCATATATTAACTTGATTTGGGTGCATTAGGGTCATGTGTATACTTCCTAGGGGTATGGGGAAAATTAAGGATACACACATATTTCCTTTTTTTCTACTCCATTTTAAAGTTCATTAAAATAAGTCTATTTTGAGGCTGTGCACATTGAATTTTTAGGGGTATGTAATCGAAATTGTTGATGTATTATTTATTTGCATTCATTTTGAAATGTTTTTGTTTAATAAATACACTTAATTACATTCAATTTTCACTCCAAACTTTCTGGCTTTATACTTTCACTTTCAATTTTTTTCTTTGATAAAGGATGTTGGCCTATCCTGTGCTTTGCAATTTGAACTTGTTTGTCTTATAGCTTTTAAGGAACTGTTCACTTGCCAAATGTGTCAATGGTTTTAGATGAGAACATTGTTTTAATGGGATATGCTTTCAGGCGCATACTCAGACTTTTATATTATAAACATGGACAAAAGCTTTAGTAGAAAGCTTTTCTCTGTAATTTACCCTATACCCAGTTACTGACTTATTAACTTTATTACAAATAAAAGCCACCAGTTTTGAATAAATCTTAAAAATTGTTTAATGTTCAAATGTATGTACAATGAAAAACCTTAATTCTATTTCAATCACCAAATTGAAATTTCTTCAATCAAAATGTATTTTATTAACAAAAAATATGAAATTAAAAAATGTAATAGATTTCGATGACAAATTTCATGTAATTGTTTAATTGCGGATATCAATTTATTTATTATATTATATTTATTGTATTAGTATTTATTTATAATTATTTCACCTTCGGATGAAATAATTTTCTTTTAATATTATAAAAGTTTATATGATTCATGCATGAAACATTATTTTATTTTTAATATTTTTATAAAAATTGAAAACGCTCCAATCATTGGCTTCAATTTTTAAATTGATTACAAAGTTAATTGTATGAGTTAATCTTTTAATCGTAATCTTATACATTTTAATTGGAATTATTTTGGTTATATTTCTTTCGTTAATTATACCTTAACCCACATAGTGGCCAGGGTATAATAAATTTTTTGTTCACAGGATTCCGGTCGCTACTATTAACCGGTCGGATTAAATTTAGATATAACTAGCTCGCATATATAACAGGTTGGCTGATAAGTCCCAGGTATGACACATAGATGGAGTCGCTAGTATTAAATGCATATTATTTTTATATAGTACCAACCTTCAAATGATTCGTGACAAAATTTGACTTCTGTAAGTCAATTAGTTTGTGAGATAGAACATCTTTTATGAAGCAACTTTTGTTATTGTGAAAAAAATGGAAAAAAAGGAATTTCGTGTTTTGATAAAATACTGTTTTCTGAAGGGAAAAAATACGGTGGAAGCAAAAACTTGGCTTGATAATGAGTTTCCGGACTCTGCCCCATGGAAATCAAGCGTGGTAAGCACGGAGGACGGTGAACGCAGTGGACGCCCGAAAGAGGTGGTTACCGACGAAAACATCAAAAAATCCACAAAATGATTTTGAATGACCGTAAAATGAAGTTGATCGAGATAGCAGATGCCTTGAAGATATCAAAGGAACGTGTTACATCATGTCATATCATTCATAAATATTTGGATATGCGGAAGCTCTGTGAAAAATGGGTGCTGCGCGAGTTCACATTTGACCAAAAACAACAACGTGTTGATGATTCTGAGCGGTGTTTGCAGCTGTTAACTCGTAATACACCCGAGTTTTTCCGTCGATATGTGACAATGGATGAAACATGGCTCCATCACTACACTCCTGAGTCCAATCTACAGTCGACTGAGTGGACAGCGACCGGTGAACCGTCTCCGAAGCGTGGAAAGACTCAAAAGTCCGCTGGCAAAGTAATGGCCTCTGTTTTTTTGGGATGCGCATGGCATAATTTTTATCGATTATCTTGAGAAGGGAAAAACCATTAACAAGATCGAAATCGCGGCAAAACGGCCCCATATGAAGAAGAAAAAAGTGTTGTTCCACCAAGACAAAGCGCCGTGCCACAAGTCATTGAGAACGATGGCAAAAATTCATGAATTGGGCTTCGAATTGCTTCCCCACCCACCGTATTCTCCAGATCTCGCCCCCAGCGACTTTTTCTTGTTCTCATACCTCAAAAGGATGCTCGCAGGGAAAAAATTTGGCTTCAATGAAGAGGTGATCGCCGAAATTGAGGCCTATTTTGAGGCAAAACCGAAGGAGTACTACCAATATGGTATAAAAAAATTGGAAGGTCGTTATAATCGTTGTATCGCTCTTGAAGGGATCTATGTTGAATAATAAAAACGAAATTTGGACAAAAATTTGGAACCAAGAGAATAGACATTTGAAAAACAAACAGCATATGTTTTCGCCTTGAGAGCAGCATTTTATGTATGTGTGGACATGTGTTTTGTTTATCATTTTGGCATTATGGGCACAATTTTATTCTTGGTTCGTTAAAAGAAGTCAGGGGTCTTCATAAAAATAACGAAATGGCACTATACTCTTTTTAGAGTTGGGACAGTAAAATGAAATAAGGAGGAAATAGTGAAAAATTACACAGTAAAATGTATAAAAACAAAGTTTAGATCCTCTTTATTAATAAGTAGTCCACGAGGAGTTGACGGACACATTCAAATATGAAAGCGGGCATTAAGTTCGAGTTTTGCAGCTAAAACAATTTAAAAAGTTTATTTTCTTTAAAATGAATTATTAAAGAAAAATAAAAGGCATTTTAGAGGGATGGTGTTAAATACTAGTAAAAAACTGTTCACGCCTAAATAAATGTATGTTTATATTATAAAATTATTTATGTATGTTTATATTCGACTCCACGTTCTTCTATTGTTAGAGTTTTTGAATACCTTCCAAATTTTAAAGTTTTGTACAAAAAACAGTTTTTTGTTACAAAATTGTTATTTTTGCATTAAAAAATAATATTTTATCCAAAAATCAGTCAATTTCGTTTAGACCAAGCACTGTTACTGACTATAAATCTTTAATAACCCACATTTCGAAGTTTCATTATAAAAATTTAATATAGCATAAATATAAATGTGTAAATTAAAAAAAAAAAGTTTCGGTCGGAGCAGGGATTGAACCCACGACCCTTTGCACGCAAGGCAGACATGCTAACCACTGCTCCACGTGGCAAACAAATGTATGTTTCTGTTAAATAATGTTATGTTTGCATGGGCTCGTGGGCGCTGCAAACTATGCTATATAAATGTAACTTATAACGATAATTATCTGCTGGTGACTATAACAGCTACGTAGCCCAGTGGACAGTGTGTTGGCTTACAAACTGTAGGATCCTCGGTTCGATTCTCCGTGCAGGCGAAGGGTAATATTTAAAAAATTTATAAAAGTGAATAATTTCTTCAACATTATTTGTATTACAGAAAAAGGTGCCAAGAACTAAAATATTTCGTGGAAGTGAAAATTACGAGTATGTTAGGGAATGAGCACAATCGTCTTTGGGAAAAATTCTTCCAAGCATATAATATTTTTGGGCTCAAAATGCTTCCAAACATATAATATGTTCATATAAAACAAAATATGTTTGGAATATATGTTAAAGAAGAGTTTTTTTTTTAGGGTGCGGCATACTAACTCTTTAGGTGCAAAATAAACTATAGCTCCTAATATTAGACATTTCTGCTCAGATTGTGACAAGACTCCCATAAGGATGTACCCCCCTTTATGTCCTTAAATATGGAAATCTCCAAAACCTATACCAATGATACCCCACAAATACGTATGTATTTGTGGGGTATCCGACTTTCTACTTTACTCCCTTGTTTCTAAACTTAACCTTAAAACTGAAAAAAATATTCAGAAATAGGAGAAGTTTTTAAAAGATTTATTTATGTTTACTCAAACAAAGTTAACTTAGATCCAAAGATTTTGAATTTCTTTTAAAGATTTGTGTATTGATTCCAAAGCAAAGATAGGGCTTCTTTAAATTAAGACACTTTTTAGGAAATTATTTATTTAAACAATCTAGGCTGTATAAAATTAATATGTATACCGATCTCATTTTTAGGATTGTTATTTTATTTTGCGATATACTAACACAAGCAAATAAATATAAGTTTAAACATGACTTTGAATTTAAAGTAAAAAAAATATATATTTGTTAATTAAAAAAGAAAAACCTTGAAACTCAGCCTCTATTTGAAGCCTTTTTATTGATTTTTTTATATTTTTTTATTTCTCTTTATTGTAAAAATAACCAAGCCTTTAGGGCAATAGAAAATTGTTACAAAAAATTACTACAAGAATAACTTTACATATAAAACAAGTAAGGACAGTCTTAAGTCGGGCGGGGCCGACTATATTATACCCTGCACCACTTTGTAGATCAAAATTTTCGATACCATATCACATCCGTCAAATGTGTTGGGGATATATATAAAGGTTTGTCCCAAATACATTCATTTAAATATCACTCGATCTGGACAGAATTTGATAGACTTCTACAAAATCTATAGACTCAAAATTTAAGTCGGCTAATGCACTAAATATGGGAAACATTTAAATCTGGAGCAATTTTAAGAAAACTTCGCAAAAGTTTATTTATGATTTATCGCTCGATATATATGCATTAGAAGTTTAGGAAAAATAGAGTCATTTTTACAACTTTTCGACTAAGCAGTGGCGATTTTACAAGGAAAATGTTGGTATTTTGACCATTTTTGTCGATATCAGAAAATCATATATATGGGAGCTATATCTAAATCTGAACCGATTTCAACCAAATTTGGCACGCATAGCTACAATGCTAATTCTACTCCCTGTGTAAAATTTCAACTAAATCGGAGTTAAAAATTGGCCTCTACGGTCATATGAGTGTAAATCGGGCGAAAGCTATATATGGGAGATATATCTAAATCTGAACCGATTTCAACCAAATTTGGCACGCATAGCTACAATGCTAATTCTACTCCCTGTGCAAAATTGGCCTCTGTGGGCAAATGAGTGTAAATCGGGCGAAAGCTATATATGGGAGCTATATCTAAATCTGAACCGATTTCAACCAAATTTGGCACGCATAGCCACAATGCTAATTATACTCCCTGTGCAAAATTTCAACTAAATCGGACCAAAAAATTGGCCTCTGTGGGCATATGAGTGTAAATCGGGCGAAAGCTATATATGGGAGCTATATCTAAATCTTAACCGATTTCAACTAAATCGGAGCAAAAAATTGGCCTCTGTGGGCAAATGAGTGTAAATCGGGCGAAAGCTATATATGGGAGCTATATCTAAATCTGAACCGATTTGGCTGATATTTTGCAAGTTTTTCGAGACTCATAAAATATTCGGATGTACGGAATTTGAGGAAGATCGGTTGATATACACGCCAATTATGACCAGATCGGTGAAAAATATATATGGCAGCTATATCTAAATCTGAATCGATTTTTTCCAAAATCAATAGGGATCGTCTTTGAGCCGAAACAGGACCCTATACCAAATTTTAGGACAATCGGACTAAAACTGCGAGCTGTACTTTACACACAAAAATACATCAACAGACAGACAGACGGACAGACAGACAGACAGACGGACATCGCTAAATCGACTCAGAATTTAATTCTAAGACGATCGGTATACTAAACGATGGGTCTCAGACTTTTCCTTCTTGGCGTTACATACAAATGCACAAACTTATTATACCCTGTACCACAGTAGTGGTGAAGGGTATAAATATGGGAAACATTTAATTCTGAAGCAATTTTAAGGAAACTTCGCAAAAGTTTATTTATGATTTATCGCTCGATATATATGTATTAGAAGTTTAGGAAAATTAGAGTCATTTTTTCAACTTTTCGAGAAAGCAGTGGCGATTTAACAGGGAAAATGTTGGTATTTTGACCATTTTTGTCGAAATCAGAAAAACATATATATGGGAGCTAAATCTAAATCTGAACCAATGTCAACCAAATTTGGCACGCATAGCTACAATGCTAATTCTACTCCCTGTGCAAAATTTCAACTAAATCGGAGTTAAAAATTGGCCTCTGTGGTCATATGAGTGTAAATCGGGCGAAAGCTATATATGGGAGCTATATCTAAATCTGAACCGATTTCAACCAAATTTGGCACGCATAGCTACAATGCTAATTATACTCCCTGTGCACAATTTCAACTAAATCGGAGCAAAAAATTGGCCTCTGTGGGCAAATGAGTGTAAATCGGGCGAAAGCTATATATGGGAGCTATATCTAAATCTGAACCGATTTCAACCAAATTTGGCACGCATAGCCACAATGCTAATTATACTCCCTGTGCAAAATTTCAACTAAATCGGAGCAAAAATTTGGCCTCTGTGGTCATATGAGTGTAAATCGGGCGAAAGCTATATATGGGAGATATATCTAAATCTGAACCGATTTCAACCAAATTTGGCACGCATAGCTACAATGCTAATTCTACTCCCTGTGCAAAATTTCAACTAAATCGGAGTTAAAAATTGGCCTCTGTGGTCATATGAGTGTAAGTCGGGCGAAAGCTATATATGGGAGCTACATCTAAATCTGAACCGATTTCAACCAAATTTAGCACGCATAGCTATAATGCTAATTATACTCCCTGTGCAAAGTTTCAACTAAATCGGAGTTAAAAATTGGCCTCTGTGGTCATATGAGTGTAAATCGGGCGAAAGCTATATATGGGAGATATATCTAAATCTGAACCGATTTTAACCAAATTTGGCACGCATAGCTACAATGCTAATTACACTCCCTGTGCAAAATTTCAACTAAATCGGAGCACAAAATTGGCCTCTGTGGTCATTTGAGTGTAAATCGGGCGAAAGCTATATATGGGAGCTATATCTAAATCTGAACCGATTTCAACCAAATTTGGCACGCATAGCTATAATGCTAATTCTACTCCCTGTACAAAATTTCATCTAAATCGGAGCAAAAACTTGGCCTCTGTGGGCAAATGAGTGTAAATCTGGCGAAAGCTATATATGGGAGCTATATCTAAATCTGAACCGATTTGGCTGATATTTTGCAAGTTTTACGAGACTCATACTTAATTTGAGGAAGATCGTTTGATATACACGCCAATTATGACCAAATCGGTGAAAAATATATATGGCAGCTATATCTAAATCTGAACCGATTTTTTCCAAAATCAATAGGGATCGTCTTTGAGCCGAAACAGGACCCTACACCAAATTTTAGGACAATCGGACTAAAACTGCGAGCTGTACTTTGCACACAAAAATACATCAACAGACAGACAGACAGACAGACAGACGGACATAGCCAAGGCCGTAGCCAGGATTTTAATTCGGGGGGGGTTCAACTTAAAAAAAATATTCATATAATCTCATGTGTAGAAAATTTTATTTATGCATAGGTATGTATACAATATTTATACCCTGCTCCACACTGTGGAACAGGGTATTATAAGTTAGTGTATATGTTTGCAACACCCAGAAGGAGACGAGATAGACACATGGTGTCTTTGGCAAAAATGCTCAGGGTGGGCTCTTGAGTCGATATAGCGATGTCCGTCTGTCCGTGAACACATTTTTGTAATCAAAGTCTAGGTCGCAGTTTTAGTCCAATCGACTTCAAATTTGGCACAAGTATGTGTTTTGACTCAGAATAGATCCCTATTGATTTTTAAAGAAATCGGCTCAGATTTAGATATAGCTCCCATATATATATATATATATATATTTCGCCCGATATGGACTTATATGGCCCCAGAAGCCAGAGTTTTAACCTAATTTGCTTAAAATTTTGCACAAGAAGAACAATTAATACTGTAGTCAAGTGTACCAAATTTTATTGAAATCGGTTCAGATTTAGATATAGCTCCCACATATATCTTTCGCCCGATATGGACTAATACGGTCCCAGAAGCCAGAGCTTTACCCCAATTTGGTTGAAATTTTGCACAGGGAGTAAAATTAGCATTGTAGCTATGCGTGCCAAATTTGGTTGAAATCGCTTCAGATTTAGATATAGCTCCCATATATAGCTTTCGGCCGATTTACACTCATTTGACCATAGAGGCCAATTTTTTGCTCCGATTTAGTTGAAATTTTGCACAGGGAGTAGAATTAGCATTGTAGCTATGCGTGCCAAATTTGGTTGAAATCGGTTCAGATTTAGATATATCTCCCATATATAGATTTCGCCCGATTTACATTCATATGACCACAGAGGCCAATTTTTAACTCCGATTTAGTTGAAATTTTGTACAGGGAGTAGAATAAGCATTGTTGCTATGCGTGCCAAATTTGGTTGAAGTCGGTTCAGATTTAGATATAGCTCCCATATATATGTTTTTCTGATTTCGACAAAAATGGTCAAAATACCAACATTTTCCTTGTAAAATCCCCACTGCTTAGTCAAAAAATTGTAAAAATGACTCTAATTTTCCTAAACTGCTAATACATGTATATCGAGCGATAAATCATAAATAAACTTTTTCAAAGTTTCCTTAAAATTGCTTCAGATTTAAACGTTTCCCAATTTTTTTTACTAAAATTGTGTTCCACCCTAGTGCATTAGCCGACTTAAATTTTGAGTCTATAGATTTTGTAGAAGTCTATCAAATTCTGTCCAGATCGAGTGATATTTAAATGTATGTATTTGGGACAAACCTTTATACATAGCCCCCAACATATTTGACGGATGTGATATGGTATCGAAAATTTAGATCTACAAAGTGGTGCAGGGTATAATATAGTCGGCCCCGCCCGACTTTAGACTTTCCTTACTTGTTTTATAATATTAAATTGAGCCGATGGGCTTTTTGGGCAGCAAATAAATCAATTACTTCTTCAGTCGGCACATTTATTCGGCGATGAACCGACATTAATGGCAATCCATTGAGTCTACTCTCGCTAGTCGAATTTCTAAGATACGTCTTTAATCTCTTCATTGTTGAAAATGAAAGTTCGGATGAGTACGTAGTAACTGCAGGGATGGAAAATGCAGTACTATAGTACTTTTTTCAATACTTTTTCACCCCGGTCAGTACCGTAGTACCCCCGCGAATGATTTAGTACCTTTTGTATAGACATTTTTGAGTCGATATCAGATTTATGGTACAATAGCTTTGACAAAATATTTTAATATTTTGAGAAAGTCTTTATCAACCTTATTTGATAATAGTCTTTTAAAATATGGCAAAACAAACATGTTCATGTGGGAAGAAAATCTCGATTTTGTAAAAGACATAGTCAAAAACCGGATTTTATTGAACTTCAAGAATGTTTTAGTCGAAAAAAGAATGTGATTCTATATTATCGATTTTTTATTTCGGTAGAAAATGTTGTCAAAATTTTATTTCTATATAGAATTTTTGCAAAATTTTATTTTTATAGAAAATTTTGTCAAAAATTTATTTCAATTGAAAATTTTGTACAAATTTTATTTTTATAGGAAATTTTTGCAAAATTTTATTTCTATAGAAAAAATTTTGCAACATTTTTTTTCTACAGATTTTTTTTGCAAAATTTTATTTCTATAGAAAATTTTTGCAAAATTTTATTTATATAGAAAATTTTGTCAAAATTTTATTTTCTTTAAAATTTAGTCTCTTGACAATAATTTTCCAGTGAAATTTTTGTTGAAATTTAGTAAAAAGTACCTTTCCGCTCAAAAAATACCTTTTTTGTACTTTCTTAAAAATTGTATTTTCCATCCCTGAGTAACTGGCAAAGTGACCAAAATTTTTAAAAGAATATGCACGTTTGGAAATATATCTTTATTGCACTCTCCAAGTGCTTCCATCGCTGAATTAGGCAGGTTCTTTTCGCAGGTTTTGCGCCATTTCATTTACACATGTGTGTTTGGCTGTTTCGTTGTTGTTGCTATGGCCAAACAAAGCGAGTCATGTTCACAAAAAGAACAACAAACACAAATAAAAAGCAGAAAGACATTTTCCAAAAATGAAATTTGTGGTGCGAGAACAAAAACAATTTGTTTTTTCGACCGTCGTTTGACGGGCTTTTCAACTAGTATTCTATGATTTGTGCAAGTTTTATAGGTAGGCGTTTTTCAAAATAAAACCTCCAGCTTTTCTTCAACATCTTCGATAAGATTTTTCTATGCAGCTAAAAATATATATTTATTTATATAAAAATATTCATTCATTTCGGGGGGGGGGGGGGGGGGGTTTGACCCCCCTCATCCCCCCCCCCTGAATACGGCCTTGGACATAGCTAAATCGACTCGGAATTTAATTCTAAGACGATCGGTATACTAAACGATGGGTCTCAGACTTTTCCTTCTTGGCGTTACATACAAATGCACAAACTTATTATACCCTGTACCACAGTAGTGGTGAAGGGTATAATAATCAAAAATTTGAAAATAAAAAAAGTACCAATAATAAATTCTAATCGAGAAAAACAAAGAATAAGTAAAGGTATATACTTTTAAAAATGATCTCATATGCAAACATCTTATAGAAATTATTCTTCCCAAATTGACATTAAGGAAATTTTGCTTTACTTCAAAGACACTGGGCCTTAACTGCACTGAAAAAACAGTGAACCCACCAGGAAGAAAACTTTGGATTAATTTTAGAAAATTTTGAATTATTTTTGGAAATTTTTAACTAAATAGTATTACAAGCGCTGGCATCGCGCCGTTATCGCAAAAATAAGTACAAATTTTTCGACAAATTCAAGAACATTTATTAGAAATTATTAAGTTTAAAATTATTTATAATTTTTTCACTTTTTAAAGAAAATTTTGTATTTTGAAGGAAAAAATTGGAGTTCAAAATTGCAACAATGTCTTTAGTGGCATATGAAGTTCATGATGGACGCTTTTGTAGTAAAATTTACAAATTTGAAGAAATAATGAACTATTTTATGACAAATACGAATTTAGTAAATCTCTATCCTTAACTTGTGTATAATTTTTTCCCATCTTTTAGTTCATTTAACTAACGTACGCAAAAAATTATTAGAGTAAATGAAACTTTCACCAAATATAATAAGTTCATGAACTAACATTTTGTTAAATTGGCTTTAGTGAAATAGTGAGTTCACTTTATTTGAGTGTGTGTTTTCTTTTGAAGCTAAACATTTTCTTGAATTTTAAGTTGTATCATTAATACTTGAAATACATTATTTTTCGATTTTGGAGATATCTTGGTATTGTGACGATTTTCCAAACAAATTTCCACCTTTTTTTAAACTCGAAATTTTATAAGATATATTATGATTAAATGAATGGTTAAGATCAAATATATTTTGTTCTTGGAAATAGAATAGAAGTTTTTGTATGAAATTAAAAATCATTGCTACTACTCCTTCTTTCTGAATGTAGTAGCACTCTTTAATGTCGGTGTTGTTTATACCATGGCATTAATTTCATTCAACTAAGCTTTCAAACCTGTTGATTGCTTATACTTTGTTCGACTATAATGCATTTCCAAAATTCTCAAAGCTCATATTTCAAGAAATCCCGCTGAAAAGCCTATATTCATATCTCTCGCTCTAGTTGAGTTGAGAGAAAACTAAGGGAACCGAGAGAAATTTAAAATGTTCTCAACGAAAGTTTTGTATTTGTTACTTAATTTCGTTGGGGGTGGATTTTGTCATTGTTTACTATGAATAACACACTGCAATTGAAATAAAAACAAACAAATAAACGCACTTGCACAACATAGAAGCCAGTAAGCTCTTCTCTGAGTTTAGGGTGGTACTGTTCATTTGGAATTTCGCCGGTAGTCGCAGAGCTATCAGTGCTGCTAATTCGTTTCTATTTTGCTTTGAAACAAATACGCTTGCCTCGTCTTCAATATCAGGGTTGGCAGCATATTACTGTTGTTTTATTTAGGTTGGCTGATAAGTCCCCGGTCTAACAAAGAAAAACACATTTTTTGTCAAAATTCGTTTTTATTATTCAACATAGTACCCTTATAACGACCTTCCAATATTTTGATACCATTTTGGTAGTACTCCTTCGGTTTTGCCTCAAAATAGGCCTCAGTTTCGGCGATCACCTATTCATTGCAGCCAAATTTTTTCCCTGCGAGCATCCTTTTGAGGTCTGAGAACAAGAAAAAGTCGCTGGGGGCCAGATCTGGAGAATACGGTGGTTGGGGAAGCAATTGGAAGCGCAATTCATGAATTTTTGCCATCGTTCTCAATGACTTGTGGCACGGTGCGTTGTCTCGGTGGAACAACACTTTTTTCTTCTTCATATGTGGCTGTTTTGACGCGATTTCGACCTTCAAACGCTCCAATAACGCCATATAATAGTCACTGTTAATGGTTTTTCCCTTCTCAAGATAATCGATAAAAATTATGCCATGCACATCCCAAAAAACAGAGGCCATTACTTTGCCAGCGGACTTTTGAGTCTTTCCACGCTTCGGAGACGGTTCACCGGTTGCTGTCCACTCAGCCGACTGTCGATTGGACTCAGGAGTGTAGTGATGGAGCCATGTTGCATCCATTGTCACATATCGACGGAAAAACTCGGGTGTATTACGAGTTAACAGCTGCAAACACCGCTCAGAATCATCAACACGTTGTTGTTTTTGGTCAAATGTATGCTCGCGCGGCACCCATTTTTCACAGATATTTCATTTCATTTGCTATCTCGATCAACTTCATTTTACGGTCATTCAAAATCATTTTGTGGATTTTTTTGATGTTTTCGTCGGTAACCACCTCTTACGGGCGTCCACTGCGTTCACCGTCCTCCGTGCTCATTTCACCTCGCTAGAATTTTGCATACCAATCAATTATTGTTGATTTCCCTGGGGCAGAGTCCGGAAACTCATTATCAAGCCAAGTTTTTGCTTCCACCGTATTTTTCCCTTCAGAAAACAGTATTTTATCAAAACAAGAAATTCCTTTTTTTCCATTTTTTTTCACAATAAAAAGTTGCTTTACAAAAGACGCTCTATCTCACAAACTAATTGACTTACAGACGTAAAATTTTGACACGAATCATTTGAAGGTTGGTACTATATAAAAATAATATGCATTTAATACTAGCGACGCCATCTATGTGTCCGACTGGGGACTTATCAGCCAACCTGTTAGCAATTCGAAATTCGAAGAGGATGGTCCATACTTCAAAAAAGGCATGGACTATACAATTGGCCGTAGAATTGATATCCCCTGTCATCTGTTCCCTAAAGAATTTAATCTGGAGACGATTGTATATGAGGGCTTTATCAAAGACGTACCGATATAACCCACGATTGGCCCATCTCTTATGGACCTGAAATACCTCTAGATTTCAATTTTAGGCAAATCGGATAAGAGTTGCGGTGTCCATATGGCCAAGGAATCAAATCGGATGATCGGTCTATATGCCAAAACGTAGACCTACATACATCATATTTGGCACATGTATTGATGGACCGAAAATCTAATTTCAAGCAAATCGTATTTAAATGTCTATAAGACCAAGAAATCGGTCTATATGAGGATTATGAGGATCAGACAAATCAGATAAAAGAAGTGAAAGCTAGATGCTCAAGAAACCAAATGGTATATTCGCTTTATACTGTACGGAAAGAAAAAAAAACGTTTGGAAAACGTGTACCGAAAACGTTTTTCTTTTGTTAGAGTTTTTTGAATTGCTTCGAAAATTTTAAACTTTTATCACCAAAAAAAATCGTTTGTTACAAAGTTTTTATTTTTTCAATAAAAAAAAGTTATTTTTGAAACAACAACAGAGTCTATTTCGTTTATATCAAACACTGTTCTTTTCTGACTTTTGGTCTTTAATAAAACACATTTTACAGTTCAAAATTTAATATACTACAATGTAATGTTGAACATTTTTTCGGAATCTTCCGAACATATGTAGAATGTATGTAAACAAAACAACAAAAACAAAAAAAAAAAAACTTTGGTCGAAGCAGGGATCGAACCCACGACCCTTGGCATGAGAGTCAGACGTAGCAACCACTGCTCCACGGTGCCAAACTAAATGTTTGTTTCTGTTAAATAAACTTTGTTTATTCGGTTCGTGGGCGCCGCAAGCTATGCTATATAAATATAACTTATATGGATAATTATCTATTGATGACCATAACAAGTACATAGCTCAGTGGTTAGTGTGTTGGCTTACAAAGTGCATGGTCCGCGGTTCGGTTCTCCGTCCAGGCGAAAGGTAAAAAAATTTTAAAAATTTATAAATTCGTATAATTTCTTCTACATTGTTGGTATTACAGGAAAAGGTGTTAAGAACTAAAAAAAATCGTGGATGTGAGAAAGATGTGAGGGAAAATGCAATTAGCAAGAAAAATTTTTTTTTTAGTTAGTCTTTATGAAATTGTTGTTACATCCTGGAAAAGAATAAATGTTTATCACAAAAAATATATACTTTTCTTCCAAATACACTTCCTTACGGCGAAAAGCAAATAAGAAACGAACTTTGTTTGTCTAAAATTTCGTTTGGGAGGAAAGAATTATTTTTTTGCGTGTGGGGTGATATCGAAACGCCGCACAGTGGGGTTTTTGATGTCAAAAGTGGGAATTAATTCGAAGTAGCTTTCCCTGTTTATAGTTTTAACTTTTTTCGGCCAAATTCACTAAAAGACATAAAACCAATCAAATTTTAAATATTTTTTAGTCCACATTTTATTTGTTTTCCATTAGTTAATTTGCAACAAAAAAAAAGAGAATGAATATCTGCTTTTTGATCTGATTCTTAACAATTATTATCATCATCGCCAGTAAAATTACTATATGTATCATTATCATCAACACTGACATTTTGATCACCATCAAGATTTGACTCAAATATCAACATTTGAATTGCTTCCATAGGCAAATTGTGGGGTTTCTTCTCTTTTAATTTCTCATTTCTGATATAACTGGATCCGAAGTATGTTAATTAACAGTCTTTTAAATATCTCTTCATTTGACTTTTCCATAGAACATTTTCGCAAAAAATGCTCTCTAAAATTTTTAAAATCTTTGTTTCTAGCTTCTTGCGCTTCTTCCGACAACTGTCCAATTGGAAGTAAAGCGTGGTTAATTATTTCTGCTCCAAGTAATAAATATTTGTGCACAGTTGGGGACATATAATACCAGGGGTTGAAAAATGTATTTCCATTTAATTTCAAAATGTGCAAAAAAGTGCAGACAACTTTTTCATCTATGCTTTCAAAAGAGTTTATTGTTTTAGAAAAAATAAACTTTTTTACTTAATTTGGCTTTATTCACAACTATTTGTCGACATATTTCTCGAAATCCTCTAATTTAAAGACTTACGAGCGAAACTAAATTTCATATAATAACACAAGTCAAATAGAAAAATAAAAAACACAAAAAAAATCTTATTAACCTGAGGATGAAGGTTCCATTATTATTTTTTTAATTATCGCTTTAGAAAACACTCAAAACTAATTTTTAAGACACCAATAATTTACATTTATATCGCACGCAAGGAAAACGTAAAATAACTCCAACTTCAAACATATATAGTGACACAACGGTACTTGCCAAAGACACAATTTTTGCGCTAGTGATGTGGAATTTTGTGTACTTTTACCGACTATAAAAATTTTTTCGGTTCTCCTAAATTTCATTTTTCAATTAATTCCCATTTTTGATATCAAAAACCCCAATGTGCGCCGATATAGTCCATCTTCAAAGTTGACCCCCTTACAGATAAATAACAAATCTGTGCCACATTTTAGAAGGATAGCTCCATTATTGTAGCCTGATTACAACTCACAGACAGAGGGACATCGTTAGATCGTCCTAGAATATCTCCCTGATGAAGATTGCATAGTCGGAAATCTTTATTTCTATGTAATACTAACGGAATTATAAACATATTATAAAAGGTGATACAGACGAAGCTCGGTTTATCGAACGATATATTGTCAGGTACTTTCCTTATTTAGAAAAATTCGTTAAATCGAACAGGAATATTAAATGTTAACTTTTATTGAAAATCGTAGTTTATATACCAGATGAGTAAAAATTCATAAGCATTTGGCAAAACTAAACTACAGAGGCACTTATAGAAATGTTACTTTAAATAATCCTTAATAACTGATGAACTTGATATATCTAGAATAGGTTAGATAAAAAAGAGGATCCAAGATTCACTGTCTTATGGGGGCTTATATACACCCATGTCAATATTTGTGTGCTCTGGACCAGGCATAGATAGTGTTTATAGTAACATTTTCCTAAAACTTCCCTCATACACCATTACTCTGCTGCTCCTGTCGGCATAGATTTACTCTCAACGGTAGATTACCATTTCGACCAAGCACCAAAAAAGTTTTTCAGTGGTAGTTTATCCCTCTCACTAACGATGTTGACATTCCTGTGAATTTCATAGTTTCTCTTCAGCTAAGTTAGGTTAGGTTAGGTAGGGTGCAGCCCGATATATCAGGCTCACTTAGACTATTCAGTCCATTGTGATACCACATTGGTGAACTTCTCTCTTATCACTGAATGCTGCCCGATTCCATGTTAAGCTCAATGACAAGGGACCTCCTTTTTATAGCCGAGTACGAACGGCGTTCCACATTGCAGTGAAACCACTTAGAGAAGCTTTGAAACCCTCAGAAATGTCACCAGCATTACTGAGGTGGGATAATCCACCGCTGAAAAACTTTTTGGTGTTCGGTCGAAGCAGGAATCGAACCCATGACCTTGTGTATGCAAGGCGGGCATGCTAACCATTGCACCACGGTGGCTCCCATTCTCTTCAGCTATAAGAAGGAGTTTCCTTGTCATTGAGCTAAATATAGAATCGGGTAGCACTCATTAAGAAGAGAAAAATTCATCACTTGTACAACTGACGATCCTACGAAAATTTGGTGCATATTGCCACTAACGTACCTATTACAGGACTTATACCAGTGCTCCAGTTTGTCGCAGTTTTTAAAATTTCATTTACAAAAGTTTTTCTTTCTGGCGCAATTGGGATGATCAAAGTAATACCGGTTCCTAAGTGTTTGTCCCAGACTGGTTCATGAGGACCTGTCTAGTCCTAGTAAGTTCTACCAGGTCATGTACTTTGGAATGAGTCCAAACCGTGTCCTGCAGTGTAAATTTACCCGCGTCAATGACAAACCCGTGTTAAAGTGACCGGTCCCTTCCATACTTTTCGACCAGAACTGGGACTGGTCGATTCACACCAGGCAGTAGTCCCGTACCGGTTCTGGGGTAAATCCATTTCCCGTAGAGGACTGCACTCTATCTAATCTAAATTTACCTAGTTACTCGGCCATTGAATATGTGTTTCCAAACTATCGATGGAATATAAATATCTTGGGAATGCCGTACTTTGTGGACATTTCCTATGGACTTAAGTGATTCTCACAATCGTCAAATATTGCTGATTTGTTGTTTTTTTATTTTCTTAAGATTAAAAGCGTTTTCGTTAAATCGAAAAAGCTTTTAATCTTAAGCTTTTAATCAACCGTTCGTTATTTAGAATACTCAATGGTAAGAATTTGGAAATTGGATTTTCGCTAAATGGGATATTCGTTAAATAGAACTTCGACTGTATTTCACCAGGATATCGCAACAGCTCATAGCTCACACCTATCACAATCACAAAGTATTCTGCTGAATTCGCCTGTGTTTTCGAATTTTCATAAAGTCTCGAACTCGAAATAAAAATCACTTGAAGAGAAAGCCATTACGGATGAACATTTTGAAGGTCTCCAGAAAACTTTGGGCGACGTTTCATGTTTTTTTTAGTTTTTAAATAGATTTTGGGCAAACACACCCATAGAAGGAATATGGTCACCCAAAATATGTTGTAAGACCATAATGTTACATTTGCACCCGAAACATGGAACATTGTTGTTTCGAAAATATTATTTTCTTGCCAAACAGAACATGTTTGCCGAGATCAGATATTTATTTTCGAGAAAATATAATGGTTACAGTGAAAAAGTAATACACCTAACCTCGCTTTGCGTCGTTTCGTTTTGCGTTGTTTCGCTGATGAATGTGTACTAGTTTTCACTTTACGTCGTTAGGTTTTCGATGTTGTTATCTATCTCCAATCTTTGCATGGTTTGCCATAGAAAATCATAATTCGCTTTGCGTCGTGATTTTTTTGGAACGTATCTGCGACGCAAAGCGAGGTATAGGTGTATTATGTTTTGGGGTAATCATATTCCTTATCTGCGTGCAACAAGCATTCATATTCAAACCTTCTTAAATTTTCAATACAAGCGGCTAGTTTTCTTGTTTCCGTAAAACGCGCTAAAATGACAACATCGGCAGAGAGTTATTACTTTTTTGAACTGATAGCGAGCGTGTGAGCGTACTTCTCGTTTGCGATGATGTTCTATAATTTTAGTTGGTGGCAGTCAATTTACCGAAACGGTTTGTTCGAACGGATAACACGTTGTAGCATTTTTAGCTTAACGTGTATGTATGTCAGTGCGTACATGTGTGGGGTCAGTCACTGTACATTAAAGTGAATTGTATCTTTCGAATACATCCAACCGGAACATCATCGTCGGACAAAAAAAAAACAAAAAACAAAACGGGCAAATAATAATAAAAACAATATCAAGCTTCAAGACGACACGCAATCCGATATTATAACAACAGTGAAAGAAAACATTTTGCTCCAATATTTCCCGGCAATATGACGGATTTAATTCATCTTGTAAGTCCTTACAGTCCGCCACATGCAGAGGTATAGACATCCAAAGAAAATTCTCTACTTACTTAACACTTTTCCATGATTGGTCCGGCTTGTTTTCCCCTTTGCATCTTTACTCAATTGTTTGTATCATATCTCTGGATGTATGTACCTAGGCCTTTGCATGTTTTGTGGAAATTTCATTGATCAAAGAAAATCCAAAACAAAGAAACATCTATTTCCGGTTTAACGTTTACCCATTTCCACTCATAGTCCTTAGTTCATTGTTTGATTGTTGATATCCATCGCAGTTTTTGTTTTGTGTAGTGTGGGGGTGTGTGAGTTTTATAGACGTTTGATACTTGCGTACTTTGTCTGTTTTCATGCTTTCATGCCTTTGTGGATTTCTATTTTCCATGTCCTTGACCTTGTCTATATGTTGTGTCTACGATGTGCGTGCTTGTGAAACAACACAAACGTCCTAAGAATTTTCGATTGGCAAAGCTTTTTGCGATAAGGATAATAAATACATGAGAAAGCTTATCAATGAAAATAAAAAGGATTCTGATGTGATATCTTAAACTGCTGATAGATGTGATTATCAGTTAATATTGGCACCTTAGCGTGTGTTATACAGGGTAACTAAAACGAAGTTTACTAATCAAACGAATTGAACATTAATTGAAAACTGAGAAACATAACATGTTTTGAAAATTCTGAATCCTTGATTATTGTTCGGTATTTTTTTCATCTCCCATGTAATGACATTCTTCAGTGTATCCATAGTAGATTACTTTTGACTCTTATCAAATGTTACTCGAAGTCAAAGATTTTAAGGCGTTTGTTATAGATTGCGTCTTTAAAATAAGGTAATTTTTTATGGAGCTATCTAGCTTCAAATCTAGGCTCTATAAATCTAAAATTACAGAAAAAAGTGAAGTCGTTGGGGCACTAAAGCCAATAAAATTCTACACTGAAAAAACAGTGAACCCACCAGGAAAGATAACTTTCGATTAATTTTAGAAAATTTGGAACTTTTTTAGAAAATTTTAACTAAACGGTATTACAAGCGCTGGCATCACTCCGATATGGCAAAAATAAGTAAATATTTTTCGCCAAATTCAAGAAAATTTATTAGACATAACTAAATTTTTTCAGTAGTTAAAGAAAATTTTGTAGTTTTAAGAGAAATCTTGGAGTTCAAAATTGCAAGAATGTCTTTAGTGACATACGAAGTTCATGATGGACACATTTTTGGTAAAATTTACAAATTTAAAGAAATAATGAACTATTTTGTAAGAAATACGAAATTAGGAAATCTTTATGCTTTATTTGTGTATAACTTTTTCCCTTTTTTTAGTTCATTTAACTAACATACGCAAAAAATTATTTGACTAAAATAAACTTTTTCCAAACATAATGATTCTATGAACTAATATAAAGTTAATATGGCTTTAGTGAAATAGAGAGTTCACTTTTTTTTGAGTGTAGTTCAGTGTACATGTCCCATATACGAGGGCAGTTCGGAAACTTCTTAGACTAGCACAAAAAGCGCGATATAAACAGAAAAAAGTTAGGTGTTTTGGAAACTTCCATCTCTGTTATGAACACATGTTAAATTTTGTTTCGATCTGGCAACACCTTCATATAGGAAGAGTTGTTCAAAAAAGACGCATTCGCATTTTTTTTTACAATGGAAACATTAGAAATGCGTGTTGTCATTAAATATTTACATAAAAAAGGTTTATCGGGACAAGAAACTCATAATGATATGGTGAATGTGTTAGGTGAAAGTGCTCCTTCATATGCAACAGTAAAAAAATTGGGTTGCTGAAATTAAGCGTGGCCGTACAAGCATAGAAGATGAAACACGTAGTGGACGCCCAAAAACAGCAACAACAACAGAAATTGTAGCCAAAGTGCATGATATGGTATAAATGATTGACAAATAAAAGTGCGTGAAATTGCTAATATCATGGGCATCTCAAATGATCGAGTCCATTTAATTTTGCATGAAGAACTACAGATGAAAAAGTTTTCTGCAAGATGGGTGCCGCATAATGAAAATTTCTCAAGCTTGTTTGGATCGTTTTAAGCGAAATAAAATTGATTTTAAGCGTCGTTTCATAACAGCGGATTAGACATGGATCCACCACTATACTTCAGAGACAAAAGAACAATCCAAACAATGGACTGAAGCTGGAAGAAATGCCCCAAAGAAGGCAAAAACAATCCAATCGGCTGGTAAGGTTATGTCAACGGTTTTTTGGGACTTCAAAGGTATTTTATTGATTGACTATCTGCAAAAGGGTAAAACAATAAATTCAGAGTACTATTGCAACCTTTTGGATCAATTAAATGTACAAATTCGAAAAAAACTTGCTGGCTTACAACACAAAAAAAAAATAATTTTTCATCAAGACAACGCACCAGCGCACAAGAGTGTTTTAACAATGGCTAAAATCAACAAATTAAAGTACGAGTAGCTTGACCACCCACCTTATTCTCCTGATTTAGCTCCCAGTGACTTTTACTTGTTCCCAAATCTGAAAAAATCCCTTGCTGGCAAGCGTTTTACCTCAAATGAAGATGCAATTACAGTTGTAAACCACTATTTTGAAGACATTGAGGAAAACTATTTTAATCAAGGGATATAATTGCTAGAAAAGCGTTGGACTACGAGTATTGAAGTTTCAGGAGATTATATTGAAAAATAAAAATATTTTTGAAAAACTAACTATTCTCTTTGATTGATAGGCTAAGAAGTTTCCGAACCGCCCTCGTATCATTTTTTGGTCTCTTTTTGCAATGTATCACCAAAGGTAATCATGTACAAATAAATGTCAGTTATAACAAAGCCCAAAATGTTATCTTAATATCACAAAAATACATTTTAAGCCAACGATGAAAAACCCTCAAAATAATTATTAGCCTATTTTTGAACCTTTTATATTTTTAATCCATAGATTCAATATCTCAGTTAATTTAAAGATTATTACTTTACTTAATGATTTTCTTTACTTAAAGGAAATTTGCCTTACTCCAAAGACATATGACTTTAACGAAATGTTACCTTCATTTCAAAAAATACATACGAAATATGCATGATTCTCAAAAACAGTATTAAACAATTTTTGAAGCTACTTTTTTTAATCCAAAGACTCTTCTCAGTTGATTTAAACACTTTTAAAACAAAAATTATTTACTTTAATTTAAGGAAAATTTCACTTGCTTCAAAGAGATATGACTTTAACGTAGCGACGCAAATGTCAACGTTTCTTGTCCTAAATTTAGAGAAAACCTTTCTTAAATCATATATTATGAACTTTCTTTCAATTAAAATATCTTTATGGGAAAGAAATTTGTTATTATTGTCTAAATTGTGTATCCTAACATTTTGGTTGCATAATCTTTTATATTAGTTCAATACGTTTCTAAGGTCTTTTTTAAGTTTGAGCTTTGCGTACTTGTTCTAGGAAACAAATTGTAATCTATTCGTTTTTTCCTTAGATATATCTAATCTAATATCGCCATTTCTAATATGATTATTATTAGTTCATTTAAAATCATAATAAATTATGAAAATAAATACAAAATAATGATACTAGCAACTAAGGGTTTCGACCTATATCATCTATATATATAAAATTCAATCTATGTTTGTTTGTTTGTTTGTTTGTATGTACCGAGTTGGCTCCGAAACGGCTGAACCGATTTACTTGAAACTTTCAGAGATCGTAGGGGGCGTTCATGTGGTGAAAACAGGGTACCTCATTTGTTGACACCTGGTCGCGGAGAGGGACCTCCCCTTTGTCGGTCTTTTTGAAAATTGGACCAAAGTTGACCGATTTGGTTGAAATTTTCGTTGAAGATTGGGGTTGGCATCTAGACAAAGATCCGCTACTTTTTATTTCGATATTTGGTGGCGGAGGGGGGCCTCTCCTTTGTTCGACTTTTTTTAAAGTACAGTGAAAAAACTAAAATTCTCCAAATTATCTGAGATTTACCTTACCTTTCCTTGACAAAAAGCGTAACCCGGCCCGCTTCGCTGCGCCTTCCGAAGCGTATTTGGAGGAACATTTTGCATTAACTTAGTCAACTATATCCTTCGTGCTGAAAACAAATTCGAAAAGATTTCAATTCTTTTAAACAAATCGGACTACTTGATTTTTCGTTTATAGGTACAAATACGGCGGGAGAGGGTGTACCCTTTCCTCCAAATTTTTTTAATAATGTTCTGTATTCAAGTAGTTGGACAATCTTCTATATTTCTTGTGAATTTTAAGTGGGGTTTGTCAAGGAAAGGTATCCTTCTGCTCAACATATCTGAAAATTGAGCACTATATTAAAGGGTGATTCTTTTGAGGTTAGGATTTTCATGCATTAGTATTTGACAGATCACGTGGGATTTCAGACATGGTGTCAAAGAGAAAGATGCTCAGTATGCTTTGACATTTCATCATGAATAGACTTACTAACGAGCCACAACGTCGAATTTTCAGTGAATGGGCCCTAGAAAAGTTGGCAGAAAATCCGCTTTTTTATCGACAAATTTTGTTCAGCGATGAGGCTCATTTCTGGTTGAATGGCTACGTAAATAAGCAAAATTGCCGCATTTGGAGTGAAGAGCAACCAGAAGCCGTTCAAGAACTGCCCATGCATCCCGAAAAATGCACTGTTTGGTGTGGTTTGTACGCTGGTGGAATCATTGGACCGTATTTTTTCAAAGATGCTGTTGGACGCAACGTTACGGTGAATGGCGATCGCTATCGTTCGATGCTAACAAACTTTTTGTTGCCAAAAATGGAAGAACTGAACTTGGTTGACATGTGGTTTCAACAAGATGGCGCTACATGCCACACAGCTCGCGATTCTATGGCCATTTTGAGGGAAAACTTCGGAGAACAATTCATCTCAAGAAATGGACCGGTAAGTTGGCCACCAAGATCATGCGATTTGACGCCTTTAGACTATTTTTTGTGGGGCTACGTCAAGTCTAAAGTCTACAGAAATAAGCCAGCAACTATTCCAGCTTTGGAAGACAACATTTCCGAAGAAATTCGGGCTATTCCGGCCGAAATGCTCGAAAAAGTTGCCCAAAATTGGACTTTCCGAATGGACCACCTAAGACGCAGCCGCGGTCAACATTTAAATGAAATTATCTTCAAAAAGTAAATGTCATGGACCAATCTAACGTTTCAAATAAAGAACCGATGAGATTTTGCAAATTTTATGCGTTTTTTTTTTAAAAAAAGTTATCAAGCTCTTAACAAATCACCCTTTATAATAACATACAAAGAATTACTGTTTCCCATCCAATAAATCGGAAAAAGCAAAAGTAGTAAAAAATTTGACCTCATTAACATTTGCTAAAATGTTGGAAAATGATGCACCCTCTACGTTGGCTGCCAATTTCATGTAAATTTAAGTTCTTTACTAAAAAGAAGTCTGGCAGAAGCCTGTACAAAAATCATAAAATTATGTACCGAGTTCCCATTTACGGACAACCCTCTACTTTCAACTTAAGAAAAAAAAAAAAACGGACAAAAGGGAACCCTCTCTTTACTAAAAAGAAGACTAAAAAGAAGTCTGGCAGAAGCCTGTGCAAAAATCATAAAATTATGTACCGAGTTCCCATTTACGGACAACCCTCTACTTTCAATTTAAGAAAAAAAAAACGGAGAAAAGGGAACCCTCTCCCCACCTACGCTCCACTCCGACCTGATATCGGACTATCACGTACCCTATATTAATTTCGCAACTACTCATTGGTCCCTATAAATTTCAATTTTCCCCTTCCCCAACCAGATATCGAAAAATCATATAGTAATTTAAAAATTATGTCTAAATTTAATCACCTCCTGCCACGTCCCTGTAAATTTCAAGTAGATCGGAGATGTTTAAATTTTGCTCTATTGTTTTAAAGGGACGTCACTTTCCCCGATACAATATCGACACCCCTAACCTTCCCTGAAAATTCTTGAAACTTTCCTTCAAGTGTGGGGCAAGGAAGGTTGCCTCTTCGTTCATAACCTTCCCCCACTGCCTTTGTAAATTTCAAGAAAACTTAAATTTTTTTTGTAGTTTTAGAGGAGGACCTCCTCCCCGACCAAATATCGAAAAGTGATTTAGCGTATCTTTTGTAAACGTCCCAGAAAATGTCAAGCAAATTATAAGCCTAAAGGGGCGGCCTCTCTTCCGTCCAAATATCACAAAATCAGGTATCAACTATTACGGTTGACGGAGGTTACGATCTCTCCCCAGTCCTCTGTAAATTTCAAGTAACTCGGTAAAGTTTAATTGTTTCTCTGTATGTACTTAAGAGAAGCGGATGTCTCCCTATGTCCTTTTATTTTTATTAAAAAATCAGGAACCTGATATAAATTTCGTAACCCATTTTTTCTGTAAAATTTCAGTCGGCGGAGTTTAGTTTTGTTTGAACTTTCAAAAAAAAAAAATTTGGGCAAAATTGAATTGAATGAAAATTTCAAGCAAATCGCATAATTTTGTTCCAAGTTCCAAAAAGTAGGGCAAGGGGGAGGTCCCTTCCCCATCCACATATAAAATCATCGGGCACCCCATATTAATTCCATAACCTCACCACATGTTCTCTGTAAATCTCAGATAATTTAGAGAATTTTAGTTTTTTCACTGTACTTTAAAAAAAGTTGAACAAAGGAGAGGCCCCCCTCCGCCACCAAATATCGAAATAAAAAGTAGCGGATCTTTGTCTAGATGCCAACCCCAATCTTCAACGAAAATTTCAACCAAATCGGTCAACTTTGGTCCAATTTTCAAAAAGTCCGACAAAGGGGAGGTCCCTCTCCGCGACCAGGTGTCAACAAATGAGGTACCCTGTTTTCACCACATGAACGCCCCCTACGATCTCTGAAAGTTTCAAGTAAATCGGTTCAGCCGTTTCGGAGCCAACTCGGTACATACAAACAAACAAACAAACATAGATTGAATTTTATATATATAGATAAACTTTTCAATAGAGTAATTTTCATATTTATCGCTTACTTTCTTCTTCTAAGGCATCCGAACTAAATGTCTTATCAAAAACTAAGTTCAATCTAATCATTGAAGTATTTTCGTACATTTATTTCGATGTGTTTTTGATTATTTTTGGATTTGGATTTGCTACCACACGAGTATAAAGATAGCTAGTTTATACATCTTATCAAGCTGTTTTCGATTTCAAACTCATGTGGACATCCATAAAGATATTAAAACCACTAGAAATCCAATGGTATATGAAGAAGAAAATTAGTAAATAACTTATCTAAATGCAGCTCTATAAAGTCACTGCGAGATAATGTTTTCGACCTTATATTAAGAATATCGATTGATAAATGTTGTCGTTTTCATATACGTCAGCCATCACATAAATACTACTATGCGCAGTGGTCGATCCCATTGTCCGAAAATAAAAAATCAATGTTAGTAGTTTGTCAAAAAGTGTGGCAACACTGTCTCAAACAAGATGCAAACAAGGTTTTAAAATTTATATTTGTTTTATTCCATCTGTAATCTTTAAGAACGGCTTCAAAAGAGAGAACAAGTAAGCAGTTGAATTTTGCAGTGTGAAAAAGTATAAAATTAAATTCAACTTTAAATAAATAAAATAAAAGAAGAAAAATTTCTATCGAAATAAATCGAAATGTATATTGAATCAAATGGTGGTAACTATATTTTAAAATAACGACAATGTGTTAAACTTGTTTCAAGTTTGTTATAAAATTAATATTTTTCAGTCTCATTGTTCGTTCATTCGAGTATATGCAAATTTTAACTAGAGTTTTAGTTGTGTTCCCCCTGAAGTCTCCAAAGAGTTTTTGTTGCTTATTGGTTAATATTCCAAGATTCTAAATTAATAATATCAGCTGCTTTGTGTTATCTCCCTCAGATCGAAGCGGTCTTGTTGGTTTTATATCCAAATATGATTACGTTTTCTAGAAGCAAAAAAAAGGAAGATCGGTCTATATTGGGGCTATACCAACACATGAACCGATAGCCATCATTTTCTTCACACCTATTTGTGGTCCTAAAATACCTCTAGATTTCAAGATTAAAGCAAATCTGATAGAAAATACGGTTTCTAGAAGCCCAAGAAGTAAAATCGGGATATCGGTCTATATGGGGGCTACATAAATGCATGGACCTATAGGACCGTTTGCGGCACACCTATTAGTGGTCCTAAAATGCCTCTAGATTTCCAGTTTCAGGGAAATCGGATTTCCAGTTTCAGGGAAATCGGATATGGTTTCTAGAAGCCCAAGAAGTAAAATCGGGATATCGGTCTATATGGTGGCTATACCAAAACATGGACCGATACACACCATTTTCAGCACACGTACTTTTGGTTCTATAATACCTCTAGATTTCAATTTTCAAATCGGATAGAAACTACAGTTTCTAGAAGCCCAAGAAGTACAATCGGGATATCGGTCTATATGGGGGCTATATAAATGCATGAATCGATAGGCACAATTTTCGGCACACCTATTAGTGGTCCCAAAATACCTCTAGATTTCCAATTTCAGGGAAATTGGATAGAAACTATGGTTTTTAGAAGCCCAAGAAAAAAAATCGGGAGATCGGTCTATATGGGGGCTATACCAAAACATGGACCGATACACACCATTTTCAGCGCACCTACTTTTGGTCCTAAAATACCTCTAGATTTCAATTCAATAGTTTCGGATAGAAACTACAGTTTCTAGAAACCCAAGAAGTAAACTCGGGAGATCGGTTTATGTAGGGGGCTATGGTTAGGTTAGGTTAAGTTAGGTGACAGCTCGATGTATCAGGCTCACATAGACTATTCAGTCCATTGTGATACCAAATTGGTGAACTTCTATCTTATCACTGAGTGCATCCATGTTAAGCTCAATGACAAGGGACCTCCTTTTTAAAGCCGAGTCCGAACGGCGTTCCACATTGCAGTGAAACCACTTAGAGAAGCTTTGAAATCCTCAGAAATGTCACCAGCATTATTGAGGTGGGATAATCCACCGCTGAAAAAAATTTTTTGTGTTCTGTCGAAGCAGGAATCGAACCCACGACCTTGTGTATGCAAGGCGGGCATGCTAACCATTGTACCACGGTGGCTCCCTATAGGGGGCTATACCAAAGTGTCATCAATCAATTCCATTTTATCATTGAATAGTTCTGACATAAATATAAAGCCGTGACCGAAGTTTCACGATGATACCTATACTGGAAGTATTTTTGGCCGCTAACTCCATACAGCACCGACCACTGTGCTATGGGCAAAAAGTAAGGTAGAGTTTACACTCAGAAATTTCCCCAGCATTACTCGGATGGAACAATCCACCTTTGAAAAACTTTTTGGAGTAACATACGAGGCCAGTATGCTAACCATTGCACCACGGCGGCTTCTTAGAGCTAACTTCACGCAGAAAAATAATTCTTTCCTCCAAACGAAATGTTAGACAAACAAATATCGTTTTCCATTTGCTTTTCGATGTAAAGATAAACGTTGATTATTTTACAAGATGTAAAAACAATTTCAAACAAAATTATTTTCTGGCAAATTACCTTCCCCACATCTTTCTCACTTCTACGGAGTTTTTAGTTCTTGGAACTTTTTTTTGTAATACAAACAATGTAGAAGGAATTATTCGATTTTAAAAATGTTTTAAATTTTACATTTTACCTGGACGGAGAAGCGAACCGCGAACCATACGAGGGCGGTTCAGAAACTTCTTAGCCTAGCACAAAAAGCGCGGTATAAACAGAAAAAAGTTAGGTGTTTTGGAAACTTCCATCTCTGTTATGAACACATGTTAAATTTTATTTCTATCTGGCAACTCCTTCATATAGAAACAGGTGTTCAAAAAAGACGCATCCGCAATTTTTTTACAATGAAAAAATTAGAAATGCGTGCTGCCATTAAATATTTACAAAAAAGGTTTATCAGTGCTCCTTCAGGTGGAACAGTAAAAAATTGGGTTGCTGAATTTAAACATGGTCGTACAAGCATTGAAGATGAACCACTTAGTGGACGTCCAAAAACAGCAACAACAACAGAAATTGTAGCCAAAGTGCATGATATGGTATAAATGATTGACGAATAAAAGTGCGTGAAATTGCTAATATCATGGGTATCGCAAATGATCGAGTCCATTTAATTTTGCATGAAGAACTACCGATGAAAAAGCTTTCTGCACGATGGGTGCCGCATTTGTTAACAGTCGATCAAAACGCATAAGAATGAACATTTCTCAAGGTTGTTTGGCTCATTTTAAGCGAAATAAAATGGATTTTAAGCGTCGTTGCATAACTGTTGATGAGACATGGATCCACCACTATACTCCAGAGACAAAAGAACAATCCAAACAATGGCCTGAAGCTGGAGGAAGTGCCCCAAAGAAGGTAAAAACAATTCAATCGGCTGGTAAGGTTATGACAACGGTTTTTTGGGACTTCAAAGGTATTTTATTGATTGACTATCTGCAAAAGGGTAAAACAATAAATTCAGAGTACTACTGCAACCTTTTGAATCAATTAAATGTACAAACTCGAGAAAAACGTCATGGCTTACAACACAAAAAAATAATTTTTCATCAAGACAACGCACCAGCGCACAAGTACGAGTTGCTTGACCACCCACCTTATTCTCCTTATTTAGCTCCCAGTGACTTTTACTTGTTCCCAAATCAAAAAAAATCCTTGCTGGCAAGCGTTTTACATCAAGTGAAGATGCAATTACAGTTGTAAACCACTATTTTGAAGACCTTGAGGAAAACTATTTTAATCAAGGGATAGAATTGCTAGAAAAGCGTTGGACTAAGAGTATTGAAGTTTCAGGAGATTATATTGAAAAATAAAAATATTTTTGAAAAACTATCTATTTTCTTTCATTGATAGGCTAAGAAGTTTCCGAACCGCCCTCGTACAACACACTATCCATTGGGCTACGTAGCTGTTGTCATCAACAGACAATTATCGCTATAGCTGTTATATTTATAAAGCATAGTCCTCGACGCCCACGAACCGATGTAAAGAAACTTTATTTAACAGAACATAAATTTAGTTAACTGCAGTAGAGCCATGGTTAGCATTCCCGTCTTGCACACAAAGGTTCGTGGGTTCAATCCCTGCTTCAACCGAACACCAACATGTTTTTTTTACATATATTCCAAAAATGTTCGGAATATTCCGAATATATTCGACATTACATATTAAATTTTTACTATGAAACTTAAAAATGTATCTTATTAAAGTCTTAAAGTCAGAAAAGAACAGTGCCAATTTTGATTAAAAATTATTTTTTATTACAAAAATAAATATTTTGTAGCAAAAAATTTTTTAGTGATAAAGAAAATAGAAAAACGTTCTTTGGAGATGATTCGTTGCACTATATAAATTCATTTTGAAGGATAATGGGTCATTAAGATCATAGAATGTCTGAGAAAAACTGTATTTTTATGTGTTTTTATTTTACAATTACACATTTTTTATGTAAATAGTTTTTGTAGTAAGTAGTATTATTTTCAATTTCTTCCTACAGTGCAAAAGTCAAAGCCTTAAATTGGCTCCCTTCTTGAATTTTGTGGTGCTCTATTTTGCATTGGTCCGAAATCCTCATGGCGAACTCTATACAACGATATTGAAATGTGCTCCCATTGTGAGCTTAATGTTCTTTGTGGTGATGAAAGGATTTGGATTCACCAAAGAGTAAGATTCTAATATTCCCATTAGAGATCCTTTATTGTAATAATTGATATCGCTTATTTTGCTTTACAGATACAGATATTCCCAACTCATACTGATTGGTTTAATATTCTCTTGTGGTGGAGATATTTTACTCAATATTGATATGTTCCCACATGGCATGGGATCATTTGGTGTGGCACAAATATTTTACATATCAGCATTTGGTTTTAAGCCATTGAAATGGAAACTTGCTATACCTTTTTATGCACTTGGAGCTATAGGTAAGTTGAAAATATTAAAACAAAATTCTAAATATATTTATTGGGACACATATGGTTATATATCTATAATATGACTGTGTTTTCTTTGCACAGGGTGGACTCTTCCTCCTTATTGTTGCTACTTAAATTTAAGTTTAAAATGTATAAACTGTCTTATTTATACTAAAAAAAACATGATTACAAATTCGTTAGATTAATAGTAGTGATAGTCATGATGCAAGTGTAGCATTTTATGGCATAATTTTAGGCGAAACTTAATATTGTGGTTGTGTTCAGTGCTAACAACGGAGTAGTTTGGATTTACTCCGCAAAGAATACAGATGGCGGGGTAGTGCTGTCACCCTTCCATGCTACACTAATTTTATGAAAATAATTCTGTAATGACATTTGAGCCAAATTTCATGTCCAAGAAAGTAGAATTGCCATTTTCGAATTTCGAAAATTTGAAAGTTGTACTGGATTGTGCTAGGTTTGTGCCGATTTGTGCTGCAATTTGTTTTTTTAAATTTTATCAAATAGCCGAGATATTTGGAAAAAACTTTTTTCAACAAAATTTTTGCCGGAATCGCCATTTTCGAAATTCGACATTTTGACAGTTGTGCTGAGTTGTGCTAGCCGAGTACATTATTGTGCCGTTTAAATAAAAATTCTATCTCTTATAGTTTTCGAGAAATTCTAAAATTTCGAAAAATTTCCAGAATCGACATTTTCGAATTTCGAAAATTTTAATATTGTATTAAACCGTTAACGACTTGTGCTAAGTTGTGCCGTTGAGATCACCTTTCTATCTCAAGCCGTTTCCGAGAAACAGCCAAATTAAATTTTTAAAAAAGTTCAAAAATATGTGTTTGAAAAACGCCAAAATTTAAATTTTCGAATTTCAAAAAACTGAATGTTGTGCCAATTTGTGCTAGGTTAGTACTCATTTGTGCCGTTTGAATCAACTTTCTATCTCAAACCGTTTTGGAGATATTCGCAAAAACTTTTTGTAAAAAATGCCAATTTATGATTGAAAATAGTCAAAATTTAAAATTATCGAATTTAAAAAAACTGAATATTGTGCCAATTTGTGCTAGGTTAGTACTCATTTGTGCCGTTTGAATCAACTTTCTATCTCAACCCGTTTTGGAGATATTCGCAAAAACTTTTTGTAAAAAATGCCAATTTATGATTGAAAATAGTCAAAATTTAAAATTTTCGAATTTCAAAAAACTGAATGTTGTGCCAATTTGTGCTAGGTTAGTACTCATTTGTGCCGTTTGAATCAACTTTCTATCTCAAACCGTTTTGGAGATATTCGCAAAAACTTTTTGTAAAAAATGCCAATTTATGATTGAAAATAGTCAAAATTTAAAATTTTCGAATTTCAAAAAACTGAATATTGTGCCAATTTGTGCTAGGTTAGTACTCATTTGTGCCGTTTGAATCAACTTTCTATCTCAACCCGTTTTGGAGATATTCGCAAAAATTTTTTGTAAAAAATGCCACTTTATGATTGAAAATAGTCAAAATTTAAAATTTTCGAATTTCAAAAAACTGAATGTTGTGCCAATTTGTGCTAGGTTAGTACTCATTTGTGCCGTTTGAATCAACTTTCTATCTCAAACCGTTTTGGATTTGATTTGGCTTCTTGTTACCAGAGAATGAAGCCGCCGATTTCAGTCGCCGCCGACCATTTATTGCCAGTCGACGCCGCCGACGAATACGTCGACTCAACTCGACTCAAGTGCCAAAGCACTTTATGTGGAAAATGTGGATAGTTTTTGGTACGACTCAAAATCAGGCACACTCACGAAATGAAAATCCATACTCACGCACGAAAAACTTTCGAACACACAAAAATTTTGTTTCTGATACAATCACGAAATTAATTGATCCAATTATTTTTTTTAACGAATTGAAATTTCTTCAATAACAAAAATGATAGTGTCAATCACAGTTTTGATTGGGCTTAAAAACATACTTGATTAAAAAATTAACTGATTTCATGAGCAAATTTAAATTAATTTTTTTAATGATACAATTAAAAGTTTAATTGATGTTGATTCCAGAACTCAATAAATGTTTTAGTTTGATTAAAAGTTAGATTTTTTGAAAAATCTAACTAAAAAAATCATTGGCTTAATTAACTTAATGTTTCTATCTTCATTAAAAATTTAATTATGTTATATCAATTGAAAAACAAAAATTTTAATTGGTAATAGTTTTTTCTGTAAAGGCTCACACTCACGAGCCGAACATTCTTATTCACGCATAATCATGCTAAGAGGAAGGCAGTAACGCACAGAAATGTCGTGACTCACATGCATACTCTTGCACACGAATTTTCTTTTTGAGTGCCTAGATCCGAATAATAGTTAAAAAAGTTTCACCGACTAGAATAATATGTCTGAGAATAAAATTGTCTGACTAATTTATCTGGTGAACATTATTAAATTCAACTCTTAAGCGCAATTATATTCGAGAGCGTGAGTATTTTCGTCACCGTATTTTTCCGAAACTTATTCGTTTTTCAAGTATTTTCAGCATTTGCCTGAATATTTGAATCCAATATTTATAAAAGAACATTAAAAATTAATTTGTCTTCATTTTGTTCCACTTTCAGCTGTTGGCTTGGTTTTCAAGAGGTTGGAAGGGGTTTTAATAGTTGGACTTCCTGTTTATGGCTGCTTACTCTTAACTATGTGCTGGCGTTCCCTGGCCCGTGCTGTTGACCAAAAAACTCCAATTTATATTTTCTGTGCCATTGGTAGCATTTTGTTCGTTTTATCTGATAGCATGATTGCCCTTGATATGTTCCTACTTAAAATACCCCATGCTAGGGTAAGTTAATATTGGTAGACACTGGTAGAATATTAAAGAAATTTTCATTATAATTTTTAATTACAGTTATGGATTATGATCACCTATTATATTGCCCAATTTGCTATTGCATTAAGTACGGCCACCGAATTAAGCAAAAAGAAAAATGGCAAATCATCTCCGAAATCGATAAAGAGTCGCAATAACAGTGCCCGTCGTCGTGTCAAATCAAAAGACTGAATTATAAAAACTTCCTAAAATTAATTACATCAGCAGAAATACAAAATCCGTTTGTCTTTTCCTATCCACCAATATGTAACCGAAATACTTCCATACTGTGTATTATCAAAATATTAAAAAAAAATCACACACTCACATACTTTTATGTAATAATGTTGCCCTTTTTAAAGAAAGAAAGTAGAAAATTTAACATTTATAAATCCTGTTAACTAGTTGTAGAGACCACATATTATTAGAATTTTATTAATGAGTGTCGTAAATGTCTACTATTTATTGTTAGTATTTATTAGTAGAAAAACAAAATAGTCTTCACAGCAACGTATCATTAAAAATGATGTAAATTTATAACCAATGCCAATTACATTAGTTGTAATAATAATAATAGTCTGTCATTTTTACAGTTATTACCATATTCAATGTAACCTACAAAGTTTTTAATTGTATCAATGTTTAATGTTGAATAAAATTCTATATAAAAAAAAATGAAAACCATGTTTGCATAAATAATTTATTTGGAAAATAAAAGTTGATGTTTACTAACTACAAATTAAGAATTTTGCAAACTATAGGGTGAATCTCTGTATTCAATTCGTCGTAAAATTCAAACATGGTTCGAGAAGTTTTCAGTTGACAACCAAAAAGTGTCATTTTCGTAAACAGAATTTTAAATTATAAATTTTTTTGCAGCTTAAGCTGAGTACTATGTTCAGTTTTCAAGCTGAAAACCAGCTTGTTTTCACGGTTACTTTTCTTAATAAATTAATTTAGAAATATCAAGTTATTTGTAATCAATTCCATGGATCTTTTCCAACCATTATTTGGCAAAACTTGATCAAAATATAAGCGTCTTCATAAATATATTTGTACTTTTAATCTACTGTTTTGGTGAATAAATCGAACATAGTGCTCACCTTTAATGTATAGCTTAGTTTTTCGAATTTATCATATCGGCGATATATTTTATTTGTATTTAAAAATTTGCAAATCCTTTATGTGCATTCCAGTATCGTTTAACCTAATAATATATAATTCTTTATTTTTATGGCATACTCTTAGGCGAGAGAAGGCTATACACAGGGGCAGTGTAATTTTATGTTTTCTCCCAGTAGTTTTACTTTTGGCCGCAAATAAAACTTTGGCGCTATAGTGGTTACACCCTACAATATCATTGACACCCTGTAAATTTATGTAATTTTTGGTATGTGATGCATATTTCTTGGCGCAAAAATTTAAAATCTTGTCTGCGTTACAACAAGGTGTTTTGAAGTTTAATATTTTACTGGTATAGTTTGTTAGCATACTCTTAGGCGACATCATTTAGGGTTGTGTTTTTTGACCGAAACCGAAAAAGCAATAATCGGCCGAAGCCGAATATTTTTCTAAAATTTGTAATTAAAGATGATGGAGTGTTCTGCTTTAATATTGGTATATTTTTTGAACAAAGGCATGAAAACGAACAAAAAAAAGTTAATTCAGCCCAAGTCTTATAATTTTCTTTAAGAAACTACAGGCTTTTATATAAAGATTCAGTAGTTTTATATTATAATGAAACTCAATCTTTGTTCGAAAAAAATACGTCCAACTGCACTGGTCACACGTGTAAGCGGAGTACTTAAATATTGAAAGGGGAAATCATAGACAATAGAATATATATAGATGATCCATCGGTGTCAAACGATGTTTGACAGTTCCGAAGATTAAGAATAAACGAAGAAAATAAGAGCACGCTTACATTCTCTTTCGTTTTCCTTTTTGTAGTTTGCCAATTTTACACAAAATTAGAACGTTTATGATGCACCAGAGGATTTATAAATAAATTAATATATTAAAAGTTCATATTTGAACAAAAAATTGTGACCAAAACCGCGACAATAAGAAATTTAATTTTGAGCAGCATTGCTCTTTACGAAGAACATAAAAGCAAATGCACGAAAATTAATGTTTGGGACTGACTCTTTACGAAAAAATCAAAACGAAATGTCAGAAAATTTATTTTTGGAACTGACACATTTTTATACCCTGCGCCACACTGTGGTATTAGACTATAGTCAAGTGTGCCAAATTTTATTGAACTCGGTTCAGATTTAGATATAGCTCCCATATATATCTTTCGCCCGATATGGACTAATACGGTCCCAGAAGCCAGAGTTTTATTCCAAGTTGGTTGAAATTTTGCACTAGGAGTACAATTACTAGTGTAGTCAAGTGTGCCAAATTTTATTGAAATTGGATCAGATTTAGATATAGCTCCCATATATATCGTTCGCCCGATTTACACTCATATGACCACAGTGGCCAATCTTTTACTCCGATTTAGTTGAAATTTTGCACAAGGAGTAGAATTAGCATTGTAGCTATGCGTGCCAAATTTGGTTGAAATCGGTTCAGATTTAGATATATCTCCCATATATACCTTTCGCCCAATTTACACTCATATGACCACAGAGGCCAATTTTTAACTCCGATTTAGTTGAAATTTTGCACAGGGAGTAGAATTAGCATTGTAGCTATGCGTGCCAAATTTGGTTGAAATCGTTTCAGATTTAGATATAGCTCCCATATATAGCTTTCGCCCGATTTACACTCATATGACCACAGAGGCCAATTTTTAACTCCGATTTAGTTGAAATTTTGCGCAGGGAGTAGAATAAGCATTGGTTGAAATCGGTTCAGATTTAGATATAGCCGACTTATTTTGAGTCTATAGATTTTGTAGAAGTCTATCAAATTCTGTCCAGATCGAGTGTTATTTAAATGTATGTATTTGGGACAAACCTTTATATATAGCCCCCAACACATTTGACGGATGTGATATGGTATCGAAAATTTAGATCTACAAAGTGGTGCAGGATATAATATAGTCGGCCCCGCACGACTTTAGACTTTCTTTACTTGTTTTTAAAGAGACAAGTGGATCATCTATGTATATTCTATTGTCTATGGGGGAAATCTCTTCCCATATTCAAGCTGTTTTTTTTTACTCTTCTCAATGTTATTGGGCATAGAGTCATGTTTTTTGTTGTATTTGTATTATTTGTTTTGACTGGGACAAATTTGATACTGAGACAATTCTATAAGAGATAATTTATTGAAACAAGCTTCGGCTTTGGTTAATTGGTCTTTTGACGCCGAAGGCCGACTCATGTCCGATTCTTCGGTCGAGCTCTATTGTGCGCTGTGAAAAGAACAAGGTTTACTTATATTTCGCGTTTATATCCCTTCGTTCATCTTTACTGTTCTTTAGGTTATCATAAAATATGACCAACATAGTTTATATAGTCGGAACCTAACAGAAAGTAACTACGAGAGACATATCGTGTCGTAAACCAGTTAAATGATTTTACTTGATAGCTTTAATTTTTCAACTTAATTATTGATTATACAAACAATAACAATAGAATATATTATACGATTAGCAACTAAATCCAGCATAATAAAACTTCGGCCCGCAACGTTGTTTCGCGAAACAGTTTCATTATCTTTTATAATTTCAAATATCGGACTATTCTTCAACACTGTTCACACTCTTGACAATTTGTATACGGCGTTGTCTTCGTTTTTTATGCCATTGGTACACCAATAATGCCAGTAATGATCTGATTGAAGCATAAATAACTTCCACCATGCTCAAAGCGGAAGCTCCCAGGCATAGACCTAAAACTCCGCCAAAATTAGCTGCCAAATCCATATAGGTGTATTGCAAACGGGAAGCATATTTTGTCATAGTATTTTTCCCAAAATAAATATCAACATCGATTTCTGATTCACTGCCATTGACGCTATGAGAGAAAAAATTTAAAAAAGTTTAAATTTTCAAAGAAAATAAAATCGATGTAGAATTACCTGTATAATGGTTGTGCATTGAGCTTAACATGAAACAACAACGATATGCAATTATGAATGCAATCACAGACCATTCCACGACGGGTATCATTAATGTACTCATCTTGTTGGGGTCCTTTTAAATAATTAAATATATCTGGAAAGGAATACACAAATGCCCTTGATATTAATGATGATCAAAAACATCTCTGTTCGGTCTAGGACTGGACTGAATTGTAAAGAGATCCTGAAATTATATTATTTCTCTACACCCAAGGAAGGAATATCTTGTTTCAAGAGCAAAATGTTAGTTTTGAACATGTAACATAATTGTCGCAATCATATTATTTTCTCTGAAATTATGTATCTGATTTCCCCAACTATGTATGTTTGAGGTGATCATGTTCCTATATGATCCCTATATGTATATGTATGTATATTTCTCATATTTATATTTTGCGATTGAGCAACTCTAGCACAGCTGCCAAGGTTGTTAGAATTCTACCAAAAATTTTAGATTTTTTACTGTTTGGGAGAATACTTGAGGCTTTGGAGAAATTTTTCTATAGAAATAAAATTTTGAGAAAATTTTCTAAAGAAATAAAATTTTGACAAAATACAGTTTTTTCGTTTCGTAGATTTTTGGTAATATTTTCTCCAAATTCTTTATAGATTACACAAGGGAACAATGCTTCTGTTGATTAAGAACTGAATATTGTTTTTAAGGTAATTTTTTTATCAGCTCGATTTTTCGAGATATACCGGTATGTTCAAATGCCAAAGAATATTCTCTTTAAGTCGTCTTTACAAAAAAATTTTTTTTCTTTAAAATTCCCCATTATAGTGTAATAGTTTTTGTATATTTTGATCTCTTTATGTATGCAGCCGCATATTGCATATACACCCAGTGTTGCCAGTATTAACGATTTTTCCTCAAATCGGGGATAACTTTTCATAGATGGGGACAAAATTTTTGAATTGGGGACTTGGAAATTTGGTGGGGAATTTCAAAAAATTTGGGGATTTTTATTGGGAATTTTTGCCATCTGTTCACTATAATAAAGTAGATTAAGAATTATGGTTTATATGAAATTCTTTACTTCTACGTGCTTGAAAAAGGCTTAAAGAAGTACAGAGAATCTCCAAAATAAAGAAAACTTTCCTCCTCTTTCCACCATAGAGGAGGAAAACTTTCCTCCTCTTTCCACCATAGGATGGGGGTATATTAACTTTGTCATTCTGTTTGTAACACATCGAAATATTGCTCTAAGACCCCATAAAGTATATATATTATGGGTCGTGGTGAAATTCTGAGTCGATCTGAGCATGTCCGTCCGTCCGTCCGTCCGTCTGTTGAAATCACGCTAACTTCCGAACGAAACAAGCTATCGACTTGAAACTTGGCACAAGTAGTTGTTATTGATGTAGGTCGGATGGTATTGCAAATGGGCCATATCGGTCCACTTTTACGTATCGCACCCATATAAACGGACCCCCAAATTTGGCTTGCGAGGCCTCTAAGAGAAGCAAATTTCATCCGATCCGGCTGAAATTTGGTACATGGTGTTAGTATATGGTCTCTAACAACCATGCAAAAATTGGTTCACATCGGTCCATAATTATTTATAGCCTCCATATAAACCGATCCCCCGATTTGGCTTGCGGAGCCTTTAAGAGAAGTCCGTCTGTTGAAATCACGCTAACTTCCGAACGAAACACGCTATCGACTTGAAACTTTGCACAAGTAGTTGTTATTGATGTAGGTCGGATGGTATTGCAAATGGGCCATATCGGTCCACTTTTACGTATAGCCCCCATATAAACGAACCCCCAAATTTGGCTTGAGATTGCTCTAAGAGAAGCAAATTTCATCCGATCCGGCTGAAATTTGGTACATGGTGTAAATATATAGTCTCTAACAACCATGCAAAAATTGGTCCATATCGGTCCACTTTTACGTATTGCCCTCATATAAACGGACCCCCAAATTTGGTTTGCGATTGCTCTAAGAGAAGCAAATTTCATCCTATCCGGCTGAAATTTGGTACATGGTGTTAGTATATGGTCTCTAACAACCATGCAAAAATTGGTTCACATCGGTCCATAATTATTTATAGCCTCCATATAAACCGATCCCCCGATTTGGCTTGCAGAGCCTTTAAGAGAAGCAAATTTCATCCGATCCCGCTGAAATTTGGTACATGGTGTTGGTATATGTTCTCTAATGACCATGCAAAAATTGGTCCACATCGGCCCATAATTATATATAGCCCCCATATAAATCGATCCCCAGATTTGACCTCCGGAGCCTCTTAGAGAAGCAAAAGTCATCCGATCCGATTGAAATTTGGTACGTTGTGTTAGTATATTCTCTCTAACAACCATGCCAAAATTGGTCCATATCGATCCATAATTATATATAGCCCCCATATAAGCCGATCCCCAGATTTGAGCTCCGGAGCCTCTTAGAGGAGCAAAATACATCCGATCCGGTTGAAACAACCATGCAGGAATTGGTCCATATTGGTCCATAATTATATATAGCCCCCATATAAATCGATCCCCAGATTTGGCTTGCGGAGCCTCTAAGAGAAGCGAATTTCATCCGATTCGGTTGAAATTTGGTACGTGGTGTCAGCATATGATATCGGTTCATAATCATGGTTGCCACTCGAGCCAAAAATAATCTACCAAAATTGTATTTCTATAGAAAAGTTTGTTAAAATTTTATTTCTATAGAAAATTTTTGTTAAAATTTTATTTCTATAGAAAATCTTGTCAGAGTTTTATTTCTATAGAAAATTTAGTCAAAATTTTATTTCTATAGAAAATTTTGTCAAAATTTTATTTCTATAGAAAATTTTGTCCAAATTTTATTTCTATAGATTTTTTTTTTCAAATTTTACTTCTATAGAAAATGTTGTCAAAATTTTATTTCTATAGAAAATTTAGTCAACATTTTATTTCTATAGAAAATTTTGTTAAAATTTTATTTCTATAGAAAAGTTTGTTAAAATTTTATTTCTGTAGAAAATTTTATCAAAATTTTCTTTCTATAGAAAATTTTTTGAAAACTTTATTCGATTGTGGATGGGAGTGTTTAGAAGAAGTTTCTACGCAATCCATGGTGGAGGGTACATAAGCTTCGGCCTGGCCGAACTTACGGCCGTACATACTTGTTATTTCTCGAACATTTAGAAGATTATTTGCATAAGAAAAAATTCGATGACTCTTTATACCAATAATTAACTATGATGAGGGCTTGTATTGGATGATATTTTGAGAACCCGCCTCCTGGTTTTGCGTTGGTATAAAAACATTGCACATTTCTGCAATTTGTAATTTTTTACGTATTTCCTTTATTTTGTTTTCAAAAAACTTGGCAAAAATTTATTGGGGATTTTTGTGGGGAATTTTAAATTACATTGGGGATTTTTGGGGATGAAAGCGTTCCATTTTGGGGACAAGGGCCCGGAAAATACTGGCAATACTGTATACACCCTCAAAAAAAAAAGCTTCTGTAACATATACCCCAAACACATTTTGCTTCAAGCATATATATTTTCAGGATTGGTCCAAGCAAAATATTGTTTGTATTGTTCAAACATATTATGCATACACTGGCAGAAAAAAATGATAATGACATTTTCTTTGTGTGGATATAAAGGGTGATTCTTTTGAGGTTAGGGATTTCAGACATGGTGTCAAAGAGAAAGATGCTCAGTATGCTTTGACATTTCATCATGAATAGACTTACTAACGAGCAACGCTTGCAAATCATTGAATTTTATTACCAAAATCAGTGGCAGAAAATCCGCTTTTTTATCGACAAATTTTGTTCAGCGATGAGGCTCATTTCTGGTTGAATGGCTACGTAAATAAGCAAAATTGCCGCAATTGGAGTGAAGAGCAACCAGAAGCCGTTCAAGAACTGCCCATGCATCCCGAAAAATGCACTGTTTGGTGTGGTTTGTACGCTGGTGGAATCATTGGACCGTATTTTTTCAAAGATGCTGTTGGACGCAACGTTACGGTGAATGGCGATCGCTATCGTTCGATGCTAACAAACTTTTTGTTGCCAAAAATGGAAGAACTGAACTTGGTTGACATGTGGTTTCAACAAGATGGCGCTACATGCCACACAGCTCGCGATTCTATGGCCATTTTGAGGGAAAACTTCGGAGAACAATTCATCTCAAGAAATGGACCGGTAAGTTGGCCACCAAGATCATGCGATTTGACGCCTTTAGACTATTTTTTGTGGGGCTACGTCAAGTCTAAAGTCTACAGAAATAAGCCAGCAACTATTCCAGCTTTGGAAGACAACATTTCCGAAGAAATTCGGGCTATTCCTGCCGAAATGCTCGAAAAAGTTGCCCAAAATTGGACTTTCTGAATGGACCACCTAAGACGCAGCCGCGGTCAACATTTAAATGAAATTATCTTCAAAAAGTAAATGTCATGGACCAATCTAACGTTTCAAATAAAGAACCGATGAGATTTTGCAAATTTTATGCGTTTTTTAAAAAAAAAAAGTTATCAAGCTCTTAACAAATCACCCTTTATTTTAAGGCGCCAATTGGTTACTTCCATTATTTTACTTGCAGCTTACTTTCTAGGTCTCTCTTTCTAAACACATATATGTTTATAGGCTATTTCTAAATTAATATATGTTTGCATCTAAGCATATTATATTTACAAACATTTTATGTCCCAAACATGTTATGCTAATTTATGAACATTATATGCTTGCACTTAGCAATATTGTGTTAAAAAATTTGAGTTCCAAACATATAATTTTTACACCTAAACATACGAAAAACAGTCTTTTTCGTACATGTCCTAAAAATACAAATCGTATGGATATCTTTATTACCTTTATGCTCATAAATACATCTCAAATCCGATACTCTGCACTCCTTGTTTTGGTATTCAGCTACAAATGAAGATATTATTTAAACATTTTAAATTTGTTCGCATAATCTTAAAATACTTACGCAATCCCGGAAAGAACATGGACAATGTACAGTTGCAATGTTTCATTACAAATTTTTGTTCGCATTGTACTTGACAATTTAAACGATTAAAGGGTAGGCCTTCAATACGATCATAATTTGTAGATGTTTCGTCCTTTGAAATTAAAAGAAGAAAAAAAACATAAAATATAATAATTTAATCAATTTAGATTGAGAAAACTTACAGCAAATAAACAATTTCTCTTCTTGGGATCAAGACTTCGAGTGTTAGTTGAAGTCTGGGTTATTATAGGTGTCACCATTATATTATTATAACTGTTTTGATGAAGAATATGGAAAAGAGAATCACTCCATTCGTCAGCCTGTTTAATCAGAACCTATTATATTATAATTTAGAAATATTATGTATTTAATTGTGCTATTCAATTATTAACTCATTTGATACACTTACACTAAATGAGAATGGAACAGTAGTGCCAGGTCTGACGAATGCTTTGTTATAGCGTAATTTGAATGATAAACCTGAACCTTCTCCGCGGACCGTGCTCTCCATGGATAATAATGGTCTGTTAACTACACCAATATATATAAATATATACAAAAAGTTGATTGAATTTGAAAACGTAAACATATAAAAGAATAATTCATACAGTTAACATTTTAATTAAATTCAAAATAAAGTCAACTAAGAAAATTGTTTAAAATTTTAACATTTTAGATTGAAATATTAATTGGTCCAATTCATATTTTATAAAGAAATATTTAATTAAAAATATAATTGAAAATTTCGTTCGGAAATAATTATTTTCATATTATTCGCTAAATTATTTTATTATTTATTTATTTTTAAATTTTACCTCAAAAGAAAAATTAAAATATAATTACAATCGGAAAATTCATGAGAAAGTATCAACTCATAAAATTACAAGAAAATTATTGAATCTAAAGCAAAACAAAAAAAAAAAAAAAAAATATATATATATATATATATATATATATATATATATATATATATATATATATATATATATATATATATATATATATATATATATATATATATATATATATATATAATATATATATATATATATATATATATATATATATATATATATATATATATATATATATATATATATATATATATATATATATATATATATATATATATATATATATATATATATATATATATATATATATATATATATATATATATATATATATATATATATATATATATATATATATATATATATATATATAAATATATTAATAAACTATTACACAATAAACCACCAGGATGATAATGTGGGTATAATAAGTTTGTTATTCCGTTTTTAATACATAAAAATCTCGATTTCCGACTACATAACAGGTTGGCTGATAAGTCCCCGGTCTAACAAAGAAAAACACATTTTTTGTTGTCAAAATGCGTTTTTATTATTCAACATAGTTCCCTTCAAGAGCGATACAACAAATATAACGACCTTCCAATTTTTTGATACCATTTTGGTAGTACTCCTTCGGTTTTGCTTCAAAATAGGCCTCAATTTTGGCGATCACCTCTTCATTGCAGCCAAATTTTTTCGCTGCGAGCATCCTTTTGAGGTTTGAGAACAAGAAAAAGTTGCTGGGGGCCAGATCTGGAGAATACGGTGGGTGGGGAAGCAATTCGAAGCCCAATTCATAAATTTTTGCCATCGTTCTCAATCACTTGTGGCACGGTGCGTTGTCTTGATGGAACAACACTTTTTTCTTCTTCATATGGGGCCGTTTTGCCGCGATTTCGACCTTCAAACGCTCCAATAACGCCATATAATAGTCACTGTTGATGGTTTTTCCCTTCTCAAGATAATCGATAAAAATTATTCCATGCCCATCCCAAAAAACAGAGGCCATTACTTTGCCAGCGGACTTTTGAGTCTTTCCACGCTTCGGAGACAGTTCACCGGTCGCTGTCCACTCAGCCGACTGTCGATTGGACTCAGGAGTGTGGTGATATAGCCATGTTTCATCCATTGTCACATATCGACGGAAAAACTCTGGTGTATTACGAGTTAACAGCTGCAAACACCGCTCAGAATCATAAACACGTTGTTGTTTTTGGTCAAATGTGAGCTCGCGTGGCACCCATTTTGCACAGAGCTTCCGCATATCCAAATATTGATGAATGATATGACCAACACATTCCTTTGATATCTTGAAGGCCTCTGCTATCTCGATCAACTTCATTTTACGTTCATTCAAAATCATTTTGTGGATTTTTTTGATGTTTTCGTCGGTAACCACCTCTTTCGGGCGTCCACTGCGTTCACCGTCCTCCGTGCTCATTTCACCACGCTTGAATTTTGCATACCAATCAATTATTGTTGATTTCCCTGGGGCAGAGTCCGGAAACTCATTATCAAGCCAAGTTTTTGCTTCCACCGTAGTTTTTTCCCTTCAGAAAACAGTATTTTATCAAAACACGCAATTCCTTTTTTTCCATTTTTTTCGCAATAACTAAAGTTGCTTCACAAAAGACGCTCTATGTTATCTCACAAACTAATTGACTTACAGACGTCAAATTTTGACACGAATCATTTGAAGGTTGGTACTAAAGGGTGATTCTTTTGAGGTTTGGATTTTCATGCATTAGTATTTGACAGATCACGTGGGATTTCAGACATGGTGTCAAAGAGAAAGATGCTCAGTATGCTTTGACATTTCATCATGAATAGACTTACTAACGAGCAACGCTTGCAAATCATTGAATTTTATTACCAAAATCAGTGTTCGGTTCGAAATGTGTTTCGCGCTTTACGTCCGATTTATGGTCTACATAATCGACCAAGTGAGCAAACAATTAATGCGATTGTGACCAAGTTTCGCACTCAGTTTACTTTATTGGACATTAAACCAACCACACGAATACGTACAGTGCGTACAGAAGAGAATATTGCGTCTGTTTCTGAGAGTGTTGCTGAAGACCGTGAAATGTCGATTCGTCGCCGTTCGCAGCAATTGGGTTTGTGTTATTCGACCACATGGAAGATTTTACGCAAAGATCTTGGTGTAAAACCGTATAAAATACAGCTCGTGCAAGAACTGAAGCCGAACGATCTGCCACAACGTCGAATTTTCAGTGAATGGGCCCTAGAAAAGTTGGCAGAAAATCCGCTTTTTTATCGACAAATTTTGTTCAGCGATGAGGCTCATTTCTGGTTGAATGGCTACGTAAATAAGCAAAATTGCCGCATTTGGAGTGAAGAGCAACCAGAAGCCGTTCAAGAACTGCCCATGCATCCCGAAAAATGCACTGTTTGGTGTGGTTTGTACGCTGGTGGAATCATTGGACCGTATTTTTTCAAAGATGCTGTTGGACGCAACGTTACGGTGAATGGCGATCGCTATCGTTCGATGCTAACAAACTTTTTGTTGCCAAAAATGGAAGAACTGAACTTGGTTGACATGTGGTTTCAACAAGATGGCGCTACATGCCACACAGCTCGCGATTCTATGGTCATTTTGAGGGAAAACTTCGGAGAACAATTCATCTCAAGAAATGGACCGGTAAGTTGGCCACCAAGATCATGCGATTTGACGCCTTTAGACTATTTTTTGTGGGGCTACGTCAAGTCTAAAGTCTACAGAAATAAGCCAGCAACTATTCCAGCTTTGGAAGACAACATTTCCGAAGAAATTCGGGCTATTCCGGCCGAAATGCTCGAAAAAGTTGCCCAAAATTGGACTTTCCGAATGGACCACCTAAGACGCAGCCGCGGTCAACATTTAAATGAAATTATCTTCAAAAAGTAAATGTCATGGACCAATCTAAATTTAATGCGTTTTTTTTAAAAAAAAAAAGTTATCAAGCTCTTAACAAATCACCCTTTATAAATTATATATATCATATAAGGGAGAAATTCTAACGATGTCTATCTGATTTCAAAATTTGGAAAAAGTTGACTTTTAGACTTTTGCAAATGTCGAGTTTTCGATTTTCTTAGTATTTGGTGAAGTCTAATTTTCGCCTTTTCAAGAGTTTAGACTTTTGGATGAGTTGCCACCATAGAAGAATCTAGAGAATATTCTTATAAATTAAATCGAGTTTTCAGTTAATGATCGATTAGTCGATTTTGGTCACTATAAAATTAATATTAATAGTCAAAAGTCGATTTAACTTGGTTAAAACAAAAATAAATGGCGATTCGACCATTTTAAATACTACGCACAAACTACCCAGCAAAAAATTTTCGAAGTTCTTCCAAAAGGCACAACTTTAAAAGGACTTCCAGAAGATGCACTCCCAATGATGTTCTTTATTTTAACTACCCAGGAAGTTCTTTCAATTCAATTTTTTATAACTTGGTTTTTCATACTTTTAATGGGTAATTTTAACTTTTTTTGTTTCAAATAGGTTAAAAACAGAGTAAGAATTCATAACATTCATCATTTAAATTTTGTCGAAAAAAAGCTAAATCCAATCTGAAAAAATTGTGAATTTTAGAAAATATTTGAGGTCAAACGTTTCCGACAAGCGTTAGAATCCATTAAAAATTATAAAAATAATTTATTTGACAAAATATCACAGAATTTCTTAATTTACATCCAAAACATTGAATTCGGATCACACCAAAAGAAGTGATGCAAATTCAGTGCAACGGCTGTTGAAATGGAGGACTTCCGTCCTATGACAAGCCAATGTTAAACTCATCGCTTCTGCGTCAATTTTGCACCACTTCCGTATCCAAAAAGAGCATTTTCATTACTTTTTTGGCGACGCTAAACAGAAAAGAAGACAAAGACAATGCTAACGCCAACTACAGCACTGTATTATTATTGTTTAGTCGGTTACCATCTGTGATAGCAACATAAGTTTTACTGTGATATTAGTTTAAGTTAATTATTTTTGCAATTACTAAGTATGTGTTTTATGCCGAATTATAGTAATTTCGTAATAATTGACGTATTTGTTTGCAAATGTAATTGACGATAAATTGAATGTAAGTGAAACTTATACGGAAATCAATAGAATGTATGTGAAAATGTAATGTATTTCCCTATTATATTGTTGCCAGATCCAATAAAAAATCATCCCTGATGAAGCTGGAAAAAATCCCAGCGAAACGTTGGATGAAAATAATGGACTAATTCAATATTTGTTTTATTCGCATTCAAAAATGACCTTGAAAGCCCAGAGAAAATACATACAGAGAAAAGACGCTTTTTTGCTGGGTAGCTACCAGATATCATCCCTTGAACAAAATTTTACCTGTTTAATTTTTGACTCCGGCGAGACAAGAGAATTAAACACTAAACATATTCCCCTTTCCGTACGTTCTTGAACGAAAATTTTACAGCAATCGTAATCGGTATTATCGTACATACACCAATCGAATATTTCCTCACAACGGAAAGCCATAAATTGAGCCAAATCATACAAGACGATATTCTGTAGGGCATAGGGAATTCTTCGGATTGCTAAGAATTTTTCAATTTCACTCAGCGAGGTGAACGATAAGTGATCCATTATTGTCAAAAGTTCAGTGAAAACACGCTTCACTTCATAACTTGGATTACGGGGTAGAAATTTTTCTTCGGCCAAGGTATGCCGAACCCAATTTATATGATTGTAAGGACATACAGCCACCGCTGGAAACGGTATGGTATAAATGGGCTCACGTGATGATTCCACCAATGTAAAAAGAACCTGATTACGATGACGTTGAGTAAGCATTACGTAAATGGCTATACAAGCGGCTATTGCTGTCAATATCACGCATATCCAGAATACACGAATTGTCATACGAGTCCCCGGCATCCAAATATACTGGGATCCATGGCAAGTGTTGTCACAGAATTTCATGAATCCTCTGATAATACGGACTCTTGATTCTGTTTTACGATGAGGTGGACCATTTTTAAATGTCAACAGACCTGGTGGATGGCCAGAGTTGAAAATTTTGTAATACACCAATTCGTTGGGATAGAACATGGCTGCTATTGGCATGGCTTTAGAATTTGAACTGCTATAATCCTAAGACAGAAGGTAATGAGATACCTTGGTTTGGCCTCAGACAATTGAAATTATACGTCCAAACTTTTACAATGATTTAAGTTATTACAATTTTAGGATTGTTTGATTATTTATCTATTAGTATTAAGAAAACTTTGAGCCTATTGATTTTACATTAGATGAGAAACACAAGTATGAATGGCACTACGTCAAGGCGAAGGCTCACACACACACACACAATGTAATGAATTGGTATAAGGGTACTCTGTAATTTCCAATGAAGGTGGGCTGAATAGATCCATTCCCACCATATCGATTTTAATTTTATTTTTTTTTTATTGTATTTTAAAAGCTATAGCTATGTCCCTCTGTCTGTAGATTTTATGCTCATATATAAACCGATCTTTCGATTTGGATACTTGAGCGCTTAGGTTAGGTGGCAGCCCGATGCATCAGGCTCACTTATACTTTTTGGTGTTCGGTCGAAGCAGGAATCAAACCCACGACCTTGTGTATGCAAGGCGAGCATGCTAACCATTGCACCACGGTGGCTTAGGTTAGGCTAGTCTGGTTTTACTAAAAGGTCTACAATTTTGTGTCAGCCTGAAATTTTTATACAATTTGCTAGAATTTGGGATCCCTAAAAAATATGCTCTTTTATTGGGCGTATAAAAGCCCTCACATTCATTGGATATGACTTATAGTTGGATCGTATGTATATTTTGTGGTCACAATATTAGGTTTGAGTAGCGTTCCGATATCACGCTGAAAAAAACATGTTCGGTTCGATTGTGGAGAATTGAAGATAGGATACTTTTAAGCAGAAATCTGTTTTAAATTTAAGTTTTGCGTACTTGATTCTAGGTAACAAATTTTAATTTACTCGTTGTTTCTATTTTTTTCTTCACGTGCTCTTAAAGTCTTTTAAAATCATGTTAACTTAAAATCTCGACTTGAAATAGAAATTATGCTATGTTTCAAGTAAAAATCGTCTTTAAAATAAAAAACATCTCCTAACAAAATTTTCTTTCATTTTTAGGTCGTATCACTTAATTATAAGGTCGAAACGGCTTTATAGAAAAGTTTATCGTCTTTTGAACAAAAAAAAAAAAAAAATGATTTAACCCTTCGTTGCATGACATTGCATATATGATCCCAGCAAAAAAAATTGGAAGTTGCTCCACAAACATTTCTTTTAAAGCCCATCCCAGAATCCCCCATCGAGTTTTTTCAACTTACGATGCAGTCCTTATGGACAAGTGCACAAACATTTCTTCTAAAGCACATCTTGGGATTCCCCAATGATTTTTTTCTACTTCCGATGCAGTCCTTGTGGACAAGTATTAGAAGGAACGCATTCAAGCTATTTTAAGTGCAAATTTTGTATAATTAAATTTTACAAAAAAAAAAAAAAAATAGAAAACTAATAAAAAACTAAAAAAAAAAATAGAAATTAATAAAAAAAGTAAAAAATAATAAAAAAATAATAAATTTCATCCCCGCTGGCATTTGAACCTGTGCCGTTTGACTTTTTCGCTTCCATCGAAGTTCTTTTGAGAAGGTTTTGCAATTACGAGAATATTTATTTTTTTGTTGATTTTTAATGGAAAAAATATATTTATATGAAAATATATGCCGAAAATAAAAAATAAAAACGATGCATGACATAAAAAAAATAATTTTTTAGAAAAATATTTGATAAAAAAATTGCCACTGGAGAGATTTGAACTTGCGTTTCTTATTTTTTCGTTCATACATCTCGAACATCTCGAGAAGCAATTATAATGTTATTCCTTGGTGTCGTATTACGATGATATCACAAACATTTGAATTGACCTTTCGACGCTTTATGTTCAATGGCGTTTGTGGCCGAGTGTACTAAGGCGTTCTGTTATGGTGCCAGCAAACCCAGGTTCAATTCCTGGTCGGAGCGAAAAAGTTTTTCAAATAGTAAAAATTAGATAATAGGAAAATAATTGTGTAATAAAACATATTGATGAAAAAAACAAGTAAGAAAGTCTAAAGTCGGGCGGGGCCGACTATATTATACCCTGCACCACTTTGTAGATCTAAATTTTCGATACCATATCACATCCGTCAAATGTGTTGGGGGCTATATAAAGGTTTGTCCCAAATACATACATTTAAATATCACTCGATCTGGAAGAATTTGATAGACTTCTACAAAATCTATAGACTCAAAATTTAAGTCGGCTAATGCACTAGGGTGGAACACAATGTTAGTAAAAAAAAATATGGGAAACATTTAAATCTGAAGCAATTTTGAGGAAACTTCGCAAAAGTTTATTTATGATTTATCGCTCGATATATATGTATTAGAAGTTTAGGAAAATTAGAGTCATTTTTACAACTTTTCGACTAAGCAGTGGCGATTTTACAAGGAAAATGTTGGTATTTTGACCATTTTTGTCGAAATCAGAAAAACATATATATGGGAGCTATATCTAAATCTGAACCGATTTCAACCAAATTTTGCACGCATAGCTACAAAGCTAATTCTACTCCCTGTGCAAAATTTCAACTAAATCGGAGCAAAAAATTGGCCTCTGTGGTCATATGAGTGTAAATCGGCCGAAAGCTATATATGGGAGCTATATCTAAATCTGAACCGATTTCAACCAAACTTGACACGCATAGCAACAATGCTAATTCTACTCCCTGTGCAAAATTTCAACTAAATCGGAGCAAAAAATTGGCAACTGTGGTCCTATGAGTGTAAATCGGGTGAAAGCTATATATGGGAGCTATATCTAAATCTGAACCGATTTCAACCAAATTTGGCACGCATAGCTACAATGCTAATTCTACTCCCTGTGCAAAATTTCAACCAAATTGGGGTAAAACTCTGGCTTCTGGGACCGTATTAGTCCATATCGGGCGAAAGATATATATGGGAGCTATATCTAAATCTGAACCGATTTCGATAAAATTTGGCACACTTGACTATAGTACTAATTGTTCTTCTTGTACAAAATTTTAAGCAAATTAGGGTAAAACTCTGGCTTCTGGGGCCATATAAGTCCATATCGAGCGAAATATATATATGGGAGCTATATCTAAATCTGAACCGATTTCTTCCAAAATCAATAGGGATCTATTCTGAGCCAAAACACATACTTGTGCCAAATTTGAAGTCGATTGGACTAAAACTGCGACCTAGACTTTGATTACAAAAATGTGTTCACGGACAGACGGACAGACGGACAGACGGACATCGCTATATCGACTCAGGAGCCCACCCTGAGCATTTTTGCCAAAGACACCATGTGTCTATCTCGTCTCCTTCTGGGTGTTGCAAACATATGCACTAACTTATAATACCCTGTTCCACAGTGTGGAGCAGGGTATAAAAACTGAAGTTGTTTGGAAAAAAAATGTTCGCTTTTTAAATTTCTTCATTCAAATTAACTTCCAGGGCACAACTTCTAAAGCAATGCAAAGGATCCAAAAAGGGAGTACTTCCGTCCTATGACAAGTCCATGTAAAATTCATTGAAGATGATCCAAGTTTGCACTACTTCCGGATCACAGATTGGGGATCCAAACTACTTTTTTGGAAGCTCTTTTTTTGCTGGGATGTTACCTTTTTGCCTATATGACGCTTTTCTTTTGGATATTATACCGTTAGTTTTTTGTTTTTCTCATTCTTTTCACGTTAGGGATACTCTTTGCTAAGACTTTTTGTCAGAATTGAGTGGAAATAGGTTTTGGTATCACAAATATACATAAAAACGGTTGTGCTATTCCAGAAAATGGTTCTCGATGCGAAAATTAAATCATGCAAAGAAGGGTTAAGAGAAATGCGTCTTCTACGCTAAGCAGAAAAAAGCATTCGTATTTTAAGGACATGAAATTTTTGACCTCACGACAATATTTTTTCAGTGCAGGATTTTACATTTAAAATTCTATTTTAAGGACATGAAATTATGAGGTCGACAATATTTTTTCAGTGTGCTTGAAATGTGACTTTTAGGTTCATAGAAAGTTGTAATAAATTTGAATGTTTAGGTCCATTTTCCGATATAGCCCACATATATACAGATCTCACGATTTGCAATTTTAATTCGATTTGCTTGAAATTGGAAATCTGGACGTAGGTCCGAAATGAGCTATGCCAAATGCACTCAACAAAATTTACTAAAGACTTACACCTTCCCCTAGGGAGATTGGTATTGATTCCGAGCTAAAGATGGCGCTTTTTAAACTAAAAACTTTTTCGGAAACATTCTGTTTTTAAACCTTGGATCAATAAAATTAAAATCGGTAAAGAGATGTGCTAAAATTTGTATGTAAGACTCCATGTTTCGATATAGCCCTGTATAAATTCTTCAACCGATTCTACTTTTTGAGAACAATTTTGATCCGAGTTGCTTGAAATTTTAAATTTCAAATTATCCAATTTATAACAGAAAAGGATTTTCTTATTTCCAAGAAAAATTTAAGCTATAGATGCAAATCTTTGAAATGAGTCTTAGCCTATACTTGAAGTGTTTTAATCCTAAATTTAAAGATTCAATTTATCAGTGGATTTAAGGACAATTTCTTTAAATTAAAAATGTTTTTCTTTACTTTAAGACGTTTATAAACTTTCTTTCACTTAAAATTTCAATATTTTAAAGGAATTTGTTTTACTATTGTATAAAATTTTTGTTTTTCAATTTGTTTCGAATAACTTTCAGAATAACAAAGAAATCGAATAATTATGACTAACAGTCGGCTAAATGTAGTGAAAATTACATCGATTTATTAACGTTATACCTCCATATTCATAAAAGTTAACGTACACTTTAAACCTACTATTACCATACAAATTCATTCGATAAACTGTCAGTAAATTATTATGAATATGGGTAATAATGTCCGCAAATTGTCCAATATTTCAATTTGATAGACATTGGCACACTACAAAAGCGGATTATTTAGAAATTAACACGAACTTTAAACTTAATATGAAATTCAATAAATATTTTATTATTTGATTCAATTAAATAACTAAATACGCCTTAGATTCAGATTCAAAAGCTTTTCCAAAACAGCTCCAAACCATGGCGATAATAAATATTTTGGGATTATTTATATCATTTGTATTTTGGTGTTATAAATTTCATTTACCTGTTTAGTTCTAGATCCGGCTGATATTACAGAGTTGAAAACCAAACAAATACCTCTTTCGGTTCTTTCTTGTTCGAAAATCTTACAACAATTATGGTGAGTGTGATCGTACATGCACCACGTGAACACTTCATCACAACGGAAGGCCATGAAAGATAGCAAATCGTAGATGACAATATTCTGAATATCTTTTGGTAATATTGGGTAGTTATTTGTGAAATTTTCAACAACAACAATTCCCGTAAATGTCATACGTTCCATGGCAGTGAGTAATTCAGTGAAAATATTTCGAACTTCGTAACTTGCATTTCTCGGAAGAAATCTTTCTTCGGCCATTTTGTATCGAATCCAATTTACCCTATAGTAGGGGCATACAGCTACAGCTGGAAAATTTATTGTATAAATTGGTAGATGGGTTGTATCGACAACTGTAATGATGGTTTGATCATTGTGACGTTGATAGAGCATAATGTACATCAACACGCAGCAAAATATTGCAGCCAGAACTATGAGAAACCAAAATGCTCGAGTTATGCGACGACTTTCAGGAGAGATAATATATTGACCACCATGAAAGCAGTTGCTCAGGAAAGTTCTAACTGGACTCGGAGTTGTAGGAATTTGTGAATGAAATCTTTGTATCCCACGGGGATGCTGAAAATTTGTAGTTTTGTATCTAGCCAATTCGTTCGGATAAAACATTGTTGCGTTCTGAATGAGTTTCGGGAGAATACTGATAATTAGGCTTTGCGACTACCTCAGTTGATAAATAAAATTTCCAATGCAATTATGGTACGATGACTTGTCCTTCTTTGTGATAGTTGCAATCTAAAGGGGCATTGCACTTAATCACTGTGTCATGTGGCATGTGGTACAATAATTTTTGTAAACTTGTGGAAGGCAATTTATCGAAATTAAATGTACTCCAAATAGAATAGCTTTTAATACATGTATGGCCTTAACAAGCAACATGGATATGATATTAAATTGAATCATCACTATCTTGTGATGGCTTCAATACCAACTAATACCAATAAAATATAAAGTGCTCAAAAGCTTCCCAGGATGATTCCAGACATGTGAACAAAAGCATGTATCTCTCAAAATGTATATGGTTAAGACAATATGCAAATAAATAAGGAATAGGCATATATGGCATTTTGTCTTCTAAATTGTATGTTAGTCCATACATCGCCTATGTTACACTGAAAAAAAAGCATGCCCGGTTCCAAAGATTTTGTCTTTACTTTAAAAATTTTGGTATTGATTCCGAGCCAAAGAAGCGGAGAATACAAGTAAGGATACTTTTAAGACACAATTCTCTTTTAAGGAAACAAGTAAGGAAAGTCTAAAGTCGGGCGGAGCCGACTATATTATACCCTGCACCACTTTGTAGATCTAAATTTTCGATACCATATTACATCCGTCAAATGTGTTGGGGGCTATATATAAAGGTTTGTCCAAAATACATACATTTAAATATTACTCGATCTGGACAGAATTTGATAGACTTCTACAAAATCTATAGACTCAAAATGTAAGTCGGCTAATGCACTAGGGAGGAACACAATGTTAGTAAAAAAAAAATATGGGAAACATTTAAATCTGAAGCAATTTTATTTATGATTTATCGCAAAAGTTTATTTATGATTTATCGCTCGATATATATGTATTAGAAGTTTAGGAAAATTGGAGTAATTTTTAACTTTTCGACTAAGCAGTGGCGATTTTACAAGGAAAATGTTGGTATTTGGACCATTTTTGTCGAAATCAGAAAAACATATATATGGGAGTTATATCTAAATTTGAACCGATTTCAACCAAATTTGGCACGGATAGCTACAATGCTAATTCTACTACCTATGCAAAATTGCAACTAAATCGGAGTTAAAAATTGGCCTCTGTGGTCATATGAGTGTAAATCGGGCGAAAGCTATATATGGGAGCTATATCTAAATCTGAACCGATTCCAACCAAATTTGGCACGCATAGCTACAATGCTAATTCTGCTCCCCATGCAAAATTTCTACTAAATCGGAGTTAAAAATTGGCCTCTGTGGTCATATGGGTGTAAATCGGGCGAAAGCTATAAATAGGAGCTATATATAAATCTGAACCGATTTCAATCAAATTTGGCAAGCATAGCTACATTGCTAAATATACTCCCTGTGCAAAATTACAATCAAATTGGGCCAAAACTCTGGCTATTAGAACCATATTAGTCCATATCGGGCGAAAGATATATATGGGAGGTATACCTATATCGGAACCGATTTCAATCAAAATTTGCACACTTGACAATACTACTAAATGTACTCCTAATGCAAAATTTCAACCAAATTCGGCCAAAAATCTGGCTTCTGGGGCCATATAAGTCCATATCGGGCGGAAGATATATATGGGAGCTATATCTTAATCTGAATCGAATTCAACCAAATTTGGCACGCATAGCTACAATGCTAAATCAACCCACTGTGCAAAATTTCAACCAAATTGGGGCAAAACTCTGGTTTTTGGACCATATTAGTCCATATCGGGCGAAAGATATATATGGGAACTATATCTAAATCTGAATCGAATTCAACCAAATTTGGCACGCATAGCTACAATGCTAAATCTACTCCCTGTGCAAAATTTCAACCATATTGGGGCAAAACTTTGGCTTTTAGGACCATATTAGTCCATATCGGGCGAAAGATATATATGGGAGCTATATCTAAATCGGAACCGATTTCAATCAAAATTTGCACACTTGACAATACTACTAAATGTACTCCTAGTGCAAAATTTCAACCAAATTCGGCCAAAAATCTGGCTTCTGGGCCCATATAAGTCCATATCGGGCGAAAGATATATATGGGAGCTATATCTAAATCTGAACCGATTTCAATTAAATTTTGCTCACTTAACTATACGACTATATTTGTACAAATCGGTGTAAAACTCTGGCTGCTGGGTCCATATTAGTGATTATCGGGCGAAAGATATATATGGGAGCTATATCTAAATCTGAACCGATTTCTTCCAAAATCAATAGGGTTCTATTCTAACCCAAATTAGGAACAAGTGCCAAATTTGAAGGCGATTGGACTTAAATTGCGACCTAGACTTTGATCACAAAAATGTGTTCACAGACAGACGGACGGACAGACGGACATGGTTATATCGACTCAGGGTTCCACCCTGAGCATTATTGCCAAAGACATCATGTGTCTATCTCGTCTCCTTCTGGGTGTTACAAACATATGCACTAACTTATAATACCCTGTTCCACAGTGTGGCGCAGGGTATAAAAAGGCGCAATAACTATAGAAGAGTATATACATAATTATAAATCGATATGAACCAATTTTCGCATGGTAATTAAATGAACAAATTTCAATCGGATCGGATGAAATATGTTCCTCCATGGGGCTTTCGATGTTATATATGGGGACTTTTTATGGGGGCTTTTAGAGCGTATATTAACATCAAGAACCAAATTTTAATAAGGTTGGATGAAATTTGATCTTCCAAAAGGCTCCGTAGTTAAAAATTTGGGGATCGGTTTATAAGCACTGAAAAGCAAGCATGCCCGGTTCCAAATATGTTGTCTTTACAGTAATAATTTTGGTATTGGTAGCATTGGAAGCAGAGAATTTCATTTCATTTCTTTATTGAGTCTATGAAATAATTTCCTTACAGAATTGTATTGAAGTAAGGATACCTTAAAGGCACAAGTTGTACAAAGTTTCAAGTCGATAGCCTAATTTCAACAGACTGACGGACATCGTCAGATAGGCTCAGAATTTCACCATGGCTAGAATAAATATACTTAATGGGGTCTGAGTCCAAGAAAGTGTTTCAAATGGGACAGCGGTGACATGTAAGGTGATCATGTCGTGAAAAAAAGGTTCACCTTCCAAAATGTTGTTTTTAGAAGGTGAACATGGAACATTTTCGTCGCAAAACTGTTCTTTTCTCAGCAAGCATATACAGGGTTGGCGAAATCAGATACATAATTTTCCAGAAAATTGCATGGTTGAAACAAACATGTTAAATGTTCTCCATCCAAACGAGCCTCTACAATGCCTTAATGGCGCCATGCTATGAAATTTGTAAATTTATAACGTTAAAAAAAAAAAAAAAACACAATAAAAAAACATATTGCTCTTCGGGGAAGGTAACTTCCCCCTTTCCTGACATTTTGGAACTTGAAGAAAAGTTTCCAATTTTCTTGAAATTTTAAGGGACGGTTGAGGGTGGTCTCTAAAAAAAACTCCCCTACGTTTTGGGATATTCGTCCTTGGAGGGGATGTCCCCATTGACCAACATTTTGAAGCTTGAAGAAAAATTCCCCAATTTGTTTTGTTGAAATGTTCGGAGAATATTGATCTCCACACTAATAGAAAAAAATTCCACAATCGTGAACGGACGGTGACAAAATGAAACGGAAACGTTCACAAAAAATCAAAACGGAATGTTCGCCATTTCGTCCACGGGCGTTCACAATATCAGGAACGGCATTTTTCTTTGGCCATGAAAAGTCTTAAAATAATCGCTAGACGTTGTTACGACAACTCCGCCGGTGGTGCAATGTGTTAAGGCGACTGTTAAATGATATGGTGCAGACAACACAGGTTCGAGTCACGGTAGCGGATTTTTATACCCTCCACCATAGGATGGGGGTATATTAACTTTGTCATTCCGTTTGTAACACATCGAAATATTGCTCTAAGATCCCATAAAGTATATATATTCTGGGTCGTGGTGAAATTCTGAGTCGATCTAAGCATGTCCGTCCGTCTGTCCGTCTGTCCGGCTGTCCGTCCGTCTGTGGAAATCACGCTAACTTCCGAAAGAAACAAGCTATCGACTTGAAACTTGGCACAAGTAGTTGTTATTGATGTAGGTCGGATGGTATTGAAAATGGGCAATATCGGACCACGTTTACCTATAGCCCCCATATAAACCGATCCCCAAATTTGGCTTGGGGAGCCTCCCGGAGCAGCAAAATTCATCCGATCCGGTTGAAATTTGGTACGTGGTCTTAGTATACGGTCTCTAATAACCATGCAAAAATTGGTCCATATCGGTCCATAATTATATATAGCCCCCATATAAACCGATCCCCAGATTTGACCTCCGGAGCCTCTTGGAGGGGCAAAATTCATCCGATCCGATTGAAATTTGGTACCTGATGTTAGTATATGGTCTCTAACAACCATGCAAAAATTGGTCCATATCGGTCCATAATTATATATAGCCCCCATATAAACCGATCCCCAGATTTGACCTCCGGAGACTTTTGGAGGGGCAAAATTAATCGAATCCGGTTGAAATTTGGTACCTGATGTTAGTATACGGCCTCTAACAACCATGCAAAAATTGGTCCATATCGGTCCATAATTATATATAGCTCCCATATAAACCGATCCCCAGATTTGACCACCGGAGCCTCTTGGAGGAGCAAAATTCTTCCGATCCGGTTGAAATTTAGTACGTGGTCTTAGTATACGGTTTTTAACAACCATGCAAAAATTGGTCCATATCGGTCCGTAATTATATATAGCCCCCATATAAACCGATCCCCAGATTTGACCTCCGGAGCCTCTTGGAGGGGCAAAATTCATCCGATCCGATTGAAATTTGGTACCTGATGTTAGTATATGGTCTCTAACAACCACGCAAAAATTGGTCCATATCGGTCCATAATTATATATAGCCCCCATATAAACCGATCCCCAGATTTGACCTCCGGAGACTTTTGGAGGGGCAAAATTCATCGGATCCGGTTGAAATTTGGTACCTGATGTTAGTATACGGCCTCTAACAACCACGCAAAAATTGGTCCATATCGGTCCATAATTATATATAGCTCCCATATAAACCGATCCCCAGATGTGACCACCGGAGCCTCTTGGAGGAGCAAAATTCTTCCGATCCGGTTGAAATTTAGTACGTGGTCTTAGTATACGGTTTTTAACAACCATGCAAAAATTGGTCCATATCGGTCCATAATTATATATAGCCCCCATATAAACCGATCCCCAGATTTGACCTCCGCAGCCTCTTGGAGGGGCAAAATTCATCCGATCCGGTTGAAATTTGGTACCTGATGTTAGTTTACGGCCTCTAATAACCATGCAAAAATTGGTCCATATCGGTCCATAATTATATATAGCCCCCATATAAACCGATCCCCAGATTTGACCATCCGATCCAGTTGAAATTTGGTACATGGTGTTAGTATATGGTCTCTAACAACCATGCAAAAATTGGTCCATATCGGTCCATAATTATATATAGTTCCCATATAAACCGTCCCCAGATTTGACGTCCGGAACCTCTTGGAGGAGCAAAAGTCATCCATCCGATACGGTTGAAATTTGGTACATTTTGTCAATATATGGCCTCTAACAGCCATGTAAAAATTGGTCCATATCGGTCTTTAGTTATATATAGCCGATGACTTATTACACAAAAATTGGTCCATATCGCCAAAAATAATCTACCAAAACTTTATTTCCATAGAAAATGTTGTCAAATTTTATTACTATAGAAAGTTTTGTCAAAATTTCATTTCTATAGAAAGTTTTGTCAAAAGTTTATTTCTATACAAATGTTTGTCAAAATTTTGTCAACATTTTATTTCTTTACAAAATTTTGTCAAAATTTCATTTCTATACAAAAATTTGTTAACATTTTATTTCTATAGAAATTTTTGTCAAAATTTTATTTCTATAGAAAATTTTGTCAAGGTCATTTCTATAGAAAATTTTGTCAAAATTTTATTTCTATAGAAAATTTTGTCAAACTAGATTATATACGTATTTAATCGCCTTTTTTTGTTTAATATATACCCCGTATGGGCTAACTTACAATTTAGAAGACAGTGTTAAAAAGTTTTACGATACCTTGCCATCGGCAAGTGTTATCGCAACCCAAGTAATTCGATTGTGGATGACAGCCTTTAGTAGAAGTTCCTACGCAATCCATGGTGGAGGGTACATAAGATTCGGCCTGGCCGAACTTACGGCCGTATATACTTGTTTTTTATACCCTTCACCACTACTGTGGTACAGGGTATAATAAGTTTGTGCATTTGTATGTAACGCCAAGAAGGAGTAATCATAGACCAACCTTTTAGTATACGGATCGGCTTAGAATTAAATTCTGAGTCGATTTAGCGATGTCCGTCTGTCTGTCTGTCCGTCTGTCTGTCCGTCTGTCTGTCTGTCTGTCTGTCTGTCTATTGATGTATTTTTGTGTGCAAAGTACAGCTCGCAGTTTTAGTCCGATTGTCCTAAAATTTGGTATAGGGTCCTGCTTCGGCTCAAAGACGATCCCTATTGATTTTGGAAAAAATCGGTTCAGATTTAGATATAGCTGCCATATATATTTTTCGCCGATGTGGTCATAATTGGCGTGTATATCAACCGATCTTCCTCAAATTCCGTACATCCGAATATTTTATGGGTCTCGAAAAACTTGCAAAATACCAGCCAAATCGGTTCAGATTTAGATATAGCTCTCATATATAGCTTTCGCCCGATTTACACTCATTTGCCCAAAGAGGCCAATTTATAACTCCGATTTGGTTGAAATTTTGCACAGGGAGTAGAATTAGCATTGTAACTATACGTGCCAAATTTGGTTGACATCGGTTCAGATTTGGATATATCTCCCATATATAGCTTTCGCCCGATTTACACTCATATGACCACAGAGGCCAATTTTTAACTCCGATTTAGTTGAAATTTTGCACAGGCAGTAGAATTTGCATTGAAACTATGCGTGCCAAATTTGGTTGAAATCGGTTCAGATTTGGATATATCTCCCATATATAGCTTTCGCCCGATTTACACTCATATGACCACAGAGGCCAATTTTTTGCTCCGATTTAGTTGAAATTTTGCACAGGGAGTAGAATTAGCATTGTAGCTATGCGTGCCAAATTTGGTTAAAATCGGTTCAGATTTAGATATATCTCCCATATATAGCTTTCGCCCGATTTACACTCATATGACCACAGAGGCCAATTTTTTGCTCCGATTTAGTTGAAATTTTGCACAGAGAGTATAATTAGCATTGTTGCTATGCGTGCCAAATTTGGTTGAAATCGGTTCAGATTTAGATATAGCTCCCATATATATGTTTTTCTGATTTTGACAAAAATGGTCAAAATACCAACAATTTCCTTGTAAAATCGCCACTGCTTAGTCGCAAAGTTGTAAAAATGACTCTAATTTTCCTAAACTTCTAATACATATATATCGAGCGATAAATCATAAATAAACTTTTGCAAAGTTTCCTTAAAATTGCTTCAGATTTAAATGTTTCCCATATTTATACCCTTCACCACTACTGTGGTACAGGGTATAATAAGTTTGTGCATTTGTATGTAACGCCAAGAAGGAGTAATCATAGACCAACCTTTTAGTATACGGATCGGCTTAGAATTAAATTCTGAGTCGATTTAGCGATGTCCGTCTGTCTGTCTGTCCGTCTGTCTGTCCGTCTGTCTGTCCGTCTGTCTGTCTGTTGATGTATTTTTGTGTGCAAAGTACAGCTCGCAGTTTTAGTCCGATTGTCCTAAAATTTGGTATAGGGTCCTGCTTCGGCTCAAAGACGATCCCTATTGATTTTGGAAAAAATCGGTTCAGATTTAGATATAGCTGCCATATATATTTTTCGCCGATGTGGTCATAATTGGCGTGTATATCAACCGATCTTCCTCAAATTCCGTACATCCGAATATTTTATGGGTCTCGAAAAACTTGCAAAATACCAGCCAAATCGGTTCAGATTTAGATATAGCTCTCATATATAGCTTTCGCCCGATTTACACTCATTTGCCCAAAGAGGCCAATTTATAACTCCGATTTGGTTGAAATTTTGCACAGGGAGTAGAATTAGCACTGTAACTATACGTGCCAAATTTGGTTGACATCGGTTCAGATTTGGATATATCTCCCATATATAGCTTTCGCCCGATTTACACTCATATGACCACAGAGGCCAATTTTTAACTCCGATTTAGTTGAAATTTTGCACAGGCAGTAGAATTTGCATTGAAACTATGCATGCCAAATTTGGTTGAAATCGGTTCAGATTTGGATATATCTCCCATATATAGCTTTCGCCCGATTTACACTCATATGTCCACAGAGGCCAATTTTTTGCTCCGATTTAGTTGAAATTTTGCACAGGGAGTAGAATTAGCATTGTAGCTATGCGTGCCAAATTTGGTTAAAATCGGTTCAGATTTAGATATATCTCCCATATATAGCTTTCGCCCGATTTACACTCATATGACCACAGAGGCCAATTTTTTGCTCCGATTTAGTTGAAATTTTGCACAGAGAGTATAATTAGCATTGTTGCTATGCGTGCCAAATTTGGTTGAAATCGGTTCAGATTTAGATATAGCTCCCATATATATGTTTTTCTGATTTTGACAAAAATGGTCAAAATACCAACAATTTCCTTGTAAAATCGCCACTGCTTAGTCGCAAAGTTGTAAAAATGACTCTAATTTTCCTAAACTTCTAATACATATATATCGAGCGATAAATCATAAATAAACTTTTGCAAAGTTTCCTTAAAATTGCTTCAGATTTAAATGTTTCCCATATTTATACCCTTCACCACTACTGTGGTACAGGGTATAATAAGTTTGTGCATTTGTATGTAACGCCAAGAAGGAGTAATCATAGACCAACCTTTTAGTATACGGATCGGCTTAGAATTAAATTCTGAGTCGATTTAGCGATGTCCGTCTGTCTGTCTGTCCGTCTGTCTGTCCGTCTGTCTGTCCGTCTGTCTGTCTGTCTGTCTGTCTGTCTGTTGATGTATTTTTGTGTGCAAAGTACAGCTCGCAGTTTTAGTCCGATTGTCCTAAAATTTGGTATAGGGTCCTGCTTCGGCTCAAAGACGATCCCTATTGATTTTGGAAAAAATCGGTTCAGATTTAGATATAGCTGCCATATATATTTTTCGCCGATGTGGTCATAATTGGCGTGTATATCAACCGATCTTCCTCAAATTCCGTACATCCGAATATTTTATGGGTCTCGAAAAACTTGCAAAATACCAGCCAAATCGGTTCAGATTTAGATATAGCTCTCATATATAGCTTTCGCCCGATTTACACTCATTTGCCCAAAGAGGCCAATTTATAACTCCGATTTGGTTGAAATTTTGCACAGGGAGTAGAATTAGCATTGTAACTATACGTGCCAAATTTGGTTGACATCGGTTCAGATTTGGATATATCTCCCATATATAGCTTTCGCCCGATTTACACTCATATGACCACAGAGGCCAATTTTTAACTCCGATTTAGTTGAAATTTTGCACAGGCAGTAGAATTTGCATTGAAACTATGCGTGCCAAATTTGGTTGAAATCGGTTCAGATTTGGATATATCTCCCATATATAGCTTTCGCCCGATTTACACTCATATGACCACAGAGGCCAATTTTTTGCTCCGATTTAGTTGAAATTTTGCACAGGGAGTAGAATTAGCATTGTAGCTATGCGTGCCAAATTTGGTTAAAATCGGTTCAGATTTAGATATATCTCCCATATATAGCTTTCGCCCGATTTACACTCATATGACCACAGAGGCCAATTTTTTGCTCCGATTTAGTTGAAATTTTGCACAGAGAGTATAATTAGCATTGTTGCTATGCGTGCCAAATTTGGTTGAAATCGGTTCAGATTTAGATATAGCTCCCATATATATGTTTTTCTGATTTTGACAAAAATGGTCAAAATACCAACAATTTCCTTGTAAAATCGCCACTGCTTAGTCGCAAAGTTGTAAAAATGACTCTAATTTTCCTAAACTTCTAATACATATATATCGAGCGATAAATCATAAATAAACTTTTGCAAAGTTTCCTTAAAATTGCTTCAGATTTAAATGTTTCCCATATTTATACCCTTCACCACTACTGTGGTACAGGGTATAATAAGTTTGTGCATTTGTATGTAACGCCAAGAAGGAGTAATCATAGACCAACCTTTTAGTATACGGATCGGCTTAGAATTAAATTCTGAGTCGATTTAGCGATGTCCGTCCGTCTGTCTGTCCGTCTGTCTGTCCGTCTGTCTGTCCGTCTGTCTGTCTGTCTGTTGATGTATTTTTGTGTGCAAAGTACAGCTCGCAGTTTTAGTCCGATTGTCCTAAAATTTGGTATAGGGTCCTGCTTCGGCTCAAAGACGATCCCTATTGATTTTGGAAAAAATCGGTTCAGATTTAGATATAGCTGCCATATATATTTTTCGCCGATGTGGTCATAATTGGCGTGTATATCAACCGATCTTCCTCAAATTCCGTACATCCGAATATTTTATGGGTCTCGAAAAACTTGCAAAATACCAGCCAAATCGGTTCAGATTTAGATATAGCTCTCATATATAGCTTTCGCCCGATTTACACTCATTTGCCCAAAGAGGCCAATTTATAACTCCGATTTGGTTGAAATTTTGCACAGGGAGTAGAATTAGCACTGTAACTATACGTGCCAAATTTGGTTGACATCGGTTCAGATTTGGATTTATCTCCCATATATAGCTTTCGCCCGATTTACACTCATATGACCACAGAGGCCAATTTTTAACTCCGATTTAGTTGAAATTTTGCACAGGCAGTAGAATTTGCATTGAAACTATGCATGCCAAATTTGGTTGAAATCGGTTCAGATTTGGATATATCTCCCATATATAGCTTTCGCCCGATTTACACTCATATGACCACAGAGGCCAATTTTTTGCTCCGATTTAGTTGAAATTTTGCACAGGGAGTAGAATTAGCATTGTAGCTATGTGTGCCAAATTTGGTTAAAATCGGTTCAGATTTAGATATATCTCCCATATATAGCTTTCGCCCGATTTACACTCATATGACCACAGAGGCCAATTTTTTGCTCCGATTTAGTTGAAATTTTGCACAGAGAGTATAATTAGCATTGTTGCTATGCGTGACAAATTTGGTTGAAATCGGTTCAGATTTAGATATAGCTCCCATATATATGTTTTTCTGATTTTGACAAAAATGGTCAAAATACCAACAATTTCCTTGTAAAATCGCCACTGCTTAGTCGCAAAGTTGTAAAAATGACTCTAATTTTCCTAAACTTCTAATACATATATATCGAGCGATAAATCATAAATAAACTTTTGCAAAGTTTCCTTAAAATTGCTTCAGATTTAAATGTTTCCCATATTTATACCCTTCACCACTACTGTGGTACAGGGTATAATAAGTTTGTGCATTTGTATGTAACGCCAAGAAGGAGTAATCATAGACCAACCTTTTAGTATACGGATCGGCTTAGAATTAAATTCTGAGTCGATTTAGCGATGTCCGTCTGTCTGTCTGTCCGTCTGTCTGTCCGTCTGTCTGTCCGTCTGTCTGTCTGTCTGTCTGTCTGTTGATGTATTTTTGTGTGCAAAGTACAGCTCGCAGTTTTAGTCCGATTGTCCTAAAATTTGGTATAGGGTCCTGCTTCGGCTCAAAGACGATCCCTATTGATTTTGGAAAAAATCGGTTCAGATTTAGATATAGCTACCATATATATTTTTCGCCGATGTGGTCATAATTGGCGTGTATATCAACCGATCTTCCTCAAATTCCGTACATCCGAATATTTTATTGGTCTCGAAAAACTTGCAAAATACCAGCCAAATCGGTTCAGATTTAGATATAGCTCTCATATATAGCTTTCGCCCGATTTACACTCATTTGCCCAAAGAGGCCAATTTATAACTCCGATTTGGTTGAAATTTTGCACAGGGAGTAGAATTAGCATTGTAACTATACGTGCCAAATTTGGTTGACATCGGTTCAGATTTGGATATATCTCCCATATATAGCTTTCGCCCGATTTACACTCATATGACCACAGAGGCCAATTTTTAACTCCGATTTAGTTGAAATTTTGCACAGGCAGTAGAATTTGCATTGAAACTATGCGTGCCAAATTTGGTTGAAATCGGTTCAGATTTGGATATATCTCCCATATATTGCTTTCGCCCGATTTACACTCATATGACCACAGAGGCAAATTTTTTGCTCCGATTTAGTTGAAATTTTGCACAGGGAGTAGAATTAGCATTGTAGCTATGCGTGCCAAATTTGGTTAAAATCGGTTCAGATTTAGATATATCTCCCATATATAGCTTTCGCCCGATTTACACTCATATGACCACAGAGGCCAATTTTTTGCTCCGATTTAGTTGAAATTTTGCACAGAGAGTATAATTAGCATTGTTGCTATGCGTGCCAAATTTGGTTGAAATCGGTTCAGATTTAGATATAGCTCCCATATATATGTTTTTCTGATTTTGACAAAAATGGTCAAAATACCAACAATTTCCTTGTAAAATCGCCACTGCTTAGTCGCAAAGTTGTAAAAATGACTCTAATTTTCCTAAACTTCTAATACATATATATCGAGCGATAAATCATAAATAAACTTTTGCAAAGTTTCCTTAAAATTGCTTCAGATTTAAATGTTTCCCATATTTATACCCTTCACCACTACTGTGGTACAGGGTATAATAAGTTTGTGCATTTGTATGTAACGCCAAGAAGGAGTAATCATAGACCAACCTTTTAGTATACGGATCGACTTAGAATTAAATTCTGAGTCGATTTAGCGATGTCCGTCTGTCTGTCTGTCCGTCTGTCTGTCCGTCTGTCTGTCCGTCTGTCCGTCTGTCTGTCTGTCTGTCTGTCTGTCTGTTGATGTATTTTTGTGTGCAAAGTACAGCTCGCAGTTTTAGTCCGATTGTCCTAAAATTTGGTATAGGGTCCTGCTTCGGCTCAAAGACGATCCCTATTGATTTTGGAAAAAATCGGTTCAGATTTAGATATAGCTGCCATATATATTTTTCGCCGATGTGGTCATAATTGGCGTGTATATCAACCGATCTTCCTCAAATTCCGTACATCCGAATATTTTATGGGTCTCGAAAAACTTGCAAAATACCAGCCAAATCGGTTCAGATTTAGATATAGCTCTCATATATAGCTTTCGCCCGATTTACACTCATTTGCCCAAAGAGGCCAATTTATAACTCCGATTTGGTTGAAATTTTGCACAGGGAGTAGAATTAGCATTGTAACTATACGTGCCAAATTTGGTTGACATCGGTTCAGATTTGGATATATCTCCCATATATAGCTTTCGCCCGATTTACACTCATATGACCACAGAGGCCAATTTTTAACTCCGATTTAGTTGAAATTTTGCACAGGCAGTAGAATTTGCATTGAAACTATGCGTGCCAAATTTGGTTGAAATCGGTTCAGATTTGGATATATCTCCCATATATAGCTTTCGCCCGATTTACACTCATATGACCACAGAGGCCAATTTTTTGCTCCGATTTAGTTGAAATTTTGCAAAGGGAGTAGAATTAGCATTGTAGCTATGCGTGCCAAATTTGGTTAAAATCGGTTCAGATTTAGATATATCTCCCATATATAGCTTTCGCCCGATTTACACTCATATGACCACAGAGGCCAATTTTTTGCTCCGATTTAGTTGAAATTTTGCACAGAGAGTATAATTAGCATTGTTGCTATGCGTGCCAAATTTGGTTGAAATCGGTTCAGATTTAGATATAGCTCCCATATATATGTTTTTCTGATTTTGACAAAAATGGTCAAAATACCAACAATTTCCTTGTAAAATCGCCACTGCTTAGTCGCAAAGTTGTAAAAATGACTCTAATTTTCCTAAACTTCTAATACATATATATCGAGCGATAAATCATAAATAAACTTTTGCAAAGTTTCCTTAAAATTGCTTCAGATTTAAATGTTTCCCATATTTATACCCTTCACCACTACTGTGGTACAGGGTATAATAAGTTTGTGCATTTGTATGTAACGCCAAGAAGGAGTAATCATAGACCAACCTTTTAGTATACGGATCGGCTTAGAATTAAATTCTGAGTCGATTTAGCGATGTCCGTCTGTCTGTCTGTCTGTCCGTCTGTCTGTCCGTCTGTCTGTCCGTCTGTCTGTCTGTCTGTCTGTCTGTCTGTTGATGTATTTTTGTGTGCAAAGTACAGCTCGCAGTTTTAGTCCGATTGTCCTAAAATTTGGTATAGGGTCCTGCTTCGGCTCAAAGACGATCCCTATTGATTTTGGAAAAAATCGGTTCAGATTTAGATATAGCTGCCATATATATTTTTCGCCGATGTGGTCATAATTGGCGTGTATATCAACCGATCTTCCTCAAATTCCGTACATCCGAATATTTTATGGGTCTCGAAAAACTTGCAAAATACCAGCCAAATCGGTTCAGATTTAGATATAGCTCTCATATATAGCTTTCGCCCGATTTACACTCATTTGCCCAAAGAGGCCAATTTATAACTCCGATTTGGTTGAAATTTTGCACAGGGAGTAGAATTAGCATTGTAACTATACGTGCCAAATTTGGTTGACATCGGTTCAGATTTGGATATATCTCCCATATATAGCTTTCGCCCGATTTACACTCATATGACCACAGAGGCCAATTTTTAACTCCGATTTAGTTGAAATTTTGCACAGGCAGTAGAATTTGCATTGAAACTATGCGTGCCAAATTTGGTTGAAATCGGTTCAGATTTGGATATATCTCCCATATATAGCTTTCGCCCGATTTACACTCATATGACCACAGAGGCCAATTTTTTGCTCCGATTTAGTTGAAATTTTGCACAGGGAGTAGAATTAGCATTGTAGCTATGCGTGCCAAATTTGGTTAAAATCGGTTCAGATTTAGATATATCTCCCATATATAGCTTTCGCCCGATTTACACTCATATGACCACAGAGGCCAATTTTTTGCTCCGATTTAGTTGAAATTTTGCACAGAGAGTATAATTAGCATTGTTGCTATGCGTGCCAAATTTGGTTGAAATCGGTTCAGATTTAGATATAGCTCCCATATATACACAGTCTCACATAAGTTTACATACCCTTGAGGTTTTTACCTTATAACTAAACATGTTTCTTGTTGTTGTTTATAATCCAGACTACAAAAATCTTCTTGAAAATTGACAAATACTTTGTTTTTCAAATTAATTTACAAAATCGAAAGCATATATATGCATATTTTATTATATTTTATTAATTAAAGAAAATACAATTTCTTAAACCGTATGTAAACTTGTGTGAGACTGTGTATGTTTTTCTGATTTTGACAAAAATGGTCAAAATACCAACAATTTCCTTGTAAAATCGCCACTGCTTAGTCGCAAAGTTGTAAAAATGACTCTAATTTTCCTAAACTTCTAATACATATATATCGAGCGATAAATCATAAATAAACTTTTGCAAAGTTTCCTTAAAATTGCTTCAGATTTAAATGTTTCCCATATTTATACCCTTCACCACTACTGTGGTACAGGGTATAATAAGTTTGTGCATTTGTATGTAACGCCAAGAAGGAGTAATCATAGACCAACCTTTTAGTATACGGATCGACTTAGAATTAAATTCTGAGTCGATTTAGCGATGTCCGTCTGTCTGTCTGTCCGTCTGTCTGTCCGTCTGTCTGTCCGTCTGTCTGTCTGTCTGTCTGTCTGTCTGTTGATGTATTTTTGTGTGCAAAGTACAGCTCGCAGTTTTAGTCCGATTGTCCTAAAATTTGGTATAGGGTCCTGCTTCGGCTCAAAGACGATCCCTATTGATTTTGGAAAAAATCGGTTCAGATTTAGATATAGCTGCCATATATATTTTTCGCCGATGTGGTCATAATTGGCGTGTATATCAACCGATCTTCCTCAAATTCCGTACATCCGAATATTTTATGGGTCTCGAAAAACTTGCAAAATACCAGCCAAATCGGTTCAGATTTAGATATAGCTCTCATATATAGCTTTCGCCCGATTTACACTCATTTGCCCAAAGAGGCCAATTTATAACTCCGATTTGGTTGAAATTTTGCACAGGGAGTAGAATTAGCATTGTAACTATACGTGCCAAATTTGGTTGACATCGGTTCAGATTTGGATATATCTCCCATATATAGCTTTCGCCCGATTAACACTCATATGACCACAGAGGCCAATTTTTAACTCCGATTTAGTTGAAATTTTGCACAGGCAGTAGAATTTGCATTGAAACTATGCGTGCCAAATTTGGTTGAAATCGGTTCAGATTTGGATATATCTCCCATATATAGCTTTCGCCCGATTTACACTCATATGACCACAGAGGCCAATTTTTTGCTCCGATTTAGTTGAAATTTTGCACAGGGAGTAGAATTAGCATTGTAGCTATGCGTGCCAAATTTGGTTAAAATCGGTTCAGATTTAGATATATCTCCCATATATAGCTTTCGCCCGATTTACACTCATATGACCACAGAGGCCAATTTTTTGCTCCGATTTAGTTGAAATTTTGCACAGAGAGTATAATTAGCATTGTTGCTATGCGTGCCAAATTTGGTTGAAATCGGTTCAGATTTAGATATAGCTCCCATATATATGTTTTTCTGATTTTGACAAAAATGGTCAAAATACCAACAATTTCCTTGTAAAATCGCCACTGCTTAGTCGCAAAGTTGTAAAAATGACTCTAATTTTCCTAAACTTCTAATACATATATATCGAGCGATAAATCATAAATAAACTTTGGCAAAGTTTCCTTAAAATTGCTTCAGATTTAAATGTTTCCCATATTTATACCCTTCACCACTACTGTGGTACAGGGTATAATAAGTTTGTGCATTTGTATGTAACGCCAAGAAGGAGTAATCATAGACCAACCTTTTAGTATACGGATCGGCTTAGAATTAAATTCTGAGTCGATTTAGCGATGTCCGTCTGTCTGTCTGTCTGTCCGTCTGTCTGTCCGTCTGTCTGTCCGTCTGTCTGTCTGTCTGTCTGTCTGTTGATGTATTTTTGTGTGCAAAGTACAGCTCGCAGTTTTAGTCCGATTGTCCTAAAATTTGGTATAGGGTCCTGCTTCGGCTCAAAGACGATCCCTATTGATTTTGGAAAAAATCGGTTCAGATTTAGATATAGCTGCCATATATATTTTTCGCCGATGTGGTCATAATTGGCGTGTATATCAACCGATCTTCCTCAAATTCCGTACATCCGAATATTTTATGGGTCTCGAAAAACTTGCAAAATACCAGCCAAATCGGTTCAGATTTAGATATAGCTCTCATATATAGCTTTCGCCCGATTTACACTCATTTGCCCAAAGAGGCCAATTTATAACTCCGATTTGGTTGAAATTTTGCACAGGGAGTAGAATTAGCATTGTAACTATACGTGCCAAATTTGGTTGACATCGGTTCAGATTTGGATATATCTCCCATATATAGCTTTCGCCCGATTTACACTCATATGACCACAGAGGCCAATTTTTAACTCCGATTTAGTTGAAATTTTGCACAGGCAGTAGAATTTGCATTGAAACTATGCGTGCCAAATTTGGTTGAAATCGGTTCAGATTTGGATATATCTCCCATATATAGCTTTCGCCCGATTTACACTCATATGACCACAGAGGCCAATTTTTTGCTCCGATTTAGTTGAAATTTTGCACAGGGAGTAGAATTAGCATTGTAGCTATGCGTGCCAAATTTGGTTAAAATCGGTTCAGATTTAGATATATCTCCCATATATAGCTTTCGCCCGATTTACACTCATATGACCACAGAGGCCAATTTTTTGCTCCGATTTAGTTGAAATTTTGCACAGAGAGTATAATTAGCATTGTTGCTATGCGTGCCAAATTTGGTTGAAATCGGTTCAGATTTAGATATAGCTCCCATATATATGTTTTTCTGATTTTGACAAAAATGGTCAAAATACCAACAATTTCCTTGTAAAATCGCCACTGCTTAGTCGCAAAGTTGTAAAAATGACTCTAATTTTCCTAAACTTCTAATACATATATATCGAGCGATAAATCATAAATAAACTTTTGCAAAGTTTCCTTAAAATTGCTTCAGATTTAAATGTTTCCCATATTTATACCCTTCACCACTACTGTGGTACAGGGTATAATAAGTTTGTGCATTTGTATGTAACGCCAAGAAGGAGTAATCATAGACCAACCTTTTAGTATACGGATCGGCTTAGAATTAAATTCTGAGTCGATTTAGCGATGTCCGTCTGTCTGTCTGTCCGTCTGTCTGTCCGTCTGTCTGTCCGTCTGTCTGTCTGTCTGTCTGTTGATGTATTTTTGTGTGCAAAGTACAGCTCGCAGTTTTAGTCCGATTGTCCTAAAATTTGGTATAGGGTCCTGCTTCGGCTCAAAGACGATCCCTATTGATTTTGGAAAAAATCGGTTCAGATTTAGATATAGCTGCCATATATATTTTTCGCCGATGTGGTCATAATTGGCGTGTATATCAACCGATCTTCCTCAAATTCCGTACATCCGAATATTTTATGGGTCTCGAAAAACTTGCAAAATACCAGCCAAATCGGTTCAGATTTAGATATAGCTCTCATATATAGCTTTCGCCCGATTTACACTCATTTGCCCAAAGAGGCCAATTTATAACTCCGATTTGGTTGAAATTTTGCACAGGGAGTAGAATTAGCACTGTAACTATACGTGCCAAATTTGGTTGACATCGGTTCAGATTTGGATATATCTCCCATATATAGCTTTCGCCCGATTTACACTCATATGACCACAGAGGCCAATTTTTAACTCCGATTTAGTTGAAATTTTGCACAGGCAGTAGAATTTGCATTGAAACTATGCATGCCAAATTTGGTTGAAATCGGTTCAGATTTGGATATATCTCCCATATATAGCTTTCGCCCGATTTACACTCATATGACCACAGAGGCCAATTTTTTGCTCCGATTTAGTTGAAATTTTGCACAGGGAGTAGAATTAGCATTGTAGCTATGCGTGCCAAATTTGGTTAAAATCGGTTCAGATTTAGATATATCTCCCATATATAGCTTTCGCCCGATTTACACTCATATGACCACAGAGGCCAATTTTTTGCTCCGATTTAGTTGAAATTTTGCACAGAGAGTATAATTAGCATTGTTGCTATGCGTGCCAAATTTGGTTGAAATCGGTTCAGATTTAGATATAGCTCCCATATATATGTTTTTCTGATTTTGACAAAAATGGTCAAAATACCAACAATTTCCTTGTAAAATCGCCACTGCTTAGTCGCAAAGTTGTAAAAATGACTCTAATTTTCCTAAACTTCTAATACATATATATCGAGCGATAAATCATAAATAAACTTTTGCAAAGTTTCCTTAAAATTGCTTCAGATTTAAATGTTTCCCATATTTATACCCTTCACCACTACTGTGGTACAGGGTATAATAAGTTTGTGCATTTGTATGTAACGCCAAGAAGGAGTAATCATAGACCAACCTTTTAGTATACGGATCGGCTTAGAATTAAATTCTGAGTCGATTTAGCGATGTCCGTCTGTCTGTCTGTCCGTCTGTCTGTCCGTCTGTCTGTCCGTCTGTCTGTCTGTCTGTCTGTCTGTCTGTTGATGTATTTTTGTGTGCAAAGTACAGCTCGCAGTTTTAGTCCGATTGTCCTAAAATTTGGTATAGGGTCCTGCTTCGGCTCAAAGACGATCCCTATTGATTTTGGAAAAAATCGGTTCAGATTTAGATATAGCTACCATATATATTTTTCGCCGATGTGGTCATAATTGGCGTGTATATCAACCGATCTTCCTCAAATTCCGTACATCCGAATATTTTATTGGTCTCGAAAAACTTGCAAAATACCAGCCAAATCGGTTCAGATTTAGATATAGCTCTCATATATAGCTTTCGCCCGATTTACACTCATTTGCCCAAAGAGGCCAATTTATAACTCCGATTTGGTTGAAATTTTGCACAGGGAGTAGAATTAGCATTGTAACTATACGTGCCAAATTTGGTTGACATCGGTTCAGATTTGGATATATCTCCCATATATAGCTTTCGCCCGATTTACACTCATATGACCACAGAGGCCAATTTTTAACTCCGATTTAGTTGAAATTTTGCACAGGCAGTAGAATTTGCATTGAAACTATGCGTGCCAAATTTGGTTGAAATCGGTTCAGATTTGGATATATCTCCCATATATAGCTTTCGCCCGATTTACACTCATATGACCACAGAGGCCAATTTTTTGCTCCGATTTAGTTGAAATTTTGCACAGGGAGTAGAATTAGCATTGTAGCTATGCGTGCCAAATTTGGTTAAAATCGGTTCAGATTTAGATATATCTCCCATATATAGCTTTCGCCCGATTTACACTCATATGACCACAGAGGCCAATTTTTTGCTCCGATTTAGTTGAAATTTTGCACAGAGAGTATAATTAGCATTGTTGCTATGCGTGCCAAATTTGGTTGAAATCGGTTCAGATTTAGATATAGCTCCCATATATATGTTTTTCTGATTTTGACAAAAATGGTCAAAATACCAACAATTTCCTTGTAAAATCGCCACTGCTTAGTCGCAAAGTTGTAAAAATGACTCTAATTTTCCTAAACTTCTAATACATATATATCGAGCGATAAATCATAAATAAACTTTTGCAAAGTTTCCTTAAAATTGCTTCAGATTTAAATGTTTCCCATATTTATACCCTTCACCACTACTGTGGTACAGGGTATAATAAGTTTGTGCATTTGTATGTAACGCCAAGAAGGAGTAATCATAGACCAACCTTTTAGTATACGGATCGACTTAGAATTAAATTCTGAGTCGATTTAGCGATGTCCGTCTGTCTGTCTGTCCGTCTGTCTGTCCGTCTGTCTGTCCGTCTGTCTGTCTGTCTGTCTGTCTGTCTGTTGATGTATTTTTGTGTGCAAAGTACAGCTCGCAGTTTTAGTCCGATTGTCCTAAAATTTGGTATAGGGTCCTGCTTCGGCTCAAAGACGATCCCTATTGATTTTGGAAAAAATCGGTTCAGATTTAGATATAGCTGCCATATATATTTTTCGCCGATGTGGTCATAATTGGCGTGTATATCAACCGATCTTCCTCAAATTCCGTACATCCGAATATTTTATGGGTCTCGAAAAACTTGCAAAATACCAGCCAAATCGGTTCAGATTTAGATATAGCTCTCATATATAGCTTTCGCCCGATTTACACTCATTTGCCCAAAGAGGCCAATTTATAACTCCGATTTGGTTGAAATTTTGCACAGGGAGTAGAATTAGCATTGTAACTATACGTGCCAAATTTGGTTGACATCGGTTCAGATTTGGATATATCTCCCATATATAGCTTTCGCCCGATTTACACTCATATGACCACAGAGGCCAATTTTTAACTCCGATTTAGTTGAAATTTTGCACAGGCAGTAGAATTTGCATTGAAACTATGCGTGCCAAATTTGGTTGAAATCGGTTCAGATTTGGATATATCTCCCATATATAGCTTTCGCCCGATTTACACTCATATGACCACAGAGGCCAATTTTTTGCTCCGATTTAGTTGAAATTTTGCACAGGGAGTAGAATTAGCATTGTAGCTATGCGTGCCAAATTTGGTTAAAATCGGTTCAGATTTAGATATATCTCCCATATATAGCTTTCGCCCGATTTACACTCATATGACCACAGAGGCCAATTTTTTGCTCCGATTTAGTTGAAATTTTGCACAGAGAGTATAATTAGCATTGTTGCTATGCGTGCCAAATTTGGTTGAAATCGGTTCAGATTTAGATATAGCTCCCATATATATGTTTTTCTGATTTTGACAAAAATGGTCAAAATACCAACAATTTCCTTGTAAAATCGCCACTGCTTAGTCGCAAAGTTGTAAAAATGACTCTAATTTTCCTAAACTTCTAATACATATATATCGAGCGATAAATCATAAATAAACTTTTGCAAAGTTTCCTTAAAATTGCTTCAGATTTAAATGTTTCCCATATTTATACCCTTCACCACTACTGTGGTACAGGGTATAATAAGTTTGTGCATTTGTATGTAACGCCAAGAAGGAGTAATCATAGACCAACCTTTTAGTATACGGATCGACTTAGAATTAAATTCTGAGTCGATTTAGCGATGTCCGTCTGTCTGTCTGTCCGTCTGTCTGTCCGTCTGTCTGTCCGTCTGTCTGTCTGTCTGTCTGTCTGTCTGTTGATGTATTTTTGTGTGCAAAGTACAGCTCGCAGTTTTAGTCCGATTGTCCTAAAATTTGGTATAGGGTCCTGCTTCGGCTCAAAGACGATCCCTATTGATTTTGGAAAAAATCGGTTCAGATTTAGATATAGCTGCCATATATATTTTTCGCCGATGTGGTCATAATTGGCGTGTATATCAACCGATCTTCCTCAAATTCCGTACATCCGAATATTTTATGGGTCTCGAAAAACTTGCAAAATACCAGCCAAATCGGTTCAGATTTAGATATAGCTCTCATATATAGCTTTCGCCCGATTTACACTCATTTGCCCAAAGAGGCCAATTTATAACTCCGATTTGGTTGAAATTTTGCACAGGGAGTAGAATTAGCATTGTAACTATACGTGCCAAATTTGGTTGACATCGGTTCAGATTTGGATATATCTCCCATATATAGCTTTCGCCCGATTTACACTCATATGACCACAGAGGCCAATTTTTAACTCCGATTTAGTTGAAATTTTGCACAGGCAGTAGAATTTGCATTGAAACTATGCGTGCCAAATTTGGTTGAAATCGGTTCAGATTTGGATATATCTCCCATATATAGCTTTCGCCCGATTTACACTCATATGACCACAGAGGCCAATTTTTTGCTCCGATTTAGTTGAAATTTTGCACAGGGAGTAGAATTAGCATTGTAGCTATGCGTGCCAAATTTGGTTAAAATCGGTTCAGATTTAGATATATCTCCCATATATAGCTTTCGCCCGATTTACACTCATATGACCACAGAGGCCAATTTTTTGCTCCGATTTAGTTGAAATTTTGCACAGAGAGTATAATTAGCATTGTTGCTATGCGTGCCAAATTTGGTTGAAATCGGTTCAGATTTAGATATAGCTCCCATATATATGTTTTTCTGATTTTGACAAAAATGGTCAAAATACCAACAATTTCCTTGTAAAATCGCCACTGCTTAGTCGCAAAGTTGTAAAAATGACTCTAATTTTCCTAAACTTCTAATACATATATATCGAGCGATAAATCATAAATAAACTTTTGCAAAGTTTCCTTAAAATTGCTTCAGATTTAAATGTTTCCCATATTTATACCCTTCACCACTACTGTGGTACAGGGTATAATAAGTTTGTGCATTTGTATGTAACGCCAAGAAGGAGTAATCATAGACCAACCTTTTAGTATACGGATCGGCTTAGAATTAAATTCTGAGTCGATTTAGCGATGCCCGTCTGTCTGTCTGTCTGTCCGTCTGTCTGTCCGTCTGTCTGTCTGTCTGTCTGTCTGTCTGTTGATGTATTTTTGTGTGCAAAGTACAGCTCGCAGTTTTAGTCCGATTGTCCTAAAATTTGGTATAGGGTCCTGCTTCGGCTCAAAGACGATCCCTATTGATTTTGGAAAAAATCGGTTCAGATTTAGATATAGCTGCCATATATATTTTTCGCCGATGTGGTCATAATTGGCGTGTATATCAACCGATCTTCCTCAAATTCCGTACATCCGAATATTTTATGGGTCTCGAAAAACTTGCAAAATACCAGCCAAATCGGTTCAGATTTGGCTGGTATATAGCTTTCGCCCGATTTACACTCATTTGCCCAAAGAGGCCAATTTATAACTCCGATTTGGTTGAAATTTTGCACAGGGAGTAGAATTAGCATTGTAACTATACGTGCCAAATTTGGTTGACATCGGTTCAGATTTGGATATATCTCCCATATATAGCTTTCGCCCGATTTACACTCATATGACCACAGAGGCCAATTTTTAACTCCGATTTAGTTGAAATTTTGCACAGGCAGTAGAATTTGCATTGAAACTATGCGTGCCAAATTTGGTTGAAATCGGTTCAGATTTGGATATATCTCCCATATATAGCTTTCGCCCGATTTACACTCATATGACCACAGAGGCCAATTTTTTGCTCCGATTTAGTTGAAATTTTGCACAGGGAGTAGAATTAGCATTGTAGCTATGCGTGCCAAATTTGGTTAAAATCGGTTCAGATTTAGATATATCTCCCATATATAGCTTTCGCCCGATTTACACTCATATGACCACAGAGGCCAATTTTTTGCTCCGATTTAGTTGAAATTTTGCACAGAGAGTATAATTAGCATTGTTGCTATGCGTGCCAAATTTGGTTGAAATCGGTTCAGATTTAGATATAGCTCCCATATATATGTTTTTCTGATTTTGACAAAAATGGTCAAAATACCAACAATTTCCTTGTAAAATCGCCACTGCTTAGTCGCAAAGTTGTAAAAATGACTCTAATTTTCCTAAACTTCTAATACATATATATCGAGCGATAAATCATAAATAAACTTTTGCAAAGTTTCCTTAAAATTGCTTCAGATTTAAATGTTTCCCATATTTATACCCTTCACCACTACTGTGGTACAGGGTATAATAAGTTTGTGCATTTGTATGTAACGCCAAGAAGGAGTAATCATAGACCAACCTTTTAGTATACGGATCGGCTTAGAATTAAATTCTGAGTCGATTTAGCGATGTCCGTCTGTCTGTCTGTCTGTCCGTCTGTCTGTCCGTCTGTCTGTCCGTCTGTCTGTCTGTCTGTCTGTCTGTTGATGTATTTTTGTGTGCAAAGTACAGCTCGCAGTTTTAGTCCGATTGTCCTAAAATTTGGTATAGGGTCCTGCTTCGGCTCAAAGACGATCCCTATTGATTTTGGAAAAAATCGGTTCAGATTTAGATATAGCTGCCATATATATTTTTCGCCGATGTGGTCATAATTGGCGTGTATATCAACCGATCTTCCTCAAATTCCGTACATCCGAATATTTTATGGGTCTCGAAAAACTTGCAAAATACCAGCCAAATCGGTTCAGATTTAGATATAGCTCTCATATATAGCTTTCGCCCGATTTACACTCATTTGCCCAAAGAGGCCAATTTATAACTCCGATTTGGTTGAAATTTTGCACAGGGAGTAGAATTAGCATTGTAACTATACGTGCCAAATTTGGTTGACATCGGTTCAGATTTGGATATATCTCCCATATATAGCTTTCGCCCGATTTACACTCATATGACCACAGAGGCCAATTTTTAACTCCGATTTAGTTGAAATTTTGCACAGGCAGTAGAATTTGCATTGAAACTATGCGTGCCAAATTTGGTTGAAATCGGTTCAGATTTGGATATATCTCCCATATATAGCTTTCGCCCGATTTACACTCATATGACCACAGAGGCCAATTTTTTGCTCCGATTTAGTTGAAATTTTGCACAGGGAGTAGAATTAGCATTGTAGCTATGCGTGCCAAATTTGGTTAAAATCGGTTCAGATTTAGATATATCTCCCATATATAGCTTTCGCCCGATTTACACTCATATGACCACAGAGGCCAATTTTTTGCTCCGATTTAGTTGAAATTTTGCACAGAGAGTATAATTAGCATTGTTGCTATGCGTGCCAAATTTGGTTGAAATCGGTTCAGATTTAGATATAGCTCCCATATATATGTTTTTCTGATTTTGACAAAAATGGTCAAAATACCAACAATTTCCTTGTAAAATCGCCACTGCTTAGTCGCAAAGTTGTAAAAATGACTCTAATTTTCCTAAACTTCTAATACATATATATCGAGCGATAAATCATAAATAAACTTTTGCAAAGTTTCCTTAAAATTGCTTCAGATTTAAATGTTTCCCATATTTATACCCTTCACCACTACTGTGGTACAGGGTATAATAAGTTTGTGCATTTGTATGTAACGCCAAGAAGGAGTAATCATAGACCAACCTTTTAGTATACGGATCGACTTAGAATTAAATTCTGAGTCGATTTAGCGATGTCCGTCTGTCTGTCTGTCCGTCTGTCTGTCCGTCTGTCTGTCCGTCTGTCTGTCTGTCTGTCTGTCTGTCTGTTGATGTATTTTTGTGTGCAAAGTACAGCTCGCAGTTTTAGTCCGATTGTCCTAAAATTTGGTATAGGGTCCTGCTTCGGCTCAAAGACGATCCCTATTGATTTTGGAAAAAATCGGTTCAGATTTAGATATAGCTGCCATATATATTTTTCGCCGATGTGGTCATAATTGGCGTGTATATCAACCGATCTTCCTCAAATTCCGTACATCCGAATATTTTATGGGTCTCGAAAAACTTGCAAAATACCAGCCAAATCGGTTCAGATTTAGATATAGCTCTCATATATAGCTTTCGCCCGATTTACACTCATTTGCCCAAAGAGGCCAATTTATAACTCCGATTTGGTTGAAATTTTGCACAGGGAGTAGAATTAGCATTGTAACTATACGTGCCAAATTTGGTTGACATCGGTTCAGATTTGGATATATCTCCCATATATAGCTTTCGCCCGATTTACACTCATATGACCACAGAGGCCAATTTTTAACTCCGATTTAGTTGAAATTTTGCACAGGCAGTAGAATTTGCATTGAAACTATGCGTGCCAAATTTGGTTGAAATCGGTTCAGATTTGGATATATCTCCCATATATAGCTTTCGCCCGATTTACACTCATATGACCACAGAGGCCAATTTTTTGCTCCGATTTAGTTGAAATTTTGCACAGGGAGTAGAATTAGCATTGTAGCTATGCGTGCCAAATTTGGTTAAAATCGGTTCAGATTTAGATATATCTCCCATATATAGCTTTCGCCCGATTTACACTCATATGACCACAGAGGCCAATTTTTTGCTCCGATTTAGTTGAAATTTTGCACAGAGAGTATAATTAGCATTGTTGCTATGCGTGCCAAATTTGGTTGAAATCGGTTCAGATTTAGATATAGCTCCCATATATATGTTTTTCTGATTTTGACAAAAATGGTCAAAATACCAACAATTTCCTTGTAAAATCGCCACTGCTTAGTCGCAAAGTTGTAAAAATGACTCTAATTTTCCTAAACTTCTAATACATATATATCGAGCGATAAATCATAAATAAACTTTTGCAAAGTTTCCTTAAAATTGCTTCAGATTTAAATGTTTCCCATATTTTTTTACTAACATTGTGTTCCACCCTAGTGCATTAGCCGACTTAAATTTTGAGTCTATAGATTTTGTAGAAGTCTATCAAATTCTTCCAGATCGAGTGATATTTAAATGTATGTATTTGGGACAAACCTTTATATATAGCCCCAAACACATTTGACGGATGTGATATGGTATCGAAAATTTAGATCTACAAAGTGGTGCAGGGTATAATATAGTCGGCCCCGCCCGACTTTAGACTTTCCATACTGGTTTTTTACTAACATTGTGTTCCACCCTAGTGCATTAGCCGACTTAAATTTTGAGTCTATAGATTTTGTAGAAGTCTATCAAATTCTTCCAGATCGAGTGATATTTAAATGTATGTATTTGGGACAAACCTTTATATATAGCCCCAAACACATTTGACGGATGTGATATGGTATCGAAAATTTAGATCTACAAAGTGGTGCAGGGTATAATATAGTCGGCCCCGCCCGACTTTAGACTTTCCATACTGGTTTTTTACTAACATTGTGTTCCACCCTAGTGCATTAGCCGACTTAAATTTTGAGTCTATAGATTTTGTAGAAGTCTATCAAATTCTTCCAGATCGAGTGATATTTAAATGTATGTATTTGGGACAAACCTTTATATATAGCCCCAAACACATTTGACGGATGTGATATGGTATCGAAAATTTAGATCTACAAAGTGGTGCAGGGTATAATATAGTCGGCCCCGCCCGACTTTAGACTTTCCATACTGGTTATACCCTTCACCACTACTGTGGTACAGGGTATAATAAGTTTGTGCATTTGTATGTAACGCCAAGAAGGAGTAATCATAGACCAACCTTTTAGTATACGGATCGGCTTAGAATTAAATTCTGAGTCGATTTAGCGATGTCCGTCTGTCTGTCTGTCCGTCTGTCTGTCCGTCTGTCTGTCCGTCTGTCTGTCTGTCTGTCTGTCTGTCTGTTGATGTATTTTTGTGTGCAAAGTACAGCTCGCAGTTTTAGTCCGATTGTCCTAAAATTTGGTATAGGGTCCTGCTTCGGCTCAAAGACGATCCCTATTGATTTTGGAAAAAATCGGTTCAGATTTAGATATAGCTACCATATATATTTTTCGCCGATGTGGTCATAATTGGCGTGTATATCAACCGATCTTCCTCAAATTCCGTACATCCGAATATTTTATTGGTCTCGAAAAACTTGCAAAATACCAGCCAAATCGGTTCAGATTTAGATATAGCTCTCATATATAGCTTTCGCCCGATTTACACTCATTTGCCCAAAGAGGCCAATTTATAACTCCGATTTGGTTGAAATTTTGCACAGGGAGTAGAATTAGCATTGTAACTATACGTGCCAAATTTGGTTGACATCGGTTCAGATTTGGATATATCTCCCATATATAGCTTTCGCCCGATTTACACTCATATGACCACAGAGGCCAATTTTTAACTCCGATTTAGTTGAAATTTTGCACAGGCAGTAGAATTTGCATTGAAACTATGCGTGCCAAATTTGGTTGAAATCGGTTCAGATTTGGATATATCTCCCATATATAGCTTTCGCCCGATTTACACTCATATGACCACAGAGGCCAATTTTTTGCTCCGATTTAGTTGAAATTTTGCACAGGGAGTAGAATTAGCATTGTAGCTATGCGTGCCAAATTTGGTTAAAATCGGTTCAGATTTAGATATATCTCCCATATATAGCTTTCGCCCGATTTACACTCATATGACCACAGAGGCCAATTTTTTGCTCCGATTTAGTTGAAATTTTGCACAGAGAGTATAATTAGCATTGTTGCTATGCGTGCCAAATTTGGTTGAAATCGGTTCAGATTTAGATATAGCTCCCATATATATGTTTTTCTGATTTTGACAAAAATGGTCAAAATACCAACAATTTCCTTGTAAAATCGCCACTGCTTAGTCGCAAAGTTGTAAAAATGACTCTAATTTTCCTAAACTTCTAATACATATATATCGAGCGATAAATCATAAATAAACTTTTGCAAAGTTTCCTTAAAATTGCTTCAGATTTAAATGTTTCCCATATTTATACCCTTCACCACTACTGTGGTACAGGGTATAATAAGTTTGTGCATTTGTATGTAACGCCAAGAAGGAGTAATCATAGACCAACCTTTTAGTATACGGATCGACTTAGAATTAAATTCTGAGTCGATTTAGCGATGTCCGTCTGTCTGTCTGTCCGTCTGTCTGTCCGTCTGTCTGTCCGTCTGTCTGTCTGTCTGTCTGTCTGTCTGTTGATGTATTTTTGTGTGCAAAGTACAGCTCGCAGTTTTAGTCCGATTGTCCTAAAATTTGGTATAGGGTCCTGCTTCGGCTCAAAGACGATCCCTATTGATTTTGGAAAAAATCGGTTCAGATTTAGATATAGCTGCCATATATATTTTTCGCCGATGTGGTCATAATTGGCGTGTATATCAACCGATCTTCCTCAAATTCCGTACATCCGAATATTTTATGGGTCTCGAAAAACTTGCAAAATACCAGCCAAATCGGTTCAGATTTAGATATAGCTCTCATATATAGCTTTCGCCCGATTTACACTCATTTGCCCAAAGAGGCCAATTTATAACTCCGATTTGGTTGAAATTTTGCACAGGGAGTAGAATTAGCATTGTAACTATACGTGCCAAATTTGGTTGACATCGGTTCAGATTTGGATATATCTCCCATATATAGCTTTCGCCCGATTTACACTCATATGACCACAGAGGCCAATTTTTAACTCCGATTTAGTTGAAATTTTGCACAGGCAGTAGAATTTGCATTGAAACTATGCGTGCCAAATTTGGTTGAAATCGGTTCAGATTTGGATATATCTCCCATATATAGCTTTCGCCCGATTTACACTCATATGACCACAGAGGCCAATTTTTTGCTCCGATTTAGTTGAAATTTTGCACAGGGAGTAGAATTAGCATTGTAGCTATGCGTGCCAAATTTGGTTAAAATCGGTTCAGATTTAGATATATCTCCCATATATAGCTTTCGCCCGATTTACACTCATATGACCACAGAGGCCAATTTTTTGCTCCGATTTAGTTGAAATTTTGCACAGAGAGTATAATTAGCATTGTTGCTATGCGTGCCAAATTTGGTTGAAATCGGTTCAGATTTAGATATAGCTCCCATATATATGTTTTTCTGATTTTGACAAAAATGGTCAAAATACCAACAATTTCCTTGTAAAATCGCCACTGCTTAGTCGCAAAGTTGTAAAAATGACTCTAATTTTCCTAAACTTCTAATACATATATATCGAGCGATAAATCATAAATAAACTTTTGCAAAGTTTCCTTAAAATTGCTTCAGATTTAAATGTTTCCCATATTTATACCCTTCACCACTACTGTGGTACAGGGTATAATAAGTTTGTGCATTTGTATGTAACGCCAAGAAGGAGTAATCATAGACCAACCTTTTAGTATACGGATCGACTTAGAATTAAATTCTGAGTCGATTTAGCGATGTCCGTCTGTCTGTCTGTCCGTCTGTCTGTCCGTCTGTCTGTCCGTCTGTCTGTCTGTCTGTCTGTCTGTCTGTTGATGTATTTTTGTGTGCAAAGTACAGCTCGCAGTTTTAGTCCGATTGTCCTAAAATTTGGTATAGGGTCCTGCTTCGGCTCAAAGACGATCCCTATTGATTTTGGAAAAAATCGGTTCAGATTTAGATATAGCTGCCATATATATTTTTCGCCGATGTGGTCATAATTGGCGTGTATATCAACCGATCTTCCTCAAATTCCGTACATCCGAATATTTTATGGGTCTCGAAAAACTTGCAAAATACCAGCCAAATCGGTTCAGATTTAGATATAGCTCTCATATATAGCTTTCGCCCGATTTACACTCATTTGCCCAAAGAGGCCAATTTATAACTCCGATTTGGTTGAAATTTTGCACAGGGAGTAGAATTAGCATTGTAACTATACGTGCCAAATTTGGTTGACATCGGTTCAGATTTGGATATATCTCCCATATATAGCTTTCGCCCGATTTACACTCATATGACCACAGAGGCCAATTTTTAACTCCGATTTAGTTGAAATTTTGCACAGGCAGTAGAATTTGCATTGAAACTATGCGTGCCAAATTTGGTTGAAATCGGTTCAGATTTGGATATATCTCCCATATATAGCTTTCGCCCGATTTACACTCATATGACCACAGAGGCCAATTTTTTGCTCCGATTTAGTTGAAATTTTGCACAGGGAGTAGAATTAGCATTGTAGCTATGCGTGCCAAATTTGGTTAAAATCGGTTCAGATTTAGATATATCTCCCATATATAGCTTTCGCCCGATTTACACTCATATGACCACAGAGGCCAATTTTTTGCTCCGATTTAGTTGAAATTTTGCACAGAGAGTATAATTAGCATTGTTGCTATGCGTGCCAAATTTGGTTGAAATCGGTTCAGATTTAGATATAGCTCCCATATATATGTTTTTCTGATTTTGACAAAAATGGTCAAAATACCAACAATTTCCTTGTAAAATCGCCACTGCTTAGTCGCAAAGTTGTAAAAATGACTCTAATTTTCCTAAACTTCTAATACATATATATCGAGCGATAAATCATAAATAAACTTTTGCAAAGTTTCCTTAAAATTGCTTCAGATTTAAATGTTTCCCATATTTATACCCTTCACCACTACTGTGGTACAGGGTATAATAAGTTTGTGCATTTGTATGTAACGCCAAGAAGGAGTAATCATAGACCAACCTTTTAGTATACGGATCGGCTTAGAATTAAATTCTGAGTCGATTTAGCGATGCCCGTCTGTCTGTCTGTCCGTCTGTCTGTCCGTCTGTCTGTCCGTCTGTCTGTCTGTCTGTCTGTCTGTCTGTTGATGTATTTTTGTGTGCAAAGTACAGCTCGCAGTTTTAGTCCGATTGTCCTAAAATTTGGTATAGGGTCCTGCTTCGGCTCAAAGACGATCCCTATTGATTTTGGAAAAAATCGGTTCAGATTTAGATATAGCTGCCATATATATTTTTCGCCGATGTGGTCATAATTGGCGTGTATATCAACCGATCTTCCTCAAATTCCGTACATCCGAATATTTTATGGGTCTCGAAAAACTTGCAAAATACCAGCCAAATCGGTTCAGATTTAGATATAGCTCTCATATATAGCTTTCGCCCGATTTACACTCATTTGCCCAAAGAGGCCAATTTATAACTCCGATTTGGTTGAAATTTTGCACAGGGAGTAGAATTAGCATTGTAACTATACGTGCCAAATTTGGTTGACATCGGTTCAGATTTGGATATATCTCCCATATATAGCTTTCGCCCGATTTACACTCATATGACCACAGAGGCCAATTTTTAACTCCGATTTAGTTGAAATTTTGCACAGGCAGTAGAATTTGCATTGAAACTATGCGTGCCAAATTTGGTTGAAATCGGTTCAGATTTGGATATATCTCCCATATATAGCTTTCGCCCGATTTACACTCATATGACCACAGAGGCCAATTTTTTGCTCCGATTTAGTTGAAATTTTGCACAGGGAGTAGAATTAGCATTGTAGCTATGCGTGCCAAATTTGGTTAAAATCGGTTCAGATTTAGATATATCTCCCATATATAGCTTTCGCCCGATTTACACTCATATGACCACAGAGGCCAATTTTTTGCTCCGATTTAGTTGAAATTTTGCACAGAGAGTATAATTAGCATTGTTGCTATGCGTGCCAAATTTGGTTGAAATCGGTTCAGATTTAGATATAGCTCCCATATATATGTTTTTCTGATTTTGACAAAAATGGTCAAAATACCAACAATTTCCTTGTAAAATCGCCACTGCTTAGTCGCAAAGTTGTAAAAATGACTCTAATTTTCCTAAACTTCTAATACATATATATCGAGCGATAAATCATAAATAAACTTTTGCAAAGTTTCCTTAAAATTGCTTCAGATTTAAATGTTTCCCATATTTATACCCTTCACCACTACTGTGGTACAGGGTATAATAAGTTTGTGCATTTGTATGTAACGCCAAGAAGGAGTAATCATAGACCAACCTTTTAGTATACGGATCGGCTTAGAATTAAATTCTGAGTCGATTTAGCGATGTCCGTCTGTCTGTCTGTCTGTCCGTCTGTCTGTCCGTCTGTCTGTCCGTCTGTCTGTCTGTCTGTCTGTCTGTTGATGTATTTTTGTGTGCAAAGTACAGCTCGCAGTTTTAGTCCGATTGTCCTAAAATTTGGTATAGGGTCCTGCTTCGGCTCAAAGACGATCCCTATTGATTTTGGAAAAAATCGGTTCAGATTTAGATATAGCTGCCATATATATTTTTCGCCGATGTGGTCATAATTGGCGTGTATATCAACCGATCTTCCTCAAATTCCGTACATCCGAATATTTTATGGGTCTCGAAAAACTTGCAAAATACCAGCCAAATCGGTTCAGATTTAGATATAGCTCTCATATATAGCTTTCGCCCGATTTACACTCATTTGCCCAAAGAGGCCAATTTATAACTCCGATTTGGTTGAAATTTTGCACAGGGAGTAGAATTAGCATTGTAACTATACGTGCCAAATTTGGTTGACATCGGTTCAGATTTGGATATATCTCCCATATATAGCTTTCGCCCGATTTACACTCATATGACCACAGAGGCCAATTTTTAACTCCGATTTAGTTGAAATTTTGCACAGGCAGTAGAATTTGCATTGAAACTATGCGTGCCAAATTTGGTTGAAATCGGTTCAGATTTGGATATATCTCCCATATATAGCTTTCGCCCGATTTACACTCATATGACCACAGAGGCCAATTTTTTGCTCCGATTTAGTTGAAATTTTGCACAGGGAGTAGAATTAGCATTGTAGCTATGCGTGCCAAATTTGGTTAAAATCGGTTCAGATTTAGATATATCTCCCATATATAGCTTTCGCCCGATTTACACTCATATGACCACAGAGGCCAATTTTTTGCTCCGATTTAGTTGAAATTTTGCACAGAGAGTATAATTAGCATTGTTGCTATGCGTGCCAAATTTGGTTGAAATCGGTTCAGATTTAGATATAGCTCCCATATATATGTTTTTCTGATTTTGACAAAAATGGTCAAAATACCAACAATTTCCTTGTAAAATCGCCACTGCTTAGTCGCAAAGTTGTAAAAATGACTCTAATTTTCCTAAACTTCTAATACATATATATCGAGCGATAAATCATAAATAAACTTTTGCAAAGTTTCCTTAAAATTGCTTCAGATTTAAATGTTTCCCATATTTATACCCTTCACCACTACTGTGGTACAGGGTATAATAAGTTTGTGCATTTGTATGTAACGCCAAGAAGGAGTAATCATAGACCAACCTTTTAGTATACGGATCGACTTAGAATTAAATTCTGAGTCGATTTAGCGATGTCCGTCTGTCTGTCTGTCCGTCTGTCTGTCCGTCTGTCTGTCTGTCTGTCTGTCTGTCTGTTGATGTATTTTTGTGTGCAAAGTACAGCTCGCAGTTTTAGTCCGATTGTCCTAAAATTTGGTATAGGGTCCTGCTTCGGCTCAAAGACGATCCCTATTGATTTTGGAAAAAATCGGTTCAGATTTAGATATAGCTGCCATATATATTTTTCGCCGATGTGGTCATAATTGGCGTGTATATCAACCGATCTTCCTCAAATTCCGTACATCCGAATATTTTATGGGTCTCGAAAAACTTGCAAAATACCAGCCAAATCGGTTCAGATTTAGATATAGCTCTCATATATAGCTTTCGCCCGATTTACACTCATTTGCCCAAAGAGGCCAATTTATAACTCCGATTTGGTTGAAATTTTGCACAGGGAGTAGAATTAGCATTGTAACTATACGTGCCAAATTTGGTTGACATCGGTTCAGATTTGGATATATCTCCCATATATAGCTTTCGCCCGATTTACACTCATATGACCACAGAGGCCAATTTTTAACTCCGATTTAGTTGAAATTTTGCACAGGCAGTAGAATTTGCATTGAAACTATGCGTGCCAAATTTGGTTGAAATCGGTTCAGATTTGGATATATCTCCCATATATAGCTTTCGCCCGATTTACACTCATATGACCACAGAGGCCAATTTTTTGCTCCGATTTAGTTGAAATTTTGCACAGGGAGTAGAATTAGCATTGTAGCTATGCGTGCCAAATTTGGTTAAAATCGGTTCAGATTTAGATATATCTCCCATATATAGCTTTCGCCCGATTTACACTCATATGACCACAGAGGCCAATTTTTTGCTCCGATTTAGTTGAAATTTTGCACAGAGAGTATAATTAGCATTGTTGCTATGCGTGCCAAATTTGGTTGAAATCGGTTCAGATTTAGATATAGCTCCCATATATATGTTTTTCTGATTTTGACAAAAATGGTCAAAATACCAACAATTTCCTTGTAAAATCGCCACTGCTTAGTCGCAAAGTTGTAAAAATGACTCTAATTTTCCTAAACTTCTAATACATATATATCGAGCGATAAATCATAAATAAACTTTTGCAAAGTTTCCTTAAAATTGCTTCAGATTTAAATGTTTCCCATATTTTTTTACTAACATTGTGTTCCACCCTAGTGCATTAGCCGACTTAAATTTTGAGTCTATAGATTTTGTAGAAGTCTATCAAATTCTTCCAGATCGAGTGATATTTAAATGTATGTATTTGGGACAAACCTTTATATATAGCCCCAAACACATTTGACGGATGTGATATGGTATCGAAAATTTAGATCTACAAAGTGGTGCAGGGTATAATATAGTCGGCCCCGCCCGACTTTAGACTTTCCATACTGGTTTTTTTTTTAATTTTGTTTATAAATTCGTAACCATTACGTTGTCAGATCATGAACGCTGGTTGTTGTTTTGACAACGCATGGTGTCATTTTTACGTTGTCAGATTGACCCCGTCCGTTCTCAGTTTGACAACACGTGTGTGTTGATTCACTTTCATGAACATATCGTTTTGAAATGACCACGCCGTTCATGATTTTTTCTATGGGTGCAGACAAAAATCTTTAGTTTCCTATTTTTTTATCGGGGAAATCGACGTTTCTTTTTCAAAAGAATAGAGCTAAATCTACTTAAAATTTGCAGGAAAGGTGATTAAATTAATAAAGTGAAACTCCCCTTTGGAATGGTGAAAAAATCTAAACTTTTTGGATTTATCTAGAATTGATAGGCAACGTGGAGAAGGTTATGAAACGAATGCAAGGTTTGTGGTTTTTGATAACTGTCCGGAGATGGACAACTCCTCCTTGTTCGATTTCTTAAAAGATATCCGATTTTCTTGAAATTTGCAAACAAGGTACTTCCTAAATGGAAACTAGTTATTTAATTGGATATTGACACTGGAGGGGAAGCTTCTTCTTGTCAGACTTTTTGAGTAAAAAACTTCAATTTACATAAATGTGACAGACAACAATGACAATAAAAAATATATAACAGTTTTTCTTCGAAATTCCGATTTATTTTTCTTAAATTTTATAACATTTTTTAGCAAAGTTTTATCAAATATCTGTCGCAGAAATTTAAATACACAATTTATTCTTATTCTTCGAAATGTTCTTTGAAGGATATGGTTGCCTTAAGTAACGTAAAATGTTTTTATTTAAAATACGATAATTTTTACATTAATCAAGACGTAGCAGCGAATCGGGCCGTAATGGTCTATTATGCAGATAATTAATTGAGAAAGGTAAGAATTGTAGATAATTGTTAAAATTAATGTTTTAATTGAAATATCTTCAGTCACGAAAATGTTAGATAGTATCAATCACAGAATTAATTAGAAATTAAAAATACAATTAATGAAAATAAATTATTGTATTTTTCCACGACACTTTTAATTATTCTTTTAATTCAATCAAAAAATTAATTATTTTGATCTCAGAATTTAAAATTTAATTATATATTGTATAGTTATTCATTAGTATTTATTGTGAAATAAATATTGAAATAATTTTTATTTTATTGAATTATTGAAATAATTTTTTTTTTAATTTTAGATTGTTTGTTGACATTATTTTGTTCTTTCGCATGTATTTTCAGTTCACAATTATAGTTCCATATTTTTCTGTATTGTGCATTTGAAACTTGCACAAAAGATCATGATATTCTTATGATTATAGTACAAGTGAAACGCCATGTGGATTGAGTGTACATACTTAAAACTAACAACAGTAAACATTAAATTGAGTTATCAATATCAATTAAACAATATAAAGTTTAATATGTAAACCATTTGAGAGGAAAAAGTTATTTATACGAACCTAAGTCTTAAAATAAATTACAAAAAGGGAAAATCAAAAAAATAGCAAATAAAATAAATTAAAATAAAATGAAATATTAATAAGAGAAATATATTAAAATAAGAAAAATATATTAGGTCCTATTGCTCCTTAAAATATTCAAAAAGTCTTAGTCTTATATGTTTCCGCGTTACTGACAGTTTGTAGCTCGTGAGGTAAAAAATACCATTTTGGATTTGCGTAAAAATTTCATGAAACATACATATAACTGTGATTATTTTCAAAGTTTTCAATATATTTTTTAAAAAATTTAACGACATGGAGCAAGGGCCAAGGCAAAAGTGGAATAAAAGTGAAATGGATTCTAAAATTTACATTAGTTTACATTACATTAGTTCACACCAATAATTCATTGAATTGTTAAAACTTCGAATATGCCGTTGATTATAAGATAAATCACTGCCGTTGACTATAAGATAAATCACTGATATTAATTAAATAAAATTGGCATGTTTTAAGAAAAGCTACTTAACCTCTTTTAGAATATTCTATTAAAACTTACCCTTTTAATTTTGGATTCCTCGGCTATGAGAGAGTTAAACACCAAACATATACCCCTCTCTGTACGTTCTGTGACGAACAGTTTGCAGCAATCATAATGCGTACTATCATAACTGCACCAAATGAATACTTCATCACAACGAAAAGCCATATACAGAGCTAAATCATAGAGGTTGATCTTCTCTATAGATCTTGGAATTTTGTCATGGCGTAGTAACGTCTCAATACTATCGAGACCCGTAAAGGTTATGCGTTCCATAATTGTTTGTAATTCATAAAAGATTTTCCTCATCTCCTCTGTTGGATTTTGGGGGAGAAATTTCTCCTCAGCAGCCTTATTGCGCATCCAATTGATATGAATCATGGGACAAACTGCCACGGCAGGAAATAGAATCTCATGTATAGGCATATGTGAACTTTCCACCACTGTTACGATATTTTCTTGCCGATGACGTAGTGATAATTGCCAATAAATGATAATACATCCTACAAATGCTCCCAAAACAATGAAAAGCCAAAATAAGCGTACTATGGGTCGAGAATTTTTATCAACGGCATAGTATGCACCATGAACACTGCCTTGACAAAAGTTTAAAAATCGCTGAAGGATGCGTATTTTTCTTTGTGTTAAACGCAATGGTGGTGGTATATCTTTAAAAATCAATAGCCCCGATGGATGTCGGAAATTGGTATTTTTAAAATAGGCAAAATCATTTGGGTAGAGTACGACAGGTGTATCTTCCATGTTTATGAAATTAATACTGCTTCTCATACGGAAAACATTGGCTATGGAAAGTAGTTCCTGGTTGTTGTTGATTTGCAATTATAAAGTAAAGTTTTGGAGGAGGGCACATTATTTCATGCACAAAAATAGGTTAATTGAACTATGAGTGCTATATGGCCATATAAAAAGTTTCCTTCACACGTGGCATATGGAAGTAATTTGAAGTAGTAACAAGTATATACGGCCGTAAGTTCGGCCAGGCCGAATCTTATGTACCCTCCACCATGGATTGCGTAGGAACTTCTACTAAAGGCTGTCATCCACAATCGAATTACTTGGGTTGCGATAACACTTGCCGATGGCAAGGTATCGTAAAACTTTTTAACACTGTCTTCTAAATTGTAAGTTAGCCCATACGGGGTATATATTAAACAAAAAAAGGCGATTAAATACGTATATAATCTAGTTTGACAAAATTTTCTATAGAAATAAAATTTTGACAAAATTTTCTATAGAAATGACCTTGACAAAATTTTCTATAGAAATAAAATTTTGACAAAATTTTCTATAGAAATAAAAATTTGACAAAAATTTCTATAGAAATAAAGACTTGACAAAATTTTCTATAGAAATAAAATGTTTACAAAATTTTCTATGGAAGTAAAATGTTGACAAAATTTTCTATAGCAATACAATTTTGACAAAAATTTCTATAGAAATAAAATGTTGACAAATTTTTGTATAGAAATGAAATTTTGACAAAATTTTGTAAAGAAATAAAATGTTGACAAAATTTTGACAAACATTTGTATAGAAATAAACTTTTAACAAAACTTTCTATAGAAATGAAATTTTGACAAAACTTTCTATAGTAATAAAATTTGACAACATTTTCTATGGAATAAAGTTTTGGTAGATTATTTTTGGCGATATGGACCAATTTTTGTGTAATAAGTCATCGGCTATATATAACTAAAGACCGATATGGACCAATTTTTACATGGCTGTTAGAGGCCATATATTGACAAAATGTACCAAATTTCAACCGTATCGGATGACTTTTGCTCCTCCAAGAGGTTCCGGACGTCAAATCTGGGGACGGTTTATATGGGAACTATATATAATTATGGACCGATATGGACCAATTTTTGCATGGTTGTTAGAGACCATATACTAACACCATGTACCAAATTTCAACTGGATCGGATGGTCAAATCTGGGGATCGGTTTATATGGGGGCTATATATAATTATGGACCGATATGGACCAATTTTTGCATGGTTATTAGAGGCCGTAAACTAACATCAGGTACCAAATTTCAACCGGATCGGATGAATTTTGCCCCTCCAAGAGGCTCCGGAGGTCAAATCTGGGGATCGGTTTATATGGGGGCTATATATAATTATGGACCGATATGGACCAATTTTTGCATGGTTGTTAAAAACCGTATACTAAGACCACGTACTAAATTTCAACCGGATCGGAAGAATTTTGCTCCTCCAAGAGGCTCCGGTGGTCACATCTGGGGATCGGTTTATATGGGAGCTATATATAATTATGGACCGATATGGACCAATTTTTGCATGGTTGTTAGAGGCCGTATACTAACATCAGGTACCAAATTTCAACCGGATCCGATGAATTTTGCCCCTCCAAAAGTCTCCGGAGGTCAAATCAGGGGATCGGTTTATATGGGGGCTATATATAATTATGGACCGATATGGACCAATTTTTGCATGGTTGTTAGAGACCATATACTAACATCAGGTACCAAATTTCAATCGGATCGGATGAATTTTGCCCCTCCAAGAGGCTCCGGAGGTCAAATCTGGGGATCGGTTTATATGGGGGCTATATATAATTACGGACCGATATGGACCAATTTTTGCATGGTTGTTAAAACCGTATACTAAGACCACGTACTAAATTTCAACCGGATCGGAAGAATTTTGCTCCTCCAAGAGGCTCCGGTGGTCAAATCTGGGGATCGGTTTATATGGGAGCTATATATAATTATGGACCGATATGGACCAATTTTTGCATGGTTGTTAGAGGCCGTATACTAACATCAGGTACCAAATTTCAACCGGATTCGATTAATTTTGCCCCTCCAAAAGTCTCCGGAGGTCAAATCTGGGGATCGGTTTATATGGGGGCTATATATAATTATGGACCGATATGGACCAATTTTTGCATGGTTGTTAGAGACCATATACTAACATCAGGTACCAAAGTTCAATCGAGAAAAATACACTGAAAATTATATTGTGGTAATCACAAAGTCTTCCTGACTTTAATTATTTGCAATGGGATGAAGGCATAATAAGTTTGCCATTCTGTTTATACACTGAAAATAACATTGTCACAAAAACAAAGATTTTATGTCGAATGTTATTTTTGCGTAGTATGGAAGACCTTTTTCTCTGATACAAATTTTCTTTACTTTATCTAAAGTTGATAAACTTTTCTTTAAAGGTGTTTTGTCCTTAAAGTTGGGAGATTTGACTTAAAATAGTTGGTTTTAATTAATCTCAAAAATTTGGATTATTTTTATACCCACCAATGACGGGGGTATAATAAGTTTGTCATTCCGTTTGTAACACATCGAAATATCGATTTCCGACTATATAAAGTATATATATATTCTTGATCAGGGAGAAATTCTAAGACGCATGTCCGTCTGTCTGTCTGTTGTAATTACGCTACAGCCTTCAATAATGGCGCTATCGTCCTGAAATTTGACACAGATTCATGTTTTGTTTGCAGGCAGGTCAAGTTCGAAGATGGACTATATCGGTCCAAGTTTTGATATAGTCCCCATATAAACCGACCTCCCGATTTGGGGTCTTGGGCTTTTAAAACCCGTAGTTTTTATGGAATTTGCCTGAAATTGAAAATCTAGAAGTTTTTTTGGGACCATCAAAGTGTGTGCCGAAAATTGTGTCTATCGGTCCATGTTTTGGTATAGCCCCCATATAGACCGATTTCTTGATTTTGCTTCTTGGGCGTCCAGAAACTGTATTTTTTATCCAATTTGCCTGAAATTGAAAATCTAGAGGTATTTTAGGACCAAAGATTGGTGTGTATCGGTCAATGTTTTGGTATAGACCCCATATAGACCGATCTCCCGATTTTATTTCTTGGGCGTCTAAAACTGTATTTACAACCCGATTTGACTGTAATTGGAAATCTAGAGGTGGTTTGAGGCCATAAAGAGGTGTGGCGAAATGGGATGTATCGGTTCATGGTTTTGTACAGCCCCCATGTAGACCGATCTCGAGATTTTATTTCTTGTGCTTCTAGAAACTGTATTTACTATTTGAAATCTAGAGGTATTTTATGACCAGAAATAGGTGTGCCGAAAATGGGGAGTATTGGTCCAAGTTTTGATATATCTCCCATATAAACCGATCCCCCGATTTGGGGTCTTGAGCTTCTAGAAACCGTAGTTTTTATTCGATTTGTCTAAAATTGGAAATCGAGATGTATTTTAGGACCACAAATAGGTGTGCAGAAAATGGGGTGTATCGGTCCATGTTTCGTTGTAGCCCCCATATAGATCGATCTCCCAAATTTACTTCTTGGACTTATAGAATCCGTAGTTTTTATCCAATTTTGGTATAACCCCCTTATAGACTGATCGCCCGATTTTAGATTTCGTATCTTTTACCCAATTTGTCTGAGATTGGAATTCTAGATGTATTTGAGGAGGTGTGTCGAAAATTGTGAGTATTGGTCCATGTTTTGGTATAGCCCCCATATAGACCTACCTCCCGGATTTATTTCTTGGGCTGCTAGAATCTGTAGTTTTTATCCACTTTGCCTGAAAATGTAAATATGCTGGTATTTTAGACCCTCAAAAATTTGTATCACTTTATTTCTACCGGACCATTATTTAAGACATTGATCGATCGACCGATTTCACTTCTTGAGGGTATAGCAGGAGCACTGATCATAAAAATTGCTTGAAACTAAAAGTAAAATTTCCAGATTTTACTCCTCATTATCATTTAAATAATGGCGGTAAAAATCTACGGAATTAAGATTTCAAATCAAGTCGTTTTTCATCATTTACACGATATGTTTATGATTTATCTAAAATTCAAACAAAATTGATTCTTATAAATACAGAATCTGATCTAGTCTTCATAGGTGGAATCTTTAAATTTATCTTCGTGAAGTGTACTAGTTGAATTGATCTGCTTGGGAGAATATCTGTCATCAAACCCCGTTAAATCCTACATATCAAGATCAAGATACCCGCACGAACGAAAAGTTTTCAAAGGAAACTATTATATTGTATTCATGGTGGTGGGTATTAAAGATTCGGCCCGGCCGAATTTACTACTGTTTATACTTGTTTGCACCTTGATTACAAAACTAAAAAGCGTTCAAAAAAGGATACGTCTATCAAAGCCATTTTTACTTCCAAAATAACATAATATTTACACTAAAAGATGTGGGATGAAGAGAGAAGAATTGCGGCCACTGATTGGTATGATAACAGGACATAACACACTTGGGAAACACATGGTAAAAATAGGACTTAAAGACGATGATATCTGTAGATGGTGCCAGAACCCGGAAGTTACGAAGGACTCGTACCACTTCCTGTGCCAGTGTCCAGATTTATCCTTTAGAAGAAACAAGATACTAAGCTCCTTTTTCTTTCAGGCTCTCACTGATCTGTGGGAATGCAGCTTAAAGAACATACTTGCATTCATCAGGGCCTATGGCTGGTTGTTCTGAGATTTCTTTTAAAGAAAACGACCAGGTGGAAGTTCTGGGACAAGGCGGATCGCACCGGAAGGAAGAAGATGGAAAGATCACATAGAGGAATCACAATGGACCTATACTGGACATTCAATGCAACACAAAATTGATGTCATCCTCTACAACCTAGCCTAACCTACACTGAAAGAAATATGAGAGTGAGGCCAAAGACTTCTAGTCCGTAAAATACGAACGCTTTGCATTTCTCTTATATAAAGCATGATGAAATTTTCAATGAAGTCGTTTTGTTTTTATAGTTTAGTGATTCGACTTAAAACTGGGTATCTTTATATGAAAGAAAATTTTATTGCATTGGCTTTAATAATTCTGAAAAATTCTTCTTAATTAGTGAAAAACGTGTAAATTTAATTTTGTCTCCTAGTATCAAGCACGCAAAATTCAAATTTAAAAAGAGAATTATGTCTTAAATGTACCCATATTCAATTCTTCACATCTTTGGCTCAGAATAAATACTAAAATCATTAGTGTAAAAATAAAATCTTAGGAACCGGTCAATCATTTGTTCAGTGTATATATATTTTCTGACTTCTTAAATAATTTTTTCCGTTATGAAAAGTTTTATACCCACCACGATTTGAGGATGAGGGCATAGTAAGATTGCCATTCCCTTCATACACTGACAAAAAATAATGTGTGTCTAATGCCATTTTTGAGTAGTATAGATGCTCAAAAAAATCGGCTCTGTAACATATTCAGCTTCAAGCTAATATATATTTCGAATTTGTTTAAAAAAACAATTGTTTATGCTGTGCAAATATGTTAGGTTTCTCACTAAACATATCTTTGTATACAAAATATCGAAAAGTATATAAGCACTCATGAACGTGTATTCAACAACCTATATTTTTATTTGTCCAGTAATATTATATTTACAAATATTATATTTAAGAAAATGCAATGTCCCAAACAACATAAACTAACATATATATTCCAAACATGTTACACTAGTTTATGAACATTATATGCTTGCACTTAAAAATCATATCCGAATAATTTGAGTTCCAAATAGAGGTGAGTGAAATTTCATTCAAAACGACAAATTCACGAGACTCACGACATATTCCAATCGGGAAAGAGCAAAGGTAACAAAATTAATAAATAGGATATAGTACGGCAGCAATATAAAATTCAGTTAACATATAACAAAGAAATTGTATTCACGCACATTCACGAACCGATTTTATTTCTCACGCACGCTAACGCACGACATATTTGTTTTAGTCCCATTCACGCACATTCACGAACGTTGTTTCAGATTTCGTGTCATGCGCACACCTCTAGTTCCAAACATATAAGTTTTACACGGAAACATATCAAAAGCAGTCTTTTTCGTCCGTCTAGAAGATGAATTTCTAATATGCAGGCTGAAAACTAAAATTGTTTTACCCTGGGAAAACAATTGACTGAATAGTCTAAGTGAGCCTGAATCTTAATCGGGCTGCCACTTTAACCTACCCTAGGAAAATTAAACTTTCAATATGAATTTGATCAAGTCTACAATTTATTTAACATTATAAATAATATGTTGCTCCATTAATATAATAATAAAATTTCGATTAAATTGAATTGCTTCTGATGCTCTATTGAGCGGATTATTCTTAATCCTGGTAATTTTAATATTTTATTCCTTACTTGTCTGAAGAGTACGTACACGTCTTTGGTGACGACGTTTTCTCCATTTGATTATCAGCCATTGTAATCCATATCTCATAATAGCATAGATGATTTCAAAAAAACTCAATACCGAAGCTCCCAAACACAGACCCAAAACTCCACCAAAAGAGGCCAACAAATCCAAAGTTGTAAATTCCATACGGGCTCCATATTTCATGAACTTATCTTGGGTAAAGTAGACATGTACATGAATTTCCGGAACACTTTTATTAACAACAGTACTAAGAAAAAAAAAACAAGATTAAATATTTTTTTTTAAACATAGTTGTTTTGGTAATACCTATGAATAGGCTGAGTATTAACAGTCACTAAAAATATGACACTCAAACAGTTATCCATGCAATCGCATTCCATTCCACGACGTGTATCATTAATAAACATGTCCTGTTTTTCTCCTTTTAAATAGTTGAATACATCTTTGAATAAAAAAAAAACAATAGTAATATATACCGAGAATCGAGGATAACAAGAATGAATAATAAATTATTTATTTTTGTTTAAATTTTAAATTGAGTTTCAATTGTTTATTTAATCTACATTTTAAATCTAATTTAGGTTAGTTTACTTATATATAATTTATTTAAATTCAATTATAAATTACTTATTATAATATTATTTTACTATATAGAAGTCAATTAATTTTTAATTTTGATAATTTTTTTATTATATCATGTGAAGTATCACACGAATTAAAATTGTTTGCTTTTGCAATTGATTACCTTAAATTCAGTTTATTTTAATTTTGTTTGATATTATAAACCTTTACACTTTATCTGTATTTATTCTCAACTACCAATAAAATAAATAAACTATAAAATTTGGCGTAATTTAATTTTATTTGTTTTAATTGAATTAATTTTAGTTTAATTGATTGATTGAAATAAATAAACTATAAAATTTGTCGTAATTTAATTTTATTTGTTTTACTTGAATTAACTTTAGTTTAATTGATTGACGATCTAAGTTTATATTTCTTACTATTTTTCACTAATTTTGTAAAAATTACCTCTATGCCTGTAGAGACACCCCAAATCAGAAGCTCTACATTCTCGCATTCCATATTTTCCTGCAAACAAAGAAATACGTAAATTTCACATTTGTATAAAATTATATGTTATTTCTCACGTATATGAGGGAAATAAATTGATAGCGAACAATTACAGCGTCGCATAACATATTTGTGTTGACATTGAGCTTGGCAGTTTAATTTGTTGTACGGAAGTCCATTTATGGGTTCGTAATCTTCCAACTGTTCGTCCTGGAATAAATTCAATCAATTAAATAACTAAAGAAAACTACGTAAATTTGGAGGAAACTGCATTATAACTTTTGCCATATTCGGAATTGCAACGCACAAAAATTTATATTTCTTATAACGAAAAAGTCGATATATTCTCGAGCTTCCAATTTCAACTGGAAATTTTGCTATTGCGAAAGTCGGAATACGCCCCTGGCTAGGAATATGTCAGTACTGAGAAGTTTTGCGAACCAGCCGATTAACACTGCTGAGGAGGCAACTTAATTTAGTTTTGGGATTTATAAAATTTAAATTAATATATCAAGTTTAGTTTCTCTAAAATTTCGTTCCGGGCGAAAGTTGTCTGAAATAGCAGTTCCAAAAAAATGTTAACAATTAAAATTATACACACCAGAGAAGGAATATGATCACCTCAAACATGCTTCAAGAGCAAAATTTTATTTTCTAGCAAATGTTTTATTTTTTCTCGATATCGGCAACCTTGTATATGTTTGTCGAGAAAAGAACATTTTTGCAACGAAAAAGTTCCATGCTCAACTTTCCAAAATAACATTTTGCTCTTGAAACATGTTTGAGGTGATCATAGTCCTTCTCTGGGTGCACTTACCGAATATAAACAATTACGCTTCGCTGGGCTAAGAGCACGAGCATTGGAGGAAGTCTCCGTCATTATGGGTGTTACTGAAACATCATTATGAGTATTTGGATAAAAAATATGAAAAAGAGGTTCACCCCATTCGTGTGATTCCTTAATCATTACCTAATGATTAGCTTAATTGAGGATAATAATTTTGTTAATTAGTAAAATCTGTACTTACACTGAATCTAAATGAGTTATAAGTTTCGGGTCTATTATATGTCGAATTATATCTTAGCCTAAATGATAGGCTTGAGGTTTCTCCAGCACCTCGTACTCTCCATGGATAAAAGTTGTCAGATAACTACAAATAAAGGCAAACATTATAATAAATATCTACAACAGTATGACTCATACAAAAACTATATCTTCTTTTTCTTATGAACAATAATTGTCATTAAGAAATAAGTAAAGAAAGTCTAAAGTCGGTTCGGGCCGACTATAATATACCCTGCACCATTTTGTACACCTACATTTTCGATGCCATCTTATATCCTTCAAAATTGTTGGGTGCACTATGTAAAGGTTTATGTTCCCATATACATATAGAGTGACACCTCTGAAATCGCCTAAATTTTGTCCACATTTGAGAGGTGTCCAAGTATGAGAGGTTAATTTTAATCTGTTAATATAGCAAAAGTCCCCAGACAACTGTCCAAGTTTGAGAGGTTTCCCTGTATATTTAAATTTGACCCGATCTGGACAAAATTTTTTAGGCTTCTACGAAATCTATAGACTTAAAATTGAAATCGGCTAATGCCCTAAGGTGGAACACCATGTTAGTAAATTAAATTTGGAAAATATTTAAATATACAGCAATTTTTAGACAACTTTACAAAAGACCATTTATTACACACAAAACAATTTTTTTCTGATTCAATCACGAAATTAATTGATACTATTAATTTTTAATTGAAACGTCTTCAATCATAGAAATGATAGTATCAATTAAAAAAATAATTGAATGTCAATTAAAAAGTTAATTGATCCAATTAAAAAATTAATTGGTACTATTATTTTTGTTATTGATTTTTGTTTAAATTAAAAAATTTGTTGAATCAATTAAATTTTTAATTGAATATTTTTTTAACACAATTAAAATTTTAATTGGAAAATTTTTCGTGAATTTTTTTTGTGTGTATTTATCGGTCGATGGATATGTATTAAAAGTATAAGAACATTTGAGTCATATGTACAAGTTTTCGACTTAACAGTGGTTAGTTTACAAGGAAAGTATGACCATTTTTTACCAAACCGGACAATCTGAACTTATTTCTATCAAATTTTATGCGCATACACAGAATGTTAATTATGCTCCCTGTGCAGAGTTACAAAGGGCATACGAGTGTTAATCGGGCGAAAGATATAATTCAAAATCTGAAACGATTTCAACCAAAGTTGGCATGCATGTGCATAAAGTTAATTTTACTACCTGTTAAAAGAAAATCGGAGTAAAAATTTGCCCTCTGTGGTTATATGAGTGTAAATCGGCCCAGACCTACTTTAAGGAATCCTTACTTCGGAGCGGAGTGGTGCAGTTTTTTTTTTTAATTTTATGATGTTTTCTTTTCCTGTAAAAATGTGCACTTCTTGGGCATTTTACCAGGAAAATTTAATTTTAGGTTATTTTCTAAAAAAGAGGCTAAAGTGCGAAAAGGCTTCGAATTCTATTGTGAAAATAGTTCCACGCATAGATGCAAATTGAGGACGTTTTCAGCACTGCCGACGAACGAGAAAGCTATGCAAAGAATATGAATATTTATACCCTGCGCCACACTGTGGAACAGGGTATTATAAGTTAGTGCATATGTTTGCAACAGCCAGAAGGAGACGAGATAGACACATGGTGTCTTTGGCAATAATACTCAGGATGGGTCCCTGAGTCAATCTAGCCATGTCCGTCCGTCCGTCCGTCTGTCTGTGAACACATTTTTGTGATCAAAGTCTAGGTCGCAGTTTAAGTTAAATCGCCTTCAAATTTGGCACAAGTTCCTGTTTTGTGTGAGAATAGAACCCAATTGATTTTGGAAGAAATCGGTTCAGATTTAGATATAGCTCCCATATATATCTTTCGCCAGATATGCACTTATAGGGACCCAGAAGCCAGAGTTTTACCCTGATTTCCTTGACATTTTGCACAAACATAACACTTGGTCGTATAGTCAAGTGTGCAAAATTTGATTGAAATCGGTTTAGATTTAGATATAGCTCCCATATATATCTTTCGCACGATATGGTCTTATATGGTCCCAGAAGCCAGAGTTTTACCCTAATTTGCTTCAAATTTTGCACCAGGAGAAAAATAAGTACTATAGTCAGGTGTGCGAAATTTGATTGAAATCGGTTCAGATTGAGATATAGCTCTCATATATATCTTTCGCCCGATATATACTTATATGGCCACAGAAGCCAGAATTTTAGCCGAAATTGGTTGAAATTTTGCACTAGGAGTACAATTAGTAGTGTAGTCAAGTGTGCTAAATTTTATTGAAATCTGTTCAGATTTAGATATAGTCCCCATATATATCTTTCGCCCGATTTTCCGTCGTATGACCACAGAGTTCAAAGTTGTTGTCCGATTTACGTGAAATTTTGCACAGGGAGTAGAATTAAAATACTAAGTATGCATGTCAAATTTGGTTGAAATCGGTTCAGATTTCTATATAGCTTCCATATATATGCTTTTCCGATTTGGGCAAAAATGACTAAAATACCCACATTTTCCATATAAACTCGCCACTGCTAAGTCGAAAACTTGTAAAAGCGACTCAAATTTTCTTTTATTTCTAATACATATATATCGATAAATCATAAATTCACTTTTGCGAAGTTGCCTCATAATTGGTTCAGATTAAAATGTTTCCCATATTTATTTTTATACCCTGGGCCACAATGTGGAACAGGGTATTATAAGTTAGTGCATATTTTTGTAACACCCAGAAGGAGACGAAATAGACACAGGGTGTCTTTGGCAATAATGCTCAGGGTGGGTCCCTGAGTCGATATAACCATGCCCGTCTGTCCGTCCGTCCGTCCGTCTGTCTGTGAACACATTTTTGTGATCAAAGTCTAGGTCGCAATTTAAGTCCAATCGCCTTCAAATTTGGCACATGTTCCTTATTTGGGTCAGAATAGAACCCTATTGATTTTCGAAGAAATCGGTTCAGATTTAGATATAGCTCCCATATATATCTTTCGCGCGATATGCACTAATATGGACCCAACAGCCAGAGTTTTATACCGATTTGCTTTAAATTTTGTACAAACATAACACTTATTCGTATAGTCAAGTGAAATTGATTGAAATCGGTTCATATTTAGATATAGATCCCATATATATCTTTCGCCCGATATGGACTTATATGGCCCCAGAAGCCAGATTTTTGGCCGAATTTGGTTGAAATTTTGCACTAGGATTACAATTAGTAGTACAGTCAAGTGTGCAAAATTTTATTGAAATCGGTTCAGATTTAGATATAGCTCCCATATATAGCCAGATTTTTGGCCTAATTGGGTTGGAATTTTGCACAGGGAGTAGATTTAGCATTGTAGCTATGCGTGCCAAATTTGGTTGAAATCGATTCAGATTTAGATATAGCTCCCATATATATCATTCGCTCGATATGGACTAATATGATCCTAGAAGCCATAGTTTTGGCCCAATTTGTTTGAAATTTTGCACTAGGAGTACAATTAGTAGTGCAGTTAAGTGTGCCAAATTTGATTGAAATCGGTTCAGATTTAGATATAGCTCCCATATATATCTTTCGCCCGATATGGACTATTATGTTTCTAATAGCCAGAGTTTTGGCCCAATTTGGTTGAAATTTTGCACAGGGAGTAGATTTAGCATTGTAGCTATGCGTGCCAAATTTGATTGAAATCGGTTCAGATTTAAATATAACTCCCATATATATTATTTTCTGATTTCGACAAAAATGGTCAAAATTCCAACATTTTCCTTGTAAAATCGCCACTGCTTAGTCGAAAAGTTGTAAAAATTACTCTAATTTTCCTAAACTTCTAATACATGTATATCGATCGATAAATCATAAATAAACTTTTGCGAAGTTTCCTTAAAATTGCTTCAGATTTAAATGTTTCCCATATTTTTTTACTAACATTGTGTTCCACCCTAGTGCATTAGCCGACTTAAATTTTGAGTCTATAGATTTTGTAGAAGTCTATCAAGTTCTGTCCAGATCGAGTGATATTTAAATGTATGTATTTGGGACAAACCTTTATATATAGCCCCCAACACATTTGGCGGATGTGATATGGTATCGAAAATTTAGATCTACAAAGTGGTGCAGGGTAGAATATAGTCGGCCCCGCCCGACTTTAGACTTTCCTTACTTGTTTTTACTAACATAAATTTGTTCAGGTGGAGTCAGATTTAAATGTATGTATTTGGGACAAAAACCTTTATATATAGCATCCAACACATTTGACAGATTTGATATAGAATCGAAAATGTGGATTTACAAAGTGGTGTAGGGTATAATATAGTCGGCCCCGCCCGACTTTAGACTTTCCTTACTTGGTTTTTGTTATTTTAATGAAATCAATAATTTGTTTATTTAAGTAATTTTTATTTTAATAATGTATTCAGATTATTAATTTTGTTCGGCTTGAGATCATAGAAACAATCGATTATTGATTATTTTTTAATATTTATTTCCAATATTTCGGTTAGTGCCAATAACCATCTCCAAAAGTCGATAAACTTTTCAATGAAGTCGTTTTGTCCTTATAATTAAGTGATTCGACCTAAAAATTGGTATCATAACGTGAAAGAAAATTTGTTTGCACTAAGATCGACTTGACTTTAATAATTCAGAAAAATTCTTTAAAATTAATGAACTTGTCCTTGTTTGTTGCCTTTTTGCATCTTGACTACAAAGCAAAAAAGTGTTCAAAAATAGGACATGTTTTTCAACACTTTATCTTAAAGACGTTTTCTACTTGAAACATAGGATAATTTCTACTGGAAGTCGAGTCTGAATTTGAAAACGTATGTTGTCGTTAACACCTTTGTAAAGCACTTTGATAGCATATGAAGAAAACAACTTGAAAAAACGAAAAATTAAAATTTGCTTCCTGGAATCAAGTACGCAAAACCTAAAATTAAATGAGAATTGCGCCTTAAAAGAATACTTACTTGAATTCTCCGCTTCTTTGGCTCGGAATCAATGCCAAAATCATTAGGATAAAAAAATAATCTTTGGAACCGTGTATGCTTTTTTTCAGTGTAATTGCTTTCTTTTTATACAGTGATAGAAAATGTTTCGTGATATTAACGACATTTGTCATTAAAATTGAGCGAATGAAATAATTTCATTAATACAATGAATCTTTTCGTTATTGTTATGAATTTTCTATTAAATAATGAAAAATGTCATACTATTAACAAAATCTTAATGCGAAAATGTCATTGGTTTCATTTTAATGAATATTTCTACACAAAGTTTTTCTTCTTCGAATTACCTTTTTCATCCTTGACTCATCCGATACCAATGAATTAAACACCAAACATACCCCCTTCTCCGTATGCTCACGAACAAAAATTTTGCAACAATCGTAATCGGTTTCATCGAAAGTACACGAAGTAAAAATTTCATTGCACCGAAATGCCATAAATTCAAACAGATCTTTCAGAACAATATTCTGAATTGCAGATGGAATGGAAGGAAGTTTTGTGAAATCTCCCAAATTGTTTAGTAAGGAAAATCCCATATTTTCCGTGGCTACCAATAAGTCATGAAATATTTTACGCATTTCATCTGTGGCATTTAGTGGTAGAAATTTTTCTTCTGCAGCCTTGTGACGTATCCAGTTGATATGATTGAAGGGACATAGAGCAACAGCCGGAAACGGAATGGAGTATACGGGTAGCCGGGGAGTATCTACAATTGTCACCAACACTTGATCGCGATGACGTTTTGTTAACATGGTGTACATAGTAATACAACCCGCGAAGCCGATTATCAATATCAAGAGCCAAAATATTCGTATTGGCCGTGGTATACCTGGTTCCCATATGTATTGGATACCATCGAAACACTCTTTACAAAATGTTGGAAGTTTTCTAGTGGACTTTGTCTTATTTGCTTTACGTTGAGTTGACACGAGCGTCACATTGAATGTCTGCAGTCCTTTGGGATGTTCAAAGTTTGTATTCTTATAGCGGACAAGTTCGTTTGGATAGAACATGATGCATGCCGCATTGGCGGTGTCTGAAAAAGGACTGAATGATTTTTTCATGGCAAATGGTTCACATTAGTCGTTTTCATAAATTATGGGGTAAAAAGTTTGTGAATTTATTTTTCGTTTAATATATAGGATTGTTATAAGTTTGATGTCTAAAACGTAAATGGTAGATGGTTGAGGTTTTTGAGCTTAATATAGAAATAGAAGGACAGTTAAGACTGAACTAGCCTACTAATCACATTAATTCAATCATATGAAAATTCAAGTAAAACCACTCATTCTCATTCGTCGATAAGTAGAAAAATTTATTTTCAACACAATTCAAACCCTTTGACATTTCGGGGACAGGATCTATTACCTCATAGTACCATAGTAACTGCCCAGCACAAAACTTTGCAAGTTGTTCTAAAGGTACAATTTTAAAAGCACTTCCAACAATTTCCTCCCAAAAATGTTCTTTATTTAACTACACAGGAAGTTATAAGAATTCAATTTTTATACCCTCCACCATAGGATGGGGGTACATTAACTTTGTCATTCCGTTTGTAACACATCGAAATATTGCTCTAAGACCCCATAAAGTATATGTATTCTGGGTAGTGGTGAAATTCTGAGTCGATCTGGTCATGTCCGTCCGTCCGTCTGTTGACATCACGCTAACATCCGAACGAAACAAGCTATCGACTTGAAACTTGGCACAAGTTGTTGTTATTGATGTAGGTCGGATGGTATTGCAAATGGGTCATATCGGTGCACTTTTACGTATAGCCTCCATATAAACGGATCCCACGATTTGGCTTGTGGAGACTCTAAGAGAAGCAAATTTCATCCGATCCGGCTGAAATTTGGTACATGGTGTTAGTATATGGTCTCTAACAACCATGCAAAAATTGGTCCACAGCGGTCCAGAATTATATATAGCCCCCATATAAACCGATCCCCCGATTTGGCTTGTGGAGACTCTAAGAGAAGCAAATCTCATCCGATCCGGCTGAAATTTGGTACATGGTGTTAGCATATGGTCTCTAACAACCATGCAAAAATTGGTCCACATCGGCCCATAATTATATATAGCCCCCATATAAACCGATCACCAGATTTGACTTCCGGACCCTCTTGGAAGACCAAAATTCATCTGATTCAGTTAAAATTTGGTACGTGGTTTTAATATATGGCCTCAAACACCCATGCAAAAGTTGATCGAAATCGGTCAATAATTATATATAGCCCCCATATAAACCGATCCCCAGATTTGACCTCCGGAGCCCCTTGGAAGAGCAAAATTCATCCGATTCGGTTCAAATTTGGTACGTGATGTTAGTATATGATATCCAACAACCATGCAGGAATTGGTTCATATCAGTCCATAATTATATATAGCCCCCATATAAACCGATCCCCAGATTTGACCTCCGGTGCCTTTTGGAGAAGCAAAATTCATCCGATCTGGTTGAAATTTGGTACGTGGTCCATGCCAAAAGTGGTCCATATCAGTCCATAATCATATATAGCCCCCATATAAACCGATTCCGAGATTTGGTTTTGGAGCCTCTAGGAGGTACAAATTTCATCCGAGTGAGTTGAAATTTGGTACATTGTGCTTGTATAATATGGCCGTTAACAACCATGCCTAACTAGGTAAATATCGGTCTATAGTTACATATAGCCCTCAGATAAATCGATCCCCAATCACACAAAAAATGGTCCATATCAAGTTCATAATCGTATATAGCCCCCATATAAGCGACCCCCATATTCCATTTCTGGCTCTCTTAGTATCGTGCAAAAAGTCCATATCGATTCGTAATTATTTGTAGACTTAACTATACATAACTTTTTTGTCTAATATATACCACGTATGGACTAAATCACAATTTAGAAAACGATGTTAAGAAGTTTTAAGATACCACAACCCAAGTAATTCGATTGTGAATAACAGTCTTTCGTAGAAGTTTCTATGCAATCCATGGTGGAGGGTACATAAGATTCGGCCTGGCCGAACTTACTGCCGTATATACTTGTTTTATTTCAATTAGGTTAAAAAAAGGGTAAGAATTAATAAAACGGTACAAATTGTTTAAATTTTGTAGAAAAATGCTAAATCCATTTTCGAAAAAATGTTTAAAAATATTTAAGGTCAAATTTATTTTAAATTGATAATTTTGCGTCAAATTTCATATTTTTTATTGATGTATATAACAGTTTTTCCGTACAAAAAAATCACTTTAGGAAATTATTTACTCAATATCCGTGAATCCATAGACACATTGAACACATGCTATATCATCCTGAAAAAAATCCAGAAGATAAATGTGGGTGCAATATCGTAGCATAATTGAACTTTTGGAAAACGCAGAAGTTTATTCCAATGAAACCACGGCAAATTTAATTTTTCCTTAAGTAAGGTTTTGTTTTTTCCTTTGATTCCCTTATCGTGATCTGTAGTAAAAATTCTTATCTTAAAACGCAACAAACAATGAACAACTGAAAAAATTATTTAACAACATCATGCAACATAACCAGAGACATGCAACACCATAAGACCATTTTTCACTTTTGCTAGCCACAAAATTGCAAGTTCATAGAATGTCCTTATTCTGCAGTTAAACACTTATCGCCCCCTGGCCGTCATCGATGGTTGAGAGCCCTTAATAAAATGAACGGTGATGGCGACAATATAAGGGACTAGGTGAGTAAATGTTGAACATAAAATTGCTTTTTACTTTGCAATGACAAACAGTTCCGGCCTCTTTCGTGTAATAAACACGGTAGCACATTACCACAATACAAGGAGGAGATTTTGCTGCAAAATCGCAAACTCCCTTGGGTTCTTGCAGCGGCGGGAAATATGCGTGTATGAACGTGGTTGAAATAAATTTTGCATATATCAACTTTGAATTTGATTATGATCAAATTGCCTAGTTAATATGTCATTGGACATTATAACCGTGTTAAAGCGTTGAAACCAGGTGACCTATGAAACACATTTGAGATTTATTGGTAAACTAGGTTGACTAGATGACAAGTTTAGAGTAAAATGTGTAATAAAGGTATACGTGTTGCAATATTTGAGTGCTTAAATACAGGCCGACGAATGTAAATACTTGACTGTTACACTGTATTTGGCGTTCCTCTCCTAATTTATTGAAGTTTTTAATGTTTTTCATGTGTTCGAAAAATACTGTTTTTCACATCTTTAGGTGTAAATATAAGGGGATTAATTCCTATATGTTTTCTCCATTAGGAGTTAGCATAAAGGACACAAAGAATGTGGATAAGTTCATTTGCCCGAACGGAAACATATACAGTGAGGCGTGTATAGATATGTATCTGACGTTTTCTATTCAATGACTCTACCTTAATCTTCTTTGTCTATACAGCTCGAATAATAAATAATTGTAAATTAAAAGAAAATAATGTGCTTGTATTATGACCATATAAATTTGAGTTTTATATCTCCATTGGTATTAGTTTATCTCCTGTACAGAGTATCCTATGTATGAGTTGCAGTATTTGATATAAATGAAATTGATTGTAAATTTGGAATAAAAAGTTGTCTAAGTTTTTTTGACATCTTTTTTATCTTCCTCTTTGGCCAATTTATGGCAATTGCTATGAAGTTTAATATCGCAAAAAATCTTTGTATTCATAATGTAATTCAGTTTTAAACATATAGCTGAAACAAAAATTCATATATTAGGTCACAAATCAAAAACTCCGGTTTATTGAAAGTCGGGGTTTCTCGGTTTAAAACGCAGGACTTGGACCTGGCGGACGGGTTTTTTAGAAACACATAACCGGTTCGACGGGGGTTCGTAAAAACACGAAATTTTGAAACGGAAAAAATAAATAAATATTTATAGACTCCTCCATATAAACCGATAAAGAACCCATGTGGCTTGTGTATGTATATAATCTACCATTTTACACTCTCTACTAACTTTGTCATTCCGTTTGCTTAAAATATACAAATCCTTTAAATGTTCATATTCTTGGACGTGGTGAAATTCTGAGTCGGGATCTAGGGTCTAGGGATGTCCCACCGTCTGTGGAAATCATGCTAACTTCCGAAAGAAACAAGCTACAGCAATCCTTCGATTTACGTCGCCTCGGTTTACGTTGTTTCGATTTACGTCGTCAAATTTTTCGTTCCATTCAACTTCGATTTACGTCGCCATTTGATTTGCGTCGTCGATTTTTTGCCAATTTTATCAGAAACGCCCTCCATAAATGGAATAACTACCAACGATGATGACATCGAAAAATTTATTTCTGAAATTCTTACCGAAAATTCGTCAAATTCCGATTGCATATACAGCAATCCCTCGATTTACGTCGCCTCGGTTTACGTTGATTCGATTTACGTCGTCAAATTTTTCGTTCCATCCAACTTCGATTTCAATTTTATCAGAAACGCCGTCCATAAGTGAAATAAATGCCAACGATGATGACATCGAAACATTTATTTCTGAAATTCTTACAGAAAATTCGTCAAATTCTGATTGCATATATAACGCAATTGTCGAATAGGTTTCCGTCGTTTCGATTAACGTCGTCAAATTCCGGAACCAAACACGTCATAAATTGAGGGATTACTGTATTGACTTGAAACTTGGTTTCAGTACCCAACAAAAAAGCGTCGCCAAAAAAGTGGTGAAAATGTTCTTTTTGTACCCGGAAGTGGTGCAAAATTGGCGCGGAAGCGATGTTCTTAACATGGGCTTGTCATAGAACAGATGTCCACCATTTCAATAGCAGTTGCACTGAATTTGCATCACTTCCGAATTCAGTGTTTCGGATGTGAATTAAAAATTTTAATGATATTTTGCCAAATAAATAATATTTCTAATTTTTCTAATTTTTTTGGCTTTTAATGCATTCTAACGCTTGTCTCAAACGTTTGAACTTAAATATTTTCAAAAATTTCAAATTTTTCTGGAAGAGATTTTGCATTTTTTTTCAATTTTTTTTTTTTTATAATTTGTACCACTTTATTTATTCTTGCTTTGTTTTTAACCTATTTGAAACAAAAAAGTTAAAATTACCTATTAAAAATATGAAAAAATCAAGTTGTAAAAAATTGAATTAAAAGAACTTCCTGTGTAGTTAAAATAAAGAACATCTTTGGGAGGACATTTTTGGAAGTGCTTTTAAAGTTGTGCTTTTAGAAGAACTTCCAAATATTTTTCCTGGGTAGTTGTTATTGAATTAGGTCTGATGGTATACAAATGGACCCTATTGAAACAATATTAAGTATAGCCCCATATAAACCGACCCCCATATTATTCTTGGGGAGGCTCTTGGAAGAGCAAATTTCATCCGATCCACATGAAATTTAGCTCTCTATTAGTCATAGTCGTTCACACCATATTTATTTATGGACTCCTCTATAAAAAAACGATCAAGACTCCACATGAACTAACGTACAATTTAGAAGTCAAAGGTTTAATATTTAATAGTACTTTGTAGATGCATGGTACATAAGATGTGCCCTGGCCGAAATTTCAGCTGTATTCACTTGTTTAATCTAACATAGACTCCATATGGAGCAACTTAAAAATTTGGAGACGATGTTCAAAAGTGTTAAAATACCTTGTCTGCATAATTATTACGACAACCTAGGTAACTTAATAGTGTATGACATATTTTTACTCAATCCGTGGTGGAGGGCAGGGCTGTGGAGTCTTGTCAATTTTGCTCGACTCCGGCTCCGACTCCAGCATTTCTTATTAGCCTCCAGGTGGTGTACCTAAATCTCATTTTAACAGTATTCTAATTGTAATTTTAAGGTGTAGTGTTCCAAAAGTAGACCGATATAAGTACTCTATTTTGCCATATGTGTTTTGTATGTTATGTCCAAAAGAACTCTAATTTTAATTTGTGATACGACTCGACGACAAATCTCAGCATTTTAGGAATGTAAAGAACTCTGCATTTTAATATCAGGCTAATAAATTAAAATACGACACAAGACCACATCAAAATATGGGTAGACAACAACAATCTCCAGAATATGAATTTATAAAAACACAAAATAATTAGGCTTCCAGATGTCTAAGAAGTAAAATCTTGGTATTGGTCTATATAGGTATTTTATAAACAAGTATATACGGCCGTAAGTTCGGCCAGGCCGAAGCTTATGTTCCTCCATCATGGATTGCGTAGAAACTTCTTCTAAACACTGTCATCCACAATCGAATTACTTAAGTTGCGGTAACGCTTGCCGATGGCAAGGTATCTTAAAACCTCCTAACACCATCTTCTAAATTGTATGTAAGTCCATGCGTGTTATATATTAAATCAAAAAAGATCGATCCAATACGTATATAATTCAGTTTGACAAAGTAGACATAAAATTTTGACAAAATTTTCTACAGAAATACAATTTTAACAAAATTTTCTATAGAAATAAAATTTTCACAAAATTTTCTATAGAAATAAAAATTTTGACAAAATTTTCTATAGAAAGAAAATTTTGACAAAAATTTCTACAGAAATAAAATTTTTACAAAATTTTCTATAGAAATAAACTTTTGACAAAATTTCCTATAGAAATAAAATCTTGGTAGATTATTTTTGGCTCGAGTGGCAACCATGACTATGAACCGAATAAAATTTTAACAAAATTTTCTCTAGAAATAAAATTTTGACAAAATTTTCTATAGAAATAAAATTTTGACAAAATTTTCTATAGAAATAAAATTTTGGTAGATTATTTTTGGCTCTAGTGGCAACCATGATTAGAAACCGATATGGACCAATTTTTGTGTGATTGGACCAATTTTGGTATGGTTGTCAGCGACCATATACCAACACCACGTTCCTAATTTTAACCGGATCGGATGAATTTTGCTCCTCCAAGAGGCTCCGGAGGTCAAATCTGGAGTGCGTTTTATATGGGGGCTATATAATTATGGGCCGATATGGACCAATTGTGGCACGGTTGTTAAATATCATATACTAACACCATGTTCCAAATTACAACCAGATTGGATGAAATTTTCTTCTCTTGGAGACTTCGCAAGCCAAATCTGGGGATCGGTTTATATGGGGGCTATATATAATTATGAACCGATGAGGACCAATTTTTGCATGGTTGTTAGAGACCATATACCAACATCATGTACCAAATTTCAGGTGGATCGGGTGAAATTTGTTTCTCTTTGACGCACCGCAACCCAAATCTGGGGATCGGTTTATATGGGCGCTATATATAATTATGGACCGATGAGGACCAATTTTTGCACGGTTGCTAGAGACCATATACCAATACCATGTACCAAATTTCAGCTGGATCGAATCCAATTTGCTTCCCTTTGCAAGCCAAATCTGGAAATTGGTTTATATGGGTCTATATATAATTATGGACCGATGTGGACCAATTTTTGCATGTTTGTTAGAGACCATATGCCAACATCATGTACCAAATTTCAGCCGGATCGGATGAAATTTGCTTCTCTTTGAGGCTCCGCAAGCCAAATCTGGGGATCGGTTTATATGGGGGCTATATATAATTATGGACCGATGTGAACCAATTTTTGTATGATTGTTAGAGACCATATACCAACACCATGTACCAAATTTCAGCCGGATCGGATGAAATATGCTTCTCTTAGAGGCTTCACAAGCCAAATCTGGGGATCGGTTTATATCGGGGCTATATATAATTAAGGACCGATATGGACCAATTTTTGCATGGTTGTTAAAGACCATATACCAACATTATGTACCAAATTTCAGCCGGATCAGATGAAATTTTCTTATCTTTGAGGCTCCGCAAGCCAAATCTGGGGATCGATTTATATGGGGGCTATATATAATTATGGACCGATGTGGACCAATTTTTGCATGGTTGTTAGAGACCATATACCAACACCATGTACCAAGTTTCAGGCGGATCGGATGAAATTTGCTTCTCTTTTAGGCTCCGCAAGCCAAATCTGGGGATCAGTTTATATGGGGGCTATATATAATTATGGACCGATGTGGACCAATTTTTGCATGGTTGTTACAGACCATATACAAACACCATGTACCAAATTTCAGCCGGATCGGATGCAATATGCTCCTCTTTGAGGCTTCGCAAGCCAAATCTGGAGATCGGTCAATATGGGGTATATATATAATTATGGACCGATGTGGAGCAATTTTTGCATGGTTGTTAGAGACCATATACAAACACCATGTACCAAATTTCAGCCGGATCGGATGCAATTTGCTCCTCTTTGAGGCTTCGCAAGCCAAATCTGGAGATCGGTTTATATGGGGTCTATATATAATTATGGACCGATGTGGACCAATTTTTGCATGGTTGTTAGAGACCATATACAAACACCATGTACCAAATTTCAGCCGGATCGGATGAAATATGCTTCTGTTAGAGGCTCCACAAGCCAAATCTGAGGGTCCCTTTATATGGGGGCTATATGTAAAAGTGGACCGATATGGCCCATTTTCAATACCATCCGACCTACATCGATAACAACTACTTGTGCCAAGTTTCAAGTCGATAGCTTGTTTCGTTCGGAAGTTAGCGTGATTTCAACAGACGGATGGACGGACGGACGGGCGGACGGACGGACATGCTTAGATCGACTCAGAATTTCACCACGACCCAGAATATATATACTTTATGGGGTCTTAGAGCAATATTTCGATGTGTTACAAACGGAATGACAAAGTTAATATACCCCCATCCTATGATGGAGGGTATAAAAATAAATCTGTATAAAAAAGAAATATCAAAATCAAAATGCAAATCTAATCAGATAGAAAGTTTAGATGTTAAACAAACTTTCTCCCAAAAGTCCGCCTCAGGTGGCACGTTGGCAGAGGTTTAATTTAAAATTACAGCTTTCAAGGACATCGGGTGTATATGGAGATTTCTCAAATAATTATCTCCATATACAAAATCTGGGCCGACGGGAAATTTCCGCATTTTTTATGGATCCCAAATAACTCAAAATTTCTGACAAATCTTATGAAAATTTTAGACTGGGAAAAATTTCTTAAAACAAATCGGGGAAGGGTTTATACGTAGGTGCTATATCACACAATTTTTCGTTATGACCCATCTTCGAACTCAACATGCCTGCCAAAAATTCAGAACGTTAGGTTCCACTGCTATATTGCCTTAAAATTGTACCATTATCAAGAGTATATATAGGCTTAAAAATCGGTAGTTTAATATGTTAAAAATGGACTACACAATTGATCAATCCAGCCCATATTCTAGTAAAACCTACACTTTATATCACCGTGAAATATCACCTATATAAATACACTTTGAATGGCCTGAAATCCAGTACTTCGTTTTTCTCTGTTCGATTAAAAACCCCAATCGAATCTAATTTGTCGAAATGTTTCTTTTGTTACAAAGATATGAAGTATTTTTCAAATTTTGTTTCGTCGGAGTCGAGCAAATTTTATACGACTCCGGCTCCGACTCCACAGGCCTGGTGGAGGGTATATAAGATTCGCCTGGCCGAACTTTCGTCCGTATATACTTGTTTTGTATAATGTTTCCTGTTCCCGATTTCTAATTTGAGATATAAAACTAAGCCGCCAAAAGTTTCTGTTTTATTTGCTTTGGTTGGAATCACAAATGCAGAAGACCTCTCTTTTCTTTTCTAAATAAAATAGTCTGGAAATTTATTATGAAAATGAAAATTTTATTTGAAATTAAAATGTTAATTATTTGTATGACAAAAAAAAAAAGAAAATTCTTATAAAGGGTGATTCTTTTGAGGTTAGGATTTTCATGCATTAGTATTTGACAGATCACGTGGGATTTCAGACATGGTGTCAAAGAGAAAGATGCTCAGTATGCTTTGACATTTCATCATGAATAGACTTATTAACGAGCAACGCTTGCAAATCATTGAATTTTATTACCAAAATCAGTGTTCGGTTCGAAATGTGTTTCGCGCTTTACGTCCGATTTATGGTCTACATAATCGACCAAGTGAGCAAACAATTAATGCGATTGTGACCAAGTTTCGCACTCAGTTTACTTTATTGGACATTAAACCAACCACACGAATGCGTACAGTGCGTACAGAAGAGAATATTGCGTCTGTTTCTGAGAGTGTTGCTGAAGACCGTGAAATGTCGATTCGTCGCCGTTCGCAGCAATTGGGTTTGTGTTATTCGACCACATGGAAGATTTTACGCAAAGATCTTGGTGTAAAACCGTATAAAATACAGCTCGTGCAAGAACTGAAGCCGAACGATCTGCCACAACGTCGAATTTTCAGTGAATGGGCCCTAGAAAAGTTGGCAGAAAATCCGCTTTTTTATCGACAAATTTTGTTCAGCAATGAGGCTCATTTCTGCTTGAATGGCTACGTAAATAAGCAAAATTGCCGCATTTGGAGTGAAGAGCAACCAGAAGCCGTTCAAGAACTGCCCATGCATCCCGAAAAATGCACTGTTTGGTGTGGTTTGTACGCTGGTGGAATCATTGGACCGTATTTTTTCAAAGATGCTGTTGGACGCAACGTTACGGTGAATGGCGATCGCTATCGTTCGATGCTAACAAACTTTTTGTTGCCAAAAATGGAAGAACTGAACATGGTTGACATGTGGTTTCAACAAGATGGCGCTACATGCCACACAGCTCGCGATTCTATGGCCATTTTGAGGGAAAACTTCGGAGAACAATTCATCTCAAGAAATGGACCGGTAAGTTGGCCACCAAGATCATGCGATTTGACGCCTTTAGACTATTTTTTGTGGGGCTACGTCAAGTCTAAAGTCTACAGAAATAAGCCAGCAACTATTCCAGCTTTGGAAGACAACATTTCCGAAGAAATTCGGGCTATTCCGGCCGAAATGCTCGAAAAAGTTGCCCAAAATTGGACTTTCCGAATGGACCACCTAAGACGCAGCCGCGGTCAACATTTAAATGAAATTATCTTCAAAAAGTAAATGTCATGGACCAATCTAACGTTTCAAATAAAGAACCGATGAGATTTTGGAAATTTTATGCGTTTTTTTTTTTTAAAAGTTATCAAGCTCTTAACAAATCACCCTTTAAAATACGTATGTTAGTCGAGGAAAAAATATCACTAAGCATTGGGAGTAACGCTACGTTGCACCAATTGCAAATGGTTCTTAATGAAACAGGTAACACCACGATAAGCCCTTTCACAAGGACTGCTGCCTTGTTCATTGTTATCTACGCAAGATTCAATCTTGGCATGGACATCATTGTTATGATCGGCTTCAGCATTTGCACCAACCAATTGTTGGTGAATGTAGTCAACATTGAATCCAGAGGATTCATCGAACAAGCCAAACTTAACGAAGACACATTTCAAGTAGCATTTCGTAACATCATCCTCAGGATATTGCCACTTTTTATATTGCTCCACTAGATTTTCGGGAACTTTTAATTCGGATACACATTCGTTCCGATATTGTAAGAGATTCTCTCGAGTTTTCACAACATATTCAGCAGAAGACTACAGGGAGAGAGAGAGGATGAAGAATAACAAAATTTTAATAAGTCGAAATATTTAGAGTTTTCCAAATTGCTTACCAAAGCAATGAATAGACAAACGGCAACAAATACTTTCATGATGTTAATAGCGATGATGTTTCAAGAGCGACTGCTTAAAATGAACTGTGACTATCCACTGTTTTTAAGGGCTATATATACTCATACGATAAGTGACTGAATAGCATTCCTAGTTTTTCTACCTGTTGTTTTCTTATAAAAATCACCCCTAAGTGTTAAATTACACATGGACCTACGAATGGAAAAATTGAATTTGTTTATTGTAATCTCTAAACTACCTGTTTCTTATCTAGGAAATATACTGACGGAATACTAAGTCCATGCCTTAAGACTTCATTACTGCAATCCAACAATAACTTAGATAGTATGTATACTGCTATTTATAAAGAACGTTCATATTTTCTCTACCAGTTATCAGTAGCTTGGGAAATTTTATGTATGTGTGGGATATTTTTCTTTCCTTATTCTAAAATTAATAGATTTTTTGTATACAAAAGTAATAAAGATAAAGTAAATTAAGTCTAATGTCGGCAATATAAAAACATAGTTGCACTTATCCTTGAAGAAAATTATAAAAGAAAATTACCCCAATCTTTCATATGCTTTAGGATAGAAATGAATAAAATAGCGTCTCATTATCTTTCATATATTATCGGATTATATATGAGAAATATCTACACTAAAAACAGTTACTTGGATCCAAACCTTCGTTTAGGGTGTTTGGCATTGTCCCCGATTCAAAATGCAATCCAATTTTTATTCTGGGCTATAATATTTTAAAATTAGGTTACAGACTTCAATTGCCGAATTTCTATTTTCGTTGTATGATAACAAATAACTTTAAAAATCCAAATTAAAATAAATACTTCAAAGAAAAATGAGTTTTCTTATTTCAAAGAAAAAAAACCTCAAGGATGTAAAATTCTCAAAATAATTCCTAACCTATTCTTTGAGCTTTTCATCTTAAGCCAAGAATTCAAAAACCTTAAATCGTGGTGCTAAAATTTCAAAGATGAGTGTCCTAAATTTAAAGAAGTAAATTGTTTTTTTTAGTTACTTTATATTAAAGAAATGTGTCTTCCTTGTTAGAGGATTGGGGCTATACAAAAAACTGGACCTACACGCAAAGAAAAAAAAACGTTTGGAAAACGTGTACCGAAAACGTTTTTCTTTTGTTAGAGTTTTTTGAATTGCTTCGAAAAGTATACACTTTTATCACCAAAAAAATTCGTTTGTTACAAAATTTTTATTTTTTCAGTAAAAAAAGTTATTTTTGAACCAACAACACAGTCCATTTCGTTTATACTGTTCTTTTCTAAATTTAGGTCTTTAATAAGACACATTTTACAGTTCATAGTAAAAATTGAATATAGTAGAATGTAATGTTGAAAAATTTTTCGGAATCTTCCGATCATATCTGGAATATATGTAAAAAAAAAAAAAAACTTTGGTCGAAGCAGGGATCGAACCCACGACCCTTGGCATGCAAGTCAGACGTAGCAACCACTGCTCCACGGTGCCCAACTAAATGTATTTTTCTGTTAAATAAACTTTGTTTAATCGGCTCGTGGGCGCCGCAAGCTATGCTATATAAATATAACTTAGTTATATGGGTAATTGTCTATTGATGACAATAACGGCTACATGGCTCAGTGGATAGTGTGTTGGCTTACAAATTGCATGGTCCGCGGTTCGATTCTCCGTCCAGGCGAAAGGTAAAAAAATTAAAAATTTATAAAATCGTATAATTTCTTCTACATTGTTTGTGTTACAGAAAAAGGTGCTAAGAACTAAAAAACTTCGTGGAAGTGGGAAAGATGTGAGGGAAAATGCAATTAGCCAGAAAAAAATTTTTTTGAGTTAGTCTTTGTGAAATTGTTTTTACATCTTGGAAAAGAATAAACGTTTATCACAAAAAGTATATACCTTTCTTCCAAATACACTTCCTTCCAACGAAAAGCAAATGAGAAACGAACTTTGTTTGTCTAAAATTTCGTTTGGCAGGAAAGAATTATTTTTTTGCGTGTATCTAGCCCATTTTCGAATTTGAACACAAAAAAAAAACAAGTATATACGGCCGTAAGTTCGGCCAGTCCGAATCTTATGTACCCTCCACCATGGATTGCGTAGGAACTTCTACTAAAGGCTGTCATCCACAATCGAATTACTTGGGTTGCGATAACACTTGCCGATGGCAAGGTATCGTAAAACTTTTTAACACTGTCTTCAAAATTGTAAGTTAGCCCATACGGGGTATATATTAAACAAAAAAAGGCCGATTAAATACGTATATAATATAGTTTGACAAAATTTGACAAAATGAAAACTTGACAAAATCTTCTATAGAAATAAAATTTTGACAAAATTTTCTATAGAAATAAAAACTTGACAAAATTTTCTATAGAAATAAAATGTTGACAAAATTTTCTATGGAAGTAAAATGTTGACAAAATTTTGTATAGAAATAAAATGTTGACAAAATTTTCTACAGAAATAATTTTTTTACAAAATTTTCTATAAAAATAAAATTTTGACAAAACTTTCTATGGAAATAAAATTTTGACAAACATTTCTATAGAAATAAACGTTTGACAAAACTTTCTATAGAAATGAAATTTTGACACAACTTTCTATAGTAATAAAATTTGACAAAATTTTCTATGGAAATAAAGTTTTGTTAGATTATTTTTGGCGAAATGGGCCAATTTTTGTGTAATAAGTCATCGGCTATATATAACTAAAGACCGATATTGACCAATTTTTACATGGCTGTTAGAGGCCATATATTGACAAAATGTACCAAATTTCAACCGCATCGGATGACTTTTGCTATATATAATTATGGACCGATATGGACCAATTTTTGCATGGTTGTTAGATACCATATACTAACACCATGTACCAAATTTCAACTGGATCGGATGAATTTCGCTCCTCCAAGAGGCTCCTGAGGTCAAATCTGGGGATCGGTTTATATGGGAGCTATATATAATTATGAACCGATATGGACCAATTTTTGCATGGTTGTTAGAGACTATATACTAACACCACGTACTAAATTTCAATTGGATCGGATGAATTTTGCTCCTCCAAGAGGCTCCGAAGTTCAAATCTGTGGATCGGTTTATATGGGAGCTATATATAATTATGAACCGATATGGACCAATTTTTGCATGGTTGTTAAAGGCCCTACACTAACATCAGGTACCAAATTTCAACAGGATCGGATGAATTTTGCCCCTCCAATAGGCTCCGGAGGTCAAATTTGGGGATCGGTTTATATGGGGGCTATATATAATTATGGACCGATATGGACCAATTTTTGCATGGTTGTTAGAGACCATATACTAACATCAGGTACCACATTTCAACCGGATCGGATGAATTTTTCTCCTCCAAGAGGCTCCGGAGGTCAAATCTGGGGATCGGTTTATATGGAGGCTATATATAATTATGGACCGACATGGACCAATTTTTGCATGGGTGTTAGAGACCGTATACTAAGACCACGTACTAAATTTCAACCGGATCGGATGAATTTTGCTCCTCCAAGAGGCTCCGGAGGTCAAACCTGGGGATCGATTTATATGGGAGCTATATATAATTATGGACCGATATGGACCAATTTTTACATGGTTGTTAGAGGCCGTATACTAACATCAGGTACCAAATTTCAACCGGATCGGATGAATTTTGCTGCTCCGGGAGGCTCCCCAAACCAAATTTGGGGATCGGTTTATATGGGGGCTATACGTAAACGTGGTCCGATATGGCCGATTTTCAATACCATCCGACGGACGGACGGACGGACATGCTTAGATCGACTCAGAATTTCACCACGACCCAGAATATATATACTTTATGGGGTCTTAGAGCAATATTTCGATGTGTTACAAACGGAATGACAAAGTTAATATACCCCCATCCTATGGTGGAGGGTATAATAACGAATCTGAGCCAAATTTAAGAACAATAGCTTCATTTTTGAATGCTGTAGAGTGATTATAACAGACAGAGGGTCATCGTTAGATGGTCTTAAAACTTCTCCATGGTCCAGGAAATTATGAGTCGATATGGATATGTCCGTCCGTCCGGACAGCCTGGGTATAAGTACCCAGCAAACAAAGCGTCGCCAAAAAAGTAGTGAAAATGTTCTTTTTGGATCCGGAAGTGGTGCAAAATTGGCGCAGAAGCGATGAATTTAACACGGGCTTGCCATAGGACGGATGTCCACCATTTCAAATGCCGTTGCACTGAATTTGCAGCACTTCTTAAGGTGTGATCCGCATTTAGTGTTTTGTATGTAAATTAAAAAATTTTGCAATAATTTGCCAAATAAATATTTTTTTTCAAATTTTTACAAAGTTGTCGTTAACTCGTTTTTAAATGACTTTAATAGCATACGACGAAAAAAGCTGAAAAAGCGAAAAATTAAAATTTGCTTCCTGGAAGCAAGTACACAAAACCCAAATTTAAAAGTGAATTGTGTTTTAAAATTATCCTTACTTGTATTCTCCGCGTCTTTGGCTCGGAATCAACACCAACATTTTTAAAGTAAAGAGAAAATCTTTGGAACCGGGCATGCTTTTTTTCAGTGTATGTAGGTCAGATGGTATTGCAAGTGGACCATGTAGGACCACTTTTAGATATATCCCCCATATAAGCCGATCCCCAGATTTGTCTTACGGAGCCTTTTAGTAGAGCAAATTTCATGCGATCTGGTTGAAATTCGGTATGTGATGTTAGTATATGCCCACTCAAAACCGTGCAAATATTTGTCCATTTGTTTCCTACAATCAAGTACGCAAAACTCAAATTTAAAAGAGAATTTAAATGAGCCCTTACTTGCCGTACCAAATTCCTCCCTAGCACTGCAAATATGTCTTCCACATCTTCGCCGCATTCCTCGTCACTGGATCATCCCAATCTCAGGTCAAAATTTGTTCAATATCATTGTTTTCCAAATCTTTTTATACCCTGCGCCACACTGTGGAACCCTTCTACATTGGTCTACTTAGTTACCAGATCCTAAACCCATTGAAAACCTTTGGGGAGAGTTAAAACACAGAATTGGGAATGAAACATTTAAAAATAAAGAACAACCTTGGAATTTTGTGAAGATAACATGGTAATGAAAACTTAGATGAAAGCTGTCGGAAGCTTGTAAGCAGTATGTCAAAGCGAGTATCAAATGTTATCAAAATAAAGTTGGATACACTGGTTATTGATAATGTAACAAAATTATGTTCAATTTAAACCAAAAAAATTCAAGTAGACCTGTATATTTCACGATTTTGGAAAATTACTTGGATGCGGTAACACTTGTCGATGGCAAGGTATCTTAAAACTTCCTAACACCGTAATATATACCACATAGTCCATACGTGGTATATATTAAACTAAAAAAGGACGAATAAATACGTATATAATTAAGTTTAAAGTTTCTATAGAAATAAAATTTGGAAAAAAATTTCTATAGAAATAAAATTGTGACAACATTTTCTATAGAAATAAAATTTTGACAAAATTTTCTATAGAAATAAAATTTTGACAAAATTTTCTATAGAAGTAAAATTTTGAAATAAAATGTTTGGCAAAATTTGACAAAATTTTCTATAGAAATAAAATTTTGACAAAATTTTCTACAGAAATAATATTTTGACACTGTTTTCTATAAACATAAAATTTTGGTAGATTATTTTTGGCTCGAGTGGCAACCATGATTATGAACCGATATGGACCAATTTTTGTGTGATTGGGGATCGGCTATATATAACTATAGACCGATATGGACCAATTTTGGCATGGTTATTAGCGGCCTTATACTAACACCACGTTGCAAATTTCAACCGGATCGGATGAATTTTGCTCCTCCTCCGGAGCAAAATTCATCCGATCCGGAGATCAAATCTGGGGAACGGTTTATAAATTTCAACCGGATCGGATGACTTTTGCTCCGCTAAGAGGCATGGTCATTAAAGAACATATACCAACACCATGTACCAAATTTCAGCCGGATCGGATGAAATTTGCTTCTCTTAGAGGCTCCGCAAGCCAAATCGGGGGATCGGTTTATATGGGGGCTATATATAATTATGTACCGATGTAGACCAATTTTTGCATGGTTCTTAGAGACCATATACTAACACCATGTACCAAATTTCAGCCGGATCGGGTGAAATTTGCTTCTCTTAGTGCAATCGCAAGCCAAATTTGGGGGTCCATTTATATGGGGGCTATACGTTAAAGTGGATCGATATGGCCCATTTGCAATACCATCCGACCTACATCAATAACAACTACTTGTGCCAAGTTTCAAGTCGATAGTTTGTTTCGTTCGAAAGTTAGCGTGATTTCAACAGACGGATGGACATGCTCAGATCGACTCAGAATTTCACCATGACCCAGAATATATATACTTTATGGGGTCTTAGAGCAATATTTCGATGTGTTACAAACGGAATGACAAAGTTAATATACCCCCATCCTATGGTGGAGGGTATAAAAAATTGTCAGTCACAGTTTCACTCCAATAAACGCGAAATTTTCCAGAAAGTTTAGAATACATTTTAGCTATGTTTGTTTAAACCGATTAATATTTAGGTATATCATTCATATGTATGTACTCCCGGTTTGGGGAAATGTGGTAGAAAATCCCACATTTGTTTGACTTAGAACATCTATATCCATCTTTTTTGTCTATTGTATATACCGGTCCATTTTGTAATATGTTCTACATACACCGATCTACATGTTTTCAAGAGTGGCCCGATAAATACATAGCTACGCTCGTTAAACCAGTTTAAATTTCATGTCATCTTATTTGCTAGAGATAATTTTAAACGGCCAAATAGAGAATTTTCTAACAATTGTCTTAAGAAATTTCATTGGAAGTGGAAAAATTGGATGGATGATCACTGGATGTCCTTAAAAAGTAATGCTTCACTGAAAAGAATATTGTTATGAGGGCAATGCCTTTGAATATTAATACGAATGTGTTTTTGCTTAGCATAGAAGTCGTACTTCTCTGATATTTTTCTTTGTCCAAAAGTCGAAAAGCTTTTCAATGAAGTTGTTATGTCTGGTACATTTGCCCAAATATATCCGTTTCTCAGTTATACACGTTTCTGAAATTTCACCATTACAAAGATTGACATAGAGTTCTCGTCTTCATGAGGTTAACAACGAAAATATATTTTGCATATAGACGTAAGAGACAATTTTGAGTAACGTAAACCTATTATATATTTTTCGCCCGATTTTCCAAAATATATTTTTTTACCATATTATTCTAGTTTTGTGTCTGGTAGTCTAAAAATTGTTGCAAGATATTGTTTTGCATCGATTACTTTTAAGATTTGCTGGCCTTGTATATTGCTGTTTTTACCACAAGCGGTCACCCTTCGACATCAGATTTTTCTCCCATTTCTTTCTATTACCCCCTCTCAAAAAAAAAAAAAAATATTTGAAATTATTTAAATTTGTAAAAATGTGAATTTATTGAAAATGTTATGCTTAAATCCTATAAACTATTGTTTTGTTTTTATAAACAACATATCACTATTCTTGAGTTGTAACACTACGCTGAACCAACTGCAAATTGTTCTTGAAGAAACAGATGGCACCACGGTATGCCCATTCACAGGCATTGCTTCCTTGTTCGTTCTTATCAACGCAGGATTCAATCTTAGCATGAACGGAATCATCATGACTGGCTTCAGCATTAACACCAACCAATTGATGATGGATATTCTCTACATCGAAACCAGTTTCGGGACTGAAAAGACCGAATTTAACGAAGACACATTTCATGTAGCACTGGGTGATTTCATCATTAGGATATTGCCATTTTTTGTATTGCTCCACGTGCTCAGCTGGGACTTTTAATTCTTCGACACATTCGTTGCGGAATTGCAAGAGATTTTCCCGAGTTTTGACCACATATTCAGCAGAGGCCTATAAATGAAAATTATTATTATATTTATAAATTAAATTATTTGTAGCAGTTATTGGAATATATAATCTTACCAAAGTGAACAATAAACAAACTGCAATGAATACTTTCATGATGATGTCAAGTTAAAGAGCGATCAAGAGAAATTGTATGTTTGTCTCAAAACGCAGCAGTATTTATACTCGCTTTTGACATAAAATGTTGACTAGATTACCTGTTCGTTGTTCTTGTGAGTACTTGTCAGACCCATGTTATCCTTCATTGTTTACAAGAACACTCGTATTGTATTTCGTTTAATTCTATCCTAAAGAAGTTCTGTATTTGTGGGTGTGCATGTAAAACCCAAGTCTTATCATCCCTAAATCTTCTTCCACTTGATGTCATTTTAACGATCAATGCTATAGAATAAGGGCCCTTTTTCAGGTAGTAATGAAGTTCATTTGAAAATGGTGCATTTAAAGTGACTGTGAGAATATTTTCAGCAATAAATCAATATCCACGTTTTATGAACATGAGCAATTTAGTTATGCAGTGGGATATTTTATTTTAATAATTTTGTTGAAGAATTTATGAAACCAGATAAGGAAAGGCTAGATATGAAAACAATTCACAATGTGGATTGATATTTTTTGATAGCGATATCTTTTTCTTAAGAGACTTTATGGGCTGTTCCTAGATATTCTTGTGGAAAATTACTGACAAAATTTTTATAGAAGGTTTCACTTAGTAGAATTAGAACTCCGATTTGTTTATACTATCAATTCTTCAGCAGTTGAAGAAGTGGTTTCATACAAAGATTTAGGCGATGTTTTTGATAGTAAGTTTTCTTTGAAAATCATATTAATACCTAAATCCCTTATGCTTATGCACTCCTGGCTTTTATAAACAGAAATTGCAAAGACTTTTCGGATGAGAATTGAATTGAGTGCAGAAAAGATTTATAAAATTAGCCTTTTACGCATATATTTTGAAAACTCTGAACCCGAATATATTTCAAAATATAGACTTATATCACTATAGTCTCTTAAAAATAGAAGAAAGTTTGCTTTACAATTATTTCTCTACAAATGATGCAATGAGTCTATTGTTTTCCGGATTTTCTTAACTTGTTACCATTTTATGCTCCTTGCCGTCAACTACGTCATTATACACCTTTTTGTATTTCTTCGCAGATCAAATTGTGCCAATTTCGAATTATTCCATTTACTAGAGCCTTAAAAGAATTTAACAGAATTTTTAATTCCAATATAGACTTGTTTGGACCCTTAAGTAATTTTGTAACTATGTTAAATATTGTATATGTCAAAACAAATATTATAAAGATATAGTTAACTATGTTATATATATTTTTTTGTTTATATAAATAATATACCTTGTAAATTAATTGCTTAGTTTGTAAGGAGCTTTGCGTTTCCCTTGACTTAAATAAATAAATCTCTATTCGTTCTTGAGGAGAAAATCAAGAGTAAATCCATATTCCTGCACCCTCAAAAAAAAAAAAAAATCGCTTCTTTAACATATGTTCCAAACATATTTTGCAGGAAGCACGTATAATATTGGATACTGCCGAAACATTAAACGGAGAATCGAACAGGTTTGTAAGTCTAGGTTGATGTTTGTTGTAAAAGATTTGGTACGTGATGTTAATACGATGGCGGTTCGCAGACTTCTTACACGCAAAAAAATAATTCTTTCCTCCCAAACGAAATTTTAGACAAACAAAGTTCGTTTCTCATTTGCTTTTCGCTGTAAGGAAGTGTATTTGGAAGAAAAGTATATACTTTTTGTGATAAACGTTTATTCTTTTCCAGGATGTAAAAACAATTTCATAAAGACTAACTCAAAAAAAAAAAACAAGTAAGGAAAATCTAAAGTCGGGCGGGGCCGACTATATTATACCCTGCACCACTTTGTAGATCTAAAATTTCGATACCATATCACATCCGTCAAATGTATTGGGTGTATATATAAAGGTTTGTCCCAAATACATACATTTAAATATCACTCGATTTGGACAGAATTTGATAGAATTTTACAAAATCTATAGACTCAAAATTTAGCACTAGGTTGGAACACAATTTTAGTAAAAAATGTGGGAAACATTTAAATCTGAAGCAATTTTAAGGAAACTTCGCAAAAGTTTATTTATGATTTATCGCTCGATATATATGTATTAGAAGTTTAGGAAAATTAGAGTCATTTTTACAACTAAATCGGTGTTAAAAATTGGCCTCTGTGGTCATATGAGTGTGAATCGGGCGAAAGCTATATATGGGAGATATATTAAATCATAGCTACAATGCAAAATCTACTCCCTGTGCAAAATTTCAACCAAATTGAGCCAAAACTCTGGATTCTGGGGCCATATAAGTCCATATCGGGCGAAAAATATATATGGGAGCTATATCTAAATCTGAACCGATTTCAATCAAATTTAGCACACATGACTATACTACCAATTGTACTCCTGGTGCAAAATTTCAAGCTAATCGGGATAAAACTCTGGCTTCTAGGTCCATATAAGTGCATATCGGGCGAAAGATATATATGGGAGCTATATCTAAATCTGAATCGATTTCAATCAAATTTGGCACGCATAGCGACAATGCTAAATCTATTCCCTATGCAAAATTTCAACCAAATTGGGCCAAAACTCTGGCTTTTAGAACCATATAAGTCCATATCGGGCGAACAATATATATGGGAGCTATATCTAAATCTGAACCGATTTCAATCAAATTTTGCACACTTGACTATACGACTAAGTGTTATGTTTGTACAAAATTTCAAGCAAATCGGTATAAAGCTCTGGCTGCTGGATCCATATAAGTGCATATCGGTCGAAAGATATATATGGGAGCTATATCTAAATCTGAACCGATTTCTTCCAAAATCAATAGGGTTCTATTCTGACCCATTGGATCATTGGACTTAAATTGCGACCTAGACTTTGATCACAAAAATGTTTTCACAGACAGACGGACGGACGGACGGACAGACGGACATGGTTATATCGACTCAGGGACCCACGCTGAGCATTATTGTCAAAGACACCATGTGTCTATCTCGTCTCATTCTGGGTGTTACAAACATATGCACTAACTTATAATACCCTGTTCCACAGTGTGGCGCAGGGTATAAAAACATTGTTTTCTTGCTAATTGCATTTTCCCTCACATCTTTCTCACATCCACGAGGTTTTTTAGTTCTTAACACCTTTTCCTGTAATACCAACAATGTAGAAGAAATTGTACGATTTTATAAATTTTTTTACCTTTCGCCTGGACGGAGAATCGAACCGCGGACCATGCACTTTGTGAGCCAACACACTAACCACTGAGCTATGTACCTGTTATGGTCATCATAATTATCCATATAAGTTATATTTATATAGCATAGCTTGCGTCGCCCACGAACCGAATAACCAAAGTTTATTTAACAGAAACAAACATTTAGTTTGGCACCGTGGAGCAGTGGTTGCTACGTCCGACTTGCATGCCAAGGGTCGTGGGTCGATCCCTGCTTCGACCCAAGTTTTTTTTTTTACATATATTCCAGATATATTCGAAAGATTCCGAAAAAATGTTCAACATTACATACTAAAGGGTGATTCTTTTGAGGTTAGGATTTTCATGCATTAGTATTTGACAGATCACGTGGGATTTCAGACATGGTGTCAAAGAGAAAGATGCTCAGTATGCTTTGACATTTCATCATGAATAGACTTACTAACGAGCCACAACGTCGAATTTTCAGTGAATGGGCCCTAGAAAAGTTGGCAGAAAATCCGCTTTTTTATCGACAAATTTTGTTCAGCGATGAGGCTCATTTCTGGTTGAATGGCTACGTAAATAAGCAAAATTGCCGCATTTGGAGTGAAGAGCAACCAGAAGCCGTTCAAGAACTGCCCATGCATCCCGAAAAATGCACTGTTTGGTGTGGTTTGTACGCTGGTGGAATCATTGGACCGTATTTTTTCAAAGATGCTGTTGGACGCAACGTTATGGTGAATGGCGATCGCTATCGTTCGATGCTAACAAACTTTTTGTTTCCAAAAATGGAAGAACTGAACTTGGTTGACATGTGGTTTCAACAAGATGGCGCTACATGCCACACAGCTCGCGATTCTATGGCCATTTTGAGGGAAAACTTCGGAGAACAATTCATCTCAAGAAATGGACCGGTAAGTTGGCCACCAAGATCATGCGATTTGACGCCTTTAGACTATTTTTTGTGGGGCTACGTCAAGTCTAAAGTCTACAGAAACAAGCCAGCAACTATTCCAGCTTTGGAAGACAACATTTCCGAAGAAATTCGGGCAATTCCGGCCGAAATGCTCGAAAAAGTTGCCCAAAATTGGACTTTCCGAATGGACCACCTAAGACGCAGCCGCGGTCAACATTTAAATGAAATTATCTTCAAAAAGTAAATGTCATGGACCAATCTAACGTTTCAAATAAAGAACCGATGAGATTTTGCAAATTTTATGCGTTTTTTTTTTAAAAAAGTTATCAAGCTCTTAACAAATCACCCTTTATATTAAATTTTTGAACTGTAAAATGTGTCTTATTAAAGACCTAATGTCAGAAAAGAACAGTGTTTGAAATAAACGAAATGGACTGTGTTGTTGTTTCAAATATAACTTTTTTTTATTGAAAAAACAAGTATATACAGCACTAAGTTCGGCCGGGCCGAATCTTAAATGGCCACCACCATGAACCAAATATTAGTGTTTCCTTTGAAATTTCAGGAGGGCTTGAGGACACTTCCCGAAGATAAATTTAAAGATTTCACCTATGAGGACTATATCAGATTCTGGATTAATAAGAACCATTTTTGTTTAAGTTTTAGAGGAATCATTAACATCTCGTGTAAGTGTGCAAGAAAATTATAAAATAACGTCTTGATTTGAAATCTTAAATCTGTAGAAGTAAAATCTGGAAATTTTACATTGAGATGGACCGATAAAAACTTAATCCGATACACGCGTTTGTGAACCTAAAATACCAGAATATTTACAATTTCAGGCAAATCAGATAAAAACTACGGTTTCTAGAAACCCAAGGAGTTAAATCGAGAGATCGCTCTTATGAGGGCTATACTAAAATATGGACCGATACTCACCGTTTTCGGCACACCTCTTTATGACCCGAAAATACCTATAGATTTCCAATTGCAGGCAAATAGGATAAAAACTTCGGATTCTAGAAGCCCAAGAAGTAAAATCGGGAAATCGGTATATATGGGGGCTATACCAAAATATGGACCGATACTCACCATTTTCGGCACACCTCTTTATGGTCCTAAAATACCTCTAGATTTCCAATTTCAGACAAATTGGATAAAAACTACGGTTTCTATAAGCCCAAGACCCCAAATCGGAAGGTCGTTTTATATGGGGACCATACCAAAACATGGACCGATACTCACAATTTTTGGCACACGTATTTGTCCTACAATACCTCTAGATTTCCAATTTCAGGTAAATTGAATAAAAACTGCCGTTTCTATAAGCCCAAGGAGTAAAATCGGGAGATCGGTCTATATGGGGGCTATACCAAAATATGGACCGATACTCACCATTTTGGCACACCTCTTTATGGTCATAAAATACCTCTAGATTTCAAATTTCAGGCAAATTGGATAAAAACTACGATTTCTATAAGCCCAAGACCCCAAATCGGGAGGTCGGTTTATATGGGGACTATATCAAAACCTGGACCGATATAGCCCATCTTCGAACTTGACCTGCCTGCAGACAAAAGACGAGTTTGTGCAAAATTTCAGCACGATAGCTTCATTATTGAAGACTGTAGCATGATAACAACAGACAGACAGACGGACATCGTTATACCATCTTAGAATTTCTCCCTGATCAAGAATATATATACTTTATATAATCGGAAATCGATATTTCGATGTGTTACAAACGGAATGACAAACTTATTATACCCCCGTCACCATTCTATGGTGGTGGGTATAATAAACATTTTGTAACAAACGAATTTTTTTGGTGATAAAAGTTTAAAATTTTCGAAGCAATTCAAAAAACTCTAACAAACGTTTCTTTCTTTGCGTGTAGCTTATCAATGAAAGAAAATAGTTAGTTTTTCAAAAATATTTTTATTTTTCAATATAATCCTTCTCTAGCAATTCTATCCCTTGATTAAAACAGTTTTCCTCAAGGTCTTCAAAATAGTGGTTTACAACTGTAATTGCAATATATACAAACATACATCATATGTGTAGTATTTAGTTTGTTATTTTCTGTATATATTTCTGTAAAAATATACTTCTTTTACATAAGTTCAAGAAAACGTTGATACATCAATTTATTTCAACAACTTTATTTAGTTTGATGGGAATTTGTCTTACTTCAACTTAGTTTTAATTAAAATTTCTCTATTTGAAAGAAAATTGTCTTTTATATTAGTCTATTTCGAGTACTGTGGGTTGTGGGTTGCATAATATTTCACTTTTCGTCAATATTTTTTTGTGTGATACCATGGATGAAGCAAAATAAGTCAACGACTTTCCCAAAGGCAAATTAAATGAAAGAGAAGAATAGGTCAACACAGTTCTATGACTTTGAATGTTGTAGCCGTGTATTTGGTACGGTATTTTGAACCTAATATATTTCTTATTCAATGGAGATTCTACCAGAAATTATATATATATTATCAAGTAACTTGCTACGACGAGGGGTTTTACAAGGAAATTGAAGATTCGGTTACCGCTCTTACTATATGGATGGTATAGGGTTAAAAGCGGTCTCATACCTTAGCTCCTAATAACTTCCCATTCCAAGAAAATTAAGAAATTCGGATAAGCAACATTTAAAAGTTAAATTGAATTTTTATTTAATAATAAAGTCTCAAAAAGAAAAACTTACAAACTAAATATATTTTTTTTTGTTATTTTCAATACAAAATAATATCACTAAGCCTGGGGGTTGGTAACACTGCGTTGGACCAATTGCAAATTGTTCTTGATGAAGCAGACAGCTCCACGATAGGCCCATTCACAGGCATTGCTGCCTTGTTCATTTTTATCAACACACGATTCGATCTTGGCATGAATGGCATCATCGTGATCAGCTTCAGCATTTTCACCGACCAATTGTTTGTGTATATTTTCAACATTGAATCCACTCTCCGAATCGAATAAACCAAATTTACTGAAGACACATTTCATATAGCATTGGGTTACAGAATCATTAGGATATTCCCATTTTTTATATTGTTCAACAAGGTTTTCGGGAATTTCCAATTCGGCAACGCATTCCTTACGGAATTGTAGGAGATCATCACGACTTCTTACCACATAGCCATGAGAATGCTGCAAAGATGGAAACAATGTTAGAAAAAAATGTTGGAGGGTTTTAAGAGCACATTTGGACTAATATGCTTTTTTGACAATATTTTTTATTTATGAAAAGTTAAGGCAAATCTAGTATATAAATAATTGTAATTGGAAGGAGAGTTGCCTTTGGTTGCACCATCAATTTGTCAAATTCTTTGGTGTAAACGATCCATAAATAAATCAAAATGCTTTGGGAGTCTTACCACAATTAACAATAAACAGGCAGCAATGAATACTTTCATGATTATGGTCTTTCTTCGATGAATGATCAACAAGAACTGTGAGGTTAGTCCAGTTTGGAAGGACTATTTATACTCACTTTGAAATATACCCTTCCCACAAAAACTTACCTGTTTCACATATGTCTATTATTTAAATCTACCCTTTAATTGTTTTCTTGTCAGAATTAAACGATTAGTTCCATTGTTGATTTCTTTTGATTTTATTTTTGGTATTAAAAAAAACAGATCCTTTATTTGACATCATCTTATCGTTTCTCAGAAATTTTCCATTTGTAAATTGTAAAAGAGCAGGTAGTTAACTTATCCCTATAGAATAAAAGAAAGTAATTCAAGTGTCTCAACACCACCACCTTCACTCATAATCTCAACGAAATGCTATTGTCTGACCTTTACATTTCTTTGTTGTTTGGCATTGCAACCTTTTTTTGGGTTTTTAATTTCCAACAGACGATAACATCATGCAGCACTTCAATGATGCCAACCAATGAAAGTCCCAAAAATAAACCGGCTATGCCACCATAGGATACTGAAGAAATTGAGAAAAAGATAAATAAAAGACCATGAAATGTAATATGGGTAGAGATAACTGTGTTTTGTGAAATTGTGGAAAATTTTGAAAATTTTCCTATACCTTACCAATTAAATCCAAGAGTGTAAAGCAAAGACTCGATCGATAGGAAAATAATGTGTCGTGCTGATATTGAACCTGTAGATCAATGTAGTCTGTACCTCGTGATGTAGTTACCCCATGGTCTGTATTCACTGTTGTTCGATATTGTATGTAATTGCAATTGGGGTAACATTTACAGTCCCAAGACTGGGGAGGACCGTCTTCTTCATTTTCTTGAATAATATTTCCAGTTGAGAGAATGGTATCTGAAATGAATATAGTCTACGACATTAATGATTTTCCTTCCTTAGGAAAGGTTAGGTATTTTATTTTTTTTTTATTTCACAATACGTTGAAACCACCGTATCTCAATCTGATTTGATTTACGTCGACTCGGTTTACGTAGTTTCGATTTACGTCGTCAATTTTTTTGTTCTATCCAACTTCGATTTACGTCGTCGATTTGCAAACTTAATCAGAAACGCCTTCCATAAGTGAAATAAGTACCAACGTTGATGACATCGAAACATTTATTTCTGAAATTCTTACCGAAAATTCGTCGAATTCTGATTGATATTGCATATATAACGCAATTGTCGAAGTGACGATTTTTTGTTTTGTATGTATACAACCTAACAGGTTTTTCATTTGTTGATGAACTTAATTTTTCGACCCTAGTATTTTTGAATAATGAATTGTTATTTTTATACCCTCCACCATAGGATGGTGGTTTGTCATTCCATTTGTAACACATCGAAATATTGCTCTAAGACCCCATAAAGTATATATATTCTGGGTCGTGGTGAAATTCTGAGTCGATCTAAGCATGTCCGTCCTTCCGTCGGTCTGTTGAAATCACGCTAACTTCCGAACGAAGCTAGCTATCGGCTTGAAACTTGGCACAAGTAGTTGTTATTGATGTACTAGGTCGAATAGTATTGAAAATGGGCCATATCTGACCACGTTTACGTATAGCCCCCATATACACCGATCCCCAGAATTCACCACCAGAGCCTCTTGGAGGAGCAAATTTCATCCGATCAGGTTGAAATTAGGTACATGGTGTACGTATATGGTCTCTAACAATCATGCAAAAACTCGTCCATATCGGTCCATAATTACATAAAGCCCCCATATAAACCGAGCCTCTTGGAGGAGCAAAATTCATCCGATCCGGTTGAAATTCGGTACGTGGTGTATGATCTCTAATAATCATGCAACAATTGGTCCGTATCAGGTTGGCTGATAAGTCCCCGGTGTAACAAAGAAAAACACTTTTTTTTGTCAAAATTCGTTTTTATTATTCAACATGGTTCGCTTCAAGAGCGATACAACGATTATAACGACCTTCCAATTTTTTGATACCATTTTGGTAGTACTCCTTCGGTTTAGCCTCAAAATAGGACTCAGTTGCGGCGATCACCTCTTCATTGCAGCCACATTTTTTCCCTGCGAGCATCCTTTTGAGGTCTGAGAACAAGAAAAAGTCGCTGGGGGCCAGATCTGGAGAATACGGTGGGTGGGGAAGCAATTCGAAGCCCAATTCATGAATTTTTGACATTGTCCTCAATGACTTGTGGCACGGTGCGTTGTCTTGGTGGAACAACACTTTTTTCTTCTTCATATGGGGCCGTTTTGCCGCGATTTCGACCTTCAAACGCTCCAATAACGCCATATAATAGTCACTGTTGATGGTTTTTCCCTTCTCAAGATAATCGATAAATATTATTCCATGCGAATCCCAAAAAACAGAGGCCATTATTTTGCCGGCGGACTTTTGAGTCTTTCCACGCTTCGGAGACGGTTCACCGGTCGCTGTCCACTCAGCCGACTGTCGATTGGACTCAGGAGTGTAGTGATGGAGCCATGTTTCAGCCATTGTCACATATCGACGGAAAAACTCGGGTGTATTACGAGTTAACAGCTGCAAACACCGCTCAGAATCATCAACACGTTGTTGTTTTTGGTCAAATGTGAGCTCGCGCGGCACCCATTTTGCACAGAGCTTCCGCATATCCAAATATTGACGTTCCTTTTATATCTTCAAGGCCTCTGCTATCTCGATCAACTTCATTTTACGGTCATTCAAAATCATTTTGTGGATTTTTTTGATGTTTTCGTCGGTAACCACCTCTTTCGGGCGTCCACTGCGTTCACCGTCCTCCGTGCTCATTTCACCACGCTTGAATTTTGCATACCAATCAATTATTGTTGATTTCCCTGGGGCAGAGTACGGAAAGTCATTATCAAGCCAAGTTTTTCCTTCCACCGTATTTTTCCCCTTCAGAAAACAGTATTTTATCAACACGAAATTCCTTTTTTTCCATTTTTTTCACAATAACAAAAGTTGCTTCACAAAAGACGCTCTATCTCACAAATTAATTGACTTACAGACAACTTTTGACACGAATCATTTGAAGGTTAGTACTATATAAAAATAATATGCATTTAATACTATGTGTCAGACCGGGGACTTAAATATCAGCCAACCTGTTATACGACATTAATGATTTTCCTTCCTTAGGAAAGGTTAGGTATTTTATTTTTTTTTTTATTTCACAATACGGTGAAACTACCGTATCTCAATCTGATTTGATTTACGTCGCCTCGGTTTACGTTGTTTCGATTTACGTCGTTTTTTTTGTTCCATCCAACTTCGATTTACGTCGTCGATTTGCAAACTTTATCAGAAACGCCTTCCATAAGTGAAATATGTACCTACGTTGATGACATCCAAACATTTATTTCTGAAATTCTTACTGAAAATTTGTCGAATTCTGATTGATATTGCATATATAACGCAATTGTCGAAGTGACGATTTTTTGTTTTGTATGTATACAACGTAACGGTTTTTCACTTGTTGATGAACTTAATTTTTAGACCCTGGTGTTTTTGAATAATGACTTGTTATTTGTATACCCTCCACCATAGGATGGGGGTATATTAACTTTGCCATTCCATTGGTAACACATCGAAATATTGCTCTAAGACCCCATAAAGTATATATATTCTGGGTCGTGGTGAAATTCTGAGTCGATCTAAGCATGTCCGTCCGTCCGTCGGTTGAAATCTTGCTAACTTCCGAACGAAGCCAGCTATTGACTTGAAACTTGGCACAAGTAGTTGTTATTGATGTACTAGGTCGGATGGTATTGAAAATGGGCCATATCGGACCACGTTTACGTATAGCCCCCATATACACCGATCCCCAGAATTCAACACCAGATCCTCTTGGAGGAGCAAATTTCATCCGATCAGGTTGAAATTTGGTACGTGGTGTACGTATATGGTCTCTAACAACCATGCAAAAACTCGTCCATATCGGTCCATAATTATATATAGCCCCCATATAAACCGAGCCTCTTGGAGGAGCAAAATTCATCCGATCCGGTTGAAATTTGGTACGTGGTGTTAGTATATGGTCTCTAACAACCATCAACAAATTGGTCCTTATCGGTTCATAATTATATATAGCCCCCATATGAACTGATACCCAGATTTGACCTCCGAAGCTTCTTGGAGCAGCAAAATTCAACCGATCCGGTTGAAATTTGGTACGTGGTGTTAGTATATGGTATCTAACAACCATTAACAAATTGGTCCTTATCGGTTCATAATTATATATAGCCCCTATATGAACTAATACCCAGATTTGACCTCCGAAGCTTCTTGGAGCAGCAAAATTCATCCGATCCGGTTGAAATTTGGTGTGTGATGTTAGTATATGACCTCTAACAACCATACAAAAATTGGTCCATATCGGTCCATAATTATATATAGCCCCCATATAAACCGATCGCCAGATTTGACCTCCGGAGCCTCTTGGAAGAGCAAAATTCATCCGATCCGGTTGAAATTCGGTACGTGGTGTAAGCATATGATCTCTAATAATCATGCAACAATTGGTCCGTATCGGTCCCTAATTATTTATAGACCCCATAACAGATCAACAGATAATTATCGCTATAGCCATCAGCGCATAAGCAGCACATACAGCCAATCTGTTATATTTATAAAGCATAGTATTCGTCGCCTACGAGCCGATGTAAAGAAACATTATTTAACAGAAACGTATCTTTAGTTGGCCACATACTACTGTATTACCTACCTCTATATTTGTAAATGCATTTCAAGTTGGAAACCCTGCAGATTGGCATTACAGCGGGTTGTATCGTAGCATTTTTGGTGGCCACCGGAAAGAAATATGTGCAATTACAATGTCTCTCAATAAACTCCATGCGGCAATTTCGGATGCAATTACTACGACTTTTACCCAGAAGTTTCAACTCACTCTAAAATTCAGGTAATAAAGGCATTTTCACAAAATCTATTTGTTTTTAAATAACTAAGGTATTTAAGGTGAACTCACGGTAAAATAACAATGCCTTAGTTCCGGTTTTACCGAATGAATATCCGAATCTGCAGTAAAACGTAGAGGGTTAACTGTAATAACTACACGTTCACTATCCATGTAGTTGATATCTGATGAACCAATCTCTTTCGGATCATGGACCATAGCCTTCAAAAACCAAAATTGTAAAAATTAATATATTACACAAACTTTTATGCACAGCACTTACCGCCACTCTTTCATAGTACTGACCAAAGGATCCTCGTTTTAGAATGGCTCTCAATCCAGTTTGTAAACCTGATTCAGCTACAACCCATGGCCAGGATGGTACGGGATTCTTAAAGAAAAATTGAAAAATATGTCGGGTTGAGTTAGTCGGCAACGAATTATTTTGATGTTTAGCAATTGCAAGAATTGGAAGAGGACAAAATCAACATTTTCGACAAGAGAGATGCCAAACCCAAGAGTCAAGCATGATCTTAAGCCCTTGTTTGCTTAGTTGAACCGTTTAAATGTGGCTATTCGACTGAAACGATCAAATAGGCAAGGCCAAGTCATCTTGCTCCATGACGACGCTATTGGGGCGCTGCCAAAAGCTCGAGTGGGATCGTGCACCCACCGACTATCACCTTTCCTGGCGAAAAGTCATAAAGAAGGATTTGGTAACGGGAATGTTTCTATTTCTACTAAAATAAAGATAATTTGTTCAACATTCTAGCTTACCTCTACCAATATTGAATTGAATGAATAACAGACACCTCTGTAAGTATGCAGTTTTCGAAATATACTACAACAGGATATTTTTGCTCTCTTCCAAGTACACTCGGCAAATATGTCTTCACATTCAAAGGATAAAAAATACAACAAGCGATTCAATTCGGCAGGGGCAAGTGTGTCTCTTAATATATCGATTTTATAGTCTTGAGTCTCAACCTGCAGACCAGAGGCCAAAGTTTCTAAAAAATGTTGTACGTTTAACGTTTGATTGGGATGATAAGACGGTGTTGTGGCCATTCGAAATGTCTCGATGTCCATATTTTCCATATTTGGCCACATAAGCTCATTTAAGGTGTTCAGCAACATGTGTAGCTCATGCAACTCTTTATCTGTCTTTCGTTGTTGTGTTGGCAATTTAAGAAATGATGTTGCCTCCTGTTCCAAGCGTAAAAGATTTAATCCTCTGACTGGACATATTGTAATGGCCGGAAATGGTATTTCCGAAACATGTACATCCGTACGTTCGATCACGGTTTGTACCCAGGTATAAAAATAGCGACGTGAAGACAATATACACACATAGGCTGCACAGATGGTGGCCACAACTATAATGAAAGCTCGAATGAATCTGAAAATGTGGACATTAAGAGGAAAAGACCATTAAAGAGTTTTACTTTGTAAAAAACATAACAAGTATATACGCCCGAATGTTCGTCATGCCGAATCTTCAAGGCCCTGTGCAATGAAAAACATATGTTCGAAGGTAGTCTACCTCAGTGGTAGAGATCATACGGTTCTCATTGTGCAGCATAATGCATCTATGTGCTGGGCACCTGGACATTATGACAGTATAGGGAGAAGTATACAGACTTGCTAGCGGCACAAATAAATCACCCCGGACGATTTACCCCGCTTTCTTTGTACATTGACTGAATCAATGGGAATGGAAGGGAAGTTGGACTTATTCTGCGGGCTGTGAGCAATGGTAATAGTAACACAGGTATACTAAAAGCAATCCTTAGAAAGGAGGTGAAGCCGTTAATAGTAATCATAACAGGACTCAATATTCTGGGAAAACACAGATGGTGTCGGGAATCTGAGAAATTTATCTTTAAGTGTTCAGCATTATCTTCTGTATTCTTGATTCTTTATACACTGGGTCCTTATTTCATTTAGACTATTACCGATTAGCGAAACTCTAGGTTGCGGAGCATTTTTTTCAAAAAGGCCCCCGGGTGGACAACCTAGATTGAACTGAGGACCTTACACATATATGATGCAATTGACCTGGACAGAATGAAAAGTCACGAAAAGGAACAGAAAAGGAGTTTAGGAAACTCCAATATGGTCTAAGTCGATTCTAAATCCATTTACAACGGATTAGTGTCAAACTTCCCACGCTTAAATTCTATGACGAATAACTTTATTTTTGAATTTAATGGATCAAAATGCTTGTGAACAATAAAATGAACTGTCACTGGAATAATTCAATCAGTTGTCAGACCATCGATTTACATAATGTCCGAGAAAATAAAATGGTTTCGACTATCTCTACATAATTTAAATCACAGTGAAACTCTGACCTCTGGTGGTCATATCGATCTGAATCGCGTAAAATATATATATATGGAAGATATGTCTAAACCTGAACTAGCATACTTGACGACACTACTAAATGTACGCTTTGTACAAAAACTAAAGCAAATTAACATGAACCTGTGGCATCGGGAACCATATAAGTGCATATTGGGCGGAAATATTAAAGGGTGATACGGTCAAAATTTGGTCAATATAAACTTGACGTATTTCTTTCAATTTAAAAAAAACTGAACACCCCTCATTTTGAAGGTGTGTGTGTGTAGAATGTTGCTCTTATTTTGATTTTGGAATTCACTCTTCAGTTGTCAAAATGCCGTCCAAGCAAGAAGAGCAGCGTATCAAAATTTTGCTCGCGCATCGCGAAAATCCGAGCTATTCGCACGCAAAGCTGGCAAAATCGCTAAAAGTTGCCAAATCCACCGTTACAAATGTAATTAAAGTGTTTGGGGAACGTTTGTCGACAGCCAGGAATTCTGGATCGGGGGGAAATCGAAAACCGGAAGCCGCTGACACGACAAAGAGAGTTGCCGGTAGTTTCAAGCGAAACCCTAACCTCTCTCTCCGAGATGCCGCAAATAAGCTGGGTGTATCGTCTACAACCGTGCATCGAGCCAAAAAACGAGCCGGACTATCGAGTTACAAGAAGGTAGTGACTTCAAATCGCGATGATAAACAAAATACAACGGCCAAAGCGCGATCCCGGAGGCTGTACACGACGATGCTGACGAAGTTTGCGTGGTAATGGACGACGAAACCTACGTCAAAGCCGACTACAAGCAGCTTCCGGGACAGGAGTTTTATACGGCAAAAGGAAGGGGAAAGGTAGCAGATATTTTCAAGCACATAAAACTGTCAAAGTTCGCAAAGAAATATCTGGTTTGGCAAGCCATATGTACCTGTGGCTTGAAAAGCAGTATTTTCATAGCTTCCGGGACTGTCAACCAAGAAATTTACGTGAAAGAGTGTTTGAATAAACGTCTGCTACCTTTCCTGAAGAAAGACGGTTGTTCCGTACTGTTTTGGCCGGATTTGGCATCTTGCCATTACGGTAAAAAGGCCATGGAGTGGTACGCCGCCAACAACGTGCAGGTGGTTCCCAAGGACAAGAACCCTCCCAACACGCCAGAGCTCCGCCCAATTGAGAAATACTGGGCTATTGTCAAGCGGAACCTAAAGAAGACCAAAAAAACTGCTAAGGACGAGCAGCAGTTCAAGGCAAACTGGCTTTCTGCGGCGAAAAAGGTGGACAAGGTGGCTGTACAAAATCTGATGGCAGGTGTCAAGCGTGAGGCCCAGCAATTCGGATTTGGAAAAGCGAAATTAGTATTTTTCCTGAATTTTATACTAATTGAACTTAAAAAAGAAATTTAATTTGATTTTTTAAATAAACGATTTCACCGATTTACACGCGTTTTCCCTTGACCAAATTTTGACCGTATCACCCATTAATCAAATTTTGAACTGGGGTATAACAAAATCAATAGGGGCGAAAGCAAACGGTGTTGTCTTTACAGGGGGTTTCGTCAACATTGTGGTAACACCATAAAATGTTGTACCTTTTGTATGTATCACTTTTTTCCTAAACGAAATCAGCATTGTCATATCACAGTGGTGAACTTCTCTCTTGTCACTGACATCTTCCCGATTCTATGTTTTGCTCAATGACAAGGAACCTCCTCTTTATAGCCGAGTCCGAACGGCGTTCCACATTGCCTTTTTAAACTTCAGCATGAGAGGGCATCGCAAAGAAATTTTATGGTGTTTGGTAGAAACGGGGATTGATTGAATCCTTGATCCTTTTTATGCAAGGCGGGCGAGGTGAAGTATGATGGCACATACTTTCTTCCAGTTTGTCAAAAAATGTATCGGCACACTGTTCTAGCAATTATTGCTATATGGTTTAGATCTAAATTTATTGCTTAAATAAAGGGTGATTCTTTTGAGGTTAGGATTTTCATGCATTAGTATTTGACAGATCACGTGGGATTTCAGACATGGTGTCAAAGAGAAAGATGCTCAGTATGCTTTGACATTTCATCATGAATAGACTTACTAACGAGCAACGCTTGCAAATCATTGAATTTTATTACCAAAATCAGTGTTCGGTTCGAAATGTGTTTATCGACAAATTTTGTTCAGCGATGAGGCTCATTTCTGGTTGAATGGCTACGTAAATAAGCAAAATTGCCGCATTTGGAGTGAAGAGCAACCAGAAGCCGTTCAAGAACTGCCCATGCATCCCGAAAAATGCACTGTTTGGTGTGGTTTGTACGCTGGTGGAATCATTGGACCGTATTTTTTCAAAGATGCTGTTGGACGCAACGTTACGGTGAATGGCGATCGCTATCGTTCGATGCTAACAAACTTTTTGTTGCCAAAAATGGAAGAACTGAACTTGGTTGCCATGTGGTTTCAACAAGATGGCGCTACATGCCACACAGTTCGCGATTCTATGGCCATTTTGAGGGAAAACTTCGGAGAACAATTCATCTCAAGAAATGGACCGGTAAGTTGGCCACCAAGATCATGCGATTTGACGCCTTTAGACTATTTTTTGTGGGGCTACGTCAAGTCTAAAGTCTACAGAAATAAGCCAGCAACTATTCCAGCTTTGGAAGACAACATTTCCGAAGAAATTCGGGCTATTCCGGCCGAAATGCTCGAAAAAGTTGCCCAAAATTGGACTTTCCGAATGGACCACCTAAGACGCAGCCGCGGTCAACATTTAAATGAAATTATCTTCAAAAAGTAAATGTCATGGACCAATCTAACGTTTCAAATAAAGAACCGATGAGATTTTGCAAATTTTATGCGTTTTTTTTTTAAAAAAGTTATCAAGCTCTTAACAAATCACCCTTTAGTATAAAATAAGTGTGAAACACGCGCAACTTTCTAGATTGTTTTGTGGCAATGTACAAAAGGTACGTTGTTTTTTAATCAATTTTTTCAATACATGATCTTTTATCATAGCATAGATAGAAAAATTTATGAACTAAATTTTTCTATTTTCTAAATATCTATCACTCCAAAGTAGCACTCACTTAGCTTTGTATGAGGTATTTGATGCCAAATAATATATCACTCCTTTATTAGTGCAACGTATACAGATTGCTCCTGTCGCTGCTACATTATTTTCATTTGCCTTTGACGAAGAAACATTTTGTTCGAAGGACTCATTGTAATTTTTCACTTCCCGTAATTGTTTCTCTGAGTTAAGACTATCACAAGTTGCTTTGTTCGTGATGACTTTGTTTTCCGCCAAAGCCATTGTAATTATTCCGTACAAATTTGCGACAATTAATAGATGAAGCCATTTAACGTACGATTACTGCAATAGTTTGTTTAATGTAACTAATTTATATATGCGGATATAACTGGGAGGGTTTTCCAAACTTTATTGATTGGCAAATGTTATCACGATTAACAGAAAATCCAACTTAGAGATATGGAAAATAGAGGGTGACGTCGTAAATGGATTCACAGTAGCTGGTTAACATTGACTATGAATTATGTGTGAATTTGCTAAGAGGGGGATAATTGATTGGTAACTGATTTACGATAAGCCAATTAATGAGATTATATTTCAACATAGTTTATCCATTAATAATAGATGAACGTTCATGATATAGTTCACAATATAGGAAGGCGGAAATTAGTTTAATTCCTTAATACATTTGGCAAAACCTGTTTATATCATATGTGCATATGTTGACATTAGGAAAATAGAAAAGAAATGGGTTATATTCGGCATGGCCAAAACTCGTGGAACTCATGGAATTGAATAAGGCTATGTAGTATTGAATCATATATGATCTAAGATTACCATTTAACAATTAAAATATCTGGAAGTCAACTTAATGTTCTACTTAGAAACTAATTGAAGATACCTTGTAATGAAATACTTTGTTTTCATTTATATAATTTTATATTAGAAGGCGTGGCACTTTTTTGGTGGAAAAAATATGTATATTGAATACGACATATTTTTTTCATTCTCTCTGTGAACCTTTATTCAATAAAGACGTTAGAACTATTTTTTGGATATCGAGCGCGTTCTTTGGTTTACGATTCCTGGATATTCTCAACAAAATCACTAAATGGACTGACGAGAATGTACAAATCCGATACATATGTCTTCTCGCCAGTTTGAACGTCATTTCTTCTGACTACATAAAAAAGTCTGTTTCTATTTGAAACATCTGATATACATCCAAGAATGGTTATACAAATCATGGTTATCCTATATCGTGCGCGTTCTTTGGCTTTCGATTCCTGGACATTCTCAACAAAATCAGTAGTTTGTCCACTAAATGGAGCTGACGAGAATGTACAAGTCCGATACATAAGTCTTCTCGCCAGTTTGAACGTCATTTCTTCTGTACACATAAAAAAATTCTCTTTCTATTTGAAACATCTGATATACATCCAAGAATGGTTATACAAATCATGGTTATCCTACATCGAAAGTTTCTAGTAAAAACAGAAATTATTTACTTTATGCGAAAGCAAATTCTAGTTCGTTTATGTAAGTGAAGGTCTATATGGTTGATGTATCATAACTTGCAGGTAGATCTCTTTAACCGAGTCATCAATAATGTGTTAATACTATATATATCGTTGATGACTCGTTATCCCGATGGAAGGCGAAACCCATTTTGTTAATATGTTCTAGCCTTTATTTTCTATTGCCTGTTTCAATATCATCAAATATTGACTATATCATGGAGAATCAATCTATCGACCATGATGGATGATTACTTTTCGATCCCACCAAACACTAAATATAATTTCGATTGATAAAAGAATGTTGAAATTTTTACGCGTCAATTCTTCGGCCTGAATAATAGCGTGGATGAAAATACCAAAAACAAAAAGAATACATAACCTAACTTACCCATATAACGAACCTTATTTTTAATTCCTTGGCGATGTCACGGTTTTGGTCAGCTTTTCCATTATGTTATTTCATCGACCATAGATACGCAGAAAAAAAAATAGTTTCAATAACGAAATTAATTTAATTAAAATGTCTTCAATCACACAAATGATAGTATCAATTATCAAAGTCAATTAAAAAATTAATTGTTCCAATTAAACAATTAATTGATACAATTAATTTTTGTGTTTGATATTTGTTTCAAAAACTTTGTTAAACCAATTAATTTTTTAATTGAATATTTTTTAAAAATCAATTAATATTTAAATTAGAAAAATTTCGGTGTTATTTTTTTCTGTATAGGTACAGCTCTCGCTTCAAACTTTCTAGAACGAAAGCGAGCGAACCACGTATTTTCATCTTGAGTGGTATTTTTCTTTTTTTTTACAAAATTTAATGCAAAGCTTAACATATTTCTTCAATATTACAACTTAAATTTAGCGGTTAGGGTAGGTTAGGTTAGGTGGCAGCCCGGTGTATCAAGCTCACTTAGACTATTCAGTCCATTGTGATACCACATTGGTGAACTTCTCTCTTATCACTGAGTGCTGCCCGATTCCATGTTAAGCTCAATGACAAGGGACCTTCTTTTTATAGCCGAGTCCGAACGGCGTTCCACATTGCAGTGAAACTACTTAGAGAAGCTTTTGAAACCCTCAGAAATGTCACCAGCATTACTGAGGTGGGATAATCCATCGCTGAAAAACTTTTTGGTGTTCGGTCGAAGCAGGAATCGAACCCACGACCTTGTGAATGCAAGGCGGACATGCTAACCATTGCACCACGGTGGCTCCCTAGCGGTTAGGGTATAATAATTATGCAAAAAATTGGGCCGACAAAAATATTGGTTCTGGGGTCTAAGCCCAGAATATATACCGATCGACTCATAATCACCTGCTCAGTCGATCTAGCCTTTGTTGTCCATCCGGTTGGTCTTGTATTCGTTGTTCACAAGATTACTGTCGCAATTATTAACCGATTTTGGAATTAAAAACAAAAAATTGGTTAACATTTAGATAAAGTTCCCATATATTGCACCTATTTACAAACCGATTGTGCCTTAATTTAATACAAATGAATTTTTTTTATAGTAACCTTCCAAAATTCGACTATGAAACCATTATCGTTAATAAATAAGGTGGGCATAGTTGTATAGATCATAATGAAATGGACACCGTTCTTACTCAAATCTTTTATAGCACCTGCTAAAAATCATCGAAAGTTGTTCAGATTTAGATATAGCTCCCATATATATGTATCGCCATATTTACCCATATTTGGCTTAAAATAGCTACAGCTCTCGAATACACATATTGCCCGATTTTCAGAAATTTGTCTATATTACTCACACTAATTGAGCGATTTCCTCTTTTTTTATAATGCACTCAATTTTAGTTGTATTATAATTCTATGGGTGTAAAATCAAGTGTAGTTCCTAGTTGTGTTACAAGATTTGCATGAATTTTATGCAAACTATCAGACATATGACCCTATTTTTCTGATCTGTTATCCGATGTCACACAAAATTTATATAAGACACCCTTGAAAAATATCTTCATATAGTACCAAATTTAGATATAGTTCCCATATATATGTTTCACCAAATTATCAAGAAACGTTTTATAATACCCTCATGTAGTAACTTTGCTTTACCTCTTAGATTTGAAATTATCAGACATATTGGTTCAGATTTAGATAAAACTCCACTAAAAATTTGAACTGCTTAATTTTCTAAAATAAGGACATATATAGAGGTGAGAAGCATGAGATTTAGGTTTATCTCCCTAACTTAATACCGATCAAACGCTTACGTTTACAAATTCAGGTGGCGTACGTTTACAAATTCAGGTGGGTATGATATAGTTGACGTCGCCCGACTTTCTACTATACTCACTTGAAACAGCTTTTCAACTTCTCCAAATTTAAGTCTTTAGTTAGGCGAAGCTTCAGGCTCCATATAGATGAATCCAATACAATCTCTACAAAATACGAACAGACTATCCAATATTTGGATTTTGAACGAAATGTGTTCATAACTTTAAAATAATAATATGTAATATGTTTTTATAAGATAGTAATCGTATTATTTTCTCTTTAGAATAATTTTATTCGGAACATTTAAAGACAATCAATATAGAAGAATCAAATTAAATATTTATAGTATAATGTGTATATATCAGATTGTTGAAAGATTTCCTGACTTCACCAATGATTATGTTTTTGCTGTGGACGTTTATGCATAAACGATAATTTACTATGTGTAGTCGTTCTCTCATCATAATCTTCATTAAGGGTGTCCCTAATGCCCATGGCCCATTTCATTCTCAAAGTGTGAATACGTTCCTTCAATACGGTATAGTAGTTGTTGTCATATAAATATAAAGCCAAGCCGAAGGTAAGGTAGTACAACAATTCCACCGCACTAACCATTGAAGCACCCAGACAAAGTCCGAAAATGCCACCAAAATTAGCTGAAAAATTATTTTATATTTTAGATTACATATTGCAAATAAAACTTAGTATTACCTATTAAGTCAATGCTGGTGAATTCCAAACTAGTGCGATATTTTATAACCACTTCTGATTGATAGTGAACATCAACTTTGTAAAACTGATCTATAGTGGAGCTAGAAAAAAATGTATTTTATAAGGAATTGTTCGGAAATTTCGCCATCTGAATATAAAGAAAACAAATATTACAACGATTAGTTTATATTATGGGCTATATGATATGTATACAGTGTGCAACCAATTCGTGATGGAATTCAAGCGTAACAACTATTGACCATCGTTAAAGCCCTCCAGCATTTACATTTGAATAAATCTTTTGTTTCTTTTATTGTTGCTAGTTACGGTGCCAACTGACAGTTCTATTGTAAATCTTTATATTTTTAAGTTTATATGTACCTAGAAAGTTTTGACATACTAGCGATATTTGTGTTGTTTACAGCAACTTAAAGGCTTCATTCCGACCAAAAAATGAAATTAATTTCGTATGATTATTTTGTACAATTTTCGACGTGGGTTAACTTAAAAAGTGTGCATCGATTAATTTGATACAATTTTTCGTGATGAAGCTCCATCAAGGACGAGTGTTTATCGCTGGAATGGTGAATTGAAACGAGATTTTTGTTCGGGAAAACATTGATGCTATGCGCTAACTGATATTGCTAGATCGTTATCGTGAGATTAAGACAACCTTAGGCATTAGTTGACCTTCAAAAAATTTGTTCGTGTTTGATCCCAAAGATGTTTCAAGATGGGCTAAATCCAACTTGATCGCGCACGAAACACTTCCAAGCAAATGATCGCTTGATTTTTCGAAAAAAAAAACTGGACATGTGGAAAACGCTTTACTAGAAGAACGCAGAATAGGGAAAACTAAATGCCGAAGACGGACCACTCTTTACCATGACAATGTGAGCTGTCACACATCGGCTCAAACAAGAAACAACTGTAATAACAGCAGAAATGATCTGGAAAGTGAAGGCCGGATTTTATTCAAATCAGAGTGGTAGTAAATTTGCTCGTGAGCTGGGCATATCGCGTGAACGCATACAACATATATTCAAAGTTGAGCTTGGATTAAAGCCATTGCTGTTCCAAAAAAGCAATAGTTCACCGATGCACAAAAAAGTTAGGATGGAAAGGCACGAACTTGATTCGCTTGTACGAAATTATCTCGTTACCGAATTTGGTATTATTCGTCGAGAACCCATTACAAATTGAGTAGTTTTTGAACAAATAAAATTATATAGTTTACTTGTCAAAGAGATCAGATGAAAGTTGACTCCTTCGATTGGTAATGGTGTGGGTCGCCTTAAATTGAAATTGAAGTAAGTTTCATTTCGAATGAAAAAGCTTGCATTTGATTTTAAAAATGATTCATTGATGTGAAAATGCAGAAATGAGATTTGTAATCTCCTCTCCTTTTTAGAGTTTTTCATGTTCTCCGAAATGCTTTTCGATTCGAAATTTTATTGATAAAGGGCTTCTTTTTCACAGCCCAGTCCAAACGGAATATTTTCCAATAAGAAAAGACGGAGAAATACTCATATATACCACTAGCAGTAATTAGAAGTGATGAACATCCTCGAAAAAAAAGACTTCCTCGATGAAGGCTAGCACTCATGGTACGGAATAAAGTGGCGAAAGAAAATTTGCAAAACGTGGCATCTGTCTGTATTGGCAAAAATTGTGTAAATTTAGCGAATAGTTGCAACCATTCAGAGGTGATTAATATTTGTGAGCCACTGTGGTGCAATGGTTAACATACCAGCCTTGCATACGAAATGCCAGAGAAGTTCACCAATGTGGTATCACAATGGACTGAATAGTCTAAGTGAGCCTGATACATCGGGCTACCACCTAACCTAACCTACGAAAGGCCATGGGTTCAATACTATATTCGACCGAACACCAGAAAGTTTTTCAGCGGTGGATTATCCCCCCTCAGTAATGTTTTGCGATACTTCTACATAACACCGCAATGTGAAACGCCGTTCGACTGAACTATAGAATGGGCTACACATAGAATCGGACAGCATTCATTGATAAAAGATAAGTTCACCACTTGTGGTATCACAATAATCTAAGTGAGCCTAAATTAACGTGTTATCACTATACTTAACTTTACCAATATTTGTGTAAATACGATATTAAATTAATTTTACTTAGCGTTTGAATTTAAGGGTAACGTGGTGAGAGATGTGTAGTATTCCACAATATTGCAAGGAATTAAACATGAGCAGGTCATTCCAGGTTTAGCAGAACTAAAATAAGCATCCTCCTCCGATCGTTTGTCGTAGCTGAAAATGTCTGAAAGACGTAATCCGAATTTAATTGACATATTGAGTTAGTTGAGTTTAGTTAATTTACCATTATTCTTTGCCAAACAACGAAAATGTGAAGGACGACATTGCTCCGCTAGAAATGTTCAATTGGAAGACAAGTAAAATAATTATCCAATTACACATATATAAACATACCCGAAGCATCTGCAGTTAGAAAGAACAAAGGTAGAGTACAATTGCAATATTTTCTTAGATGTTGTTCGTGACAAACATTTAGACAATTGTCCATTATTAGATTTCTATCAATTTTCATTTGTGATTTGAAGTCGTAGTTGGGCAAGGCATTCTCATCATCAAAGAAACAATGACGTTGTTCTTGAGGCAAAGAGCGTATATCCTTGGAGCTTTCGGTAACTTCTGGGCGGACTATGACATAGGTCTCGGTGTCGGGAGAAATTGTATAACCACTACTGTATAATTGCTCAGGGCGTTTTATTAAAATCTGCAATATATATTTTGTAACACAAACCATTCGCTTTCCATGACGGGATACTTAAACAAATATCTTACCATTATGGTATCATCAACTTTGGAATTTGGCCTCTTCATATCTTCGGATAATCTGATTTGAAATATTAAACCTGAACCTTGGCCAGCTTTAGAATTGTGATAAGGATAATATTTAGTTCCTGCGATTTCCTGCAATTATTCCAAATATAATTGGCCAAAAAATTCCATTATGTTATGTTTCTCTTCACCTTACCTTCAAGACCAAAGATTCCGGTGACACAACCGAATTAAATACAAAACAGTAACCCAATTCTGTGCGCTCCATTATGAAAAAGGAACAACAATTGAAAGGCACACGCCTCCAGGAACATTCTCCATTCACAAATATATCCTCACAGCGTAGAGACATAAACTTTGTCAGGTTGCTCACATCAATGTCATCCAACAGTTCCAAATTGATGTCATCCATTTCGGCAAAACTTTCAAATTGCCCAAACGACAGTGATTCCATTCTCTCCACAAAAGTGGTGAACACCTCGATTAGGTTTGGCTCTGCTGCCTGCGGCAAAAATTCTGCTTTGGCAGCTTCAAATTTTCTCCAGTTAATGCGATTATTGGGACAAACGCCAACAGCCGGAAAAGGTATTTGAAAAACCGGATATTGTGAATTTTCCACAACAGTTTGGAGTTTTTGTGCTGAATATCGTTCAGACAACATACCGTAGGCAATGCACGTTAAAGTTACAGAAGTTATAACCAAGGCACTCCAAATTAATCTAGCAAAATGGAACGGAATGGTAAAAGATATGTGATCAATCGTTGATTTATTTGTTTATTTATTTGTAAACCTAACACAACAAGAACTAAATATTATCAGATATGTGCTAAGATAATTTGCATATTAAACAATAAAAATGACAATCAGTGGATTTTATAAACTAAATATTAAATTATAACTATATATCTATTATGAAAATTAATATTAATTGAAAATTTTAATCAACAATTTTAGTTAACTCCTTTTTAAATATAGAAACGTTGCTAATTGTTTGGATATGGTGAGGTAGATTGTTCCATAGACGTATGGTTGGAATAAAAAATTGTCTTTCAGATTTTAGACTTTAAAATTTTGTTTGTATAATCTTCTTTCCTCTGTTTGATCTGGCAAATGATAACTTTTCATATAGATTTCCAGGTTCTTTGGTATAAATTAGTTTGTGTAGGAATACTATGTTTTTATATTTCAGCAAGTTTTCATGATTCTTTCATGTTTCTTCTTGTTAAATACATATCGCGTAATATTGTTGTAGGTAGTTTTTAATTTAGTAAAATCGGCGTAGCTACAATTAGAAAATATTTCAGCACCATAAAGTAATGTTGGTATTAGATATGTTTTGGCAAGTAGCATTCGAATTTCGAAAGGTGTTGCTGATTGAACGAGATTTCTTAACATCCCGTACACTTTCCCAGCTACTGAGTTAATGTGATTAGACCAATTAAGTTTTTCAATGACTATTATTCCAAGGTTAGTAGATGAGGGCACATAGTGTTGCCATTTAGCTTTACTTCACGATCGGGTATAGTACAAACTCGTTTACTTATTATTATGCATTTGGATTTATTTGGATTAATGCTGAGTCCATTATTCATTATTCATTAGTCTTTTTGGTCCGTGTAGATTTGACTTCTGGAACCTCTTGGAGTATCAGCTTCAATCCTTACAACCATGCAAAGATTGTCCATAATTAAATATAACTCCCATTTAAATCTATTTGACTTTCAGAGTCTGTTACCAGCCGATAAAAAACTTATGATATCTAATCTGTCTTTTTCATACCCGCCACCATACAATATAAATTTGACATTCCATATGTAACACATCGAAATATCGATTTCCTACTACATAAAGGAAAATTCATTATTGATCAAGAAGAAACTTTAACACGACATAACCATTTTATGTCCGTCTGTCTACTGTAGTCACGCTACGGCCTTCAATAATGTCGTTATTGTCCTGAAATTTGGCACAGAATCGTATTTTCTCAAGTTCGAAGATGAGCTATATCAGTTCAGGATTTGTACCCATCAAAAACTGTGTAAGCACTAGTGATTCTTCCAGTAATACCGGTAATCAAAAACTTACTACTTGTAGTATTACCTGGGGGAGAGTAGTACAAGACCGAGAATACGAAACTAACTTATAAGAGAGAATAAAATCTATAAATAACACGTTGGCTGATAAGTCGCCGGTCTAACAAAGAAAAACACATTTTTTTTGTCAAAATTCGTTTTTATTATTCAAGGGAACTTCAAGAGCGATACAACGATTATAACGACCTTCCAATTTTTTGATACCACTTTGGTAGTACTCCTTCGGTTTTGCCTCAAAATAGGCCTCAGTTTCGGCGATCACCTCTTCATTGCAGCCAAATTTTTTCCCTGCGAGCATCCTTTTGATGTCTGAGAACAAGAAAAAGTCGCTGGGGCCAGATCTGGAGAATACGGTGGGTGGGGAAGCAATTCGAAGCCCAATTCATGAATTTTTGCCATCGTCCTCAATGACTTGTGGCACGGTGCGTTGTGGAACAACACTTTTTTCTTCTTCATATGGGGCCGTTTTGCCGCGATTTCGACCTTCAAACGCTCCAATAACGCCATATAATAGTCACTGTTGATGGGTTTTCCCTTCTCAAGATAATCGATAAAAATTATTCCATGCGCATCCCAAAAAAACAGAGGCCATTACTTTGCCAGCGGACTTTTGAGTCTTTCTACGCTTCGGAGACGGTTCACCAGTCGGTTTACCAGTCCACTCAGCCGACTGTCGATTGGACTCAGGAGTGTAGTGATGGAGCCATCATCCATTGTCACATATCGACGGAAAAACTCGGGTGTATTACGAGTTAACAGATGCAAACACCGCTCAGAATCATGAACACGTTGTTGTTTTTGGTCAAATGTGAGCTCGCGCGGCACCCATTTTGCACAGAGCTTTCGCATATTCAAATACTGATGAATGACATGACCAACAAGTTCTTTTGATATCTTTAAGGCCTCTGCTATCGCGATCAACTTCACTTTACGGTCATTCAAAATCATTTTGTGGATTTTTTTGATGTTTTAGTCGATAAACAGTATTTTATCATAACACGAAATTCCTTTTTTCCATTTTTTCACAATAACAAAAGTTGCTTCACAAAAGACGCTCTATCTCACAAACTAATTGACTTACAGACGTCAAATTTTGACACGAATCATTGGTACTATATAAAAATAATATGCATTTAATACTAGCGACGCCATCTATGTGTCAGACCGGGGACTTATCAGCCAACCTGTTATTTGACCTCCGGAGCCTCTTGGAGGAGCAAAATTCAGACGATCCGGTTGAAATTTGGTGCATTTCGCTAGTGTATGGCCGATAACAACCATGCCAAAATTGGTCCGTATCGATCTATGTTATATAGCCCCCACATAAACCGATCCCCAATCACAGAAAAATCACAATTGCCACTCGAGCCAAAAATAATGTATTAAAATTGTATTGCCGTAGAAAATTTTGTCAAAATGTAATATTTCTATAGAAAATGTCGTCAAAATTTTATTTCAATAGAAAATTTTTTCAACGTTTTATGTATTTACGAAATTTTGTCAAAATGTTATTTCTATAGAAAATTTTGTCAGAATTCTATTTCTGTAGAAAATTTTGTCAAAATGTTATTTTTATAGCAAATGCTTAATCCTCCAAAACATCAAGAATTCTACCAATTTGCCAAACAGTAAAAAAATCTGCCAATTTTGCTAGACTCGTGTTCATAATTGTATATAGTCCCCATATAAACCGACCCCCATATTTCAATTCTGGTTCTATAATTACCGCACAAAAGTTCATATCGGTTCGTAATTATTTCTTCCCTGTATATATGTATGTATATCGGTCAAGAACTGAATATATACGTATTTAATCGACCTTTCTTTTGTCTACTATATATCCCGCATGGACTAACTCACAATTTAGAAGATGATAAGAAGTGTGCTTGCCATCGGCCGCAACCCAAGTAATTTAATTGTGGATAACCGTCTTTAGTAGAAGTTTCTACGCAATCCATGGTGGAGGGTACATAAGATTCGGCCTGGCCGAACTTACGGCCGTATACACTTGTTTTTACGTGTTTTTTGTTTAAATGATTTTACGATTTTAATACAAGTATGGATTGCAGAAAAGTTTGCGTGAAACACATTTCCCCCTTATTTTATTCAATATTTTATAATAAGAGATAATATTATCCTATTTACCTACCTTTCAATACTGCGTAAGGTTGGATCGTAAATGTAGCGAACTCCATGAATGGTAGATTTTTCACAATATTGCTGCCAATACAAACGTAAAAGATCCATCAATGTTTTCGTCTGACCCTCCTGAACCATTTTGGTTGACTCCTTTTTGGGTGTTAACAAAACATCCTTTCTGAGGGAATTCTTTTTGAGATTTGTATGCCAAATCATGTTGAACGATGAATAGAAGAAATGCAACTGAACGAATGCTAAATAACATTTTCTCTAAGGATTTTTGAATCCTTTCACCATCGCCGTCTGTCCATACGTCTTAATGTGAAAATAATAGTAGCTGTTAGAGCTGTAGATTGAACTTTTCCAGTTAGATGCATGGGGGAGGTTTTGCTCGATAAAGCAAAACTTGTGAATTACTGGTATTTGAAACTTGAAAGCAAACTTTTCGCTTATGGTTGAGTTGTTACAGTGAGCGATAGAGTGGGAGCTTACTTCAATAAAACTATCATGCAATTACAAATTTGAAAGAAACTTTACCAAAAAGATGACATATTTAGAATTGTTCACTTGCATTCGTTAGTTGAATCAGTTTTGTTGGGCCACCTGTTTTGGAGTTACACCTATTCATTGTTCATGCTTGATGAAGAAATTTCGATGCCACATTTGTTTTGAGGTTGTTAAGTAGAGGAAATTGAGAACATAAGTTTGTGAATACTAGAGGATATGGTTTTGTGAGAATGTAAGGATTGAGGAAGGTATCAAACCTTTGTTTGAGACTTCTGTTTTAACTGAATTAAAAAAATAGCAAAAAAAGATTTCGATTTGTTGTTGCATTAGTATAGTAACAAACCAAATTCAACGAAAAATAGATAATATTAAGGTGTTGCAGTTATAGGAAAAAATGAAACACAGCGATGGTGAAATAAAGTTCAATTTGGGAAGAATAATTCGACTATGTAATTTCCATAAGAATTTAGCATATATAGGTAAGTACTATGTTCGCTTTTCGCATTGAAATTTTCGCGGTTATTTTATTAACACGGTTCAATATAAAGTAGATAAATAAACTCAATTGATGTGCAGTTTCTTCTTCCTCTAGATTTCGACAATACTTTCAAGGAATATGCTTGTTATCATTTATAATTTTATTATTTCTGGAAAAGTAATCGCGAAAATAAAGAGATTTTTAACTCGAAAACGGAATATAGTACCTACCTTATGATCCAAAATGATAATATGTAAAGACACTTTTTATTTCAGAATTTTTATTATAATACATGTGAAATTTACAATTTATTAATAAACAATTATAATAACTTTTTTTTTGGGAATAATAATAAATGTATGAATAACTTTAATATTTAAAACGATTATTATTAATTAATTTAGATTTTTGGTAATGTCTATGTTTCTTTCGATCCTGTTTCTTTTCCTTGCATTTCGCTTCAAAAGGCTTTTGTAAACGTGCATACATTCCAATGGTGAAATAATAAAATAGTTCAACGGCACTTAAAAGAGATGCCCCCAAGAATAGGCCTATAATTCCTCCAAAATTAGCTAAAATATAAGATAGAAAATTTTATTAAAACTTTAATCTACCCAGCAAAAACAGAAAGGAAAAGCGTAGTCATTAAAGTAAAGAAAATGCTTTTTTAATTTTTGTAAGTGGTGATTTTTGATGAAATCGAGATAAAATGATTGTTAAAAACTAAAACAAATGCATTCAATTTTCTTTATGAAAAAGTGTGCCGCTTAGATACTTTTCAGTAATTCCCAAAGGAATTACTGCAAACCCTCTCACGACAATATTTTTTCAGTGTACGATCGACTGTATAGTCTATGTGACTCAAAAACATCGGGCTGCCGTTATACTCAATTTAACTTCAAGTAGTCTCAGTAATTGCTTCAGACATATTGCAATCTTATGTTTCTAATCGCTAGTTTGCACCTATTGGGCTCACGGTTACTACTCGGGCCAAAACAAAATCTGAAGAAAATGTTACCAAAAATCTACCAATTTAAACGAAAAAAAAAAATATTTTGATGTTTTTGCTCAAATGTTTGTGGTTGTTATGGTATTATGAATGTATTTGCAATATCATGTATTACGATCTCTCCTATTAGCGAAATTTTTTTGGGTGTATAAATATCCTTGAATTGCAAAATTGTCGAATTTGAAATGTTTTAACAATTTAACTTGAACCAATAAGGAAAGTTTCCACTTCTTTAAAAATGGAGAACTTACAATGGACTTTGACGAAATTGACCAACACGAAAATAATTTTTATACCCTTCACCACTACTGTGGTACAGGGTATAAAAAGTTTGTGCATTTGTATGTAACGCCAGGAAATAGTGGTCATAGACCCACCTTTTAGTATACCGATCGGCTTAGAATTAAATTCTGAGTCGATTTAGCGATGTCCGTCTGTCTGTCCGTCCGTCTGTCTGTATATGTAATTTTGTGCACAAAGTACAGCTCGCAATTTATGTCTGATCGTCCTCAAATTTGGCATAGGGCCGTTTCTTGGGACAGAGACAATCGCTATTGGTTTTGGAAAAAATCGGTTCAGATTTAGATATAGCTGCGATATATATTTATCCCCGATTTGGTAATAGATAGCGTGTTTATCAACCGATTTTCTTGAAATACCGTACATCCAAATATTTTATGAATCTCGAAAATCTTGCAAAATATCAGCCAAATCGGTTCAGATTTAGATATAGCTCCCATATATATCTTTCGTCCGATTTAGACTCATATGACCACAGAGGCCAAAGTTTACTACCGATCTTCGTGAAATTTTGCACAGAGGGTAGAATTGACATTCTACCAATGCCTGGTAAATTTGATTGAAATCGGTTCAAATTTAGATATAGCTCCCATATATATCTTTCGTCCGATTTGAACTTATATGGCCACAAAAGCCAGAGTTTTGCCGTGATTTGCTTCAAATTTTGCACAAGGGGTACGTTTAATAGTATCGTTAAGTGTGTCAAATTTTGTTAAAATCGGTTCAGATTTAGATATAGCTCACATATATATCTTTCTCCCGATTTGGACTTATATGGTCTCAAAAGCCAGAGGTTTGCCCTGGCTTACTTCAAATTTTGCACAAGCGGTACTTTTAACGATACTATTGTATGTGCCAAATATGGTCAAAATCGATTCAGATTTAGATATAGCTCCCATTTATATCATTCGTCCGATTTGAACTTATATGGCTCAAAAGCCAGAGTTTTGCGGTGATTTGGTTCAATTTTTGCACAAGGAGTACGTTTAATAGTATCGGTAAGTGTACCAAAATTGGTTGAAATCGGTTCAGATTTAGATATGGCTGCCATATATATCTTCCGTCCAATTTGCACTCATATGACCAGGGGGCCAAAGTTATACTCCCATTTACGTGAAAATTCGCATAGATAGCAGAATTATTATTCTAACTATACATGTCAAATTTAGTCAAAATCGGTTCAGATTATATATAGCTCCCATATATACGTACACCAGAGTTGGGGAAATATAGTAGACTGTTACACAGTTTAGACCCATTTTCAATGGAAGTTTCCTCCAATTAACTGGATAGCGTTAGCCGATTTAATTTTTAATTCTAGAGATTTTGTAGAAGTAAAAAAATTGTCTCCTTCATATAGCTTCCAGCAAATGTGAAGTAGTTGAGATGGTAACACAAATTTTGGTCTATCAAATTCTGTCCAGATCGAGTGATATTTAAATGTATGTATTTGGAACAAACCTTTATATATAGCCCCCAACACATTTGACGGATGTGATATGGTATCGAAAATTTAGATCTACAAAGTGGTGCAGGGTATAATATAGTCGGCCCCGCCCGACTTTAGACTTTCCTTACTTGTTTTTAATGATATTGAATATATAGAAACTTTTGTCAAAATGTGTCTTCTATGGAACATTTTGTCAAAATTTTATTTCTGTAGAACATTTGGTCAACATTTTTATATAGAAAATTTCGCCAAAAGTTAATTTCTATAGAAAATTTTGTAAAAATTTTATTCCTATATACCGTGGTGCAATTGTTAGCATGCCCGCCTTGCATACACAAGGTCGTAGGTTCGATTCCTGCTTCGACCGAAGACAAAAAAATTTTTCAGCGGTGGATTATCCCACCTCAGTAATGCTGGTGACATTTCTGAGGGTTTCAAAGCTTCTCAAAGTGGTTTCAGTGCAATTTGGAACGCCGTTCGGACTCGGCTATTAAAAGGAGGTCCCTTGTCATTGAGCTTATCATGGAATCTGGCAGCACTCAGTGATAAGAGAGAAGTTCACCAATGTGGTATCACAATGGACTGAATAGTCTAAGTGAGCCTGATACATCGGGCTGCCACCTAAACTAACCTATTCCTATAAAAAATTTTGTCATCATTTTATTTCTGTAGAAAATTTTGTCAAAATTTTATTTCTATAGAAAATTTGGTCAAAAATTTATTTGTATAGAAAATTTTGTCAAAATTGTATTTTTGCAGAAAATTTTGTCAAAATTGTATTTCTGCAGAAAATTTTGTCAAATGTTATTTCTACAGAAAATTTTGTCAGAATTGTATTTCTATAGGAAATTTTGTCAAGTTATTGAATATATAGAAACTTTTGTCAAAATGTTACTTCAATAAAAAATTTTGTCAAAATTTTATTTCAGTAAAAAATTTATTTCTATAGAAAATTTTATAACAATTTTATTTCTGTAGAATATGTGGTCAAAATTTTATTTCTATAGAAAAATTTGTCAACATTTTATTTCTATAGAAAATTTTGTCAAAGTTTTATTTCTATAGAAAATTTTGTCAAAATTTTATTCCTATAGAAAATTTTGTCAAAAATTTATTTCTATAGAAAATTTGGTCAAAATTTTATTCCTATAGAAAATTTGGTCAAAATTTTATTTCTATAGAAAATTTTGTCCAAATTTTATATCTATAGCAATTTTTTTCAAAATATTATTTCTGTACAAAATTGGAGAGGTATTTTTGAAAATTCTACCAAAACATTAAGAATCTTACCAATCTACTAAACAGTAAGAAATCTATAATTTGTGGTAGAATTCTAGCAACTATGGCAACAGTGATTACGAACGAGCGTAGTTTATCCTTATATAGAAAATTTTGTCAAAATTCTATTTCTATAGAAAATTTGGTCAATATTTTATTTCTGTAGAAAATTTTGTCAACATTTTATTTCTATATACAATTTTGTTAAAATTTTATTTCTATAGAAAACTTTGTCAAAATTTTATTTCTATAGAAAATTTTGTCAAAATTTTATTTCTATAGAAAATTTTGGCAAGATATTGAATATATAGAAACTTTCATCAAAATGTTACTTCTATAGAAAACTTTGTCAAAATTTTATTGGGTCAACATTTTTATATAGAAAATTTCGTCAAAAGTTTATTTCTACACCTTCAAAAAAAAAAAAAAATCGTAACATATACCACAAACACATTTTGCTTTAAGTATATATGTGAAAATGTTACTTCTATAGAAAAAAAAGGATTGGTCCAACCAAATTATTGTTTACATTACTCAAATATTAAGTTTCACCTTAGGGCATACACTGGTAGAAAAAAATGTTAATGAAATTTGCTTTGTGTGGGTATAAGCTGCAAGTAAAATAATGGTTACTTCCATTATTTTACTTGCAGCTTACTCTCTAGGTCTCTCTTTCTAAACACATATATGTTTATAGACTATTTCTAAATTAATATATGTTTGCATCTAAGCATATTATATTTACAAACATTTTATGTCCCAAACATAATATGTTCTAACATATTAACATATATGTCCCAAACATGTTATGCTAGTTTATGACCATTATATGCTTGCACTTAAAAATATTGTGTTAAAAAATTTGAATTCCAAACATATAATTTTTAAACCCAAACATATGAAAAACAGTATTTTTCGTCAGTGTATAGAAAATTTTTAAACAACTTTATTTCTGTAGTATATTTGGTCAAAATTTTATTTCTATAAAAAATTTGGTCAACATTTTATTTCTTTAGAAAATTTTGTCAACATTAAAGTTCTATAGAAAATTTTGTCAACATTTTATTTCTACAGAAAATTTTGTCAAAATTTTATTTCTATAGAAAATTTTGTCAAGATATTGAATATATAGAAACTTTTGTGAAAATGTTACTTCTATAGAAAATTTTGTCAAAATTTTTTGTATAGAAAATTTCGTCAAAAGTTTATTTTTATAGAAAATTTTATAACAATTTTATTTCTGTAGAATATTTGGTCAAAATTTTATTTCTATAGAAAATTTTGTCAAGATTTTGAATATGCAGAAACTTTTGTCAAAATGTTACTTCTGTAGAAAATTTTGTCAAAATTTTTTATATAGAAAATTTCGTCAAAAGTTTATTTTTGTAGAAAATTTTATAACAATTTTATTTCTGTAGAATATTTGGTCAACATTTTATTTCTATAGAAAATTTTGTCAAAATTTTTTTTCTATAGAAAATTTTGTCAAGATATTGAATATATAGAAACTTTTGCCAAAATGTTACTTCTATAGAAAATTTTATTTGCTCATTATTTTTTATATAGAAAATTTCGTCAAAAGTTTATTTTTATATAAAATTTTATAACATTTTTATTTCTGTAGAATATTTGGTCAAAATTTTATTTCTATAAAAAATTTGGTCAACAATTTATTTCTATTGAAAATTTTGTCAAAATTTTATTTCTATTGAAAAATTTGTCAAAATTTTATTTCTATAGAAAATTTGGTTAAAATTTTATTTCTATAGAAAATTTTGTCAAAATTTTATTTCTATAGAAAATTGAAGTACTTCTTAATTGGCGAGGATGTTTTAAAAGTTCTACCAAAACATTAAAAATTCTACTAATCTACCAAAAAATCTACCGTTTGTGGTAGAATTGTGTTCCTTTTGTGTTCGAAATTTAACTCCTCTTTTAAAAAATCTTGGCGTAGAAAATGACATTTCACATCTTCTGAAGTATAGGTCCCATTCAAGCTATGTTCCCAATATTTTGATGTATAAATTGTTATATGGTAGAAAAAGGTTGCTCAAGCCCCTCTTCAAAATTCTTACTAACTTCATTTCTTTAAACACTCGCAAGTAAAACAAATAAAAACAAATACTTACCCAGCAACTCAACAAACGTGTATCTCATCGATGTGCGATATCGTATAAAGAATTGTTTTTGAAAATGTATGTCCATGTGTACGTATTTCAATGTATCTGTAGAATTAACACTGTAAATTTCAAAAGTAGATAAACAAAGATTTATAAAAGTACTCATTTAAAATAAAATCCGTCGGTTTATTCATACCCTTCCAGTGGAGCACTATTGAAGAAAGCATCGTACAACAATTGATTACAATTATTCATGCAGTTGCATGTCATACTATCATTACCAATGCCTTCGATGTACAAACTCTCGTACACATGGTGTTCTCTACTGAAAAGAACTAAAGATGAAATTCAAGTGGGAGATAATTCTGAGAGGGATAATCGAGAATACCATAATACAGTGGATAGAAGAAAGTTTATGATAAATTTCAAAATTGAAAAACTAAGTGAAATCCAAGTTTCAAATATTATATTACCACTGTAATCTTTGGAACCATTATGACTGTCTACTCTATCCGAGTAAACCAATTGCACATTGGCAGCCTGTTTCTGTATGTCGATCGAGCTCTACCGATCGACTGGAATGCATAGAAACAGCTGATTTCTGGTTATAAATTCAGCTGTTTGTGTCGATTTCAGTCCATCGATTGAGCTCGTTGGGCATACAGAAACAGGTTGTTACATTCCTTATGAAAAAAATGGTTATTACGATATTTTATATTTAACTTTATTTAAGGTTTACATCAAATGGTCAACTGAACATTTTCTTCTTTCACTGTTCTCTATATAATATCTTCATTTGAAACATCTCCTTGCAATGTCTCAACTATAATATCCAAGAACTTTGCGTATTATAGCATTAGGACTGTAAGATGTCATACTTGGATGTCCTTATGAGAGTTTATGGTTGTGCATACTTACATGCATTATCGTAGATACATTTGAAATCCGATGGTTTACAAATTGTAAAGTTATCTGTAAATATAGAAGAGTACAATACAATAAATAGGAGGGTTTAAATTGGATATTTGGAATGACAAGAATGAAACTAAATTGGGAATTCCTTCATCATATAGTTGAGTTCGATAGGCATACCAAAGGATTTAATTATTCAAAATGATTCAAAATGCATGTCGGTGTGTGTATCGCAAGCACGCAGAACAGATATCACCAAAAATTTTCAAAAACAGTTTATTGAGATATTTAATAAAAAACAAAAAGTGAGTAAAGTAGAAAGTCGGGCGGGGCCGACTATATCATACCCTAAAACACCCCTACTGAATTAGTAAACATTGTTTGTCGGGTATGAGTGGTATAGGATTGGGAGATAACCCGCATTTCCATATTAAAGGACATTAAGGGGTACATCGTTATGGGAGTTTTATCAAAATCTGAACAGAAATGTCTGATATTAGGAGCTATAGTTGATTCTGAACCTAAAGAGTTTGTATGCCACTAATATTGCTTCCATTATTAAACAAGTAAGTAAAGTAGTAAGTCGAGCGGGGCCGACTATATAATACCCTAAACCACCCTTACTGAATTAGTAAACATAAGCATTTGTGTGGTAACATTGATATAGGTCTGGAAGATAAACCGCAGTTGCATATATAAGAAAATTAAGGGGTACATGTTTATGGGTCCTTTGTCTCAATCTGACTATAGCTGATAGTCAGTGTTGCCAGGGAAAATGTTCGGTTTACCCCACAAGGACAAAAAAGTTCCCTACTTTTCCATACATTCCCAAACAATTTTCTCTACAATATTTTTCGTTAAATTTAAACAAATTTTACAAAACAAAAATGTTTCTAAGTACTTTATTATCTTAAGACATGAATATGCAACGTATATAACTTAGAATATAAATTTGTATTGCCACACGGATGAAAAAGGCTGTTTTTCATATGTTTGGCTATAAACATTATATGTTTGGAACACAAATTTTTAAACACAATATTTTTGAGTGCAAGCATATAATGTTCATAAACTAGCATAACATGTTTGGGACATATATGTTAATATGTTAGAACATATTATGTTTGGGACATAAAATGTTTGTAAATATAATATGCTTGGATGCAAACATATATTAATTTAGAAATAGCCTATAAACATATATGTGTTTAGTAGCTTGGAGCGCTATTTAACAGGGAGCGATATTGAATTAAGTTGGTGGTTGTTGCTTGTTATTACAAAATTAACATTTTATTTTTCCTTGGGCAATTGATCAGCTACTTCTTTGATCCTTACAAACTGTGTGGTCCGCTGTTCGAATCCCCGTCCGGCAAAAGGTAAAATTAAAATAAAAAAAATCATACAATTGAATAATTTCTTCTACAATGTTTGTATTACAGAAAAAGGTGCTAAGAACTAATAAATCTCGTGGAAGTGAGAAAGATGTGGGGGAATATACAATTGGGCAGAAACAAAATTTTGAGCATTCAGGTCGAAAACCTATGTTGTCAGCACCTATATTACCTGTTTATTTTCATAATTCGTTATGATTGTAAATATATAAATAAATAAAATTTTGAGCACAATATTGTTTGGGAGAATTTTTTTTAAGCATATAATATTTTTGGGTGCAAAATGCTTCCAAACACATTATATGTTCACATAATAACATATTGTTTTTTTGGAAGACAACATTATTGAATTTGGATGCAAAAATACAAAATGTTTGGAACTTAGACTACCCAAACATATATTATTTAGACTAATATGCTTTCAAACATATTATATATTGGAAGAGATCAAACATATAAATGTTTGGGCAATACCCAAAAATGTATATGCTTGAAGCAAAATATGTTTGGGAGTATATGTTACAGAAGCGATTTTTTATGAGCGTGCACCACGTTTGCCACAGTTGGTAGAATTCTACCTAAAATAGTATTTTTTTTTGTTAAATCTCTATAAAAATAAAATTTTGGAAAATGTTTCTATAAACAATTTTTTGTGAGAAATTTTTCTATAGAAATAAAATGTTGACAATAAATTCTATAGAAATAAAATTTTGAGAAAAAATTCCATAGAAATAAAATTTTGAGAAAATTATTTATAGAAATAAAATGATGACAAAATTTTCTACAGGAATAAAGTTTTGACAAAAATTTATATAGAAATATTTGTTTGGTAGATTTGTAGTAATTTGTAGTAATCTTCAAATTTTGTTACATTTTGTTTGGCACGAGTGATAACTGGTGTTACCACACATTGTTATATATCAAGCCTTGCCGGCTTCTAATTTCCTCCTCTAGAGCCACCAAAATGTAAAAATTATTACAAATTGTGTTGAGTGAAAGTGTCCTTACACTGAAAAAAAAGCATACTCGGTTCCAAAGATTTTGTCTTTACTTTAAAAAATTTGGTATTGATTCCGAGCCAAAGAAGCGGAGAATACAAGTAAGGATACTTTTAAGACACAATTCTCTTTTAAATTTAGGTTTTGTGTACTTGCTTCTATGAAGCAAATTTTAATTTTTCGCTATCAAAGACCTTTAAAAACGAGTTAACGGCAACTTTATTTTCCAAATTAAGACTCGACTTCCAGTAGAAATTATGCTATGTTTGAAGTAAAAAGCTTCTTTAAAATAAAGTTTTGAAAAACATGTCCTATATTTGAACGATTTTTTGCTTTGTAGTCAAGATGCAAAAAGACAACAAATTTAAAGACAATTTCATTAAATTTAAAGAATTTTTCTGAATTATTAAAGTCAAGTTGACCTTAGCCTATAAATTATTTCTTTCATGTTAAGATACCCATTTTTAAGTCAAATCACTTAATTATAAGGACAATACGACTTCATCGAAAAGTTTATCGACTTTTGGACAAGGAAAATAACTTTATTTTAGAGAAATGCGTCTTCTATGCAAAGCAAAATTTGTATTCGTATTTTAAAGACATGAAATCTTTGACCTCAAGACAATATTTTTTTCAGTGTACAGTATGACCCTAAGTCCCTACAAGACGATAAATATTAGAAAAAAACCTACATATAGGGAATTTCCCCTACTTCTAGCAACACTGGCTGTATTTGATATTGCACTTACGGAGTTGGTATGACACTAATATTGAGCCATTATTAAAAAAAAAGAGAAAATCGCTCAATTAGTGTGGGTAATAAATTCAAATTTGTAAAAATCGAGAAATATTCTTATGTAAGAGCTACAAGTAAAATACGATCGGCTATTACATTAAAATTTACAATTTGAGTAACATTGGTTAATAAATAAGAGTACTATGGGAAAATAGAGCGATGCATATATATGGAAGCTATATCTAAATCTGAACCAATTTGCATAATATTTTGCGGGTTTGATTAATACCACAAAAGGTTACCTTGTGCAAAATTTGAGTAAGATCAGTTAAGAAATGAGGCCTCTATGGTCAAACATAAGGTTATTGGGGCGAATTTTTCAAAATCGGGCGATGCATATATGGGAGCTATATCTACATCTGAGCCGATTTCGATGAAATTTTGCACATATAGTTAGTACTATAGAGGACTGGTTCTAGCCAACTTTGAGTAAGATCGGTTAATAAATAAGGGTTCTATGGCCAAATTTGGGAAAATCGGGCTATACATATATATGGGAGCTATATCTATATCTGAACCGATTTCGATGACTTTTTGAACATATAGTTAGTGCTATAGAAGATTATATTTAGCCAACTTTGAGTAAGATCGGTGAATAAATAAGGGTTTTATGGCCAAATTTAGAAAAATCGGGCGGCACATATATGTGGGAGCTATAGCTAAATCTGAACCGATTTCGATGATTTTTTGCACATATAGTTAGTACTATAGAGGATTACATATAGCAAACTTTGAGTAAGATCGGTTGATAAATAAGGGTTTTGTGGCCAAATTTGGGAAAATCGGGCGATACATATATATGGGAGCTATATCTAAATCTGAACCCATTTGGATGAAATTTTGCAGACTTAAAGGGCGATGAAAAAGATTACCCTTTGCCAAATTTGGTGACGATCCGTTTGAAAAAAAGCGCAACGTGACCCCATTTGTCGAAATCGGGCGATACATATATATGAGAGCTGTATCTAAATTTGATCCGAATTTTTCCAAATTCAATAGCGTTCGTCCTTGTGCCCAAAAAACTCCCTGTACCAAATTTCATCAAAATCGGTTAATAATTGCGACCTTAATCCTGTGAACAACAAATACATGGACAGACGGACGGACGGACACCAAGCGCTAGATCGACTCAGGAGGTGATTCTGAGTCGATCGGTATATATTTTATGGGGTCTAAAATCAATATTTCTGGTAAGCACATTTTTTGGCAGATCAAACGTATTATACCCTAACCACTATGTGGTTTAGGGTATAAAAAGAGAAAATCGTCTAATTAGTGGGGTAATAAATCCAAATGTGTAAAAATGGAGCAATAATATTATTATGTAAGAGTGACAAGTACGTATAAATATGATCGGCTAGTACATCAAAATTTGAAATTTGAGTAACATTGGTTAATAAATACACTGAAAAAAAAGCATACTCGGTTCCAAAGATTTTGTCTTTACTTTATAAAATTTGGTATTGATTCCGAGCCAAAGAAGCGGAGAATACAAGTAAGGATACTTTTAAGACACAATTCTCTTTTAAATTTAGGTTTTGTGTACTTGCTTCTAGGAAGCAAATTTTAATTTTTCGCTTTCTCAGCCTTTTTTCTTTATGTGCTATCAAAGTCTTTTAAAAACGAGTTAACGGCAACTTTATTTTCAAAACTAGGACTCGATTTCCAGTAGAAATTATGCTATGTTTGAAGTAAAAAACTTCTTTAAAATAAAGTTTTGAAAAACATGTCCTATATTTGAACGATTTTTTGCTTTGTAGTCAAGATGCAAAAAGACAACAAATTTAAAGACAATTTCATTAAATTTAAAGAATTTTTCTGAATTATTAAAGTCAAGTTGACCTTAGCCTATAAATTTTTTCTTTCATGTTAAGATACCCATTTTTAAGTCAAATCACTTAATTATAAGGACAATACGACTTCATTGAAAAATTTATCGACTTTTGGACAAGGAAAATAACTTTATTTTAGAGAAATGCGTCTTCTATGCTAAGCAAAATTTGTATTCGTATTTGAAAGACATGAAATCTTTGACCTCACGACAATATTTTTTTCAGTGTAGAAGCTATATCTAAATCTGAACCAATTTGCATAATATTTTGCGGGTTTAATTAATACCACAAAAGGGATGCTATATCTACATCTGAGCCGATTTCGATGAAATTTTGCACATATAGCTAGTACTATAGAGGACTGGTTCTAGCCAACTTTTAGTAAGATCGGTTAATAAATAAGGGTTCTATGGCCAAATTTGGGAAAATTGGGCTATACATATATATGTGGATGAAATTTTGCAGACTTAAAGGGCGATGAAAAAGATTACCCTTTGCCAAATTTGGTGACAATCCGTTTGAAAAAAAAGCGCAACGTTACCACATTGTTATAGTTAAACTAAAAGAAAATGTAATAAATGAATTTAAATGTAACGGAAAAAGGCTATGATAGCGCCATCTATGGCATTTGAATTGAGAGTAAATGACCAGTTGAGGGTGAAAGCAGTTATGTGATGTATGTATGGGTAACAACCATACGCAGTAGCTGGGCAATGGACTGACGAGTTGGTTGACTATCGCCAAGGAGGTAGGACCGAATTAATCTCAGCCTGAAATAAATTTAACTAAACCTCTGTAGAGGATAACCGCCTCAGCGTAGCTCCATCGGCGAAGCATTACTCAGCTTGTTCCGTATATTAAGAAGCAAATATTTAAAATTTCCATCCTTCAAAAAACAGATAACTCTGTACAGTTACCACCATCTATAAATATATCCTCAATTGTTGTTTTTAACTAAATATTCTTTTAGTTGAATGTATCCTGGAATGCCTTAAGTGGATTTCCATTTTAGTTTATATATTTGTAAAATCTACTAAAAAATTGTGACTTACCAGTTTTTGTTATCGGAAAGAGTAAATTTAAATTGCAATTGCAACGCTTCAGTAAATATTCTTGATGACATCGAGTACGGCAATTACCACGCCAATATCGTAGACCAGGAATTTTCTTGTAGAGATGATGGTTTACTTCGTCCTACACAGAGAAAAATATCGGTAATATTTTTGCAATTAAATCTTATCTTGGAAATCAAATTCAAATAAACTATATCAATAGTTTCTTTATTTGGATTTTTTCTAAACAAATTTTTCTATGTGTTAACAAAATACAGTAAGTTGTGAGTGATGTGTTTGTACCTACAAATTTTTGGTTACTTTTGGTCGTCACTTACCTCGAAAATACAAGCTCGATCTAGTGGTGGTATTGATCGGGTTCTATTGTTTGTTTCAGTTAATTGAGCACCTATCCCCAGTTTTGTGAAGGTATTATAATTCACAAATTTTACATCGGAATGCCATTGTTCGGGTTGTTTTATCATTACCTAGGAAAGGGGTTTCAAATGAAATTAGCACATATATTTTTATAAAGCTATCTACACTCAAAAAACAAAAATTCCTTGAATTCAAAGATTTTGACTTTCACTTAAGGCTATTGATTGCGAACCAAAGATGCGGCTTCTCTAACCTATTAACGCCCAAAACGAAACTGCTGGACAAATTTGATTGATTTTATGGGTTTTAAATTACTCAGTAACGAATAAATAAAAAAAACTGACACATTTAAGAAAAACAAGTATATACGGCCGTAAGTTCGGCCAGGCCGAATCTTATGTACCCTCCACCATGGATTGCGCAGGAAATTCTACTAAAGGCTGTCATCCACAATCGAATTACTTGGGTTGCGATAACACTTGCCGATGGCAAGGTATCGTAAAACTTTTTAACACTGTCTTCTAAATTGTAAGTTAGCCCATACGGGGTATATATTAAACAAAAAAAGGCCGATTAAATACGTATATAATCTAGTTTGACAAAATTTTCTATAGAAATAAAATTTTGACAAAATTTTCCATAGAAATGAAACCTTGACAAAATTTTCTATAGAAATAAAATTTTGACAAAATTTTCTATAGAAATAAAAATTTGACAAAATTTTCTATAGAAATAAAAACTTGACAAAATTTTCTATAGAAATAAAATGTTGACAAAATTTTCTATGGAAGTAAAATGTTGACAAAATTTTCTATAGCAATACAATTTTGACAAAAATTTCTATAGAAATAAAATGTTGACAAAATTTTGTATAGAAATGAAATTTTGACAAAATTTTGTATAGAAATAAAATGTTGACAAAATTTTCTACAGAAATAAATTTTTTACAAAATTTTCTATAGAAATAAAATTTTGACAAACATTTCTATAGAAATAAACTTTTGACAAAACTTTCTATAGAAATGAAATTTTGACAAAACTTTCTATAGTAATAAAATTTGACAAAATTTTCTATGGAAATAAAGTTTTGGTAGATTACAAAATTTTCTATAGAAATAAAATTTTGACAAAATTTTCTATGGAAATAAAATTTTGACAAACATTTGTATAGAAATAAACTTTTGACAAAACTTTCTATAGAAATGAAATTTTGACAAAACTTTCTATAGTAATAAAATTTGACAAAATTTTCTATGGAAATAAAGTTTTGGTAGATTATTTTTGGCGATATGGACCAATTTTTGTGTAATAAGTCATCGGCTATATATAACTAAAGACCGATATGGACCAATTTTTACATGGCTGTTAGAGGCCATATATTGACAAAATGTACCAAATTTCAACCGTATCGGATGACTTTTGCTCCTCCAAGAGGTTCCGGACGTAAAATCTGGGGACGGTTTATATGGGAACTATATATAATTATGGACCGATATGGACCAATTTTTGCATGGTTGTTAGACACCATATACTAACACCATGTACCAAATTTCAACTGGATCGGATGAATTTTGCTCTTCCAAGAGGATCCGGAGGTCAAATCTGGGGATCGGTTTATATGGGGGCTATATATAATTATGGACCGATATGGACCAATTTTTGCATGGTTATTAGAGGCCGTAAACTAACATCAGGTACCAAATTTCAACCGGATTGGATGAATTTTGCCCCTCCAAGAGGCTCCGGAGGTCAACTCTGGGGATCGGTTTATATGGGGGCTATATATAATTATGGACCGATTTGGACCAATTTTTGCATGGTTGTTAGAGACCGTATACTAAGACCACCTACCAAATTTCAACCGGATCGGATGAATTTTGCTCCTCCAAGAGGCTCCGGTGGTCAAATCTGGGGATCGGTTTATATGGGAGCTATATATAATTATGGACCGATATGGACCAATTTTTGCATGGTTGTTAGAGGCCGTATACTAACATCAGGTACCAAATTTCAACCGGATCGGATGAATTTTGTCCCTCCAAAAGTCTACGGAGGACAAATCTGGGGATCGGTTTATATGAGGGCTATATATAATTATGGACCGATATGGACCAATTTTTGCATGGTTGTTAGAGACCATATACTTACATCAGGTACCAAATTTCAATCGGATCGGATGAATTTTGCGCCTCCAAGAGGCTCCGAAGGTCAAATCTGGGGATCGGTTTATATGGTGGCTATATATAATTATGGACCGATATGGACCAATTTTTGCATGGTTGTTAGAGACCGTATACTAAGACCACCTACCAAATTTCAACCGGATCGGATGAATTTTGCTGCTCCGGGAGGCTCCCCAAGCCAAATTTGGGGATCGGTTTATATGGGGGCTATACGTAAACGTGGTCCGATATGGCCCATTTTCAATACCGTCCGACCTACATCAATAACAACTACTTGTGCCAAGTTTCAAGTCGATAGCTTGTTTCGTTCGGAAGTTAGCGTGATTTCCACAGACGGACGGACAGCCGGACAGACGGACAGACGGACGGACGGACATGCTTAGATCGACTCAGAATTTCACCACGACCCAGAATATATATACTTTATGGGGTCTTAGAGCAATATTTCGATGTGTTACAAACGGAATGACAAAGTTAATATACCCCCATCCTATGGTGGAGGGTATAAAAAGGGTGTCTCCATGTGGGGACATTGGGCAGATTAAGTGTGGAATTCTCCAAAAATCTCCATGACCTCGTACTACAATTTTAAAATTTTGTAAACATTAAACTTAACATTTTTATCTACATACGAGTACAATCGAGATATTATTTATATGCGAAGAATTATACATTTTAGATCAAGTGGTACTCATATAACTATTGAAATTATTTTAGGAAAGTTATCCGAATAATAATAAGAATATAATGCACTGAATATTACACTCATTTATCAATGCGACAAAGTGTCTTTGTTTATAGATCAGACGCAGTATAAAGATGTCATACGTGTGTTTAAAATTACAAAAATAAGCGGTTGCTCATAGTTGTTTGACTTCAAACAGGTGTTCTTATATGGGGACAGAGGGCAGTAATGAGTTAAAATGAAGGCATTTCTTAGGAATCTATTTAGTTTTAAATCTGCGCTCTATAAAATTAAGATTCGGATACACATCTCGTTTATTGAATTTTCATTCTCTTTTTGCCATATGTCAACAAAGGTGTTCTACATGAAATAACTAATAAGTTTAAACATGCAAAGCATAACAGAGACTTCAAAGCAAATAGTTAATTTAAAGATAATTTCTTTAAATCAAAAATATTTCACTTTATTTAATCGTTCACCAATTCAGCAATGCTCCTAACACTAAATTTCGATTTATTGGTGCGTCAGTGTATTAAATATGATTAAGCGATTATGGTTGTATGAGAAGATGATGTACAGTGGTGGTGAAAAATGGTTTAATTTTGGAGGAACAAATTATTGTATATACACTAAAAAAAAAGCATACCCGGTTCCAAAGATTTTGTCTTTAACAATTGTGGTATTGATTCCGAGCCAAAGAATCGGAGAATTCAAGTAAGGATACTTTTCAGACACAATTTTCTTTTAAATTCGGGTTTTGTGTAATTGACTCTTGGAAGCAAATTTTAATTTTTCGCTTTTTCAGATTTTTTCTTCATATGCTATCAAAGTCTTTTAAAAACAAGTTAATGACAACTTGATTTTCCAAATTCAGACATGACTTCAAGTGGAAATTATGCTATGTTTCAAGTAAAAAAGTCTTTACATTAAAGAGTTGAAAAACATGTCCTATATTTGAACGATTTTTTGCTTTGTAATCGAGATGCAAAAATACAACAAATTTAAAGACAATTTCATTAATTAAAAAAAAAAAATTCTGAATTATTAAAGTCAAGTTGACCTTAGCCCAAAAAAATTTTTCTTTCATGTTATGATACCAATTTTTTTTAAGTTCAATCACTTAATTATAAAGAAACACGACTTCATTGAAAAGTTGTTCGATTTTTGGACAAGGAAGCAAAATTTATATCAGAGAATTGTGTCTTCTACACTAAGCAAAATTTGCATTCGTATTTTAAGGACATGAAATCTTTGGCCTCACGACAATATTTTCTTTTCAGTGTAATTTCGATGGGAAATAACTTTATAAGACCCAAATTGAATCATCTCGCTCCACAAGATCTATACTGAAGACTATGGGAATTCGCCTTAGCCAAAGAAGAAACATGTCTATAGTTAGGCTTGTGGATATTGGTTTCTGGCATTTTCTTTTCAATAGCTTAATAAAACCAATTCGGACGCCTCCCAAATGTGGAAACAATTTTGGCAACAGTGGATGTCTACCTTTGATAAGTTTCACTCTATTTCGGTCACTATATTTAGTTAATACTCACATATATTCCCAAGAATCCATCAAACATAGGGCTAATCTTCTCTTCATTGATTACCATTCTCACTTCGAGACCGCTGCCTTCGCCAGTGTTTGAATTATGATAGGGATAATATGGATCTGATTGCTGAAATGAATAGAAAATTCTTAATAGTGTATCAATATTGAACGAATTAAAACGAATTCATACAGCTCTATCGTTATCCTTTTGATTTATAGCCGAATTGAAGATATAGCAAAACCCTGTTTCCGTACGTTCCAAAGAAAATAGATCACAACAATTATAGGGCCTTTTACGCCAAAGACATGCTCCTTCAAAGACTTCAGTACAGGTTGGTGTTAAAAATCGAATAACCTCCAATATATCGATATCATCAATAAGGCTCAAATTTAATGGTGAATTTCTTTCAAACATTGGTGAAAGTTCCATCAAGCTAGAAAATTTAATATCTCCAATTTCATCGAAAAATTCATAAAATGTATACAGCTTTTCACGACTGACATTGGCTGGGAGAAATCTGGGTGCAGCCTCATTTTGTAAACGGTGCCAATCGATACGATAGGGTAGACACAAACCGATCGATGGAAATGGTATCATAAATATCGGGGATACTGAATCGGCTACAGTTGTTTGCACTCTTTGCGTGTAATACAATTCAGCCAAATCAATGTAAACGAAAATACATGCGAGACTGGTGGCAATCAGGATGAGGAACCAAATGATTCTGGAAAAAAGCAATAAAGGGAATAAAATATTTTTGCAGAAAAAGATTTTTTTTCAATCAGGAAATTAAATGTTTCAATTAACTTTTAATTGAAATTTCTACAAACACAGAAATGATAGTGTCACTCAATAAAGCCAATTGAAAATTTAATTGACCCAGTTTATAAATTCATAGATATAATGTTTTTGTTTTAGTCCAAAAAAAGTTGAATGAATTAAATTTTCAATTTAATATATTTGAAAATTCAACTAAAATTTTGATTGGAATAAGGTTTGTGATATTTTTTTCTGTAAATTGTACACGGATGAAAAAGACTGTTTTTCATATGTTTGGATATAAACATTATATGTTTGGAACACAAATTTTTAAACACAATATTTTTGAGTGCAAGCATATAATGTTCATAAACTAGCATAACATGTTTGAGACATATATGTTAATATGTTAGAACATATTATGTTTGGGACATAAAATGTTTGTAAATATAATATGCTTGGATGCAAACATATATTAATTTAGAAATAGCCTATAAACATATATGTGTTTAGTAGCTTGGAGCGCTATTTAACAAGGAGCGATATTGAATTGAGTTGGTGGTTGTTGCTTGTTATTACAAAATTAACATTTTATTTTTCCTTGGGCAATTGATCAGCTACTTCTTTGATCCTTACAAACTGTGTGGTCCGCTGTTCGAATCCCCGTCCGGCAAAAGGTAAAATTAAAATAAAAAAAATCATACAATTGAATAATTTCTTCTACAATGTTTGTATTACAGAAAAAGGTGCTAAGAACTAAAAAATCTCGTGGAAGTGAGAAAGATGTGGGGGAATATACAATTGGGCAGAAACAAAATTTTGAGCATTCAGGTCGAAAACCTATGTTGTTAGCACCTATATTACCTGTTTATTTTCATAATTAATTATGATTGTAAATATATAAATAAATAAATAAAATTTTGAGCACAATATTGTTTGGGAGAATTTTTTTAAGCATATAATATTTTTGGGTGCAAAATGCTTCCAAACATATTATATGTTCACATAATAACATATTGTTTTTTGGAAGACAACATTATTGAATTTGGATGCAAAAATACAAAATGTTTGGAACTTAGACTACCCAAACATATATTGTTTAGACCAATATGCTTTCAAACATATTATATATTGGTAGAGATCAAACATATAAATGTTTGGGCAATACCCAAAAATGTATATGCTTGAAGCAAAATATGTTTGGGAGTATATGTTACAGAAGCGATTTTTTGTGAGCGTGTAGATCTTTATATAAATCAGCAATCAGTCAATGTACTACGCAGATGGCTGCTCAAAATCTGACAATCTTATATTCGTTTATCTCATCCTGTCGTTTATCTTATCTTATTTTTGGGTGTCACAGCCACATGTACCATGGAGGTACCATGCCATTGAATTTAATATAGATTTGGGCAGCACTCATTGATATCTATGGTAAAAAGTGTGGCCGGAATGAATCTGAAATACACGCAGAGAAAGACTTTTTACTTTTTCACGGAAAACATGTAGCATGTTTATCGAAACCATGTTCTTTTCTCGGAAATTATATATATGATTTCGGAAAACATGTTATGTTTGACAGGAAAAGAATATCTTTGCGATAAAAATGTTACATGGTCGCTGTAAAAAAGTAACATGGTGTTCTTGAAACATGTTGGGGTGATCATATTCCTTCTCTGGGTGTAACCACCATCATGGAACGCATAAAACAATTTTTTTTTCTTCTTTAACGGAAGAATATTGGTTCAAATTAGAGGTGTGCGCGTGACACGCGTGAATCACGTGAGTCTTGAATAAAATCTGAAGCAACTCTCGTAAATGTGCGTGAATGGTATTAAAACAAATATGTTTTTCGTGAGCGTGCGTGAGTAATAAAATCTGTTGTGAGTGCGTGAATGTGCGTGAATAGAATTTCTGCGAAATCACGCTCACGAAAAAAAAATAAGATTTAATTCTTACTCGTATGTTAACTAAAATTGATTTAGCTGTCCAACTATATTTCATTTATGAATTTTGTTACCCTTGCTCATTCCCGGTTGGAAAATGTCATGATTATCGTGAATTTGTCGTGAGTCACGTGAATTATTGTGAATCGTGCGTGACCGTAAGTCTGTGAAAGTAGTTCGTGAGTTAGCGTGCGTGATTACTGCTTTTCATTTCGTGGATGTGCGTGAGTGTGAGTGGCTACGATACTTATCGTACGTGAGCGTGCGTGAATTAATATTTGACTTCGTGAATGTTCGTGAGTGTGAGATAAATTTCACTCACGCTTACACCTCTAGTTCAATTGTTATGGTTTCTGAAGTTAAATTTGAAATTGCTAATTGGTGAAAATATCGTCTTTCATATAATTCGAGACCAAAATTTAATAACCGAGACCAAAATTTAATAACCGAGTCATAATTTAATAACCGAGACATTTAACAATATTTTAACTTTGTAAATCACATGCTGTAATTATAAGATTTAAAATCTTGTTGTATGTGAAACTACTCAATTAATAAATACTAAATACTAAAATACTGTAGATTTGTACACAGGAAAAAGTTAACTGTCTTATAGGAAGAATGAACTACTTGCTGGGAAAATTGAACTAAGTTGTACTCCACATTTTTAGATTTTCCCAAAGTGTTGTTAAAACCAGGAAAATTTAATAGCCTAGTGTACTTTAAAATTTACTTCACGAAATTACACCTCTCATAGAAGGTGTAAAAAAAATAATTGGGTCCAAATCATGACCATACAATAGTAAATAGCAATACAAATTTCTTAAATTTATCGTTAGTTTAACTACGGACTTTTTTTCGGTGTACAATAGAGGATATATATCATTCTGATCTATATGAAGGCTACATAAAATAAAGACTAATATCAATGATATTTAGAGTCCTGATAGCATATCCGGTGAAAATTAATGTTTCCATGGGTCCAAAAAGTAAAATCGGGTGATTGGTCTATAATGTAGTTAAATCGAAACATTAGTAGATATAAACTATTTTGGATCTAAAATCTTAAATACCTCCAGATTTTAAATTTCAAGTCTATATTGGAGCTATTTCGAAACATACAAATATACCAAATTTACGAGGGCAGTTCGGAAACTTCTTAGCCTAGCACAAAAAGCGCGGTATAAACAGAAAAAAGTTAAGTGTTTTGGAAACTTCCATCTCTGTTATCAACACATGTTAAATTTTGTTTCGATCTGGCAACTCCTTCATATAGAAACAGGTGTTCAAAAAAGACGCATCCGCAATTTTTTTACAATGGAAAAATTAGAAATTTTGCTGTCATTAAATATTTACATAAAAAAAGGTTTATCGGGACAAGAAATTCATAATGATATGGTGAATGTGTTAGGTGAAAGTGCTCCTTCATATGCAACAGTAAAAAATTGGGTTGCTGAATTTAAACGTGGTCGTACAAGTATTGAAGATGAACCACGTAGTGGACGTCCAAAAACAGCAACAACAACAGAAAATGAAGCCAAAGTGCATGATAAGGTATTAAATGATCGACGAATAAAAGTGCGAGAAATTGCTAATATCGTGTGCATCTCAAATGATCGAGTCCATTTAATTTTGCATGAAGAACTACAGATGAAAAAGATTTCTTCAAGATGGGTGCCGCATGTGTTAACAGTCGATCAAAAACGCATAAGAATGAACATTTCTCAAGCTTGTTTGGATTGTTTTAAGCGAAATAAAATGGATTTTAAGCATCGTTTCATAACTGTTGATGAGACATGGATCCACCACTATACTCCTCTGGAGTGACCCAGAGAAGGCAAAAACAATTCAATCGGCTGGTAAGGTTATGGTAACGGTTTTTTGGGACTACAAAGATATTTTATTGATGACTATCTGCAAAAGGGTAAAACAATAAATTCAGAGTACTATTGCAACCTTTTGGATCAATTAAATGTACTACAAATTCGAGAAAAACGTCCTGGCTTACAACAAAAAAAAATAATTTTTCATCAAGACAACGCACCACTGCACAAGAGTGTTTTAACAATGGCTAAAATTAACGAATTAAAGTACGAATTGCTTGACCACCCACCTTATTCTCCTGATTTAGCTCCCAGTGACTATTACTTGTTTCCAAATCTAAAAAAAAATCCTTGCTGGCAAGCGTTTTACCTCAAATGAAGTTGCAATTACAGTTGTAAACCACTATTTTGAAGACCTTGAGGAAAACTATTTTAATCAAGGGATAGAATTGCTAGAAAAGCGTTGGACTAAGTGTATTGAAGTTTCAGGAGATTATATTGACAAATAAAAATATTTTTTTAAAAACTAACTATTCTCTTTCATTGATAGGCTAAGAAGTTTCTGAACCGCCCTCGTAGTACAAATTATATCATTAGAACTCAAGTTTTGAGCATATTATTTTTAGGTGCAAGCATGTAATGTTCCTAAATTAGTGTAACATGTTTGGGCCATGTAACATGTTTGTCGCAAAAATGTTTTTTTTCTCGCCAAACATAACATGCTTTCCGAAAACAGATATATAATTTCCAAGAAAATAACATGGTTGCAGCGAACATGTTACATGGTCACGATCCAAAAATAACATTTTGATCTTGAAACATGTTTGAGGTGATCATATTCCTTCTCTGGATGCGGGCGTGACATTGCAGAAAAGTACTTCGGTGCAAGCATACCAGCAGTCGAAAAATAAGTACTTCGTCGCAAGCATACCAGCTCTCCAAAAATAATAACTTTACCATAAATATACTCAAAAAGTGCGAGTGAGTTTGATGCTCTCATATCTATGTATAAATTTTATTCTCTCTTATTCTCGGTCTTTTTCTGTTTATATTTACGGTACAATTTGTACTTTGAAAATCTCTATGACGCCAGGAGGAATCGAACTCACCCCTGTTGTTTCGTAATCCAACACACTTTACTCTACTTCACGGCATGGATTTATTCAATGATGTAATTTTTTAATATAAATGATGTACTATAACTTAAGAAAACAAGAGTATATTTTATTGGCATTATCAATTAATATGTTGCAATTTTTTCTGAAATGTAATTTTCGCTACTATTAACGGTGCCCACAATGGCAATAGAGCCCAGCAAAAAGCGTCGCCAAAAAAGTTATGAAAATGTTCTTGTTGGATCCGTAAGTGGTGCAAAATTGGCGCAGAAGCGATGAATTTAACATGGACTTGTCATAGGACGGATGTCCACCATTTCAACAGTCGTTGCACTAGATATGCATCACTTCATTAGATGTGATCCGAATTTAGTGGTTTGGATGTGAATTACAAAATTTTGTGATATTTTGACAAATAATTCATTTTTATAATTTTTTATGATTTTTAATGCAACCTAAGGCTTGTCCGAAATTCTTGACCTCAACTACAAATGACTACAAATAATTTAGAATTTTTTTCGACAAACTGTTTTTAACATATTTGAAACAAAAAATGTTAAAATTGCCCTTTAAAAGTATGAAAAAAGCGAGTTATAAAAAATTGAATTAAAAGAACTTGAAATAAAGAACATCTCCGGAAGGACATTTTTGGAAGTGCTCCTAAAGTTGTGCCTTTACAAGTACTGGGAGTTTATTCTATTTAAAACAATGTCAAGAAAAAGAAAATTTGCAAAAAAAAAAAAAAAAAACAAGTATATACAGCCGGGCAAGTATATTCGGCCAGGCCGAATCTTATGTACCCTCCACCATGGATTGCGTAGAAACTTCTACGAAAGACTGTCATCCACAATCGAATTAATTGGGTTGTGGTAATACTTAAAAATTCTTAACATCGTCTTCTAAATTGTAAGTTAGTCCATACGTGGTATATATTAGACAAAAAAGGTATGTATAGGTACGTCTACAAATAATTACGAATCGATATGGACTTTGCACGGAACGTAGAGAGCCAGAATTGAAATATGGGGGTCGCTTATATGTGGGCTATATACAATTATGAACTTGATATGGACCAATTTTTGTGTGATCGATTTATCTGAGGGCTATATATAATTATAGACCGATTAGACATGATTGTCAACGGCCATATACTAGCACAATGTACCAAATTTCAACTGACTCGGATGAAATTTGCTCCTCCAAGTGGCTCCAAAACCAAATCTCGGGATCGGTTTATATGGGGGCTATATATGATTATGGACTTATATGGACCACTTTTGGCATGGTTGTTAAATATCATATACTACCACCACGTACCAAATTTCAACCAGATCGGATGAATTTTGCTTCTCCAAAAGGCACCGGAAGTCAAATCTGGCGATTGGTTTATATGGGGGCTATATATAATAATGGACTGATGTGAACCAATTACTGCATGGTTGTTGGATACAACGTACTAACACCACGTACCAAATTTCAACAGAATCAAATCGGAGGATCGATGGTCTCTCACAACCATGCAAAAATTGGTCCACATCGGTCCATAATTATATATAGCCCCCATATAAACCGATCCCCCGATTTGGTTTGCGAGGCCTCTAAGAGAAGCAAATTTCGTCCGATCCGGCTGAAATTTGGTACATGGTGTTAGTAGATGGTCTCTAACAACCATGCAAAAATTGGTCCACATCGGTCCATAATTATATATAGCCCCCATATAAACCGATCCCCCGATTTGGTTTGCGAGGCCTCTAAGAGAAGCAAATTTCATCGGATCCGGCTGAAATTTGGTACATGGTGTTAGTTTATGGTCTCTAACAACCATGCAAAAACTGGTCCACATCGGTCCATAATTACTTATAGTCCCCATATAAACCGATCCCCCGATGTGGCTTGCGAGGCCGCTAAGAGAAGCAAATTTCATCCGATCCGGCTGAAATTAGGTACATGGTGTTAGTATATGGTCTCTAACAACCATGCAAAAATTGGTCCACATCGGTCCATAATTATATATAGCCCCCATATAAACCGATCCCCCGATTTGGATTGCGAGGCCGCTCAGAGAAGCAAATTTCATCCGATCCGCCCGAAATTTGGTACATGGTGTTAGTATATGGTCTCTAACAACCATGCAAAAATTGGTCCACATCGGTCCATAATTATATATAGCCTCCATATAAACCGGTCCCGAGATTTGGTTTTGGAGCCTCTTGGAGGAGCAAATTTCATCCGATCCCGCTGAAATTTGGTACATTGTGCTAGTATATGGCCGTTAACAACCATGCCTAACTAGTTCCATATTCGTCTATATATATATATATATATATATATATATATATATATATATATATATATATATATATATATATATATATATATATATATATATATATATATATATATATATATATATATATATATATATATATATATATATATATATATATATATATATATATATATATATATATATATATATATATATATATATATATATATATATATATATATATATATATATATATATATATATATATATATATATATAGCCCTCAGATAAATCGATCCCCAATCACACAAAAATTGGTCCATATCGAGTTCATAATTGTATATAGCCCCCATATAAGCGACCCCCATATTTCAATTCTGGCTCTCTACGTACCGTGAAAAAAGTCCATATCGATTCGTAAGTATTTGTACACTGAAAAAAAGTATACTCGGTTCCAAAGATTTTGTCTTTACTTTAAAAAATTTGGTATTGATTCCGAGCCAAAGAATCGGAGAATACAAGTAAGGATACTTTTAAGACACAATTCTCTTTTAAATTTAGGTTTAGTGTACTTGCTTCTAGGAAGCAAATTTTAATTTTTCACTTTCTCAGCTTTTTTTCTTCATATGCTATCAAAGTCCTTTAAAAACGAGTTAACGGCAAAACGAGTTAACGGCAAAAAGACAACAAATTTAAAGACAATTTCGTTAAATTTAAAGAATTTTTCTGAATTATTAAAGTCAAGTTGACCTTAGCCTATAAATTTTTTCTTTCATGTTAAGATACCCATTTTTAAGTCAAATCACTTAATTATAAGGACAATACGACTTCATTGAAAAGTTTATCGACTTTTGGACAAGGAAAATAACTTTATTTTAGAGAAATGCGTCTTCTATGCTAAACAAAATTTGTATTCGTATTTTAAAGACATGAAATCTTTTACCTCACGACAATATTTTTTTCAGTGTAGACTTAACTATACATAACTTTTTTGTCTAATATATACCACGTATGGACTAACTCACAATTTAGAAAACGATGTTAAGAAGTTTTAAGATACCACAACCCAAGTAATTCGATTGTGGATGTCAGTCTTTCGTAGAAGTTTCTGCACAATCCATGGTGGAGGGTACATAAGATTCGGCCTGGCCGAACTTACGGCCGTATATACTTGTTTTATTCTCAAAAATCTTTTCTTGTAGGCAAATAAAAAAAATAAGTGAATACGTGGCACCGCATTCATAAACTCAGGATTATTGTTTGTTGTAAAAATGATAAAATTCGGGATCAGCAGGTAGAAAACTTCTTAAAATCTATTTTATCTCACCAAACTGCTAAGGTTATATCGGTCCATATCGCGAAAACTGTGTTTACAAAAATTTTCATATTTTGTTTTTAGAACGTTTGCATAGAGAAGTAAATTTTTTGCACAATTTTCCCTAAAATATAATTTTCTAAAAACAAGTCCAATTTCCATACCCATTTTTTAGTACAATTTTACAAAACATTTGTTGTTAATACTTACAGCTAACATTTTATAAAACTCTTACTTTTCATATAGTTTAAATTCGGGATGTGTTAAATAGCTGATTCCATGTAACGATGAAATTTCACAATATTTAAAGATATACTGCTTTAAAATTGAACTCGAAGTGATTTCCTTTGATGCGGCGAATATAGGTGGTTTCCTGGCAAAGTTCTGTGTGGTGTCCTCAAATGCTTGCAAATAGGAAACCTTTGTTGCCCTTGGTCTTAAATATTCCCAGTCTTTTAAATAAACAATTTTTTCCTTCATGATTTCCTAGACGATTTGCCTTTTCGTAACCTTGCCGTTGGTTGTTGTGAAATATTTTGTAACCGTTTTTCAAATGATTTGAAAATCTCTGTCGCTTAAAGTTTTTATAAAGTTTCACAGCCAGGAAGGATGTTTGATCATTTATAACCTTCTTGATGTTTGGTTGTTTGGACTTCAACTTCACCCATTTCTACCCCCTTTTTGGGCCAGACTAAGTAAATCTGTTGTATTCTGCCAGAGGTGGGAGAATGTTTGTTTGTGTCCATAGGTAAATATTAGTTAATTTGCCTTTGATGTCATAATTTCAGAGAGGACATAAATCACCGTTGTTGTTTGTCTCTTTATTACTGTTGGTGATGTTGTTTTTTTCTGGAGTTGAGAAAAGTTCTGTAAATGCGTCTGGAGAAAAGTTAATTGTTGACAAGTTTCTTTAGGATTTTCCTTGTGGTGGCCTTTGGATCTTTCTGTTTGTCTGTCTTGTTCTTTTTGGGTTCGGTCAGATTGTTTATACTTTGGCCTTTTTATGACCGTGGATAAGGTGTCCATGTTAAAAGACCAGTGAACTTTTGATATTCGTGCTACATGTAATGAAAAGTTTTTTAATTGGGTGTTGATATTTTTGACAGCTAGTTGATTTACATGTTAATAGTAAGGGATAAAAGTGAAGATAATTTTATAATCCACTGTTCATATGACGCCAGACTGAAGCGAAATACCATATATATGTATCTAGTGTACTTGGTTCAGTTTTATTTCCTCATATGTCTTAATGGTGTCCGTGCATCCGACAGTACATGTAATTGTGTAACCAAATTACAGTTCCGCAAAATGGGCACAACTCACTTTTTTTCAAGTACACTGAAAAAAATTTTGTTCTGAGGTCAAAGATTTTATGTCTTTAAAATACGAAAGCAAATTTTGCTTAACATAGAAGACGCATTCTCTAATATAAAGTTTGTCCAAAAGTCGATAAACTTTTCAATGAAGTCGTATTGTCCTTACAATAAAGTGATTTGACTCAAAAATGGGTATCATAACATGAAAGAAAGCATTTTTGGGCTAATGGTCAACTTGACTTTAATAATTCAGAAAAAAATCTTTAAAATTAATGAAATTGTCTTTAAATTTGTTGTCTTTTTGTATCTTGACTACAAAGCAAAAAATTGTTCAAATATAGGACAAGTTTTTCAACACTTTATTTTAAAGACGTTTTTTACTTGAAACATAGCATAATTTCTACTGGAAGTCGATTCTGAATTTGGAAAATAAAATTGTCGTTAACTCGTTTTTAAAGGACTTTGATAGCATATGAAGAAAACAAGCTGAAAAAACGAAAAATTAAAATTTGCTTCTAGGAAGCAAATACACAAAACCTAAATTTAAAAGAGAATTGGGTCTTAAAAGTATCCTTACTTGTATTCTCCGCTTCTTTGGCTCGGAATCAATACCAAATTTTTAAAGTAAATACAAAATCTTTGGAACCGAGTTTGCTTTTTTTCAGTGTATCTAGTGTACTTGGTTCAGTTTTATTTCCTCATATGTGTTAATGGTGTCCGTCCATCCGACAGTACATGTAATTGTGTAACCAAATTACAGTTCCCGCAAAATGGGCACAACTCACTTTTTTCAAGTACACTGAAAAAAATTTTGTCCTGAGGTCAAATATTTCATGTCTTTAAAATACGAATACAAATTTTGCTTAGCATAGAAGACTCATTTCTCTAATATATAGTTTTTCCTTGTCCAAAAGTCGATAAACTTTTCAATGAAGTCGTATTGTCCTTACAATTAAGTGATTTGACTCAAAAATGGGTATGATAACATGAAAGAAAGCATTTTTGGGCTAAGGTCAACTTGACTTTAATAATTCAGAAAAAAATCTTTAAAATTAATGAAATTGTCTTTAAATTTGTTGTCTTTTTGCATCTTGACTACAAAGCAAAAATTGTTCAAATATAGGACAAGTTTTTCAACACTTTATTTTAAAGACGTTTTTACTTGAAACATAGCATAATTTCTACTGGAAGTCGATTCTGAATTTGGAAAATAAAATTGTCGTTAACTCGTTTTTAAAGGACTTTGATAGCATATGAAGAAAACAAGCTGAAAAAACGAAAAATTAAAATTTGCTTCTAGGAAGCAAATACACAAAACCTAAATTTAAAAGAGAATTGTGTCTTAAAAGTATCCTTACACAGAAAAAAATATCACCAAAATATTTCCAATTAAAAAGTTAATTGAAGTTGAAAATTTTTTCAATTAATAAATTAATTGATACAATTAACTTTTTAATCATGATAGAAAATTAAGTTAATTAAGTCAATGATTGAACATTTTAAAATTTTTAATTAAAAAATTAATTGATACAATTAACTTTTTAATCAAATTCGGAAGACTAATTCAGTTAAAAAAAGTGCTGATTTTTTTTTAAGTTTTAATGAAAAATGTATTTCAACCAATCATTTGTTAATCCAAATAAAAACTTTAAGCCAATTCAGAAAGTAATTAAATATAGTTACCTTTTTTAATTAATAAATTATTTGAGTTTTGCAATCAACATCAATTAAATTTTTAATTGAATCAATTAAAAAATTAATTGAAATTTGCTGAAAAAAATCAATTAATTTTTTATTCAAGAATTTTTTCTATGCCCAATTAAAACTGTGATTGATACTATCATTTTCGTGATTGAAGACATTTCAATTAAAAAATTAATTGGATCAATTAATTTGGTGATTGAATCAGAAAAAAAAAATTTTTGTGTGTACTTGTATTCTCCGCTTCTTTGGCTCGGAATCAATACCAAATTTTTAAAGTAAAGACAAAATCTTTGGAACCGAGTATGCTTTTTTTCAGTGTGTCTAGTGTACTTGGTTCAGTTTTATTTCCTCATATGTGTTAATGGTGTCCGTCCATCCGACAGTACATGTAAGTGTGTAACCAAATTACAGATCCCGCAAAATGGGCACAACTCACTTTTTTCAAGTACACCGAAAAAAATTTTGTCCTGAGGTCAAATATTTCATGTCTTTAACCCAGATATGCCGACGGGCATATTATTGAAATAATCTTTGTAGTTTTCCATAATAGCATTATTCTGACAGATTATATTACAAAACTGAAGAAAGAATAAAAAAATATATTTTTTAACTTGGATTTTGGGTCCGTACTACATGTAGTACGCTCGTCATATACGGAAGCAAAAGACAGTATTTTCTTGGGATTTAGGTTAGGTTAGGTGGCAGCCTGATGTATCAGGCTCACTTAGACTATTCAGTCCATTGTGATACCACATTGGTGAACTTCTCTCTTATCACTGAGTGCTGCCCGATTCCATGTTAAGCTCAATGACAAGGGACCTCCTTTTTATAGCCGAGTCCGAACGGCGTTCCACATTGCAGTGAAACCACTTAGAGAAGCTTTGAAACCCTCAGAAATGTCACCAGCATTACTGAGGTGGGATAATCCACCGCTGAAAAACTTTTTGGTGTTCGGTCGAAGCAGGAATCGAACCCACGACCTTGTGTATGCAAGGCGGCATGCTAACCATTGCACCACGGTGGCTCCTTGGGATTTAATTCAAGTCGTTTATTATTCAGGAACTTTTGTGTACATAAGTAAAGACAAAACAAATTAATAAACAAAATTATTTGGGGTGTGGTACACCACATTACACTTTAAATGGAGCGGCACATCACATTTAATGCAGCGTGTAGTGGTCTTATTGTGGCAATGATTACAACGTAGCTGTTTTTCCATTTTCCATCGGCTTGACGTGTGTTCTCAGTAAGTAGATGATCTTTTCGATCAAATCTGATGTCGCATGATAATCCCGATGGAAGCGTTGCTGAGGGTTTCTCATAAGTAGATATTAACATCGTGGCAATGCGCCGACGAAATGATAAATGGTCCATTTTACCTCCCATATGTCTATGTTGAATTTTGCAAAAACTCTTCATCACTTTCCTCTAATGTATTTATTATCTCATTAAATGTTAAAAATCTGGGAAAAAATAAGTTCTTGTTTTCACCATTTTTGCACACAAATGCCGAACGTACTACATGTAGTACGTCAGCAAATACATCAACTAAAGTCCCATATAATTTTTTTTCACATATACTTTTGCTACGTATTGGTTTTTACAACTATTATTATTAAAAATAATAAAATATGCATATAGAACTTTTTCTCACCGATTACGTCTTCACACTTTTGCCAATTTCACAAAACTGAAATCTCTGATCCAAAAAAAATACACATAAGCAGTTACCCTAGACAAAACTTATCAACGCATGGTTTGTTGACCGTTATATTATGTAGCACACCAACAAGTAGATTAGAAAATGTAAAGCACTGTAAACGCAGAAACCTAAACATAACAGGTGTACTACATGTAGCACGGTCGGCATATCTGGGTTAAAATACGAATACAAATTTTGCTTAGAATAGAAGACTCATTTCTCTAATATATAGTTTTTCCTTGTCCAAAAGTCGATAAACTTTTCAATGAAGTCGTATTGTCCTTACGATTAAGTGATTTGACTCAAAAATGGGTATCATAACATGAAAGAAAGCATTTTTGGGCTAAGGTCAACTTGACTTTAATAATTCAGAAAAAAATCTTTAAAATTAATGAAATTGTCTTTAAATTTGTTGTCTTTTTGCATCTTGACTACAAAGCAAAAATTGTTCAAATATAGGACAAGTTTTTCAACACTTTATTTTAAAGACGTTTTTTACTTGAAACATAGCATAATTTCTACTGGAAGTCGATTCTGAATTTGGAAAATAAAATTGTCGTTAACTCGTTTTTAAAGGACTTTGATAGCATATGAAGAAAACAAGCTGAAAAAAACGAAAAATTAAATTTTGTTTCTAGGAAGCAAAAGAGAATTGTGTCTTAAAAGTATCCTTATTGGTATTCTCCGCTTCTTTGGCTCGGAATCAATACCAAAATTTTTAAAGTAAAGAAAACATCTTTGGAACCGAGCACGCTTTTCTTTCAGTGTATACGAAGTAATTCCGATTTAGCCTGAAATTTGGAGCGGATTCGTTTTTTGCTTGAAAGGCAGGTCAAGTTCGAAGATGAGCTATTTCGATCCAGGTTTCGATGTAGCTCCAGATTTAATTCTTGACCTTCTAGAAAACGTAGTTTTTATCCGATTAACTGAAATTGGAAATCCACCGTGGTGCAATGGTTAGCATGCCCGCCTTGCATACACAAGGTCGTGGGTTCGATTCCTGCTTAGACCGAACACCAAAAGTTTTTCAGCGGTGGATTATCCTACCTCAGTAATGCTGGTGACATTTCTGAGGGTTACAAAGCTTCTCTAAGTGGTTTCACTGCAATGTGGAACGCCGTTCGGACTCGGCTATAAAAAGGAGGTCCCTTGTTATTGAGCTTAACATAGAATCGGGCAGCACTCAGTGATAAGAGAGAAGTTCACCAATGTGGTATCACAATTGACTGAATAGTCTAAGTGAGCCTGATACATCGGGCTGCCACCTAACCTAACCTAACCTACACGTATTTTGGAACCATAAATAGGTGTGTCGAAAATGGTGTGAATCGATCCAACATTCAGTTTAAATTTTCTCAAACTGTGGTTGACATATATTCGCCTTCCACTGTATCAATTTGCCTTGGTTATCTGTACAAATAAATAAATGAATAAATCGCATTCAGACTTTTGTTTATTATTTAGATACTACACAAAGGTGTCATAATTACATTAACAATTTTGTATTTATTGTATATACATATGTTCGTATTTAAATATTAGTGGTATGTCTCTACCTTACATTTTGAATTAAGCTGTTACAATTTGTTCGGCATTCGGCCATATTTTACTGTTGGTCTCTTGACCAAATTTGAAAACAAAGAAGATTCAGGTCACAAGACCTTAATGCCATCTATTAAATAAATTTTATTGACATAGTTAGAAATTGTTTTGTGTACGAGTATGTTCCCTTCATGTTTATTGTGTTTGTTTGAATAAATTTGACAAATGATATTTCATCGCCCATGTAATATTTCAATATTTATTCAAAAAAACATAGAACAACACAATTGGATGAACATGAATTTACCTAGTATTAGATGAAACGTATGGCAATATAATAAACCTAAAATAAATCACATCGGGAGGAACACTGGACTATGGTAATGGGGGTCTCACCAAAAACTTTTGGAAGTTCTTCCTCAGTCGTTACCGATCCAATTTCTGATAGACATAGAATTTGCGATCAAATATAAAAGTCGAAAAAAAAAATAGTTTTATAAGCTTTTTCTTATTTTTTAATAAAATCTGAAATAGCATCACATCTGAAGAGCTAATGCGAAATCATTTCATCGCATGCTTCATAAGGTAAGTGCGATTTTAAGGCGAGCGAATGTTGTCCGTCTGTCTGTCCGTTGTAGTCAAAATACAGCCTTCAATAATGAACTTTCGTCTTGAAATTGGACACTCGGTTTTTGTCTACATCATATTAGAAGATAGCCCATCTTCATCATTGGTCCATATAAACCGACTACCCAATTTGATTTCTCTACAATGTATGTATATATTTCAATTTCCATCCGATTTAGCTGAAATTGCACGAGAATAACATTTTACTTACACTCACGGCGGAAAAATATTACCCATCCACGATATGTTTTGGTAGTGCTCAAACTCACACACGCTCACGAAAAGAAAGTTTGTACACACTGCAAACTATTAAGGACTCACACTCACGATTATAAATGTTGGGACTCTCGAATAATTTTCCTGAGGGACATGCCTGAAAGCTGAACACCATTAAAATCGAGAGCGTTATTAAATTCTTAACATCCTTGGTGTCACTAAAAATATAAATAAATTCAACACGTAAGCCTTTTATGTTCGTGAGCATATTATTCCGAAGTTCGCTAATCACGCGCACTCACGACATTTAGCTGTTTATTCACGCACACTCACGTCGTTGCCATCAGCATGACTCACAGCTCACGCGGGAGTCACGATAATTTCGTCTCCCGATTTGACTTAATAAATTCGAAGTCTGGTCGTATTTAAGGTGCATTAAGAGCTATTCTAAAATTGAATTTGCTATTTTTTGGCTCCCGAATTAAGTGCGGGAATTTCCGGAAGATTTTCTTTAGAATATATTATATAATAGAGGATTTTGTATGCCAAATGACAGTTGAAATCTGTGGATGTTGGAAATGTAATGTCAATGACTAGTAGTAGTAGTTGCCTTAAGCGACATACATAGTCCTGGGTTCTAGCCCAGATTCTAACGGGCTCCCGATTCTTAGAGAGAAGGTTACTCTTCCTAATTTATGATAGTCAAATTTCTGTAAACAAGCATTCCGATAGACTGGTAGACTGAGTAAACCTTTATAAACAACAGGACATTTTAGCTTATGTAACCCACGTTTGCAATTGCAAAATATGAAATTGATTAAAGATAAAAACCAACAATAACAAAACAAAACGAATGAAAAAAAGAGGATGCACGCTCAAAATAAACCCAGCCCACTGCACTCAAATCGATGATTTGACGGTGACAAAGGAAAAAAGATATATTTGTACGAATTTATTTCGGCATAAGCCGGCTATCATGTAAAACCTTTTTTCGGAAAGTTCAAGTGTGGTTTACTTTTGGGTTTAGTGAACTGCCTGAATTTATTCTGATAATTGGTTGGTAGTTTTGCTGCAAGTAGAGGATGCTGATGAGGAATATGGTAATTCCGAAACGTGCGTCCATCCAACCATCTTGCAGTCTATAGGGCTTTGCCCAAATAAATTTGACAAACATTCTTTTCCTCTGTTGGTTAAGCTACAGTTGTAGTTTAGTCAATGCATGGTTTTAAGTTGAAATAAAAAAAAAAAACAAAATTTAAAACTTTCATACAAGTATTTTTTTTTATGAAATAAGAAAGTTCCAACCTTTATTAACCCCCATTTTCATGAAGCTCCGTTAGTCCTATGTTAGCTAACAAACTTTTAAACAGTGATATCTACATATCTGTCATCTTGCCTATATGTTCCATATGCCAGTTATAAACTTAACTGCTGAAAATATTTCTAAAATAAAGGAAACTTTCTCCAAACATAACAATTCCATGAACTAAAATAAAGTTAAATTGGCTTTAGTGAAATAGAGAGTCTTTTTTTTTGAGGGCACATTGGTGAACTTCTCTCTTATCACTGCACAGAGAATACAGATTGGTTGTGACAATCGAATTTATTGCCAACCTCCTTTTGGCAGTTGTAGCAACTACCAGTTGGCAGTTATGTCACCCGACTTATTCGGTCGACACAACCAATATCTCATATGGTGTTGGTTGGGTCTGCCGACGACATCGGTTATAGTTACCTTCATCATTCGGTTGCGTGGACCATTTCTATTTGTAGGTACAATCGAATTCGGAAATAATTTATTTCCACTACCATGTTAAAAACTTATAAAATACATATATATTTGTTATTGATTTATATTTATTTAAAGTCATATTAAATTATAGGATAACCATAACATAAATACATGTATTAGTGAATGCAAGTACCCAGCGGCGTAAATCGAGAGCACTTTCGATTTAAAGCATTCACGGAGCCCTTATTTTAGAGGCAATACTCATACGATTAGGTCTTATAAAATAATCCCTTTTGTAAGACCTCTTCCTTCTTTACAAAAAAAGTTGATACACATTCATCATTCATTGCAAAAACCAGGCCTTAAAAAAGGTCTTTATTTGCTAAGATCGCTATCCCTTTTCTCATAGCATACTTGTCGAGGCCTTTTGAAATGGCTTATCTGGGACATGTGTTTAAAGACACATTTTTAAAAAAACTCCTAATAGGCCTTGTTTGGTATTGTGAATTACAATGTGTTCTTGCAACGAGGCAAAATAAAACGATTTTTAAAAAGCAGCTCATATTCTCATAGCAAGCTCTTATAATTTACGAGACCTTTGAAAAGCCCTTGTGCCGTAAGCCAATTTATAAGTTTTTCGACCACGAGTCGTCACAAACAATATAACGGTTTAAAAAAAAGAACAAGTCATGTTCTCATAAGCGCACTTCTTTAATCTAAGAGACCTTTGATAAGCCCTTATGCCGTAAGTTTATAAGTAACCGAAAGTTAAGAATAAAAATAATTTTGCACAATTTAAAGCAACACGTGTTTCTTCATTTGGATTTGTGATTTCGTTGGAGCAAGTCGCGGTGTTTGTTTTTTTTTTTAAGTAGCTGAAGTGCAAAATATGCGGTAAGTATATATTTTTTGACTATATTGAATTACATTATAATAATAATTTTATAATAAGTTTACTTATTTATTTAGCGGCAACTTCTACCATGAAAGCCAATGTTCTGTTCAATATGTGGCAATCAGACGTCCAATACGAAATCAGTTCCTTTGAAGAAGATGATTTATTTTTTATAGTACAATTTTATATAGTACAAAATAAAATAAAAAAAAAAATCTGCACAAATTCTTATTTATATATTAAATTTGGAGTAGGTCCTATATAAGGTATCTAAACAAGGCCTTTTAAACAGTCTTCATAAAAGGCATTAAATTGACATTATTTTAAACTCCTATTAAGAGGCCTCTATTTATAAATGCTTCATAAAGCCTTTTGATGTATACATTATAAAAGGCCTTATTTTATCACATATTATAAAGAACTTATTTGAGGCAATTCCTAAAAGGCCTTAAAATAATGACCTTATATTAGCCCTTATGCTGTAAGTTGAAGTCGGAGCCCTTGGTCGCCTATGACACCCTGTGTAAAAAATCAATGAATATGTAATGGGAAGTCAATGCCTTGTGTCTGAAAATACATGCCTTTTAAAAGGCCTTATGAAGAGCGATTTCCGCCGCTGGGTATTTGAATGATGTTCATAAGTATGGATGTAGGGAGTGTGTAAAACATCCCTTCAGTTCTTCGGACTGGTCCCAAACCGGTCGTTTCACCTGTCCTTTATAGCCGGTACAGGTCCTTACTGGTTAGGTGACCGGTGAAATTAACATGGGGTTGTCATAGGAAGGGTCAATTGACCCCCACATAGATACCTACAAACCAATCATTTAACCGGTTGTTTTCATCCCATAAATTAACCAGTTCAAATAAACATGTTAGAGAGACAGTTCTAAAAAAACAAATTTTTCCACCAATTTTACTTTTTATTTCTATCAATGTTGTTTTTTACTTTTATTTGTCTTATTATCTAATTTTTACAATTTGAAAAACTTTTTTGCTCCGACCAGGTTTTGAACCTGGGTTTACTGGCACCATAACAGAACGCCTTAACGCATTCAGCCACAAACGCCATTGAACACACAACGTTGAAACGTCAATTTAAATGTTTGTGATATTGGTAGCAAATGAACAAATGTAGGGAAAATATAATTGAAAAAAAAAATCTAAAAATAGAACTGTCCATGTTATAGATGCAAAAGGGCCAGAAATTTGTTAATTAACCCTGTGATAGAGACATTTGAACCGGTTAGGGGATGGGTTCATTGTGGTCTAGAGACAAATGCATGAACTGGCTACCAATTGGCTAAATACAACCAGTCCCATGACCGGTATAAAATTCCAATTGCTTGGAAAAAGGGGTCAATTGGCACCAAAAAAACTGAAGGGATATCATAAAAATGATTTACACACACATGTGCGTGAGCACGTGTAAAATTTCACTGACGTGCACACATCTAATAACTCTATAGCGTCCATATTAAAAATATTGGCACATGTAAACCATTATGAGGATTTAAACTTCAAAGCAGACAAGAAGTAAAAACAAGGGAACGGACAGTACGGGGGCTATATCACAAATAAGGACCACGATTTACCATATTAATTAATTTTTTGGTTGTCTCAAAATTTGTATGAATTTGTATTTAGTTTTCCCAAAAATGAAAATGTCTTGTGTTACTTTAAGTTCGAGTAAACTGGACTGATACCGACAGTGTCCGGCACATCTGATTATCAACACCTTCTTTAGAAACATCCGATTCCAAATTGCAACTTTTATGGTGGAAGATTTTCAATGTTTTTGTAACCTTTACGAATGATTTATTCGCAAAGACTTCTCATTGCGTGTAAAATTGGCGTGTCTTCGTTTTTAAATGGAAAGAGCATCTTCCTTGTAAAGAAAACAACAAACCTAGAGTATAAAGTTCAGGTTTCAGCTATAAATTATTGGAATCAGACATTTAAGAGAAATGTCAGAAATATCATGCCACAGTGAAAATGGCCCACCAAAAACATTTCATCACATTTGCTTTTACCTGTTACATTACAATGTACTTAGAATATTAAAAGTGCAAACACGCAACAAAGTGGTCGATTAAAATTTTCTTAAAAAAAGATAAAACAATCGAAAAATGGGACCTCACACTTCGTTTGAGATGCGAAATTTAATAATAAATGATTTTAAAAACGGCGTAAGTCAAAGGCGAATTGCAGAAATTCAAGTCCCTCGTGGAACCATTAAAAATATAATTAAAAGGTATACCGATGAAAATCGGATCATTGATAAGCCGAGATCCAGTCCAAAAAAACTGTTTTCTGACAGAGATTAACGATGGATAGTAAATAAATGTCGATCTAACCCCAAACTAAGTGCTCCAAGTATTCAAGATTTGGTGGCCAAACATCTCTAAGTGAATTGCCATGCAGAAACCATCAGAATAGTTCACCACAGATCAGGATTACATGGACGAATTGCAAGAAAGAAACCGTTCGTAAGTGCTAAGAATTAGAGAGACCTATTACTATTTGCCCATGCGTATACATCAAAGGAATTTTCGTTTTGGAAAGATATTCTATTCGTAGATGAGTCGAAATTCAACCTTTTTGGGTCAGATGGTAGAAGAAATGTGTGGAGAAAAGCAAACGAAGAACTACACCCAAAGCATTTACGGCCAACTGTTAAACACGGCGGAGGGCATGTGATGGTTTCGGGTTCTTGCTCTGCTGCGGGTGTTGGAAATCTCATTTTTATTGGAGGCAACATGGACAAGATGCAATATCTGTCTATTTTGAAAGATAATTTGAAGCAAAGTGCGGAAAAGCTGGGCATTGGTAGCTGATTTCATTTTTACCAAGACAACGACCCAAAACATACAGCTCATGTTGTAAAAGAGTGGCTGCTTTATAATTGTCCGCGTGTCATAAAAACTCCAGCCCAGTCTCCGGACTTAAATATTATAGAAAATTTGTGGTATAATCCTGCAAGGAAGACTTAAAGAGAGCACTTGTGGAAGAATGGCAAAAAATAAGCCCTTCTTACACAACAAAATTGGTAGAATCCATGCCATGACGCTTAAAATCAGCCATTAAACAAAAAGGATCTTCCACTAAATATTAGACATAATTTATTGAATTGAAATATTTAGTTAAACATTTTGGGTCATTTTCACTGTGGCGTGAGTTTTTTTTGTTTTCCTCAAAAACATTTTTGTTTTATGAATTGATAGAATTTTAAGGTCTTTCTAATATTATATTTAGTTTGTATTTATCTATATTTTAAGAAAATAAAAGAAATTGAAATATATATTTGCAAGAAAATGAGGTTTTCATTCTAACAACTAAATTTGTGTGGGTGGGCCATTTTCACTGTGACTCACTGTACATACCGGTTTGGGTTCTCTCGTAAGGACAGTATAATAAATATATCAAAACTCACATTTCCAACTTTTATCATCCATCCACGAACGACAGCTAAGATAAAGGTTCAATGTTCACTATGTCTCTGAAAATATCGGCTAATCTTTTCTTTTTTGTGTGCCTTCCAAAGAGCTTCACAAGAAACCGAAAAATCTTATTAGACAGAGCAATTAACTGTCAAATCCATTGATCCTGATTTCACTGATGATTTTCGTTGGATGTTAAAAATGAGATGGTGTCATTAGCCAAAGAAAAAGAAGAATTTAACAATTAATTACCATGTTGGCTATAATCGTTGTTTTCTGTCTGCTGAATATTTTGTACAAAATTGAAGCCATTTTCCAAACTATTTGCCACAATTTGTCATCTTTCCCCGAGTAATATTTTCCCCCCATTCCTTGGCATCGAAAATTAATTTCTAGAGAGATGAATGAATGAATGAGGCGTGACTGTATTTCAATTACACATTGCTTAGGGCTGGCCAAGAGTTGTGGTGTTCGTCTGTCTGTCACCTGGATTTATTAGTTTTCTACTTCTGGGTCATTTATTAATATTTTTTTTCGTTTGCATGGAAATTTATGCAGAAATCTCTTGATATGCTTTATTAGCCATCAAATAAATGAATTTAATAAATTATCGATGTCCTTCCATCGCCGTTGTAATCGTCATCATCATAGACCGCAAGGCAAAATGTCATTGGCATTGAGTCAATGGCATAAATGTGAGGGGGTGATTGACATTAATGGTTTCGCACAGCATAACCGAAGCAAATTGGAATATTCCAAAAAAACGAAATAATGATTTGATGTTTCTCTTTGGTTCAGTGGACTTATGATTGTGACATTTTATACAACGAAATTAGGTTTTGATCGTAGCAAAAAAAAAAACAAGCAATACTAAAGCATTATCCTTCACTGAAAAAAGTATTGCCGTGAGGTCAAAGATGTCATGGCTTTAAAATACGAATGCAAATTTTGCTTAGCATAGAAGACGCATTTCTCTAATGTAAAGGTTTTTTCCTTATCCAAAAGTCGATAAACTTTTCAATGAAGTCGTATTGTCCTTAAAATTATGTGATTTCACTTAAAAACATGATAACATGTAAGAAAAAATTTTTGGGCTAAGGTAAACTTGACTTTAATAATCCAGAAAAATTATTTAAATTTAATGAAATTGTCTTTCAATTTGTTGTCTTTTTGCATTATGATTACAAAGCAAAAAATCGTTCAAATATAGGACATGTTTTTCAACGCTTTATTTTAAAGAAGTTTTTTACTTACAAACATAGCATAGTTTCTACTGGAATTCGAGTCTTAATTTGGAAAATAAAGTTGTCGTTAACTCATTTTTAAAGGACTTTAATACACTCAAAAAAAAAGTGAACTCACTATTTCACTAAAGCCAATTTAACTATATTTTAGTTCATGAACTTATTATATTTGGTGAAAGTTTAATTTACTCTAATAATTTTTTGCGTACGTTAGTTAAATGAACTAAAATACAGGAAACAAGTAAGGAAAGTCTAAAGTCGGGCGGGGCCGACTATATTATACCCTGCACCATTTTGTAGATCTAAATTTTCGATACCATATCACATCCGTCAAATGTGTTGGGGGCTATATATAAAGGTTTGTCCCAAATACATATATCACTCGATCTGGACAGAATTTGATAGATTTCTACAAAATCTATAGACTCAAAATTTAAGGCGGCAATGCACTAGGGTGGAACACAATGTTAGTAAAAAAATATGGGAAGCATTTAAATCTGAAGCAATTTTAAGGAAACTTCGCAAAAGTTTATTTATGATTTATCGCTCGATATATATGTATTAGAAGTATAGGAAAATTAGAGTAATTTTTATAACTTTTCGACTAAGCAGTGGCGATTTTACAAGGAAAATGTTGGTATTTTGACCATTTTTGTCGAAATCAGAAAAACATATATATGGGAGCTATATCTAAATCTGAACCGAATTTGGCACGCATAGCTACAATGCTATTTCTACTCCCTGTGCAAAATTTCAACTAAATTGGAGCAAAAAATTGGGCTCTGTGGTCATATGAGTGTAAATCGGGCGAAAGCTATATATGGGAGCTATATCTAAATCTGAACCGATTTCAACAACGCATAGCAACAATGCTAATTCTACTCCCTGTGCAAAATTTCAACTAAATCGGAGTAAAAAATTGGCCTATGTGGTCATATGAGTGTAAATCGGACGAAAGCTATATATGGGAGCTATATCTAAATCTGAACCGATTTCAACCAAATTTGGCACGCGTAGCAACAATGCTAATTATACACCCTGTGCAAAATTTCAACTAAATCGGACCAAAATATTGGGCTCTGTGGTCATATGAGTGTAAATCGGCCGAAAGCTATATATTGGAGCTATATCTAAATCTGAACCGATTTCAACCAAATTTGGCACGCATAGCTACAATGCTAATTCTACTCCCTGTGCAAAATTTCAACTAAATCGGAGTAAAAAATTGGCCTCTGAGGTCATATGAGTGTAAATCGGACGAAAGCTATATATGGGAGCTATATCTAAATCTGAACCGATTTCAACCAAATTTGGCACACATAGCTACAATGTTAATTCTACTCCCTGTGCAAAATTTCAACTAAATCGGAGTAAAAAATTGGCCTCTGAGGTCATATGAGTGTAAATCGGACGAAAGCTATATATGGGAGCTATATCTAAATCTGAACCGATTTCAACCAAATTTGGCACACATAGCTACAATGTTAATTCTACTCCCTGTGCAAAATTTCAACTAAATCGGAGTTAAAAATTGGCCTCTGTGGTCATATGAGTGTAAATCGGGCGAAAGCTATATATGGGAGCTATATCTAAATCTGAACCGATTTCAACCAAATTTGGCACGCATAGCAATAATGCTAATTCTACTCCGTGTGCAAAATTTCAACCAAATTGGGGTAAAACTCTGGCTTCTGGGACCGTATTAGTCCATATCGGGCGAAAGATATATATGGGAGCTATATCTAAATCTGAACCGATTTCAATAAAACTTGGCACACTTGACTATAGTCCTAATTGTTTTTCTTGTGCAAAATTTTAAGTATATTAGGTTAAAACTCTGGCTTCTGGGGCCATATAAGTCCATATCGGGCGAAATATATATATGGGAGCTATATCTAAATCTGAACCGATTTCTTCCAAAATCAATAGGGATCTATTCTGAGCCAAAACACATACTTGTGCCAAATTTGAAGTCGATTGGTCTAAAACTGCGACCTAGACTTTGATTACAAAAATGTGTTCACGGACAGACGGACAGACGGACAGACGGACATCGCTATATCGACTCAGGAGCCCACCCTTAGCATTTTTGCCAAAGACACCATGTGTCTATCTCGTCTCCTTCTGGGTGTTGCAAACATATGCACTAACTTATAATACCCTGTTCCACAGTGTGGAGCAGGGTATAAATATGGGAAGCATTTAAATCTGAAGCAATTTTAAGGAAACTTCGCAAAAGTTTATTTATGATTTATCGCTCGATATATATGTATTAGAAGTATAGGAAAATTAGAGTAATTTTTACAACTTTTCGACTAAGCAGTGGCGATTTTACAAGGAAAATGTTGGTATTTTGACCATTTTTGTCGAAATCAGAAAAACATATATATGGGAGCTATATCTAAATCTGAACCGAATTTGGCACGCATAGCTACAATGCTATTTCTACTCCCTGTGCAAAATTTCAACTAAATTGGAGCAAAAAATTGGGCTCTGTGGTCATATGAGTGTAAATCGGGCGAAAGCTATATATGGGAGCTATATCTAAATCTGAACCGATTTCAACAACGCATAGCAACAATGCTAATTCTACTCCCTGTGCAAAATTTCAACTAAATCGGAGTAAAAAATTGGCCTCTGTGGTCATATGAGTGTAAATCGGACGAAAGCTATATATGGGAGCTATATCTAAATCTGAACCGATTTCAACCAAATTTGGCACGCGTAGCAACAATGCTAATTATACACCCTGTGCAAAATTTCAACTAAATCGGACCAAAATATTGGGCTCTGTGGTCATATGAGTGTAAATCGGCCGAAAGCTATATATTGGAGCTATATCTAAATCTGAACCGATTTCAATCAAATTTGGCACGCATAGCTACAATGCTAATTCTACTCCCTGTGCAAAATTTCAACTAAATCGGAGTAAAAAATTGGCCTCTGAGGTCATATGAGTGTAAATCGGACGAAAGCTATATATGGGAGCTATATCTAAATCTGAACCGATTTCAACCAAATTTGGCACACATAGCTACAATGTTAATTCTACTCCCTGTGCAAAATTTCAACTAAATCGGAGTAAAAAATTGGCCTCTGAGGTCATATGAGTGTAAATCGGACGAAAGCTATATATGGGAGCTATATCTAAATCTGAACCGATTTCAACCAAATTTGGCACACATAGCTACAATGTTAATTCTACTCCCTGTGCAAAATTTCAACTAAATCGGAGTTAAAAATTGGCCTCTGTGGTCATATGAGTGTAAATCGGGCGAAAGCTATATATGGGAGCTATATCTAAATCTGAACCGATTTCAACCAAATTTGGCACGCATAGCAATAATGCTAATTCTACTCCGTGTGCAAAATTTCAACCAAATTGGGGTAAAACTCTGGCTTCTGGGACCGTATTAGTCCATATCGGGCGAAAGATATATATGGGAGCTATATCTAAATCTGAACCGATTTCAATAAAACTTGGCACACTTGACTATAGTCCTAATTGTTTTTCTTGTGCAAAATTTTAAGTATATTAGGTTAAAACTCTGGCTTCTGGGGCCATATAAGTCCATATCGGGCGAAATATATATATGGGAGCTATATCTAAATCAGAACCGATTTCTTCCAAAATCAATAGGGATCTATTCTGAGCCAAAACACATACTTGTGCCAAATTTGAAGTCGATTGGACTAAAACTGCGACCTAGACTTTGATTACAAAAATGTGTTCACGGACAGACGGACAGACGGACAGACGGACAGACGGACAGACGGACATCGCTATATCGACTCAGGAGCCCACCCTTAGCATTTTTGCCAAAGACACCATGTGTCTATCTCGTCTCCTTCTGGGTGTTGCAAACATATGCACTAACTTATAATACCCTGTTCCACAGTGTGGAGCAGGGTATAAAAATTATACACAAGTTAAGGATAGAGATTTACTAAATTCGTATTTGCCATAAAATAGTTCATTATTTCTTCGAATTTGTAAATTTTACTACAAAAGCGTCCATGATGAACTTCGTATGTCACTAAAGACATTCTTGCAATTTTGAACTCCAATTTTTTCCTTCAAACTACAAAATTTTCTTTAAGAAGTGAAAAAAATTATATATGTCTAATAAATTTTCTTGAATTTGTCGAAAAATATTTACTTATTTTTGTGATATCGGCGCGATGCCAGCGCTTGTAATACTGTTTAGTTAAAAATTTCTAAAAATATTCAAAATTTTCTAAAATTAATCAAAAGTTTTCTTCCTGGTGGGTTCACTGTTTTTTCAGTGTAGAATATGAAGGAAAAAAGGTGAGAAAATTTCAATTTTCTTCCTAGAAATAAAATTTTGACATAATTTTCTATAGAAATAAAATTATGACAAAATTTTCTATAGAAATAAAATTTTGACAAAATTTTCGATAGAAATAAAATGTTGACATATGTTGACATGGTTTTCTAAAGAAATAACATTTTGACAAAATTTTCTATAGATATAAAATGTTGACATAATTTTCCAAAGAAATAAAATTTGGTTAAGCTACACTGAAAAAACAGTGAACCCACCAGGAAAGATAACTTTCGATTAATTTTAGAAAATTTGGAGCTTTTTTAGAAAATTTTAACTAAACGGTATTACAAGCGCTGGCATCACTCCGATATGGCAAAAATAAGTAAATATTTTTCGACAAATTCAAGAAAATTTATTAGACATAACTAAATTTTTTCAGTAGTTAAAGAAAATTTTGTAGTTTTAAGAGAAATCTTGGAGTTCAAAATTGCAAGAATGTCTTTAGTGACATACGAAGTTCATGATGGACATTTTTTTGGTAAAATTTACAAATTTAAAGAAATAATGAACTATTTTGTAAGCAATACGAAATTAGGAAATCTTTATGCTTTATTTTGTGTATAACTTTTTCCCGTTTTTTTAGTTCATTTAACTAACATACGCAAAAAATTATTTGACTAAAATAAACTTTTTCCAAACATAATGATTCTATGAACTAATATAAAGTTAATATGGCTTTAGTGAAATAGAGAGTTCACTTTTTTTGAGTGTACATTTGTAGTTTAGTCAATGCATGGTTTTAAGCTGAAATCAAAAAAAAAAAGTTTTATTTTTGTCAAAATTTTCTCTAAATTTTTGTAGTTTATTTTTGGCTCGAGTGTCAAACGTGCTCTCAATACAAACTTGGCAGTTGTTCAAATATAAAAAATTTCGCTAAATTTCGATTATTTGAAACCCTATCTCTGTCTCTTGTGGCATTGTATGATTGTAATTGAAATGTACAGAAAATAAGATTAGCTAAATTTTTCAACATTAAAGTAAGAAAGAGCTAAAGTCTAACGGAGCCGGTTTTCCCACTTATAAAGCTACAATTACTTATTGTGGGTGATACGACATCCATGTTTAAAAAATCCTAAATCTAAACGAATAAAAAAAATATTTGATAAATTTTTTTATATTTTTTCCAATAAATGCCGGATCTTCCTATCATATTTTATCATACCAAATGGTGTTGTAAAGGTGGCAACTAAGTGAAGATAATGAAGAAATTTGTTCCTTGTGACTTCTTTTTAGAAAAAAACCCAAAGTTCTTTATCTCCAGTAAGACTCATTTTTACCCAATCTATTTCGTATTCACCACCCATTGGAAACATGCATGGCCCCGCAATTTCACTCAGATTTATTTCACTTGAATCCAATTAATTCAAAGAGTTTTCGCATCAAAAGTTACTTGGTTAAATATTGCTTGTTTTCGATTAAAGCACTTGTTTTGCTGAAATCATGTTTATAAAATTGCATTTCTTTTGAAAGTTGTTATACATGATAGTTCTTTAGAAAATCTTCACTGATTTCAAAATCCATTGTCATACACATTCCGATGGGAATAGGCTTCTGACAAACAAAAAACTCAAGCAATTTCCTGAAAAATATTTTTCTTTATACATGTGTAGACATCAACACCCTAATTTGAAACCATAATTCTACAAATTGACTTTTTGGAATATCCATGTGTAATGGTGTGGGTAATATTTATTTCACATCATCCAGATATGGTAAAGAAGGAATGTCAAAATAATATATGTTGATAATAAAAACAATTTTGTTTGATAATTTATGTAGAAGACAACCAGTTAATGTTATTATATATTTGGCATATGCAAAACACTGCATGGCGAATATATAAAAACTCGAACGATATAAATCATATTGTATATTTAGCTGGGAAACTACAACTTGTTATAGTTAGAGTCCTCCAGCATTTAAATGTAAACAAATCGTTTGTTTCTCGTACCAAAAAACTCATCGATGTACACCAAGAATAAACTGGAAAGATCCAAGGGGTTGCTGCTACACTTGCTCGAAAATGGTTAGTTACCGAATTTGTAGAAGTTATTCCAAATTGAGCACTTTGCGAATAAACAAAGGGATCGGTCTTATATGCCACACTCAAAAAAAAGTTTACTTGGATCCAAAGATTTTGACCTTCCTTTAAGGATTTTGGTATTGATTCCGAGCCAAAGATGCGGGTTCTTTAAAATAAGGAAATTTTTCTGCGACTTATCTGACTTTAAATCTAGGATCTATAAAATTAAAATTAGGATACAGATCTCATTTATTGAATTTTCGTTCTATTTTTCTGGACGTCGTGCATGGGCAGAATGGTTCCAGGAAATGGCAACAGTGGATGATCAATTTTCGAAGAAAATCATCTTCAGTGGTGAGGCACATTTTCACCTCAGTGGATTCGTCAATAAATAGAATTGCCGCATTTGAGCGAATGAGAATCCAAAGTGATTGTCGAAAAACCAATGCACCCACAAAGAGAAGAGTGACTGTTTGGTGCGGTTTATGGGCTGGCGGCATCATCGGACCGTATTTTTTCCAAAATGAGGCCGGTCAGGCAGTTACTGTGAATGGTGTTCGCTATCGTGAGATGATAACGAACTTTTTATGGCCCGAATTGGAAGATATGGATGTGGACGATATGTGGTTTTAGCAGGACGGTGACACACTGAAAAAAATATTCTCGTGAGGTCAAAGATTTCATGTCTTTAAAACACGAATGCAAATTTTGCTTAGCATAGAAGACACATTTCTCTAATAGAAAGTTTTTTCCTTGTCCAAAAGTCGACAAACTTTTCAATGAAGTCGTATTGTCCTTATAATTGAGTGATTTCACTTAAAAATGGGTATCATAACATGAAAGAAAAAATGTTTGGGCTAAGGTTAATTTGACTTTAATCACACAGAGAAGAAACATGATTGTCACAATCATATTCGAAGAGCAAAATAATATGATAGCAGCAATTTTTGCGGCGACCATGTAACATTTTAACCTGCAACCATATTGGCTCAGTGAACATGGTTCTAAGAAAAATACAATTGTCCTCATCTAAAATGTTATTATATTGATAAAAAGAATTTTGTTTCCATTAAAAGACAATGGCCACGATCTAAAATGTTATGTTATTCGTCAAAAATGTTTTTCTTCTAGTTAAAATAACATGGTCACAACCTAAAATGTTTTGATTTTTATGAAAAAACTTTTTTCGTCGTCGAAAAAAGGACGCCACTTGAGAAAAGAAAACACAAAATCAACTTTATTTATTTGTTTTTATTTATTTATAAACTAATTCATTGTTTATTTGTATTTATAATGTTGTGCAAGCAAACATCACATATTTTTACACACTCTAGTTTGGTTCAATTTCAACAATAAGTAATCATTCCATATTTACTTCATGCCCATCAAATGTACAAACACAGACATCATATAACTGCAAATAAAAATAAATTATACCATATGTCAAAATGCAGAACAAAAACCAGGTACATTTGTTTCAATTACACTTTCCTTTTTTGTGTTCACATAAAACCACGTGCCATTTCTGAATAAATAAATTAACACAAAACACAATAATTCCGTATTCTCCGTCCATTCCAAGAAACAATCAACACACGACTGACGCGCAAAATGATAATCGTGTGTACCTGCTCAATGTTTTTATAAAATTCTTGTCGCTGCAAAAAAATTAAAAAATTAAATGGTCACGAAAACAATGTACATGGTCTTTATGGTCATGTAATGGTTGTAGACATGTCTATACGTAAACTATAAAAATACTTTTTTCTCTGCAAAAAAGTAAAAAAATTGAATGGCCAGGTATATGATTTTCCTGACCATATAATGGTCTCAAATTCTATCATTTAAATAATAGAACATGTTTGCGGCATTTGAGAACCATTTAAATGCTTATTGCCAACATATATTTTTCTCCGCTCGAAAATTATTTTTACAAAGACAAAATACATGGTTTTCGCGACAATTACGTACTCTAAATAAGCATTAAATGGATGCGGCAACCATGTCCAAACATGTTTTTTCTGTGCGTGATAATTCAGAAATTTTCTTTAAATTTAATGAAATTGTCATTAACTTTGTTGCCTTTTTGCATCTTGACTACAAAGCAAAAATCGTTCTAATATAGGACATGTTTTTCAACACTTTATTTTAAAGACGTTTTTTACTTGAAACAAGCATAATTATTATTGGAAGTCGAGTCTTAATTTGGAAAATAAAGCTGTCGTTAACTCGTTTTTAAAGGACTTTGATAGCATACGAAGGAAAAAAGTTGAAAACGCGAAAAATTAAAATTTGCCGCCTAGAAGCAAGTACGCAAAACCCACATTTAAAAGAGAATTGTGTCTTAAAAGTATCCTTACTTGAATTCTCCGCTTCTTTGGCTCGGAATCAATACCAAAATTTTTAAAGTAAAGACAAAATCTTTGGAACCAGGCATGCTTTTTTTTCAGTGCACTTGCCACACAGCTAACGAAACAATGGCTCTTTTGCGCAACAAATTCAATGGCCGTGTTATCTCACGTAATGGCGATGTCAATTGGCCGCCAAGATCATGCGATTTGACACCGTTGGACTTTTTTCTTTGGGGTTATTTGAAAGTAAAGGTGTACGGCGATAAGCCAGCAACAATTCAAGAGCTAAAGGATAAGAGAATTCGGCACATTAACGGCATAGAACCTCCATTATGCCTCAGCGTCATCGAAAATTTGGACCATCATATGAAGGTGTGCCACCAAGGTCGCGGCGCCCATTGGGCCGATATTTTGTTCCATACATAATTGAATAATACCAATATATCATAATAAAATAAAATTACAATAATTTCCTAAATAGTTTGTGTTTTATTCAAAATCTACATCGGCCCTTGAATTTTCAAATGCCAGTTTAAAAAACCAAATAACGACGGATGTTTCCAAGTAAAAAAATATTTTCTTAATTCCAAAATAACTTTAAACCAAAGATGCTAAATCCTCAAAATATAAGTCTTAGCCTATATTTGAAGCGTTTTTATCTTAAATCTAAAGATTTCAGTTAATTTAAGGACGATTTTTTTAAATCAAAAATGTGTTTCCTTACTTTAACGAAAATTTGCCTAAGTTTAAAGTCATGCAACTTTAACGAAGGGATGCAAATTTTCAAAATGTGTGTCCTAAATTTAATGAAAAAAAATTTTGAAGCAAAGAAATTTTGACAAAACTTTCTATGGAAATAAAATTTTGACAAACATTTCTATAGAAATAAACGTTTGATAAAACTTTCTATAGAAATGAAATTTTGACACAACTTTCTATAGTAATAAAATTTGACAAAATTTTCTATGGAAATAATGTTTTGGTAGATTATTTTTGGCGATATGGACCAATTTTTGTGTAATAAGTCATCGGCTATATATAACTAAAGACCGATATTGACCAATTTTTACATGGCTGTTAGAGGCCATATATTGACAAAATGTACCAAATTTCAACCGCATCGGATGACTTTTGCTATATATAATTATGGACCGATATGGACCAATTTTTGCATGGTTGTTAGATACCATATACTAACACCATGTATCAAATTTCAAATGGATCGGATGAATTTCGCTCCTCCAAGAGGCTCCTGAGGTCAAATCTGGGGATCGGTTTATATGGGAGCTATATATAATTATGAACCGATATGGACCAATTTTTGCATGGTTGTTAGAGACTATATACTAACACCACGTACTAAATTTCAATTGGATCGGATGAATTTTGCTCCTCCAAGAGGCTCCGGAGTTCAAATCTGGGGATCGGTTTATATGGGAGCTATATATAATTATGAACCGATATGGACCAATTTTTGCATGGTTGTTAGAGGCCGTATACTAACATCAGGTACCAAATTTCAACAGGATCGGATGAATTTTGCCCCTCCAAGAGGCTCCTGAGGTCAAATCTGGGGATCGGTTTATATGGGAGCTATATATAATTATGAACCGATATGGACCAATTTTTGCATGGTTGTTAGAGACTATATACTAACACCACGTACTAAATTTCAATTGGATCGGATGAATTTTGCTCCTCCAAGAGGCTCCGGAGTTCAAATCTGGGGATCGGTTTATATGGGAGCTATATATAATTATGAACCGATATGGACCAATTTTTGCATGGTTGTTAGAGGCCGTATACTAACATCAGGTACCAAATTTCAACAGGATCGGATGAATTTTGCCCCTCCAATAGGCTCCGGAGTTCAAATCTGGGGATCGGTTTATATGGGGCTATATATAATTATGGACCGATATGGACCAATTTTTGCATGGTTGTTAGAGACCGTATACTAACATCAGGTACCACATTTCAACCGGATCGGATGAATTTTTCCCCTCCAAGAGGCTCCGGAGGTCAAATCTGGGGATCGGTTTATATGGGGGCTATATATAATTATGGACCGACATGGACCAATTTTTGCATGGGTGTTAGAGACCGTATACTAAGACCACGTACTAAATTTCAACCGGATCGGATGAATTTTGCTGCTCCGGGAGGCTCCCCAAGCCAAATTTGGGGATCGGTTTATATGGGGGCTATACGTAAACGTGGTCCGATATGGCCGATTTTCAATACCATCCGACCTACATCAATAACAACTACTTGTGCCAAGTTTCAAGTCGATAGATTGTTTCGTTCGGAAGTTAGCGTGATTTCCACAGATGGACGGACAGCCGGACAGACGGACGGACATGCTTAGATCGACTCAGAATTTCACCACGACCCAGAATATATATACTTTATGCGGTCTTAGAGCAATATTTCGATGTGTTACAAACGGAATGACAAAGTTAATATACCCCCATCCTATGGTGGAGGGTATAAAAATGTCATATTTTGCCAAATATATAATTTTTATAATTTTTTATGATTTATAATGCATTCTAACTAGAGGTGTGCGCGTGAATTACGTGAGTCGTCAATAAAATCAAAAGCAACTCTCGTGAATGTGCGTGAATGGGACTAGAATAAATATGTCGTGCGTGAGAAATAAAATCGGTTCGTGAATATGCCTGAATAAAATTTCTGCAAAATCACGCTCACGAAAAAAAGATTTAATTCATACTCGTATGTTAACTGAAATTAATTTAGATCTCGAACTATATTGTATTTTTGAATTGTGTTTCCTTTGCTTATTTCCGTTTGGAAAATGTCGTGAGTCTTGTGAATCACGAAAATTGTCGTCAAACGCACACCTCTAATTCTAACTCTTGTCTCTTCCAAATTTGTTTGCTGGGAAGTTAAATCTGGTGACCGGCGAATATAAGAACCATATTCACAGCGCTAGATCGACTTAGTGTTTACCATGATCCAGAATATATATACTTTATCAGATCAATATTTCAATTAGTTACAAACGAATTGACAATGCTAGTATAGCCCTCATCCTATGGTGGAGGGCTAAATAAAGCACTTTACTTTGTTGCATTACATACACTCAAAAAAAAAAAGTTCACTTCGATCTAAAGATTTTGACCTTCCCTTAAGGATTTTGGTATTGATTCCTCGCCAAAGATTCGACTTCTTTAAAATAAAGAAATTTTTAGCGACCTATATGGATTTAAATTTAGGACCAATAAAATTAAAATTAGGATACAGATCTCATTTATCAAAATTTCATTCTCTTTTCAGGAGTTATTAATAAAGTACTCACGTACAAACTAATGCCAGTTTATAGATCCAAATTATAACGGATACTTCCAAGTAAAAAATGTTTTCTTAATTCTAAAAAAAACTTTAAACCATAGACGCTAAATCCTCAAGCTAAGTCTTAGCCTATATTTATAGCGTTTTTATCTTAAATCTAAAGTTTCAATATTTCAGTTAATTTAAGAAAATCAAAAAATGTGTTTCTTTACTTTAAGAAAAATGATCCTTATGCATGCGACTTTAACGGAGGGACGCAAATTTACAAAAATTGTGTCCTAAATTTAATGAAACAAGTTTTTTGAAGCAAAGATTATAAACTTTATTTTAATTAAAATTTCATTATTTTAAAGAAATTTGTCCGTAATATTTTGTGAATTTTGCATCCTACAATTTAGGTTGTGAAATCGTTAATATCACGTAAATATTTTTTCGGTTCCATTTTTATCTATGTCTTTTACTTTTTCAATTAAAAAAAGAAATATCTAAACAAAATTTTAACTCCTAACCCCACCTCATTGTTTTCCGTTTATACTTGGTTACACAAACACATTCGTGTATATCCTAATCCTGTTCATCACCTTTTCCTTTTTTCTTCAAGAGGTGAAGTTATCTTAATACAACTACAATATCATATTATAAAACCTTTCGTATGTGTGTGTGTGAATATATGTTTGTCTCTTTGAGTTTAAATGTCAAAATGATTTTTGCATATAAAAATAAATTTTTTGCTTTAGCTTTTGAGGAAATTTGTTTTTGAATTCATGTCTCCTTCTCAACTTCCCCCGCCTATTCACATAACTTCCATATTCTTAAGTTCGCAACTGAGATTTATGTTGTCTCAGTTTGCATATCTTTTATGCCTTCCGCACTCCTTCTACCATCCTTGTTATTGTTCTTGCTCATGATGATGAGCCTGGTGGTTTTGGGCTTTCCTTTGTGTGTAAACTTTGTGGTGGGCAATGAATTTGTGGGTGAACGAAATTTATGCAAAATTAGCAAAAATGCTTCAAATGAATGTGAAATGAAAATAAATCTCTGCATAAAATTTAAGTGAAATAATCAAATCACAACATTTTTGCCGGAAATCACAATGTCTTAAAGCTCTATGCAAAAAATCTGTGTAAAATTTATGTGCTCTAGTTGTAGGTCTTTCGTCGCCTTTACAAGAAATAAATTATAATATTTATATTTACTTTACATAAAATATAACTTGTGAAATTGAAAACCGCCCACAATTAGAAATGGTCTTGGTGAAATTGTAGACTCACAAGAAAGAAAATATAAATGCCCTTTATAAAATTTCAGTAAGTGGTATTTTATTAAACCCACAAGGGAGACGGTCACCGGCAATTCAAATTTAACATTGTGGGTAGTTTAAAATGCCTATGGTATATGGGCGTCCCTTTTGTAATTGTAAATAGTTGGGGAGGAATTGATTATATCTGATATATGAAGAATTATCTTTCCGTTGTGTAAAATTTTTAGAAGCTCAAAAAATTAAAATGCAGTTTATAAATAATTACGAACCAATATGCAATAATTTTTGCACGGCCAGAAGTGATATATGGGAGTCGGTTTATATGAAGGCTTTATAAATTATGGACCGATATGGATCATTTCTTGTCTAATTGGTGCCAAATTTTAACAGGATCAGACGAAATTGGCTTACCCAGGAGACTTCGAAAGCAAAATCTGGGGATCAGTTTATATGGGGGCAATATATAATTATGTACTGATATGGACCAATTTTTGAATGAATATTAGATAGCATATACTAACTCAACGTACTAACCGGATCGGATGAAATTTGTTTCTCTAAGAGGCTCGACAAGCCACATCTGAGGGTCGGTTTATATGGGGGCTATATACACCCTCAAAAAAAATCGCTTCTCTAACATATGTTCCAAACCTATTTTGCAGGATGCACATATAAAGGGTGATTCTTTTGAGGTTAGGATTTTCATGCATTAGTATTTGACAGATCACGTGGGATTTCAGACATGGTGTCAAAGAGAAAGATGCTCAGTATGCTTTGACATTTCATCATGAATAGACTTACTAACGAGCAACGCTTGCAAATCATTGAATTTTATTACCAAAATCAGTGGCAGAAAATCCGCTTTTTTATCGACAAATTTTGTTCAGCGATGAGGCTCATTTCTGGTTGAATGGCTACGTAAATAAGCAAAATTGCCGCATTTGGAGTGAAGAGCAACCAGAAGCCGTTCAAGAACTGCCCATGCATCCCGAAAAATGCACTGTTTGGTGTGGTTTGTACGCTGGTGGAATCATTGGACCGTATTTTTTCAAAGATGCTGTTGGACGCAACGTTACGGTAAATGGCGATCGCTATCGTTCGATGCTAACAAACTTTTTGTTGCCAAAAATGGAAGAACTGAACTTGGTTGACATGTGGTTTCAACAAGATGGCGCTACATGCCACACAGCTCGCGATTCTATGGCCATTTTGAGGGAAAACTTCGGAGATCAATTCATCTCAAGAAATGGACCGGTAACTTGGCCACCAAGATCATGCGATTTGACGCCTTTAGACTATTTTTTGTGGGGCTACGTCAAGTCTAAAGTCTACAGAAATAAGCCAGCAACTATTCCAGCTTTGGAAGACAACATTTCCGAAGAAATTCGGGCTATTCCGGCCGAAATGCTCGAAAAAGTTGCCCAAAATTGGACTTTCCGAATGGACCACCTAAGACGCAGCCGCGGTCAACATTTAAATGAAATTATCTTCAAAAAGTAAATGTCATGGACCAATCTAACGTTTCAAATAAAGAACCGATGAGATTTTGCAAATTTTATGCGTTTTTTAAAAAAAAAAGTTATCAAGCTCTTAACAAATCACCCTTTATTATTGGATACTGCCGAAACATTAATATGTTTGTTTTATGTGAGCATATTATATGTTTGGAAGCATTTTGAGTCCAAAAATAGTATATGCTTGGAAGAATTCCCCAAAGAAGATTGTGCTCATTCCCTCACATAATTTTCACTTCCACGAAATTTTTGAGTTCTTTGCATCTTTTTCTGTAATACAAATATGCTGTTTTTTTTAAATGTCTATTCTCTTGATTCCGAATACTCATTCTAATATTCAAATTAAATAATATTTAGACTTAACCATATTAAATTTTTGGCCTTATCATGCAACAGTTTTCCGAAACAACATACAAGCGGTTTCACAGAAATTGCTCTCATTTCATTCTCTCGCTGTGTTATGTTGATATCTTTTTATTCAACTCTCCCGGTTTCCATCTCTATTTCTTTCTCTATACTAACTCTCTCCCTCTCTCTGTCGCTGTCTGAATAAAGTATCACAACATATATATGTTTACTCGAAATTTGTAAATTTATATATGTTTACATTCACACATATTATTTTTATGAAACATTCATGCCCCAAACATAATATATTCTAACATATTAACATATGTGTCCCAAACATTTTGTGTTAGTTTAGGAACATTACATGTTTGCACTTAAATATATTGTGTTTAAAAATTGTGCCCGAAACACATTTTGTTTATATCGGAACATATGAAAAACATATTTTTCTAACAGTGTACCTATATTAACAAAGCCATCACATGTTGCAGGAGAATGCCTCCGCGGTATCTTGCCCTAAATGTCTTTGTGACATTCCCAATAATATTCGACATTTATTTTGATCCCACGTTCGATGAATACAAGCGGGGAGCGACCATCGGATATTACGACGGTTCACATCATTACCATGGGCGGTGTTTGAATTCTGGTGGCCAGAAAATGAAAACGGTAACTGGTCACATTCATGCAAGCGAAGCAACTTCCTGACTCGTATATTAACAAACCATCACATGTTTCAGAAGAATGCCTCCGCGGTATTTTGGCCCAAATGTTTTTGTGACATTCCCAATAATATTTTACATATATTTTGACCCCACGTGAGATGAATACGAGCGGGGAGCGACTATCGGTCATTACGACGGTTCACATCATTACCATGGGCGGTGCTTGAATTCTGGTGGCCAGAAACAGAAAACGGTAACTGGTCACATTCGTGCAAAAAGAGTCGCCAAAAAGTAGTGAAAATGTTCTTTTTGGATCCGGAAGTTGTGCCAAATTGACGCAGAAGCAATGAATTTAACATGGGCTTGTCATAGAGCGGACGTCCAACATTGAATTTGCACCACTTCTTAAGGTGTGAGGTGAATTCAGCGTTTTGGATGTGAATTAAGAATTTTTGTGATATTTTGACAAATAAATAATTTTTAAAATTTTTTATGATTTTTATACCCTTCACCACTACTGTGGTACAGGGTATAATAAGTTTGTGCATTTGTATGTAACGCCAAGAAGGAGTAATCATAGACCAACCTTTTAGTATACGGATCGGCTTAGAATTGAATTCTGAGTCGATTTAGCGATGTCCGTGTGTCTGTCTGTTTGTCTGTCTGTCTGTCTGTCTGTCTGTCTGTCTGTCTGTCTGTCTGTCTGTCTGTCTGTCTGTCTGTCTGTCTGTCTGTCTGTCTGTCTGTCTGTCCGTCTGTCTGTCCGTCTGTCTGTCTGTCTGTCCGTCTGTCTGTTGGTGTATTTTTGTGTGCAAAGTACAGCTCGCAGTTTGTAATTTCCACGAAGTTTTTTAGTTCTTAGCACCTTTTTCTGTAACACAAACAATGTAGAAGAAATTATACGATTTTATAAATTTTTAAATTTTTTTTTACCTTTCGCCTGAACGGAGAAGACATGTAGCCGTTATTGTTATCAATAGACAATTACCCATATAACTAAGTTATATTTATATAGCATAGCTTGCGCCGCCCACGAGCCGATTAAACAAAGTTTATTTAACAGAAAAATACATTTAGTTGGGCACCGTGGAGCAGTGGTTGCTACGTCCGACTTGCATGCTTGTTGGTTCGAAAATAATTTTGTTATTGAAATTTTTTTTATTGTAACAAACGAATTTTTTTGGTGATAAAAGTGTATACTTTTCGAAGCAATTCAAAAAACTCTAACAAAAGAAAAACGTTTTCGGTACACATTTTCCAAACGTTTTTTTTTTCTTTGCGTGTATTTGGGACAAACCTTTATATATAGCCCCCAACACATTTGACGGATGTGATATGGATATGGATCCAAAATTTAGATGTACAAAGTGGTGCAGGGTATAATATAGTCGGCCCCGCCCGACTTTAGACTTTCCTTACTTGTTAGTACATTATAACGGTTGTCTGGAACGTTTGTCATCAAATATTTTAAAAAAATCGCAATTATTCTAAAAAGGACTTAAAATTTTTTTCAGCTAAATTTAAATAATTTGTACCATTATATTAATTGGTTATGTGTTTTTAACCTATTTGAATCAAATAAATATAAATATCCCATTAAAAATATGAATAAAAAGGGTTGTAAAAAATTGACTCAAATGAACTTCCTTTGCAGTTAAAATAAAGAACATCTTTGGGAGAGCATTTTTGGAAGTTCTTCTAAAGTTGTGTCTTGAGAAGAACTTCCAATTTTTTTGCTGGCAATTTTATTCGTGTAAGAGCTCAACCAAAGATATACGATTAATATTTCTTCGAAGAAGATATTCAATTTAATTTTGATTGCATTTTAATGAGATTCACAGAGCCACATCGCCAATTGCTAAGGATACTATCGCAGCTCATTGCAAATACTGAACGAGAGTTGTTGTGAAGAAACTGAGTGTTTGAGTGATTTAAATCCACATTGTGAATTTCCACTTCTTAAGGACGAATTACCATCAAGAGCGTGGCATTGACTTGTAAAGTAGATGGCTTGGATGAGAATGATTCGTTTTATGGCGCATAAAAATACAAACTTTCTTCAGGGATTTTGGATGAAAGAAGATAGACAAAACATAAAGACAACTTTGAAGGAGAAAAAATGTGTAAAATATTATAGGCGCCAATGCTTAAACTTTTTGTGTCTATATTCGTCATTAAAGAGAGATTTCATTGTAAATGGTCATAATCTTCTAATAGCGAAAACATCAGTGCCAAAGTCAACTTTTATGAAACAATTGAATTTTTAAAAATTTAACTGAAAGTTGAACAAACTTTATCTGCCATTAATCATCTTCACAATGAGAAAGGACAAGTAATGTTTTCAAATTCTATTGTCTGATTAGAGATGGGACAGGATATTATATGTTTGCACCCAGAAGGAGTCGAGATAGACACATGGTATTTTTGGCAATATTGCTCAGGACCGGCCCCTGAGTCGATCTAGGCCTTCTGTCTGTGAAATCATGTTTGTAATCAAAGGTTGCGACTTCAAATTTGACAAAAGTATGTATTTTTTGGCAGAATAGAACCTTATTGATTTTGGAAGAAATCGTTTCAGATTTAGATAAAGTTCCATATATATATATATATATATATATATATATATATATATATATATATATATATATATATATATATATATATATATATATATATATATATATATATATATATATATATATATATATATATATATATATATATATATATATATATATATATATATATATATATACATATATATATATATATGCGTACCATATATTTTGGGGACTTTTTTCCGATATATTGTATATTTCGGGGACATTTGCATACTTTGGGGACGGTCCTCAAAAAAATCGTATATAAACCGCATACTTTGCGGACTTCAGTCTATCGTATAGTTCAGGGACTGTTTTTGAAAATTTTGAGATTGCATTTTTGATTTATTGCTCTGTTACATTTATACTTATTTACTTACTGTTTAACAATTTATAACCCTGTTTTATAATATTTATAACAACTTTCATATTTCAATTTTTTTGGTATTGTTGCCACCTCTCCTGTATTAAAAATAAACTTGTAAGATGTGAGGCGACATCTATGAGTAGGCATAAAATATTACTACTGGTTCCAAGCTTTACTAAGTTAAACAAGCCATCTACAGTCTGATTCATACAATGATCATTTCAATTGCTTCTTTAAAAGATTGGCCTTATGCAATACACTATTATTACAATTCATTCAAAAGGATATTTTATTTGTCATTCGCACATTTATATTTTTGAAACGAATTAATAAAATTATTTTTCGGAAAATTAAATAAATATGTAGTTTCAGGGTGCAATAGAATTTGAACCCGGACTTCAGGGCTTTCATTCTAATGCGCTACATACTGAGCTATAGACGCTCTTTTTGCTGGATGACATTAATACGTATTGCACGTGTGCTGTATTTGCACCAGTTAACGTAAGCAACAGAACAACAAATAAATAAAAGTAACATAATAAATTGCAAAACCAAAGTCACCTTCCAGTGTTACCAAATGAAAATACATATAAAACTAAGTTACCTTTTCGCTATAGGCAAAATGAAGGTTTTTTAACGTTTTTCAAAATATGATGTAAGATGTTAACATACTGCATTATAAACTGATCTAACAAAACAAGAGTGTCTAGCGATAGCGTAACGGACAATTTATAAACTCTTTCCTATCCATGTGTGTCAAAATTAATTTTTGTAGAAATACTTTTTAAAAAATTTTGTTAATTTAAAACATTTTTGTTGGAGAAATTTTTGTATAAAAAATTTGGTTTTATATAAAATTTTGATTGTATTAAAATTTTGCTTCTATGTAATGATTTGTTTGTTTGTTTGTTTGTTTTATTTCTATCAATATTTCATACATTGGTTTTACATATATACAGGTTTTTGAGTTTTTATCTTAAAGATATTTCAGCAAATAGACGATTTATAATTATATAGTGGCAATTTAAAAATATGTCAGTACATTAGGAAAAAGATAGTAAAAAACCTAAATTTAATATCACAAGTTTAAGTTTAAAGAAATTTTAATAACAGTCACTAAACATAGCTATAATAACTCTTATATCTGAATTAGTAGCTGTTAAACCAAACTTCTCAGATGACCATGTGTTGACCTTCTACATTTCTCATAAAATGATAGTGTCATATCGTTTATTAGGGATTCAATCATTCTCTGTTTCGATTTATAATGTAATTCTTGAGTGGGAAATCTCCAAGGTAGATTATAAATAATCTTTAGATTCTTGTTTTGAATAATTTGTATTTTCCTTTTATGTGTCCTGGCACAGTCATTCCAAACTTGACAGCCATAAGTCAATATAGGTCTTACACACATCTTGTACAGCATCAGTTTATTTCTAATGTCCAATTTCGATTTTCTGTTCAATAAAGGGTATAGTGCCCGTCCACAACTTACAGCACCTGTACAAACGTTTTCAATATGGGCCTTAAACGTTAGTTTCTCGTCTAGAGTAATTCCTAGATATTTTATTGTTTTCGAAAAAGGAATTTCACTACCATTTGCCATAAACCTACGTGTAGGTATTCTCCTAGGGGATTTATTGTAAGGGAAAAGTATCGCTTGTGATTTCTCACCATTGATTCTGATTTTCCATCTAGAAAAATATTTGGACGCAGAGGTCAATACTCTCTGCATTCTCTTCACTATCGCATTCGATACTTTTCCATGACTAATAAAAGCACTGTCGTCAGCATAAAAGGCAACGTCGTTTTCCTTAGGAAGTTTTATGTCCGAAGTATACAAGGAGTACAACATCGGGGACAATACGGAACCCTGTGGAACACCAGCGGGTATGCTTCTTATTGAAGATTGTTGACCTTCGATTTCAACAATAAAACCTCTTTCTGTAAGAAAATTATTTACTAATTTAACTAGATACATTGGGAAATTCATTTTGTGAAGCTTGTACACTAATCCACTATGCCAAATGGAATCGAAAGCCTTTTCAATATCAATAAAAAGTATACCCGTCGAGTGCCGTCTCTGTTTATTCTGTCTTATCATTTTAACAACTCTCCTAATCTGGTGAATTGTGGAATGTTCTGCCCTAAAACCATACTGGCAGTTGTGAATTAGCCCGTTCTCCTCGACGAAGCACTGAATTCTGTGAAATATTATTCTTTCAAAAACCTTTCCTACTGAACTCAGGAGGCTAATCGGACGGTAGCTGGTCGGTAGTCTGGGATCCTTACCCCTTTTATGAATGGGAATGATTTTCGCTATCTTAAAAGATTTCGGAAACACTGAAAAAGTGATACAAAAATTAAAAACTTTCACTAAATAAAGTATTGCAGACTCTGATAAATTCTTTAATATTAAGTTACTAATCTGATCTATTCCAGGTGACTTTCCATTTTTTAATCGTTTAATGAAATACATTACTTCATCACGTGACGTCATAGATGTAATTTCTTCGTTCCGAGTCGTATCTTCCGATATGGTCCTCATAATAACATTCACTCTGTTCTCCATGCAGCTAGTCATACCTGTGGTTGTTTGATGAGCGTTAACAAAGTGGTCCGCAAGAAGTTCGGCTTTGCTAAGATTGCAAGATATTTCCCGATTGTCATGCACTAAACTGCCAATAGTACTGTTCTTACCTTTGATGCGTTTGGTAATTCTCCAAAAGTTTTTGCTACCAACCTTCAGAGTAGATAAGAATCTAGCCCATTGAGCGTTTCTACTTTTATCGATATTAATTGATATCAATTTATTAATTTCCCTAACTATTGCCTGAAAAGTAACTCTGTTATCGACATTAGTACATCTTTGGGCCATCTTCCTATATCTGTTTCTTGTAGAAATTAAAAGTTTACATTCTGCCGTTATATGAACAGTATTCGCGGTTCGTGAAACATAAGGAACAGATTCTTTACAAGCTTCGGTCAATATTCTAACAAACTCCCTAATGGACTCGTCTACGTCAATGTGCGACAATTCACTGTTCAGTATCTCGGAATTGGAAATTTTCGAATCCAAGAAAGATTTGAAACTTTGCCAATTTGCGTTCCTAAAATCTGGAAATAACTTAATGGTCTGAATGAATCTGTCATTTATAGTGAAGGTAACAGGTACATGATGTAATGATTTATCATTTTTTTTCTATACAAAAATTGTAATACACAAAAAGTTGACAAGATTTCTTACAGCAACAAAATTTTCTACAGTTTTTTTTTCTGTAGAAAATTTATATTTATAAAAACATAACTTTTCCACAAATTTAAAAGGTATTTCTATAAAAAAATCAGTTTAGACATACTATCATGTTGTCGCTAGACATTCTCTTATTGTTTTTAGATCTTTTTATAACGCAGTGTGTTTACAGCTATTTATCGATGTATTTTGAAAAAATGTCTTCAAAAAGTCATTTTGTCTACAGCGATAAGGTAACTAAATTGTATGTGTACTTTCACTTGGCAACACTAGAATGAGATGCTAGTTTAGCGATATTCCCGCTAGTTTTCTATGATTTGTTTTTCTAGTTGTTAAGTTAAATGGTGCAAATATATCATATGTATTGTACGTGTTAACAGCAATTAGGCATCAGCGCTTATGTAGCTCAGTATGTGGCGCAGTGGAGTGGGAGTCCTGAAGTCCAGGTTCAAATCCTGTTGCACCTAGAGATTATATGCTTTTAGATTTTATTTAATTGATTATATCTATAATAGTTAAATTTAATCTATTTGTCGATTCCTTATTAGCCTTGATTTTTAAAATCATGCTATGTTTTTTGAAAATAATAAAATGATTTTATAAATTGACAACATTTTCGAATGAAATAAAGAACTGACAAAATTTTCAATATTACACTGAAAAAATATTGTCGTAAACAAAACAAAAATGTTTTTCAAACGAGTATTTTGTGGCAAACAATGATATAAGTTGTTGTCTTGTGCCAATGACGATAAACTTAACTATGGAATTTTATACCGTTGAATCAATGTCAACTTGTCCTTAAAAATGCGAAACCTTCTGTTTTAACATTTTTGACAAAATATTCTATAGAACAAAATATTTTATAGAAACAAAATTTTGAAAAAAAAATCTATTGAAAAGGAACTTTGACAAAATTTTTTTTCTTTTTCTTTTTCTTAAAAAACAAAGCTTTTTATAAAATAACAATTTTCTATAAGAACAAAATTTTGACAAAATGTTAGATTGGAGAAAATTTTATATATTTTTAATTCCATGAAAAAGTTTATGGAAAAGTATTTTCACAAACTTTTGTGTAGAAACAAAGTTTTTTAAAATGTTAGTTTTATAAATTTCATAAAAAATGTTTTTTCAATCCAAAGGTTGTCAAATTTCTTTCTAGAAACTTTTTATCAAAGTCTTCCTTTTATAGAAACTGTTGTAAAATTTTTGGGTTTACAGAAAATTTTTGTCAACATTTTTTTTTGTAGAAAATGTCAATTTTTTATAGAAGATTATGTCAAAATCTTATTGCTGTAGAAAATTTTGTTAAAATTTAATTTCCATAAATTATTTAGTCAAAATATTATATCTATTAAAATTTTTGTTTTTATAGAAAGTTTTGTCAAAAGGATGCTTGTGTAGACTCTTTTTATTTTTTCGTCCTTAAAACACTTTTTTCTTGTTAAACATTTAAAAAAGTAAAAATTGTATTCTTATGTCAACAATTTGTTTTTTTCCAATAGAAAAATTTCTAATAGATTTTTTCTGTAGAACTTGTTTCAATATTTAATTTCATTAAAAACTTGCTAAATGAATAATATTTTGGCGAAGTTTTCTAAGAAAAGAAAAAAACTGTGACATAATTTTCTAAAGAAACAAATTTTGTTGTTGTTTTTTTTTTTTTTTTATTTCAGCTTAAAACCATGCATTGACTAAACTACAAGTGTAGCTTAACCAGTAGAGGAAAAGAATGTTTGTCAAATTTATTTGGGCAAAGCCCTATAGACTGCAAGATGGTTGGATAGACGCACGCAGAAATAAATTTTTACAAAATTTTCTAAAGAAATACAATTTGCCAAACTATTCTTAGAAACAAAATTTTAACATCATTTTCTAAGAAATCAATGTACGTTAGTTAAATTAACTAACACCAAGGAAAAAATATACATAAATGAAGCATTGATTAACTAAATTCGTGTCTTCCACCAAATAGTTCAAAATTTCTTTAAATTAGTAAATTTTACCAAAAAATGCATCCACCTTGAACTTCGTTGTCACTAAAGACATTCTTGCAATTTTGAACTCTATGTTTTTCCTTCAAACTACAAAATTTTCTTTAACAAGTGAAAAATATTTACCTATTTTTATGCCATCGGCGTGATTCAAACGTTTGTAATACTTTTTAGTTAAAATTTTCAACAAATATTCAACAAATATTCAAAGTTTTCTTCCTGGTGAGCTCACTGTTTTTGCAATGCATGTTTTCTTAGAAATAAACGTTCGATATAATTTTCTAAAGAAATAAAATTTTAACAAAACAACTGTAGAAACAACATTTTAGTTATTTTCTATATAAATAAAAGTTTCGCAAAATCTCTACGGAAATAAAATTTTGAAATTTTCTAAAAGAATAAAGTTTTTCAACATGTTCTGAGGAAATAAAATTTTGACAATATATTGGAAAGAAAAAAAAACAAAGTTTTCTAAAGAAATAACATGTTTTACAGAAATAAATTTCTTACAAAACTTTCTTTAAAAAGGTAATTTTTAACATAATTTCTATACAAAAAAATATGAGCAATCATTATTGTTATAGGAAATAAAATTTTGACAATATATTGGAAAGAAAAAAAAACAAAGTTTTCTAAAGAAATAACATGTTTTACAGAAATAAATTTCTTACAAAACTTTCTTAAAAAAGGTAATTTTTAACATAATTTTCTATACAAAAAAATATGAGCAATCATTATTGTTATTTTGATTTAAGCTATACGAGTAGCTTAATCAAAAGAAAAAAAAATTTAGAAATTTTTTACAAAATAAAATTTCGACAAAATATTGACAAAAGTTTCTACTGAAGCAGCATTTGGACAAAAATCCTTTGCAAAACCAAAAACATTACAAAACTTTCTATAAAACAAGTATATAAAGCAGTAAGTTCGGCCTGACCAAATCTTAAATACCCACCACCATGAATCAAATATTATAGTTTCCTTTGAAATTTCAGGGGTTTGATGACAGATATTCTCCCACGCAGAGCAGTTCAACTAGTACACTTGCCGAAGATAAATTGAAAGATTTTACCTATGAAGACTATATCATATTTAGGATTTATAAGAACCATTTTTGTTTGAGTTTTAGAGGAATCATTAACATCTATTGTAAGTGTGCAAGAAACTGATGAAATAACGCCTTGATTTGCAAATCTTTAGATTTCCAACTGCATTATTTATATGATTACGAGAATTAAAATCTGAATATTTTACTTTCAGTTTCAAACAATTTTCTTGATCAGTGCGCCTTCTATACCCTCAGGAAGTGAAATCGGTCTATATGGAGGCCTTACAAAATGGACCGCTAAAACCTAAATCTGATTCACGTTTTTGTGTGTCTAAAATACCAATATTATGGCATTCCAATTTATCGCAAATCGGACAAAAACTATGGTTTCTAGAAACCCAAGAAGTTAAGTCGGGAGATCGGTTTTATGGGGGCTATACTAAAACATGGACCGATACTCACCATTTTTAGCACACCTCTTTATGGTCCTAAAATACTTCTCGATTTCAAATTTCAGGCTAATTGGATAAAAACTACGGTTTCTAGAATCCCAAACAATGAAATCATTTCTTGCACACCTATTTATAGTCCTACAAAACCTCCAGATTTTCAATTTCAGGCAAATTAGACAATAACTACGATTTCTACAAACCCAAAAAGTAAAATCGAAAGATCGGTCTACATGGATGCTATACTAAAACATTGACCGATTCCCACCATTTTAGGCGCACCTCGTAAAATAATTCTAGATTTCAAATTTCGTGCAAATTGGATAAAAACTACGGTTTCTATAAGCCAAAGAAGTAAAATCGGGAGATCGGTCTATATGAGGGCTATACCAAACCATGGACCGATACTCACCATTTTTAGCACACCTTTTTATGGTCTTTAAACACCTTTAGATTTAAAATTTCAGGCAAGTTGGATAAAAATTACAGATTTTAGAAGCCCAAGCAGTAAAATCGGGAGATCGGTCTATATGGGGGCTATACCAAAACATGGACCGATACTCACCATTTTTGGCACACCTCTTTATGGTCCTAAAATACCTCCAGATTTTAAATTTCAGGCAAATTGGATGAAAACTACGGTTTCTATGAGCAAAAGACCCCAAATTTGGAGGTCGGTTTATATGGGGACTAAAACAAAACCTGGACCGATATAGCCCATCTTCGAACTTGACCTGCCTGCAGACAAAAGATTTCAAATTTCAGCACGATTGCTTCATTATTGAAGACTGTAGCGTGATTACAACAGACAGACGGACAGACGGACATGCTTATATAGTCTTAGAATTTCTCCCTGATCAAGAATATATATACTTTATATAGTCGGAAATCGATATTTCGATTTGTTACAAACGGAATGACAAACTTATTATACCCCTGTTACCATTCTATGGTGGTGGGTATAAAAAAATTGACAAAAGTTTCTAATTTTGACAAAAATCTTTTGCAAAATAAAAAAACAAGTATATACGGCCGTAAGTTCGGCCAGGCCGAATCTTATGTACCCTCCACCATGGATTGCGTAGAAACTTCTATTAAAGACTGCCATCCATAGAAATAAAATTTTGTCAAAATTAGTTACAGAAATAAAATTTCACCAAAATTTGCTATAGTTTTATCAAAATTTTCTTTATAACTAAAATTTTGGCAATATTTTCTTTAGGAAAATAATTTTGGCAAAATTTTCTATAGCAAAACAATTTTGGCAAAATTTTCCACAGAAATAACATTTTAGCAAAATTTTTTTACAGAAATAAAATTATGCCAAAATTTTCTATAGAAATAAAATTTTAACAAAATTTCTATTGAAATAAAATTTTGGCAAAATATTCTATAGAAACCAAATTTTGGCAAAATTTTCTATAGAAATCAAATTTCGGTAAAATTTTTTTAGAAATCAAATTTTGCAAAATTTTTGTTCCTAGTGGCAATCGTGGGGATCAGTTTATATGGGGGCTATACATAATTATTGACCGATATGGACCAATTTTAGCATGGTTGTTAGAGACCATATTTTTGCGTGGTTGTTAGAGATCATATACTAACAACACGTACCAAATTTCAGCCGAATCGGATGAATTTTGCTCCTCCAAGAGGCTACGGAGGTCAAATCTGGGGATCGGTTTATATGGGGCTGTATATAATTATGGACCGATATGGACCAATTTTTGCATGGTTGTTAGAGACCATATACTAAAACCAGGTACCAAATTTCAACCGGATCGGTTGAAATTTGCTCCACCAAGAGGCTCCGGAGGTTAAATTTGAGGATCGGTTTATATGGGGGCTATACGTAAACGTGGTCCGGTATGGCCCATTTTCAATACCATCCGACCTACGTCAATAATAACTACTTGTGCCAAGTTTCAAGTCGATTGCTTGTTTGGTTCGGAAGTTAGCGTGATTTCCACAGACGGACGGACAGCCGGACAGCCGGACAGACGGACATAGCTAGATCGACTCAGAATTTCACCAGGACCCAGAATATATATACTTTGTGGGGCTTAGAGCAATATTTCGATGTGTTACAAACGGAATGACAAAGTTAATATACCCCCATCCTATGGTGGAGGGTATACAAATCAAAACTTTATATAAAAAGACAACTATGACAAAAGTTTCTATAAAGAAATTTGACAAAACAAAGTTTTCTAAAAAAATAACATGTTTTTTTTTTCTATACAAAAAAATATGAGCAATCATTATTGTTATTTTGATTTAAGCTACACGAGTAGCTTAATCAAAAGAAAAAAAATTTTAGAAATTTTTTGATAAGTTTTCTTAAAAAAACTGAAAAAAAATTTCTACAGAAAAAAATGTTGACAACATTTTTTAATGAAATTAAATGTTGACAAGATGTTCTACAGAAAAAAGTCTATATAAATCAAATGTTACAAAGTTTTTTATAGCAACAAACAATGTTTTTCAAAAACGAAAAAAGAAAAAAAGAGTTTCTACATAAACATACTTTTGACAAACATTTCTATAAAAACACAATTTTGACAAAATTTCCTATTGAAACAACATTTTGACTAAATATTTTATGGACATAAAATTTTTACAAAATAAAATTTCGACAAAATATTGACAAAAGTTTCTAGTGAAGCAGCATTTGGACAAAAATCCTTTGCAAAACCAGAAACATTACAAAACTTTCTATAAAAAGACAACTATGACAAAAGTTTCTATAAAGAAATTTGACAAACTTTTGTATTGAAAACAAAAAATACGAACTTTATAAAACTAAAATTTAGAACAAAAACCTTGTTTCTATACAAAAGTTTACCAAAATGTTGTTTTTGTAGTAATGTTAAAATGTTGGTTTAAAACTTTTTATGGAATTGAAAATATACAAAATGTTCTCCAATATAAAATTTTGTTCTTATAGAACATTTTGGTTTTATAACAAAATTTTTTTTGGACAATTTTGTTTTTTAATTTTTTTTATTTTTCTTCCCATTTTGTCACAGTTCCCTTTTAATAGATTTTTTTTTACAAAATTTTGTTTCTATAAAAAATTTTGTTCTATTGAATATTTTGTCAAAAATGTGTTAAAACAGAAGGTTTCAATTTTTTTTGGACAAGTTAACATGGATTCAATAACTGGTATAAAATTCCATTACTAAGTCAAATCGTATTATAAAGATTATCGACTTTTAGACAATACAACAATTTATATCATTCTCTGTTTTGCGACAATAGTTTTTCAATGAAATATTGAAAATTTAATCAATCCTTTATTGCTTTAGAAAATGTTCTCTCAATCCTACAAATTTATTTCATTTATCGTCAAAATTTCATCCATTTCGAACATCATTTGTATTAATAGATTCCCAAAAACAGTATGATTTTAAAAATTCCCAATGAAGGATAATACGGTTTCGAAAAAGGTCTGCAAAAAAATGTTTTAGGTTTAATTATCATACCTTATATATAATTAAACAAAATCTAAAAATGTGGGTGCCACAGGATTTGAACCTAGACCTCAGTACTCCCACTCCACTGCGCTACATATTGAGCTACGTAACCACTGATTGCTCTTTGACATTAACACTTACAATACATATGCTATTGCACCATTTAACTTAACAAACAGAAAAACAAATCATAAAAAATGGCGGGAAATTCGCAAAACTAGTACTTCATTACAGTGTTACCAAGTTAAAATATATATAGGATAAAGTTACCTTATCGCTGTCAGTAAAATTAAGAGTTTTTACAAGTAATTTATTCAATCTATATCTTAAAACAGATTTAAACGCCGCATTATAATCAGATGTAAAGAAATAACCAGAACGTCTAGGGAAAGTGTTATAATATTTTTTTTCACAACTTAATTTTTGCAGAAACTTTTGTCAAAATTTTATTACTTTATCAAAAATTTCAAAATTTTATTTCTTTAGAAAATTTTTTCAACATTTTATTTCTATAGAAAATTTGTTTTTTTTTATTTAAATTTAATTTATATGGAAAATTTTGTCAATATATTATTTATTTAGAACATTATGCCGAAAGTTTATTTCTAAGAAAAAATTGTTCTAAATTTTATTTCTTTCTTAAATATTTCATTTAAATACAGAATGATAAAATGCTTTTATATAAATAAATGATTTTAATTATATTTCAATATTTCATTTAAATAATGAATGTTAAAATGATTTTATACAGAAAAGAAAGCTTTGTTTATATCTAATATTTTATTGTCATAATTGTGTTTCTATAAAAAGATGTTGTTTAATAAAATTTTAAATTTTGTTTGTACTTCACTTATACATACAATTTTGTCAACATTTGACTTATTTCGAAAATTTGCCAACATTTGTTTTTCTTTAGAAAATTTTGTTTATTTAGAGAAAAGTGTACCAAATTTTTGTTCCTATGAAAAATGCTTTTATTAAATTGTAAATCTATTTTGTTTCTACGTTAGTTTCTTAAGAACATTTTGTCAAATTTTGTTTCTATTAACTATTTTTCAAAAATTCGTTTCTACAAATTATGTGGTCAAATTTTGCTTTATGCAAAAGTTCTCCATCAGTCAGGTGTCGTGGGAAGAATTTCCAATAGTTTGATCAAGACGGAAATGTATATATCAGAAAAACTATTTAATACAGTTTTTGTGATAGATAAATTTCGTCACAACTTTTACCCAGAAGTTTCATAAAAATTTTAAAGATTTTGTCCAGCAATATAAAAGATTGAAGCGAAATATTAACACCTGTGTGTTTAAATCTATGTTTCGTCAACTTTGTTCCGATGCTTAAATTTCTGTTTGCTTCAGTTATAATAATTTCTTGCATTAACTACGTATTTGGAAAAATGCTTAAAAAGTCTTAATTGTGAGAACAACGAACAACAGTTTTACATATTGGTTGTGAGATTGGTTGTATAGCCCAGTGGGTGATATATACTCTTTGGATTCGTGGATTCTGGGTTCGATTCCCACGCAAAGGTTTTTTTATTTTATTAATATATAAAAGCATATAGTAGACCTAGAGATTTAAAAATAATAAAATAACTATTTTTTCATAAATAGGCAAATATAATCCGAGTAAAAAACAATGTAAAAGCATAAATTAAAAAGCACATCGATAAAACGGATCCCAAAGTTATATATAAAATTTTGTTTCAATACAAATTTTTCTTAAAATTTTGTTTCTGTAGAAAGTTTTATTTCTTTGCAAAATTTTTGCAAAATTTTATTTCTTTGAAAAATTTTAATTTTGTTAAAAATTCTTATTTTACAAAAATGTATCTTTTTTCACAAAATATTTATTTATTTAGAAAATTGTGAAATTTTATTTATAAAATTAAAATTTGATTTTTATAGAAAATTTTATAGAAAATTTCCACCATGTATGTCAAAATTGAAGTTTTATAGAAATTATTTTTTAAAAATTTGTCTAAATTTTATTTCTTTACATAATTATGTCAAAATTTGTTGTTTTGTTCAATATACAATCAGAAAACTATCTTAACAGAATAGGCTATCATGTCAACCAGATCCAATGAAACAAGAAGACTAAAGCGCTACCATATACTAGACTTGCCTTTTAGAAATTAATCTGTGGTTTTAAAATACACAGCAAATCTCACTAAGTGTTTTTTTTTTGTTATACGTTATGTATTTCGATGGATTTGCATAACATCTGTAATTGTTGTATATAATATTATATAAAACTGTTATCTAATTTGCTTATTTCCCTAGGATAGATTGTAAATAAAAAAGAATTTCAAAACAAAAAACATTTTTTCTTTAGAAAATTATGTCAAAATTTTTTGTTTTGTTCAATATAAATCACAATTTTATTTTTATTTTTTAAAAATTTTTAATTTATTTAGAAAATTTAGTCAAAACTTCGTCGTTTCTTCAGATTTTTGTTTCAATATTCTGGAAATTGTGTTTCTATGGACAATTTTATCAAAATTTTGTTTTCGTAGACAATTTTATCAAAATTGGGTTTCTATAGGCAACTTGGTCAAAATTGTGGTTCCATGAAAAATTTGTTTAAAAAACAAAACTTTGTCACATGTTGTTTCTATAGATTTTTTCTTTCTTTCTTTAAAACATTTCACCATTTTTTTTTAAATTTTTTTTTTTTTTTTTTTGTATAAAATTTTGTTTGTTTAATAAATTTTGAAAAAGATTCAATGTTTAACAAAAAATAAAGTTTTTCATAAACGAAAAAAGAGTTTCTACAGAAATATACTTTTGACAAAACTTTCTATAATAACAAAATTTCCTATAGAATCAAAATTTTGACTAAATATTTTATGTAAGTAAAATTTTAACAAAATTTTATACAGAAATAAAATTATGACAAAATGTTCTATAAAAAATAATTGACAAAATTTTCAACAGAAACAAAATTTTGGCAAAAATCTTCTGCAAAACTACAAATTTTACAAAATTTTCTATAAAAAGACAACTTTGACAAAAGTTTCTATAAAGAAATTTGACAAACTTTTGTATTGAAAAAAATTGTTTACGAACTGTTTTTTAATATAAAATTTTTCAAAATTTTGTTCTATGAATAATAAAAGGTATAAAAGTCCATTGTTAAGTCAAATCGTCTAACTAAGGTATAGAAAAAATTATCCTCTTTTAGAAAGTACAATAATTTATATCGTTCTCTGCCGTAAAATACTCGCCGTCTGTTTTTTTTTATATGTTGACGACTATATTTTTTCTGTGTAATATTTAAAATGTTGTCAATCCTTTATTTCGTTAGAAAATGTTGTCTAAATTCTCCAAATATATTTCATTTATCAAAAAAGTTAGTAATCAATCAATTTCTAACATCATTTTTATTAATAGAATCCCAAAAACATAGTATGATTTTAAAAATTCCCAATAAGGGATAAAAATTCGAAAAATGTCTGCAAAAATATGTTTTAGGTTTAACTATCATACCTTATATATAATAAAACAAAATCCAAAAATCTAGGTGCTACAGGATTTGAACCTGGACCTCAGGACCCCCACTTCACAGCGCTACATGCTGAGCTACGCAAGCGCTGATGGCTCTTTGACATTACCACTTACAATACATATGGTATATTTGCACCAATTAACATAACAAACAGAAAAACAAATCATTTACAAATGGCGGGAATTTCGCAAAACTAGTATCTCATTCCAGTGTTACCAAGTGAAATATATATAGTATTAAGTTACCTTATCGCTGTCGGCAAAATGAAGAGTTTTTAGAATTCATTTGTTCAATATATATCGTTAAACAGATCTAAATGCCGCATTATAATCATATTAAAAGAAAAGACCAGAACGTCTAGGAAAAGTATCAGGGACAATTTATATTTTTTTTTTCAAAATTTAATTTCTGCAGAAAATTTTGTCAAAATTTTATTTTTTTAGAAAACTGTCAAATTTTTTTTTCTTCAGAAAATTTTTTCAAAACTTTATTTCTTTGAAAAAATTTTCAAAATTTTATTTCTTTGGAAAACTTTTCAAAATTTTATTTCTTTAGAAGATTTTGTTAAAACTTTATTTCTTAAGTACATTTTAGGAAAAATTAATGTAGTTAATGTAGAAAGTTTCTATAGAAATAAAACTTCTATCAAATTAAAATTTGTTATGAAAAACAATTTCTTTAGAAACAAACTATTAACAAAATTATTTATAGAAATAACATTTGTAACAAGAATTTCTGCTACAAAAGATTTTGAAAAAAAATCTGTAGAAGGACAAATTTGAAAAAAGTTTCAGTAGAAGCAAATTTTCCGATAGAAATAACCATTTCAACAAGAATTTTCACAAGGCTTAGACAAAATTTTCAAAGAACATTTTTAAAACAATTTAATAAAGAAATACATATATTGTTTAAGAAGAAACTTTATAGAAACACAATTTGAAAATAAAATTTTCTTTAGAAAATATATGACAAAATGTTCTTTGGAAAATTATAATGAGATTAAATTTCTAAAAATGTCTACAAGAAAACAACAAAAGTTAGTGAAAAAATCACAAAATTTTCTAAAGACGAAAACTAATTTCTATAAACATTTTGACGTACATGGAGGAAAAATTTTATATTAAAAAACATTTTAAAACAATCATTTCTTAAAAAAATTGGTAAAATGTTATAAAGAAAGAAATTTCGACAAAACTTTCTATAGCAACAAAATGAATTACAGAAGCAAAAATCTCTAGAAACAAGATATGATAAAGTTTGCTTTTTCTTTTTCTTAACAAATTTTTATCATATTTTCTATGGAACCACAATTTTGACCAAGTTGCCTATAGAAATTTTCTTAAAATTGTCCATAAAAACACAATTTTAAAAAATTTTATAAGATAAAAATCTAAAAAATGATAAAATTTTCTAAATAATTTAATTTTTTTTATTTTTAACAACATTTTCTAAATAAATAATATTATGACAAAACTTTCCATATAAATTAAATTTTAAACAAATTCTAAAAAATAAAATTTTGGAAAAAATTTAAATCATTTTGTCAAAATTTGATTTCTTTTAAAATTTTTTTCCCAAAATTTTATTTTTTTAGAAATTGTTTAAAATTTAAATTATATGGAAAATTAAAAACATTAAATTTTTCATAAAATGTAATTAAGAAATAAAGTTTTAACCAAATTTTCTATACAAATAAATTGTTGACATAATTTTCTAAAGAAATAAAATTTTGATTTTTTTTTTTAATAAATAAAGTTTTGACAAAATTTTCTGAAGCAATAAAATTTTAACAAAGTTTTCTAAAAAAAAAGAGAAAATTTGACAAATTTTTATTTTATTTTTTTTTTAATAAAGTGTCGTTGATGCTTTTTCTAGAAGTTCTGCTCTTTTCGTTTTTTTCAAATCTGATTATAATGTGGTGTTTAAATCTGTTTAACGATACATATTATTCATATTCTAAAAACTCTTAATTTTACAGACAGTGATAAGGTAACTTAATACTATATATATTTGCACTTGGTAACACTAGAATGAAATACTAGCTTTGCGAAATTCCCGCCATTTGTAAATGATTTGATTTTCTGTTTATTAAGTTAAATGGTGCAATAGCATATGTATTGTAAGTGCAAACAGCGCTTACGTAGCACGGTATGTAGTGCGGTGGAATAGGAGCCCTGAAGTCTAGGTTCAAATCCTGTTGCACTCAGATTTTTTGGATTTTGTTTTATTATATATAAGGTAACATCTGATAGTTAAAACTAAAACATTTTTTTGCAGACATTTTTCGAATCTTTATCCTTCATTGGGAATTTTTAAAATCATACGATGTTTTTGGGATTCTATTAATAAAAATGATGTTAGAAAATGATTGATTACTAATTTTGTTGATAAATATATTTGGAGAATTTAGACAAAGGAATTGGGAAATTTACACGGACAAAAAAGACTGTTTTTCATATGTTTGGGTGTAAAAATTATATGGTTTTGAGTTCCAAACAATTAATTTTTTACATTTTACATGTGTGAAAAATATAACAAATTGTATCAAGATACCCTTTGAAGATAATATTATTTGTAGTAAATGCCCTCTGTAATGTAAATTTTAATACAATGTTTGGGATACAAAATGTTTGTAAATATAATATGCTTGGATGCAAACATATATTAAATAAAAATACCCTAAAAACATATATGTGTTTAGAAATACAGATCTAGAGAGTATACTGCAAGTAAAAGAATGGATGTAACCAATTGGCGCATTAAAAAATATAAACACAAAAAAATGCATCACAACTTTTTCTACCAGTGTATACCTAAGGTGAAACATAATATGTTAGAAGAATACAAACAATATTTTGTTTGGACCAATCCTGATAATCGCTACAATGTGTGGAAATAGTAATAAATTGTATCAAGATGCCCTCTGGAGATAATATTATTTGTAGTAAATGCCCTCTGTAATGTAATTGTATGAAACTCTAAAATAGTGAAGACAAAAACCAGTGAAAACGAAGTATGCGCGGCAACACTATTATGTATTATATATATCGTATAATTTGAGTACACGTCCTTGAAATATGCGATAAAATGACACAGTCCTTGAAATATGCGATACAAAGGAAAAACGTTGTATATAACGTTCCTTACATGGGAATTGGAAAAAATAAGTATATATAGTACGACAAAGTAGAATATAACAATTTACTGTAAAGTAAAGTACAAAAAAACACTGTCCCCAAACTATACGTTATACATATATATATATATATATATATATATATATATATATATATATATATATATATATATATGTATATATATATATATATATATATATATATATATATATATATATATATATATATATATATATATATATATATATATATATATATATATATATATATATATATATATATATATATATATATATCGCCCGATATGCACTGATATGGCCAAAGAAACCAGAGTTTTACACTTATTGGCTTCAAATTTTTCGGAATCATTAATTGTGCCAAATTTGGTTACAATTGGTTCAGATTTAGTAGCTTCCATTTATGGTGTATCTTTCGCCCGATTTACACAAATGACCACAGAGGCCAAAGTTTTACCCCGATTTACGTGAAACTTTGCAAAGGGAGTGGAATTAACATTCTAGCTACGCACGCAATATTTGGTATACATCGGTCAAAGTTTCTCTTTCGCAGAGTAGAATTAAATGTCTAGCTATGCATACCTGCACAAAAAAATATTTTTTGTCCTTCATTCGCAATTAATTGATTTATTTATTTTTTATACCCTCCACCATAGGATGGGGGGTATATTAACTTTGTCATTCCGTTTGTAACACATCGAAATATTGCTCTAAGACCCCATAAAGTATATATATTCTGGGTCGTGGTGAAATACTGAGTCGATCTGAGCATGTCCGTCCGTCCGTCCGTCTGTTGAAATCACGCTAACTTCCGAACGAAACAAGCTATCGACTTGAAACTTGGCACAAGTAGTTGTTATTGATATAGGTCAGACGGTATTGCAAATGGGCCATATCGGTCCACTTTTACGTATAGCCCCCATACAAACGGACCCCCAAATTTGGCTTGCAGAGCCTATAAGAGAAGCATATTTCATCCGATCTGGCTACAATTTGGTACACGGTGTTGGTATATGGTCTCTAACACCCATGCAAAAATTGGTCCATATCGGTCCATAATTGTATATAGCCCCCATATAAACCGATCCCCGATTTGGCTTGCGATGCCTCTAAGAGAAGCAAATTTCATCCGATCCGGCTGAAATTTGGTACATGGTGTTAGCATATGGTCTCTAACAACCATGCAAAAATTGGTCCATATCGGTCCATAATTATATATAGCCCCCATATAAACCGATCCCCCGATGTGGCTTGCGATGCCTCTAAGAGAACCAAATTTCATCCGATCCGGCTGAAATTTGATACATGGTGTTAGCATATGGTAGCTAACAACCATGCAAAAGTTGGTCCACATCGGTCTATAATTATATATAGCCCCCATATAAACCGATCCCCCGATTTGGCTTGCGGAGCCTCTAAGGGAAGCAAATTTCATCCGATCCGGCTGAAATTTGGTGCATGGTGTTAGTATATGGTCTCTGACAACCATGCCAAAATTGGTCCACATCGGTCCATAATTATATATTGCCCCCATATAAACCGATCCCCCGATTTGGCTTGCAGAGCCTCTAAGAGAAACAAATTTTATCCGATCCGGCTGAAATTTGGTATATGGTGTCAGCATATGGTCTATAATGACCATGCAAAAATTGGTCCATATCGGTCCATAATTATATATAGCTTCCATATAAACCGATCACCACCAACTGATTCAGTTGAAATTTGGTACGTGATGTTAATATATGGCCTTAAACACCCATGCAAAAATTGGTTGATATCGGTCCATAATTATATATAGGCTCCATATAAACCGATCCCCAGATTTGACCTCCGGAGCACCTAGGAAGAGCAAAATCGGTTGAAATTTGATACGTGATGTTAGTATATGGTATCCAACAACCATGCAGGAATTGGTTCCTATCAGTTCATAATTATATATAGCTCCCATATAAACCGATCCCCAGATTTGACCTCCGGTGCCTTTTGGAGAAGCAAAATTCATCCGATTTGGTTGAAATTTGGTAAGTGGTGGTAGTATATGATATTTAACAACCATGTGAGTTGAAATTTGTGGGTGACAGTCTTTCGTAGAAGTTTCTACGCAATCCATGGTGGAGGGTACATAAGATTCGGCCTGGCCGAACTTACGGCCGTATATACTTGTTTTTTATTGAAATGTCTCCAATCCAAAAAATTATAGTATCAATCACTAAAGTCTATTAAAGTCTATTAATTATTATTATGAAAATTAAAAAAAATTAAGTGGAAAATTAATTTATCCAATTAGTTTTGATTGATTTTTATTTCAATAAATTTTATCCAATAAGTTTAAATTGATTTTTATTTCAATTAAAAAATTAGTTGAACCAATAACACATTTTTTCTGTGACTGAAAACTAATTCTACAAAATTTTTTCGAATTTAGATATAGCTCCCATATATATCGTTGGCTCGATATGGACTTATAGTTAAGATTTAGGTATAGCTGCCATATATATAGCTTTCGCCCGATATGGACTTATATGGTCCCGGAAGCCATAGTTTTACCCCAATTTGGTTAAAATTTTGCACTAGGAGTACAATTAGTAGTCTCGTCAGGTGTGCCAAATTTTATTGAAATCGGTTCAGATTTAGATTAGAGGTGTGCACGTGACACGAAATTATCGTCACTCCGAAAATTTTCGTGACTCACGTGTGTGTCGTGACTCAGGACAATTTTCGTGACTCACGAGTGAGTCGTGGTTCACACTGACGGCAACGGCGTGAGTGTGCGTGAGTGTGATTAACCAACCAAATGTCGTGCGTAAGCATGAATCACGAAAATAATATCTTCGTGAGTGTGCGTGAGTAACGAATTTCGCAAGAACACGCTCACGAAAATAATCCCGCTTACGAACATAAAATGCTTACGAGTTGAATTCATTTATAATTTTAGTGACATCCTAGGTGGTAAGAGTTTTATAACGCACTCGATTTTAATCATACTTATGTTTTCAGTCAGGTTCTATAGCCCAGCAAAAAAAATTAGAAGTTTGTTCCACAAACATTTCTTTTAAAGCCCATCCAAGAATCCCCCATAGAGTTTTTTCAACTTCCGATGCAGTTCTTTTGGACGATTCCACAAACATTTCTTCTACAGCGCATCGTGGGCTCCCCCAATAATTTTTTTTTCACTTCCGATGCAGTCCTTTTGGACTAGTGCACAAACATTTCTTCTAAAGCGCATCTTGGGATCCCCCAATGATTTTTTTCTATTTCCGATGCAGTCCTTGTGGACAAGTATTACAAAGAACGCAATCAGGCTATTTTTAAGTGCAAATTTTGTATAATGAAATTTTACAAAAAATAGAAAACTAATAAAAAACTAAAAAAAAAAACTAAAAATTAATAAAAAAGTAAAAAAAAAAATAATAAAAAAAAAATAAATTTCATCCCCGCTGGGATTTGAACGTGTGCCGTTTGACTTTTTCGCTTCCATGGAAGTTCTTTTGAGAAGGTTTTGCAAATTAAGAGAATTTTTAATTTTTTTGTTGATTTTTAATGGAAAAATATATTTATACGAAAATATATGCCGAAAATAAAAAATAAAAACCATGCATGACATAGAAATATTATTTTTGTTAGAAAAATATTTGAAAAAAAAAATTGCCGCTGGTGAGATTTGAACCTGCGTTTCTTATTTTTTCGTTCATACTAATAAAGAACATCTAGAGAAGCAATTAGAATGTTATTCCTTGGTGTCGTATTACGATCATATCACAAACATTTGAATTGACCTTTCGACGCTTTATGTTCAATGGCGTTTGTAGCTGAGTGTGCTAAGGCGTTCTGTTATGGTGCCAGCAAACCCAGGTTCAACCCCTGGTGGAAGCGAAAAAGTTTTTCAAATTGTAAAAATTAGATAATAGGAAAATAATTGTGTAATAAAATATATTGATGAAAAAAAGAGAAATTGGTTGAAAAAAATTTTTTTTTGCTTTTTAAATTTCTTAATTCAAATTAACTTCCAGGGCACAACTTTTAAAGCAATGCAAATGATCCAAAAAGGCAGTACTTCCGTCCTATGACAAGCCCATGTAAAATTCATTGGAGATGATCCAAGTTTGCACTACTTCCGGATCACAGATTGGGGATCCAAACTACTTTCTTGGAAGCTCTTTTTTTGCTGGGAGGTAAATCACTCATAAAATAATTCGTGAGTCACGACATTTTGCGTGAGTCACGACATTTAAAAGATTTTCATGCGTGAGTGTGCGTGAATAAGATTTCTTTGTCGTGAGTGTGCGTGACTAAAATATTACCCACGCGCCACACCTCTAATTTAGATGTAGCTCCTATATATATATCTTTCGCCTGATATGGACTTATATATGTCAGATTTTTATCCTGATTTGCTTAAAATTTTGCATAAGGAGTGCAATTGGTACTATTATAAAGTGTGCTAAATTTGATTGAAATCGATTCAGATTTTGATATAGCTCCCATATATATCTTCCTCCCGATTTAACACTCATATGACCACATTGGCCAATCTTTTACTCCGATTTACTTGAAATTGTGCACAGGAAGTAGAATAATCATTCTGACTGTCCGTTCCAAATTTGGTTAAAATCGGTGCAGATTTAGATATAGCTCCCATATATATCTTCCTCCCGATTTACAACTCATATGACCACAGAGATCAATGTTTTATTAATTGTCAAAATGCCAACATTGTCCTTGTAAAATCGTCAAGTGCATAGTCGGAAACTTGTTAAAAAGACTCCACTAAAAACAAATTTTGACAAAAAAAATGTGTTTTCCTTTGTTAGTAGCCGGGAACTTGTAAGCCAACCTGTTAGCACCCAAAAAATTTGAAAGATTTCAGATCGTATCGAAACAAAGTGATGCAGGGTATAATATTAGTCGGTCCCGCCCGACTTTAGACTTTCGTTACTTTTTTATTAAAATGTGCATCCCTCCGTTTAAAGTGGTATGATTTTGAACTAAGGCAAATTTTCCTTAAAGTAAAATAACACATTTTTGTTTTAAAGAAATCGTTCTTAAAATATCAGAAATATTTAATCTTTAGATTTAAGATAAAAACGTTTCAAATATAGCCGAAGAATTATTTTCAGGATTAAGCATCATTGCTTAAAAGTTTTTTTCCAAGTAGGAAAACATTTTTTACATTGAAGTTTCCGCTAAAACTTCGATTTTTAAACTGGTATTTGTTTGTTCGTGAATAGTTGTATTGATATGAGGCAAAACGAGAATGGAGAGTTGATACATGAGATCGGTATTTTAATTTTATTGATTCTAGATTTAAAGCCAGATAGGCCGCTAAAAATGTCTTTATTCTAAAGAAGCCGCATCTTTGCTCGGAAACAATACCAAAATCATTAAGATAAGGTCAAAATCTTTGGATACAAGTAAACTTTGTTTATAAATAAATGTCAGTTTAAAACTCCATGTTATAACGGATGCTTCAAAGTAAAAAATGTTTCTTAATTACTAATAATACTTTAAACCAAATATGAGAAATCCTCTAAATAAATGCTAGCCTATATTTGAAGCGTTTTTTCTTAAATCTAAGGAATAAATACATATTTTATTTAATTTATGGAAGATTTGTATACCTTCCACCATAGGATGGGGGTATATTAACTTTGTCATTCTGTTTGTAACGCATCGAAATATTGCTCTAAGACCCCATAAAGTATATATATTTTGGGTGGTGGTGAAATTCTGAGTCGATCTGAGCATGTCCGTCCGTCCGTCTGTTGAAATCACGCTAACTTCCGAACGAAACAAGCTATCGACTTGAAACTTGATACAAGTAGTTGTTATTGATGTAGGTCAGATGGTATTATAAATGGGCCATATTGGTCCACTGTTACGTGTAGCCCCCATATAGACGGACCCCCAAATTTTGCTTGCGATTGCTCTAAGAGAAGCAAATTTCATCCGATCCGGCTGAAATTCGGTACATGGTGTGAGTACATGGTATCTAACAACCATGCAAAAATTGGTCCACATCGGTCCATAATTATATATATCCCCCATATAAACCGATCCCCCGGATTTGGCTTGCGGAGCCTCTAAGAGAAGCAAATTTCATCCGATCCGGCTGAAATTTGATACATCATGTTAGTATATGGTCTCTAATGACCATGCAAAAATTGGTCAACATCGGTCCATAATTGTATATAGCCCCCATATAAACCGATCACCAGATTTGACCTCCGGAGACTCTTGGAAGACCAAAATGCATCTTATTCAGTTGATATTTGGTACGTAGTGTTAATATATGGCCTCAAACATCCATGCAAAAATTGGTCGAAATCGGTCAATAATTATATATAGACCCCATATAAACCGATCCCCAGATTTGACCTCCGGAGCCCATTGGAAGGAGCAAAATTCATCCGATACGGTTGAAATAGGGTACGTGATGTTAGTATATGGTATCCACCAACCATGCAGAAATTGGTTCATATCAGTCCATAATTATATATAGCCCCCATATAAACCGATCCCCAGATTTGACCTCCTGTGTCTTTTGGAGAAGCAAAATTTATCCGATCTGGTTGAAATTTGGTACGTGGGGGTAGTATATGATATTTAACAACTATGCCAAAAGTGGTCCATATCAGTCCATAATCATATATAGCCCTCATATAAACCGATCCCGAGATTTGGCTTTGGAGCCTCTTGAAGGAGCAAATTTCATCCGAGTTGAAATTTGGTACATGCGCTAGTATATGACCGTTAACAACCATGCCTAACTAGGTCCATATCGGTCTATAGTTAAATATAGCCCTCAGATAAATCGATCCCCAATCACACAAAGATTGGTCCATATCTATGTAGCCCCCATATAAGCGACTTGTAGACTTACCTATATATAACTTTTTATTAATTACCACGGACTAACTCACAATTTAGAAAACGATGTTAAGAAGTTTTAAGATACCACAACCCAAGTAATTCGATTGTGGATGACAGTCTTCGTAGAAGTTTCTACGCAATCCATGGTGGAGGATACATAGGATTCGGCCTGGCCGAACTTACTGTCGTATATACTTGTTTTAAATCAAAAATGTATTTAATTTATTTAAGGAAGGAAAGTTAGTTCAAAGACATAACGGAGGGACGTAAATTTCATAATTTTTTTTTAAAGCAAAGATTATAAACTTTATTTTAATTAAAATTTCATTATTTCAAAGAAATTATTAAGGACATATATTGTTAATTGCGCATCCTAAAATTTGTGTTGCGTATTTTTAATATCACATAAATATTTTAAATCTCACTAAAGGCTTCATCTGTGTTTCTTGTGCGATTAGACATGTAATTTAAAATTCTGACTTTATTCCCTTTTTTTTGCCAAAAAATGATATGTTTTATTTACTATTCAAACGTATTGGAAATTATTTCATAATTTATACATCAAAATTTTCGAACAAATAGAATATAATAAGCAAAACAATTGATAAACAACATTTTCTTTATAATTAATTACAAAGGTTATAGCTTCAAACAATTTTGTATAAATGTTGATGAATTTTTTATACTTGTATACACTCCTGGATATCCTTTTCGTGCACATCCAACGCCGAATGAGACAATACCGCATAACTTACCATCAGCTACTACGGGGCCCCCTGAATCACCCGAGCAAGAATCCTGGGAACCTGGAACACCAGCACAAAACATGGTATAGGATAGTGATATGATACCTTTAAATTGGCGTTCACACTTTTTCTTATCGATTACGGGAAATTTTACAATTTGTAATTGTTGCGATAAACTTCCACCCTCGCTGGTGAGACCCCAACCGGAAACTTGTACCAATTTGCCAGCAGGTATATCACCATCATGAAGTTCAATGGTTTTTGTAGTGTCATCGGTAATTTGGGGAAACCAATTTCAAAACAGCTACATCCATATGCATGGTATCCGGATTCCATGTTGCAGGCATTAATAGCTTGAGAACTTTCCTTCTGATCCCCGTATCTGTAAGTTTCGTAGCTCCGGCTACTACAGTTATATCTGCAGGACTTTTATCCTGAAAACAGTGAGCTGCACAGATAACGAAATTAGGTGCCACTAAACTTCCACCACAAGCAAAGTTTCCCTTTTTCAGGATTTGCACAATGTATGGTACACTGGAAATAGTTGTAAGATTTCCACCAACAATACGGCTATCAGCATCAGCTATTTCTTTGGCCCCATATGCTATGACCCACCACACGCTGAGTATAGAAAATATGAACGATTTCAAGAGCATGGTTCCAATTGAAAACCAAAATTGAATTTAGTAAACATTTTCAAGTTCAGGCCTTTTAACAGCTTTTCCTTAAGTGCACGAAATTTGTTTTTGCACCTCGAACAAGAGAAACCTGTGCTCAAATATTTATTTTAAAATTTAATTAAAATTTTGGGTTATTTTATTGTTTTTTTTTTATGACTTTTGTGTGTCTTTTGCTGGAAGGTTCCATTTTGTCTGACGTTTGTTTATTCCAACGAGGAATGCAAATTCAATGCAATTTATTTAATTTGTTTCCAATAAAATTTTATACTAAACAAAAAAGACACCTAAATATATCCAAAAATTTTATCCAAAATTTAATGCTAGATGGAATAAAAGAAACAAGCCTGCATTGGCGTAACTTCAGCATGGTTGAATCATTTATAGCAATTACACTGATCGTAAGTAATAATTTCCTATGAAAAACATTGTCGGATTACATGAACATCTACACCGACAAAAAGTACTATTGTTGATATGTTTCCGTGTAAAAACTATATGTTTGGAACTCATAGTTTAAGCACATTATTTTTAAGTGCAAGCATATAATGTTAATGAACTAGTGTAACATATTTGGTACATATACGTTAATATGGGACATTACATTTTCTAATAATATAATATCTCTGGATGCAAGCCCAAGTCTAAGAAATCAAATCGGGCTATATATTGATATAGCTCCATGTTAGTTAGTTAGTTTAGGTGGCAGCCCGATGTATCAGGCTCACTTAGACCATTGTTATACCATATTGGTGAACTTCTCTCTTATCACTGAGTGCTGCCCGATTTCATGTTCAGCTACTTTTTATAGCCGAGTCCGAACGGCGTTCCACATTGCAGTGAAACCACTTAGAGAAGCTTTGAAACCCTCAGAAATGTCACCAGCATTACTTAGGTGGGATAATACACCGCTGAAAAACTTTTTGGTGTTCGGTCGAAGCAGTAATCGAACCCACGACCTTGTGTATGCAAGGCGGGCATGCTAGTCATTGCACCACTCCCATATGTATATAGCCCCCATAATCTAAATATGGACCAAATCACACCATATTCGGTTCACTGATTTATGGATGCAAAATACCTCTAGAAGTGGACCGAATCACACCATAATCAGTTCACTTATTTATGGACCCAATCACCCTCTAGATTGTGCATTTCATTTCAAGTACTTAGTGCTGTATAAGTTCGGCCGGGCCGAACCTTAAATACCCACCACCATGAACCAAATATTAGGGTTTCCTTTGAAATTTCAGGAGGGCTTGAGGACTTGAGGACACTTCCCGAAGATAAATTTAAAGATTTCATCTATGAGGACTATATCAGATTCTGGATTTATAAGAACCATTTTTGTTTGAGTTTTAGTGGAATCATTAACATCTCTTGTAAGTGTGCAAGAAAATTATAAAATAACATCTTGAAATCTTTGAAATCTTAAATCTGTAAAAGTAAAATCTGGAAATTTTACATTGAGTTTCAAGCAATTTTCATGATCAGTGCGCCTTCTACACCCTCAAGAAGTGAAGTCGGTCTATATGGAGGCATTACCAAATGGACCGATAAAAACTTAATCCGATACACGTTTTTGTGAGCCTAAAATTCCAGAATATTTACAATTTCAGGCAAATCAGATAAAAACTACGGTTTCTAAAGGGTGATTTGTTAAGAGCTTGATAACTTTTTTTTTAAAAAAAACGCATAAAATTTGCAAAATCTCATCGGTTCTTTATTTGAAACGTTAGATTGGTCCATGACATTTACTTTTTGAAGATAATTTCATTTAAATGTTGACCGCGGCTGCGTCTTAGGTGGTCCATTCGGAAAGTCCAATTTTGGACAACTTTTTCGAGCATTTCGGCCGGAATAGCCCGAATTTCTTCGGAAATGTTGTCTTCCAAAGCTGGAATAGTTGCTGGCTTATTTCTGTAGACTTTAGACTTGACGTAGCCCCACAAAAAATAGTCTAAAGGCGTCAAATCGCATGATCTTGGTGGCCAACTTACCGGTCCATTTCTTGAGATGAATTGTTCTCCGAAGTTTTCCCTCAAAATGGCCATAGAATCGCGAGCTGTGTGGCATGTAGCGCCATCTTGTTGAAACCACATGTCAACCAAGTTCAGTTCTTCCATTTTTGGAAACAAAAAGTTTGTTAGCATCGAACGATAGCGATCGCCATTCACCGTAACGTTGCGTCCAACAGCATCTTTGAAAAAATACGGTCCAATGATTCCACCAGCGTACAAACCACACCAAACAGTGCATTTTTCGGGATGCATGGGCAGTTCTTGAACGGCTTCTGGTTGCTCTTCACTCCAAATGCGGCAATTTTGCTTATTTACGTAGCCATTCAACCAGAAATGAGCCTCATCGCTGAACAAAATTTGTCGATAAAAAAGCGGATTTTCTGCCAACTTTTCTAGGGCCTATTCACTGAAAATTCGACGTTGTGGCAGATCGTAAGTCTATTCATGATGAAATGTCAAAGCATACTGAGCATCTTTCTCTTTGACACCATGTCTGAAATCCCACGTGATCTGTCAAATACTAATGCATGAAAATCCTAACCTCAAAAGAATCCCCCTTTAGAAACCCAAGGAGTTAAATCGGGAGATGGTTCTCGTGGGGCCTATACTAAAATATGGACCGATACTCACCGTTTTCGGCACACCTCTTTATGACCCAAAAATACCTCTAGATTTCCAATTTCAGGCAAATTGGATAAAAACTTCGGATTCTAGAAGCTCAAGACCCCAAATTGGGAGGTCGTTTTATATGGGGACCGTATCAAAACATGGACCGATACCCTCAATTTTTGGCACACGTATTTGTGGTCCTACAGTACCTCTAGATTTCCAATTTCAGGTAAATTGAATAAAAACTGCGGTTTCGATAAGCCCAAGAAGTAAAATCGGGAGATCGGTGTATATGGGGGCTATACCAGAACATGGACCGATACTCACCATTTTTGGCACACCTCTTTATGGTCATAAAATACCTCTAGATTTGAAATTTCAGGCAAAAACTACGATTTCTATAAGCCCAAGACCCCAAATCGGGAGGTCGGTTTATGTGGGGACTATATCAAAACCTGGACTGATATAGCCCATTTTCGAACTTGACCTGCCTGCAGACAAAAGACGAGTTTGTGCAAAATTTCAGCACGATTGCTTCATTAATGAAGACTGCAGCGTGATTGTATCACACAGCCAGACAGACAGACGGACATCGTTATATCGTCTTAGAATTTCTCCCTGATCAAGAATATATATACTTTATATAGTCGGAAATCGATATTTCGATGTGCTACAAACGAAATGACACACTTATTATACTCCCGTGACCATTTTATGGTGGTGTGTATAAAAATAAATAAAACTGATTTTAATTTACTATAGTTATTGTACATTTGAATAATGATCAAATAAACGTTTTATACCCTCCACCATAGGATGGAGGGTATATTAACTTTGTCATTCCGTTTGTAACACATCGAAATATTGCTCTAAGACCCCATAAAGTATATATATTTTCGTGGTGAAATTCTGTGTCGATCTGAGCATGTCGTCCGTCCGTCTGTTGAAATCACGCTAACTTCCGAACGAAACAAGCTATCGACTTGAAACTGGGCACAAGTAGTTGTTATTGATGTAGGTCGGCTGGTATTGCAAATGGGTTCACTTTTACGTATAGCCCCCATAAAGGGTGATATGGTCAAAATTTGGTCAAGGGAAAACGAGTGTAAATCGGCGAAATCGTTTATTTAAAAAATCAAATTAAATTTCTTTTTCAAGTTGAATTAGTAAAAAATTCAGGGAAAATATTCAGTTAGGCTTTCGCTTTTCCAAATCCGAATTGCCGGGCCTCACGCTTGACACCTGCCATCAGATTTTGTACAGCCACTTTGCCACCTTCTTCGCCGCAGAAAGCCAGTTTGCCTTGAACTGCTGCTCGTCCTTAGCAGTTTTTTTAGTCTTCTTTAGGTTCCGCTTGACAATAGCCCAGTATTTCTCAATTGGGCGGAGCTCTGGCGTGTTGGGAGGGTTCTTGTCCTTGGGAACCACCTGCACGTTGTTGTCGGCGTACCACTCCATGGCCTATTTACGGTAATGGCAAGATGCCAAATCCGGCCAAAACAGTACAACCGTGTTTCTTCAGGAAAGGCAGCAGACGTTTTTTCAAACACTCTTTCACGTAAATTTCTTGGTTGACAGTCCCGGAAGCTATGAAAATGCTGCTTTTCAAGCCACATGTACAGATGGCTTGCGAAACCAGATATTTCTTTGCGAACTTTGACAGTTTTATGTGCTTGAAAATATCTGCTACCTTTCCCCTTCCTTTTGCCGTATAAAACTCCTGTCCCGGAAGCTGCTTGTAGTCGGCTTGGACGTAGGTTTCGTCGTCCATTACCACGCAGTCAAACTTCGTCAGCATCGTCGTGCACAGCCTCCGGGATCACGCTTTGGCCGCCGTATTTTGTTTATCATCGCGATTTGGAGTCACTACCTTCTTGTAAGTCGATAGTCCGGCTCGTTTTTTGGTTCGATGCACGGTTGTAGATGATGCACCCAGCTTATTTGTGGCATCTCGCAGAGAGAAGTTAGGGTTTCGCAACTCTCTTTGTCGTCTCAGCGGCTTCCGGTTTTCGATTTCCCCCTCTAAGAGAAACAAATTTCATCCGATCCGGCTGAAATTTGGTACATGGTGTTAGTAGATAGTCTCTAACAAACCGTGCAGAAATTGGTCCATATCGGTACATAATTATATATAGCCCCCATATAAACCGATCCCCCGATTTGGCTTGCGAGGCCTCTAAGAAAAGCAAATTTCATCCGATCCGGCTGAAATTTGGTACATGGTATTAGTATATGGCCTCTAACATCCCTGCAAAAATTGGTCCACATCGGTCCATAATTATATATAGCCCCCATATAAACCGATCCCCCGATTTGGCTTGCGTGGCCTCTAAGAGAAGCAAGAGAAGCAAATTTCATCCGATCCGGCTGAGATTTGGTACATGGTGTTAGTATATGGTCTCTAACAACCATGCAAAAATTGGTCCATATCGGTCCATAATTATATATAGCCCCCATATAAACCGATCCCCCGATTTGGCTTGCGAGGCCTCTAAGAAAAGCAAATTTCATCCGATCCGGCTGAGATTTGGTACATGGTGTTAGTATATGGTATCTAACAACCATGCAAAAATTGGTCCTCATCGGTTCATAATTACACAGAAAAAAATATCACCAAAATATTTCCATTTAAAAAGTTAATTGAAGTGGAAAATTTTTTCAATTAATAAATTAATTGATACAATTAACTTTTTAGTCATGATAGAAACATTAAGTTAATTAAGTCAATGATTGAAATTTTTAAAATGTTTAATTAAAAAATTAATTGATACAATTAACTTTTTAATTAAATTCGGAAGACTAATTCAGTTAAAAAAGTGCTTATTTTTTTTTACTTTTTTAATTAAAAATGTATTTCAAACAATCATTTGTTAATCCAAATAAAAACTCTAAGCCAATCTAACTAAGTAATTAAAAATAGTTACCTTTTTTAATTAATAAATAATTTGCGTTTTGCAATCAACATAAATTAAATTTTTAATTGAATCAATTAAAAAATTAATTGAATTTTGCTGAAAAAATCAATTAATTTTTAATCAAGAATTTTTTCTATGCCCAATTAAAACTGTGATTGATACTATCATTTTCGTGATTGAAGACATTTCAATTAAAAAATTAATTGGATCAATTAATTTGGTGATTGAATCAGAGAAAAAATTTTTTGTGTGTATATATAGCCCCCATATAAACCGATCCCCCATTTGGCTTGCGAGGCCTCTAAGAGAAGCAAATTTCATCCGATCCAGCTGAAATTTGGTACATGGTCTCTAACAACCATGCAAAAATTGGTCCATAATTATATATAGGCCCCATATAAACCGAACCCCAGATTTGACCTCTATAGCCCCTTGGAAAAGCAAAATTCTTCCCATTCGTTTGAAATTTGGTACGGATGTTAGTATATGGTATCCAACAACCATGGTTCCTATCAGCCAATAATTATATATAGCTCCCATATAAACCGATCCCCAGATTTGACCTGCGGTGAATTTTGGAGAAGCAAAATTCATCCGATCTGCTCGAAATTTTGTACCTGGTGATCGTATATGATATTTAACAACCATGCCAAAAGTCCATAATCATATATAGCCCTATATAAGGCTATATATGATTATATATAGCCTTATGATATGATCAGTCCATAATCATATATAGCCCTATATAAGCCGATCCCGAGATTTGGTTTTGGAGCCTCTTGGAGGAGCAAATTTCATCCGAGTGAGTTGAAATTTGGTCCATTGGTCGTTAACAACCATGCCTAACTAGGTCCATATCGGTCTATAGTTATATATATCCCTCAGATAAATCGATTTCCAATCACACAAAAATTGGTCCATATCAAGTTCATAATTATATATAGCCCCCATATAGCATACCACTTATGGACTAACTCACAATTTAGAAAACCATGTTAACAAGTTTTAAGATACCACAACCCAAGTATTTCGATTGTGGATGACAGTCTTTCGTAGAAGTTTCTACGTAATCCATGGTGGAGGGTACATAAGATTCGGCCTGGCCGAACTTACGGCCGTATATACTTGTTTTAAATTGCATTGTGTTGCTTGTCAGTTGAATGTCGTGGGGTAATATATTCCAGAGGCGTACTGCATTTATGTAGAAATGCCAATCTAAAACATGACTTTGATGCCGAATTAGAACAATAATGTTTCCCCTATTAGACCTAGCAAACCGTATCCTATCATATAAATAAAATGGTTCGTGTGAATAAATTATCCGATGGAGAAACAACATAAGCCTAAAATCAAGCAATCCCTCAAGATCCATCCCATATAAAAGCCTGCGGAACTGGGATACGTGGTCAAATCGCCCCAAAACCATAAACGTACCTAATTATGTTATTGAATGCCAAATTTACCTTACGTTTGCATTCCGCATCACAGCTACCAAAAAGCTCACAGCCATACAATATAATTGACATCATATTACTTTTTGCCAAAAGTACCCTTATAGGCAAAGGCGTCAACATCTGTGTAGACCAAAGAATCCTGAGTCTGGCATAAATCTGACCACTAATATACACGGATGAAAATGACTGTTTTTCATATGTTTGGCTATAAACCTTATATGTTTGGAACACAAATTTTTAAACACAATATTTTTGAGTGCAAGCATATAATGTTCATAAACTAGCATAACATGTTTGGGACATATATGTTAATATCTTAGAACATATTATGTTTGGGACATAGAATGTTTGTAAATATAATATGCTTGAATGCAAACATATATTAATTTAGAAATAGCCTATAAACATATATGTGTTTAGTAGCTTGGAGCGCTATTTAACCTGGAGCGATATTGAATTAAGTTGGTGGTTGTTGCTTGTTATTACAAAATTAACATTTTATTTTTTTATTTTTCCTTGGGCAATTGATCAGCTACTTCTTTGATTCTTACAAACTGTGTGGTCCGCTGTTCGAATCCCCGTCCAGCAAAAGGTAAAATTAAAATAAAATCATACAATTGAATAATTTCTTCTACAATGTTTGTATTACAGAAAAAGGTGCTAAGAACTAAAAAATCTCGTGGAAGTGAGAAAGATGTGGGGGAATATACAATTAGGCAGAAACAAAATTTTGAGCATTCAGGTCGAAAACCTATGTTGTTAGCACCTATATTACCTGTTTATTTTCATAATTCATTATGATTGTAAATATATAAATAAATAAATAAAATTTTGAGCACAATATTGTTTGGGAGAATTTTTTTAAGCATATAATATTTTTGGGTGCAAAATGCTTCCAAACATATTATATGTTCACAAAATAACATATTGTTTTTTGGAAGACATTATTGAATTTGGATGCAAAAATACAAAATGTTTGGAACTTAGACTACCCAAATATATATTGTTTAGACCAATATGCTTTCAAACATATTATATATTGGAAGAGATCAAACATATAAATGTTTGGGCAATACGCAAAAATATATATGCTTGAAGCAAAATATGTTTGGGAGTATATGTTACAGAAGCGATTTTTTGTGAGCGTGTAGTTAATGTGATCAGCCCAACTAAATGAGCTGTTCAGCATGATGCCAAGGATCTTAGCTGACGTTACAATATTTATTCGTTGATCATTTATCTTAATTTGGGGATCAATGTTAACCGTTATACTACGCCTGGGTATCATCAGAAATTTTGACTTTCCAGGGTTAAGACACATTCTATGGTGGTGGGTATAAAAGTGATGTACAATATAAAAAGCAATCTTTTGGAAAATAGTTGATAAAAAATCCCCGCTGATGAGATTTGAACTTTTGCACCCTTTTTATACCCACCACCAAAGACGGGGTATAATAAGTTTGTCATTCCGTTTGTAACACATCGAAATATTGCTCTAAGATCCCATAAAGTATATATATTCTGGGTCGTGGTGAAATTCTGAGTCGATCTGAGCATGTCCGTCCGTCTGTTGAAATCACGCTAACTTCCGAACGAAACAAGGTATCGACTTGAAACTTGGCACAAGTAGTTGTTATTGATGTAGGTCGGATGGTATTGCAAATGGACCATATCGGTCCACTTTTACGTATAGCCCCCATATAAACGGACCCCCAAATTTGGCTTGCCGATCCTCTAAGCATAAGCGTAGGAAGGCCTCTGGGGAGGGGGCTTAGACCCCCCCAGAAAAATTTTAGCCCACCCCCAGAATTTGAAAACCTATTTACGATTTGACATTTTTATAAAAATTAAACAAGTATATACTCGTACAACGCACAAAGTTACACTAAAGACTTTCATGCACAATCGAATTACTTGGGTTGTGGTGGAAGTCTGATATTTATGAAATAAAGCTGTGGTTGAACTTATGATTTAGTTGAATAAAAAATAGTAATTGATATTAAAACTATTCTTTCATAAATTAATATCTTAAAAATGCTGCAAAAAAGCGTCGCCAAAAAAGAAGTGAAAATGTTCTTTTTGGGTCTGGAAGTGGTACAAAATTGGCGGAGAAGCGATGAATGTAATATGAACTTGTCATAGAACGAATGTCCACCGTTTCAACAACCGTTGCAATGAATTTGCATCACTTCTTAAGGTGTGATCTGAATTCAGTGTTTTGAATGTGAATTAAAAATTTTGTGATATTTTCCCAAATAAATAATTTTTATACTTTTTTATGATTTTTAAACGTATGGAAGGGACCGTCCACCTTAACATGGGTTTGTCATTGACGGAGTAAACTTACATTTTAGGACGCGTCTTGGACTCACCCCAAAGGACACGTCCTGGGACAATTTAGCAGGAGCAACCCATAGGTTAGGTTAGGTTATGTGGCAGCCCGATGTATCAGGCTCACTTAGACTATTCAGTCCATTGTGATACCACAGTGGTGAACTTCTCTCTTATCACTGAGTGCTGCCCGATTCCATGTTAAACTCAATGACAAGGGACCTCCTTTTTATAGCCGAGTCCGAACGGCGTTCCACATTCTAGTGAAACCACTTAGAGAAGCTTTGAAACCCTCAGAAATGTCACCAGCATTACTGAGGTGGGATAATCCACCGCTGAAAAACTTTTTGGTGTTCGGTCGTAGCAGGAATCGAACCCACGACCTTGTGTATGCAAGGCGGGCATGCTAACCATTGCACCACGGTGGCAACCCATAAACAGGTCCTCAGGAACCAGTCTCGGACAAACTCTTAGAAATCTCTTTCAATTTGGGCTCCTAATCGAACCCGAAATGATTTTTTTTTTTTTTTTAATATGTCGAACAAAAGGTTATTCTGATAATTTTATTTCACTAAATGTGAAAATTGCAACTAACTGCAGCACAGGTCCAGATCTGTGATAGGTCCGTCAGTGGCAATTTGCACCAATTTCCCGTAGGGTACTTTTAGTTGCTTTATTATAAATTGATTCTCGAGTTATTTTGATGTCTATTTTTTATTCAATTTTATGAAATAAAACATTAGTTGAACCTATAAGTTCAGTCTATAAAGTTTTAGCTAGGGGGGCTATAGCCCCCCCTAGGAAAATTGTCTAGCTACGCTAATGCCTCTAAGAGAAACAAATTTCATCCGATCCGGCTGAAAATTGGTATATGGTCTTTAACAACTATGCAAAAATTGGTCAACATCGGTCCATAATTATATATAGCCCCCATATAAACCGATCACCAGATTTGACCTCCGGAGCTTCTTGGAAGACCAAAATTCATCTGATTCAGTTGAAATTTGGTACGTGGTGTTAGTATATGGCCTCAGACACCAATGCAAAAATTGGTCGAAATCGGTCCATAATTATATATAGCCCCCATATAAACCGATCCCCAGATTTGACCTCCGGAGCCCCTTGGAAGAGTAAAATTTATCCGATTCGTTTGAAATTTGGTACCTGAAGTTAGTATATGGTATCCAACAACCATGCAGGAATTGGTTCATATCAGTCCATAATTATATATAGCCCCCATATTTGACCCTTTCGGAGAAGCAAAATTCATCCGATCTGGTTGAAGTTTGGTACGTGGTGGTAGTATATGATATTTAACAACCCTGCCAAAAGTGGAACATATCAGTCCATAATCATATATAGCCCCCATATAAACCGATCCCGAGATTTGGTTTTGGAGCCACTTGGAAGAGCAAATTTCATCCGAGTCAGTTATAATTTGGTACATTATGCTAGTATATGGCCGTTAACAACCATGCCTAACTAGGTCCATATCGGTCTGTAGTTATATATAGCCCTGATAAATCGATCCCCAATCACACAAAAATTGGTCCATATCATAATTGTATATAGCCCACATATAAGCGACACCCATATTTCAATTCTGGCTCTCTACGTACAGTGCAAAAGACCATATCGATTCGTAATTATTTGTAGACTTACCTTTTTTGTCTAATATATACCACGTATGGACTAACTAACAATTTAGAAAACGATGTTAAGAAGTTTTAAGATGCCACAACCCAAGTAATTCGATTGTGGATGACAGTCTTTCGTAGAAGTTTCTACGCAATCCATGGTGGAGGGTACATAAGATTCGGCCTGGCCGAAATTACGGGCGTATATACTTGTTTTCTATTATTTATTTATTTATTTCAGTCTTTGGATTTGCATTACAATCCTTACAGACTAAGCTTATAACATAACTAAAAATATATAATATCTAAGGATATACAAAAATCAAGTAATGTACAAGACAAATCCATACTAATAAAGAACATCTCGGGAAGTAGTTAGAATGTTGTGCATTGGTGTCATAGTACGATCATATCGCAAACATTTTAATTGACGTTTCGAGGCTTATTGTTCAATATGTTCAACAAATTATAAATAAAGGTGTAATAATAAATTGGTGAATTCTTTTTAGTGTTTGTATTTCCTTCATTTAAATGAATTTCTATGGCACAGCTTCTAAAGCAATGTAAAGGATTCGAAAACGAAGTACTTCTGTCCTATGACAAGTCCATATAAAATTCATTGGAATTTATACAAGTTTCGACTCTTTCCGAATCACAAGTTGGAGATACAAATTCTTTTTTTTTTTTGGAAGCTCTTTTTTTAGTGGGTTGTGTTTATTTCTAAATCGACATTTTTTCGTACGTGAATAGATTCATTAATACATCGTAAAATGAGATTGCAAATTCTATAAATGAAAGCTTTATCCTAAATTTAAATTTATTGATCTTAGATATAAAGCTAGATGGATCCCTAAAAATGTCTTTATTTTAAAAAAAGCCTCATCTTTGGCTCGGAAACAATACCAAAATCTTTGGATCCAATTAAACCAATTTCCTGAAGAACTTTTTTTCAGAAGAACCAATCATATGAAATGTGGTTCAACTCATGCTCATTATTTTGGTTTATATAATTTAATCGAAAGTCTTATATTAAGTTAAAAGATAATAAATTCTTTAATTGGTCAATTTTAATCCTTTTAAATGATCTCTTTATAAAATTTTGCAAATATTATGAATTTGTATTACCTTTGACATAAAATTCATAATTTGTGAAAGTAAAGGTAAAACAAAGATTGGCATAGACGAGTACTATATGAATATTGTAAATGTTGAATATCTCTCATTTGGATATTTCTACATTGCAATTCCAATTGCAATTCGAAGTTTCCTATGACGACAATTCCAGTGATTGAGTTGTGACTGCCATTTAAATGTTATTCAAATGCAAATATTTAAGCAACCATTCACATAAAAATTTGTGCAAATTGCAAGAATTTACCCATGACAGTTTGTATGGGGAATGTTATGCTGTATTCAAAATATTTTAGCAGGAACACAAAAAATAAAAACAAGAAAAGTTATCTAACTTCTGTCAGGAGGATATTAAAAATTAAAGTTCTAGTGTTTAAGTCTTTGCAACACGGATGGTTGCTATTTCATATAAAGGATTTGAAGAATGTGCATATCATCAACACTCTGGGATTTTGTTGAGATATCTTTGGCAATTACATTGATATTGATTACATTTCTCCATACACTGAAAAAAATATTGTCGTGAGGTCAAAGATTTCATGTCTTTAAAATACGAATGCAAAATTTACTTAGCACGGAAGACGCAATTCTCTACTATAAAGTTTTGTTTCCTTGTCCAAAAGTCGATAAACTTTTCAATGAAGTCGTATTATCCTTATAATTAAGTGATTTCACTTAAAAACGGGTATCATAACATGAAAGAAAAAAATTTTGGGCTAAGGTCAACTTGACTTTAATAACTCAGAAAAATTCTTTACATCTAATGAAATTGTCTTTAAATTTGTTGCCTTTTTGCATCTTGACTACAATGCAAAAAATCGTTCAAATATAGGACATATTTTTCAACACTTCATTTTAAAGACGTTTATTACTTGAAACATATCATAATTTCTACAGGAAGTCAAGTCTTGATTTGGAAAATAAAGTTGTCGTTAACTCGTTTTTAAAGGACTTTGATAGCATATGAAGAAAAAAAAAGCTGAAAAAGCGAAAAATTAAAATTTGCTTCCTAGAAGCAAGTACACAAAACCCAAATTTAAAGAGAATTGTGTCTTAAAAGTATCCTTACTTTATTCTCCGCTTATTTGGCTCGGAATCAATACCAACATTTTTAAAGTAAAGACAAAATCTTTGGAACCGGGCATGCTTTTTTTCAGTGTACGACATCGTAGCGCTTCCTTGGAATATTCTATGCAACTTTGTTAAATACAAATAAACTTGTTTTTGCCATTCACGGAGCACAACCATTAATAAAAGATGAATCTGTTCCTTATATATTTCTTACACTGAAAAAAAAATGTGAAAGATAAATTTAGGGCTACGTAATTTGCACAATATTAAAGTCATATTTCTTTAAAACAAAGACATTTCAATTAAAAGACACCTCGTTATCTTTGCTTTAATTTTTTTCGCTAAATTTGGGAACGGAATCTTTTCAATTATTCCATTAAAGTCGTGTGTCATTGAAGTATGGCAAGTTTTTCTTAAAGTGAAGAAACAATATTTTTTATTTAAAAAAAGTAAGAAAAGTAGAAAGTCGGGCGGCGCCGACTATATCATACCCTAAACCACCCTTACTTAATTAGTAATCATAAAAATTTGTGGGGTAACATTGATATAGGTTTGGGAGATAAACCGCAGTTGCATATTTAAGAAAATTAAGGGGTACGTGTTTATGGGTGCTTTGTCTCAATCTGACTATAGCTCATAGACAATGTTGCCTGGGAAAATGTTCGGTTTACCCTACAAGGACAAAAAAAGTTCCCTACTTTCCCATGCAATTTTCCCTACAATATTTTTCGTTAAATTTAAAAAAAAAATTACAAAACAAAAATGGTTCTAAGTACTTTATTATCTTAAAACATGAATATGCAACGTATATAACTTAGAATATAAATTTGTATTACCTCCACGGTTGCCACAATTGGTAGAATTCTACTCAAAATAGTAATTTTTTGTTAAATTTCTATAAAAATACAATTTTGGAAAAAGTTTCTATAAACAAATTTTTGTGAGAAATTTTTCTATAGAAATAAAATTTTAAGAAAAAATTCCATAGAAATAAAATTTTGAGAACATTTTTTATAAAAATAATATTTTGAAAAAAATTTCTATAAAAATACAATTTTGACCAAATTTTCTATAGAAATAAAATGTTGACAAATTTTTCTACAAGAATAAAGTTTTGACTGAAATTGCTATAGAATATTTGTTTGGTAGATTTGTGGTAATCTTCAAATTTTGTTAGATTTTTTTTGGCACGAGTGGTAACTGTTGTTACCACACATTGTTAAAGATCAATATGTGGTAACAACAGCTTGATCTTTAACAATGTGTGGTAACAACAGTTACCACTCGTGCCAAAAAAATCTAACAAAATTTGAAGATTACCACAAATCTACCAAACAAATATTCTATAGCAATTTTAGTCAAAACTTTATTCCTGTGGAAAATTTTGTCAACATTTTATTTCTATAGAAAATTTTGTAAAAATTGTATTTTTATAGAATTTTTTTTCAAAATATTTAATTTCCTCCTCTAGATCCACCAAAATGTAATAATTATAAAAATGTGTTGAGTGAAAATGTCCTTACATTGTGGCTCTACGTCCCTACAAGACACTAAATATTAGAAAAATCCTACATATAGGGAATTTCCCCTACTTCTAGCAACACTTGCTGTAGTTGATATTGCACCTACGGAGTTAGTATGTCACTAATATTGAGCCCATTATTAAAAAAAGAGAAAATCGCTCAATTAGTGTGGGGGATAAATCCAAATTTGTAAAAATCGAGCAATAATCTTATGTAAGGGCTACAAGTACGTATAAATACAATCGACTGGTACATCAAAATTTGAAATTTGAGTAACATTGGTTACTAAATAAGAGTAGTATGGCCAAATTTGGGAAAATCGAGCGATGCATATATATGGAAGCTATATGTAAATCTGAACCAATTTGCTTAATATTTTTCGGGTTTGATTAATACCAGAAAAGGTTACCTTGTGCAAAATTCGAGTAAGATCAGTTAATAAATGAGGCCTGTATGGTCAAACATAAGGTTATTAGGGTCGAATTTTTCAAAATCGGGCGATACATATATGGGAGCTATATCTACATCTGAACCGATTCCGATGAAATTTTGCATATATAGTTAGTACTATAGAGGACTGGTTCTAGCCAATTTTGAGTAAAATCGGTTAATAAGTAAGGGTTCTATGGCCAAATTTGGGAAATTCGGGCTATACATATATATATATGGGAGCTAAATCTGAACCGATTTCGATGAAATTTTGCACATATAGTTAGTACTATAGAGGACTGGATCTAGTCAACTTTTAGTACGATCGGTTGATAAATAAGGGTTTTATGGCAGAATTTAGAAAAATCGGGCGGTACATATATATGGGAGCTATAGCTAAATCTGAACCGATTTCGATGATTTTTTGCACATATAGTTAGTGCTATAGAAGATTATATTTAGCCAACTTTGAGTAAGATCGTTTGATAAATTAGGGGTTTGTGGCAAAATTTGGGAAAATCGGGCGATACATATATATGAGAGCTATATCTAAATCTGAACCGATTTGGATGAAATTTTGCAGACTTGAATGGCGGTGAAAAAGATTACCTTTTGCCAAATTTGGTGACAATCCGTTTGAAAAAAAGCGCAACGTAACCCCATTTGTCGAAATCGGGCCATACATATATATGGGAGCTATATCTAAATGTGATCCAAATTCAATAGCCCGTCCTTGTGTCCAAGAAAGTCCCTGTACCGAATTTCATCAAAATCGGTTAATAATTGCGACCGGAATCCTGTGAACAACAAATACATGAACAGACGGGCGGACGGACGGACGGACACCAAGCGCTAGATCGACTCAGGAGGTGATTCTGAGTCGATCGGTATATATTTTATTGGGTCTAAAATCAATATTTCTGGTAGGCACATTTTTTGGCAGATCAAATTTATTATACCCTGACCACTATGTGGTTTAGGGTATAAAAAAACAGCATGTGTTTTTGCCTTGAGAGCAGCAATTTAAGTATGTGTGGACATGTGTTTTGTTTAAAGGATGATACGGTCAAAATTTGGTCAAGGGAAAACGCGTGTAAATCGGTGAAATCGTTTATTTAAAAAATCAAATTAAATTTCTTTTTCAAGTTCAATTAGTATAAAATTCAGGAAAAATATTCAGTTAGGCTTTCGCTTTTCCAAATCCGAATTGCCGGGCCTCACGCTTAACACCTGCCATCAGATTTTGTACAGCCACCTTGTCCACCTTCTTCGCCGCAGAAAGCCAGTTTGCCTTGAACTGCTGCTCGCCCTTAGCAGTTTTTTTGGTCTTCTTTAGGTTCCGCTTGACAATAGCCCAGTATTTCTCAATTGGGCGGAGCTCTGGCGTGTTGGGAGGGTTCTTGTCCTTGGGAACCATCTGCACGTTGTTGGCGGCGTACCACTCCATGGCCTTTTTACCGTAATGGCAAGATGCCAAATCCGGCCAAAACAGTACGGAACAACCGAGTTTCTTCAGGAAAAGCAGCAGACGTTTATTCAAACACTCTTTCACGTAAATTTCTTGGTTGACTGTCCCGGAAGCTATGAAAATGCTGCTTTTCAAGCCACAGGTACACATGGCTTGCCAAACCAGATATTTCTTTGCGAACTTTGACAGTTTTATGTGCTTGAAAATATCTGCTACCTTTCCCCTTCCTTTTGCCGTATAAAACTCCTGTCCCGGAAGCTGCTTGTAGTCGGCTTTGACGTAGGTTTCGTCGTCCATTACCACGCAGTCAAACTTCGTCAGCATCGTCGTGTACAGCCTCCGGGATCGCGCTTTGGCCGTCGTATTTTGTTTATCATCGCGATTTGGAGTCACTACCTTTTTGTAAGTCGATAGTCCGGCTCGTTTTTTGCCTCGATGCATGGTTGTAGACGACGGCATTTTGACAACTGAAGAGTGAATTCCAAAATCAAAATATGAGCAACATTCTACACACACACACACCTTCAAAATGAGGGGTTTTCAGGTTTTTTAAATGCAAAATTGAAAGAAATACGTCAAGTTTATATTCACCAAATTTTGACCGTATCACCCTTTATCATTTTGGCATTATGGGCACAATTTTTTTTGTTGGTTCGTCGAAAGAAATCGGAACGTACGACGAGTAAGTCAAAATATTTAGCAAGAAAGGAAATTACAAAAAAAGAAAACAGTGGAATATATATAAAAATTACAAAGGGATCTTCAGAAAAAATAAGTTTAGTTCCTCTTTATTAATAAGTAGTCCAAGATGAGTTGACGTACACTTTCAAAAATAAAAGCGGGCATTAAGTTCGAGTTTTGCCGCTAAAATTATTTTTCAAAATTTTTTGTCAATCAAATTGTCATATTGGTAGATCGGGATACGGTTATAGATGGTTTCCTAAATAATGTCTTTATTCAAAAGAAGTTGTATTTTTGGTTCGGAATCAATACCAAAGTCCTTAAGGGTAAGTCAAAATTTTTGGATTCCAGTAAATATCTAGTTCTGTGTTGCCTCTGTCTTTCTTTGAAATCTATGCAAAGTTATTTGCTATCAGTCGTTTAATTTTCTTTAACCCAAATGTAGATGAAGTGTGGAAATATACAATATGTGTTTATCTCATGTGTGACACACGCAATATTTGCCGAATACAATTTCGCAACAAGATTTGCAAGTGAAAACTTTTGTCATTTGTCACGTTTCTTAACTGTCATAAAGTCAAGATTGACTTCTGCCATCTTTGAATCGTCACAGACATAAATCACCAGCACCAACACCTTCACCAACAATATTGCGTAAAGTGGCAAAGTAAAGTTTTCGTGTTCGTATACTTAACCTCCTTGCACTCTCTTGGAAAACTTCACATCAACCATATATATGTTGTTTGAGTTGTGTCTGTCTGTCTGTCTGCGTGTCTTTTTGAAGTGACATTACAATACATGTGATGTCTCCTCTAGGCATTATCAGTTGCCTGCCGAGTTGTATACCAAACTCAAAGTTTACAGTACACATTTTCTCCATTCAACATTGTGTCACATTTATACAGAAAACTTAATTGTGTTTTCCAAACACGCGTCTATATGACAAGCCCCTTTATACCTTTAAGCTTTTATGCATGTCAGATTTGGTGTGATTTAATATCGCCTATATCGCCCTGAATGAAGAAGGATTTGCTAAAATATTGCTCTAAATATGGTATTGCGTTTTGAAGGTAAAAATGATAACAAATTCGATTTTTGTTAGGCGCAGTTGAAGTGCCTTTTAACAAATTACAGGATGGCTGATGTTTCAGTGCAACAAAGTAAATCGTTATTTTTGTTTAAGTTTAGTATTCAAAGCAAAAAATATCCGAAATAACTTCAAGTTTTAGAATCGGTTAAGATTTATTTTCATTGGTTTCCTATGACACGAATTATGACCTGCTATCACAAGCTGCACGAAAGGGCTTATGAGGTTGCAGTTGTAACAATGTGTTATGCTATCACCCATTTCATGCTGCGCTGTTAGGTTAGGTATAATGGCAGCCCGATATTTCAGGCTCACTTAGACTATTCAGTCCATTCCCAGCCACCGTGGTGCAATGGTTAGCATGCCCGCCTTGCATACACAAGGTCGTGGGTTCGATTCCTGCTTCGACCGAACACCAAAAAGTTTTTCAGCGGTGGATTATCCCACCTCAGTAATGCTGGTAACATTTCTGAGGTTTTTAAAGCTTCTATAAGTGGTTTCACTGCAATGTGGAACGCCGATCGGACTCGGCTATAAAAAGGAGGTCCCTTGTCATTAAGCTTAACATGGAATAGGGCAGCACTCAGTGATAAGAGAGAAGTTCACTAATGTGGTATCACAATGAACTGAATAGTCTAAGTGAGCCTGATACATCGGGATGCCACCTAACCTAACCTAACATTCCCAGCAAAACCAAAAAAAAAACGTCGCCAAAAAAGTAGTGAAAATGTTCTTTTTCCACTGAATTTGCATCACTTCCTAAGGATTCAGTGTTTTGGGTGTGATTTAAAAAATTTTGTGATATTGTGCCAAACAAATTATGTTCATTAGTTTTAATGAATTTTAATAAAGGGTGATTCTTTTGAGGTTAGGATTTTCATGCATTAGTATTTGACAGATCACGTGGGATTTCAGACATGGTGTCAAAGAGAAAGATGCTCAGTATGCTTTGACATTTCATCATGAATAGACTTACTAACGAGCCACAACGTCGAATTTTCAGTGAATGGGCCCTAGAAAAGTTGGCAGAAAATCCGCTTTTTTATCGACAAATTTTGTTCAGCGATGAGGCTCATTTCTGGTTGAATGGCTACGTAAATAAGCAAAATTGCCGCATTTGGAGTGAAGAGCAACCAGAAGCCGTTAAAGAACTGCCCATGCATCCCGAAAAATGCACTGTTTGGTGTGGTTTGTACGCTGGTGGAATCATTGGACCGTATTTTTTCAAAGATGCTGTTGGACGCAACGTTACGGTGAATGGCGATCGCTATCGTTCGATGCTAACAAACTTTTTGTTGCCAAAAATGGAAGAACTGAACTTGGTTGACATGTGGTTTCAACAAGATGGCGCTACATGCCACACAGCTCGCGATTCTATGGCCATTTTGAGGGAAAACTTCGGAGAACAATTCATCTCAAGAAATGGACCGGTAAGTTGGCCACCAAGATCATGCGATTTGACGCCTTTAGACTATTTTTTGTGGGGATACGTCAAGTCTAAAGTCTACAGAAATAAGCCAGCAACTATTCCAGCTTTGGAAGACAACATTTCCGAAGAAATTCGGGCTATTCCGGCCGAAATGCTCGAAAAAGTTGCCCAAAATTGGACTTTCCGAATGGACCACCTAAGACGCAGCCGCGGTCAACATTTAAATGAAATTATCTTCAAAAAGTAAATGTCATGGACCAATCTAACGTTTCAAATAAAGAACCGATGAGATTTTGCAAATTTTATGCGTTTTTTTTTTAAAAAAAGTTATCAAGCTCTTAACAAATCACCCTTTACATTCTAACGTTTGTCTGATACGCTTGACCTCAATTGTTTAGAAATTCGCAAATTTTCCGGAAGGGATTGAGCATTGTTTTCGAAAAAAATTGAATGATTTGTACCATTTTATTAATTCTTACTCTGTTCTTAATATATTTGAAACCGCAAAGTTAGAATTATCCTTTAAAAATATGAAAACAATGAGTAACAAAAAATTGAATTAAAGGAAGTTCCTATGTAGTTAAAATAAAAAACATCCTGGGAAGGACATTTTTGAAAGTGCTTCTAAAGTTTTGCCTTTGGAACAACTTCCAATTATTTTTTGCTGGGCTGTGATACCACAGTTGTGAACTTCTCTCTTACCACTGTGTGCTGTCCGATTCTTTGTCAAGCTCACTGACAAGGGACGTACTTTTTATAGTCGAGTTCAAACGTCGTTCTACATTGCAGTGAAATCACTTAGAGAAGCTTTGAAACACTCAGAATTGTCCCCAGTATTATTGAGAGATGATAATTTGCCGTTGGGAAACTTGTTGGGGTTTAGTTGAAACGGGGTTTGAACTCACGAACCACGGTGGCTATTGCGCTATTAGTACATCAGCTTGTATCCAGATAGAGGAACTCTGCGACTACTATCCCAGCAAAAAATGTCCTTTTTGGATCCGGAAGTGGTGCAAAATTGACGCAGAAGCGATGAATTTAACATGGGCTTGTCATAGGACGGAAGTCCTCCATTTCAACAGTCGTTGCACTGAATTTACATCACTTCTTTAGGTGTGATCCGAATTCAATGTTTTGGATGTAAATTTAAAAATTCTGTGATATTTTATCAAATAAATAATTTTTATAATTGTTTATAATTTTTAATGGATTCTAACGCTTGTCGGAAACGTTTGACCTTAAATATTTTTAAAAATGCACAATTTTTTCAAATAGGATTTAGCATTTTTTCGACAAAATTTAAATGATTTGTACCATTTTATGAATTCTTACTCTGTTTTTAAGCTATTTGAAACAAAAAAAATTTAAAATTACCCATTAAAAGTATGAAAAAATGAAGTATAAAAAATTGAATTAAAAGAACTTCCAGGGTAGTTAAAATAAAGAACATCATTGGGAGTGCATCTTCTGGAAGTGCTTTTAAATTTGTGCCTTTGGAAGAACTTCCAAACTTTTTTGCTGGGATGGCATGCGTCCAGAGTGATCTGGTAGTGAGGCGGGTAGGTTTGGTTGGTTGTGGCCTTCATTACAGATGGGACACACGTCAGCTACGCTGCTATCAATCACTGATAGATAGAAATTGATGTGGCTGCATTTGGCCGATTTTAGTTGGCTCAAAACTACTCTAGTGTGCAGTGGGAAGTGGTCAGAATCCGAGAACAGGATTAACCTTCTACCTTCTTACCGCTTCAGCTACAGTATCCTCATGAATGCTGTTCAGACCTACCATATATGCTGCCTCATTTAGAGACTATATCTCTCTGTAGATATACCCACGCAATCCTGGGTGGTGGTTGTCTATCTATAAGATGTTGGTTTGGATGATTACTGCGATAGCAACCGAAGAGGTACTGCTTGGCAACATATACTTGTATCTGTGTACTGAGAGGATCGTGGTCTCCACATAAAGGTGATCCAAAAGTGTGCTGTGGAGACATCCTTTCTCAGTTCCAAGGGCAGTATTCTAGCAGATCTGATATACCACCGCGTATCACTTTTATCAGATGTGAGTTCACGTATTTTTCGGAATCCATGTTGATGGTTGGCAGATGGAATATTCTCCATAAGGCTGGGAAGAAGGAATGCCTCAAGTACCTTAGTTACTGGCGGGAGGAATCGGTCTGTATGCTTCGCCCTTGCTCGAGTCTTTACCTGGCTTCAGTAGTGGAATCGCCCTACCCATTTTCCATACCGGCTTTAATGTGTGATTTCAAAGACAAATTAGAGAGTCTGGTCTTGTACTGGACCCACAGTATTCCCAAATGATTCAGCCTTAGCATAAAAATTCCGTCGGGCCCAGCGCCTTCGATGATTGCGCGCTGCACTGAAAAATCCGTGAACCCACCAGGAAGAAAAATTTTGGTTAATTTTAGAAAATTTATATTATATTTAAAAAAAATTAACTAAATAGTATTACAAACGCTGACATCATGCCATTATCTTAAAAATAAGTAAATTTTTTCTCGAGAAATTCAAGAAAATTTATTAGAATAGTAATTTTTTTCACTTGTTAAAGAAACTTTTGAAGTAAGAACGAAAAAATTGCAGTTCAAAATTGCAAGAATGTCTTTAGTGATATACGAAGTTTAAGATGTGCGCATTTGTAGTAAAATTTACAAATTTAAAGAAATAATGAACTATTTTGTGTATAAGTTAATTTTGTATATAAGTTTTTTTTCACGTTTTTTAGTTTATTTAACTAACGTACGAAAAAAAAAATATTAGAGTAAAGTAAACCTTCTCCAAACATAATAACTTCACGCACTAAAATAAAGTTAAATTGGCTTTAGTGAAATAGAGGGTTCACATTTTTCTGAGTGCGTCGTAGACATTGGTAGCTTCGGCAGTAGTAAATTGTGGTGTATCGTTGGATCGGAGACCACGAATGCGACGAATGATTCTCCTTTTCGCTCTACCAGTCTCGGAATGCTCTACAAAGTATCATTTGAAAAATCTAAACCATCTCTTCGGATCAGTCACCCTCACACCGCCAAAAGTGAATGAGATGCCAGCATTCATTGTAACGGGCTTCGAGAGGGCTCTCACTGTGGACCACAACTTACCTCTTCCTGTGCCTAGATTACATTGCTTCAGGTGCTCTTACAATGTCTTCCGCTTGTGCTCGTCGAGTAACTTACTAATCTCTTGATCGCTTCTCTGATTCTAGAATCAACAGGCTTAGAGCGACGGAGTTCATCATGCTCGTATGCGAGTCCCACCGTTTCCGCTGGGAAGTTGGGCTTCACATGGGCAATTCGACCAGCGGTTATGAAGTGAGCGACTGCTGTGATTGATGATGGACTGTGCCTTGGAACGCCCTGTGGGCAACATGGACATGAGAAGTGGACTGGAAGGAAGCTGTATTTTCAGCTAGGTGAGATTAAGTTAGGTATATTAGTTAGGGTGACCGCCTTGTATACATACTATGGTCCTAGATTCAACCCCAGTTTCTACCGAACACCAAACAGGTTTTCAGCTGTGGATTACCCCCTCAGTAATGCTGATGACTTGAAAAGAGAGGATTTTTCACTACCTGTGGTATCACATTCGACTGAACACTCATAGGCATCCTAAACAAATCGCGCTGCCACTATGCCTAACCTATCCTAATTGAAGTGACAGTCCATTATTTCAGTCTCACTTAGACCATTCAGTCCATTGTGATACCACAAGTGATGAACTGTTCTGTTCACATCTAACCACTTAGCGTTAGGTTAGGTATAGTGGCTACCCGATATTTCAGGCTCACTTAGACTATTCAGTCCATTGTCCATTCCCTCTTATCACTGAGTGCTGCCCGATTCTAAGTTAAATTCAATGACAAGGGACCTCCATTTTATAGCTGAGTCCGAACGCCGTACCATATTGCACTTAGATAAGCTTTCAGACACTCAGAAATGTCACCAGCATTACTGAGGAGGTGAAAAACTTTTTGGTGTTTGGTCGAAACTGGGCTTGAACCCACGAACCTGTGAATGCAAGGCGGGCATGCCAACCATTGCAGCACGGTGGCTCCCTAACTACCTTCTTGGCTCTTTTCAATCTAACTTTTTTGTGCATCGGAGTGCTATTGATCTTTTTGGAATTGCATTGTTGCATCCGTTTTCGTGATATGTTCAGTTCACGAGCAAGTCTGGCCTTTGCCAGTATCATGTGTTCTGAAAGAAGAGTTTTCTTTTTAGACAAGCAAACTTTTCTTTTGACGCAAAAAATTTTCTTTAAAAAAAAGCGAAAACAGCTTAGAGACAAAAACGACAAAGTGTGACAACTCTAATCGTAAATTCGGATTTATTTGATCAATGAGAAGATACTTTATAAGAAAGGTGAATTTCGTTTGTCTAAAACTTCGTTCCGGAGGAAAGTATTTTTTCTTTGGTTGTGCAATGGTACGAGAAACCAAAGATTTATTTACATTTAAATATTGGAGGGTTCTAACGATGGCCACTTGTAGTTTTTCACCCAAATATGAAGCAATCGCAATATCACGCTTCAATTCCTTCACGAATGAATGCAATATACCATAATGCTATTGTGAGCTTGCAAACAATGAGCTGTCATTGGAACTGGTTTAGAATAGATCTTTAGTAAAACCCAAAAATATTTAAAACACTTGAAGTGGAGTTTACTTAGTAGTCTATTTGCCCAAATGGTTTGTGTAGACTTTTAAATGCTTTGTTATTTGAAAATTTGAAACCATTTGGCGCTTATGGGGATCTTCAGAATAAACAAGGCCGTCAATTTAGGCAACAATTTTATTTGATTTTCACATTTATCAATGGAAACCAAACCCAGGGTTCAAGGTACATTGAACATTTATTGACAACAACATCAAGTATAATTAAAACGTTGTGTAGAAAGTGTTTAAAATCTATGAATTTTCAGTTGTAGGGACTCAAATAGAAAAACAAAAATTCATCTTTAAAGTCGGGTTGTTCTAATCTGAATTCTTACAAAACATCCGACTTTAAATATTGAACTAATGTAGTTAAAAATAACTTATAATACCCTGTTCCACAGAATGGCGCAGGGTATAAAAAGGGAATTCTAAACTCTAATGAAGTAAAATTAGGAGTTTGTTTCGTATGTAGAGGAATTACGTTTAAGTAATGAAAGGTTCCGACTATATTATATTCTACACCATTTTGTAGACCAAAATTTTTGACATAATCTGAAGTTTGAATGCGTTTGAACAATTTTTTGAAGCACTTATGCCAAGTCAGGACTATACACTGAAAAAAAGCATGCCCGATTCCAAAGATTTTGACTTTACTTTAACAATTTTAGTATTGATTCCGAGCCAAAGAAGCGGCTAGTATAAGTAAGGATACTTTTAAGACGCAATTCTCTTTTAAATTTGGGTTTTGTGTACTTGATTCTAGGAAGCAAATTTGAGTTTTTCGTTTTTTCAGCTTTTATTCTTCATATGCTATCAAAATCCTTTAAAAACGAGTTAACGACAACTTGATTTTCCAAATTCAGACTCGACTTTCAGTAGAAATTATGCTATGTTTCAAGTAAAAAACATCTTTAAAATAAAGTGTTGAAAAACATGTCCTATTTTCGAACGATTTTTTGCTTTGTAGTCAACATGCAAAAAGACAACAAATTTAAAGACAATTTCATTAATTTTAAAGATTTTTTCTGAATTATTAAAGCCAAGTTGACCTTACCTCACAACATTTTTCTTTCATGTTATGATACCCATTTTTAAGTGAATATAAGGACAATACGACTTCATTGAAAAGTTGTCGACTTTTGGACAAGGAAAAAAACTTTATATTATAGAAATGCGTCTTCTATGCTAAGCAAAATTTACATTCGTATTTTAAAGACATGAAATCTTTGGCTTCACGACAATATTTTTTTCAGTGTACGATCCATCAGATTGAAGTTTTCAGTGCTCAAAAATGCAGTTGTTTGAGCCAATGTGTGAGAGTGTGGATTGTCGTTGTAAGGAGTGATCCTCTACGGCCGTTAGTTTTACTGATTTGTTGGAAGACAACAAATGGTTGTGTATCACTAAGAATTCACTATTTTGTGTTTTTCTAGTGGCACGATGGGGAGCCACCGTGGTGCAATGGTTAGCATGCCCGCCTTGCATACACAAGGTCGTGTGTTCGATTCCTGCTACGACCGAACACCAAAAAGTTTTTCAGCGGTGGATTATCCCACCTCAGTAATACTGGTGACATTTCTGAGGGTTTCAAAGCTTCTCTAAGTGGTTTCACTGGAATGTGGAACGCCGTTCGGACTCGGCTATAAAAGGAGGTCCCTTGTCATTGAGCTTAACATGGAATCGGGCAGCACTCAGTGATAAGAGAGAAGTTCACCACTGTGGTATCACAATGGACTGAATAGTCTAAGTGAGCCTGATACATCGGGCTGCCACATAACCTAACCTAACCTAACCTAGTGGCACGATTGCAACGATTGCATTGTCCAGGTTTTCCGATCATTTGCTTGGAAGAGCTTCGTGCGCAACTTTAGTTAGATTTGGCTCATCTTTAAACACCCATATAGTCGGCTGCTGTTTACTTTCGGGCTTATATCCACGGTTGCCACAGTTGGTAGAATTCTACCAAAAAAGGTAAATTTTTTACAGTTTGGTAGATTGGTAGAATTCTTGGTGTTTTGGTAAATTCTGCAAATTATTCCTCTCCAACTAAGAGGTACTTCACAAATTTTCAAAGAAATACAATTTTGACAAAGTTGTTTAAAAAAAATAATATTTTGAAAAATTTTCTAAGGAAATAAAATTTTGACAAAATTTTCTAAAGAAATAAACTTTTGATAAAATTTTCTAAAGAAATAATAATTTGACAAAATTTTCTAAAGAAATAAAGTTTTGATAAAATTTTCTAAAGAAATAAAATTTTGACAAAATTTCCTAAAGAAATAAACTTTTGATAAAATGTTCTAAAGAAATAAAATGTTGAAAAAATTTTCTATAAAAAAAATTTTGATAAAATTTTCTAAAGAAATAAAATGTTGAAAAAAATTTTCTATAAAAATAAAATTTTCTAAAGAAATAAAATGTTCAAAAATTTTCTATACAAATAAAATTTTGATAACATTTTTTAAAGAAATAAAATTTTAATACAATTTTCTATAGAAATAAAATTTTGACAAAATTTTCTAAAGAAATAAAATTTTCGTTTTGTTTTGTTATTGTTGGTTTTATTCTTCAATCGTTATTGTTGTTTTTGGTTTCAGCTTAAAACCATGCATTGACTAAACTACAAGTGTAGCTTAGCCAACAGAGTAAAACTATGCTTGTCAGATTTATTTTGGGCAAAGCCCTTAGAAATAAAATGTTGACAAAATTTTCTAAAGAAATAAAATTTTGACAAAATTTTCTACAGAAATAAAATTTTGATAAAATTTTCTAAAGAAATAAAATATTGAAAAAATTTTAAATTTTGATAAAATTTTCTAAAGAAATACAATTTTAACAAAATTTTCTAAAGAAATAAAACTTTGATAAAATTTTCTAAAGAAATACAATTTTGATACAATCTATATATATATAAAATTCAATCTATGTTTGTTTATTTGTTTGTTTGTATGTTCCGAGTTGGCTCCGAAACGGCTGAACCGATTTACTTGAAACTTTCAGAGATCGTAGGGGGCGTTCATGTGGTGAAAATAGGGTACCTCATTTTTTGACACCTGGTCGCGGAGGGTGACCTCCCCTTTGTCGGACTTTTTGAGAATTGGAGCAAAGTTGACCGATTTGCTTGAAATTTTCATTGAAGGTTGGGTTTGGTATCTAGAGAAAGATCCGCTACTTATAGGAGGGGGACCTCCCCTTTGTTCGACTTTTTTAAAGTACAGTGAAAAAACTAAAATTCTCTAAATTATCTGAGATTTACAGAGAACATGCGGTGAGGTTATGGAATTAATATGGGGTACCTGATGGTTTCATATATGGACGGGGAGGGGACCTCCCCCTTGCCCTACTTTTTTAAACTTGCAACAAAATTATGCGATTTGCTTGAAATTTTCATTGAATGTTGGGGTTGGCATCTAGACAAAAATCCGCTACATTATTTTTCGATATTTGGTCGGGGAGGGGGACCACCCCTTTGCCCGACTTTTTTTTTAAAGTACAGTGAAAACAAAACTAAACTCCCCCGACTGAAATTTTACGGAAAAATGAGTGAGGTTATGATATTTATATCAGGTTCCTGATTTTTTAATAAAAATAATACATACAGAGAAACAATTAATCTTTACCGAGTTACTTGAAATTTACAGAGGACTGGGGAGAGGTTACGATATTAATAGTTGATACCTGATTTTGTGATATTTGGACGGAAGAGAGGCAGCCCCTTTAGGCTTCTAATTTGCTTGACATTTTCTGGGACCTTTACAAAAGATACGCTACATCACTTTTCGATATTTGGTCGGGGAGTAGGTCCTTCTCTAAAACTTCAAAAAAAAAAAATCTTAAGTTTTCTTGAAATTTACAAAGGCAGTGGAGGAAGGTGATGAACGAACGAAAGTTTCAAGAATTTTCAGGGAAGGTTAGGGGTGCTATTCACTACGGTGTTTGTCGATATTGTATCGGGGAAAGTGACGTCCCTTTAAAACAATAAGCAAAATTTAAACTTCTCCGATCTACTTGAAATTTACAGGGAACGTAGGAGGAGGTGATTAAATTTATACATGATTTTTAAATTAGTATATGATTTTTCGATATCTGGTTGGGGAAGTGGAAAATTGAAATAAACTTTGTCGATTTACTTCGATTGAATTTATAGGGACCATTGAGTAGTTATGAAATTATGTTAATATATTGTACGTGATAGTCCAACATCAGGTCAGAGTGGAGCGAAGGTGGGGAGAGGGTTCCCTTTTGTCCGTGTTTTTTTTTCTTAAATTGAAAGTAGAGGGTTGTCCGTAAATGGGAATTTTATGATTTTTGCAGAGGCTTCTGCCAGACTTCTTTTTAGTAAAGAACTTAAATTTACATGAAATTGGCAGAGGATGCATCATTTTCCAACAGTTTAGCAAATGTTAATGTGGTAAAATTGTTTACTACTTTTGCTTTTTCCGATTTATTAGATGGGAAACAGTAATTCTTTCTATGTTATTATAATATAGTGCTTAATTTTCAGATATGTTGAGGAGAAGGATACCTTTCCTTGACAAATCACACTTAAAATTCACAAGAAATGTAGAAGTTTGTCCAACTACTTAAATACAGAACATTTTTTAAGACGAACCGTTTTACATATGCATATCCGCCGTATTTGTACCTATAAACGAAAAAGCAAGTAGTCCGATTTGTTTGAAAGAATTCAAATCTTTTCGAATTAGTTTTCAGCACGAAGGATATGGTTGATTAAGTTAACGCAAAATGTTCCTACAAATACGCTTCGGAAGGCGCAGCGAAGCGGGCCGGGTTACGCTAGTTTTCTATAAAAATAAAATTTTGAAAAAATTGTCAAAGAAATACATATTTCGTTTTGTTTTGTTATTGTTGGTTTTATTCTTTAATCATTATTGTTGTTTTTGGTTTCAGCTTAAAACCATGCATTGACTAAACTACAAGTGTAACTTAGCCAACAGAGTAAAACTATGTTTGTCAAATTTATTTTGGTCAAAGCCCTTAGAAAAAAAATTTTGACAAAATTTTCTACAGAAATAAAATTTCGATAAAATTTTATAAAGAAATAAATTTTTAACAAAATTGTCTAGAGAAATAAAATGTTGACAAAATAGAAATAAAATTTTTCCAAAAGTTTCTATAGAAATAAAATTTTGACAAAGTTTTTTGGTAAAATGTTCTCCTAATTTCAGTAGATTATTTTGGGATCGAGTGGTAACCGTGCTCATAAGCCTTTCGATCAATCGACACGAGACTTTTTGTGAGCAATTGACAAATTGTGTATGGACAAAGCCTTTATATATACACTGTTAGAAAAATGTGTTTTTCATGTGTTCCGATATAAACGAAATGTGTTTTGGGCACAATTATTAAACACAATATATTTAAGTGCAAACATGTAATATTCCTGAACTAACACTAAATGTTTGAGGCATGAATATTTCATAAAAATAATATGTGTGAATGTAAACATATAAAAATTTACAAATTTCAAGTAAACGTATATATGGGGTGATATTTTATTCAGAGAGCGACAGACAAAGAGAGAGAGTATAGAGATAGAAATGGAGATGGAAACCGGGAGGGTTGACGAAAGATATCAACATAACACCGCGAGAGAATCAAAAGAGAGCAATTTCTGTGAAACCGCTTGTATGTTGTTTCGGAAAACTGTTTTATGATAAGGCCAAAAATTTGATATGCTTACGTCTAAATACTATTTACTTTAAATATTAGAATGAGTATACGGAGTACAGAGAATAGACATTCGGAACCAAGAGAATAGACATTTGAAAAAAAAAACAGCATGTGTTATCGCCTTGAGAGCAGCATATTTGACGAATTTGATATGGTATCGAATATGTGGATCTTCAAAGTGATGTAGGGTATAATATAGTCGGCCCCGCCCGACTTTAGACTTTCCTTGCTTATTTTTATGTAATTCCTCTGCATTATCTTAAGATGAAAAGAAATTCATAAAGTGTTTAATAGAAAATAAATTAAAAATGTAGAAAATAAATTTTTAATTATTTATTTTGTGTATTTTTATATTTATGTTATTTAATCATCTATTCAAAATTATTATTTTATTATTATTAAATATATTCTAATGCCCATATGTATGTTGCTTAAAAACAGTTTTTGAAGAATAATATACATAATTTAATATTTAATTGTGCTTAGTTTTATACACTTTGGAGGCCATCTGTTTCTGTTATTTTGTTTTATAGGTATTAAATATTTCATAACGTTTGCGTTGGTGTTAGTAATATTGTTGTTATTATTTAATTTAAAAAAAAAAAATCTATTTGGATAACTGACGCCAAGGTTCTACATGATCATCAGAGCAAATAATGTATCCGCACCTTATTATTCACAATTTGGTGTTAAACATTTTGCGATTGTTTCCGATAGTGGAATGATCTCAAACATTTGTTGTGAATAGAATTTTCGCTTAATCATTTAATTCAGTAGTATTTTGTGATGCGTCTTAAAATCGCAATATATTTTATTGTCCTAATCAAGTTGTGTGGATTTTCATCAACCGAGGTGATGCCAAAACAGCTGGCCCGCATTGTTGGTGGATCTAGAGGATTCGTTGGAAATAATCCCTATGTGGTACAAGTGTTTTTGGGCTTGGAATTCATATGTGGCGGAGCATTATTAACGGAGTTTTTTGTGGTTTCAGCAGCTCATTGCATTATGGGCCTCAAACCGGAAGATTTAACCATTGTCGGAGGGGTGAATACATTCACCGAACCTGGTGTGACATGTCATGTAGAGAAAATTATGAAACCAAAAAATTTTTCCCTATTCAATATGAACTATGATGTGGCGGTGTTTAAATTGCTCTCACCCATGTCAGGACCCCGAATAAGCCCTATTCCATTGTATACGGGTCGCATGAGACAAGGCATGAAAATTAAAATCGTAGGCTGGGGCTTAAGGCGCGAGTTTGCTAAGGTCCCAGCTTCACATCTGCGTAGAGCCATAATACCAGTGGTGGGTAGAAGGAATTGTAAAAATCAATATCGAAAGTATATTCCTGTAACGAAGACCATGTTTTGTGCTTCTGAAGCTGGCCTTAAGGATGCTTGTACAGGAGACTCTGGTGGTCCTGCTGTATATAACGGAACGTTGATTGGTATCATCTCCTATGGCATGGGTTGTGGTCGCAAAAGATATCCAGGTGTATTTACCAAAATTACCAGGGTTAGAAAATTCATTGAGAACTGTTTGTTATTATAAATGGATGTTATGTATGTATATGTGTATGTGTTGGTTAGTTATAGGTAAATTATAAAAAAAGATAACAGAAACACAATTGGAAAAATAATGGTTACTTTTATTCAATCCGCAGAATAAGGGCTAGAAAGTGACCAATATGAGTCTGTGGTCCCTTGTCATTGAGCTGAACATAGAATCGAGCCTTCGTTGATAAGAGAGGAGTTCAATACCTTATTCCATCATAATGGACTGAATGGCATGAAACTAACTGAGCCTATACCTTACCTAACTTAACCAAGATCACTCGTCGGCTAATTTTATTATATCCGCAGAATAGAGGCAAGTTGGTGACCACTACTCCTTATGGACTCGGCTATAAAAATAAGGTCCCTTTTCATTGAGCTGAACACAGAATCCTTCATTGATAAAAGAGGAGTTCAATACCTTATTCCATCATAATGGACCAAATAGTCTAACTGAACCTAAAATAATTGGCTGACACTATACATAACCTAACCGAGGTCACTAGCCGACTAATTGTGTTATATCCGCAGACTTAAGGCTAGTAAGTGACCAATAAGTTTAAGTAAAAACTTTTCGGGCGGTTTTCTGGAATTCACAAGATGCATTTCATCATAAGACACTGGCTCATAAAGTCGGACCAAGTGGCTTTGAACTTCTGCACATCATGAACATTATTTTCCATTTTCATATTTTAACCCATTTTCATATCTTAACTATGTAGGTGGTCGCCACTGGGCCTCAGGAAAGTCTATTGATTTAAAATCACTACAAAAAGTCGATTACACGATATTGACCAATATTAGTAGTCCATTAGTCAACTGGACTTGATTTTCAAAAAACAAAAAACTCTAAAATCTATAGGTCAATTTTTAAGTCGACCTCGACTTACGTCGTCCGATTTGCTTGAGATTTTCAGGGAACGTTGATGGACTCTAGAAATAGATATACAACTTTATTTTTCCAAATTTGGTAGCGAAGCAAAACTTCTCCTTTGCCCAACATTGAATATTGACTAAAATATCTAGACAAAAATCTCTTACTTTATTTTTTGATATTTGATTTGAGAAGGGAACTTCCATTTTTCAAAAGAATTGAACTTTAGATGGTGCTCTATTCTTTTAAAAAATAGATTTAATTGGAGTTTACAAGATACTTGATAGCAGGTGAATAAATTAATTCAGTATAGATGATTTTTCGATATCTGATCGGGGAAGGGAACTCATCTTTTCCCTCCTCTTTCGTCAATTTACTTGAAATTTGTTGGGAACACGGGGGGAGGTTATGAAATAAATTTCAGATGATTCGAGATTTAAATCCAGTAGACTGAATACGCAATTATCAACCACCGTAATGCAACGGTTGGCACGCCCGTCTTGTATTCATAGGGTCCTAGGTTTAAAGTCAATTTCGATCGAACACCAAAAAGTTTTTCAGCGGTGAATTATACCACCCTCTGGTGACATTTCTGAGTGTATCAATGCTTTTCTAAGTGGTTTCAACGTAATGTGAAATACCACTCGGACACGGCTATAAGACGGACGAAGTAATTTTCAATAGGTACTGAGGGATATAGCATGGTTATAACATACTGGCAGGCGGACATTGTTAAATCATCTCAACATTTCTTGCCAGCCAATATTAGGTTTGGTTAGAGAGGATGAAACCAAATCCTTAGAAAGGTATTTGGTTTCCACTTAGACCACGTTTGTCCATTGTGGTTTCTCATAGTTTTCTTTCTTTCCTCTTCATTATCTATCTTCCTCCGCCAGAATCAACCCATATCATTTGCGTCTCATTTGGGTCTCTAGGTTTCCCATCCAGAAGCCTTAATAAAGGCAAGTATATTCTTCAGATTACATTCCCGGAAATCCGTAATATCCTGAAAGAACAAAGAACCCAGTATCCTGTTTCTTTTAAAAGATAATGTGTCCGTTGACACAGAAAGAGTCTGGTAAGAGTCTTCTATAGGCACCATCGACAAATATCATAAATCGTTAAGAAATCCAGAGTTTATGCATTTCAGCTTGGTTTGCTCGCAACCCCCAGAGAAATCCCATCGTTCTTCCCATACATCATTGTAATTGACATTGACTCTATAAGTATAAAAAGATAAAGGGGGAAGAACGTCTATAACTTTCGTCCCCCATCCGTAACGACGTTCTTTTTATGCCTGCCGCGTGCATCTTCCTTAGCCAGCACATCTGTCTCCCCTTGCCCCTTATTCCATAATGTCCAGGTACCAAGCACAGAGTAACACTATGCTGTTCAGTGAGAGCCCTAAGCTCTGTACGTCAGCAGCTGACGGCCGTCGACGTTATGTTCTCATTATCCAGGCCTTTATTGCCGCTTGGCTGTCGATAAAGGAACAGATATCGATTCTGAATATCGCTTTGAATACAGCTTTGGCAATAGCAAAATACCTCAGCCTGAAAGATATTGCATGTGCTATCCAATTTATATGAATCCCTGATTCTTAACTCTTCGCAGTAAATACCATTACCCGTACCTTCATTAATTTTCGATCCATCTGTACAAATGTTAAGATCCCCAAAAAGTATGCGCCTTTCCTCCCAGTCGCATATACTTGAGAAAATCAATCTCAGACTGCCCTTATATACATGCCGAGTGGCTATATAGTACGTCCTTAGGTGTTGCCCAACTGAAGCAACAGGTTCCATGGACGCCCGAAAGAGGTGGTTACCGACGAAAACATCAAAAAACTCCACAAAATGATTTTGAATGACCGTAAAATGAAGTTGATCGAGATAGCAGAGACCTTAAAGATATCAAAGGAACGTGTTGGTCATATCATTCATCAATATTTGGATATGCGGAAGCTCTGTGCAAAATGGGTGCCGCGCGAGCTCACATTTGACCAAAAATAACAACGTGTTGATGATTCTGAGCGGTGTTTGCAGCTGTTAACTCGTAATACACAAGAGTTTTTCAGTCGATATGTGACAATGGATGAAACATGGCTCTATCACTACACTCCTGAGTCCAATCGACAGTCGGCTGAGTGGACAGCGACCGGTGAACCGTCTCCGAAGCGTGGAAAGACTCAAAAGTCCGCTGGCAAAGTAATGGCCTCTGTTTTTTGGGATGCGCATGGAATAATTGTTATCGATTATCTTGAGAAGGGAAAAACCATCAACAGTGTCTAATTTATGGCGTTATTGGAGAGTTTGAAGGTCGAAATTGCGGCAAAACGGCCCCATATTAAGAAGAAAGAAGTGTTGTTCCACCAAGACAACGCACCGTGCCACAAGTCAATGAGAACGATGGCAAAAATTCATGAATTGGGCTTCGAATTGCTTCCCCACCCACCGTATTCTCCAGATCTGGCCCCCAGCAACTTTTTCTTGTTCTCAAACCTCAAAAGGATGCTCGCAGCGAAAAAATTTGGCTGCAATGAAGAGGTGATCGCCAAAATTGAGGCCTATTTTGAGGCAAAACCGAAGGAGTACTACCAAAATGGTATCAAAAAATTGGAAGGTCGTTATAATTGTTGTATCGCTCCTGAAGGGAACTATGTTGAATAATAAAAACGAATTTTGACAAGAAAATGTGTTTTTCTTTATTAGACCGGGGACTTATCAGCCAACCTGTTAGTATATGGTCTCTAATGACCATCCAAAAATTGGTCCACATCGGTGCATAATTATGTATAGCCCCCATATAAACCATCACCAGATTTGACCTCCGGAGCCATTTGGAAGACCAAAATTCATCTGATTCAGTTGATATTTGGTATGTGGTGTTAATATATGGCCTCAAACACCCATGCCAAAATGTGTCGAAATCGGTCCATAATTATATATAGCCCCCATATAAATCGATCCCCAGATTTGGCCCCGGAGCCCCTTAGAAGAGCAAAATTCATCCGATTCGGTTGAAATTTGGTACGTGATGTTACTATATGGTATCCAACAACCATACAGGAATTGGTTCATATCTGTCCATAATTATATATAACCCCCATATAAACCGATCCCCAGATTTGACCTTCGGTGTCTTTTGATATATGATATTTAACCAAAAGTAGTCCATATAAGTCCCGATCCCGAGATTTGGTTTTGGAGCCTCTTGGAGGAGCAAATTTTATCTGAGTCAGTTGAAATTTGGTACATTGTGCTAGTATATGGCTTTTAACAACCATGCCTAACTAGGTCCATATCGGTCTATAGTTATATATAGCCCTCATATAAATCGATCCCCAATCACACAAAAATTGATCCATATCAAGTACATAATTGTATATAGCCCCCATATAAGCGACCCTCATATTTCAATTTTGGCTCCCTACGTACCGTGCAAAAGTCCATATCGATTCCTAATTATTTGTAGACTTAGTCCATACCTTACCACGTATGGACTAACTCACAATTTAGAAAACGATTTAAGATACCACAACCCAAGTAATTCGATTATGGATGACAGTCTTTCGTAGAAGTTTCTACGCTATCCATGGTGGAGGGTACATAAGATTCGGCCTGGTCGAACTTACGGCCATATATACTTGTTATCCTGTTGAATTTTTTTATATGATTCTGATGGTAATGGTCCACCAGACGTGGCGTCCATAGGTAGCTACTGGTCTAAAAATCGCTGTAAAAAACCAGTGAAAGAGGGATATCTTCATTGCCCAGCATTCCCCGACCAGCTTATGGCACGCGTACATTGCGGCATAGGCCTTCATTAGACGTACTGTTGTAATTTCCAGCCAGTTTAGTCAGGAGTCCAAGACCACTCCCAAGTACTTTGGCGATTTTGAGAGGGCCAATATCGTTTCTTGAAATTGTGGGCCTTGTAGCCGATGGTTTTCCATCCTCTAGTGAAGAGCACCAGCTCAGACTTCTTTGGGTGAACGCCCAAACCATAGTTCTTTGTCGAGTCGGAATAGAAACTGTAAAGCCTCATACAGTATATCAGAAATTGTGTTCAGAAGGTTTCCTGACACCATCAGAACAATGTTATCCGCATACGCCATTATCTTTACTCCTTTGAGGTGAAGAAAAGTTAGAATCTTATCTCTTATGAGTAGCCAGGACCATAGCTATGAATATACTTCATATAAAGTCGACTTTCGATATTTAAAAGTATTACTAACACAATAGCAAACTTAGTATACCCTCATCTCTATTTTATTGTAGTGGGTATACACAGAAACACGGGAATGCTAATATATTTGCATATTTTGAATTTTTTTTTGCATATTTAGCTAAGCTATCTTCAAGTTTGTGTTGATTATTTCTTTGGTAAACGTCGAAAAGTGTGAACATGCGTTTTAAAAATTTCGGAGTTTTCACATTCCTTTTACTTGCACTTAATATGAGTTCAGTGGTATCTAGTATAGATGATGATCTAAATCGAATTATTGGTGGCACAAAGGGTTTCGTGGCAAACACCCCATATATGCTGTACATCAAACTGGACAATAAATTCATATGTGGAGCATCGTTGTACAGTGAGTATTTGGCATTAACTGCGGCCCATTGTGTATTTGGAGTTAACCCGAGTCGACTAGCTGTTGTTGGCGGTACGAATAGGCTTGGAGGTTCTGGTATCACACGAAGGGTAACTAAACTGGCCGTACCAAAATCCTATTCCAGGCGAACAATGTCAAATGATGTGGCTCTGCTAAGACTAGACAGACGCATGAGAGGACGTAACATAAGAAAAATTAAACTCTTCTCAGGGCGTCTGAGAAAAGGTATGCGTGTTCGAGTTTCAGGCTGGGGTTTAACATCGGAAAATGGTAGGTCAGCTTCCCGACATTTGCGAAGTGTCGTAGTCCCACTTACTAAACGCGGTAAATGCCAAAGGCTTTACAAAGATGTTACTCGCATAACAAAAACAATGTTTTGTGCTTCGAAGCCTGGCATCAAGGATTCGTGTTCTGGAGATTCTGGAGGTCCCGCTGTCTATAAAGGTAAACAAGTTGGTATCGTATCATGGGGATATGGATGTGCTCACAGAAATTATCCTGGTGTTTATTCGAAAATTGCAACTCTAAAGAAATTTATTCGCAAGGCTGCGAAGCTTTTGCGAAGATAGAAAGGTTTTGCAAATTTGATATTTGATGTGTAATTAATAAACAAGTTCTTTTGTTCAAATATCCAAAATTTTGTTCTTTTATTTTGCTGCGGTAACAAAGAAAATTCTAGGATGACATTTATTTGCACAAGAATAGGTTTGTTAATATATCGCATAAATAGAGTGAAACATATTTATGTTATAGAGGCTAGATTTAAGGCTGGATAGCATTAAAACCAAAAGTCTTTATTTTATAGAAGACACATATTTGGCTTGGAAACAATACGAAAATCTTTAAGAGAAGCTCAAAATCTTTAAATTCAATTAAAATTTCAGGTTGGAACAAACTGCCCAAAGATATCCATTTTTAAGTCGAGTATCATAATTCTAAGAACAAAACGCCTGTTTCATCAAGACGATATTTTTCCACCATCCACCATTGGGTGGGCGGTTATTAACTTTCCGTTTGTAACGTATCGAAATATTGGTCTCAGACACCATAAATTATATATATGTATATATTGTTTCCAATTTCAGTGGCATTTGTTCTTGTATCAAACAAGACAGACCATGAACCAAATATTAGGGTTTCCTTTGAAATTTCAGGAGGGCTTGAGGACTTGAGGACACTTCCCGAAGATAAATTTAAAGATTTCACCTATGAGGTCTATATCAGATTCTGGATTTATAAGAACCATGTTTGTTTGAGTTTTAGAGGAATCATTAACATCTCTTGTAGGTGTGCAAGAAAATTATAAAATAATTGATTTGAAATCTTAAATCTGCAGAAGTAAAATCTGGAAATGTTACATTGAGTTTCAAGCAATTTTCATGATCAGGGCGCCTTCTACACCCTCAAGAAGTGAAGTCGGTCTATATGGAGGCATTACCAAATGGACCGATAAAAACTTAATCCGATACACGTTTTTGTGAGAGTAAAATAAAGGGTGATTCTTTTGAGGTTAGGATTTTCATGCATTAGTATTTGACAGATCACGTGGGATTTCAGACATGGTGTCAAAGAGAAAGATGCTCAGTATGCTTTGACATTTCATCATGAATAGACTTACGATCTGCCACAACGTCGAATTTTCAGTGAATGGGCCCTAGAAAAGTTGGCAGAAAATCCGCTTTTTTATCGACAAATTTTGTTCAGCGATGAGGCTCATTTCTGGTTGAATGGCTACGTAAATAAGCAAAATTGCCGCATTTGGAGTGAAGAGCAACCAGAAGCCGTTCAAGAACTGCCCATGCATCCCGAAAAATGCACTGTTTGGTGTGGTTTGTACGCTGGTGGAATCATTGGACCGTATTTTTTCAAAGATGCTGTTGGACGCAACGTTACGGTGAATGGCGATCGCTATCGTTCGATGCTAACAAACTTTTTGTTGCCAAAAATGGAAGAACTGAACTTGGTTGACATGTGGTTTCAACAAGATGGCGCTACATGCCACACAGCTCGCGATTCTATGGCCATTTTGAGGGAAAACTTCGGAGAACAATTCATCTCAAGAAATGGACCGGTAAGTTGGCCACCAAGATCATGCGATTTGACGCCTTTAGACTATTTTTTGTGGGGCTACGTCAAGTCTAAAGTCTACAGAAATAAGCCAGCAACTATTCCAGCTTTGGAAGACAACATTTCCGAAGAAATTCGGGCTATTCCGGCCGAAATGCTCGAAAAAGTTGCCCAAAATTAGACTTTCCGAATGGACCACCTAAGACGCAGCCGCGGTCAACATTTAAATGAAATTATCTTCAAAAAGTAAATGTCATGGACCAATCTAACGTTTCAAATAAAGAACCGATGAGATTTTGCAAATTTTATGCGTTTTTTTTTTTAAAAAGTTATCAAGCTCTTAACAAATCACCCTTTAGAAATCGCAACGTACGAGGTGTAAGTCAAAATATTCAGACAAAGGAAATTAAAAAAACGGCGGAAAATATACAAAAATTAATAAGGGATCTTCATAAAAATAACGAAAGGGCACTATACTCTTTTCAGAGTTGGGAGGAAAGAGTGAAAAATTAGACAGTAAAATGTATAAAAACAAAGTTTAGTTCCTTTTTATTAGTAAGTAGTCCAAGAGGAGTTGACGGACACCATAAAATATGAAAGCGGGCATTCAGTTCGTGTTTTGCAGCTAAAACAATTGAAAAAGTTTATTTTCTTTAAAATGAATTATTAAAGAAAAGTAAAAGACAAAACAGGGTCATTTTAGAGCGATAAGATTATACTCGTCGGAGCAGAGATTCAACCCGCGACCCTTTGCATGCAAGACAGATTTGCTAACCACTGTTCCACGTGGCCAATGTATGTTTCTGTTAAATAGTGTTATGTGGGCGCTGCAAACTATGTTATATAAATGAAACTTATAACTATAATTGTCTGCTGATGACTATAACAGCCCTACGTAGCCCAGTGGATAGTGTGTTGCCTTACAAACTGTATGGTCCGCGGTTCAATTCTCCGTCCAGGCAAAAGGTAAAATTAAAACAAAATTTATAAAATTGAATAATTTCTTCGATATTATTTGTATTACACCAAAAAGTGTCCAAACCTAAAAAAGTTCGTGGAAGTGAAACTTATGTGAGGGAATAAGCACAATCTTCTTTGGGGAAAATTCTTCGAAGCGTATAATATTTTTGCGCTCAAAATGCTTTCAAACATATAATATGTTCAAATAAAACAAACATATTAATATTTCGGCAGTATCCAATAATATATGTGCCTCTTGCAAAATATGTTTGGAACATATGTTAGAGAAGCGATTTTTTTTTGAGGGTGTGGAGAAAGTTTCCTTTACTCTATTAATTTTTTGCGTAAGTTAGGTAACTGAACTGAATAACTGGAAAAATATACACAAAGGAAGTAAAAAGTTGTACTTCTCACAAGATAGTTCACTATTTCTTTTAGTTTGTACATTTTACTACAAATGCGTCCATCATGAACTTCGTATATCACTTAAGACATTCCTGCAATTTTGAACTCCAATTTTTTCTTTTAAACAACAAAATTTTCTTTAACAAGTGAAAAAAATTAATTATGTCTAATAAATTTTCTTGAATTTGTCGAAAAATATTTACTTGTTTTTGTGATATTGGGGTGATGTCAGCGTTTGTAATACTGTTTAGTTAAAAGTTTCTAAAAATATTAAAAATTTTATAAAATTAATTAAATGTTTTCTTCCTGCACTGAAAAAAATATTGTCGCGAGGTCAAAGATTTCATGTCTTTAAAATACGAATGCAAATTTTGCTTAGCATAGAAGACGATTTTTCTCTAGTATAAAGTTTTTTTCCTTGTCCAAAAGTCGATAAACTTTTCAATGAAGTCGTATTGTCCTTATAATAAAGTGATTTGACTTAAAAATGGGTATCTTAACATGAAAGAAAAAATTTATAAGCTAAGGTCAACTTGACTTTAATAATTCAGAAAAATTCTTTAAATTTTATGAAATTGCCTTTAAATTTGTTGTCTTTTTGCATCTTGACTACAAAACAAAAAATCTTTCAAATATAGGACATGTTTTTCAAAACTTTATTTTAAAGAAGTTTTTTACTTCAAACATAGCATAATTTCTACTGGAAGTCGAGTCCCAATTTGGAAAATAAAGTTGCCGTTAACTTGTTTTTAAAGGACTTTGATGGTATATGAAGAAAAAAAAGCTGAGAAAGCGAAAAATTAAAATTTGCTTCCTAGAAGCAAGTACACAAAACCTAAATTTGAAAGAGAATTGTGTCTTAAAAGTATCCTTACTTGCAATCTCCGCTTCTTTGGCTCGGAATCAATACCAAATTTTTTAAAGTAAAGACAAAATCTTTGGAACCGAGTATGCTTTTTTTCAGTGTGGTGGGTTCACTGTTTTTTCAGTGCACCACCATATAATGGTGATTAGTTTGCCATTCCGTTGGTAACACATCGAAATATCGATTTCCGAGTATATAAAGTATATATATTCTTGATCAGGGAGAAATTCTAAGACGATATAACCATGTCCGTCTGTCTGTCTGGCTGTATGTCTGTCTGTTGTAATCACGCTAGAGTCTTCAATAATGTTCTGAAATTTTGCACAAACTCGTCTTTTGACTGCAGGCAAGTCATGTTCGAAGATGGGCTATATCGGTCCAGGTTTTGATATAGCTCCCGTATAAACCGGCCTCCCGATTTGGGTCTTGGGCTTATAGAAACCGTAGTTTTCATCCGATTTGCTGAAATTTTATATGTAGAGATAAACGGTGTTTAAGATTTCAAGGGGCGATGTTGATTTTGAATACAACACAAACTATTTAGGAAATTATTGCAATTTTATTTTATTATGATACATTGGTATTACTCAATTATGTATGGAATAAAATATCGGCCAAATAGGCGCCGCGACCTCGGTGGCACACCTTCATCCAATGGTCCAAATTTTCGATGACGCTGATGTATAATGGAGGTTCTATGTCGGTAATGTGCCGAATTATCTCATCCTTTAGCTCTTGAATTGTTGCTGACTTATCGACGTACACCTTTTCTTCAAATAACCCCAAAGAAAAAAGTCCAACGGTGTCAAATCATATGATCTTGGCGGCCAAGTGACATCGCCATTACGTGAGATAACACGGCCATTGAATTTGTTGCGCAAAAGAGCGTTAGCTGTGTGGCAAGTGGCACCGTCCTGCTGAAACCACATATCGTCCACATCTACATCTTCCAATTCGGGCCATAAAAAGTTCGTTATCATCTCACGATAGCGAACACCATTCACAGTAACTGCCTGACCGGCCTAATTTTTGGAAAAAATACGGCCCGATGATGCCGCCAGCCCATAAACCGCACCAAACAGTCACTCTTTGTGGGTGCATTGGTTTTTCGACAAACACTCTTGGATTCTCATTCGCCCAAATGCTGCAATTCTGTTTATTGACGAATCCACTGAGGTGAAAATGTGCCTCATCACTGAAATTGATTTTCTTCGAAAATTGATCATCCACTGTTGCCATTTCTTGGAACCATTCTGCCCATTCACGACGTCTATGGTTCAAATTGAGTAACTCTGAAATAGAGAAATGTCAAATAAAATTCGGAAAAAAACTTGGCGTTTAGGTGTGGTTCACATTCAACATCGGCCCTTTCAATTTAACCACCCTTTATTTTAAGACCATAAAGATGTGTACCGAAAATAGTGCGTATCGGTCCAGGTTTTGATATAGGCCCCATATAGACCGATCTCCCGGTTTTACTTCTTGGGCTTCTAGAATCCGTAGTTTTTATCTAATTTGCCTAAAATTGGAAATCAAGATGTATTTTAGGACCAAAAATACGTGTGCCGAAAATGGCGTGTATCGGTCCATGTTTTCATGTAGCCCCTATATAGACCGATCCCCCGATGTTACTTCTTGGGCTTCTAGAAACCTAAGTTTTTCTCCCATTTGCCTGAAATTAAAAATCTAGAGGTATTTTAGGACCATAGGGAGTTTGCCGAAAATGGCGAATATCATTCCATGTTTTGATATAGACCCCATATACACGCACAGAAAAACCATGTTTGGACCGCATCCATTTAATGCTTATCTAGAGCATGTAATGCCGCGAAAACCATGTATTTTGTCTTTGTAAAAATAGTTTTCGAGCGGAGAAAAATGTATGGTGGCAATAGACATTTGAATGGTCCTCAAGTACCGCAAACATGTTCTATCATTTAAATGATAGAATTTGAGACCATTAAATGGTCGGGAAAGTCATGTACCTGACCATTAATTTTTTTACTTTTTTACAGGGAAAAAGTATTTTTATAGGTTAAGTATAGACATGTCTAGAACCATTACATGGCCATAAAGACCATTTACTTTTTTTTCGTGACCATTTAATTTTTTAACTTTTTTGCAGTTTTTGGTTCTGCATTTGCTATATGGTATCATTTATTTTTATTTGCAGTTACATGATGTCTGCGTTTGTATGGGCACGATGTAAATATGGAATAATTACTTATTGTTGAAACTGAAATAAAATAGAGTGGGTAAAAATATATGATGCTTGCTTGAACGGCATTATAAATACAAATAAACAATTAATTAGTTTATAAATAAATAAAAACAAACAAATAAAGTTAATTTTGTGTTTTCTTTTCTCAAGTGACGTCCTTTTTTCGACGATGAAAAAAGTTTTTTCATAAAGATCAAAACATTTTAGGTTGTGACCATGTTCTTTCAACTAATTACAACATTTTAAATCGTGACCATTGTCTTTTCATTCAAACAAAATTCTTTTTATCAATATAATAACATTTTAGATGAGGACAATTACATTTTTCTTAGAACCATGTTCACTGAGCCAACATGGTTGCAGGTTAAAATGGTACATGGTCGCCGCAAAAATAGCTCCTATCATATTATTTTGCTCTTCGAATATGATTGTGACAATCATGTTTCTTCTCTGCGTGTAGACAGTGCTCCCGATGTTACATCTTGGGCTTCTAAAAACCGTAGTTTTTATCCAATTTGCCTGAAATTGAAATTCTGGATGTTTTTTATGACTATAAATAGGTGTGCTGAATATATTGTGTATCGGTGCAAGTTTATAAAACCGGCCCCTCGATTTGGGGTCTAGATTCTAGTACCGCCATATAGACCGATATAGGAGGCGCACCGATTATGAAAATTGTTTGAAATTTAATGTAAAATTTCCAGATTTCACTTATCGTAATAATTTAAATAATGCGGAGTAAAATCTACAGATTTTAGATCAAGGCGTTATTTAATAATTTTCTTGCACACTTACAGTAGGAGATTGTGATTCCTCTAAAACTCAAACAAAAGTGGTTCTTATAAATGCAGAATCTGATCTAGTCTTCATACACGCAAATAAGGAATATGGTCACCTCAAACCTGTTTCAAGAGAAAAATGTTATTTTTGTATGGTGACCATGTAGCATGTTTGTCAATAAAATGTTATTATCTCGTCAAATATAACCTGCTTGCCGAAATCTGTTACATGATTGCTGAGAAAAAGACATGGTTGCAAAAACCATGTTACATGGTCACCACCCAAAAATAACATTTTGCTCTTAAAACATGTTTGAGGTGATCATATTCCTTCTCTGGGTGTAGGTAGAAATTTTAAATGTATCTTCGGGAAGCGTGCTGGTTCAACTGATCTGCTTGGGAGAATATTTGTCATAAAACCCCTTACATTCTATATACAAGTCTTATCAAGTAACCCGTTACAACGAAGAATTTTCATAGGAAACTATTATATTATATTCATGGTGTTGGGTATTTAAGATACTTACTAATGTATATACTTGTTTTCAAAATTTTATTTCTATAGAAAATTTTGTCAATATTTTATATCTATAGAAAATTTTGTCAAAATTTTATTTATGTGGAAATTTCTTTCAACATTTTTATGCCCTTCACCACTACTGTGGTACAGGGTATAATAAGTTTGTGCATATGTATGTAACGCCAAGAAGGAAAAGTCTGAGACCCATCGTTTAGTATACCGATCGTCTTAGAATTAAATTCTGAGTCGATTTAGCGATGTCCGTCTGTCTGTCTGTCTGTCTGTCTGTCTGTCTGTGTGTTGATGTATTTTTGTGTGCAAAGTACAGCTCGCAGTTTTAGTCCGATTGTCCTAAAATTTGGTATAGGGTCCTGTTTCGGCTCAGAGACGATCCTTATTGATTTTGGAAAAAATCGGTTCAGATTTAGATATAGCTGCCATATATATTTTTCACCGATCTGCTCATAATTGGCGTGTATATCAACCGATCTTCCCCAAATTCCGTACATTCGAACATTTTAATAGTCTCGAAAAACTTCCAAAATATCAGCCAAATCGGTTCAGATTTAGATATAGCTCCCATATATAGCTTTCGCCCGATTTACACTCAAATGACCACAGAGGCCAACTTTTTGCTCCGAATTAGTTGAAATTTTGCACAGGAAGTAGAATTAGCATTGTAGCTATGTATGCCAAATTTGGTTGAAATCGGTTCAGATTTAGATATAGCTCCCATATATAGCTTTCGCCCGATTTACACTCATATGACGACAGAGGCCAATTTTTTGCTACGATTTAATTGAAATTTTGCACAGGGAGTAGAATTAGCATTGTAGCTATGCGTGCCAAATTTGGTTGACAGCGGTTCAGATTTAGATATAGCTCCCATATATATGTTTTTTTGATTTCGACAAAAATGGTCAAAATACCAACATTTTCCTTGTTAAATCGTCACTTCTTAGTCGAAAAGTTGTAAAAATGACTCTAATTTTCCTAAACTTCTAATACATATATATCGAGCGATAAATCATAAATAAACTTTTGCGAAGTTTCCTTAAAATTGCTTCAGATTTAAATGTTTCCCATATTTTTTTTACTTAAATTGTGTTCCACCCTAGTACATTAGCCAACTTAAATTTTGAGTCTATAGATTTTGTAAAAGTCTATCAAATTCTGACCAAATCGAGTGATATTTAAATGTATGTATTTGGGACAAACCTTTATATACAGCACCCAACACATTTGATGGATGTGATATTGTATCGAAAATTTAGATCTACAAAGTGGTGCAGGGTATAATATAGTCGGCCCCGCCGGACTTTAGACTTTCCTTACTTGTTTTCCTTTGGAAAATTTTGTGAAGTGTCTACTAAAATTTCAAGACATCTACCAAACAGAAAAAATTCTACCATTTTTGGTTGAACTCTACCAACTGTGGCATATATGCTCAGGAGGTGATTCTGGGTCGATCGGTACAGTTTCTTGTGATAGGCACATTTTTTTGCAGATCACTACCACTATGTGGTTTGGGATATGAAAATGGATAATCAATCACTATAAGTCGAATACATGATGTGATATAAGTGATTTCAGTGCATAATATTTAAACAAATGTTTTCAATGATGATTCTTTGAACTATTTTGAATTATGGTTTGTTTGTATTTGGATTTGGCTTCTGCACACAAACAAAATATTTTATTTTATTTTTGCTATAAATACTGCGAAGAGATCATCCTCAATTTAGAGTTTGTAGAAATGTTGCTAAAGCCAATTTTGTATTTCGCAATATTTGCGCTTCTTATTCAAACCACATTGATTTCCGGAGCTGAGGGTGCTACCAAAAAGAAGAAGACTAAGGCAAAGGCCAAAGCCAAAGCAAAAGCAAAAGCCAATAAACAAACCTCACGTATCATTGGTGGCAATGTGAATACCATTAAAAATTATAAATTTATGGGACAAGTATTTGTCAATAATAACTTCGTGTGCAGTTGTGTGGTTATATCGCAGCGTCATTGTTTAACTGCAGCCCATTGTCTTCCGGGATCACCACGAGCAGTATCGATTAGAGTTGGTAGTGGTATTCTAAGAGAGGGTGGACTAACCTCTGGCATTAGCAAAATTTTTAAACTACGAAGTCATACAAGGGCCTCCCCTAAGGACGATATAGCTGTCATAAAGACTATGAAACCCATGGTGGATCCAAATGTACAACGCATTCGTTTGGGCCTACATGATTTGTCGCAGGGTATGGTGGTCAGAATTGCCGGTTGGGGTGTAACGGGTGAAAACAGTGTTTCTCCATCCCCTCGTTTGCGTGTAACAAAGCTACCAGTGATAAGTAGGGATGTATGTAAGAGTCAATACGAGGCGATAACAGAAATTGATGACAATATGATGTGTGCGGCTAAACCTAGAAGAGATGCTTGTTCCGGCGATTTTGGTGGACCGGCTATAAGACGAGGACGTGTCGCTGGTATTGTATCATATGGATATGGATGCGGTAGAAGCAGTCATGCTCGAGTTTTTATGACGGTTTCAAAATACAGAAAGTTCATACAAAAAGCTTTGACAATGTGAGATAATTGATTTAAAATTTATTTTATTTAGATATGAAACCATAATAATAAAATTTACAAATAAATATTTTTAATTCGCTATATATGTATATATATAAAATCCGAACTATATTTATTTATTTGTATGTTCCGGGTAAGCCCGGAAACGACTGAACCAATTTGAAATTTTCTGAGAACACAGAGGGTGATAAGTGGTGAAACATAGGGTACCGCATTATGCTTGTAGATAGAGTGGCAGTGGCCTCTAGACAACGAACCATTTCTTTATGTTTAGAAATTTGGTCTACTTTTTTTAAGTACACCAACAAAAAAACAAAGCTTCACCGATTTACTTGAAATTTACAGAGTACGCGGGAGAAGACTATGAAAATAATATGGGGTACATGAATTTTTCATATTTACCCTTGTCAGACTTTTTGCAAAGTGGCTAAAAGTTCTTTGATTTACTTGAAGGGAAGGTTGGGGTGGCCTCTTGCAAAAGATCCGCTTCTTTACTTTTCGAAATTTGGTCGAGGAGGGGGACTTCTGCTTTGTACACTGAAAAAAATCGTGAGGTCAAAGATTTTATGTTCTTAAAATACAAACGCAAATTTTGCTTAGCATAGAAGACGCATTTCTCTAATATAAAGACTTTTTCCTTGTCCAAAAGTCGATAAACTTTTTAATGAAGTCGTATTGTCCTTATAATTAATGAAGTCGTATTGTCCTTATGATTTGACTTAAAAATGGGTATCATAACACGAAAGAAAACATTTTTGGGCTAAGGTCAATTTGACTTTAATAATTCAGAAAAATTCTTTAAAATTAATGGAATTGTCTTTAAATTTGTTGTCTTTTTGCATCTTGACTACAAAGCAAAAAATCCTTCAAATATAGGACATGTTTTTCAAAACTTTATTTTAAAGACTTTTTTACTTGAAACATAACATATTTTCTAATGGAAGTCGAGTCTGAATTTGGAAAATAAAGTTGTCGTTAATTTGTTTTTAAAGGACTTTGATAGCATATTAAGAAACAAAACTGAAAAAACGAAAAATTAAAATTTGCTTCCTAGAAGCAAGTACACAAACCCCAAATTTAAAAGAGAATTGTGTCTTAAAAGTATCCTTAGTTGTATTCTCCGCTTCTTTGGCTCGTAATTAATACCAAAATTGTTCAAGTAAAGATAAAATCTTTGGATCCGGACATGCGTTTTTTTCAGTGCACGACGTTTTTATTTATAAGTACCTTAAAAAACTTTTTTGATGGTACATTATAGTCGGTTATTTCAATTTAAAAGTCATTATTAATATTTGATGTGGCATTAAAAAAACGAAACTGCATAAGTTCTCGTTTATTTGCTACCTTAAGAAATTTCATAGATATTTGTATTAAAAACTTGCGTAAATACAAATATTCTTAAGTTTTTTTTTTAGCTTATAATACTGCGAAATATGAAAATAATAGAATCAGTTTATTTTAAGGTGACAAACTACAAAGACTATATTTACCATGAATTGTATAAAATTCGCACTGTTCCTTGTATTGGTCTTACATATATCTACTGAGGGCTTTTGTAAACGAAGGAAGAAAGCTGCTCGCATTGTAGGAGGGACTGGAACGAGAATCTCTCAAGTTCCGTATGTGGTTCAGCTACGACAGAATAATCGATTTCTTTGTGGAGGAGCTTTGATAGCACCTCGTTTCGTGGTGACCGCTGCCCACTGTATGCAAGGAGTTACAGCTAATCAATTGTCAGTTGTTGGTGGAGCTACTGGCATTAATCAGGCTGGTGTTAGACGTTCCGCAAGCAAAGTTATTCGACCTAGAGGTTATTCCTCAAAAACCTTTAATAAGGATATTGCTGTGATAAAACTTTCCTCTAGAATGAGTGGAAAGAATATTGCCACAATACCTTTGAATACCCAACGACTGACGACGGGAACAACTTTACGTGTCTCTGGCTGGGGTCTTCCGAGTGAGAATAGTTCAGGACTTTCGAAGCAATTGAGAACGGTAACAGTCCCCATTGTGAGTAGGCAGAGATGTGCCATTCGTTATATGACCATATTGAGTTTAACGAGGACCATGTTTTGTGCCGCAGGACTAGGCAAGGATGCTTGCACGGGTGATTCTGGTGGTCCTGCTGTTTGTAATGGACGTTTATGTGGTATAGTTTCATTTGGTATTGGCTGTGCCCGTAGTGAATACCCTGGAGTTTATACATCTACACGTTCCGTGGCTAAATTTATTCGAAGTGCCCTAAAGCAATAGGTGTAGATGAAAAAAAAATATTATTTCAAATATAAATAATTGTTTTTAATATTGAAGCAAAAAATTACATTTATTTTTCAAATAATAATTTTTATACCCTAAACCATAGTGGTCAGGGTATAATAACCCAGCAAAAAAAAAGCGTCGCCAAAATGTAAGGATAATGTTTTTTTTTGGATCCGGAAGTGGTGCAAACTTGACGCAGAAGCGATTAATTTAACATGGGCTTGTCATAGGACGAAAGTCCTCCATTTCAACAGCCGTTGCTCTGAATTTGCATCACTTCTTTAGGTGTGATCCGAATTCCATGTTTTGGATGTAAATTAACAAATTCTGTGATATTTTGTCAAATAAATAATTTTTATAATTTTTTTATAATTTTTAATGGATCCTAACGTTTGTCTGAAACGTTTGACGTCAAATATTTTCAAAAATTCACAATTTTTTCAGATTGGATTTAGAATTTTTTTCAACAAAATTTTAATGATTTGTACCATTTTATGAATTCTTCCTCTGCTTTTAACCTATTTGAAACAAAAAAAGTTAAAATTACCCATTAAAAATATGAAAAAAGCATGTTATAAAAATTTTAATGAAAATAACTTCCTGGATAATTAAAATAAAGAACATCATTGGGAGTGCATTCTCTGGAAGTGCTTTTAAAGTTGTGCCTTCGGAAGAACTTCCAAATTTTTTTGCTGGGAAGTTTGATCTGCCAAAAAATGTGCCTACCAGAAATATTGATTTTAGACCCCTTAAAATATATACCGATCGACTCAAAATCATCTCCTGAGTCGATCTAGCGCTTGATGTCCGTCCGTCCGTCTTTCCATGTATTTGTTGTTCACAGAATTTCGGTCGCAATTATTAACCGATTTTGAAGAAATTTGGTACAGGGAGTTTTATGGGCACAAGGACGAATGCTATTGAATTTGGAAGAAATCGGATCAAATTTAGATATAGCTCCCATGTATATGTATCGCCCGATTTCTAAAAATGGGGTCACGTTGCACTTTTTTACTAACCGATCGTCGTCAAATTTAGCACAAAATAATCTTCTGCATCACGCTTTAAGTCTGCAAAATTTCATCGAAATCGGTTCAGATTTAGATATGGCTCCCATATATATATATATATATATATATATATATATATATATATATATATATATATATATATATATATATATATATATATATATATATATATATATATATATATATATATATATATATATATATATATATATATATATATATATATATATATATATATATATATATATATATATATATATATCCCGATTTTGCCAAATTAGCTCATAAAACCCTTATTTATCAACTGATCTTACTCAAAATTGGCTAAATGTAATCTTCTATAGCACTAACTATATGTGCAAAAAATTATGGAAATCGGTTTAGATTTAGCTATAGCTCCCATATATATGTACCGCCCGATTTTTCTAAATTTGGCTATAAAACCGTTATTTATCAACCGATAGTATTCAAAGTTGGCCAAATGTAATCTTCTATAGCACTAACTGTATGTGCAAAATTTCGTCGAAATCGGTACAGATTGAGATATAGCTCCCATATATTTATATATGTATAGCCCGATTTTTCCAAATTTGGCCATAGAACCCTTATTTATTATCCGATCTTACTCAAAGTATGTGCAAAATTTCATCGAAATCGGCTTAGATGTAGATATAACTCCCATCATTAGCGTAGCTAAAAATTTATAGACTGAACTTATAGGTTCAATTGGGAGCCACCGTGGTGCAATGGTTAGCATGCCCGCCTTGCATACACAGGGTCGTGGGTTCAAACCCAGTTTCGACCAAAACACCAAAAAAGTTTTTCAGCGGTAGATTATCCCCTCTCAGTAATGCTGGTGACATTTCTGAGTGTTTCAAAGCTTCTCTAAGTGGTTTCACTGCAATGTGTAACGCCGTTCGGACACGGCTATAAAAAGGAGGTCCCTTATCACCCTTAACATGGAATCGGGCAGCACTCAATGATAAGAGAGAAGTTCACCACTGTGGTATCACAATGGACTGAATAGTCTAAGTGAGCCTGAAATATCGGGCTGCCACTACGCCTAACCTAACCTATAGGTTCAATTATTGTTGTCTTTCATAAAAAAGAATACAAAAATAGACTTCAAAATAATATAGAATAAAGCAACTAAAAGTAGTTCCACATTTTTCCCAGAAAAAAAAATTGGGATTTGTTTTAAAGGCACAACTTTAAAAGCACTTCCAAAAATGTCCTCACAAAGAAGTTAATTACATTAACTACACAGGAAGTTTTTTACTTAAATTTTTTTTCATATTTTAATGCGTAATTTTTGTTTTCTTTTTTTAAATAGTTTAAAAAAGAGTAAGAATAAATAAAATGGTAAAAATTATTCAAATTTTGCCACAAAAATGCTAAATCCATTATAGAAAAATCGATAATTTTTGAAAATATTCAAACAAGCGTTAGAATGCATTAAAAATCATAAAAAATATAAAAATTATTATAAATTAATATTTCTTGAAGCTCGAGGTCTTTAAAATTTATATAATTCTAACAAAAGGTTGACCAAAAATCAAATAAAAACGAATAAATAAAAATTATTTATTTGGGAAAATATTACTCAACGATATGGATCACACCGTAAGAAGTGATGCAAATTTATTGCAATGGCTGTTGAAACGGTGGACATTCGTTCTATGGCGAGTTCCAATTACATTCATCGCTTCTCCGCCGATTTTGCACCACTTCCGGACCCAAAAAGAACATTTTCACTTCTTTTTTGGCGACGCTTTTTTGCAGCATTATTAAGATATTAATTTATGAAAGAATAGTTTTAATACCAATTACTATTTTTTAATTAAGATGACTAAACCAGACTAACAATATAATAAAGGAGCTTTACAGTCTGTTGATGTATGTCGAATGAGCTCTGTGGATTGACTAAAATGGAAACAAACAGCTGAATTTATAACCAAAAAACAGCTGTTTCTATGCATTTTAGTCGATCGATTGAACTCGTACGACATACAGAAACAGGCTGTTAGTTATTCAACTAAACCATAAGTTCAATCACAGCTCTATTTCATAAATATCAGACTTCAAACATTGCCATCGGCAACTGCTACCACAACCCAAGTAATTCGATTGTGCATGAAAGTCTTTAGCGGAACTTTGTGCGGTTGTATATACTTGTTTAATTTTTATAAAAATGTAAAATCGTAAATAGGTTTTCAAATTCTGGGGGGGGCTAATTTTTTTCCGGGGGATCTAAGCCCCCTCCCCAGAGGCCTTCCTACGCTTATGACTCCCATATATGCATCGCCCGATTTTGAAAAATTTGCCCCTAGCAACCTTAGAGGCCTCATTTCTTAACTGATCTTACTCAAATTTTGCACAAGGTAACCTTTTGTGGTATTAATCAAACCCGCAAAATAATATGCAAATTGGTTCAGATTTACATATAGCTTCCATATATATGCATCGCTCGATTTTCCCAAATTTGGCCATAATACTCTTATTTATTAACCAATGTTACTCAAATTTCAAATTTTGATGTACTAGGTTAGGTTAAGTTAGGTTAAGTGGCTGCCCGATTAAATTTCAGGCTCACTTAGACTATTCAGTTCATTGTGATACCACATTTAACTAAAAGTACCTATTACATATGGGCACTTCTAGTCTTAACCACTGAACCTTCTCTATTATTTACTTTTGTTGAACCAACCAGATTGCTCCAAAAACATTAACAAACTGCTTAAATTAACGTTTTCCAGGTCCGCCAGTAATCTAAAGCTATATGCTCCTAAAATTCGCTTACGCCTTACACAAAAAGCAGGACACTCACACAAGAGGTGTTTAATTGATTCCTTTTCCTCCACATCATGGCAGCTAATACAATAGTCATTATACTTCGCGCTAATAGTTTTTGCAAAATCGCCTATCAGGCAGCGAACCGTTATAGCAGATATCAGGAGTGATATCTGACGTCTCGAGAACACTAGCATATCTAGTGTGCGGTTTAAGTTTAAATGGGGCCATATTTGCTTGGTGTCGTTACAACCCTTGCAATATTGGCCATCATAACAGCCTTCTCACGCAGTAAGAGCTTGCAGGTGGCCAGAGGCATACCAACAGATCTACACTCTTAGAAAAATATGTTTTTCATATGTTCCGATATAAACAAAATGTGTTTCGGGCACAATTTTAAAACACAATATATTTATGTGCAAACATGTAATGTTCCTAAACTAACACTAAATGTTTGGGACGTCTATGTTAATATGTTAGAATATATTATGTTTGGGGCATGAATGTTTCATACAAAATCATTTGTGTGAATGCAAACATATATAAATTTACAAATTTCGTTGTTTCGGAAAACGGTTTTATGATAAGGCCAAAAATTTGATATGCTAAAGTCTAAATATTATTTAATTTGAATAAAGAGAATAGACATTCGGAACCAAGAGAATAGACATTTGAAAAACAAACAGCATATGTTTTCGCCTTGAGAGCAGCATTTTATGTATGTGTGGACATGTGTTTTGCTTATCATTATGGGCACAATTTTTTTCTTGGTTCGTTAAAAGAAATCAGAGGTCTACATAAAAATAACGAAAGGGCACTATACTCTTTTTAGAGTTGGGACAGTAAAATGAAATAAGGAGGAAAATAAAAATTTAATATAGTATAAATATAAATGTGTAAATTAAAAAAAAAAAGTGTTCGGTCGGAGCAGGATTGAACCCACGACCCTTTGCATGCAAGGCAGACATGCTAACCACGTCTTTGGGAAAAATTCTTCCAAGCATATAATAATTTTGGGCTCAAAATGTTTCCAAACATATAATATGTTCACATAAAACAAACATATTACTGTTTCGGCAGTATCCAATAATATATGTGCTTCCTGCAATATATGTTTGGAACATATGTTAAAGAAGCGATTTTTTTTTAGGGTGTAGTTCCCCTGGAATATGTAAGGTAGTTCCTAGCCTTGCTAACTCATCTAATTCGCAGTTCCCCGGTATGTTCCTATGGCCAGGCACCCATATTAGGAGAATATTGTACTGCTCAGCCCTCTCGTTGAGAGATTTGCGGCAGTCAATGGCCGTTTTCAAGTTAAGGAACACAGAGTCCAAGGATTTTTTTGCAGGTTGACTGTCTGAGTATATATTAATGTCAATTTTTGTTGGAACATTACTTCTCAGCCAATTCACCATCTCTCTTATTGCCAATATTTCAGCCTGAAAAACACTACATTGATTAGGTAATCTTTTCGTTATTCGAATTTCCAGACCTTTAGAATATACTCCAAACCCCACTTGTCCATTCAATTTGGATCCATCAGTATAGAAATCTATATATCTTTTATTCCCCGGGGTCTGTGAACACCACGCCTCACTGTTGGGAAAAAATTTATGTACTAGCCGATCGTATTTATACGTACTTGTAGCTCTTACATAAGAATTTAGCTCGATTTTTACAAATTTGGATTTATTACCCACACTAATTGAGCGATTTTTTCTTTTTTAATAATGGGCTCAATATTAGTGGCATACTAACTCAGTAGGTGCAATATCAACTACAGCCAGTGTTGCTAGAATATTAGAAAAAACCTATATGTAGGTTGTGGGGACGTAGGGCCACAATGTAGGGACATTTTCACTCAACACAATTTGTAATAATTTTTACATTTTGGTGGCTCAAGAGGAGGAAATTAGAAACCGGCAAGGCTTGATCTTTAACAATGTGTGGTAACAACAGTTACCACTAGTGGCAAAAAAAAATCTAACAAAATTTTAAGATTACTTAGAAATTTTTGTAAAAACTTTATTCCTGTAGAAAATTTGGTCAACATTTTATTTCTGTAGAAAATTCTGTCAAAATTGTATTTCTATAGATTTTTTTTAAAATATTTTTGCTATAAAAAATTTTCTCAAAATGTTATTTCTATGGAAGTTTTTTCTCAAAATTTTATTTCTATAGAATTTATTATCAAAATTTGATTTCTATAGAAAACTTTCTCAAAAAAATTTGTTTATAGAAACTTTTTCCAAAATGTTATTTCTATAGAGATTTAACAAAGAAAAAAAAAATACTATTTTTGGTAGAATTCTACCAACTGTATACTGAAACAAGTAAGGAAAGTCTAAAGTCGGACGGGGCCGACTATATTATACCCTGCATCACTTTGTAGATCTAAATTGTCGATACCATATCACATCCGTCAAATGTGTTGGGGGCTATTTATAAAGGTTTGTCCCAAATACATACAATTAAATATCACTCGATCTGGACAGAATTTGATAGACTTCTACAAAATCTATAGACTCAAAATTTAAGTCGGCTAATGCACTAGGGTGGAACACAATTTTAGTAAAAAAAAATATGGGAAACGTTTAAATCTGAAGCATTTTTAAAGAAACTTCGAAAAAGTTTATTTATGATTTATCGCTCGATATATATGTATTAGAAGTTTAGGAAAATTAGAGTCACTTTTACAACTTTTCGACTAAGCAGTGGCGATTTTACAAGGAGAATGTTGGTATTTTGACCATTTTCGACGAAATCAGAAAAACATATATATGGGAGCTATATCTAAATCTGAACCGATTTCAACAAAATTTGGCACGCATAGCAACAATGCTAATTCTACTCCCTGTGCAAAATTTCAACTAAAGCGGAGTTAAAAATTGGCCTCTGTGGTCATATGAGTGTAAGTCGGGCGAAAGTTATATATGGGAGATATATCTAAATCTGAACCGATTTCAACCAAATCTGGCACGCATAGCTACAATGCTAATTCTACTCCCTGTGCAAAATGTCAACTAAATCGGAGCAAAAAATTGGCCTCTGTGGTCATGTGAGTGTAAATCGGGCGAATGCTATATATGGGAGCTATATCTAAATCTGAACCGATTTCAACAAATTTGGCACACATAGCAACAATGCTAATTCTACTCCCTGTGCAAAATTTCAACAAAAGCGGAGTTAAAAATTGGCCTCTGTGGTCATATGAGTGTAAATCGGGCGAAAGCTATATATGGGAGATATATCTAAATCTGAACCGATTTCAACCAAATCTGGCACGCATAGCTACAATGCTAATTCTACTCCCTGTGCAAAATTTCAACTAAATCGGAGCAAAAAATTGGCCTCTGTGGTCATATGAGTGTAAATCGGGCGAAAGCTATATATGGGAGATATATCTAAATCTGAACCGATTTCAACCAAATTTGGCACGCATAGCTACAATGCTAATTCTACTCCCTGTGCAAAATTTCAACTAAATCGGAGCAAAAAATTGGCCTCTGTGCTCATGTGAGTGTAAATCGGGCGAAAGCTATATATGGGAGCTATATCTAAATCTGAGCCGATTTCAACCAAATTTGGCACGCATAGCTATAATGCTAATTCTACTCCCTGTGCAAAATTTCAACCAAATTGGGGTAAAACTCTGGCTTCTGGGACCGTATTAGTCCATATCGGGCGAAAGATATATATGTCAGCTATATCTAAATCTGAACCGATTTCAATAAAATTTGGCACACTTGACTATAGTACTAATTGTTCTTCTTGTGCAAAATTTTAAGCAAATTAGTGTAAAACTCTGGCTTCTGGGGCTATATAAGTCCATATCGGGGAAATATATATATGGGAGCTATATCTAAATCTGAACCGATTTCTTCCAAAATCAATAGGTATCTATTCTGAGCCAAAACACATACTTGTGCCAAATTTGAAGTCGATTGGACTAAAACTGCGACCTAGACTTTGATTACAAAAATGTGTTCACGGACAGACGGACATGGCTATATCGACTCAGGAGCCCACCCTGAGCATTTTTGTCAAAGCCACCATGTGTCTATCTCGTCTCCTTCTGGGTGTTGCAAACATATGCACTAACTTATAATACCCTGTTCCACAGTGTGGAGCAGGGTATAAAAATATCGGCCGATAGATAACATACATTATATAGTCAGAAATCGATATTTCTATGTGTTACACACGGAATGACAAACAACCATAGAATGGTTATGGGGGTATAATATGCGAAGTTAGCACAGTGCTTACATATTTAGATTTCAATGTGGTGATTCTTAACCCAAATACCTTGAAATAGTTTACGCTTTTTATTAATTTTTTGGTCATTAACCTTGCTACACTCAAAAAAAAGTTTACTTGGATCCAAAGATTTTAACCTTCCTTTAAGGATTTTGGTATTGATTCCGAGCCAAAGATGCGGCTTCTTTAAAAGAAAGACATTTTTAGGGACCTCCTTGGCTTTAAATCTAGGATCGATAAAATTAAAATTGGATACAGATCTCATTCATCGAATTTTTATTCTCTGTTTGCGATATATTAATAAAGGTATTCTTGTACAAACAAAATCCAGTTTCAAAATCCAAATTATGCCAAGTACTTCAAAGTAAAAACTGTTTTCTTAACGCTAAAAAAATAAAAACTTTAAACCAAAGATGCAAATCCCTAAAATAAGTCTTAGCCTATATTTACTTACTTCAAAGATCTACATCTTCAGCAGAGAGACGGAAAATGTCTAAATTTGTGTCCTAAATTTAATGGAAAAAAAATTGAAGCAAGGATTATAAACTTTCCTTTAATTAAAATCTCATTATTTTGAAGAATCTTGTCCTTAGCATTGCCTAAATTTCGAGTCCTAAAATTTAAATTGCATGATCTTCCATATTAGGTCAATATTTTTTTCAGTGTAGGAACATTTCGTTTAAGCCATTTCTTCCATAACCATTGAGCGCATTAAACAACAAACGTAAAACCGTTTTTTTGCTTTATTTTAAACATAGTCTAGTCAAGGTCAGAAAATATTTGCTTGTACTCAATAACACAGCCATAAATAATAGCTCCATAGCTTAAAAGTTTTTCCATAAAATGCTGAGAATTTTCGAGTGTCGTTAGTTTCAATTTGGGACATCATTTAAATCACAATGATTAAATTGAATCAAAAATCGAAATTTCTTTTGGGAGCACTTTGCCTTCTACAATTATTGGGTACTTGCAAATGTAATCAAAATTTAATGCGAATTGTTGGCGGCTCTGAAACGGGTATAGGAAATGTCCCCTATTTGGTTCAGATGTGGCATAAGGGAGTTTTTACATGTGGGGGTGCGTTAATTGCTCCTCGTTTTGTAGTCACAGCTGCTCATTGTACTGTTGATCTTAAACCAGGCCAACTAACTGTAGTAGGTGGGACCAGCACTCTATCCGGTTCTGGGATAAGACGTGGAGTTACCAAAATTATCCGACCCAAAGGATTTTCAATGAAAAATTTCAATAGAGATGTGGCTGTTTTGAAATTGAATTCACCTTTAACTGGCAGCAATATCAGCACAATTCCATTAAATACTCAACCATTGAGTGTGGGCATGTCTCTAAAAGTATCTGGATGGGGACGCATAAATGAGAATGCCAATAATGTTTCCAATCAATTGCGTACCGTCACTGTCCCCATTGTCGGCAAGAGTAGGTGTGCAGCTCAGTATCGTAATTATATACCCTTGACTGGATCTATGTTCTGTGCAGCCAGTCCGGGTAAAGATGCTTGCTCTGGAGATTCGGGTGGACCAGCTGTTTGTAATGGTCGCTTATGCGGTATTGTTTCATTTGGCAAAGGTTGTGCTCGATCCAACTATCCTGGAGTTTATACATCGATACGTAGTGTACAAAGTCTTATTAGAAGTTCTTTAACCAAATAGCATATAAATGAAATTTATTTATTTAGTTTAGCATAAAATACTTTAATGGTATGTTTAGGTTTATGGCGTGAAAATATACAATTAAAAAAAATATATTTTTAAACAAATTTTTTAGTCTACATATAAATTTGGTTTGATTTGTTGTTTAATTAGCAGGCCAACTATAGTTATAGCATTCACCACTATGTATACTAAAATTTTTGTTACCATCTCAACTCCTTCAAATTTGTTGGGAGTTATATAATGGTTTATATTCCCATACCCACATATATAAATCTGAACCGATTTGGAGACAATTTTTTATGCTCCCTGGGACGTAACACAATGTTAAAAAAAAAAACAAGTAAGGAAAGTCTAAAGTCGGGCGGTGCCGACTATATTATACCCAGCACCACTTTGTAGATCTAAATTTTCAATACCATATCACATCCGTCAAATGTGTTGGGTGCTATATAGAAAGGTTTGTCCCAAATACATACATTTAAATATCACTCGACTTGGACAGAATTTGATAGACTTTTACAAAATCTATAGACTCAGAATTTAAGTTGGCTAATGCACTAGGGTTGAACACAATTTTAGTAAAAAAATATTTGAAACATTTAAATCTGAAGCAATTTTAAGGAAACTTCACAAAAAATTTTTTATGATTTATCGCTCGATATATATGTATTAGAAGTTTAGGAAAATTAGAGTAATTTTTACAACTTTTCGACCAAGCAGTGGCGATTTAACAAGGAAAATGTTGGTATTTTGACCATTTTTGTCGAAATCAGAAAAACATTTATATGGGAGCTATATCTAAATCTGAACCGATTTCAATCAAATTTGGCACACACGACTATATGACTAATTGTACTCCTAGGGCAAAATATCAACCAAATTGGGCCAAAACTCTGGCTTCTGGGGCCATATAAGTCCATATCGGGCGAAAGATATATATATGGGAGCTATATCTAAATCTGAATCGATTTCAACCAAATTTGGCACGCATAGCTAAAATCCTAAATCTACTCCCTCTGCAAAATTTCAACCAAATTGGGCCAAAACTCTGGCTTTTAGGACCATATTAGTCCATATCGGGCGAAAGATATATGGGAGCTATATTTAATTCTGAACCGATTTCAATCAAATTTTGCACACTTGATTATACTACTAATTGTACTCCTAGTGCAAAATTTCAAACAAATTCGGCAAAAAATCTGGCTTTTGGGGCCATATAAATCCATATCGGGCGAAAGATATATATGGGAACTATATCTAAATCTGAACCGATTTCAATCAAATTTTGACTATACGACTAAGTGTTATGTTTGTACAAAATTTCAAGCAAATCGGTATAAAACTCTGGCAGCTGGGCCCATACTAGCCCAAATCGGGCGAAAGATATATATGGGAGCTATATCTAAATCTGAACCGATTTCTTCCAAAATCAATAGGGTTCTATTCTGAACCAAAGTAGGAATATGTGCCAAATTTGAAGGCGATTGGACTTAAATTGCGACCTAGACTTTGATCACAAAAATGTGTTCACAGACAGACGGACGGACGGACATGGTTATATCGACTCAGGGACCCACCCTGAACATTATTGCCAAAGACACCATGGTTCTATCTCGTCTCCTTCTGGGTGTTACAAACACATGCACTAACTTATAATACCCTGTTCCACAGTGTGGCGCAGGGTATAAAAACAGGGCATATACGGCCGTAAGTTCGGCCATGCCGAATATTATGTACTCTCCACCATGGATTGCATAGAAACTTTTACTAAAGACTGTCATCCACAATCGAATTAATTGGATGAAAAAGTCTGTTTTTCATATGTTTGGCTATAAACATTATATGTTTGGAACACAAATTTTAAAACACAATATTTTTGAGTGCAAGCATATAATGTTCATAAACTAGCATAACATGTTTTGGAGATATATGTTAATATGTTAGAACATATTATGTTTGGGACATAAAATGTTTGTAAATATAATATGCTTGGATGCAAACATATATCAATTTAGAAATAGCCTATAAACATATATGTGTTTAGTAGCTTGGAGCGCTATTTAACAGGGAGCGATATTGAATTAAGTTGGTGGTTGTTGCTTGTTATTACAAAATTAACATTTTATTTTTCCTTGGGCAATTGATCAGCTACTTCTTTGATCCTTACAAACTGTGTGGTCCGCTGTTCGAATCCCCGTCCGGCAAAAGGTAAAATTAAAATAAAAAAATGCATACAGTTGAATAATTTCTTCTACAATGTTTGTATTACAGAAAAAGGTGCTAAGAACTAAAAAATCTCGTGGAAGTGAGAAAGATGTGGGGGAATATACAATTGGGCAGAAACAAAATTTTGAGCATTCAGTTCGAAAACCTATGTTGTTAGCACCTATATTACCTGTTTATTTTCATAATTCATTATGATTGTAAATATATAAATAAATAAATAAATAAAATTTTGAGCACAATATTGTTTGGGAGAATTTTTTTTAGGGTGCAAAATGCTTCCAAACATATTATATGTTCACATAATAACATATTGTTTTTTGGAAGACAACATTATTGAATTTGGATGCAAAAATACAAAATGTTTGGAACTTAGACTACCCAAACATATATTGTTTAGACCAATATGCTTTCAAACATATTATATATTGGAAGAGATCAAACATATACATGTTTGGGCAATACCCAAAAATATATATGCTTGAAGCAAAATATGTTTGGGAGTATATGTTACAGAAGCGATTTTTTGTGAGCTTGTACGCTGTATATATTAAACAAAAAAAGGCCGATTAAATACGTAAATAATTCAGTTTGACAAAATTTTCTATAGAAATAAAATGTTAACAAAATTTTCTATAGAAATAAAATTTTGACAAAAATTTCTATAGCAAAAAAAATTTTGACAACATTTTCTATAGAAATTAAATTTTGACAACATTTTCTATAGAAATAAAATATTGTCAAAATTATCTATAGAAATAAAATCTTGACAAAATTTTAAGGTTCAAGTGTAGTTCACTTTGGGTTGAGTGAATTAGCCGAATGTATTCTGATAATTGGTTGATAGTTTTGCTACAAGTAGAAGATGTTGATGAGGAATGTGGTAATTCCGAAACAGCTGCACATCCAACCATCTTGCAGTCTATAGGGCTTTGTCCAATTAAATTTGACAAGCATACTTTTCCTCTGTTGGTTAAGTTACACTTATAGTTTAATCAATGCATGGTTTTAAGCTGAAATCAAAAAGAACAATAATGATTGAAGAGAAACCAACAAAATCAAACAAAACGAATAGTTATACAATTTTGAAAAAAATTTTCTACAGAAATATAATTTTGACAAAATTTTGTATAGTAATAAAATTTTGACCAAATTTTGTATAGTAATAAAATTTTGACAAAATTTTCTATAGTAATAAAATTTTGGCAAAATTTTGTATAGTAATAAAATTTTGACAAAATTTTTTATAGAAATAAAATTTTGGTTGATTATTTTTGGGGATCGGCTATATATAACTATAGACCGAGATGGACCAATTTTGGCATGGTTGTTAGCGGCCATATACTATCGGAAAGTACCAAATTTCACCACGTACCCAATTTCAACCGGGTCGGATGAATTTTGCTCCTCCAAGGGGCTCCGGAGGTCAAATCTGGGGATCGGTTTAATGGGGGTTATATATAATCAAGACCGGTATGGACCAATTTTTGCATGGTTGTTAAAGACCATATACAAACACCACGTACCAAATTTCAACCGGATCGGATGAATTTTGCTCTTCCAAGGGGCTCTGGAGGTCAAATCTGGGGACTGGTTTATATGGGGGCTACATATAATTATGGACCGATATGGACAAATTCCTGCATGATTGTCAGAGACCATTTACTAACACCACGTACCAAATTTCAACCGCATCGGATGAATTTTGCTCATCCATGAGGTTCCAGAGGTCACATCTGGGGATCGGTTTATACACCAATGTGAGCCAATTTTTGCATGGTTGTGAGAGACCATATACTAACACTATGTACCAAATTTCAGCCGGATCGGATGAAATTTGCTTCTCTTAGATGCTCCGCAAGCTAAATCGGGGGATCGGTTTATATAGGACTCATATCGGTTTTGGTAGGACTCACGCACACTCACGAAAAGAAAATTTGTACTCACGCACGCAAACTTCGTGACTCACGAAAAATACAGTGACTCACGAAAAATACCGTGACTCACGAAAAATATCGTGACTAATAATTTTATGATTAGTTTACCTTACCGACGAAGTGTCTGAGAACATGAGCATTATTAAAATCTAGAGTGTTATTAAACGCTTAACACCTCAAGTGTCACTAAAATTGTAATTGAATTTAACTCTTAAGCGTTTTATGTTGCTGAGCAGGAATATTTTCGTGAGTGTAATTCGTTACTCACGAAGATATTATTTTCGTGACTCACGCACGACATTTGGTTTGCTAATCACGCTCACGCACACTCACGCTGTTGTCATGAGCGTGACTCATGACTCACGCACGAATCACGAAAATTTTCGTCAGTCACGACAATTTCGTGTCACGTGCACACCTCTATTACAAACGGAGTGACAAAGTTAATAAACCCCCATCCAATGGTGGATGGTATAAAAAAAAGTAAGTAAAATCTAAGGTCGGTCATCGGCGACTATATTACACACTGCACCACTTTGTAAATCATTGTAGAAATGTTTTGGGTGCTATACGAGTATATACAGGTGTTTGTTTGTTCCTACACCCTCACAAAAAATCGCTTCTGTAACATATACTCCCAAACATATTTTGCTTCAAGCATATACATTTTTGGGTATTGCCCAAACATTTATATGTTTGATCTCTACCAATATATAGTATGTTTGAAAGCATATTGGTCTAAACAATATATATTTGGGTAGTCTAAGTTCCAAACATTTTGTATTTTTGCATCCAAATTCAATAATGTTGTCTTCCAAAAAACAATATGTTATTATGTGAACATATAATATGTTTGGAAGCATTTTGCAACCAAAAATATTATATGCTTAAAAAAAATTCTCCCCAACAATATTGTGCTCAAAATTTTATTTATTTATTTATTTATTTACAATCATAATGAATTATGAAAATAAACAGGTAATATAGGTGCTAACAACATAGGTTTTCGACCTGAATGCTCAAAATTTTGTTTCTGCCCAATTGTATATTCCCCCACATTTTTCTCACTTCCACGAGATTTTTTAGTTCTTAGCACCTTTTTCTGGAATACAAACATTGTAGAAGAAATTATTCAATTTTATGATTTTTTTTATTTTAATTTTACCTTTTGCCGGACGGGGATTCGAACAGCGGACCACACAGTTTGTAAGGATCAAAGAAGTAGCTGATCAATTGTCCAAGGGAAAATAAAATGTTAATTTTGTAATAACAAGCAACAACCACCAACTTAATTCAATATCGCTCCCTGTTAAATAGCGCTCCAAGCTACTAAACACATATATGTTTATAGGCTATTTCTAAATTAATATATGTTTGCATACAAGCATATTATATTTACAAACATTTTATGTCCCAAACATAATATGTTCTAACATATTAACATATATGTCCCAAACATGTTATGCTAGTTTATGAACATTATATGCTTGCACTCAAAAATATTGTGTTTAAAAATTTGTGTTCCAAACATATAATGTTTATAGCCAAACATATGAAAAACAGTCTTTTTCATCCGTGTATATACATATATTTATTTAAATCTGATTCGATCTGGACAAACTTTGTTAGTCTTCTACAAAATCTGTAGACTTAAAATTTAAGTCTGCTAATGACCTGGAGTGGAACACAATGTTAGTAAACATTTAAATCTGATGCAATTTTAGGCAACTTCGCAAAATTGTATTTATGATTTATTGATGGATAGATATGTATTAGAGGAAAATTCCATTAAAGAAAAATTGGAGTCTTTTTTACAAGTTTTGGACTAAGCAGTGGTGTTGTTACAAGGAAAATGTTGGTATTTAAACTACACTGAAAAAAAGCATACTCGGTTCCAAAGATTTTGTCTTTACTTTAAAAAATTTGGTATTGATTCCGAGCCAAAGAAGCGGAGAATACAAGTAAGGATACTTTTAAGACACAATTCTCTTTTAAATTTAGGTCTTGTGTACTTGCTTCTAGGAAGCAAATTTTAATTTTTCGCCGTCTCAGCTTTTTTCTTCATATGCTATCAAAGTCCTTTAAAAACGAGTTAACGGCAACTTTATTTTCCAAATTAAGACTCGACTTCCAGTAGAAATTATGCTATGTTTGAAGTAAAAAACTTCTTTAAAATAAAGTTTTGAAAAACATGTCCTATATTTGAACGATTTTTTTCTTTGTAGTCAAGATGCAAAAAGACAACAAATTTAAAGACAATTTCATTAAATTTAAAGAATTTTTCTGAATTATTAAAGTCAAGTTGACCTTAGCCTATAAATTTTTTCTTTCATGTTAAGATACCTATTTTTAAGTCAAATCACTTAATTATAAGGACAATTCGACTTCATTGAAAAGTTTATCGACTTTTGGACAAGGAAAATAACTTTATTTTAGAGGAATGCGTCTTCTATGCTAAGTAAAATTTGTATTCGTATTTTAAAGACATGAAATCTTTGACCTCACGGTAATATTTTTTTGAGTGTAGGAACTGTAATTTGCTCCCAAAATTACATATACGGACAGGCAGACAGACGGACCTCGCTAAATCGGCTCAGTATTTAATTATAAGACGATTGGTTAATTATAAGACGTTGGGTTTTAGACTGTACTTTCTTGGCGTTACATACAAATGCAAAAACTTATTATATCCCGTACCACAGTAATGGTGAAGGGTAAAAATATGAATTATATGTTACTCGTAAGGGTATCCTTACTTCAATTTCCCGCTTCCTTAGCTCGGAATCAATACCAAACCAAGACAAAATCTTTGAAACCGGGCTTGTTTTCTTCAGTGTGACTACTGAACGTTATTTTAAAATGAAAGCGCAATAAAATACATGGTCTTATTTTCTATTCTACATTTCATTTAAAAAGCTCTTGTATGTTAACAGGTACTAAGTTGGTGTTTGCACAAATGTTATTTTTATACTATTCAGAACAATGTTTGTCAATGATGTTTATCTACCTACTTAAGGTGACGTCCAAAATTTGCAAATTTGCTATATACTTTTGGCAACAATGGAAGATATTTTAGCAAAAAAAAAAAAAAATTATATAAAGGGTCTTGAGTTCAGCCGAAACTTTAATACCCATCACCAATATTTGAATAATTGGAATAAAGACATTCTTCGAAGTAGATCGATTCAAATGGTATGCTTCCCGAAGATAAATGTAACATAAAGAAATTTTACTTGTAGTTTTGTGCAATTTAGATGAGCAGTGCGCCTTCTACACTCTCAAGAAGTTAAATCGTGAGACCTGTATAGATAAGGATTATATAAAACCCTTTCCGATATAAACAAAATTCGATACAGGTATAAAATTATCTGATAAGAAAATTTTATTTTTATGAAACTTCTATGATTGAGAAATATGTACAGAATGAATATTTTATTTTTAGTTGTCACAATTATTATTTAGAAGCCTACTCGATTTAAACCAAGTAGTAGATGGATGCCCCACACAGGTTTTTTGACACAAGTATTTGTTATTGGTATAGGTTGGATTGTATTGCAGATGGGCCTTATCGGACCACTTTTAGGTATAGTCCCCATATAAACCGACCGCAAGATTCGCAGATCCTCTTGGAAGTGCAAATTCCATACGATCCGGTTTACATGTGGTAGACGATATTAATATATGTCCTCTAACAACTATGCAAAAATTGAACGACATAGGTTTATAATTATTTATAGTCCCCATTGGTTAGGGGAGGTTAAGTATAGTTGCAGCCGAGTCCGCTACTTAGAGAAGCTTTAAAACACTCACAAACGTCATCAGCATTACACAGAAAAATTTGTTGACGAAAAATTTTCCAATTAAAGGCTTGAGTTTAAAAAAATATTCCATCAAAAATTCTATTGATTCAACAAGTGTTTTAATAGAAACAAAAATCAATCACAAAAATTAATATTATCAATTAATTTTTTAATTGGATCGATAATTTTTTAATTGATACTACATTTCTGTGATTAAACACATTTCAAAAGAAAAATTTATTGGATAAATTAATTACAAATGGAATGGCAAAATTATTATATACCTTTATATACACCCATCACCATTCTATGATGATGGCTATAAACATGATTCTTCACACAGATGAAAATCGGAAAATGTTACCCCGATCAGGAGTATAAAGAACATTTCATTGAAATTAAGCCTGTGGCATGTTTTCATTTATACAATTAAAACAAGTAAGGAAAGTCTAAAGTCGGGCGGGGCCGACTAAATTATACCCTGCACCACTTTGTAGATCTAAATTTTCGATGCCATATCATATCCGTCAAATGTGTTGGGTGCTATATATAAAGGTTTGTCCCAAATACATACATTTAAATATCACTCGATTTGGAAAGAATTTGATACACTTTTACAAAATCTATAGACTCAAAATATATGTTGACTAATGCACTATGGTGGAACACAATTTTAGTAAAAAAAAAAAAAAAATATGGGAAACATTTAAATCTGAAGCAATTTTAAGGAAACTTCGCAAACGTTTATTTATGATTTATAGCTCCATATATATTTATTAGAAGTGTAGGAAAATTAGAGTCATTTTTACAACTTTTCGACTAAGCAGAGGCGATTTTACAAGGAAAATGTTGGTATTTTGACCATTTTTGTCGAAAACAGAAAAACATATATATGGGAGCTATATCTAAATCTGAACCGATTTCAACTAAATTTGGAACGCATAGCGAAAATGCTAATTCTACTCCCTGTGCAAATACTAAATCGGAGCAAATAATAGGCCTCTGTGTTCATATGAGTGTAAATCGGGCGAACGATATATATAGGAGCTATATCTAAATCTGAACCGATTTCAATAAAATTTGGCACACTTGGCTACACTACTAATTGTACTCCTATTGCAAAATTTCAACCAAATTGGTGTAAAACTCTAGCTTCTGGGTCCGTATGAGTCCATATCGGGGGAAAGATATATATGGGAGCTATATCTAAATCTCTACCGATTTCTTCCAAAATCAATAGGGTTCTATTCTGAGCCAAAACACAACCTTGTGCCAAATTTTAAGTCGATTGGACTAAAACTGCGACCTAGACTTTGATTACGAAAATGTATTCATGGACAGCTATATCGACTCAGGAGCCCACCCTGAGCATTTTTGCCAAAGACACCATGTGTCTATCTCGTCTCCTTCTGGGTGTTGCAAACATATGCACTAACTTATAATAATCCACAGTGTGGCGCAGGGTATAAAAATATTTATTAGAATAGAAGGTTACATTATTAGTAATAAAAGTTTCATCATTTGATAGGTAGCCATCTGGATATGCCTCTTGTCAAAAACTCTTTAAACCAAAAGGATCATTAGGGCGAGTTTTGGGGGTACATATCGACCCACGGATTATATTTTCTTAGTCCACGCTATGCCATAAATATCTTCCACTGTGCTTTCAAACTAAATTCATATAAAACCCAAGCGACTGTTGATCATTCCTAAGAATAGAAAGAAGTTCATTCTCCAAAGATGGCCCTCAAAAGTTTTAGATATATTTGTGCAACACTCTGCCTTGTGCTTTTTCCTTCTGCTATAGTTGCGGTAGAGGATTTTGCTCGCATTGTAGGCGGTGACATTATACCCATATCCAACGCTCCATATTTGGTTCAACTATGGAAAGACGAAGAATTTATATGTGCTGGCTCATTGATTGCAGAGGATATGGTGCTGACATCTGCTCATTGTTTAGTGGATAGCAAAGCTCCTGAAATAACAGTAGTTGGTGGTGCCTCAACTCTCAGCGATGCAGGTGTCAGTCGTAAGGTAGTCAAAATTTCCAGACCCAAGGCCTATTCAGAGGAAAATCCTAAAATGGATGTTGCTGTCATGAAATTGGAATCTCCCATGGAAGGTGATGATATTGCAACAATACCCTTAAATGATGTTCCCCTTAAAGTTGGTCAAATAATGCAGGTTTCTGGGTATGGTCTAAAGAGCGAGTTTGCTAAAAATCCTACTGGAGAATTGCACACGATTTTTGTACCCATACTGACACGTCAATCGTGTGCTGATTATTACAAAAATATCTTCAAGCTACCCGAAACGATGTTCTGTGCTGCGAAAGCTGGCTTGAAAGATCATTGCTTTGGTGATTCTGGTGGTCCTGCTGTAAGCAATGGTAAATTATGTGGTATTGTTTCAAGAGCAGTTGGTTGTGCCCGTATTGAATATCCTGGTATTTATGTTGGTACATTGGCTGTTTCGACATTCATAAATAATGCCATGGCCAATTTGGCAAGTGCTTAGTGGTATTTTTTCTTTATTTCCCAAGATTCGACAAGATGAGTTAACTTTGGATACAAAGAAAAAAAAAAGCAAAATTTCAAAGTTAATAAAAAACCACCAACATTTTTGCGATTTTTTTATATGTACATAAATCAACAGCCACAAATATTTTAAGATCAAAGGTTTATATAATTTTTTTTTTTGCAACCACAATATAATCGTGTTGAAATAATCACATATCGCTGTTTACATCCTTGTTGCAGGAGCTCGAGTAGTTTATTAAATTTCAGGTGAAAAGCCCGTAGCCGAAATAAATCTGTGGGCTGATTGCAATAGAATTTCAGGGGGGTTTGATGACAGATATTCTCCTAAGCAGATCTGTTATAGTAGTACGATTCCCGAAGACAAATTTAAAGATCTTACCTATGAAGACTAAATTAGATTCTGGATTTATAAAAACCATTTTGTTGGAGTTTTAGAGTTATAATCAAATCAAACATCTCTTGTAAGTGTGCAAGAAAACGATGAAGTATCACCTTGATTTGAAATCTAAAATCTGTAGATTTTTAACTCCAATATTCAAATGATTACGAAAAGTGAAATCTGGAAATTTTACTATTAGTTGCATTCAATTTTCATGATCAATGCGCCTTCTATACCCTCAAGAAGTGAAATAGGTCTATATAGAGGCCTTGAATCATATGAATTTTTTATCTATGCCACTGATGAGTACATGGAACAACTAGCTAATATTTATAACAAAATATACGCAGAGAGTAGGATGAAGAATTCCTGAAGACAATAATATTCCCTATTCATAAGAAAGGAAGAATGGATGAACCGCCAAACTACTGAGGCATTTCATTCATGATCTGTGTTGCAAAAATATTTATGGGCATACTAAACGAAAAGCTAGTGCAATGGGCGGAGGAAAACCACATATTGGATGAGTGTCAGGCAGGATTCCGAATGGGTTATTCCACAATGGTAAATATATATAACCTATCAACTATAATACATTATAAGCTCACTGAAAAGAAAAAGGTTTATGTTTTCTTTGTTGAATTCCGAGCCGCCTTTGACAAGATTTCTCGTAGGCTACTTCTGTACAAACTCTGCCCGATGGGGATCTCTTACAAATGTGTACAAATTATAGACGCTGTATACAGATGTACACAGTCCGCCGTTTGGTTGGAGAGGAGTTGTCTGAATATTTTTACACTGAAGCAGGTGTAAAACATGGGCGTCTTATATCCACTACTGTTCTCATTCTACATCAATGACTTGAATGACTCAATGTGTGGAGGTTTGTATATAGAAGGGTGGTACTAACTCCAAGGATGACGTTCACGAAACACATTCGGTTGCAAGAGTGTTATCAATGCCACGTGGAAAAACTTCTTGAAAAGAAACGAAACATTTAAGAAAAATATAACATTTAAACAAAAATATAGCTTATATATGTCTGTTGAATCGTGTGTTGGCCAAATTTGGGGATATGGACATTTCGAAGCAGTTGATGAACTACAACGCTTCTTTCTAAAACTAGCACTAAATTTGCCCGAAACCGCACCAAACTATGCACTTTACATAGAAACTGGCCTAGAACAAAGCCATTTATATACATTTCAACTTCATATGAGCTACGTACTCAACATATTGGTGGATAAAATATCCCGGGCTTACAAGGAACAATCATTACAAAAAGCACTGCAGCGTCAGTCCTGACTCAAACTTTAATATGAACCAGATTAGGTAGATATTTAAAGCACGTGTAGATCTAACTTACCTAAATGCCAACCTGAAAATCCTAAATCTGAGTGACACAGACCGATGTACTTTATGTAATTTAGGTGAGAAGGATACGATATGACACTTCCTAGGAATATGTCCCATACTATGAAGCCATCGATTACAGGTTTTTAACATACCGGCATTGACGAGACTGAAGTTACCGACATTTTGGGAGGACGAGAGATAGATGATAGATGAAACTTATAAAATATATAACAAGCGCATTTCAATACCGCAAGTTAATAATTACTGAATATTGTTAGAAATTATTTTAAAATAATATGCATAAATCCCTTAAAATTGATAAATATGTACATATATGTATAAACTGGCTGACGACTTATTGTCATAACCGTATGTCTTTGTATCAACTGCTAACAAATTTTTGCGAATAACTTGTAAACATTTATAATTGAAATAAAGATACCACTACACTACTACTACTATCGTACTACTAGAGACCTTGGGCTTATAAAAACCGTAGTTATTATTCGATTTTCCCGAAATTGTAACGGATTTACTTTTTATCGGTCCATTGCAAACGGTTTCTAGAAGCCCAAGACCCCAAATCGGGGGGTCGTTCTATATGTAGGCTATAGCAAACCATAGACCGACGAATACCATATTGGACATACCTATTTACGGTCCTAAAATACCTTTAGATTTCCAAAATTTGGGTATATGTGGGAGCTATATCTAAATCTGGACCGATTTCAATCAAATGTAGCGCACTTGGATATACTACTAATTGTACTCCCTTTGCAAAATTTCAAACAAATCAGGGTAAACTCTGGCTTCTGGGGCCATATAAGTGCATATATATATAGGAAGAAGGATATATATGGGAGCTATATCTAAATTTGAACCAATTTCTTCGAAAATCAATAGGGTTCTGACCAAAACCAGAAACATGTGCCGAATTTGAAGTCGATTGAACTAAAACAGCGAACTGGACTTTGATTACAAAAATCTGTGGACGCACGGACAGACGATCCAGAGAAATATTGCCAAAGACACCATACAGAGAATGAAGCCGCCGAGTCGTGTCGCTGATTTCAGTCGCCGCCGACCACTTTTTGCCAGTCGACGCCGCCGCCGAATGTGTCGACTCATCTCGACTCAAATTAAGCCGCCACTTAATCAAAAATATCGATTTAACTCAGAAAAATATAATAATAATTGTAGTATTTTTGCCAAAATGTTGAACTTTCCATCCACAATCAATCAATTTCAAACTGCTATAAAATTTTTGCAAATATTTAGCTCAGAAAATTTTAACTAAATGTAAATTTGATAGTAAGATTGGTAGTACAACTAATCTCATTACCATTCGAATAACTTCAAATTTATTTTATAATGGATGATTGTGCGCCGCCGAATGGACAAATTTATATCGGCTTAGCCGTCAAGCCGCCGCCTCCGCCAGAGGTAAAACTTTAGTGTCAGCCGCCGCCGACAAAAATGGGTCGGCTTCATTCTCTGACACCATATGTCTATCTCGTCTCCTTCAGGGTGTTTCAAACATATCCACTGTTCTGTAGCACGCAGGGTATACAAATATGTGATGATAATCAATATTTCAGTAAATTACTTAATACGATATAAATCGTGCAACTTGTAGTTATTTACGATCCGAAATCCGCAAAAGTTTCCAAAGAAATTGTTGTACAACTTGCAACAAGCATGCGAACCCCCTTAATGAATACGAACCAGGTACCGATAACACTACCAATCGATTATTGTACTACTTGATCGATTCACCTATATCTCATCACTGATGCAAATATTTAATGAGACAAATAGCTTTTATGGCGTTCGTATGTATGGTCATATAAATATATGAAAAATTTAAAAAAATAAACGCGAGAAAAAACTAAACCAATCAATAGAATAATGGGAAATATCAAACACAAGAAAAAAGGGGGATCGGTGTATGGCAGTGGTGAATTGTGTGCCATTTGTTTTTGTGGCCACAAACAAAAAGTCAGACGGCACAAAGCGAAATAAATAGCACAAAGCGAAAAAGCAGGTACAATCACTTTTTTTGACAAGAATTCACTACAACGTACCACTTTGATATCACAATCAGCGTTGCCATTTTGGTCCAATGGTCCAAAAATTTTTAATTTTTAAATTTGGTCCGATGGTCGGACCAAACGGAATTTAGCCCATTTTTAAAATTTTGGTAAAATTTATTAATTTTTTTATAAGTATTTTAATTTTTATTACATATTCAATAATATTTTCAAAACTATGGGATTAGATACCAATTAAAACTACAGAAAATTGTATGAAAATTCCAGAAGTTACCTCTAGAGATCGGTCGTAATGGGGCTACACCAATATAAACCAAATATGTGTTTGTTATGGTCTTAAAATACCCCTAAGTAGAAAGTTGAAATCAATCTTTTCTAGAATTGAATTTCGACTTTTGATGTTAGCCAAAATAGACTTTAAAAATTCGACCTTTCAAAAATCTACTTTTTCCAAATTTAAACAAGTATATACGGCCGTAAGTTCGGCCAGGCCGAATCTTATGTACCCTCCACTATGGATTGCGTAGAAACTTCAACGAAAGACTGTCATCCACAATCGAATTACTTGGTTTGTGGTATCTTAAAACTTCTTAACATCGGTTTCTAAATTGTGAGTTAGTCCATACGTGGTATATATTAGACAAAAAAGTAATGCATAGGTAAGTCTACAAATAATTTTTGTGTGATTGTGGATCGATTTATCTGAGGGCTATATATAACTATAGACCGATATGGACCTAGTTAGGCATGGTTGTTAACGGCCATATACTAGCACAATGTACCGAATTTCTACTGACTTGGATGAAATTTGCTCCTCCAAAAGGCTCCAAAACTAAATCTCGGGATCTGTTTATATGGGGGCTATATATGATTATGGAATGGTATGAAACACTTTTGGCATGGTTGCTAAATATCATATACTACCACCACGTACCAAATATCAACCAGATCGGATGAATTTTGCTTCTCCAAAAGGCACCAGAGGTCAAGTATGGGGATCGGTTTATATGGGGCCTATATATAATTATGGACTGATATGAACCAATTCCTGCATAGTTGTTGGATACCATATACTAACATCACATACCAAATTTCAACCGAATCGGATGAATTTTGCTCTTCCAAGGGGCTCCGGAGGTCAAATCTGGGGATCGGTTTATATGGGGCCTATATATAATTATTGAAGGATTTCGACCAATTTTTGCATGGCTGTTTGAGGCCATATATTAACACCACGTACCAAATTTCAACTGAATCAGATGAATTTTGGTCTTCCAAGAGGCTCCGGAGGTCAAATCTGGTGATCGGTTTATATGGGGGCTATATATAATTATGAACCGATGTGGACCAATTGTTGCATGGCCATTAGAGACCATATACTAACACCATGTACCAAATTTCAGTCGGATCGGATGAAATTTGCTTCTCATAGAGGCTCCACAAACCAAATCGAGGGGTCGGTTTATATGGGGGCTATATATAATTATGGACCGATGTGGACCAATTTTTGCGTGGTTGTTAGACACCATATACTAACACCATGTACCAAAATGCTCAGATTGACTAAGAATTTCACCACGACCCAGAATATATATACTTTATGGGATCTTAGAGCATCCTATGGTGGAGGGTATAAAAAAAGTTGAAAAATTGACGTTTTGGTTCCTATGCCAACCGCTAAATCAAATTGAACATTTCTAGTTTACTTATACAATTATTTTTCGAGCTTTATGGACCGATATAGATTAAAGAACATGGTTAATAGAGCCATTGAAAAGAAAACGCCAGATACAAATCTATACACACACAGAGAAGGAATATGATCACCACAAACATGTTTCCAGAGCAAAATGTTTTTTTTTTGTATGGTGACCATGTAACATGTTTGTCATTAAAATGTTATTTTCTCGTCAAATATAACCTGCTTGCCGAAATCAGATACATGATTTCCGAGAAAATAACATGTTTGCGAAAACCATGTTACATGGTCACCACCCAAAAATAACATTTTGCTCTTAAAACATGTTTGAGGTGATCATATTCCTTCTCTGGGTGCACGCCTGGACTGTACACGTTTCGGTTCGGGCGAATGAACCTTTCCACAGCCTTTAGTATAGATCTGGCTGGGAGAGATAACTCAATTTTGGGCCCTTTATGCTAAATCCTTATGGAGAAAACATTTGGGAAATTTCCTCTTACAAATTGAATCATCTTTTCTCCCACTGTACATCATCTTTTCATATAACTTACAAGTCCCTTAATCTTATTTTTATTTCGTTTTGTTACATAGTAATGCAACAACACGAAATTTATTTTTAGAAAGCTAATTTGTTAGAATTCACCTAAGTGGTGAACAGTCGAACCTAAGTGGTGAACAGTTGTTTCTACAGTCAACTACAACATGTGACAATTTACAGAAACTGGTTTCCAGGATACAACAACAATTCTAACGCGTACATTAGTCGTGTTCTTCCTAGTTTTACGACGGGCTCATCGTTGCTTATTATATTTCATGTTAGCCTGATACCGAAACAGGCAATTGACGTCCAAATGCATTATATCTAATTATACAATTATTTTTCGAGCTTTATGGACCGATATAGATTAAGGAACATGGTTAATAGAGCCATTGAAAAGAAAACGCCAGATACAAATCTATACACGCCTGGACTGTACATGTTTCGGTTCGGGCGAATGAACCTTTCCACAGCCTTTAGTATAGATCTGGCTGGGAGAGATAACTCAATTTTGTATAATTAGATATAATGCATTTGGACGTCAATTGCCTGTTTCGGTATCAGGCTAACATGAAATATAATTTCTAGTTTACTTTATTATTTAATAAAAGCACTATGTACAACAATAAATTATTTTGTAAGGCATTTTTCTACAAAATTGGAAATTTGGTCCGATGGAGGAAATTTTGGTCCGATTTTGGAAAAAATTTGGTCGAAAGAAATATGTCGTTGTGCCAACGTTGATCACAATACACCATTTCCAATCTATCTTTTCTGATTGCTCCAAACGAATGCGATTATTATTATTTGATTTATTTATTATTTATCTTATAACACAACGAAATATCGATTTCCAACTAAAGGGTGATTCTTTTGAGGTTAGGATTTTCATGCATTAGTATTTGACAGATCACGTGGGATTTCAGACATGGTGTCAAAGAGAAAGATGCTCAGTATGCTTTGACATTTCATCATGAATAGCCGAACGATCTGCCACAACGTCGAATTTTCAGTGAATGGGCCCTAGAAAAGTCGGCAGAAAATCCGCTTTTTTATCGACAAATTTTGTTCAGCGATGAGGCTCATTTCTGGTTGAATGGCTACGTAAATAAGCAAAATTGCCGCATTTGGAGTGAAGAGCAACCAGAAGCCGTTCAAGAACTGCCCATGCATCCCGAAAAATGCACTGTTTGGTGTGGTTTGTACGCTGGTGGAATCATTGGACCGTATTTTTTCAAAGATGCTGTTGGACGCAACGTTACGGTGAATGGCGATCGCTATCGTTCGATGCTAACAAACTTTTTGTTGCCAAAAATGGAAGAACTGAACTTGGTTGACATGTGGTTTCAACAAGATGGCGCTACATGCCACACAGCTCGCGATTCTATGGCCATTTTGAGGGAAAACTTCGGAGAACAATTCATCTCAAGAAATGGACCGGTAAGTTGGCCACCAAGATCATGCGATTTGACGCCTTTAGACTATTTTTTGTGGGGCTACGTCAAGTCTAAAGTCTACAGAAATAAGCCAGCAACTATTCCAGCTTTGAAAGACAACATTTCCGAAGAAATTCGGGCTATTCCGGCCGAAATGCTCGAAAAAGTTGCCCAAAATTGGACTTTCCGAATGGACCACCTAAGACGCAGCCGCGGTCAACATTTAAATGAAATTATCTTCAAAAAGTAAATGTCATGGACCAATCTAACGTTTCAAATAAAGAACCGATGAGATTTTGCAAATTTTATGCGTTTTTTTTTTAAAAAAAAGTTATCAAGCTCTTAACAAATCACCCTTTATATGAAGTACATATATTTTTTATCGGGGAGAAATTCTAATACGGCGTTCTCACCAAGCATGTTTTCGGGTTTGAAATGATTTCCCTTTATAAGCATATCAAAACGAGTCGTTTTCCCCATATAAAAACCTTAGTTCAAAAGCACAAGTTTTCCTCAAAAACACGTCAATTTTACAATGTGAAAATTTGTTGGTTTTAGCGGTAGTGGTATTTGTTTGAACAAACGTTGTGTATATTTGAATTTAGAGTAAATGGGAATTTCGAGTTTCCATGGTAACTATGAAACTAAAACATCTTAATTCAATGTGAACGGTGCAATATTTTGGAAAAACGAATGAGGGAAACGAGTCAGTGGGAACATAGCATAAAACGATATAACCATGTATTGCCTACTTAATTTTATGGAACAAATTTTATATTATTTGTTTTTCAGCTGTTTTCTTCGTTTGCTCTCAAAGTACTCTAAAACTGTGTTAACGACAACTTAATTTTCCAACTACATGCACACAAACAAATATCACAAAAATGTTTCCAATTAATATTTTAATCGAGTTTAAAAAAAATTTTCAATTTTTTTTTAATTAAACTAAAATCAATTAAGAAAGTAATAAAAAAAAAAACAAATATATACGGCCGTAAGTTCGGCCAGGCCGAAGCTTATGTACCCTCCATCATGGATTGCGTAGAAACTTCATCTAAACAATGCCATCCACAATCGAATTACTTAAGTTGCGGTAACGCTTGCGATAGGTTAGGTTAGGTTATGTGGCAGCCCGATGTATCAGGCTCACTTAGACTATTCAGTCCATTGTGATACCACAGTGGTGAACTTGCCGATGGCTTGCCGATGGCAAGGTATCTTAAAACCTCCTAACACCATCTTCTAAATTGTATGTAAGTCCATACGTGGTATATATTACATCAAAAAAGATCGATCCAATACGTATATAATTCAGTTTGACAAAGTAGACATAAAATGTTGACAAAATTTTCTACAAAAATAAAATTTTAACAAAATTTTCTATAGAAATAAAATTTTCACAAAATTGTCTATAGAAATAAAAATTTTTACAAAATTTTCTACAGAAAGAAAATTTTGACAAAAATTTCTAAAGAAATAAAATTTTAACAAAATTTTCAATAAAAATAAACTTTTGACAAAATTTTCTATAGAAATAAAATCTTGGTAGATTATTTTTGGCTCGAGTGGCAACCATTATGAACCGAATAAAATTTGAACAAAAGTTTCTATAGAAATAAAATTTTGACAAAATTTTCTATAGAAATAAAATTTTGACAACGATGAAAATTTTATTATGAACAGAATAAAATTTTAACAAAATTTTCTCTAGAAATAAAATTTTGGCAAAATTTTCTATAGAAATAAAATTTTGGTAGATTATTTTTGGCTTTAGTGACAACCATGATTATGAACCGCTAAGGACCAATTTTTGTGTGATTGGACCAATTTTTGTATGGTTGTTAGCGACCATATACTAACACCACGTGCCTAATTTGAACCGGATCGGATGAATTTTGCTCCTCCAAGAGGCTCCGGAGGTCAAATCTGCAGAATGTTTTATATGGGGGCTATATATAATTATGGACCGATATGGACCAATTCTGGCACGGTTGTTAAAGATCATATACTAACACCATGTTCCAAATTACAACCGGATTGGATGAAATTTGCTTCTCTTGGAGACTTCGCAAGCCAAATCTGGGGATCGTTTTATATGGGGGCTATATATAATTATGAACCGATGTGGACCAATTTTTGCATGGTTGTTAGAGACCATATACCAATATCATGTACCAAATTTCAGACGGATCGGATGAAATTTGCTTCTCTTTGAGGCTCTGCAACCCAAATCTTGGGGATCGGTTTATATGGGCGCCATATATAATTATGGACCGATGTAGACCAATTTTTGTACGGTTGTTAGAGACCATATACCAATACCATGTACCAAATTTCAGCCGGATCGGATGCAATTTGCTCCTCTTTGAGCCTTCGTAAGCCAAATCTGGAGATCGGTTTATATGGGGTCTATATATAATTATGGACCGATGTGGACCAATTTTTGCATGGTTGTTAGAGACCATATACCAACATCATGTACCAAATGTCAGCCCGATCGGATGAAATTTGCTTCTCTTTGAGGCTTCGCAAGTCAAATCTGGGGATCGATTTATATGGGGGCTATATATAATTATGGACCGATGTGGACCAATTTTTGCATGGTTGTTAGAGACCATATACCAACACCATATACAAAATTTCAGCCGGATCGGATGAAATATGCTTCTGTTAGAGGCTCCACAAGCCAAATCTGAGGGTTCCTTTATATGGGGGCTATACGTAAAAGTGGACCGATATGGCCCATTTTCAATACCATCCGACCTACATCGAAAACAACTATTTGTGCCAAGTTTCAAGTCGATAGCTTGTTTCGTTCGGAAGTTAGCGTGATTTCAACAGACGGACGGACGGACATGCTTAGATCGACTCAGAATTTCACCACGACCCAGAATATATATACAAATTGAATGACAAAGTTAATATACCCCCATCCTATGATGGAGGGTATAAAAAATCAATAACAAAGAGTTGCCAGTTCGTCGGCCTGAAATCGCCAAACGGGTTGCCATATTGTTTTACCATTTTGGATTTGTTTTTGGTAATGTGTTGTCAACTTTTTCGTACCACCAAATATTTAATTTTCACAAGCTCAAAAATTGATTTTTTGCGTGAGATTTCGGCCATATGGCCCAATGTGCAATGGATCAAAATATGGCGAGTAATGCTGTAATAGGAGCACTAATTGAATAGAAACGAATATTGTATAAATAAACAAAATATCTAATAAATCATCTAAATAAGATTACATGCAAATTAATTTCACACTTAAAATAGAAATAAATGTAGGTTGTTTAAGGGAGTTGGATTCGTGAATTACGTTATAATAGACAATTCCCATTAGGTTCGAAATCTACAAAAAGTGGATTTTAAGTCCTTTTTTATAAGGCAAATTTCATTTGAAATCTAGTTTAAGTGCATTTTTGAATTCCTCAGATCTTTTCCACCCATTATTTGATACGACTTCATAAAAATATAATCGCCTTCATATATATTTTTGTACTTTTAATTTAGTTTTTCGGTGAAAAAAAAAACCAAACATAGTACTCACCTTAAGAAAGCATTTATTTAAAACAATATGATAATATCATTAATTTAAAACACAATTATTATGAAATATGTGTGATAAAAATTTCTTAACGGAAAAATTTTCAGAATTAACGTTAGGTTAGGTTAGGTTAGGTGGCAGCCCGATGTATCAGACTCACTTAGACTATTCAGTCCATTGTGATACCACATTAGTGAACTTCTCTCTTATCACTGAGTGCTGCCCGATTCCATGTTAAACTCAATGACAAGGGACCTCCTTTTTATAGCCGAGTCCAAACGGCGTTCCACATTGCAGTGAAATCACTTAGAGATGCTTTGAAACCCTCAGAAATGTCACCAGCATTACTGAGGTGGGATAATCCACCGCTGAAAAACTTTAGAATTAACGTTAGATTACATATTATTTTTCATTTTTTAAGTAAATGCTCAATTATTTGAATAATTATACCTAATGGTACCATAATTTATTCTATTTTATTAAGTTATTAACAGCCAACTGCCTAAAAATTTGAGAATAATAATTCGAAAATTACAGAGAAGTGTTTTTTTTTTGTCTTTAGAAGTTAGTCATTATTATTCGCCGCAATGTAATGCAACGTGTAATGACAGCTTTGCTCGTGGTAATGGCAATTGTAATGGGTTATCTAGTCTTTGCTGGGTGGTGTCTTTGGCAATATTGCCGTCTGTCTGTGAACACATTTTTGTAATAAATGTTTAGGTCGAAATTTTAGTCCAATCGATTGATTTACTTAAAATTTTGCACAAGGAGTGCAATTGATAGTGTCGTAAAGTGTGCCGAATTTGGTTAAAATCGGTTCAGTTTTAGATATAGCTCTCATATATATGTCTTTCGCCGCATATTCACTTATATGGCCCCAGAATCAGGAGTTTTTTCTTGATTTGCTTTAAATTTTGTACATTGAGTAGAATAAACGTTCTCGATATACAATTTTGGTTGAAATCGGTTCAGATTTAGATATAGCTCCCATATATATGTTTTCGGCAAAACTGGTCAAAATACCATTGTAATGACTCCAATTTTCCTATACTTCTAATACATATCCATCGACCGATAAAACGTAAATACACTTTTGCGAAATTGCCTAAAACTATTTCCGATGATTCGATTGATTATTTGATATGCGTTAACAGTCGTCTTGGGATATCACACCGCCGTCGGAGTTGCCATTACAACGTCTAATGATTATTTCAAGACTTTCCTGACCAAATTACAAACGTTTTGATTTTTGGCGAACGCTTCTGTTTCATTTCGTTACCGTTAACGATTTTGAAACGTCATTTTTTTATATTCGTGTCCCACCATCATAAGCTGGTGGGTACAATAAGGACTTCTAACTTCAGTGAACATCTCAAAGATAAGCTTACTTTTTATCGAGCATTCCCTACTTAGACCCACGATCCATGAAGATGAAAGCTCTTCCGATTAAAATCAGTTTTTGAATTTAAACAAGTAAATAAAGTTATACCCTTAACCACTTTCTTGAGCTAAATTTTGATACCATGATACCATACCATATATAAATCTGAACCGATTTGGCTGATTGATTGCAAGGCTTACAATACTCACAAAATATTTTGATGCACCAAATTTCAACAAGATCGTCAATTAATAAATACGTCAATTATGACCAAATCTGTGGTAAATATGGCAGCTACATAAAGGGTGATACGGTCAAAATTTGGTCAAGGGAAAACGCGTGTAAATCGGTGAAATCGTTTATTTAAAAAATCAAATTAAATTTATTTTTCAAGTTTAATTAGTATAAAATTCAGGAAAAATATTCAGTTAGGCTTTCGCTTTTCCAAATCCGAATTGCCAGCCCTCACGCTTGACACCTGCTATCAGATTTTGTACTGCCACCTTGTCCACCTTCTTCGCCGCAGAAAGCCAGTTTGCCTTGAACTGCTGCTCGTCCTTAACAGTTTTTTTGGTCTTCTTTAGGTTCCGCTTGACAATAGCCCAGTATTTCTCAATTGGGCGGAGCTCTGGCGTGTTGAGAGGGTTCTTGTCCTTGGGAACCACCTGCACGTTGTTGGCGGCGTACCACTCCATGGCCTTTTTGCCGCAGATGCCAAATCCGGCCAAAACAGTACGGAACAACCGTGTTTCTTCAGGAAAGGCAGCAGACGTTTATTCAAACACTCTTTCACGTAAATTTCTTGGTTGACAGTCCCGGAAGCTACGAAAATGCTGCTTTTCAAGCCACAGGTACAGATGGCTTGCCAAACCAGATATTTCTTTGCGAACTTTGACAGTTTTATGTGCTTGAAAATATCTGCTACCTTTCCCCTTGCCTTTGCCGTATAAAACTCCTGTCCCGGAAGCTGCTTGTAGTCGGCTTTGACGTAGGTTTCGTCGTCCATTACCACGCAGTCAAACTTCGTCAGCATCGTCGTGTACAGCCTCCGGGATCGCGCTTTGGCCGTCGTATTTTGTTTATCATCGCGATTTGGAGCCACTACCTTCTTGTAAGTCGATAATCCGGCTCGTTTTTTGGCTCGATGCACGGTTGTAGACGATACACCCAGCTTATTTGCGGCATCTCGGAGAGAGATATTAGGGTTTCGCTTGAAACTACCGGCAACTCTCTTTTGATTTCCCCTCGATCCAGACTTCCTGGCTGTCGACAAACGTGCCCCAAACACTTTAATTAAAGGGTGATTCTTTTGAGGTTAGGATTTTCATGCATTAGTATTTGACAGATCACGTGGGATTTCAGACATGGTGTCAAAGAGAAAGATGCTCAGTATGCTTTGACATTTCATCATGAATAGACTTACTAACGAGCCACAACGTCGAATTTTCAGTGAATGGGCCCTAGAAAAGTTGGCAGAAAATCCGCTTTTTTATCGACAAATTTTGTTCAGCGATGAGGCTCATTTCTGGTTGAATGGCTACGTAAATAAGCAAAATTGCCGCATTTGGAGTGAAGAGCAACCAGAAGCCGTTCAAGAACTGCCCATGCATCCCGAAAAATGCACTGTTTGGTGTGGTTTGTACGCTGGTGGAATCATTGGACCGTATTTTTTCAAAGATGCTGTTGGACGCAACGTTACGGTGAATGGCGATCGCTATCGTTCGATGCTAACAAACTTTTTGTTGCCAAAAATGGAAGAACTGAACTTGGTTGACATGTGGTTTCAACAAGATGGCGCTACATGCCACACAGCTCGCGATTCTATGGCCATTTTGAGGGAAAACTTCGGAGAACAATTCATCTCAAGAAATGGACCGGTAAGTTGGCCACCAAGATCATGCGATTTGACGCCTTTAGACTATTTTTTGTGGGGCTACGTCAAGTCTAAAGTCTACAGAAATAAGCCAGCAACTATTCCAGCTTTGGAAGACAACATTTCCGAAGAAATTCGGGCTATTCCGGCCGAAATGCTCGAAAAAGTTGCCCAAAATTGGACTTTCCGAATTGACCACCTAAGACGCAGCCGCGGTCAACATTTAAATGAAATTATCTTCAAAAAGTAAATGTCATGGACCAATCTAACGTTTCAAATAAAGAACCGATGAGATTTTGCAAATTTTATGCGTTTTTTTTAAAAAAAAAGTTATCAAGCTCTTAACAAATCACCCTTTACATTTGTAACGGTTGATTTGGCAAGTTTTAGCGATTTTGCCAGCTTTGCGTGCGAGTAGCTCGGATTTTCGCGATGTGCGAGCAAAATTTTGATACGCTGCTCTTCTTGCTTGGACGGCATTTTGACAACTGAAGAGTGAATTCAAAAATCAAAATAGGAGCAACATAATACACACACACCTTCAAAATGAGGGGTGTTCAGGTTTTTATACCCACCACCATAGAATGGTGACGGGGGTATAATAAGTTTGTCATTCCGTTTGTAACGCATCGAAATATCGATTTCCGACTATATAAAGTATATATATTCTTGATCAGGGAGAAATTCTAAGACGATATAACGATGTCCGTCTGTCCGTCTGTCTGTCTGTCTGTCTGTCTGTCTGTCTGTTGTAATCACGCTACAGACTTCAATAATGAAGCAATCGTGCTGAAATTTTGCACAAGCTCGTCTTTTGTCTGCAGGCAGGTCAAGTTCGAAGATGGGCTATATCGGTCCAGGTTTTGATATAGTCCCCATATAAACCGACCTCCCGATTTGGGGTCTTGGGCTTATAGAAATCGTAGTTTTTATCCAATTTGCCTGAAATTTGAAATCTGGAGGTATTTTATGACCATAAAGAGATGTGCCAAAAATGGTGAGTATCGGTCCACGTTTTGGTATAGCCCCCATATAGACCGATCTCCCGATTTTACTTCTTGAAACCGCAGTTTTTATTCAATTTACCTGAAATTTGAAATCTAGAGGTATTGTAGGACCACAAATACGTGTGCCAAAAATTGTGATTATCGGTCCATATTTTGGTATAACCCCCATATAGACCGATCTCCCGATTTTACTTCTTGGGCTTATAGAAAACGCAGTTTTTATTTAATTTACCTGAAATTGGAAATCTAGAGGTATTGTAGGACCACAAATACGTGTGCCAAAAATTGTGAGTATCGGTCCATATTTTGGTATAGCCCCCATATAGACCTATCTCCCGATTTTATTTCTTGGGCTTATAGAAACCGCAGTTTTTATTCAATTTATCTGAAATTGGAAATCTAGAGGTATTGTAGGACCACAAATATGTGTGCCAAAAATTGTGAGTATCGGTCCATATTTTGGTATAGCCCCCATATAGACCGATCTCCCGATTTTACTTCTTGGGCTTATAGAAACCGCAGTTTTTATTCAATTTACCTGAAATTGGAAATTTAGAGGTATTGTAGGACCACAAATACGTGTGCCAAAAATTGTGAGTATCGGTCCATATTATGGTATAGCCCCCATATAGACCGATTCCCCAATTTTACTTCTTGGGCTTCTAGAATCCGAAGTTTTTATCCTATTTGCCTGAAATTGGAAATCTAGAGGTATTTTCGGGTCACAAAGAGGTGTGCCGAAAATGGTGAGTATCGGTCCATATTTTAGTATAGCCCCCATAAGAACGATCTCCCGATTTAACTCCTTGGGTTTCTAGAAACCGTAGTTTTTATCTGATATGCCTGAAATTGTAAATATTCTGGTATTTTAGGCTCACAAAAACGTGTATCGGATTAAGTTTTTATCGGTCCATTTGGTAATGCCTCCATATAGACCGACTTCACTTCTTGAGGGTGTAGAAGGCGCACTGATCATGAAAATTGCTTGAAACTCAGTGTAAAATTTCCAGATTTTACTTCTACAGATTTAAGATTTCAAATCAAGACGTTATTTTATAATTTTCTTGCACACTTACAAGAGATGTTAATGATTCCTCTAAACCTCAAACAAAAATGGTTCTTATAAATCCAGAATCTGATATAGTCCTCATAGGTGAAATCTTTAAATTTATCTTCGGGTTGTGTCCTCAAGTCCTCAAGCCCTCCTGAAATTTCAAAGGAAACCCTAATATTTGGTTCATGGTGGTGGGTATTTAAGATTCGGCCCGGCCGAACTTACTGCTGTATATACTTGTTTAAATGCAAAATTGAAAGAAATACGTCAAGTTTATATTGACCAAATTTTGACCGTATCACCCTTTATAAATCTGAACCGATCAATAGGGATCGTTCTTGAGCCGAACATAAATAGGGATCGTCCTTGAGCCGAAATAAGCCCCCATGGCAAATTTGAGGACGATCGGACTTAAACTAGGAGCTGTACTTTGCATACAAAAATAGATGGACAGACAGACAGCCGGCAAACAGACAGACGGACTCAGAATTTAACTCTAAGACGATCGGTATACTAACAGATGGGTCTTAGACTGAAGCTTATTGGCGTTACATACCCTGTACCACAGTAGTGGTGACGGGTATAAAAATGTTTCGAAAGGAGACGTTTGCCACTATTCCAGTTGCTTTTGTTATTGAAGCAATAAAACTAACTGTAAAGTACGAGTATCTAGAATAGTGTTTAGTGCTCTATTGTATAGAAAATAGTGCTACATAATTCATAAAAAAAAACAAATACCATTGAACGTTAGTTTTCATTTCCTGTTATACATTTCATTACAAAATTTTGCATGGTAACACATAAGTTGGTGCTTGAACAAATGTTTTTTAGTGTTTGACTAATGATCAGAGCAATGATAGTAAACGTTGTTTGAGTTAATATTTAAGGTGGCATCAAATGTTTACAACTTTGCAACCTATTTTTTGGCAACAGTGGAAGTGAATGGTGATAATGGAGATTTGAAGTTTTTTATATAAATACTTCAGATAGGTGACAATAATTAAGCCCTCCTACAATTTTACCCTGATCAGGGGGAGCCACCGTAGTGCAATGGTTAGCGTGCCCGCCTTGCATACACAAGGTCGTGGGTCCGTTTCCTGCTTCGACTGAACACCAAAAAGTTTTTCAGCGGTGGATTATCCCACCTCAGTAATGCTGGTGACATTTTTGAGAGTTTCAAAGCTTCTCTAAGTGCTTTCACTGTAATGTGGAACGCCGTTCGGACTAGGCTATAAAAAGGAGGTCCCTTGTCATTGAGCTTAACATGGAATCGGGCAGCACTCAGTGATAAGAGAGAAGTTCACCAATGTGATATCACAATGGACTGAATAGGCTAAGTGATCCTAATACATCGGGCTGCCACCTAACCTAACCTACTTTGATCAGGAGTCTATACACGCAGACAAATATGTGCACATAAAGCAAATTTCATTTAAAATAAATCTGCGGCGTATTTTCTTTGACACAAATAAAAAATGATCATTATGAGAATAAAAAGTTATTTTAGTAGTAATAAACGTTGCATTGTTTCATAGGTGGCCATCTGCCTACACCTCTTGTAAACAAAAACAAACCTCCTTAAACCAAAAGGAACGATAGACCGAGTTTTTGGGGTACATAATCCTTAATAGTAGTTCTACATGAACTCCATTTCATATTGGCTTAACTTTGTTGTGGACTACACTCTCTGGACTACACTCTCTGCCATAAATATCTTCCACTGTGCGTATTTCAAACTAATTTCATATATCAAAACCCGAGCAAACGATCATTCCACAGAGTAAAAAGTTCATTCTCCAAAGATGGCCCTCACAACTTTTGGATATATTTTATCAGTAGTCTGCCTTGTACTATTTCCTTCTACTATACTTGGTAGTGAAATTATACCCATAACCAATGCGCCTTATTTGGTACAACTCTGGAAAGGTGGACAATATACATGTGCCGGCTCATTTATTGCATCCAATATGGTCATAACATCTGCTCGTTGTGTGGCGGATAGCAATGTTAATGACATGGAGGTAGTTGGTGGTGCCTCAACTCTCGGCGAGACAGGTTACAGGCGTAAGGTAGTCAAAATTGTCATACCCCCTCGCTATTCAAAGGAAAGTTCTGAATGGGTTATTGCCGTCATGAAATTGGCATCTCCCATGAAGGGTTATAATATGGCTATAGTACGCCTAAATGATATCACCGTTAAACCTGACCAAATAATGCAGATTTCCGGATATGAACCTACTGGACAATTGCATACCGTTTATGCACCCATATGGAAACGTGCAGACTGTGCCCCTTATTACTCACAAATGGACCTACCCACTACTAACACCTGTGCTGCTAATGCTGATTTGAGTAATAGTTGCTTTGGTGATCCTGGCAGTCCTGTTGTAAGCAATGGTAAATTATGTGGTGTTGTTACACATACATTTAACTGTGCCAGTCATGGAAAACCTTTTATTATTGCTGGTACAAATGCTCTCTCGGCCTTCATAAATAATGCTATGACCACTTTGACAAGTCCTTAGTTAACATCGGATAAAAAATAAATAAACCTAAATGCCTAATAAAAAAACATCAAAATTTTTGGGATTTGTTTTTTCCTCAAAATAATACTAACACCACATTCCAAATTTCAACCGGATCGGATGAAATTTGCTCCTCCAAGAGGATTCGGAAGCAAAAGCTTGGGATCGGTTTATATGGGACGATATGGACCATTTCTTGCATGGTTATTAGATGCCATATAATAATACCACGTTCCAAATTTCAACGGAATCGGATGAACTGTGGTCATCCAAGAGGCTCCGGAGGTCAAATTTGGGGATCGGTATATGGGGGCTATACAATATGAACAAATTGTAGAGTATATACAAATTATAGAGTATATACGTAATTAATTTCAACCGAATCGGGTGAAATTTGCTTCTCCAAGAGGATCCGCAAGTTACCTTATTTTTGCAAAAGTTTGTAAATCAGGTGAAAATTTAAGTTTTATTCGTGTTTTTTATTTTTGTGATATTCTTCCTTTAGCTAATACGGTCTATCGCATTAATGCAAATAAAACAATATCAAACAAGTATATACATCAGTAAGTTCGGCCGGGCCGAAGCTTAATTAAAGGGTGATACGGTCAAAATTTGGTCAATATAAACTTGACGTATTTCTTTCAATTTTGCATTTAAAAAACCTGAACACCCCTCATTTTGAAGGTTTGTGTTTGTAGAATGTTGCTCCTATTTTGATTTTGGCATTCACTCTTCAGTTGTCAAAATGCCGTCCAAGCAAGAAGAGCAGCGTATCAAAATTTTGCTCACGCATCGCGAAAATCCGAGCTACTCGCACGCAAAGCTGGCAAAATCGCTAAAAGCTGCCAAATCAACCGTTACAAATGTAATTAAAGTGTTTGGGGAACGTTTGTCGACAGCCAGGAAGTCTGGATCGGTGGGAAATCGAAAACCGGAAGCCGCTGAGACGACAAAGAGAGTTGCCGGTAGTTTCAAGCGAAACCCTAACCTCTCTCTCCGAGATGCCGCAAATAAGCTGGGTGTATCGTCTACAACCGTGCATCGAGCCAAAAAACGAGCCGGACTATCGACTTAGAAGAAGGTAGTGACTCCAAATCGCGATGATAAACAAAATACGACGGCCAAAGCGCGATCCCGGAGGCTGTACACGACGATACTGACGAAGTTTGACTGCGTGGTAATGGACGACGAAACCTACGTCAAAGCCGACTACAAGCAGCTTCCGGGACAGGAGTTTTATACGGCAAAAGGAAGGAGAAAGGTAGCAGATATTTTCAAGCACATAAAACTGTCAAAGTTCGCAAAGAAATATTTGGTTTGGCAAGCCATCTGTACCTGTGGCTTGAAAAGCAGCATTTTCATAGCTTCCGGGACTGTCAACCAAGAAATTTACGTGAAAGGGTACAAAATCTGATGACAGGTGTCAAGCGTGAGGCCTGGCAATTCGGATTTGGAAAAGCGAAAGCCTAACTGAATATTTTTCCTGAATTTTATACTAATTGAACATGAAAAAGAAATTTAATTTGTTTTTTTAAATAAACGATTTCACCGATTTACACGCGTTTTCCCTTGACCAAATTTTGACCGTATCACCCCTTGTATAGAAGTACAGGGTGTTTAATGACAGATATTCTCCCAAACAGGTCAGTTCAACCAGTACGTTTCCCGCAGATAAATTTAAAGATTCTACTACATCAGATTATGGATTTGTAAGAACCAATTTTTTTTTTGAGTTTTAGAGAAATCATAAACATATCGTATAATTGATTAAATAAAGTCTTGTTTTGAAATTTTAAATCTGTAGATTTTTACCTCCATTATTTAAATGATTACGAGGAGTTAAATCTGGATATTTTACATTCAGTTTCAAGCAATTTTTATGATCAGTGCGCCTGCTATACCCTCCAGAAATGAAATCGGACTATATCGATGCCTTGCCAAATGGACCTATGATCAGTGCGCCTGCTATACCCTCCAGACATGAAATCGGACTATATCGATGCCTTGCCAAATGGACCGGTAAACATAAATGCGATACGGATTTTTGAGGGGCTAAAATAAAATAAAATATGGGGCTATACCAAAACATGGTTCGATACACACCATATTCGGCTGACATATATGTGGTCCTAAAATACCTCTAGGTTTCTAATTTTTAATTTTATCAAAGTAGATAAAAATTACAGAATCTAGCAAAAATTAAATTCGGGAGGTAGATCTATGTTATATGGGGGCTGTATCAAAACACGAACCAATACTCACCATTTTCGACACACTTCATATAATCAAATACTTTTAGAATTCAAATTTCAGACAAATTAGGTAAAAACTACGAATTCTAGAAGCCCAAGAAGTAAAATCGGGAGATCAGTCTATATGGTGGCTATACTAAAGCATGAACCTATACGGACCATTTTTGACACACCTTTTTTTGGTACTAAATTACCTATAGATTTCTAATTCTGGCAAATTGGATAAAAACTACGGATTCTAGAAGACCAAGAAGTAAAATAGGGAGATAGATCTATATGGGGGCTACACCAAAACATGGACCGATACACCTCATTAGGACACACCTATTTTTGGTCTTAAAATACCTCTAGGGAAAAATACGATGGAAGCAAAAACTTGGCTTGATAATGAGTTTCCGGAGTCTGCCCCAGGGAAATCAACAATAATTGATTGGTATGCAAAATTCAAGCGTGGTGAAATGAGCACGGATGACGGTGAACGCAGTGGACGCCCGAAAGAGGTGGTTACCGACGAAAACATCAAAAAAATCCACAAAATGATTTTGAATGACCGTAAAATGAAGTTGATCGAGATAGCAGAGGCCTTAAAGATATCAAAGTAACGTGTTGGTCATATCATACATCAATATTTGGATATGCGGAAGCTCTGTGTAAAATGGGTGCCGCGCGAGCTCACATTTGACCAAAAACAACAACGTGTTGATGATTCTGAGCGATGTTTGCAGCTGTTAACTCGTAGTACACCCGACTTTTTCCGTCGATATGTGACAATGGATGAAACATGGCTCCATCACTACACTCCTGAGTCCAATCGACAGTCGGCTGAGTGGACAGTCCGCTGGCAATGTAATGGCCTCTGTTTTTTGGGATGCGCATGGAATAATTTTTATCGATTATCTTGAGAAGGGAAAAACCATCAACAGTGACTATTATATGGCGTTATTGGAGTGTTTGAAGGTCGAAATTGCGGCAAAACGGCCCCATATGAAGTAGAAAAAAGTGTTGTTCCACCAAGACAAGTCATTGAGAACGATGGCAAAAATTCATGAATTGGGCTTCGAATTGCTTCCCCACCCCAGCCCCCAGTGACTTTTTCTTGTTCTCAGACCTCAAAAGGATGCTCGCAGGGAAAAAATTTGGCTGCAATGAAGAGGTGATCGCCGAAACGGAGGCCTATTTTGAGGCAAAATTGGAAGGTCGTTATAATCGTTGTAACGCCCTTCAAGGGAACTATGTTGAATAAAAAAAACGCATTTTGACAAAAAAAAAATGTGTTTTTCTTTGTTAGACCGGGGACTTATCAGCCAACCTGTTATAAAGGGTGATTCTTTTGAGGTTAGGATTTTCATGCATTAGTATTTGACAGATCACGTGGGATTTCAGACATGGTGTCAAAGAGAAAGATGCTCAGTATGCTTTGACATTTCATCATGAATAGACTTACTAACGAGCAACGCTTGCAAATCATTGAATTTTATTACCAAAATCAGTGGCAGAAAATCCGCTTTTTTATCGACAAATTTTGTTCAGCGATGAGGCTCATTTCTGGTTGAATGGCTACGTAAATAAGCAAAATTGCCGCATTTGGAGTGAAGAGCAACCAGAAGCCGTTCAAGAACTGCCCATGCATCCCGAAAAATGCACTGTTTGGTGTGGTTTGTACGCTGGTGGTATCATTGGACCGTATTTTTTCAAAGATGCTGTTGGACGCAACGTTACGGTGAATGGCGATCGCTATCGTTCGATGCTAACAAACTTTTTGTTGCCAAAAATGGAAGAACTGAACTTGGTTGACATGTGGTTTCAACAAGATGGCGCTACATGCCACACAGCTCGCGATTCTATGGCCATTTTGAGGGAAAACTTCGGAGAACAACTCATCTCAAGAAATGGACCGGTAAGTTGGCCACCAAGATCATGCGATTTGACGCCTTTAGACTATTTTTTGTGGGGCTACGTCAAGTCTAAAGTCTACAGAAATAAGCCAGCAACTATTCCAGCGTTGGAAGACAACATTTCCGAAGAAATTCGGGCTATTCCGGCCGAAATGCTCGAAAAAGTTGCCCAAAATTGGACTTTCCGAATGGACCACCTAAGACGCAGCCGCGGTCAACATTTAAATGAAATTATCTTCAAAAAGTAAATGTCATGGACCAATCTAACGTTTCAAATAAAGAACCGATGAGATTTTGCAAATTTTATGCGTTTTTTTTTAAAAAAAAGTTATCAAGCTCTTAACAAATCACCCTTTATAATGGTGGACCCAGATGGGCTAATTTGTGCATGGTTGTTAGTATTCATACACTAACACAAAATACAAAATTTCAACTGAATCCGAAAAAATTTGCTCCTCCAAAGAGCTCCGGAGTTAAAATTTTGGGACCGATTTATATGGAGCAATATATGATTATGGGCTGATATGAGCTAATTTGTTCATGGTTGTTAGAGACCACATACTACCACCACGTAACAAATTTCAACCGGATCGTATGATTTTTGCTCCTCCAAGAGTCTCCGGAGGTAAAATCTGGGAAACGGTGTATATGGGGGCTATATATAATTATGGACCGATATGGACCAATTTTTGAATTGTTGTTAAAGACCATATACTAAGACCACGTACCAAATTTCAACCGGATCGCATGAATTGTGATCCCCCAAGAGGCTCCGGAGGTCAAATCTGGAGAACGGTTTATATGGGGCTATATATAATTATGGACCGATTGTAATGTACACGACCAACAAATGGGTCAGATGCAATTTCTAAAAACCTTACGAAGCATCACTAAGTTTAGAAAAAACAAGACTGCGGGAGACTTTACTCTGCTAGCTGCAATCGGGTGGGGGTTCGTGCCTTCCTCCGCCTAAACTCTATTTCCGCTAGTTTAAAAAATAAAATTAATGAGATGTGCTTACATTGTTTTAAAAATTTCCAAGTCGTTTTAGTGATATCGTCATTTGGATAATACCTCTCTTATCCCATCGCTGTTACTAAATCAGGAACATTTGAACAATAAACAAATTCATCGTCTTCGGAAAAGAAGTTTTTTTCAAAGAGGAACAATAAAATTTATAGGCGTTGAGTTTGCTACCGCAACCATAAACATAAAATAATTTGTTTTTATTACTTAACTTTTTAAATTCTTACGGCCATTTTCATGTAGCTCCGTTAGGCTTTAACTGCCAGTTAACAGAAAATAAATTGCAAATATCTTCTCTCCGGTTAACGTTAACTGAAAAATTTTCAGCAATTAAATTCCTAACTTGCATATGGAATATATAGGCATGATGGCAGATATGCCCATAGTATGGTTTAAAAGTCCGTTAGCTAACGTAGCACTAACGGAGCTTCATGAAAATGGGGGTTAGAATCATAAAAAGCTCATTTTATTCGTAATATATTTAATTTACTGTTTCTAGAACAAAACTGTCTCATTTTTTTTTAGAAATTTTTAAAGAACAAAAAATTAAATTGTTTGTTGAAAAATTTAACGATATCTCCAAACTACTTGGAAAATTTAAAAACAATGTAAGTACGCCTTAAAGATAATATTGTTTGGTGTTTCCGATTTAGTTTTATGTAATATGGTGAACCGTTTTCAAGTTAGAAAAAGAAGAAGTGCCTTAAATTTGAACATAACGGTATATCTCAAAAAATCGAGCTGATAAAAAAAACCAAGTGCAGATTTGGATTCAGCGTCCCAAATAACCTTAAAACGATATTCAGTTCTTCATCAACAGAACTACTGTTCCCCTGTGTTATTATTATTTTTTTTACCCCTCGCCAAACTGCTGAACAGGGTATTATAAGTTAGAGCATATGTTTGCAACACCCAGAAGGAGACGAGATAGACACATGGTGTCTTTGGCAAAAATGCTCGGGGTGGGCTCCAGAGTCGATATAGCTATGTCCGTCTGTCCGTGAACACATTTTTGTAATCAAAGTCTAGGTCACAGTTTAAGTCCAATCGACTTCAAATTTGGCACAGAATAGAAACCAATTGATTTTAAAAGAAATCGGTTCAGATTAAGCTCCCATATATATATTTCGCCATATGTATATTTCGCCCGATATGGACTTATATGGCCCCAGAAGCCAGAGTTTTACCCTAATTTGCTTATAATTTTGCACAAGAAAAACAATTGGTACTATAGTCAAGTGTGCCAAATTTTATTGAAATCGGTTCAGATTTGGATATAGCTCCCATATATATCGTTCGCCCGATTTACACTCATATGACCACATTGTATCGACGTACCTTGGAAATATTGGAAAAAAAAATATTTTATTGACCGAGAATGCCTATAGTTTTCGTAGAAGAAAATGTTGCAATTATTGATGATGGAACTTAAAAATTTTGATATTTTTTGTGATGCGAATTCTTCAACGATTTAAGCCGAAAGGAAGTTCTAAGAATTTTCTATAGCTTGGTGGAGAAGAGATGTGAAAATAGAGATGGTGTTGCCACTATTGTGGCCGTACGAATAAAATTTCCTTAAGCCTGAAACCAATAGTTCGAAACAGAGATACGTTGCCACTTTCTCAAACGCAAAAGAAAAAAAAAACGCCAAAATGGAAATATAAATTAGTGCAAAAAAAAAATCGAAATCAATACATACAAGAATATTAAAATTTAATTTTTTGCCATCGAGGAATTCATGATATATATGGGATATCAGAAATATACACAAGTAATCATTCGTCTACTACAAGAGAAGAAATATTGCTTTACGAAAAGTACAATTGGCGAAATAATTAAAAAACAAGTATATACGGCCGTAAGTTCGGCCAGGCCGAATCTTATGTACCCTCCACCATGGATTGCGTAGGAACTTCTACTAAAGGCTGTCATCCACAATCGAATTACTTGGGTTGCGATAACACTTGCCGATCGCAAGGTATCGTAAAACTTTTTAACACTGTCTTCTAAATTGTAAGTTAGTCCATAAGGGGTATATATTAAACAAAAAAGGCCGATTAAATACGTATATAATTCAGTTTGACAAAATTTTCTATAGAAATAAAATTTTGACAAAATTTTCTATAGAAATAAAATTTTGACAAAATTTTCTATAGAAATAAAAACTTGACAAAATTTTCTATAGCAATAAAATTTTGACAAAATTTTCTATAGAAATAAAATGTTGACAAAATTTTCTATAGAAATAAAATGTTGACAAAATGTTCTATAGAAATAAAATGTTGCCAAAATTGTCTATAGAAATAAAATGTTGACAAAATTTTCTACAGAAATAATTTTTTTACAAAATTTTCTATAGAAATAAAATTTTGACAAAATTTTCTATGGAAATAAAATGTTGACAAACATTGCTATAGAAATAAACTTTTTACAAAACTTTCTATAGAAATGAAATTTTGACAAAACTTTCTATAGTAGTAAAATTTGACAATTTTTACATGGCTGTTAGAGGCCATATACTAACGAAATGTACCAAATTTCAACCGCATCGGATGACTTTTGCTCCTCCAAGAGGCTCCGGAGGTCAAATCTGGGGATCGGTTTATATGGGAGCTATATATAATTATGGACCGATATGGACCAATTTTTGCATGGTTGTTAGACCCCATATACTAACACCACGTACTAAATTTCAATTGGATCGGATGAATTTTGCTCATCCAAGAGACTCCAGAGTTCAAATCTGGGGATCGGTTTATATGGGAGCTATATATAATTATGGACCGATAAGCACCAATTTTTGCATGCTTGTTAGAGACCGTATACTAACATCAGGTACCCAATTTCAAACGGATCGGATGAATTTTGCCCCTCCAAGAGGCTCCGGAGGTCAAATCTGGGGATTGGTTTATATGGGAGCTATATATAATTATGGACCGATATGGACCAGTTTTTGCATGGTTGTTAGAGACCATATACTAACACCACGTACCAAATTTCAATCGGGTAGGATGAAGTTTGCTCCTCCAAGAGGCTCCGGAGGTCAAATCTGGGGATCGGTTTATATGGGAGCTATATATATTTATGGACCGATATGGACCAATTTTTGCGTGGTTGTTAGAGACCGCATACTAACATCAGGTACCAAATTTCAACCGGATCGGATGAATTTTGCCCCTCCAAGAGGCTCCGGAGGTCAAATCTGGGGATCGGTTTATATGGGGGCTATATATAATTATGGACCGATATGGACCAATTTTTGCATGGTTGTTAGAGACCGTATACTTAGACCACGTACCAAATTTCAACTGGATCGGATGAATTTTGCTGCTCCGGAAGGCTCCGCAGGCCAAATTTGGGGATCGGTTTATATGGGGGCTATACGTAAACGTGGGCCGATATGGCCCATTTTCAATACCATCCGACCTACATCAATAACAACTACTTGTGCCAAGTTTCAAGTCGATAGCTAGTTTCGTTCGGAAGTTAGCGTGATTTCCACAGACGGACGGACAGCCGGACAGACGCACAGACGGACGGACGGACGGACATGCTTAGATCGACTCAGAATTTCACCACGACCCAGAATATATATACTTTATGGGGTCTTAGAGCAATATTTCGTTGTGTTACAAACGGAATGACAAAGTTAATATACCCCCATCCTATGGTGGAGGGTATAACAAAACAGATCAATACTAGGGATATTGCATTACACAATTGGGCATTGATTTAGGACCACAACAGCTGTCGTTGAGTACAAGAGTAGTATAAGTAAAGACGCCCATTACATAAGATACAATGTACTTTCCATTGTAGCTGATTCGGATAAGATGGCCGTCGTAATCGTGATTACTAAAAGTATGTTATATACACGCAAAAAAATAATTCTTTCCTCCCAAACGAAATTTTAGACAAACAAAGTTCGTTTCTCATTTGCTTTTCGTTGAAAGGAAGTGTATTTGGAAGAAAAGTATATACTTTTTGTGATAAACGTTTATTCTTTTCCAGGATGTAAAAACAATTTCATAAAGACTAACTAAAAAAAAAATTTTTTCTGGCTAATTGCATTTTCCTTCACATCTTTCTCACATCCACGAAGTTTTTTTAGTTCTTAGCACCTTTTTCTGTAATACAAACATATGTAGACAAATGTAGAAGAAATTATACGATTTTATAAATTTTTAAAATTTTTTTTTACCTTTCGCCTGGACGGAGAATCGAACCGCGGACCATGCAATTTGTAAGCCAACAGACTATCCACTGAGCTATGTAGCCGTTAATGGCATCAATAGACAATTACCCATATAAGTTATATTTATATAGCATAGCTTGCGGCGCCCACGAGCCGATTAAACAAAGTTTATTTAACAGAAAAATACATTTAGTTGGGCACCGTGGAGCAGTGGTTGCTACGTCCGACTTGCATGCCAAGGGTCGTGGGTTCGATCCCTGCTTCGATCAAAGTTTTTTTTTACATATATTCCAGATATGGTCGGAAGATTCCGAAAAAAATGTTCAACATTACATTCTACTATATTAAATTTTTACTATGAACTGTAAAATGTGTCTTATTAAAAACCTAAAGTCAGAAAAGAAGAGTGTTTGTTATAAACGAAATGGATTGTGTTGTTGGTTCAAAAATAACTTTTTTTATTAAAAAAATAAACATTTTGTAACAAACGAATTTTTTTGGTGATAAAAGTGTATACTTTTCGAAGCAATTCAAAAAACTCTAACAAAAGAAAAACGTTTTCGGTACACGTTTTCCAAACGTTTTTTTTTCTACATAATTACGTTAAAAAAAAAAAAACTTATAATAAACAAACTCAATAAAAACCAAAAATAAATTTTTGAAATTTTAAGGGGATTTTCGGAAATTTTAAGGGGATAATTTGAAATTAATGGTAGCTGCTTATATAAATAATTATTAAATGCACTAATAATAATAATGTCCTAATTATGAGCAAAGAATTGGGTGGATACAAGTAATGATGAGAATAGTCTATTAGTTATTTTCGGCGACATGTCCTTGTTAAATTTTCCGCTCAAACCCATACGTAGGAGTATTTATAAATGAGCAGGTATATAGGTCTCTACTTTCCAGAACAAGCGGGAACATACAAGCAGTTTCACAACTATCACCAATTGTTCACATTTGATTCTTTGGCAGTGTTGTTTTGATATCTTTCGTCAAGTCTCTCGGGTTTAATCAGGGCTGACAATTTTGCCGATCGGCATTTTGACTTGAATACGATGCTAATTATGATACTGGCAAATTTAGACATCTTTTTTAAGAATAAACATGAAACATAAAATGGTCTTTCTTTCACATTCAACGCACTTAGTCTTGTACCCACAATGCATCCGAGATTCGAGTGCCGACACCAATGAAGTTTTCTCTTGAAGTGGACTTACACTTCAACAAGGTCTGAGAAGTAACATGATTTCCAGGAAAACTAATTCATGAATAGGGTATGATGATATGTATTTATTTGAAGACATAGCAAAATTACCAAAAAAAAAAAAAATGCTGTTTTTTTATATGGTATTTAAGTTTATTTATTTATTATCCAATGTTAACTCGTCTCGTTGAGTAGTTGGAAAATAAAAAATAGTAGCACTAAGCCAAACTGGCCATAGCAGTATGTATGGCTGTCGAAACAGCCTTTGTGCCAACAATAAGACCAATATTTCCACTAGTGCCACAATTAAGTGTTCTTGTAACAATACCACATAATTTGCCATTGCTTACAACAGGACTGCCAGGATCACCAAAGCAACCATCTTTCAAACCAGCATTAGCAGCACAGGTATTCGAATTGGGTAGGGTCATATGTGAGTAATAACTTTCACACTCTAGACGTTTCAGTATGGGTGCAGAAATGGAACGTAAATGTCCAGAAGGATTTTTAGCAGGCTCATACCCGGAAATCTGCATCATTTGGCCAGCTACAACGGGGATATCATTTATGCGTATTATAGCCATATTATAACCCTTCATGGGAGATTCCAATTTCATGACGGCAATATCCCATTCAGGACTTCCGACTGTATATCGCGGCAGTTTGAGATATTTGACTACCTTACGCCTGTAACCTGCTTCGCTGAGAGTTGAGGCACCTCCAACTACCTCTATTTCATTAGGCTGGCTATTTCCCAAACACTGAGCAGATGTTATGACCAAATTCGATGCAACAAATGATCCAGCACATGAATATTTTCCACCTTTCCAGACTTGTACCACATATGGGGCTTTGGTTATGGGTATAATTTCACTACCAAGTACAGTAGAAGGAAACAGTACAAGGCAGACTGCTGATAAAATATATCCAAAACTTGTGAAGGCCATCTTTGGAGAATGAACTTTTTATTCTGAGATATGATCGTTTGCTCGGGTTTTTATATGAAATTAGTTTGAAATATGCACAGTGGAAGATATTTATGACCGAGGGTGGACGACAAAAAAATTAAGCCATGAATCGATAGCCAATATGGAATGGTGCTCATCTGTCTGCACTGGAATTGTTGAGGCTACCTATCAAACAATGAATATTTTATTACTATTAATAAAACTTTTTATTCTCATAACGATATTGTTTTTATTTGTATCAAAATAAACCTGCGGCGTTATGTACACATATGTGTTTTTGTATATACTCCTGATCAGGTTAAATTGTAGGACGGCCTAGCTATTGTCACCTGTCTGAAGTAATCATATAAAAGTCTTCAATTCTCAATTACCACCACTCACTCCCACTGTTGCCAAAAAGTATTTTGCAAATTGGCAAACGTTGTATGCCAACTTAGATAGTAATATAAACAACTTTAATTGTTCAGATCAAACACTTAAAACCATTTGTTCAATTATTAACTTAAACATGCAAAACTTGTTTTTATTGAAATGTACAATAAGAAATGAGGAATAATGCTCAATAACAATAAATATGGTATAATAAATAACACTAGTTTTCACTGAAAATTTACACTTGATGAGAGTCGATTTTTCTTATGTATTTTGATCTGCAGAATTCGAAAAAAATGTTTAAATATTTTTTGTGGAACAGTCTTTGAGATATCCCGTTATTTTTAGTTTTTAGCTCTTTTTTCATAAAACAAATTATATCTCGAGTTGGAAATGTCCGAATGGCTTCGGAGACGGTTCATCGGTCGCTGTCCACTCAGCCGACTGTCGATTGGACTCAGGAGTGTAGTGATGGAGCCATGTTTCATCCATTGTCACATATCGACGGAAAAACTCGGGTGTATTACGAGTTAACAGCTGCAAACACCGCTCAGAATCATCGACACGTTGTGGTTTTTGGTCAAATGTGAGCTCGCGCGGTACCCATTTTGCACAGAGCTATCCGCATATCCAAATACTGATGAATGATATGACCAACACGTTCCTTTGATATCTTTAAGGCCTCTGATATCTCGATAAACTTCATTTTACGGTCATTCAAAGTCATTTTGTGGATTTTTTTGGTGTTTTCGTCGGTAACCACCTCTTTCGGGCGTCCACTGCGTTCACCGTCCACCGTGCTCATTTCACCACGCTTGAATTTTGCATACCAATCAATTATTGTTGATTTCCCTGGGGCAGAGTCGGGAAACTCATTATCAATCCAAGTTTTTGCTTCCACCGTATTTTTCCCTTCAGAAAACAGTATTTTATCAAAGCACGAAACTCCTTTTTTCCATTTTTTTCACAATAACAAAAGTTGCTTCACAAAAGACGTTCTATCTGACAAACTAATTAACTTACAGACGTCAAATTTTGACACGAATCGTTTTCTCTGTATGTATTCATTTGAATACTAGCGACGCCATCTATGTGTCAGACCGGGGACTTAAAGGTTGATACGGTCAAAATTTGGTCAATACAAACTTGACGTTTTTCTTTCAATTTTGCATTTAAAAAACCTGAACACCCCTCATTTTGAAGGTGTGTGTGTGGAATGTTGCTCCTATTTTGATTTTGGAATTCACTCTTCAGTTGTCAAAATGCCGTCCAACCAAGAAAAGCAGAGTATCAAAATTTTGCTTGCACATCTCGAAAATCCGAGCTACTCGCACGCAAAGCTGGCAAAATTGCTAAAAGCTGCCAAATCAACCGTTACAAATGTAATTAAAGTGTTTGGGGAACGTTTGTCGACAGCCAGGAAGTCTGGATCGGGGGAAATCGAAAACCGGAAGCCGCTGAGACGACAAAGAGAGTTGCCGGTAGTTTCAGGCGAAACCCTAACCTCTCTCTCCGAGATGCCGCAAATAAGCTGGGTGTATCGTCTACAACTGTGCATCGAGCCAAAACACGAGCCGGACTATCGACTTACAAGAAGGTAATGACTCCAAATCGCGATGATAAACAAAATACGACGGCCAAAGCGGGATCCCGGAGGCTGTACACGACGATGCTGACGAAGTTTGACTGCGTGGTAATGGACGACGAAACCTACGTCAAAGCCGACTACAAGCAGCTTCCGGGACAGGAGTTTTATAAGGCAAAAGGAAGGGGAAAGGTAGCAGATATTTTCAAGTTCATGAAACTGTCAAAGTTCGCAAAGAAATAACTGGTTTGGCAAGCCATCTGTACCTGTGGCTTGAAAAGCAGCATTTTCATAGCTTCCGGGACTGTCAACCAAGACATTTACGTGAAAGAGTGTTTGAATAAACGTCTGCTGCCTTTCCTGAAAAAACTCGGTTGTTCCGTACTGTTTTGGCCGGATTTGGCATCTTGCCATTACGGTAAAAAGGCCATGGAGTGGTACGCCGCCAACAACGTGCAGGTGGTTCCCAAGGACAAGAACACTCCCAACACGCCAGAGCTCCGCCCAATTGAGAAATACTGGGCTATTGTCAAGCGGAACCTAAAGAAGACCAAAAAAACTGCTAAGGGCGAGCAGCAGTTCAAGGCAAACTGGCTTTCTGCGGCGAAGAAGGTGGACAAGGTGGCTGTACAAAATCTGATGGCAGGTGTCAAGCGTGAGGCCTGGCAATTCGGATTTGGAAAAGCGAAAGCCTAACTGAATATTTTTCCTGAATTTTATACTAATTGAACTTGAAAAAGAAATTTAATTTGATTTTTTAAATAAACGATTTCACCGATTTACACGCGTTTTCCCTTGACCAAATTTTGACCGTATCACCCTTTATCGGACAACCTGTTAAAATTTCTTGGTTTTAACAACGCTTTGTGGAAATCTCAAAATGTGGAGTAAAATTTAGTTAAATTTTCGTGCGTGGTAGTTCATTCTTCCCATAAAACAGTTCACTTTTTTCGGTGTGAATGGGAATCTTTTGAAGCTTTTTGCTTTAAAGGAGAAGCTTCTAAAAGCGCGAAGAAGGCATCCTGAGAATGTGAACATATCTGAAAGTTTGAAATCTATAATTATTAGAAGGGCTTATAAACGATCCATGAATGTTTTTTATGCAGAAAATCTGCGAGATATTGGAAATGAACCAGCGAAATGTTGGAGATTTCTAAATGGAAGTTTAGGAAGGAGTAAGAAGAGGACATTATGCTTAATTGATGCTGATGGGAAAAAAGTACCTGCAGGAGCCCATATGACGAAATTATATAATGAATATTTTTTGCAATCCGTGCGAGACCTTAAATCGAAAATTGTATGTTTACCTGGCGACCATTTTAATAGTTTACGGACTCTTAATACCTGTTCTTGTCGACTTAATTTTAGTACTACTACTTATAACGATGTAGAGGATGTCATCTGCAGTTTAAAGAAAGGGAAATGTCCTGGTTTTGTCGGAATTACTTCAGATTTAGTTTTGAGATGTTCTCATCTGATTATACCACATTTATCTCGAATTTTCAACAGCATTGTGATTAGTGGGACCTATCCCAGTGTACTGAGAATCCACAAGGTGATGCCCATTCCGCGGAAGGTAAATTCTTGCTCAATGGATTGTTATAGGCCAATTGCTGTTTTATCGACATTTAATAATATTATTGAAAGACTTTTGTATGACCAACTATATCAATATTTGCAGGGTAATAAACTACTAAGTGATTTTCAATGTGGATTCAGGAATTCGATATGTGATAAACTAGATGGTGGGAATAAAGGTGTAGTGGGAATCTTTCATGACTTCTCCAAGGCTTTTGATCAAGTTGATCACGATATTTTAATTGAGAAACCTAAGTATTATGGAATTAGAGGTAGCACTTTAATCTTGCTCCAGGATTACTTGCGCAATCGTAGGCAATATGTTTCTAAACGAGACTACAAGAATGAAGTCGGTGTTGTGGGACACGGTGTTCCACAGGGAAGTGTACTGGGACCACTATTATTTAGAATATATTTGAATGATATTGTGAACCTTGGGTTGAGCCGCACGGTAACATATTTTTGTATGCCGATGATATGTGCGTCTTGTATGGTTATAGGTTTGAACAAGCTGTTAAGGTATTGATTGAACGCGATGCAGCTTTGAGTTTGCCAGGGTCAACAAATTGTATCTCAACTCCTGTAAGACTAAGGTTATACGTTTTCAACCTCGCGTTAATCGTAGTACTTCTTTTTCAGTTCATATAGAAGGCGTAGAAGTAACTAAGGTACCAAGTTTAAAATATCTGGGGATTTACCTGTAGAGTAACTTGAATTGGGACAAGCATATCACATATTTAAGGCGGAAATGCGCACAGGCCATTGGTTTCTTATATAAGTTTAAGAACAAGTTTAGCTTTGACACGAAGATGTTAATATATAGAGCCCTGATACAGAGTCATCTGAAGTATTTGATTATTTTGTATGGACATGGGAAAAGTGAGGAATTGAAATCCCTATTCAGATTGCAAAGTAAGGCTTTGAAAATTGTAGCTGACTTGTTCATCATGTATTCTACACTTGCCAGCATATGGTTTACATAGAATGCAACTTTTGACTTATGTTTTGGAGCCACCGTGGTGCAATGGTTAGCATGCCCGCCTTGCATACACAAGGTCGTGGGTTCGATTCCTGCTACGACCGAACACCAAAAAGTTTTTCAGCGGTGGATTATCCCACCTCAGTAATGCTGGTGACATTTCTGAGGGTTACAAAGCTTCTCTAAGTGGTTTCACTGCAATGTGTAACGCCGTTCGGACTCGGCTATAAAAAGGAGGTCCCTTGTCATTGAGCTTAACATGGAATCGGGCAGCACTCAGTGATAAGAGAGAAGTTCACCACTGTGGTATCACAATGGACTGAATAGTCTAAGTGAGCCTGATACATCGGGCTGCCACATAACCTAACCTAACCTAACCTTGACTTATGTCTACAAATGCTTACACCACATAGGACACCATATTATAACATTTGGAGTTCATCAAAATTCGTTAAATACAAGAAACAACAGCAATTAGCCAGATGTCGTCATGAAACTACAAAACAGTGGGTTGAATATAATTTTACGTTAATTTTCAAGACTTATGTTATTTATTGAGATTTGAATTTACCTTGCCAACTAGTCTCAAGAAGGACGCTGAGGCATCTATATCTTGTATATACTACAAAGCTGTTATGTTAAATAAATAAAAAAACTACAATTCGGTGTATACATTGCTCTCGTTATCTGAATCGTTTCCTGCCATAAAGAACACTCTACTTAAGTAATATGGACAGTAAGGTTTTCTCGCGGTGGTCCTTACTGACCTAAAGGCCCAGGGGGTCCTTTCTGGCCCATTGTAAAACACATGATGCGTCCTTACTGTCTCTGACATCTGAAATTTTAAACCTTGCCTGGCCCTACTGACCCATCTGTTTATATTTGCTGAAACTTATTGAGCCGCGGAGTCAACTGGCCTAGAAAAATATATATAGAAAAAAATGGTATTGCGAAAAACCGATAAACCACATTGTATCGACGTACATAGAAAATATTGGACAAAATATTTTATTGACCAAGAATGTCTATAGTTTTCGTACACTGAAAAAAAAGCATGCCCAGTTCCAAAGATTTTGTCTTTACTTTAACAATTTTGGTATTGATTCCTAGCCAAAGAAGCGGAGAATTCAAGTAAGGACACCTTTAAGACACAAATATCTTTTACATTTGGGATTTGTGTACTTGACTCTAGGAAGCAAATTTTAATTTTTCGTTTTTCAGCTTTTTTTTCATATTCTATTAAAGTCCTTTAAAAAGGATTTAACGACAACTTTATTTTCCAAATTAAGACTCGACTTCCAGTAGAAACTATGCTATGTTTCAAGTAAAAAACTTCTTTAAAATAAAGTGTTGAAAATCATGTCCTATTTTTGAACAATTTTTTGCTTTGAGATGCAAAAAGGCAACAAATTTAAAGACAATTTCATTAAATTTAAAGAATTTTTCCGAATTATTAAAGTCAAGTTGACCTTAGCCCATACATTTTTTCTTTCATGTTATGATGCCCAGTTTTAGGTCAAATCACTTAATTATAAGGACAATACGACTTCCTTGAAAAGTTTATCGACTTTTGAACAAGGAAAAAAACTTTATATTAGAGAAATGCATTTTCTACGCTAAGCAAATTTTGCATTCAAATTTTAAGGATATGAAATTTTTGGCTTCACCACAATATTTTCTTCAGTGTAGAAGAAAATGTTGTAATTATTGATGATGGCACTTAAAAATTTTGATATTTTTTTTGCGATTTCTGTGATGCGAATTCTTCAACGATTTAAGTCGAAAGGCATTTCTAAGAATTTTCTATAGTCACCAAGCTATAGAAAAGAAGAAATGTGAAAATAGATATGGTGTTGCCACTATTGTGGCCGTACGAATAAAATTTTTTTAATCCTGCAACCAATAGTTCGAAACAGAGATACGTTGCCACTTTTTCAATCGCAATAAAAAAAAACGCCAAAATAAAAATATAAATTATTGCAAAATTATCTTCTTATCCAAATTCGGTTGATTTCGAACTAGATCAATTCATACAAGAATATTAAATTTTAATTTTTTCCCATCGATAGAATTCATGATATGTATCCGATATTTGAAATATACACAACTAATCATTCGTCTACTAACAGGTTGGCTGATAAGTCCCCGGTCTGACACATAGATGGTGTCGCTAGTATTAAATGCATATTATTTTTATATAGTACCAACGTTCAAATGATTCGTGTCAAAATTTGACGTCTGTAAGTCAATTAGTTTGTGAGATAGAGCGTCTTTTGTGAAGCAACTTTTGTTATTGTGAAAAAAAATGGAAAAAAAAAGGAATTTCGTGTTTTGATAAAATACTGTTTTCTGAAGGGAAAAACTACGGTGGAAGCAAAAACTTGGCTTGATATTGAGTTTCCGGACTCTACCCCAGAGAAATCAACAAAAATTGATTGGTATGCAAAATTCAAGCGTGGTGAAATGAGCACGGAGAACGGTGAACGCAGTGGACGCCCGAAAGAGGTGGTTACCGACGAAAACATCAAATGGGTGCCGCGCGAGCTCACATTTGACCAAACACAACAACGTGTTGATGATTCTGAGCGGTGTTTGCAGCTGTTAACTCGTAATACACCCGAGTTTTTCCGTCGATATGTGATAATGGGTGAAACACGGCTCCATCACTATACTCCTGAGTCCAATTGATAGTCGGCTGAGTGGACAGCGACCGGTGAACCGTCTCCAAAGCGTGGAAAGACTCTCTTTTGAAAAAATTTGATCGAATTCGATAGGCACAACCAACCTTATAAAACCTTTGTAACTGTCATTTAGTAGTCAGCACTTTCGTTTGGTACTCACAGCCGAATTCCTTTGAATATATTTTTGAAATGTCAATAAAATTATTACCATCAACGTTGAAGTATAGTGTGTTTTTTAATATCAAATAACTAGAACTGAAAACGGAATATTTCTTATTCGTTTCGAAGTTTCTCATCCGTGGACAGCCTATAAAATATTGTGAACAACTCGCGCCGTACGAAACTGGCCTTAATACACTATATTGGCTGTGAAACGAAAATAATACACAGCAATATTGGCAAAAACAAATAGCTTCAGGGTACTTACTGCTACGGTGCGCATCCTCAATATGGAATAATTTCATTGGCGGCTCTGAAAAAATCCATCTCTATATATGAAACACCAAGAAAGTGACCATCGGGGATAGGTTCGTATGCCGTTTATAAAACTCCACACTAATTTCTTTACTTAATTTATTGTGTGTTTTAGACATGCTATAGACAGTTCGGACACCATCTATAAATATTAATATGCGAAGAGTACCAAAGATTTAGCTTCATTATCTGTCGATTCCCCAACCTATTCATGCTGGGGGGTATACTTTTAAGGGTGAACATTTTTTATAATGTATTAATATATTGTATTTAAGTATATGTTAGGAAGATACATATACTTAAATACAATCTAATCTTAAATACATCTAAAAAATTTAAATAAAATTCAGTATTTTGTGAGTTTTTGTTATTCAATTCGGTCATGGTGCTTTAAAGTTGGGAGATACAACTAAATGAAGATCGGGACAACGACCAATTCCATCGTCTGACACAACCAACTCCATATATAGTATTAGTTGGGTTTCCCATCATTCGATTGAGTCGACCGAATTTGTTGGGTGTCACAACTGCCAACTGGTAGTTGCTACAACTGCCAAAAGGAGGTTGGCAATAAATTCGATTGTCACAACCAATCTGTATTCTCTGTGTAGGAGTATTTATAAATGAGCAGCTACACGCAAAAAAATAATTCTTTCCTCCCAAACGAAATTTTAGACAAACAAAGTTCGTTTCTCATTTGCTTTTCGCTGTAAGGAAGTGTATTTGGAAGAAAAGTATATACTTTTTGTGACAAACGTTTATTCTTTTCCAGGATGTAAAAACAATTTCAAAAAGACTAGCTAAAAAAAACATTATTTTCTTGCTAATTGCATTGTCCCTCACATCTTTCTCACATTCACGAGGATTTTTAGTTCTTAACACCTTTTCCTGTAATACCAACAATGTAGAAGAAATTATACGATTTTATAAATTTTTAAAATTTTTTTACCTTTCGCCTGGACGGAGAATCGAACCGCGGACCATGCACATTGTAAGCCAACACACTAACCACTGAGCTATGTACCTGTTATGGTCATCAATAGATAAATATCCATATAAGTTATATTTATATAGCATAGCTTGCGGCGCCCACGAACCGAATAAACAAAGTTTATTTAACAGAAACAAACATTTAGTTTGGCACCGTGGAGCAGTGGTAGCTACGTCCGACTCTCATGCCAAGGGTCGTGGGTTCGATCCCAGCTTCGGCCAAAGTTTTTTTTTTTGCTTTTGTTTTTTTTTTTTACATATATTCCAGATATATGCGGAAGATTCCGAAAAAATGTTCAACATTACATTGTACTATATTAAATGCTGAACTGTAAAATGTGTCTTATTAAAGACCTAAAGTCAGAAAAGAACAGTGTTTGATATAAACGAAATGGACTATGTTGTTATTTCAAAAATAACTTTTTTTATTGAAAAAATAAAAAATTTGTAACAAACGAATTTTTTTGGTGATAAAAGTTTAAAATTTTCGAAGCAATTCAAAAAACTCTAACAAAAGAAAAACGTTTTCGGCACACGTTTTCCAAACGTTTTTTTTCTTTGCGTGTATATAGGTCTCTACTTTCCAGAACAAGCGGGAACATACAAGCAGTTTCACAACTATCACCAATTGTTCACATTTGATTCTTTGGCAGTGTTGTTTTGATATCTTTCGTCAAGTCTCTCGGTTTTAATCAGGGCTGGCAATTTTGCCGATCGGCATTTTGACTTGAATACGATGCTAATTATGATATCGGCAAACTTAGACATCTTTTTCAAGAATAAACATGAAACATAAAATGGTCTTTCTTTCACATTCAACGCACTTAGTCTTGTACCCACAATGCACCCGAGATTCGAGTGCCAACACCAATGAAGTTTTCTCTTGAAGTGGACTTACACTTCAACAAGGTCTGAGAAGTAACATGATTTCCAGGAAAACTAATTCATGAATAGGGTATGATGATATGTATTTATTTGAAGATATAACAAAATTACCAAAAAAAAATTGCTGTTTTTTTTTTTTGTATGGTATTTAAGTTTATTTATTTATTATCCAATGTTGACTCGGCTCGTTGAGTAGTTGGAAAATAAAAAATAATACCACTAAGCCAAACTGGCCATAGCAGTATGTATGGCTGTCGACACAGCCTTTGTGCCAACAATAAGACCAATTTTTCCACTAGTGCCACAATTAAGTGTTCTTGTAACAATACCACATAATTTGCCATTGCTTACAACAGGACTGCCAGGATCACCAAAGCAACCATCTTTCAAACCAGAATTAGCAGCACAGGTATTCGAATTGGGTAGGGTCATATGTGAGTAATAACTTTCACACTCTAGACGTTTCAGTATGGGTGCAGAAATGGAACGTAAATGTCCAGAAGGATTTTTAGCAGGCTCATACCCGGAAATCTGCATCATTTGGCCAGCTACAACGGGGATATCATTTATGCGTATTATAGCCATATTATAACCCTTCATGGGAGATTCCAATTTCATGACGGCAATATCCCATTCAGGACTTCCGACTGTATATCGCGGCAGTTTGAGATATTTGACTACCTTACGCCTGTAACCTGCTTCGCTGAGAGTTGAGGCACCTCCAACTATCTCAATTTCATTAGGCTGGCTATTTCCCAAACACTGAGCAGATGTTATGACCAAATTGGATGCAACAAATGATCCAGCACATGAATATTTTCCACCTTTCCAGACTTGTACCACATATGGGGCTTTGGTTATGGGTATAATTTCACTACCAAGTACAGTAGAAGGAAACAGTACAAGGCAGACTGCTGATAAAATATATCCAAAACTTGTGAAGGCCATCTTTGGAGAATGAACTTTTTATTCTGAGATATGATCGTTTGCTCGGGTTTTTATATGAAATTAGTTTGAAACATGCACAGTGGAAGATATTTATAACCGAGGGTGGACGACAAAAAATTTAAGCCATGAATTGATAGCCAATATGAAATGGTGCTCATCTGTCTGCACTGGAATTGCTACACAGGTGTAGCCAGATGGCTACCTATCAAACAATGAATATTTTATTACTATTACCCAGCAAAAAAGCGTCGCCAAAAAAGTAGTCAAAATGTTCTTTTTGGATCCGGAAGTGGTGCAAAATTGGCGCAGAAGCGATGAATTTAACATGGGGTTGTCATAGGACGGATGTTCACCAATTCAACAGCCGTTGCACTCACTTCTTTAGATGTGATCCGAATTCAGTGTTTTGAATGTGAATTAAAAAATTTGTGGTATTTTGATAAATAATTTATTTGTATAATTTTTTATGACTTTTAATGCAATCTAACAATTTTCTGAAACCCTTGACCTCAAATATTTTCAAAATTTCGCAGTTTTTCTAGAATGAATTTAGAAAGTTTTTCGACAAAATTTAAATAATATATACCATTTTATTAATCCTTACCCTGTTTTTAACATATTTGAAACAAAACAAGTATATACGGCCTTAAGTTCGGCCAGGCCGAAGCTTATGTACCCTCCATCATTGATAGCGTAGAAACTTTTTCTAAACACTGCCATCCATAATCGAATTACTTAAGTTGCGGTAACGCTTGCCGATGGCAAGGTATCTTAAAACCTCCTAACACCATCGTCTAAATTGTATGTAAGTCCATACGTGGTATATATTAAATCAAAAAAGATCGATCCAATACATATATAATTCAGTTTGACAAAGTAGACATAAAATTTTGACAAAATTTTCTACAGAAATAAAATTTTAACAAAATTTTCTATAGAAATAAAATTTTCTATAGAAATAAAAATTTTGACAAAATTTTCTACAGAAAGAAAATTTTGATAAAAATTTCTACAGAAATAAAATTTTAACAAAATTTTCTATAGAAATAGACTTTTGACAAAATATTCTATAGAAATAAAATCTTGGTAGATTATTTTTGGCTCGAGTGGCAACCATGATTATGAACCGAATAAAATTTGAACAAAATTTTCTATAGAAATAAAATTTTAACAATGATGAAAATTTTATTGTGAACCGAATAAAATTTTAACAAAATTTTCTCTAGAAATAAAATTTTGACAAAATTTTCTATAGAAATAAAATTTTGACAAAATTTTCTATATAAAAAAAATTTTGGTAGATTAATTTTGGCTCTAGTGGCAACCATGGTTATGAACCGATATGGACCAATTGTTGTATGGTTGTTAGCGACCATATACTAACACCACGTTCCTAATTTGAACCGGATCGGATGAATTTTGCTCCTCCAAGAGGCTCCGGAGGTCAAATCTGGAGAACGTTTTATATGGGGGCTATATATAATTATGGACCGATATGGACCAATTCTGGCACGGTTGTTAAAGATCATATACTAACACCATGTTCAAAATTACAACAGGATTGGATGAAATTTGCTTCTCTTGGAGACTTCGCAAGCCAAATCTGGGGATCGGCTTATATGGGGGCTATATATAATTATGAACCGATGTGGACCAATTTTTGCATGGTTATTAGAGACCATATAACAATACCAAGTACCAAATTTCAGCCGGATCGGATGCAATTTGCTTCTCTTTGGGGCTTCGCAAGCCAAATCTGGGGATCGGTTTATATGGGGTCCATATATAATTATGGACCGATGTGGACCAATTTTTGCATGGTTATTAGAGACCATATACCAACATCATGTACCAAATTTCAGCCGGATCGGATGAAATTTGCTTCTCTTTGAGGCTCCGCAAGCCAAATCTGGGGATCGGTTTATATGGGGGCTATATATAATTATGGACCGATGTGCACCAATTTTTGCATGATTGTTAGAGACCATCTACCAACACCATGTACCAAATTTCAGCCGGATCGGATGAAATATGCTTCTCTTAGAGGCTACACAAGCCAAATCTGGGGATCGGTTTATATGGGGGCTATATATAATTATGGACCGATGTGGACCAATTTTTGCACGATTGTTAGAGACCATCTACCAACACCATGTACCAAATTTCAGCCGGATCGGATGAAATATGCTTCTCTTAGATGCTCCACAAGCCAAATCTGGGGATCGGTTTATATGGGGGCTATATATAATTATGGACCGATGTCGACCAATTTTTGAATGATTGTTAGATACCATCTACCAACACCATGTACCAAATTTCAGCCGGATCGGATGAAATATGCTTCTCTTAGAGGCTCCACAAGCCAAATCTGGGGATCGGTTTATATGGGGGCTTTATATAATTATGGACCGATGTGGACCAATTTTTGCATGGTTGTTAGAGACCATATACCAACACCATATACCAGATTTCAGCCGGATCGGTTGAAATATGCTTCTGTTAGAGGCTCCACAAGCCAAATCTGAGGGTCCCTTTATATGGGGGCTATACGTAAAAGTGGACCGATATGGCCCATTTTCAATACCGTCCGACCTACATCGATAACAACTACTTGTGCCAAGTTTCAAGTCGATAGCTTGTTTCGTTCGGAAGTTAGCGTGATTTCAACAGACGGACGGACGGACGGACGGACGGACATGCTTAGATCGACTCAGAATTTCACCACGACCCAGAATATATATACTTTATGGGGTCTTAGAGCAATATTTCGATGTGTTGCAAACGGAATGACAAAGTTAATATACCCCCATCCTATGATGGAGGATATAAAAATGTTAAAAGTGCCTTTTAAAATTATGAAAAAAACCGAGTTATAAAAAATTGAATTAAAAGAACTTCCTGAGTATATATAATAAAGAACATCTCTGGAAGGACATTTTTGGAAGTGCTTTTAAAGTTGTGCCTTTAGAAGTACTTCCAAATTTTTTTGCTGGGTAATATAACTTTTTATTCTCATAATGACATTGTTTTTATTTGTATCAAAATATGCCTGCGGCGTTATGTACACATATGCGTTTTTGTATATACTCCTGATCAGGCTAAATTGTAGGACGTCCTAGCTATTGTCACCTGTCTGAAGTAATCATATAAAAGCCTTCAATTCTCAATTACCACCACTCACTCCCACTGTTGCCAAAAAGTATTTTGCAAATTGGCAAACGTTGGATGCCACCTTAGATAGTAGCAAGATAAACAACTTTAATTGTTCAGATCAAACACTTAAAACCATTTGTTCAATTATTAACTTAAACATGCAAGAGTTGTTTTTATTGAAATGACGAATAATGCTCAATGGTATATATTTTTCTAATAACAATATTTATAAAAATATATTTATTTGTATTGATTTAATAACAACTTATTTATATTGATTCAATTGCAATTTTTCCAGTTATTGAATCAATAATTATTTGTGTTGTTTCAATAACTGGAAAAGTTGCAATCCGTCCTCTATTAAAGCATTTTTTAAACTCAGTAACTTTTCGTGATCGGAAGACCTTTCATCTTTATGGATCATGGATCTAAGTAGGAAATACTCTATAAAAATCATACTCTAGGGAATACTCTACAAAAAAAAAGAATGCTTACCTTCGAGGTGTCCATGGAACTCAGGAATCCTTACTGCACGATTAGAAAAAATAACGTTTCAAAATCGTAATCGTAGACTGTAACGAAATTAAACAGATGTGCTTACCAAAAATCACTACGGAATGGCCACGGCTTCGTCCATGGACGTTAACGATTTGGCCATGAAAGTCTTGAAATAAGCATTAGACGTTGTAATGGCAACTCCGTCGGTGCAATGTGCCACGGCGACTTTTAACGCATATCAAGTAAACAACCCAGGTTCGAATCACGGTAGTGGAATAGATGCAATACATGAGATCTGGACAACGCTAATGGCGTTCATAATAGCATAAAATTCACGATAGCATACGAAAACACGGGAGTATTCCATACTTAGATACTCTTGTTATCAAGAGAGAAAACTTGACTTCGATTGGTACCAAAAACCAATAGCATCGGGGATAATACTCGTAATGAACTAGTTTTCACAACACCCAAAAAGGATAGTGATTAATATGGAGAAAAATCTTATAAGTGACAAATAATATCATTTAAAGAATAAATGAATTATAAAAAAAATCCGCAACTTTATATTGAAATCCAAACCGGACGAAAAAAAAAAAACAAGTATATACAGCAGTAAGTTCGGCCGGGCCGAATCTTAAATACCAATTAATCCACAACTTTATATCGAAATCCAAACCGGCCCGGCCGAATCTTAAATACCCACCACCATTAAATATAATAGTTTACTTTGAAAACTCTTCGTCGTAGTGGGTTACTTGATAATATATAAAATTTCAGGGGGTTTGATGACAAATTTTCTCCCAAGCAAATCACTTCAACCAGATTCTATCTATGAAGACTAGATCCGATTCTGGATTTATGAGAACCAATTTGGTTTGAGTTTTAGAGAAATCATAAACATATCGTGTATATGATGAAATAACGCCTTGATTTGAAATCTTATATCTATATTTTTTTCCGCCATTATTTAAATGAATACGATGAGTAAACTCTGTAAATTTTACTTTCAGTTTCACGCAAATTTTCATGAGTGTGCGCCTGTTTTCTTTCTGTTTTCTTTTCTGAGGAACGAAATTTTAGACAAGCAGAGTTTTCTCTTGACACAAATTTTAGCGACAATCGTTGAATCGCTTATCAAAAATTCGGACTAGTTTGATCTAAACGAAAAGACTTTATACGAAAGGGGAACTTCGTTTGTCTAAAATGTCATTCCGGAGGAAAATATTTTTTCTTTTGGTGTACCCACACTGAAAAAACAGTGAACCCACCAAGAAGAAAACTTTCGATTAATTTTAGAAAACTTTCGGTTAATTTTAGAAAACAGTATTACAAACGTTGGCATCACGCCGATGTCATAAAAATAAGTGAATATTTTTCGACAAATTCAAGAAAATTTATTAGCCATAACTAAGTTTTTTCACTTGCTAAAGAAAATTTTGTAGTTGGAAGGAAAAACTTGGAGTTCAAAATTGCAAGAATGTCTTTAGTGACATACGAAGTTCATGATGGACGCATTTTTGGTAAAATTTACAAATTTAAAGAAATTCTGAACTATTTTGTGGAAGACACGAATTTAGTTAATCTTTATGCTTCATTTGAGAATATTTTTTTCCTTGGATTTAGTTAATTTTACTAACGTACACAAAAAATTATTGGAATAAAGGACACTTTCTCCAAACATAATAATTCCATGAACTAAAATAAAGTTAAATTGGCTTTAGTGAAATAGAGAGTTCACTTTTTTTTTTGAGTGCACAAGAAGTTAATTCGGTCTATACCGATGCCTTGCCAAATGGATCGGTAAAAATAAATGCGATAGAGATTTTTGAGGGTCTAAAATTCCAGTATATTTAAATTTCTGTACAAATCGGATAAAAACTACGGTTTCTAGAAGCCCAAGGAGTAAAATCTGGAGATCGGTCTATGTGGAGGCTATACTAAAACATGGGTCGACACACACCATATACGGCTGACCTATTTGTGGTCAGCCGGATTCCAGAAGTCCTAGAAATAAATTCGGGAGTTAGGTCTATATGGGGGCTATACCAAAACATGGACCAATACCCACGAGCTCTTAATGTTCCTCAAATACCTCTAGAATTCCACTTTCAGACGAATTGGGTGAAAACAAGCCCAAGAAGTAAAATCGGGAGATGGGTTTATATGGGGGCTATACCAAAATATGAACCGATACGGACCATTTTTGACACACTTCTTTTATGGTCCTCAAGTACGTCTAAAGGGTGATACGGTCAAAATTTGGTCAATATAAACTTGACGTATTTCTTTCAATTTTGCATTTAAAAAACCTGAACACCCCTCATTTTGAAGGCATGTGTGTGTAGAATGTTGCTCCTATTTTGATTTTGGAATTCACTCTTCAGTTGTCAAAATGCCGTCCAAGCAAGAAGAGCAGCGTATCAAAATTTTGCTCGCGCATCTCGAAAATCCGAGCTACTCGCACGCAAAGCTGGCAAAATCGCTAAAAGTTGCCAAATCAACCGTTACAAATGTAATTAAAGTGTTTGGGGAACGTTTGTCGACAGCCAGGAAGTCTGGATCGGGGGGAAATCGAAAACCGGAAGCCGCTGAGACGACAAAGAGAGTTGCCGGTAGTTTCAAACGAAACCCTAGCCTCTCTCTCCGAGATGCCGCAAATAAGCTGGGTGTAGCCGGACTATCGACTTACAAGAATCGCGATGATAAACAAAATACGACGGCCAAAGCGCGATCCCGGAGGCTTTACACGACGATGCTGACGAAGTTTGACTGCGTGTTAGTGGACGACGAAACCTATGTCAAAGCCGACTGCAAGCAGCTTCCGGGACAGGAGTTTTATATGGCAAAAGGAAGGGGAAAGGTAGCAGATATTTTCAAGCACATAAAACTGTCAAAGTTCGCAAAGAAATATCTGGTTTGGCAAGCCATCTGTACCTATGTAGCAGCATTTTCATAGCTTCCGGGACTGTCAACCAAGAAATTTACGTGAAAGAGTTTTTGAATAAACGTCTGCTGCCTTTCCTGAAAAACACGGTTGTTCCGTACTGTTTTGGCCGGATTTGGCATCTTGATATTACGGTAAAAAGTCCATGGAGTGGTACGCCGCCAACAACGTGCAAGGACAAGAACCCTCCCAACACGCCAGAGCTCCGCCCAATTGAGAAATACTGGGCTATTGTGAAGCGGAACCTAAAGAAGACCAAAAAAACTGCTAAGGACGAGCAGCAGTTCAAGGCAAACTGGCTTTCTGCGGCGAAGAAGGTGGACAAGGTGGCTGTACAAAATCTGATGGCAGGTGTCAAGCGTGAGGTCCAGCAATTCGGATTTGGAAAAGCGAAAGCCTAACTGAATATTTTTCCTGAATTTTATACTAATTGAACTTGAAAAAGAAATTAAATTTGATTTTTTAAATAAACGATTTCACCGATTTACAAGCGTTTTCCCTTGACCAAATTTTGACCGTATCACCCTTTAAGTCATTTTTTGTGTTACTGTTTTTAATTTTCTGATCGTCTGATACTCATTAGCGTATCTAGACAATTTTGCCACAATTTTTTGGTGGATATAGCCCCCCCCCCCCCTAGCTAAAAATTAATAGACTGATGTTTTAGGTTCAATTATAGACAATTAATTTATAATAAACAAACTAAAAGTAGTTCCACACTTTTTCCTAGCAAAAAAAGTAGTTTTTCGAAAGGCACAACTTTAAAATGGTACAAATTATTCAAATTTTGCTGCAATAATGCAAAATTCATTCTAGAAAAATCGACAATTTTTGAAAAAAATAGTGGATTTCAGCCAAGTGTTAGAATGTCCCAAAAAAATTATTTATTTCAGAAAATAACACAAAATTATTTAATTCACATTCAAAACAGTGAATTCGGATCACTGCTGTTGAAATGATGGACACCCATCCTATGAATCGCCCGTGTTAAATTCATCGTTTATGGTCCGGACCCAAAACGAACATTTTCACTACTTTTTTGGCGACGCATTTTTTTCAGCTTATTAAGATATTCATTTATGAATCAGGCTAAACAAAATAATAAAAGAGCTTTACTGATTGAACTAAACATAGATTTAGGAACTTAATTCATAAGTTCATAAGTGGTGGTGCTAACAATTTTCTCCCTACACGCAAAGAAAAAACGTTTGGAAAACGTGTACCGAAAACGTTTTTCTTTTGTTAGAGTTTTTTGAATTGCTTCGAAAATTTTAAACTTTTATCACCAAAAAAATTCGTTTGTTACAAAATTTTTATTTTTTCAATAAAAAAAGTTATTTTTGAAACAACAACACAGTCCATTTCGTTTATATCAAACACTGTTTTTTCTGACTTTAGGTCTTTAATAAGACACATTTTACAGTTCAAAATTTAATATACTACAATGTAATGTTGAAAATTTTTTGGGATTTTCCGAACATATCTGGAATATGTGTAAAAAAAAAAAACTTTGGTCGAAGCAGGGATCGAACCCACGACCGTTGGCATGCAAGTCGGACGTAGCAACCACTGCTCCACGGTGGCACACTAAATGTTTGTTTCTGTTAAAAAAAAATTTGTTTATTCGGTTCGTGGGCGCCGCAAGCTATGCTATATAAATATAACTTATATGGACAATTATCTATTGATGACCATAACAGGTACATAGGTCAGTGGTTAGTGTGTTGGCTTACAAAGTGCATGGTCCGCGGTTCGATTCTCCGTCCAGGCGAAAGGTAAAAAAATTTTAAAAATTTATAAATCGTATAATTTCTTCTACATTGTTGGTATTACAGGAAAAGGTGTTAAGAACTAAAAAACCTCGTGGATGTGAGAAAGATGTGAGTGAAAATGCAATTAGCAAGAAAACAATGTTTTTTTTTTGAGTTGGTCTTTATGAAAATGTTTTTACATCCTGGAAAAGAATAAACGTTTATCACAAAAAGCATATACTTTTCTTCCAAATACACTTCCTTACAGCGAAAAGCAGAAACGAACTTTGTTTGTCTAAAATTTCGTTTGGGAGGAAAGAATTATTTGTTTGCATGTAGATGCTTTCCTACGCCTATGCAGATACTTGAAAATGAGATTAGTATTAATATATATAACAATAATTAATACTAATAGCTAATTAACTACAAGTGCTGTTGTCTTTTATATGCCGTATTTGGGAACATTTTTTCGGAATCTTCCGAACATATCTGGAATATATGTAAAAAAAAACAAAAAAAACTTTGGTCGAAGCAGTGATCGAACCCACGACCCTTGGCATGCAAGTCGGACGTAGCAACCACTGCACCACGGTGCCAAACTAAATGTTTGTTTCTGTTAAATAAACTTTGTTTATTCGGTTCGTGGGCGCCGCAAGCTATGCTATATAAATATAACTTATATGGATATTTATCTATTGATGACCATAACAGGTACATAGCTCAGTGGTTAGTGTGTTGGCTTACAAAGTGCATGGTCCGCGGTTCGATTCTCCGTCCAGGCGAAAGGTAAAAAAATTTAAAAATTTGTAAAATCGTATAATTTCTTCTACATTGTTGGTATTACAGGAAAAGGTGTTAAGAACTAAAAACATCGTGGATGTGAGAAAGATGTGAGGGAAAATGCAATTAGCAAGAACAAATGTTTTTTTTTTTTGAGTTTGCCCTTATGAAATTGTTTTTACATCCTGGAAAAGTATAAACGTTTATCACAAAAAGTATATACTTTCTCCCAAATACACTTCCTTACAGCGAAAAGCAAATGAGAAACGAACTTTGTTTGTCTAAAATTTCGTTTGGGAGGAAAGGATTATTTTTTTGCGTGTATTCACCATTTTCGGCACACCTCTTTATGTTCCTAAAATACTTCTAGATTTAAAATTTCATGCAAATTTGATAAAAACTATGGTTTCTAAAAGCCCAAGAAGTAAAATCGGGAGATCTGTTTATTTGGAAGATAAACCAAATATGGACCAATACAGCTATTTTCGGCTCTCATATTTAAGGTCCTAAAATACCTGTAGATTTCTCATTTCAGGCAAATTGGAAAAAAACTACGGATTCTAGAAGCCAAAAAATAAAATCATTTCTTGCACACCTATTTGTATTCCTAAAAACCTCCGGATTTTCGATTTCAGGCAAAGTGGACAACAATTACGGTTTCTAGAAGCCCAAAAAGCAATATCAGAAGATCGCTCTATAAAGGGGCCATGCCAAAACATGAACCTATACTCACCATTTTTGGTACACCTCTTTGTGGTAGAGGTGTGCACGTGAGTAATATTTTACTCACGCACACTCACGACGGAAAAATCTTACTCACGCACACTCACGGACGATATTGTATGGTAGGACTCACGCTCACGCACACTCACGAAAAGAAAATTTGTACTCACACACACTCACGCACGAAAATGTCGTGATTCACGAAAAATACCGTGACTCACGAAAAATGTCGTGACTCACGAACAATTTTTTGAGTAATTTACCTTAGCGAGGCGTCTGAAAACATGAGCATTATTAAAATCGAGAGCGTTATTACACTCTTAACATCCAGGTGTCACTAAAATTGTAAATGAATTTAACTCTTAAGCGTTTTATGTTGGTGAGCAGGATTATTTTCGTGAGCGTACATCCTTACTCACGCACACTCACGAAGATAATATTTTCGTGACTCACGCTCACGCGCGACATTTAGGTTTGTTAATCACGCTCACGCACACTCACGCCGTTGCCATGAGCGTGACCCACGACTCACGCGTGAGTCACGAAAATTTTCGTGAGTTCACGACATTTTCGTGTCACGTGCACACCTCTACTTTGTGGTCCTAAAATACTTCTATAAATCCAATTGAAAGAAAGAAACTACGGTTTTTATAAGCCCAAGACCACAAATCGGGAGGTCGGTTTATATGGGGACTATATGAAAACCTGGACCGATATAGCCCATCTTCGAACTTGACCTGTCTGAAGACAAAAGATGAGTTTGTGCAAAATTCCAGCACGATTGCTTCTTTATTGAAGACTGTAGCGTGATTACAACAGACAGACGGACATGCTTATATCGTCTTAGAATTTGTCCCTGATCAAGAATATATATACTTTATATAGTCGGAAATCGATATTTCGATGTGTTACAAGCGGGTGTGGTGGTGGGTATAAAAACGTTTTTGTTAGAGTTTTTTGAATTCCTTCTTCGAAAATTTTAAACTTTTATCACCAAAAAAATCGTTCGTTTTTATTTTTCAATAAAAAAAAAAACTATTTTTGAACCAACAACACAGCCCATTTCATTTATATCAAGCACTGTTCTTTTCTGACTTTAAGTCTTTAATAAGACACATTTTACAGTTCATAGTAAAAATTTAATATAGTAGTATGCAATGTTGAACTTTTTTTGGGAATCTTCCGAACATATCTGGAATATATATAAAAAAAAACTTTTTGGTATTCGGTCGAAGCAGGGATCGAACCCACAGCACTTGGCATGCAAAGCGGACGTAGCTTCACGGTGCCCAACTAAATGTATGGTTCTGTTAAATAAAGTTTGTTTAACCGTATCGTGGGCGCCGCAAGCTATGCTATATTCATCGATTTGAATGTAGTTGGCTGTCGATTATTTGAGTTTGGCAAAGGAAGAGAGATATGTTTGCAGATTTGTTTGGGCAGTAGCCGACAAAATTTTCTATAGAATTACAATTTTGTCAAAATTTTCTATACAAATAAAATTTTCTTTAGAAATAAAATTTTCTATAGAAAAAAAATTTTCTTTAGAAATAAAATTTTCTATAGAAATAAAATTTTGACAAAATTTTCTATAGAAATAAAATTTTAACACAATTTTCTATAGAAATAAAAATTTGACTAAATTTTCTATAGAAATAAAATTTTGACAAAATTTTCTATAAGAATAAAATTTTTACAAAGTTTTCTATAGAAATAAAATGTTGACAAAGTTTTCTATAAAAATAAAATGTTGACAAAATTTTCTTTAGAAATAAAATTTTGACAATATTTAAGTTCCAAATATATTATTTTTACACCAAAACATATGAAAATAGTCTTTTTCGTCCGTGTACTCATAAAAATGAGGCTATCAACGCAATCACAAATTTTCGTTTTCTTGCATATACCCTACGGAAACATATCAACCCCAAGACCTGTAGAGGACTAGTATATGGACCAGTCCCAGTTCTGGTCAAAGCGTAAGGAAGGGACAGATCATTTGAACATAAGTTTATTATTGACAGTGTAAATTTATAAGGGCACGTCTTGGACTCATTCCAAAGGACACGTCCTGGAACAATTAAGTAGGACTACCCCATGGACATTTTTCATTTTTAGCATCCGAATCGCACCTTTAAGGAAAATCTTTTGGAATATGTATAGAAATCAATAAGATATGACCATTTAAAGAAAATTTTTTATTGACCTCTTAGTCTTTCCAATCTCCATACAGAAAAATATAACTTATTTTCATTGTAAAATAAGTTATATTTATTTACTCGTACTCAAGGATAATTAAACTAATCTCAAGCCAAATGCAATTAGTTGAACAGTTTTACCTACAGTAAATAGTTGTGCCAATTAAAGAAGTACTTGTACTTTGTGTATTCCATCTCGAAGGACCATTTAATAGTAAATCATAAAATATTTGACCTAGAAAATTTAGCAAAATCTCTTCATAAATTCGTATATCATAAAACTGAACTTTTTTTTCATATTGCGAATAGTAAACAAAAACAAAATTACATTTTATCGCCGTTTGTTTTTTCGGAAGAGCTCAACTGGAAGAGAAGTGAAATAAAAGATTGTAATTGAAATAAAAAGCCAATGATATAATTTCATTCACAAGAGTATTTTACCAAAAAAAAAAAAACAAAAAAACAAAAAAAACAATATAGTATATTAAAAGAACTTGCAGATGATAAGAAATATTCTCACAAAAGAAACGAATGCAATGAAAGAAAACGAGAAAAAACTATGCAAAAGGACCAAGTTTAGTGTCTCGTTCATCATGGGCATTACTACAGCAATGTGCATTAAACTGAGACTATGACATTAGTCTCAAATTTTGTAGTGTGCGTTGCTTGCAGCAAATGTATGGGAATTTTTTTCTTGCATTTTATAGAAAAAACAAGTATATACGGCCGTAAGTTCGGCCAGGCCGAATCTTATGTACCCTCCACCATGGATTGCGTAGTAACTTCTACGAAAGACTGTCATCCACAATCGAAATACTTGGGTTGTGGTATCTTAAAACTTCACTCAAAAAAAAGTGAACTCTCTATTTCACTAAAGCCAATTTAACTTTATATTAGTTCATAGAATCATTATGTTTGGAAAAAGTTTACTTTACTCAAATAATTTTTTGCGTACGTTAGTTAAATGAACTAAAAAAAACAGGAAAAAATTATACAAAAATAAAGCATAAAGGTTTCCTAATTTCGTATTTCTCACAAAATAGTTCATTATTTCTTTAAATTTGTAAATTTTACCAAAAATGTGTCCATCATGAACTTCGTATGGCACTAAAGACATTCTTGCAATTTTGAACTCCAAGATTTCTCTTAAAACTACAAAATTTTCTTTAACAAGTGCAAAAACTTAGTTATGTCTAATAAATTTTCTTGAATTTGTCGAAAAATATTTACTTATTTTTACCATATCGGAGTGATGCCAGCGCTTGTAATATTGTTTATTTAAAATTTTCTAAAATTAATCGAAAGTTATCTTTCCTGGTGGGTTCACTGTTTTTTCAGTGTTCTTAACATCGTTTTCTAAATTGTGAGTTAGTCCATACGTGGTATATATTAGACAAAAAAGTTATATATAGTTAAGTCTACAAATAATTACGAATCGATATGGACTTTTTGCACGGTACGTACACTGAAAAAACAGTGAACCCACCAGGAAGAAACATTTTGGTTAATTTTAGAAAATTTTGAATATTTTTAGAAAATTTTAACTAAACAGTATAACAAACGCTGGCATCACGCCTATGTCATAAAAATAAGTAAATATTTTTCGACAAATTCAAGAAAATTTATTAGACATAGTTAAGTTTTTTAACTTGTTAAAGAAAATTTTGTAGTTTGAAGGAAAAAATTGTAGTTCAAAATTGCAAGAATATCTTTAGTGACATACGAAGTTCATGATGAACGCATTTGTAGTAAAATTTGGAAATTTAAAGAAATATTGAACTATTTTGTAGAAGACACGAATTTAGTTAATGTTTATCCTTCATTTGTGTATATTTTTTTCCTCGGTTTTAGTTAATTTAACTAACGTACACAAAAAATTATTAGAGTAGAGGAAACTTTCCCCAAACATAATAATTCCATGAACTAACATAAAGTTAAATTGGCTTTAGTGAAATAGAGAGTTCACTTTTTTTTGAGTGTAGAGAGCCAGAATTGAAATACGGGGGTCGCTTATATGGGGGCTATATACAATTATGAACTTGATATGGACCAATTTTTGTGTGATTGGAAATCGATTTATCTGAGGGATATGTATAAGTATAGACCGATATGGACCTAGTTAGGCATGGTTGTTAACGACCATATACTAGCACAATGTACCAAATTTCAACTCACTCGGATGAAATTTGCTCCTCCAAGAGGCTCCAAAACCAAATCTCGGGATCGGTTTATATGGGGCTATATATGAATATGGACCACTTTTGGCATGGTTGTTATATATCATATACGATCACCACGTACCAAATTTCAAGCAGATCGGATGAAATTTGCTTCTACAAAAGTCACCGGAGGTCAAATCTGGGGATCGGTTTATATGGGAGCTATATATAATTATGGGCTGATAGGAACCAATTCCTGCATGGTTGTTGGATACCATATACTAACATCACGTACCAAATTTCAACCGAATGGGAAGAATTTTGCTCTTCCAAAGGGCTCTGGAGGTCAAATCTGGGGATCGGTTTATATGGGGCCTATATATAATTATGGGCCGATTTCGACCAATTTTTGCATGGGAGTTTGAGGCCATATATTAACACCACGTACCAAATTTCAACTGAATCAGATGAATTTTGGTCTTCCAAGAGGCTCCAGAGGTCAAATCTGGTGATCGGTTTATATGGGGGCTATATATGATTATGGACCGATGTGGACCAATTTTTGCATGGTTATTAGAGACTATATACCAACACCATGTACCAAATTTCAGCCGGATCGGATGAAATTTGCTTCTCTTAGAGGCCTCGCAGTCCAAATCGGGGGATCGGTTTATATGGGGGCTATATATAATTATGGACCGATGTGGACCAATTTTTGCATGGTTGTTAGAGACCATATACTAACACCATGTACCAAATTTCAGCCGGATCGGATGAAATTTGCTTCCCTTAGAGGCCTCGCAAGCCAAATCGGGGGATCGGTTTATATGGGGGCTATATATAATTATGGACCGATGTAGACCAATTTTTGCATGGTTGTTGGATACCATATACTAACATCACGTACCAAATTTCAACCCGATCGGATGAAATTTGCTTCTCTTAGAGGCCTCGCAAGCCAAATCTGGGGGTCCGTTTATATGGGGGCTATACGTAAATGTGGACTGATATGGCCCATTTGCAATACCATCCGACCTACATCAATAACAACTACTTGTGCCAAGTTTCAAGTCGATAGCTTGTTTCGTTCGGAAGTTAGCGTGATTTCAACAGACGGACGGACGGACGGACATGCTCAGATCGACTCAGAATTTCACCACGACCCAGAATATATATACTTTATGGGGTCTTAGAGCAATATTTCGATGTGTTACAAACGGAATGACAAAGTTAATATACCCCCCATCCTATGGTGGTGGGTATAATAAATGTGGGAATAGACTGTCCATAGAAACAATATCGAATAGCAGTTTTGAACAAGAGTTACACAAGTCGCCTTTTTCCTCTCATGATAATTATCATTTACAATATTTTCACAAATTCTCATCACACTTTCTTTTTATCTAAAAAAAAGCAAAAGGAGATTACTTAAAAGTAGATTGGATCTCCAACTTGTAATCCCGCAGTTGTGCAAATTTGGTCAACTCCATTGAATTTTACATGAGCTTGTCCTTGGACGGAAGTATTCTGTTTTTGGAAAAATTTTGAGAGCTTTTATGCTTTGTAGTCAAGATAAATTTTGAAGAATTTTTTGAATTATTTACCCTCTAATGCCCAATCCCCCCTTTAGGCGATCTTCATTAAATAAGGAAGCTTTTAGAACAACACACCTTAAGTCAACAAAAATGAATAAAATAAAAAAAGAAAACTTGGTTGAACCTGTTCAAGAGCCTTTGCAGCATAACAGGTTGGCTGATAAGTCCCCGGTCTGATACGTAGATGGCGTCGCTAGTATTAAATGCATATAATTTTATATAGTACCAACCTTCAAATTATTCGTGTCAAAATTTGACGTCTGTAAGTCAATTAGTTTGTGAGATAGAGTGAAACAACTTTTGTTATTGTAAAAAATGGAAAAAAAGGAATTTCGTGTTTTGATAAAATACTGCTTTCTGAAGGGGAAAAATACGGTGAAAGCAAAAACTTGACAATGAGTTTCCGGACTCTGCCCCAGGGAAATCAACAATAATTGATTGGTATGCAAAATTCAAGCGTGGTGAAATGAGCACGGAGGACGGTGAACGCTGTGGACGCCCGAAAGAGGTGGTTACCGACGAAAACATAAAAAAAAATTCACAAAATGATTTTGAATGACCGTAAAATGATCGAGATAGCAGAGGCCTTAAAGATATCAAAGGAACAGGTTGGTCATATCATTCATCAATATTTGGATATGCGGAAGCTCTGTGCAAAATGGGTGCCGCCCGAGCTTACATTTGACCAAAAACAACAACGTGTTGATGATTCTGAGCGGTGTTTTCAGCTGTTAACTCGTAATACACCCGAGTTTTTCCGTCGATATGTGACAATGGACGAAACATGGCTCCATCACTACAATCATGACTCCAATCGACAGTCGGCTGAGTGGACAGCGACCGGTGAACCGTCTCCGAAGCGTGGAAAGACTCAAAAGTCCGCTGGCAAAGTAATGGCCTCTGTTGTTTGGAATGCGCATGGAATAATTTTTATCGATTATCTTGAAAAGGTAAAATCCATCAACAGTGATTATTATATGGCGTTATTGGAGCGTTTGAAGGTCGAAATCGCGGCAAAACGGCCCCATATGAAGAAGAAAAAAAGTGTTGTTCCACCAAGACAACGCACCGTGCCACAAGTATTGAGAACGATGGCAAAAATTCATGAATTGGGCTTCGAATTGCTTCCCCACCCACCGTATTCTCCAGATCTGGCCCCAGCGACTTTTTCTTGTTCTCAGACATCAAAAGGATGCTCGCAGGGAAAAAATTTGGCTGCAATGAAGAGGCGATCGCCGAAACTGAGGCCTACCTGTTATACTGAATTTTACCGTATAAATTGTTCTTGATTAGTTTTCTTGCTTTTGTGTCGTTAACATTGAATATTTAATCAGCTGACAAAAAATGGGGCATTAGAGGGTTAAAGCCAAATTGACCTGTGTCCTACAACATTTTCTGTCACGGAAAAATACCAATTTGTTTGTCAAATCATTTGACTATAAGGACACAATTTCAGTGAAAAGTTTATAGTTTTTTTATCAATGATAAAAACTTAATATCAGAGAAATTGTATGCTACACTGGAAAAAATGGACGTGATATTAAAGATAAAATTTTAGGTTGCGTAATTTACAAAATATCAAGGACAAATTTCTTTAAAATAATGAAATTTTAATTAAAATAAAGTTTATAATTTTTGCTTCAAATTTATTAAATTATTAAATTTACGCGGTGAAATTCTGAGTCGATCTAAGCATGTCCGTCCGTCCATCTGTTGAAATCACGCTAACTTCCGAACGAAACAAGCTATCGACTTGAAACTTGGCACAAGTAGTTGTTATTGATGTAGGTCGGATGGTATTGCAAATGGGCTATATCGGACCACTTTTACGTATTGCCCCCATATAAACCGACGCTCAGATTTGGCTTGCGGAGCTCCGTGGAGGAGCAAAATTCATCCGATCCGATTGAAATTTGGTACATGGTGTTAGTATATGGTCTTTAATAAACATGCAAAAATTGGTCCACATCGATCCATAATCATATATAGACCCCATTTAAACCGATCCCCAGATTTGAACTCCGAAGCCTCATGCATGATCAAAATTTATCCGATTTGGTTGAAATTTGGTACGTGGTGTTAGTATATGGTCTCTGACAACCATGCAGGAATTGGTACATATACGTCCATAATTATATGTAGCCCACATATATACCGATCCCCAGATTTGACTTCCGGTGCCCTTTGGAAGAGCAAAATTCTCCCGATCCGGTTGAAATTTGGTACGTGGTGTTAGTGTATGGTCTCTATGTAAAAATTGGTCCATACCTGTCTTAGTAATATATAACCCCCATTTAAACCGATCCCCAGATTTGACCTCCGAAGATATTAGAGGAGCAAAATTCATCCGAACCGGTTGAAATTTGGTACATTGTGCTAGTATATGGAGCCTCATGCATGAGCAAAATTTATCCGATTTGGTTGAAATTTGGTACGTGGTGTTAGTATATGGTCTCTGACAACCATGCAGGAATTGGTACATATACGTCCATAATTATATGTAGCCCACATATATACCGATCCCCAGATTTGACTTCCGGTGCCCTTTGGAAGAGCAAAATTCTCCCGATCCGGTTGAAATTTGGTACGTGGTGTTAGTGTATGGTCTCTAACAGCCATGTAAAAATTGGTCCATACCTGTCTTAATAATATATAACCCCCATTTAAACCGATCCCCAGATTTGACCTCCGGAGATATTAGAGGAGCAAAATTCATCCGAACCGGTTGAAATTTGGTACATTGTGCTAGTATATGGTCGCTAACAACCATGCCAAAATTGGTCCATATCAGTCTATATTTATATATATCCGATCCCAAGAAATAATTATTACTATAGAAAATTTTGTCAAATTTTTATTGCCAACATTTTATTTCTATAGAAAATTTTGTCAAATTTTATTGCTATAGGAAATGTTGTCAAAATGTTTCAAAATCTTTGGTTCCAAGTAAACTTTTGTTTGAGTGTAGGCAAAATTTCGTATTTCAAGGGCATGAAATCTTTGGCCTTACAACAATATTTTTTTCAGTGATGGACAACTCTGCAAACAATCTGAAATAAATTCAAGAAAAAAAAAAGTTCAAGTTCTATTTAATCCTCCACTATGGTCAAATCCATCCATCTTTAGAGGATGTCATAGTTTGAACTACTACCGGTTAGTAAACAAACTAAAACACTCTCAAAAATGCAATTGTACAATCTTCAATGGCAAAACGAGTAAGTATTTGAGTCTGTAAACAAAGTGCATGAAAGAGAAGACGAAACTGCATATCTAACCGGACGAATTTGCTCTAATGATTGCTATTGGCTTTCTATGTAACACTGACTAATAGCACACTGAAAAAAATGTTTACGTGATATTAAAGATTATGCAACCTAAATTTTAGGATGCGCAATTTACAAAATATTAAGGACAAAATTTCTTTAAAATAGTGAAAGTTTAATTAAAATTAAGTTTATAATCTTTGCTTCAAAATATTTTTTCATTAAATTTAGGACACAAATTTTATAAATGTATGTCCCTCCGTTAAAGCCCTCATATAAACCAAACTAAGGAAAATTTTCCTTAAAATAAAGAAACACTTTTTGATTTAGAGAAATCGTCCTTAAATTAACTGTAATATTGAAACTTTAGATTTAAGATAAAAAGAAGATTCAAATATAGGCTATAACCTATTTTGAGGATTTAGCATCTTTGGTTTAATTTTTTTTTTGGAATTAAGAAAACATTTTTAATGTGAGATATCCCCTATAATTTAGATTTTTAAACTGGCATTTGTTTTTAGGTGAACAGCTTTATGAATATACCACGAAAAGAAAATGAAAATTCAAAAAATGAAATCTGAATCGTAATTTAAATTTAATTTTTTTTTAATTTTAATTTTATTGATCCTAGATTTAAAGCCAGATAGGTCGCCAACAAATTTCTTTATTTTAAAGAAGCCGCTTCTTTGGCTCGGAATCAATACAAAAATCTTTAAGAGAAGGTCAAAATTTTTGGATCCAAGTAAACTTTTTTTGAGTGCACTTATACTTAATAAAGTTCCATGAAACTTCTGAACAATCCTTGTGTATTTTTGTCATCTTTACCCAGAAGAAAATAATGTCGTGAATATAAATAGTTCAAGAATTTTAATCATCATAGAAGATTTCTTCGTTACAAAGTTTTTCTCCTTGTCCAAAAGTTGTTGTCAGAATTAGTACATGTTTTTCAAAAATTTATTTTAAAGACGTTTTTACGTGAAACATAGCATAATTTCTACTTGTCAAGTCAAGTCTTATTTTAACAATTGTATACCTCATGTTTATACCTAATTAATGAAATTAAATTAAATTTATTAAAATTACATGATATTAATGGGAGCCACTGTGGTGCAATGGTTAGCATGCCCGCCTTGCATACACAAGGTCGTGGGTTCGATTCCTGCTACGACCGAACACCAAAAAGTTTTTCAGCGGTGGATTATCCCACCTCAGTAATGCTGGTGACATTTCTGAGGGTTTCAAAGCTTCTCTAAGTGGTTTCACTGGAATGTGGAACGCCGTTCGGACTCGGCTATAAAAAGGAGGTCCCTTGTCATTGAGCTTAACATGGAATCGGGCAGCACTCAGTGATAAGAGAGAAGTTCACCACTGTGGTATCACAATGGACTGAATAGTCTAAGTGAGCCTGATACATCGGGCGGCCACATAACCTAACCTAACCTACATGATATTAAAAAGTGGTTTCCTAAAATCAAGTAAGCAAAACTCAAATTTAAAAGAGAATTGTGTCCTATAAGTAACCTTACCTCAATTCTCCGCTTGTTTGGCACGGAATCAATATCAAAATCATTAGACTAATGGTAAAACCTTTCGAACCGGGTATGTTTTTTTTTTTGTTCCAGTGAGTCGAAACATATACAGCACCAATTTAAAAATTTGTTTTCTTTAAAATTGTTTATTAATAAAAATAACCATTAAAAGAATACTATTTTCACTAGATACAAACAATTTTTAGCTATAGTTTAGTTGATGAAATTATTATGTTTTGTTAAAATTTCCTTGATTTTAATAAATGTTTGTTAACGTTTGCTTAATTAGCTAAAAAAAAGCAAAATTTTTTTTTTTACATTTTGGAATTTTATCACAAATGCGCCCATCTTCAAATTCGCAAAGGCTTTCTTGCAATTTCGAAATAATTTTTTCCTTAAAAATACGAAGCTTTCTTTCAGTAAGAAATTATTTATTTTTGGCTAATAATAAATTTTCTTGGACTCTTCGAAAAATGTTTACTTATTTTTTGATATCGGCGTTTGTAGGTTCAATTTTTTTTAGTGAACTGCGCAAACATTTTTATACCCTGCGCCACACTGTGGAAGAGGGTATTATAACCAGCACAAAAATTTGGAAGTTCTTTCAAAGGCACAACTTTAAAAGCACTTCCAAAAGATGCACTCCCAATGATGTTTTTTATTTTAACTACCCAGGAACTTGTTTTAATTCAATTTTTTATACCTTGGTTTTTTCATACTTTTAATGGGTAATTTAAACTTTTTTTTTCAAATAGGTTAAAAACAGAGTAAGAATTCATAAAATGGTACAAATCATTTAAATTTTGTCGAAAAAGAAATGCTACATCCAATCTGAAAAAATTTTGGATTTTTGAAAATATTTGAGGTCAAACGTTTCCGACAAGCGTTAGAATCCATTAAAAATTATAAAAATATTTATTTGACAAACTATCACAGAATTTTTTAATTTACATCCAAAACATTGTATTCGAACACACCTAAAGAAGTGATGCAAATTCACTGCAACGGCTGTTGAAATGGAGGACTTCCGTCCTATGCCAAGCCCATTTTAAAATCATCGCTTCTGCGTCCATTTTGCACAGCTTCCGGATCCAAAAAGAAAATTTTCATTACTTTGTTGGCGACGATTTTTTTGCTGGGAAGTTAGTGCATATGTTTGCAACACCCAGAAGGAGACGAGATAGCCATATGGTGTCTTTGGCAATATTTCTCAGGGCCAGCCCCTGAGTCGATATAGCCATGTCCGTCTGTTCGTCTGTCCGTGAACACATTTTTGTAATCAAAGTCTAGGTCGCAGTTTTAGTCCAATCGACTTCAAATTTGGCACAATTATGTGTTTTGGTTCGGAATAGAACCCTATTGATTTTGGAAGAATTCGGCTCAGATTTAGATATAGCTCCCATATATTTAGTACTGTAGTCAAGTGTGCCAAATTTTATTGAAATCGGTTCAGATTTAGATATAGCTCCCATATATATCGTTCGCCCGATTTACACTCATATGACCACAGTGGCCAATATTTTACTCCGATTTAATTGAAATTTTGCACAGGGAGTAAAATTAGCATTGTTGCTATGCGTGCCAAATTTGGTTGAAATCGGTTCAGATTTAGATATAGCTCCCATAAATATGTTTTTTGATTTCGTCAAAAATGGTCAAAATACCAACATTTTCCTTGTAAAATCGCCACTGCTTAGCGAAGAAGTTGTAAAAATGACTCTAATTTTCCTAAACTTCTAATACATATATATCGAGCGATAAATCATAAATAAACTTTTGCGAAGTTTCCTTAAAATTGCTTCAGATTTAAATGTTTCCCATATTTTTTTACTAACATTATGTTCCACCCTAGTGCATTAGCCGACTTAAATTTTGAGTCTGTAGATTTTGTAGAAGTCTATCAAATTCTGTCCAGATCGAGTGATATTTAAATGTATGTATTTGGCACGAACCTTTATATATAGCCCCCAACACATTTGACGGATGTGATATGGTATCGAAAATTTAGATCTACAAAGTGGTGCAGGGTATAATATAGTCGGCCCCGCCTGACTTTAGACTTTCCTTACTTGTTTTTTACTAACGTTGTTTTCCATCCTAGCCAACTTAAAGTTTAAGTCTATAGATTTTGTAGAAAGTTTGTCCAGATCGAGTCAGATTTAAATGTATGTATTTGGGACAAACTTTTATATATAGCACCCAACAAATTTGACGGATTTAATATGGTATCGAAAAGGTGGATCTACAAATTGGTGCAGGGTCGGCTCCGCCCGACTTTAGACTTTCCCTACTTGTTGTTTTTGATTTTTTTTCACAGATTTTTTTATTACTTCTGTTTTTGGTAGAATTTCAAATAATCTATAGCTTTTTCTATAAGTTTCTACTATCACATGATTATTCTAACGTTTTTGAGTCAGAATAAGCCTGATGTTCATAAATTGAAATTTTGGACAGTTCTATCATAATAATATCTTGATCTTATTTCGACTCACAAACATACGTATCCTTTAAATAACGGCTTTAGGATATATGACGTTAAATATATGATAGTAATGTTCGAATTCAAAGATATGACGGCTAAAAAAATTTTACCTATAAATATTCTGAGGGTGGGGTCTAAAATTTTTCCAGCTATGCCAATGAATTTCGATAAGAACACAATCTTATTTTGTGAGAAAATGCTTCCAAATATACAGTATTTTTTGGATCGAAGACCTTCCACATACACATAAGACAAACATCATAATATTTCTCAAATATCCAAAAATATGTGTGCTTGCTGCAAAATATGTTTGGGACATATGTTACAGAAGCGATGTTTTTGGAGGGAGTGTGTCAATCAATAAAGATTGTAGTGGTCCTTATTGACTGATATTATTTATGCATGATTTAGGCAATTTCAATTTAAAATTAATAGAGTTAATTAATTTTGTTTAATTGATGGCAACAAATATATTTTTCTGTGTATATTTAGGTTTACTAAAACCAGTGATCCGTGCTTGATTGCAATGTTCGTTATATTAGTCGCTTGTGTCCCGTTTTTAAATAAATGGCTTCAATTAAACTTTCACTTCCCTTCAAACAATTTTCCAATTAGATATATTGAAAGTGATTCTAAAACGACATTTGGGTAACTTAAATGTTTTGTTGTCAAACATGGTCTGACAATTTAAAAACCACATAGCAATTTGAGGAACATTGCGCGAATGTATGTCTGATTGTGTGTGTGTGCGCCATAACAATACCCCAGGGTAGCATTAGGGGTATAACACAAAACGAACCGTAATAATAATTCAAATGTCTTCATCTTTTGGATTTTTTTTTCTTTTTATTTTTGATCCTCTCCTCATGAATGGTGGACAAGAAAATAATCTATGTGTGGCATGCAAGGTTTCATTCATTTTTTGAAACGATTAATCCCTAAAGGATAGTCTTCGGTCTCTTCGTTTATTGACTGTCAAGTCATTTTGTTCTTTTTTTTCTGTCCTGTTGGCAAATTCCAAGTTGATGTTGACATTGATGATTATGCCTTTTTCTTGGCTTCTTTGATTGCGTGGGTGAGTTGGATGTGGATTTTTTTATTTTTTTATTTTGCATCATCATAAGCAAAGTGAAAGCTAACACATATCCACCTCAAAGCTAACCATTCATCGCTTCAAGTATTCAGACAATCATACACACATACAGCCAGCCAGTCAGCCATAGTCATCTATCTATCTATCCATGCAACCAACCGACGACTATCCATCCATACGCCTGTAATGATTATGGCTATTACACACTCACATGGCAATAACAACAAAATTATCTTATACGCAAATTCCCTGCAAACATTTTCTATCGAAAGTGTATCGAAGTAGTTTCGCCGCGGAAGATAAAACTTTCGCAGGCGATATCATCTTCTTATCGAATTAGGTTCCCCGTTCGGGAACAAATGTCCCACTACGCGATGGTGTTCTCGGGGAATCGAACCAGTGACTAAAAGTTGTTAGAAAAGCGATAGTTATTTTTTAAAAAATAAAAATGATGATCGGATGCACCGAGCATTGAACTCGGAACCTTTCGTTTTCAAGTCAGAGGCTCTCCCTCTGTGCCACCCACGCTTGTTGGTTGATAGTGGCTTTTTACACATATGTACTCTCAGATAGGTGCTATTGAAAAATTAGCTATGTTGATGTATGGAGTCTATATTTAGATTTTTGATCGCTGTTAGAGTCGAATTTGTTTCGAAACGGAAACACCCCACGCGATAGTTGTTTTTATTGTTGCTGTGCTTGAGATTTTACTACCAGAAAACTTCCTGGCGATCCGAAATAGTGACATCTTAGCGAAAGGCGATAAAACTATCACCCAAATGTTGGCAGGGTTGTTCGAACGACCCGAGCTCATACTCAACACATTGGCATAGTCCTAAAGCATGGATGGTTTATTTATATACGAAGGGAGTGAGAGCGAATCAGCGTGTATGTGTGTGTGTGAATGCCTAGTGTTTACAATGAGTAGGTCTGTGTCATTGGGTTAGCAGTTTATCAATGAATGCAAGACCTCCATAACAAATTCGTCCTTAACTTCTTTTGAATAACAAATGGAATACGTCTATATTCTTCTTGGATTATGGTGGCTGAATATGTATGGCTCTCTTTATAACATAGCTTTCTTCTATAAATGGAGAGAGAGAGAGTGTGTGTGAGAGAGCACTTTAAAAGAGAATCACCTTATTTTGTAAAATATCTTTATTTTAGTACCTCTATTCTGCCCAATACTGGGAAGAGATTTTATGAGTTTGCGTATTTCGTGTTATAACTTTTTGGCGCGAATTTTTTTCACTGCTGAATTTCTCTTCTCTCTGTTGCGGAGGAAAAACACTTGTTTCACCTAATGTTTACATTGCTTACGATGAGAGTATAAGCATTTTTCGTTCTACCAATTTCCTGGTAAATCCTTATTGTATGGTTTCTTTTGGTAGGCATTCTTGTCCTCGGGTTGGGTGCTCTTTCGGTTTTCAATGACTTATCACCGACCCTCGTTAATGGTGATGGTGTTTCGTTTTTAAGTTTGCCCAACGACTGATATCTCTGTGATTTGCTTTCTTTTAGTGTGTAAGCATCCTGAGTGAATCCCCAACAGCCAGCCAGCCAGTCAATGTGTGAGTGGGGTAAATTTAAGACACGGAGTCTCTCATTGTATTGCAGTGTGTGTGTGTGTGTGTTTGTGTGGGTTGCCACACAAACATTTCGCCAGTCTTTCAAGTTTACTTTTAGTGTTGTTTTAGTCGCGTACGAGTATAGATGTTCCTTAATCGAAAAAGACATCCAGGACAAAAGGAATACCACTAACACACTAGTGACCCACAGGCACAGTCAAGTTAAAACAAAGGTGTAAAGCAATACAGTTTTGAAATGAACCGTTTTCAAGTTCGAATGTTTGAAACCAGTAATACCGACGGTAAATTGAAATACAATTGAAAATTAAAAAAAAAAAAATAGTTTTTCTTCGAGATTTATTTTATATAAAATATCTTTGTTTTTAATACTTTAAAAATAACCAATTTTTTGTGTTTATAAAAAAATGTATGCATAAAATTGCCTGCCATCAATCAACTTGTGCTATCTCAAATAAAACAAACCAAGAAAATTAATAAAAAAAATATATAATTCAACATGATTAAAAATAAAATGTGTTTTACATATTACTTATATGTGGACTGTGTCATTTATATGTTAATAACAAAATTTAATTTGTGTTAAATATATTTTGAAAAAAAAAAATTAAGAATATAATTAAAATTTTCGTTTTAGTTCCTCGATGAAATTTGAAAATTTTATATATTTCATTATTAATTTACCAAGAAATATTAATAATTCTAATTGACAAACGAAAAAGTGACATATGAAGTTATGAATAATCGAAAAAAAATACAAACAACTGGATTTGTAGTAATTTAAATACATGTGAATTTTTCAAACAATAAAGTGGATTTATTTCAGGTAAGAAAATTGAATTATATGCTTAACTAACAAAGAAATAGTAATTGTGAAATAAAATAAAGCCATATAAAAAAAAACGAATGAAAAACAATAAAAATTGGACGTGCAATAAGGCATCTGGGACATTGACTTTGCATCAGTCCTTTGGAAGCAATGCCGCACAACTATTTCAGATGTCTTCAAAAATAATAATCTATGACATCAATAACATATATATAAAATTCAATCTATATTTGTTTGTTTGTATGTTCCGAGTTGGCTCGGCAACGGTTGAACCGATTTACTTGAAACTTTCGGAGATCGTAGGGGCCGTTCATGTGGTGAAAATAGGGTACCTCATTTTTTGACACCTGGTCGCGGAGGGGGACCACCCATTTGTCGGACTTTTTGAAAATTGGACCAAAGTTGACTGATTTGCTTGAAATTTTCATTGAAGGTAGGGGTTGGCATCTAGATAAAGATCCGCTACTTTATATTTCGATATTTGGTGGCGGAGGGCGACCTCCCCTTTGTTCGACTTTGTTTTAAAGTACAGTGAAAAAACTAAATTTATCTGAAATTTACAGAGAACATGCGGTGATGTTATGGAATTAATATGGGGTACCTGATGATTTCATATGTGGACGGGGAGGGGGACCTCCACCTCGCCCTACTTTGTGGAACTTGGAACAAAAATATGCGATTTGCTTGAAATATTCATTGAATCCGCTACATTATTTTTCGATATTTGGTCGGGGAGGGGGACCGGCCCTTTGCCCGACTTTTTGTTTTTTTAAGTACAGTGAAAACAAAACTAAACTCCCCCAACTGAAATTTTACGGAAAAAATGGGTGAGGTTATGAAATTTATATCAGGTTCCTGATTTGTTGATAAAAATAAAAGGGCATAGGGAGACATCCGCTTCTCCTAAGTACATACAGATAAACAATTAAATTTTACCGAGTTACTTGAAATTTACAGAGGACTGGGGAGAGGTTACGATATTAACAGTTGATAACTGATTTTGTGATATTTGGACGGAAGAGAAATTGCTTGACATTTTCTGGGACGTTTACAAAAGATACGCTACATCACTTTTCGATATTTAGTCGAGGAGGAGGCCTCCTCTAAAACTGCAAAAAAAAATACCTAAGTTTTCTAGAAATTTACAAAGGCAGTGGGGGAAGATTATGAAAGAAGAGGCAACCTTCCTTTCCCCACACTTGAAGTAAAGTTTCAAGATTTTTCAGGGAAGGTTAGGGATATCCTTTGGAAGCAATGCCGCACAACTATTTCAGATGTCTTCAAAAATAATAATCTATATATACAAAATTCAATCTATGTTTGTTTATTTGTTTGATTGTTTGTTTGATGTTCCGAGTTGGCTCTGAAACGGCTGAACCGATTTACTTGAAACTTTTGGAGATCGTAGGGAGCGTTCATGTGGTGAAAATAGGGTACCTCATTTTTGGACACCTGGTCGCGGAGGGGACCACCCATTTGTCGGACTTTTTGAAAATTGGACCAAAGTTGACTGATTTGCTTGAAATTTTCATTGAAGGTAGGGGTTGGCATCTAGATAAAGATCCGCTACTTTATATTTCGATATTTGGTGGCGGAGGGCGACCTCCCCTTTGTTCGACTTTGTTTTAAAGTACAGTGAAAAAACTAAATTTATCTGAAATTTACAGACAACATGCGGTGATGTTATGGAATTAATATGGGGTACCTGATGATTTCATATGTGGACGGGGAGGGGGACCTCCACCTCGCCCTACTTTGAGGAACTTGGAACAAAAATATGCGATTTGCTTGAAATATTCATTGAATCCGCTACATTATTTTTCGATATTTGGTAGGGGAGGGGGACCGGCCCTTTGCCCGACTTTTTGTTTTTTTAAGTACAGTGAAAACAAAACTAAACTCCCCCGACTGAAATTTTACGGAAAAAATGGGTGAGGTTATGAAATTTATATCAGGTTCCTGATTTGTTAATAAAAACAAAAGGACATAGGGAGACATCCGCTTCTCCTAAGTACATACAGATAAACAATTAAACTTTACCGAGTTAGTTGAAATTAACAGAGGACTGGGGAGAGGTTACGATATTGATAGTTGATACCTGATTTTGTGATATTTGGACGGAAGAGAGGCCGCCCCTGTAGGCCTATAAATTGCTTGACATTTTCTGGGACGTTTACAAAAGATACGCTACATCACTTTTCGATATTTAGTCGAGGAGGAGGCCTCCTCTAAAACTGCAAAAAAAAATACCTAAGTTTTCTAGAAATTTACAAAGGCAGTGGGGGAAGATTATGAACGAAGAGGCAACCTTCCTTGCCCCACACTTGAAGGAAAGTTTCAAGATTTTTCAGGGAAGGTTAGGGATGCTATTCACTACGGTGTTTGTCGATATTGTATCGGGGAATGTCACGCCCCCTTAAAACAATAGAGCAAAATTTAAACATCTCCGATCTACTTGAAATTTACAGGGAACGTAGGAGGAGGTGATTAAATTTATACATGTTTTTTAAATTAGTATATGATTTTTAGATATCTCGTTGGGGAAGGGGGAAATTGAAATAACTTTGTCGATTTACTTCGATAGAATTTATAGGGACCATTGAGTAGTTGTGAAATTAATATAGGGTACGTGATAATCCGAGATCAGGTCGGAGTGGAGCGAAGGTGGTGAGAGGGTTCCCTTTTGTCCGTTTTTTTTTCTTAAATTGAAAGTAGAGGGTTGCCGTAAATAGGAACTCGGTATATAATTTTATGATTTTTGCACAGGCTTCTGCCAGACTTCTTTTTAGTAAAGAACTTAAATTTACATGAAATTGGCAGCCAACGTAGAGGGTGCATCATTTTCCAACATTTTAGCAAATGTTAATGTGGTAAAATTTTTTACTACTTTTGCTTTTTCCGATTTGTTGGATGGGAAACAGTAATTCTTTGTATGTTATTATAATATAGTGCTTAATTTCCAGATATGTTGAGGAGAAGGATACCTTTCTTTGACAAACCACACATAAAATTCACAAGATATATAGAAGATTGTCCAACTACTTGAATACAGAATATTATTTAAAAAATTTGGTGGAAAGGGTACACCCGCTCCCCGAACCGTTTTACATATGTATATCCCCCGTATTTGTACCTATAAACGAAAAAGCAAGTAGTCCGATTTGTTTGAAAGAATTCAAATATTTTCGAATTTGTTTCAGCGCGAAGGATATGGTTGACTAAGTTAACGCCAAATGTTCCTACAAATACGCTTTGGAAGGCGCAGCGAAGCGGGCCGGGTTACGCTAGTATTTTATAGTTAAATGTGTATACTGAAAAATCATAGATTGGCATAATCACAAGATAATCATAAGATTGCTTGACGTTACAATGCAAATTCAATTGTTTGTTTTACAAAAGACACATTTTTATGTTGTGACAGTATTTTCATGAACAAAAATCTGTAAAAATCTCGGTTAGGATTTTATTGTCACTTAACAAAAAGTAAATTAATATGGGAGATAAGTCTAATTTGTTTCAGAACTGGCATATTTACTGGGCTTATAATAAAGACTATTTAACTTAAATTTTAAGACAAAAAATGTACGAAATATTTCGTTACAATAACAAGATTTGATTGCAAATAACGCCATATTCAACCCTACACACAAAAAAAATTTTTTTGATTTCAATCACGAAAATCGCGGATTCAATCATTTTTTTAATTGAAATGTCTTCAATCACGAAAATGATAGTATCAATCACCCATTTTGATTGAAAACCAACACGATTTTCAATTAAAAATTTAATTCACTTTTGTCATGGAATCAATTAATTGTGTGATTGAATCAATTAAAAACGTGATTGATTTTTAACATAAAATTCAATCACAGTTTTAATTGAATCAATTAAAATTTTAATTAATTTCGCGACAAAAATCAATCAACTATTTGATTCATTCAATTAAATAATTAATTGAAATTGGCTATAAATTTCGATCAAAAAATTTATATATTGCGACCCCAAAATCGTATTTAGTTTTATTTGAAATAAAAGAAAATATGTGTTTCTTATAAAACATATTCAATATTTTATTATTTTTTGAATTATGCAATAGACAAATAAATTTGGTTCTTGTTATTTGTGTTTTGTTCTATCATAACTTATTAATACAATTACTATCAATAACAACTATAGGGTGAAAAAATAAATTATATAAATCATTATCTTCCTTATAATAATAACCATGTTAGCATGTTCCTTCTAATATGTAGATGCGCCTAGATTTCCAATAATTCAGCAGCCTGTAAGCTAAATTAGAATAATTTGAATTTAATTTTGTTCAAATAAAACTTAATTTTGTTAAACATTACCTGCATAGAATATCAAGTTCAATTCTTAGTTCCAGGTTACAGATTTATAATCTTCTTTTGTAGTTGTAGTCTTTTAGCATAAAAAGGTGTATTAAGGAGCTCGGTAATTTAATTTTAGTAACAATTCCTTTCCAAAATTCACACATTGAAATCGTCTATTAAAATTTGAACCAATGAAAGACAAAAATAATGGGAAAACAATGTAGTATTTGGTATTATATTGATGCTACTTTGTAAATTCTGGAAATAGAAAAAAATATAAATGGAAAATACATATTTTTATTATTTTCGGATTTTTTTCATGTTTTTAAATCAAAAAGAAAGAACTTTTTTACCATTACATAATTCAGCTCATTAGTTTATATATCAGATATACTGCTCTCTACTTGGGTTCAAACTGAAAAAAGGCAGGTAAAGCAAAATTGCAATTTAATGCCAACGCCACTTCCCAACTTCAAGGTGAATCTTCCAACAAACCCATACCGCTCTTGGTTTTAAGAAAACTAAGAGTGAAAAAAATTTATAATTTTAAAAGATCAAGACGGTACCCACTTTTTTGTTGCAAACATATTCTTATATATTTGATAAAATGATGGAGTTGATGGTCAAGTGATTGGTCAATTTCACAAAATAAAATTGGTCACTAAAAGAAATGAATAAAAAAAATATATTATTTTAGTCCGTTTAATGTAAACAGGCTTCAATGGAAACCCGTATTCACATTTCACAATTTCTTACCTTCAATAAACGTAGATTGTTTTCCATTTTTACAATACCACAAAACACAAACACAGGTAATTTCAAATGCGTTCTCTCATATATTTTTTTCAAACCTTTACCACGTGGTCGTTTGTTGTTGCACACTTTATTTATTTCAAATATTTATGCACACATATTGAATGCAGCAGACAGAATGTCGCCAATCATGTTTTTCAATTTACGCGAAAAACAAAAAACCAACCGTTCGTTACGAGTTACTTCCACAGACTAATCTCTCCATCATACATTGTTGAATAAATACCCATTCTCTTGTTCTCTTTTCACTCTTTCTATTGCTCAAAATTATTCAATTTCAATCACAAAGGTGATTGGATCAATCACATGTGTAATTGGAAACGGAAAAAATTTCAATCACGTTTGTAATTGAAAATTATTTCCGAATTGATTAACAAATTGATTGAATCAATTAATATTTTAATTGGAAACGTAACAAATATCAATCATTTTTTTAATTGGTTTTTATTCGGATTTGATTAAATAATTAATTGAATCAATTAACATATTAATTGAATCCGTTTCCAAATTCAATTAAGTGCTTAATTGAAAAAATGTTGGTGATAATTTTTTGTGTGTAGATAGTCATCCTTCGTCAAAATGACGACGCTTAATTTTATTTATAGGACGTAAAGCGTGGTTTGGTCGATTAGAAATGATGAACCATTTATGCATTTTATCAACCATTATATGAATTTTTGTTTGTTATTATTTAAAAATGAACTGAGTAACAAAGTAAAGTAAATTTTGGTTATAATTTCTGTTCACTTTAACTACGGCCTTGAAGTAGGCCGTAGTTAAAATGACGAAGGATGACGTTAGGGTACACAAAATAAGTGTATCTTTCGAGGGTTAAGAAACTCGACGCGTCTCAAAGAGCTATATCAAAATCTCAAGTTTTACAGAAGATAATTTTGTACCAAATATCGATCAGCGTTGCTGAGGGAAAGATCATAAACTTTCTATTAATAAAAATGTATTTATTTTAATGAATTTCAATATTGTGTAAATTTCTTGTCCTAAAATTGAGGTCACATAATCTTTCATAGTATGTCAATATCAATGTCAAGGGATCAATTTTGATATGAATATTAGAAAGAAAAGAAATAGTTAAAAAGTTGCACAATAAAACAAAAGACATGTGATACAAAACAAGTATATAGGGAGTTAAGTTCCGGTCGGGCCGAACCGAACCTTAAATACACACCACCATGAATCAAAATATGTAATTGTTTCCGTAGAAAACTCTTCGGTATATGAGGTAAATACCAAAACAGGAAACAAAACTCACCATATTCGGCGTACTTATGCGTAAACGCAAAATATCCAGATTTTGAATATCAGGTAAATCGGATAAAAGTTGCGGTGTCTAGAAGCCCAAGAAGTCAAATCGGGAGATTGGCCTATATGTGGGCTACACCAAACCATGTACCGATACACACCATACACTGAACAAAATATTAACGTGATACTAAATATTACGCAACCTCAATTTTAGGATGCGCAATTTACACACAATTAAGGACAAATTTCTTGAAATTAATGATATTTAAATTAAAAGAAAGTTTATAATCTTTGCTTCAAATTTTTTTTCATTAAATTTAGGACACACATTTTGAAAATTTCCCTTCGTCCCTTCGTTAAAGTTGCATGTCTTTAAACTAAGGCAAATTTTCCTTAAAGTAAAGAAACACATTTTTGATTTAAAGAAATCGTCCTTAATTGAAATATTGCATCTTTAGATTTAGGATAGAAACTCTTCCAATATAGGCTACGACTTACTTTGAGAATTTAGCATATTTTGTTTAAAGTTTTTTTTTTTTTTTTTTTTTTAATTAAGAAAATATTTTTTACTTCGAAGTATCCGTCATAATTTAAATTTTTAAACTGGCATTTGTTTGCACGTGAATAGCTTTATTAATATACCGGAAAAATAGAATGAAAACTAGAATGGATTTAACATTTTTCTCGTCAAAATTTAAATAATTTGTATAATTTTATGAATTCTTGGCCTGTTTTTAACCAATTTGAAACACAACAACTTTAAATTTCCTATTAAAAATATGAACAAAGCAAGTAATAAAAAAATTAACTCAAATGAACTTCCTGTGCAGTTAAAATAAAGAACTTCTTTGGGAGAACATTTTTAGAAGTGCTTTTAAAGTTGTGCCTTTAGAAGAACTTCCAAATTTTTTGCTGGGTAATGATTTTGGTATTGATTCCGAGCCAAAGAATTGAGAATTGAAGTATGGATAACTTTAAGATGCAATTCACTTTTAAATTGAATCGGATGAAATTTGCTTCTCTTAGGGGCTCCGCAAACAAAATCTGGAGAACGGTTTATATGGGGAATATATATAATTATGAACCGATATGGACCAATTCTGACACGGTTGTTAGAGACCATATACTAACACCCTGTTCCAAATTCCAACCCGATCGGATGAAATTTGCTTCTATTAGAGGCTCCGCAAGATAAATCTGGGGATCGGTTTATATGGGGGCTATATATAATTATGATCCGATGTGAACCAATTTTTGCATGTTTTTAGAGACCATATACTAACACCATGTACCAAAATTCAGCCGGATCGGATGAAATTTGTTTCTCTTAGAGGCTCCACAATCCAAATCGGGGTATCGGTTAATATGGGGGCTATATATAATTATGGGCCAATGTGAACCAATTTTTGCATGGTTGTTAGAGACCATATACCAAAACCATGTACCAAATTTCAGCCGGATCGGATGAAATTTGCTTTTCTTTGAGGCTCCGCAAGCCAAATATGGGGATCGGTTTATTTGGGGCTATATATATAATTATGAACCGATGTGGACCAATTTTTGCATGGTTCTCAGAGACCATACACCAAAACCATGTACCAAATTTCAGCCGGATCGGATGAAATTTGCTTCTCTTAGAGGCTCCACAAGCCAAATCGGGGGATCGGTTAATATGGGGGCTATATATAATTATGGGCCAATGTGAACCAATTTTTGCATGGTTGTTAGAGACCATATACCAAAACCATGCACCATATTTTAGCCGGATCGGATGAAATTTGCTTCTCTTTGAGGCTCCGCAAGCCAAATCTGGGGATCGGTTTATATGGGGGCTATATATAATTATGGGCCAATGTGAACCAATTTTTGCATGGTTGTTAGAGACCATATACTAACGCCATGTACCAAATTTCAGCCGGATCGGATGAAATTTGTTTCTCTTTGAGGCTCCGCCAGCCAAATCTGGGGATCGGTTTATATAGGGGGCTATATATAATTATGGACCGATATGGACCAATTTTTGCATGGTTGTTAGAGATCATATACCAACACCATGTACCAAATTTCAGCCGGATTGGATAAAATTTGCTTCTCGTAGAGGCTCCGCAACCCAAATCTGAGGGTCCGTTTATATGAGGGCTATACGTAAAAGAGGACCGACCTACATCAATAACAACTACTTGTGCCAAGTTTCAAGTCGATAGCTTGTTTCGTTCGGAAGTTAGCGTGATTCCAACGACGGACGGACAGACATGCTTAGATCGACTCAAAATTTCACCACGACCCATAATATATATACTTTATGGGGTCTTAGAGCAATATTTCGATGTGTTACAAACGGAATGACAAAGTTAATATACCCCCCATCCTATGGTGGTTTATACCCTCCACCATAGGATGGGGGGTATATTAACTTCAGCTTCAAAAATAGGGTAATACATATTGTGAGTGTTTTTATTTTATTTATTTATATTCATTGTTAAGTTGTAATTAAAATTTTAAACTTAAAAAGTTTGATAGCTATAGGTTAGGTTAGGTTAGGTTATGTGGCAGGCCGATGTATCAGGCTCACTTAGACTATTCAGTCCATTGTGATACCACAGTGGTGAACTTCTCTCTTATCACTGAGTGCTGCCCGATTCCATGTTAAGCTCAATGACAAGGGACCTCCTTTTTATAGCCTAGTCCGAACGGCGTTCCACATTCGAGCGAAACAACTTAGAGAAGCTTTGAAACCCTAGGAAATGTCGCCAGCATTACTGAGGTGGGATAATCCTACGCTGAAAAACTTTTTGGTGTTCGGTCGTAGCAGGAATCGAACCCACGACCTTGTGTATGCAAGGCGGGCATGCTAACCATTGCACCACGGTTGATAGCTATAACAACGAAGGTCTTGAGATCTTTTAATTACGAACATATTTTTGCTGGAATTTATTTTCACATGCACTGAAAAAAATATTGTCGTGAGACTATAGATTTCATGTGTTTTAAATACGAATGCGTTTATTGCTTAGCATAGAAGATGCATTTCTCTGATATAAAGATTTTTTCCTTGTCCGAAAGACGATTAACTTTTTAAAGTAGCTTTTTTTCATATAATTCTTATAATTGAATTACTTATCAAAATAAAAATTGGTATCTTAAAATTAAGGAAAATTTTGTTTGAGTAAGGTCAACTTGTCTTTAATAATTGTGAAAAATTCTTCAAAATTAAAGGAACTATCTTTAAATTTGTTGTCGCTTTGCATATTGACAACAAAGCAACAACGAGGTTAAAAATAAGATACGTTTTTTCAACACTTTATTTCAAAGGCGATATTTACTTGAGACATATCATAATTTCTACTTGAAGTCGAGTCTGAATTTGAAAGTTGAAATTGTCGTTAACACGTTTTTAAAAGACTTTAATTGTACATGAAAAAAAAGAAAAAACGAATAAATTAAAATTTGCTGCTTAGAATCAAGTACGCAAAACTTAAATTTAAAAGACAATTCTCTCTGAAAAGTATCCTTACTTCAATTCTCCGCTTCTTTGGCTCGGAATCAATTTCAAAATCATTAGTGTAAAGACAAAATCTTTGGAACCCGACATGCTTTTTTTCAGTGTTATTGCCTGTGTTCATATAATGCTCCCCAAAAAACGACAATATTTTAAAGAAGCAGCATCTTCGGTTCGGTCTCAATACCAAAATCCGTAAGGGAAGGTCAAAATCTTTGAATTCAAGTGCACCTTTTTTTTTAGTGGATGTACATCAAATATGTCATAGTTGTCGCTACACCATCTCTGGTTACTGCACATAAATGATCCATGATCCATTTGGCCACCGGTGCGTATAATTTATTAATGTTCGTCATACGCTACCTTGTACATTTTAATTTCATTCGATAGAAACTATATTAAAGCTATTTAAGCAGCTAAAAAATCTTCAACCCATTTTCTCATCAGCCATTATTGCATATCCCATTCAGTTATTACTTAGGGTCATAAACATAAACAATTGATTCACTACTTTTATTCCCTTATAATCTCTAGTTTTATTTATATCATCCTAAATCAGCATTTTGGCTTTAGGCACTTTTCTTGGCTCCCATATTAAAGTTATTTCTTTGTTTTGTTTTATTACTTGGGATAATACAAAAAAAAAAATACGAGCTTTATCATATTCGTAAGCACTAACAAACATTTTTTTATGTCAAGCTTTGTTTTGTAGTCATAAAAAACATTTCACTTTATTAGGGCCATTAACTTTTATTACGCGAATAGTGCGTTAGGTTAATGTCTTTATTTAAAACATTTGCATTTTTTCTCACAGCAAAATTTTAAGGTCTATGGTGTTTATTTTTCGTGAGAATCTTATGAACCGAAACTATTATAAGGGCAAACAAATAAAAATATTTGTAGTTGTGTTAATATTATTGAAGTTTTATAGAGGTTCTCTAAAGTTTTTATATTTATAAGCTACGGTTATATTATTACCATAATAATCTTTTTAAATCTTTAGTCATATGTTTTTGTTGTGCAGAAAATAAAGTTAAAAAATGAAAATTTTTTATCATCCATTTATATTCTACAATAAATCTCATATTGACAATATTGCCGTGAGGCACAAGATTTCATGTCCTTAAAATACGAATACGAATTTTGCTTAACATATAAGGGGCATTTCTTTGATATAAAGTTGTTTTCCTTGTGCAAAAGTCAATAAACTTTTCAATAAAGTGCTTTTAGTTATGTGATTCGGCTTAAAATTGGCTCACCTATTATTGAAGAAAATATATTTTTCCAAGGTCAACTTGGCTTTAATAATTTTGCAAAAAATCTTTAAAATTATTGAAATCGCCTTTAAATTTGTTGGCTTTTTGCATATTGGCTACATTGAAAAAAATATTAACGTGATATCAAAAGATTACGCAAACTAAATTTTAGGATGCGAAATTTACAAAATATTAAGGACAAATTTCTTTAAAAACAAAAAAAAATTAATTAAAGTTTATAATCTTTGCTTCAAAAATTGTTTTGATTAAATTAGGACACAAGTTTTGTAAATTTGTGTCCCTCCGTTAAAGTAAAGAAAAACATTTTTGATTTAAAGAAATTGTCCTTAAATTAACTGAAATATTGAAACTTTAGATAAAGATATTTAAAAACGCTTCAAATATAGGCTAAGACGTATTTTGAGGATTTAGCGTCTTTGGTTTAACGTTTTTTTGGAATTAAGAAAAATTGTTTTACTTTGAATTATCTGTTATAATTTCGATTTTTAAACTGACATTTGTTTGTACGTGAGTACCTTTATTAATAAACCGCGAAAAAAGAATGAAAATTTGATAAATGGGATCTGTATCCTAATTTTAATTTTATTGGTCCTGGACATAAAGCCAGATAGGTAGCTAAAAAATTTCTTTATTTTAAAGAAGCGGCATCTTTGGCTCGGAATCAATAAAGGGTGATACGGTCAAAATTTGGTCAAGAGAAAACGCGTGTAAATCGGTGAAATCGTTTATTTAAAAAATCATATTAAATTTCTTTTTCAAGTTCAATTAGTATAAAATTCAGGAAAAATATTCAGTTAGGCTTTCACTTTTCCAAATCCGAATTGCCGGGCCTCGCGCTTGACACCTGCCATCAGATTTTGTACAGCCACCTTGTCCACCTTCTTTGCCGCAGAAAGCCAATTTGCCTTGAACTGCTGCTCGGCCTTAGCAGTTTTTTTTGGTCTTCTTTAGGTTCCGCTTGACAATAGCCCAGTATTTCTCAATTGGGCGGAGCTCTGGCGTGTTGGAAGGGTTCTTGTCCTTGGGAACCACCTGCACGAACCACCTCTTCTTGCTTGGACGGCATTTTGACAACTGAAGAGTGAATTCCAAAATCAAAATAGGAGCAACATTCTACACACACACACCTTCAAAATGAGGGGTGTTCAGGTTTTTTAAATGCAAAATTGAAAGAAATACGTCAAGTTTATATTGACCAAATTTTGACCGTAGCACCCTTTACAAAAATCCTTAAGGGAAGGTCAAAATGTTTGGATCCAAGCAAACTTTTTTGAGTGTACAAAGCTAAAAATCGTTTACAAATAGGTGATGTTTTTAGCACGTTCTTTTAAAGACGTTTTTACTTGAAACATATCACAATTTTTGCTTCTAGTCGAGTATGAATTTGAAAATTTAAGTTTTCGTTAAATGGACTCTTAAGTGCATGATGGAAAAAGCTGAAAAACATTAATAAATTAAATCTTAATTTACAATTAATTATTATTCGAGCTATATGGACAAATTAGATTAAGGAACTTGGTTAATAGAACCATTGAAAAGAAAACGCCAGATACAAATCTATACACGCCTAGACTGTACAAGTTCGGGCGAATGAACCTTTCCACATCCTTTAGTATAGAACTGGCTGGGATAGATAACTCAATTTTGGGCCCTTTATGCTAACTCCTTATGGAGAAAACATTTGGGAATTTTCCTCTTACAAATTGAATCATCTTTACTCCCACTGTACATCATATTTTCATATAGCTACAAATCCCTTAATCTTATATTTATTTCGTTTTGTTACTATAGTAATGCAACAACACACTGAAAAAAAAGCATACTCGGTTCCAAAGATTTTGTCTTTACTTTAAAATTCCGAGCCAAAGAAGCGGAGAATACAAGTAAGGATACTTTTAAGACACAATTCTCTTTTAAATTTAGGTTTTGTGTACTTGCTTCTAGGAAGCAAACTTAATTTTTTCGCTTTCTCAGCTTTGTTTCTTCATATGCTATCAAAGTCCTTTAAAAACGAGTTAACGGCAACTTTATTTTCCAAATTAGGACTCGACTGCCAGTAGAAATTATGCTATGTTTGAAGTAAAAAACTTCTTTAAAATAAAGTTTTGAAAAACATGTCCTATATTTGAACAATTTTTTGCTTTGTAGTCAAGATGCAAAAAGACAACAAATTTAAAGACAATTTCATTAAATTTAAAGAATTTTTCTGAATTATTAAAGTCAAGTTGACCTTAGCCTATAAATTTTTTCTTTCATGTTAAGATACCCATTTTTAAGTCAAACCACTTAAATATAAGGACAATACGACTTCATTGAAAAGTTTATCGACTTTTGGACAAGGAAAATAACTTTATTTTAGAGAAATGCGTCTTCTATGCTAAGCAAAATTTGTATTCGTATTTTAAAGACATGAAATCTTTGACCTCACGACAATATTTTTTTCAGTGCACGAAATTTATTTTTAGAAGCTACTTGTTTGAATTCACGTAAGTGGTGAACAATCGAACAAAGCTTTTGTTTCTATAGTCAACAACAACATATGACAACATACAGAAACTGGTTTTAAGGAGACAACAACAATGCTAACGTGTACATTAATAATGTTTTTTCCTAGTTTTACGACGTGCTCTTCGCTACTTATTATTTTTCATGTTAGCCTGGTACTGAATAATAAATTAAAATGTATTTCCTAGAGAATTGTCTCTTAACAGTGTCCTTACTTCAATTCTCCACTTTTTTGGCACGGAACCGGGCATGCTTCTTTCAGTGTTGAAAATCGCTTCATTGTTATCAAATTGTTTTCCATTTGGCATGCGTTTGAACTAGAGGTGGGCACGTGAGTAATATTTTACTCACGCACACTCACGACAGAAAAATCTTACTCAGGCACGTAGAAATTATGCTATGTTTCAAATAAAAAACGTCTATAAAATAAAGTTTTGAAAAGCATGTCCTATTTCTGAACGATTTTTTGCTTTGTAGTCAAGATGAAAAAAGACAACAAATTTAAAGACAATTTCATTAAATTTAAAGAATTTTTCTGAATTATTAAAGTCAAGTTGACCTTAGCCCAAACATTTTTTCTTTCATGTAATGATACCCATTTTAAGTCAAATCACTTAATTATAAGGACAATACGACTTCATTGAAAAGTTTATCGACTTTTGGACAAGGAAAAAACTTTATATTAGAGAAATGCATCTTCTACGCTAATCAAAAATTGTATTCGTATTTTATGGACATGAAATCTTTGGTCACACGACAATATTTTTTTCAGTGTGGTAGAAACATAAATTTGAAATTTCGTTTTTTTTTTGCTTCGTTTACAATCGAAACCATTTGGAGCTAATAAATTTGTATTATTTGCAATTTGTTTTTCATATTACTTTATATCGAAATATATTCAAAGCCCACAGCTTAGTAGTAAATATCCTCCAATAGCAATTGGAGTTATCTGATAAAGAATGTAAAAATGTTTTACATGAATTTTAGTTTAGCCCAACCTAAGATTATCTTAAACTTCCTAGGTTTCAATGATGAGGACATTTTATTTTTGCATATATATGCCCTGTAAAATTGGTTTTGTTGAATCCTGAATTCATTTGCAACATTATCCATGTTATCATGGATATTTTAGAAGTGTCATTTAGTTGTGGCAACAAATGACCAAAGGCTTTTTTTGGCATGCCTTATGGGAACAAAACATTTTATGTCCATTTCACTGGCTGGTTGACAAACTCGTATCACACACTGAAAAAATATTGTCGTGAGGTCAAAGATTTCATGTCTTTAAAATACGAATACAAATTTTGCTTAGCATAGAAGACACATTTCTCTAAAATAAAGTTATTTTCCTTGTCCAAAAGTCGATAAACTTTTCAATGAAGTCGTATTGTCCTTATAATTAAGTGATTTGACTTAAAAATGGGTATCTTAACATGAAAGAAAAAATGTATAGGCTAAGGTCAACTTGACTTTAATAATTCAGAAAAATTCTTTAAATTTAATGAAATTGTCTTTAAATTTGTTGTCTTTTTGCATCTTTACTACAAAGCAAAAAATCGTTCAAATATAGGACATGTTTTTCAAAGCTTTATTTTAAAGAAGTTTTTTACTTCTAACATAGCATAATTTCTACTGACAGTCGAGTCCTAATTTGAAAAATAAAGTTGCCGTTAACTCGTTTTTAAAGGACTTTGATAGCATATGAAGAAAAAAAGCTGAGAAAGCGAAAAATTAAAATTTGCTTCCTAGAAGCAAGTACACAAAACCTAAATTTAAAAGAGAATTGTGTCTTAAAAGTATCCTTACTTGTATTCTCCGCTTCTTTGGCTCGGAATCAATACCAAATTTTTTAAAGTAAAGACAAAATCTTTGGAACCGAGTATGCTTTTTTTTTCAGTGCATGAAAATGAAATTCTCTTAAGTACATCATTCTCTTCTCTATACAACATCACAAATTTAAGTGAATTTTTGTTTTTTTTTGGTACGAATGAAACCACATCACGCACACATATACATGGTAGATGATAGCAGTTCTTTTTCTTTGGTTGCCTGAATTACCACTTGTGTTACCACTATCATTGTGTAAGTGAGCCATAGGATATGCAACATAAAATATGTGATCCTAGGCGAGCTTTAAAACCACACACACAAATATCTTTTTACATGATGTGACATTTAATTTTTATGTGCCATGAACAACTATGCCAACGACAACAACAACAACACTTTGGTTAGTTCTTCAAGTGGATGCTGCAATTGTAAATCACACTGACTACTGCAGGTCTAACAGTAAAAGAAAGCATAGTGGATCAAAGCGGGTATATGGAATATATGAAAATTCTTGTCCGGTATGAGTTTGGCAGATTGAATTGCATCTTCACCATAACTTTAGTGCAATTTTCTCGCTTCTTTGGCTCGAAATCGAATCGAAAAATTTTTGCAGTGTATTTACCATATTTCACAACTTCGCAGGAGACACTGTAACCATCGAAAAGAGCTGCAAGTGATACTTGCACCAACATAAATTTCTTAAGATGATGATGTCCCCCAGAAGATACACTCTTGAAGTGGTTCTTTTATTTGGATATGCCAGAATGACTTTTATGCTCTCCACTCTCCAGTGTGAGTGTGTTGTGGTCGTAGGTTATTGCTTAGTGCTTGTGGCGTATTTGTATTCCATGTTTTTGATGTTGTAGATGGTAGTTGTTTCAATGTGTGTGTGTGTGTGTGTGATTGTGTTTAGTTCATTTTGTTTTTTGTTCGAGAAAATGTTAGAGTTATACTCTTGAGTGGTAGACTTTAACAAGACTAAGCGAAGCGTACATGCTGAGATAACGGAAAAATGTAGTGTACTAGTTGAGAACTATGAATACACAGAAAAAAATATCACCAAAATATTTCCAATTAAAAAGTTAATTGAAGTTGAATTTTTTTTCAATTAATAAATTAATTGGTACAATTAACTTTTTAATCAAGATAGAAACATTAAGTTAATTAAGTCAATGATTGAAAATTTTAAAATTTTTAATTAAAAAGTTAATTGATACAATAAACTTTTAATCATATTCGGAAGACTAAGTCAGTTAAAAAAGTGATTAACATTTTTTTTAAATTTTTAATTAAATTTTTTTTTCAAACAATCAATTGTTAATCCAAATAAAAATTCTAAGCCAATTCAAAAGGTAATTGAAAATAGTTACCTTTTTTTAATTAATAAATTAATTGAGTTTTGCAATCAACATCAATTAAATTTTTAATTGAATCAATTAAAAAATTAATTGAAATTTGGTAATGAAATCAATTAATTTTTTAATCAAGATTTTTTTCTATGCCCAATTAAAACTGTGATTGATACTATCATTTTCGTGATTGAAGACATTTCAATTAAAAAATTAATTGGATCAATTAATTTCGTGATTGAATCAGAAAAAATTTTTTTTGTGTGTATGCATGTGTGTGTGGTTCTGGTTGTAAAATATATTTTACAGAGATAAAGTCTTAACAATAATTCGAGCACTTCATTGGCTTTATAAACGTATTTTATTCATTCTGAGAGAAAGGCATTGCTTTATTCGCAGTTTCGCTTCATTATTTTCAATTTTTTTTTTTAATTTTCAATCTACCTTCTAGCGGATTCCGAAGCACAAATGCCACTGCACTCAAATAAAGTTTACTTGAATCCAACGATTTTACTTTCCTTTAAAAATTTTAGACTTCTCTCCGAGGCAAAGATGCGGCTTTTTTATACCCACCACCATAGAATGGTGAGGGGGGTATAATAAGTTTGTCATTCCACTTGTAACACATCGAAATATCGATTTCCGACTATACAAAGTATATATATTCTTGATCAGGGCGAAATTCTAAGATGATATAACCATGTCCGTCTCTCCGGCTGCCTGGCTGTCTGTCTGTGGTAATTACGCTACAGTCTTCAATAATGAAGCAATGGTGCTGAAATTTTGCACAAACTCGTCTTTTGTCTGCAGACTGGTCAAGTTCGAAGATGGGCTTTATCGATCCTCTTCATTATTTTCAATTTTTCCCTTCATTATTTTCATTTTTTTTTTAAAATTTTCAATCTACATTCTAGCGGATTCCGAAGCACAAATGCCACTGCACTCAAATAAAGTTTACTTGAATCCAACGATTTTACCTTCCTTTAAACATTTTAGATTTGTCTCCGAGGCAAAGATACGGCTTTTTTATACCCACCACCATACAATGGTGACGGGGGTATAATAAGTTTGTCATTCTGCTTGTAACACATCGAAATATCGATTTCCGACTATACCAAGTATATATTTTTTTGATATAGTCCCCTTATAAACCGACCTTCAGATTTGGGGTCTTGGGCTTATAGAAACCGTAGTTTTTAACCAATTCGCCTGAAATTGGAGATCTAGACCATAAAGTTGTGTGCCAAATATGGTGAGTATCGGTCCATGTTTTGGTATAGCCTCCATATAGACCGACCTCCCGATTTTAGTTCTTGGGCTTATGGAAACCGTAGTTTTTAACTAATATGCCTCAAACTGAAAATCTTGAGGTATTTTAGGACCATAAAAAGTTGTGCTGAAAACGGTGAGTAACGATCCATGTTTTAATATAGCCCCCATAAGACCAAATTCCCGATTTAACTCCTTTGGTTTCTTGAAACCGTAGTTTTCAATCGATTTGCCTGAAATTGTAAATATACTGGTATTTTAGACCCACGAAAACGTGTATCGGAGTTAGTTTTTATCGGTCCATTTGGTAATGCCTCCATATAGATCGATTTAACTTCTTGAGGGTACACCCAAAAAAAGTGAACCCAACGTGGAAGAAAATGTAGATTTGTTTTGGAAAATTTTAACTAAAATAGTTTTCTAATGGTAACATGTTATAAATAAGTTAATACTTTTTGTCAAACTATTTTTTTTTAATAATTAATTTTTTTCTGTTGTTTAAGAAAATTTCATATGTTGAAAGAAAACATTGGATTAAAAAAATTTTAAAATGTCTTTAGCGCTGTACGAAGTTCAAGACAGGTACAATTTTAATAAAATTTACTAACTTTAGAGACTTATGAACTAAATTTAAGCAAACTCCTGCCATATTAGGAAAATATGAAATATTTTATTTTGTAGTAAAATTGTGCACTATATTTGTATTTATTTGTTTTCTTATTTTTAGTTCGTATCATTAAAGTTAGCAAAAAATTATTCAAATAAGGAATATTTTCTCATATTGTTCAAAATTTAACTAAAATCAACTAATTTTCATGAACTAAAATAAAGTTCAGCCGGCAGTAGAGCCCCCTTTTTCTGGGTGTACAGAAGGCGCACTGATCGTGAAAATTGCTTGAAACTGAATGTAAAATTTCTAGATTTTACGTCTCGTAATCATTTAAATAATGGGGGTGAAAATATACAGATTTTAGATTTGAAATCCGTGCGTTATTTCAACATTTTCTTGCACACTTACAAGCGATGTTGATGATTCCTCTAAAACTCAAACAAAAATGGTCCTTATAAATCCAGAATCTGATATAGTCTTCATAGGCAAAATCTTTGGGAAGTGTACTAGGTGAACTGCTTTGATTGGGAGAATATCTATTATCAAACTACCCTGAAATTTCAAAGGAAACTAAAAAATGTAATCCATGGTGGTGGGTATTTACGATGAGATACACAAAAAAAAAAAATCCGTAGTTAAACTAACGCTAAACTTAACTTATTTTTAGTGGAAAAAATTAGTTCAAAGTGTCTTAAATTTAATGAACATAATTTTAAAGCAGAGATATTTAATAAACGTTCTTTTTATTCAAATTTCATTATTTTAAAGAAATTTGTCCTTACTATCCCAGCAAAAAAGGTGTCACCAAAGAAGTGGTAAAAATAATCTTTTTGGAACCGGAAGTGGTGCAAAATTGGTGAAAAAGCGATTAATTTAATATTGGCATATCATAGGACGGATGTCCACCATTTCAACAGTCGTTGTACTGATTTTGCATCACTTCTTGAGGTGTGATCCGCACTCAGTGTTAAGGGGTAGAATTACTAGAAAAGCATTGGACTAAGTGTATTGAAGTTTCAGGAGATTATATTGAAAAATAAAAATATTTTTGAAAAACTAACTATTCTCTTTCATTGATAGGCTAAGAAGTTTCCGAACCGCCCTCGTACCTTATACCTTAACAAGTTGCAATGTTACATTTATGGGCTACTTAAGCATATAGTTGAGATGAACGTTGACATTTTTAATTAAAGTTTTGCCATATGAAAGTATTCCACTTTCGTATCTTCTATGGCTTTTAATATTTTATTCTATAACAATCGCTTTTATGGCAAACCAAATGATTTTGTTGCGTTTTAAACGTTATGCTAGTAGTTTTCATTATCTTTATTGTAAAAAGTTATTTGTAACTCAGTGTATGTTGCCTATCACATACATTCGTTTATGGAAGAGTAGGAAATTTGAAAAAAAACAGACAATTTTCAATTTAATGCAAATGTAATAAAAGAAACAAATAATAGACAATTTCTAAAGATTTTTTTATTATTTCAAACAAAAACAAGTATATACGGTCATGAGTTCGGTCAGGCCGAATCTTAAATACCCCCCACAATGGATTGAGTAGAAACTTCTACTGAAGACTGCCATCCACAATCAAATTACTTGGGCTGTGGTAATGCTTGCCGATGACCTCGCCATCTTAAAACTTCTTAACATCGTCCTCTAAATTGTAAGTTAGTCCATACGTAGTATATATTAGACAAAAAAAAAAAACAGATTAGGTTCTTTAGCCGGTATATGATATATAGCCAAGTGTACAAATAATAACCAACGGATATAAAGTTTTGCGCGGTAATTAGAGAGGCGAATTTAAGTATGGGAGTCGCTTTATAAGGGGGCTATATACAATTACGAACCGATTGTGTGATTGGGGATAGGTTTATCTGGGGGCTATATGTAACTATAGACCGATATGGACCAATTTTGGCATGGTTGTTAGCGGCTCTATATATTAGCATAATGTACCAAATTCCAACCGAAATTTGCTCCTCCAAAAGGCTTCGGAGGTCAAATCTGGGGATCGGTTTATATGGGGACTTTATATAATTCGATCGATAGGGACGAATTTTTGCATGTTTTTTAAAGAATAAATACTTAGACCACGTATCAAATTTCAACCGGATCGGATGAAATTTACTACTCCAAGAGGCTCCGGAGGTCATATCTGGAGATCTGTTTATATGGGGACTATATATAATTATGGACCCATATATGGGTAAATTTTTGCATGGTTGTTAGGAACCATATACTAAATCCACGTACCAAATTGCGAACGGATTGGATGAAATTTGCTCCTCCAATAAGCTCCGGAGGTGAAAGCTGGGGATAGGTTTATATGGGGCTATATATAATTATAGACCGATACAGACCAATTTTTGCATGGCTGTTGCAGAACATATACTAGCACCACGTACCAAATTTCAACCAGATCGGATGAGTTTTGCTCCTCCAATAGGCTTCGGAGGTCAAATCTGGGAATCGGTATATGGGGGCTATATATAATTATGGACCGAAATTGACCAATTCTTGCATAGGTGTTAGCGGTCATAAACTAACACCACGTACCTAATTGCAACCGGATCGGAGGAAATTTACTTCGGAGTTCAAATCTGGGGATCGGTTTATATGGGGGCTCAATTATGTATCGATATGGACCAATTGTCGCATGACTGTTGCAGACCATATACTAACATCACGTACCAAGGGAATATGAGGAATATTATATCAAACACCTACCGATGTAAACCAAATTTGACATAAAGGGTGATACGGTCAAAATTCGGTCAATATAAACTTGACGTATTTCTTTCAATTTTGCATTTAAAAAACCTGAACACCCCTCATTTTGAAGGTGTGTGTGTGTAGAATGTTGCTCCTATTTTGATTTTGGAATTCACTCTTCAGTTGTCAAAATGCCGTCCAAGCAAGAAGAGCAGCGTATCAAAATTTTGCACGCGCATCGTGAAAATCCGAGCTACTCGCACGCAAAGCTGGCAAAATCGCTAAAAGTTGCCAAATCAACCGTTACGAATGTAATTAAAATGTATGGGGAACGTTTGTCGACAGCCAGGAAGTCTGGATCGGGGGGGAAATCGAAAACCGGAAGCCGCTGAGACGACAAAGAGAGTTGCCGGTAGTTTCAAGCGAAACCCTAACCTCTCTCTCCGAGATGCCGCAAATAAGCTGGGTGTATCGTCTACAACCGTGCATCGAGCCAAAAAAACGAGCCGGACTATCGACTTACAAGAAGGTAGTGACTCCAAATCGCGATGATAAACAAAATACGACGGCCAAAGCGCGATCCCGGAGGCTGTACACGACGATGCTGACGAAGTTTGACTGCGTGGTAATGGACGACGAAACCTACGTCAAAGCCGACTACAAGCAGCTTCCTGGACAGGAGTTTTATACGGCAAAAGGAAGGGGAAAGGTAGCAGATATTTTCAAGCACATAAAACTGTCAAAGTTCGCAAAGAAATATCTGGTTTGACAAGCCATCTGTACCTGTGGCTTGAAAAGCAGTATTTGCATAGCTTCCGAGACTGTCAACCAAGAAATTTACGTGAAAGAGTGTTTGAATAAACTTCTGCTGCCTTTCCTGAAGAAACACGGTTGTTCCGTACTGTTTTGGCCGAATTTGGCATCTTGCCATTACGGTAAAAAGGCCATGGAGTGGTACGCCGCCAACAACGTGCAGGTGGTTCCCAAGGACAAGAACCCTCCCAACACGCCAGAGCTCCGCCCAATTGAGAAATACTGGGCTATTGTCAAGCGAAACCTAAAGAAGACCAAAAAAAACTGCTAAGGACGAGCAGCAGTTCAAGGCAAACTGGCTTTCTGCGGCGAAGAAGGTGGACAAGGTGGCTGTACAAAATCTGATGGCAGGTGTCAAGCGTGAGGCCCGGCAATTCGGATTTGGAAAAGCGAAAGCCTAATTGAATATTGTTCCTGAATTTTATACTAATTGAACTTGAAAAAGAAATTTAATTTGATTTTTTAAATAAACGATTTCACCGATTTACACGCGTTTTCTCTTGACCAAATTTTGACCTTTTATCTCCTTATGGACTTCTTTCTCGATATTCAATTTGAAGACAATTAGATATAAATTAAATTGCGGTGGCTAAACAAACATTAAGTACCTCCCAAACATTATGTACTAAAGGAGAAAAAATTGTGGTTTCTTGAAGACCAAGAATTCAAATCGGGAGATTATTCTACGAGTATATGGGATGGTTGTACCAAACCATGGACTGATAAACAGCAAATTCGAAACATCTATTTATGAATCTAAAATACTTCTAAATTTCCAATTTCAGACAAATCGGATAAAAGTTGGGGTGCCTAGAAGTCCAAAAAGTCAAGTTGGATTATAGGTCCATTTGAAGGTTTTATAAAACCATAGGCCAAAACACACCGTATTTCGCACACCTATTTGCATGCATTTTCTGCTAAAGAAACCTCTTTACCAATATTAGAAAACTTCGATGGTCTAAAATTTCGTTTCGCAGGAAAGAATTATTTTTTGTGTACAAGCTAATCAAGATGATCAATAAACTAAAATTAATAGTATGTCTTTAATATGACCACAAAAAACCGGTCTGATATAAACAGATATATCCCCTCCAAGAAAAATTTCCTAACTCCGCCAATGCTGATCAAGAATATATATTCTTTACATAGTCGGAAATCGAAATTTCGATACCTTACTAACGGATACCTCACCCGTTCTAGGGTGACGGGGGTAAACAAATTATAAAAAATATATAAACAAATTATTTAATAATTAAAAAAAAAATTAAAAAATAAAAGCAGAGATTACATTTTTTTTATTAAAATTTCTGTTGTAAAGAAATTTTTCTCAATATTGTTTATATTATCGATCCCTAAATGCAGGCGATATAATCATTTATATTTGGCCAATGTTTATCGCAGTGTAAAGTTTTGTCAAATAACCATAAATTTAAATATCCTTTGAGCAATTCCATGATGAGGACAACCTCGTTATAATATCTAAATCATACACGTATGCATTTTGTTGTGAAATTTATATGATAAGAACATAACCAAGCTGGCAAGATGTCGAAGACGTTTTTTGAACCAAAAGTTTTTATTATTTTTTCCCGGCAATTGTTGCAAATGCTCCATTATACTCTGGTGTGTCTTAATGCAAAAAAATGTATTCCCTTTATAACTACGACTTATCTCCCATTCCAATTTCCTTGAGTCCTTCTATGGGGGGTTTTTTTTGCATACATTTCTTAAGGTTTTTATCATTTTCTTTGAGCTCTCCAAAATGATTGATATACCAAACCAAGTCAGCCTTTATCAAAATAATGTTGCCCCTGTTAAGAATGTGGCGGTGTCTGCTGTTCACCAGAGATAATAAACCAACAACGACGAGGCAAATACGATCGTACTTTTGATTGTGGGGGATTTTTGTTTTGCTGCTCGAGCATAATATTTTATTTTTTTAAGACTTTATCTTATTAGGGGGAAGCGTGTATGGTGGGGTGGGGGGAAGGCTTTGATATTTAGCCAAAATAATGTTATGGGTGTTCTGAGCTACCGCCTACCTCCTTGAAAAAAAAAATCAACAAAAAGAAAACAGCGTCAAACCATAAAAGGTTACCAGGCTATTATGTGCGTGTGTTGCGGCTGTTGGCATTTTCCACATTTGGTATTTTTGCACAAATTTGCCATAGCTTCTGCTGTTTGCCACTAACGTGGCTTAAATTTGCGTGCGTTTTTTCTACCAATCCACCCCTGCCCTTGTGTTTTCAACACAAACTGCCTGTGTTGTTTTTATTATTATTTTGTGTCCCACAATTGTTTTCTCTTGGTTTACACATGAACTTTGGCAAAAGGAAATACTAAAAGTCACATACACATATGCCCATTCCAAATATCCTGGTAAGAATATTTACAGCATTAAATTTTTTAAATTCATTCCACATTCCTATATCTTCTAATGTAGATTGATTTATGTCAATCTTAATTTCTCATATAACTGCAACATAATTTCTATTTTATTTTCGGTTAAATTAAAATGATGATAATGCATTTTGTGGAGCATTCAAAGACTGAATGTGCCGTATTACTGGAAGTTTTTCCTTACCAATTTAAGGTGTAAAGCTAAAAGTAAATTTCAAATGTAAGTCTTATACAATATTCTAAAGCAACAAGAGGTGCCAGAATGACTCACCAAACATTTTGTAAATTTTAAACAAGCGACATTTAAGAAAATAGTCATCTGGTGTCTTCGAAATTCATGGAATTGGAGAAATTTAGATTTTGCTCTATTATTAAAAAAAAATCGACGTGGATCAAATATCGAAACATAAAGCGAGGACATTTGCTTTATCACACATCCTCAAACTTCCCTCATAATTAAAACAAATATATAAAGCAATAAGTTCGGCCGGGCCGAATTTTAAATACCCACCACCATGAATCAAATATAATAGTTTCCTTTGAAAATTTCAGATACTCGTATTTTCCCAAGCAGATCAGTTCAACCAGTACGTTTCCCGAAGATAAATGTAAAGATTTTATCTATGAAGACTAGATCAGATTCTGGATTTATACACCCAGAGAAGGAATATTATCACCTCAAACATGTTTCAAGAGCAAAATGTTATTTTTGGACGGAAAATATACAACATGTTTGTCGCAATCTTGTTATGATCTCGAAAATTATGTATCTAATTGCGGCAACCATGTATATTTTTGCTGGAAAAAAATTTTTGCTACAAAAATGTTCCATGCTCACCGTCCAAAAATAACATGTTGCTCTTGAAACATTTTTGAGTTGATCATATTCTTTCTCTGTGTGTAAGAACCATTTTATGTTTGAGTTTTAAAGGAATCATAAAAATCTCTTGTAAGTTTGCAAGAAAATGATGAAATAAGGCCTTGCTTTGAATTCTAAAATCTGTAGATTTTTACTTCAATTATTTAAATGAATACGAAAAGTAAAATCTGGAAATTTCACATTCAGTTTCAAGCAATTTTCATGATCAGTGCACCTTCTGTACCCTCAAGATCTGAAATCGGTCTATAGGGAGGCCTTACCAAATGTACCGCTAACAACTTTTTTGTGGATCTAAAATGCCAGTATATTTTCAATTTTGCCAGAAATCGTAAGAAACTACATTTTCTAGAAACCCTAGGAGTTAAATCGGGAGATCGGTCTAATGGGGGCTATGCCAAAAATATGGAGGGATGATACACACAATATTCAGCATATCTAATTGTAGTTTTAGAACCTAGACCCCAAATCGGAGGGCCGGTTTATAAGGGGGCTATATCAAAAAATGAACCTATACACTATATATTCGGCACACCTCTTTATGGTCCTAGAATACCTCTAGATTTCCAATTTCAGGCAAATTTAATAAAAACTACGGATTCTTGAAGCCCAAGAAGTAAAATCGGGAGATCGGTCTGCTGCCCCCATATATCAAAACCATGGTCCGATAATCACCATTTTCAGCACACCTCTTTATGGTCCTACAATACCTCCAGATTTCAGGCAAATTGTATAAAAACTACGGATTCTAGAAGCCCAAGAAGTAAAATTGGGAGATCGGTCTATAAGGGGGCTATATCAAAACTATGATCCGATAATCACAATTTTCGGCACACCTCTTTATGGTCCTAGATTTCCAATTTGAGGCAAATTGGATAAAAACTACCGATTCCAGAAGCCCATGAAGTAAAATCGGGAGATCGGTCTATATGGGGGCTACATCAAAATATGGTCCGATAATCACCATTTTCGGCACACCTCTTTATGGTCCTACAATACCTCCAGATATCCAATTTCAGGCAAATTGGATAAAAACTACGGATTCTAGAAGCCTAGAAGGCATCATAAATCGTAAAAATTTTAAAAATTAGTTATTTGCAAAATATCACAAAATTTTTTAATTCACATCCAAAACACTGAATTTGAATTACACCTTAAGAACTGATGCAAATTGAGTGCAACGTTTATGATGAACATCCGTCCTATGACAAGCCCATGTTAAATTCATCGCTTCTACGCCAATTTTGCTTCCACTTCTGGATCACAAAAAAAAAACATTTTCACTCCTTGTTTAGAGACGCCTTTTTTGCTGGGACTGTGATACCACAGTGGTGAACTTCTCTCTTATCACTGAGTGCTGCCCGACTCTATGTTAAGTTCGAAGACAAGGGACTTCCTTTTTATAGCCGAGTCCGAAGGGCTTTCTACATTACAGTGAGACCAGTTAGAGAAGCTTTGAAACACTCAGAAATGTCACCAGCATCACTAAGGTGGGATAATCCACCGCTGAAAAACTTTTTGGTGTTTACTCGAAACTGGGTTAGCTCGAAACTGGGTTCGCTCGAAACTGGGCACATGGTCGTGGGATGTGTATGTAAGGCGGGCATGCTAACCATTGCACCGGTTACCCGGAACATACAAACAGACAAATTAACAAATTAGCAAACATAACTTAGATTAGAGGTGTTTTTCGTTAGCGTGCGAAATTCGAAAAACTCACTCACACTTAACACGTTAATAAAGCTCCGATTTTAACAATTTTCATGTTTTTAGTGGTCCCTCAGGTAAACTACAAGGAATTTCTCGTGAGTCCTACCAAAAAATATCGATACGTTTACACCTCTAATTCAGATTATATATAACACTAGCATAACCCGGCCCACATCGCTGCGCCTTTCGAAGCGTATTTATAGGAACATTTTGTGTTAACTTAGTCAACCATATCCTTCGTGCTGAAAACAAATTCGAAAAGATTTGAATTCTTTCAAACAAATTGGGCTACTTGCTTTTTCGTTTATAGGTACAAATACGGCGTATATGCATATGTAAAACGGTTCGTCTTAAAAAAATGTCGGGGAGAGGGTGTACCCTTTCCGCCAATTTTTTAAATAATGGTCTGTATTCAAGTAGTTGGACAATCTTCTATATTTCTTGTGAACTTTAAGTGTGGTTTGTCAAGGAAAGGTATCCTTCTCCTCAACATACCTGATAATTAAGCATTATATTGTAATAACATACAAAGAATTACTGTTTCACATCCAATAAATCGGAAAAATGATGCACCCTCTACGTTGGCTGCCAATTTCATGTAAATTTAAGTTCTTTGCTGGAAGCAGAAGCCTGTGAAAAAATCATAAAATTATGTACCGAGTTCTCATTTACGGACAACCCTCTACTTTCAATTTAAGAAAAACAAGTATATACGGCCGTAAGTTCGGCCAGGCCGAATCTTATGTACCCACCACCATGGATTGCGTAGAAACTTCTACGAAAGACTGTCATCCACAATCGAATTACTTGGGTTGTGGTATCTTAAAACTTCTTAACATCGTTTTCTAAATTGTGATTAATCCATACATGGTATATATTAGACAAAAAAGTTATGTATAGTTAAGTCTACAAATAATTACGAATCGATATGGGCATGGTTGTTAACGACCATATACTAGCACAATGTACCAAATTTCAACTCACTCGGATGAAATTTGCTCCTCCAAGAGGTTCCAAAACCAAATCTCGGGATCGGTTTATATGGGGCAATGTACGATTATGGACTGATATGGACCACTTTTGGCATCGTTGTTAAATATCATATACTACCACCACGTACCAAATTTCAAGCAGATCGGATGAATTTTGCTTCTCCAAAAGGCACCGGAGTTCAAACCTGGGGATCGGTTTATATGGGAGCTATATATAATTATGGACTGATAGGAACCAATTCCTGCATGGTTGTTGGATACCATATACTAACATCACGTACCAAATTCCAACCGAATGGGAAGAATTTTACTCTTCTAAGGGGCTCTGGAGGTTAAATCTGGGGATCGGTTTATATGGGGCCTATATATAATTATAGACCGATATCGACCAATTTTTGCTTGGGAGTTTGAGGCAATATATTAACACCACGTACCAAATTTCAACTGAATCAGATGAATTTTGGTCTTCCAAGAGGTTCCGGAGGTCAAATCTGGTGATCGGTTTATATGGGGGCTATATATAATTATGAATCGATGTAGACCAATTTTTGCATGGTTGTTAGAGACCATATACAAACATCACGTACCAAATTTCAGCCGGATCGGATGAAATTTGGTTCTCTTAGAGGCCTCGCAAGCCAAATCGGGGGATCGGTTTATATGGGGGCTATATATAATTATGGACCGATGTGGACCAATTTTTGCATGGTTGTTAGAGACCATATACTAACACCATGTACCAAATTTCAGCCGGATCGGATGAAATTTGCTTCTCTTAGAGGCCTCGCAAGCCAAATCGGGGGATCGGTTTATATGGGGGCTATATATAATTATGGACTGATGTCGACCAATTTTTGCATGGTTGTTAGAGACCATATACTAACACCATGTACCAAATTTCAGCCGGATCGGATGAAATTTGCTTCTCTTAGGGGCCTCGCAAGAAAAATTTTGGGGTCCATTTATATGGGGGCTATACGTAAAAGTGGACCGATATGGCCCATTTGCAATACCGTCCGACCTACATCAATAACAACTACTTGTGCCAAGTTTCAAGTCGATAGCTTGTTTCGTTCGGAAGTTAGCGTGATTTCAACAGACGGACGGACGGACGGACGGACATGCTCAGATCGACTCAGAATTTCACCACGACCCAGAATATATATACTTTATGGGGTCTTAGAGCAATATTTCGATGTGTTACAAACGGAATGACAAAGTTAATATACCCCCCATCCTATGGTGGTGGGTATGATATCGGACTATCACGTACCCTATATTAATTTCACAAACTACTCAATGTATAACTTCTATCGAAGTAAATCGACAAAGTGTACTTCACTTATCGAAAAATCGTATACTAATTTAAAAATCATGTATTAATTTAAGCACCTCCTCCCACGTTCCCTGTAAATTTCAAGTAGATCGGAGAAGTTTAAATTTTTCTCTATTGCATCCTTAACCTTCCCTGAAAATTCTTGAAACTTTCCTTCAAGTGCGAGGCAAGGAAGGTTGCCTCCCCGTTCACAACCTTCCCCCACTGCCTTTGTAAATTTCAAGAAAACTTAAGAATTTTGTTTTTTTTTCAGTTTTAGAGGAGGCCCAAATTTCAAAAAGCAGGACGGCCCCTCTTCCGTCCAAATATCACAAAATCTGGTATCAAATATTAATATCGTAACCTCTCCCCAGTCTTCTGTAAATTTCAAGTAACTTGGAAATTGGAAATTTCCGAGTGTACCTATAAATCTAGCAATAAAGACGATTAAAGAAAAATGGACTATAATACAAGAATTTACCAAAATTCCAATGGATTTATTTTTAGAAATAGTGACGCTATGCATAAAGGACTCCAGATATTTCACATATGACGACAAGATATTTGAACAAACCAAAAGAATGCCGATGGGATCCCCTATATCTCCCATAATCGCAGATATTATAATGGAGAAATTATTGGACGACTCAATGAACAAACTCGCAAAAAAACCAAGATTTATGACTAAATATGTTGATGACATATTTTGCATCATAGATAAAGACGAAGTTAGCAACACATTGACGACACTTAACGATTTTAATCGACAACTTCAATTCACAATGGAATGTGAAACCGAAGGAAAATTACCTTATCTTGACACGGTTGTTCAAAAACACAAGAATCAATTAATGTTGGATTGGTATCAAAAGAAAACTGCATCAGGAAGATTAATAAATTTTCACTCCAATCATCCTCGGTGTATTAAGATTAATGCTGCTACCAATTTTATTAAAAGGGTTTTAAACATAAGCGACGTAAAATTTCACAAGACCAACGAGAAGAAAATACGATGGATTCTAAAACAAAATGACTTCCCCAATAACACAATCAGTGATCTCATAAAATACGTGAAAAATAAAGTAAATAAGAATCACAACAAACCAGAAGCCACATCCATGGTTTTCAAAAAGGCGACATATATACCGAGGTTTTCCTAAAGATTTGAAAAATCAAATATTTCCAAAAAGGAGAATTATAAATTAGCGCAAAAGTGTAACAGGACGATAAATGACTTATTTAGCAAAACTAAGACCAAGATAAAAATGGAAGACAAATCGAATGTGGTATACAAAATAAAATGTGATGGGGACGAAACCAATCCATGTACGATGTCTTATGTTGGCACTACCAGGTCCAAGCTAAAAACTAGACTTTCTGCCCACAAGTCCGACCAAAAGATGAAAAACAAGCCCCTAGAACAAAAAACGGCCCTTGCAGCACATTGCACGAATACAGGACATATACCAAATTTCAAGAATGTTGAAATACTGACGACGGAAGAAAATACTAAGAGAAGATACACATTGGATATGTTACATATAATAAACACTCCCACTGACGAACGTATGAATTAAAAAACCGACACAGACCACTGTGCACAGATTTATAGAAATCTCATACAAAGGCACAAACATAAGTAGGATAGCTTTAGTTAGATATGAACTTTGCAAGGAGAAAGTCCATTACTTTGTAAAACGTAAATATGAAAAATGTTTGTTATATTTTTGTTAAAAACCATTGTTAAAGTAAATATTGTAAAACGTTTAAATTATGGTATTTTATAGATAATATCTCGCTGAAGATGATCACCGAAGGTGTATCGAAATATCCGAAATAGCAATATTTCAATAATAAAACATTGAAAAAAGCAACTACGCCAGCATTTTTCATTTATCATGACCTCAAGCCAAAAAGAATCCCAATAATTGTAACTTGGTAAAGTTTAATTGTTTCTCTGTATGTAAGAGAAGCGGATGTCACCCTATGCCCTTTTATTTTCCCCCAACCAAATAGTAAAAAATCAGGAACCTGATATAAATTTCAAAACCTCACTCATTTTTTTTCGTAAAATTTCAGTCGGGGAGTTTAGTTTTGTTTTCACTGTACTTTAAAAAAGACAGGCAAAGGGGAGGTCCCCCTCCCCGACCAAATATCGAAAAATAATGTAGTGAATTTTCGTCTAGATGCCAAACCCCAACATTCAATGAATATTTCAAACAAATCGCATATTTTTGTTCCAAGTTTCACAAAGTAGGGCAGGGGGAGGTCCCCCTCCCCGTCCACATATGAAATCATCAAGTACCCCATATTAATTCCATAACCTCACCGCATGTTCTCTGTAAATCTCAGATAATTTGGAGAATTTTATTTTTTTTACTGTACTTTAAAAAAGTCGAACAAAGAGGAGGTCCTCCTCCGCCACCAAATATCGAAATATAAAGTAACGGATCTTTTTCTAGATGCCAACCCTAACCTTCAATGAAAATTTCAAGGAAATCTCAACTTTGGTCCAATTTTCAAAAAGTCCGACAAATGGGAAGTCCTCCTCCGCTACCAGGTATCAAAAAATGAGGTACCCTATTTTCACCACATGACCGTCCCCTACGATCTCTGAAAGTTTCAAGTAAATCGGTTAAGCCGTTTCCGAGCCTACCCGGAACATACAAGCAAACAAATAAACAAAGATATTTTTAATTTTATATATAGATAGATATATAGTATATGTGTTCACATGTAAACAAATGTTAACATCTAATACCATCTGTTCCCAACTTTAGTATAGTAAATAAGTACAACTGCTATATGTAGGTCTTGCAAATGATAGGATAAGCATCCCTCTATCCCCTGTCAGAACATAAATTTAAATTTATTATTCAAAGCTCTTTAATTTTCCGATTTTATTATGCATAATAAATCTCTATTTTCAAACAGACTGTTTTATCAAATCCATTAAATAAATTGAGTCTTAAATTTTTGTATATAGAATGTTTCCTTTGATTCCTTTGGTAATTGACGGATTAAAAGTTTTTAGATACAAATGACTAACATTGTGTCTAAATGACTTACAATTTAATTTGTAGTAATGCAAAATTTAAATAAATGCTCTAAAATATTTGAAAATTAAATTATTTGCCCGCCATTCCTTACAGGCATACACAATAAAAACAATTATTTAATAAAATATCACAAAATACAATAACCAGAAAAAAATACATAAAATATTCAAACTACACAGCATGGGTGAGTGCTGGTATTTGACAATTTAAAACCAAAAGTGGAGCGAAATAGCCAGACACAACTAAGCACATACAGTGACACACATAAGTATTGACACATCAAACAATTTTGTTTAAAAACCACATGATAAAAGTTATATGAAGCTATTTGAAATTAAAAAAAAATATTTTAATTTGGATTATAAATACATTAAGCATCTAGATTATTTTCTTGTTTTATTTGTACCTATATTCCCCCATTCTTCCGTCAACAATGTTCATCAAACTCGGTTAATAATAGTGACCTGAATAGTGCAAATTACAAACACATGGTTAGTTGGACGGAGATCAAGAGCCAAACTGACTCAGGAGGTGGTTTTAAGTCGATCGGTATATACATATATTTTATGGAGCTTACCATTAAAATTTGTGGTAGGCACATTTTTTTCTCAAATACTCTGACCAATATGTGGTTCAGTGCGCTGCACTGTGGTTCCAAATCGCTTTTTGTTTTTGGAAATAATTCTGTAACTTTTGAACGGATAAATTTATTTAAAGATAATTTGTGGGGGGCCCAGTAGGTCCATGGTTTTGCTTAGATTTGATTGAAATTTTCACGAGGAGCCTTATTAGTAGACAGTCAAGTGTGCAGAATTTAGTGGACATCGGTTCAGATTTAGATACTCCCATATATATCTATTGTCCGATATACACTTACATGGCCACCAAAACTATATGTTCACTCCGAGACCACAGTTTTACTCCGATTTACTTGACATTTTTTTTTTTTTTTTTTAGCATAATTAACATTCTAGCTACGCATGCCGAGTTTGGTTGAAATCGGTTCCGATTTAGATATAGTCCCCATGGGAGCCACCGTGGTGCAGTGGTTAGCATGCCCGCCTTGCATACACAAGGTCGTGGGTTCGATTCCTGCTACGACCGAACACCAAAAAATTTTTCAGCGGTGGATTATCCCACCTCAGTAATGCTGGTGACATTTCTGAGGGTTTCAAAACTTCTCTAAGTGGTTTCACTGCAATGTGGAACGCCGTTCGGACTCGGCTATAAAAAGGAGGTCCCTTGTCATTGAGCTTAACATGGAATCGGGCAGCACTCAGTGATAAGAGAGAAGTTCACCACTGTGGTATCACAATGGACTGAATAGTCTAAGTGAGCCTGATACATCGGGCTGCCACATAACCTAACCTAACCTAACCTAGATATAGTCCCCATATATATCTTACGCCCGATATGCACTTATATGGCTCTCTAGAAGCCAGATATTTCTCAGATTTGATTCAAATTTTGCACAAGAAGTATATTTGATAGCAGCGTCAAGTGCGCCGAGTTTGATTTAAATGATTTTTTATTGATTTCTTACGAGGAAAATTATTTTAAGAAATATTGCTGAATATACCATTCCCAAAATTGGTATCGAAAATCCCCAAAATACCCAAATTGGAGACATATATTGAAAAAAAAAAAAACGTTATTTTTTGTAATTTACATATTTCTCAGCTGTTTACCTATAGGATGTTGAAACCTTTTACAGTAAGTTAGTGGACACATAGGGGTTTATGGAAAACAGATCAGCTTAGTAATCGGCGCTTTGTCGAACAACAATTCTTGTTTTTTAAAAATTGCCGATTTTGGGAGGAGAAGAACTCATATACTACATGACCAAAATTACAGATAAAAGCTTAAACCGTATCCCTATTTGGTGGTCTATAAGAAACAAGTAACAAACGATTTGGAGGAATTTATAAAAATAATAAAAATAAGAACGAATGAATGTACCTTTTTCCAAAAAAAAAAAAAATAGATAAATAAATTAAACATGGCCAAAATTCGATATGTTTTTGAAATTCTAATTTGTCGACTTTACAACTAATCTAAAGGATATGGGTACACTTTTTATACCCTGCGCCACACTGTGGAACAGGGTATTATAAGTTAGTGCATATGTGTGCAACACCCAGAAGGAGACGAGATAGACAAATGGTGTCTTTGGCAAAAATGCTCAGGGTGGGATCTGGAGTCGATATAACCATGTCCGTCTGTCCGTCAACACATTTTTGTAATCAAAGTCTAGGTCGCCGTTTTAGTCCAATCGACTTCAAATTTGGCACAAGTATGTGTTTTGGTTCAGAATGGAACCCTATCGATTTTGGAACAAATCGGTTCAGATTTAGATATAGCTCCCATATATATATTTGCCCGATATGGACTAATACGGTCCCAGAAGCCATTGTTTTACCCCAATTTGGTTGAAATTTTGCATTAGGATTACAATTAGTAGTGTAGTTAAGTGTGCTAAGTTTGGTTGAAATCGGTTCAGGTTCAGATATAGTTACCACATATAGTTTTCGCCCGATTTACACTCATATGACCGCAGAGGTCAATTTTTCGCTCCGATTTAGTTGAAATTTTGCACAGGGAGTAGAATTAGCATTGTAGCAATGCGTGCCAAATTTGGTTGAAATCGGTTCAGATTTAGATATAGCTCCCATATATAGCTTTCGCCCGATTTACACTCATATGACCACAGAGGCCAATTTTTTTCTCCGATTTAGTTGAAATTTTGCACAAGGAGTAGAATTAGCATTGTAGGTATGCGTGCCGAATTTGGTTGAAATCGGTTCAGATTTAGATATAGCTCCCATATATGTTTTTCTGATTTTGACAAAAATGGTAAAAATACCAACATTTTCCATGTAAAATCGCCACTGTTTAGTCGAAAAGTTGTAAAAATGACTCTAATTTTCCTAAACTTCTAATACATATATATCGAGCGATAAATCATAAATAAACTTTTGCAAAGTTTTCTTAAAATTGATTCAGATTTAAATGTTTCCCATATTTTTTTTACTAACATTGTGTTCCACCCAAGTGCATTAGCCGACTTAAATTTTGAGTCTAAAGATTTTGTAGAAGTCTATCAAATTCTGTCCAGATCGAGTGATATTTAAATGTATGTATTTGGGACAAACCTTTATATATAGCCCCCAACACATTTGACAGATGTGATATGGTATCGAAAATTTAGATCTACAAAGTGGTGCAGGGTATAACATAGTCGGCACCGCCCGACTTTAGACTTTCCTTAATTGTTTTCTTCTAGAATTCGTAGAATTTTGTAGAGAATGAAGCTAAGAAGAAAAATTACGAATCCACTCAAAAACGGAACTTCTAGTTTCAAAATACTGACCCCACTTTGACAAAATTTTGCAAAAAAAAATAAATTGTGAGGCCTACATCTTGCGAATGGTAAAGTTCTACCTAGCAAAGTAAAGTTCTACCCAGCAAAGAAAAAATCATCGAAAACGGTTCAAAATTGCGGAGTTGACAGCTAAACCAAAATGTCATACCCCCGAGGTGACAAACTTTCAACGCCTACAGGTCAGCCCGTGGACCCACTAGGCCACCACAAATTTGCAAACTTAGAGGAAAACACTTCAGCTTTTACACACAACAATTATGTTGATATCTTTATCCTTTAAAAAGTTACAGAATTTTTCCAAAAAAAAAAAACGAATTGGAACCACTGTGGGCTGCATCAATACTTATGTGTGGCATTGTACGTAGGCATAGGAAAGCGGCAATATTCCATAATAAATCATACAACTAACTTTAAACACATATTTGTAAACACACAAAAATGATAGCAGCAGTAACAACAAAAACTATTATCGTTCATTATGAAAAGACCAAACATATTTGTCATAACCAAAAGCTTCACCGTCTAGCAACAACAAAACAAAAGCAATCGTTAAAATACCACTGCTGCTGTTAACCAACCACACACGAACAAAAAAAACGAAGAAAAAAACCCACAACAATATTTTGGTTGGCACTGGCACAACAGTGCCCCAAAGCCTATGACAGCCTCTCATTGAGTGTTTGTCCTGATGTGTGTACATACCAACAACACCCCTACGAGTGAGTGTATGTTAAAGTGATGAAGTGCCTTTTTGGCGATTGTTGTCGTTGCTATCCTTTAGAGAAGACAAAAACAGCAGGCGGGCTAGTGTGCACCTCTCTAGGCAAAGACTTTGTCATACACACAAAACGCATACACTACAAAGTGAAGAATGTAAGCAAATGAGAAAAAGAGCACGAGAGAGTGAGTATTGGTAGCAATAACTACAGCCAAATAACAAAAATAGCAATAACAGTAGCTGTACCCTCGGACTGGCTGCCTTGGCAATGTGAGTGGTGTACAGCTTAAACAAAGTGTAAGAATATCCTTGAACTTGAAGGTATTTCACACACACACACACACATATGGGCTACCATTTACATTCGCCAACATTACTACTGCAAAAATATGGTGTCATTGTTTCCGTATCCTTTCGTTTCGGTTCGAGTGATCACAACAGTCACTTGGGGCGACATTGCATTGCAATTCACTTTCTTGAGTTTTTCGTTTAAATTCATACAAATCTTGAATTTGTGTGTGCGTGATTTTTCATCTGCTTTTTGGTAATCCTGTTCTTGGCATTTACACATTAATGGTAAGTGTGGTCTCTTTACATTCTATTTTCTAATCTCAACATTTTGCTCCTTTGGAGCCAATGCAATTTGGACATTCGTTGAAATTCAAGGACACTTGAAATTGTTTGAATTCATTTTTGTATGTTCATATATATATTTTTTTGCTTCTTGGCATGCAAACATCCTTGTGTGTGCGTGTGTACGGCTCCATGTGCCAAAAAGTGTACATTCTTTCAAGAGTGTGTGACTCTATGACATTCAAATAATTTAATGCACGTTACCTACACTTGAATGAATAAAATGTATTTTTGTGGTAATGGGCGTTTTTTTGTGCGACACGTGTGAGCGAACAATTTCTCTGCTTAATTTTATGTTTTAATTGAGGCCATTTAAACGTAGTAAAACTATAACAATTATAATGCATAGCATAAATGGTAATTTTATTTAATAATCAAGGTTTACAGTTTCGAGAATTATAGGAGTTTTTCTTTGCCATTTTTTTAACCTAACAAAAGGAGTAAAACCTCTTGGGAAAATAAAAACACTTTGGTCATCATAATAAAATATTTTATTTTGCAAAATTTATTTCGTGCCACTCAAAATAATACCCAACGGCCACGTTATACTTTTGTCAAAGCTTTCTTTCAAATTATTGCAACAGTTGTTAAAGTCAAATTAGCTAGCATAGGGATTTCTGCCTTGTAAAGAAATAATACATACTCCTTACACGATTGAGTGGTTGTAAGTCACTAATTTATTGTAAAAAATATTCATCCTTATATACTAAATCTTAAACTAGCTACAATCTAAATATTCTTAAAAAAGTAAAGATAAGAACATGAACCTCTTAATAATATTTATGACAACGCATGTGCACCACGTTATCAGCTGCGCCTATACATGTAATGCGTTTTCAATTTATTATGCCATAAACCTTATCTATCCTAAATACAAATATCGCAGCTAGTGCGTGTTTAGAATTCTAAACATTCTGCGGGCGGTCACATGATACATTTATACCAACTATGATTACCTATCAAAACTATTGCTCTTATTCTAAACAGAATACACAATAAAAAAAAACAAGTAAGGAATGTCTACAGAATTTGACTTCCACAAAATCTATAGACTGAAAATTTAAGTCGGCTAATGGACTAGGGTGGAACACAATGTTAGTAGAAAACAAGTAAGGAAAGTCTAAAGTCGGGCGGTGTCGACTATATTATACCCTGCACCACTTGGTAGATTTAAATTTTCGATACCATATCATATCCGTTAAATGTGTTGGGGGCTATATATAAAGGTTTGTCCCAAATACATACATTTAAATATCACTCGATCTGGACAGAATTTGACTTCTTCAAAATCTATAGACTCAAAATTTAAGTCGGCTAATGGACTAGGGTGGAACACAATGCTAGTAAAAAAATATGGGAAACATTTAAATCTGAAGCAATTTTAAGGAAACTTTGCAAAGTTTATTTATGATTTATCGCTCGATATATATGTATTAGAAGTTTAAGAAAATTAGAATCATTTTTACAACTTTTCGACTAAGCAGTGGCGATTTGAGTTACAAGGAAAATGTTGGTATTTTGACCATTTTTGTCGAAATCATAAAAACATATATATGGGAGCCATATCTAAATCTGAACCGATTTCAACCTAATTTGGCACGCATAGCAAAAATGCTAGTTCTACTCCCTGTGCAAAATTTCAACTAAATCGGAACAAAAAATTAGCCTCTGTGGTCATATGAGTGTAAATCGGGCGAAAGCTATATATGGGAGTTATATTTAAATCTGAACCGATTTCAACCAAATTTGGCACGCATAGCTACAATGCTAATTCTACTCCCTGTGCAAAATTTCAATTAAATCGGAGTAAAAGATTGGCCACTGTGGTCGTATGAGTGTAAATCGGGCGAAGGCTATATATGGGAGCTGTATCTAAATCTGAACCGATTTCCACCAAATTTGGCACACATAGCTACAATGCTAATTCTACTCCCTGTGCAAAATTTTAGCTAAATCGCAGCAAAAAATTGGCATCTGTGGTCATTTGAGTGTAAATCGGGCGAAAGCTATATATGGGAGCTATATCTAAATTTGAACCGATTTGGATGATATTTTGCAAGTTTTTCGAGACTCATAAAATATTCGGATGTACGGAATTTAGGGAAGATCTGTTGATACACACGCCAATTATGACCAGATCGGTGAAAAATATATATGGCAGCTATATCTAAATCTGAACCGATTTTTTCCAAAATCAATAGTGATCGTCTTTGTGCCGCAACAGGACACTATACCAAATTTTAGGACAATCGAACTAAAACTGTGAGCTGTACTTTGCACACAAAAATACATCAACAGACAGACGGACAGACAGACAGACATCGCTAAATCGACTCAGAATTTAATTCTAAGACGATCGGTATACTAAACGATGGGTCTCTGACTTTTCCTTCTTGGCGTTATATACAAATGCACAAACTTATTATACCCTGTACCACAGTAGTGGTGAAGGGTATAAATACTAATTATACTTTACGCTAAATTCTTTTAGCGTAACACAGCAAATCATCAAACATGTGACCGGTCTGGCTCTTTCGGAGCATGGCCTTCCTTCACTCCTTTACTCCAGCGTTGAGCAAAATGAACACACCATTTATGGACCGCCCCTTGTAGACTATTACAAAGGTAGAGCGCACCAACCCTGCATTTTTCTCTACATAGTCTTCCTTTCTCGGAGCTATACCACGAAACTTCTTCACCGTGCGTGCTGCTTTTTGTGAAGGGTAATTGACTACCTTGGCTTTTTGCTGGACACTTCTTGCACCCATATCTTGGATATGTTGCACTTTCTGCAAAACCAGTTCCTCTTTCCACCTCTGAAGTCTCCATGTCATCTTGACTCTCAGACGAAAACTCTTCTTCCTGTGAATATAAGAAAGAAAGGTTAAGAGATTCTCCCAGAAGCTCAACTGCTCCTTTTTGTGATTCCTCCACGTTTCCTTCGGTTGATAATGGTGCAGACTCTTCAGCATCGGCAGCTCTTTCGGCTTTCGAAGGAGCAATACCATCAGTTGAGGTGGGAGTAGTACCATCAACTACAGTTTTTGTAGGCATCTGCTTCTCATTTGATGGCTCTTTGAATCTATTCCCAAATAGACCCAAATAGTATCCAATGAAGCCTGATTCCGGCATCACTGTCGTTTCTGTTGGGGTTTCCTTTGAAGCGGCAGTAGTAGATGCACTTTGTGTAGGTTCTTCCTCCGGTGACTCTTTGGATCTATTCTTATAGACCCAAATGATAGGTTCAGTGTCAGAACTCCTTCCATTGGAGCATGAGTCCTGCCTTATTGTAGCCATCCTTCTAGCCTCTAATGCGCTAAGTCTCCTATGGATTTTTGCACTAAGATAGTCATATAGTGCCTCTATGCGATCGAAAGTGTCAATCACTTCTTCGGAATCCAGATCGATATCCCTCATACTTTCCGCAAGGTCTGCCAATTGCTTGAATTACCTTTCCAAACCATATTGTTGTCTTTTCAACAAATGTCTGGAATAATTGCCCAATTCATATTTAAGCATAGACACTCTGTCTTCCAGTATCCCTACTTGCCACTGGAATCTCATTACCAATCTTTTTTCCATTTCTGATTGATGCTCCATTATTAGATGCTTCCTACACTCAAAAAAAAGTTTACTTCTATCCAAAGATTTTGACCTTCCCTTAAGTATTATGGTATTGATTCCGAGCTAAAGATGCGGCTTCTTTAAAATAAAGAAAGTTTTGAGCGACCTATCAGGCTTTAAATCTAGGACCAATAAAATTAAAATTAGAATACAAATCTCATTTATCAAATTTTCATTTTCTTTTCGTGGTTTTTTAATAAAGGTACTCACGTACAAACAAATGCCAATTAAAAAATCCAAATTATAACGCATACTTCAAAGAAAAAAATGTTTTCATAATTCCAAAAAAAAACTTTAAACCAAAGACGCCAAATCCTCAAAATAAGTCTTAGCCTATATTTGAAGTGTTTTTATCCTAAATCTAAAGTTTCAATATTTCAGTTAATTTAAGGACAATATTTCAGTTAAGGAAAATGTGTTTCTTTACCTTAAGGAAAATTAACCTTAGTTCAAAGACATGCGACTTTAACGGAGGGATGCAAATTTACAAAATTCGTGTCCTAAATTTAATGAAAACTATTTGTGAAGCAAAGATTATAAACTTTATTTTAAAGAAATTTGTCCTTAATATTTTGTAAATTTCGCATCCTAAAATATAGGTTGCGTAATCTTTAATATCACGTAAATATTTTTTTCAGAGTATCTAAAATATAATTGTTTCGTTCTTAACCACTTAGTAAAGAACAGTTGAACTTTTAGATTTACCTGCACACAGAACAGGGTTCCCTAACGAATGTAAGCGTGCAGGATTTCCAATCTAAGGAGTGAATTTCCTTTCTGCAACCCTGTGCAGATTTTGCCTCCGATCCGTTCGAAAGAATTATTTTTACCGTTCGAGTTTCTTACCACGGTTGGGGGAAAATTCGATCCGGCTCGAAGAGCCAAAATGTGAAGAAATAATATAAAACTCCTTACCCGATTGAGTGGTTGTAAGTCATTAATTTATTTTAAAAAATAGAGTAGTACATTGTAATTTGTTAAATTGGCCTTTTAAAGGCTATGGATTGCTTAAGTAATTGAAAATAAATAAAAATAAACAAGTATATACGTCCGTAAGTTCGGCCAGGCCGAAGCTTATGTACCTTCCATCAAGGATTGCGTTGAAACTTCATCTTAACACTGCCATCCACAATCGAATTACTTAAGTTGCGGTAACGCTTGCCGATGGCAAGGTATCTTCAAACCTCCTAACACCATCTTCTAAATTGTATGTAAGTCCATACGTGGTATATATTAAATCAAAAAAGATCGATCCAATACGTATATAATTCAGTTTGACAAAGTAGACATAAAATTTCGACAAAATTTTCTACAGAAATAAAATTTTAACAAAATTTTCTATAGAAATAAAATTTTCACAAAATTTTCTATAGAAATAAACTTTTGACAAAATTTTCTATAGAAATAAAATCTTGGTAGATTATTTTTGGCTCTAGTGGCAACCATGATTATGAACCGATATGGACCAATTGTGGTATGGTTGTTAGCGACCATATACTAACACCACGTGCCTAATTTGAACCGGATCGGATGAATTTTGCTCCTCCAAGAGTCTCCGGAGATCAAATCTGGAGAATGTTTTATATGGGGGCTATATATATTTATGGACCAATTCTGCCACGGTTGTTAAAGATCATATACTAACACCATGTTCCAAATTACAACCGGATTGCATGAAATTTGCTTCTCTTGGAGACTTCGCAAGCCAAATCTGGGGATCGGTTTATATGGGGGCTATATATAATTATAAACGGATGTGTACCAATTTTTGCATGGTTGTTAGAGACCATATACCAATATCATGTACCAAATGTCAGGCGGATCGGATGAAATTTGCTTCTTTTTGAGGCTCCGCATCCCAACTCTGGGGATCGGTTTATATCGGCGCCATATATAATTATGGAGCGATGTGGACCAATTTTTGCACGGTTGTTAGAGACCATATACCAATACCATGTACCAAATTTCAGCCGGATCGGATGCAATTTGCTCCTCTTTGAGGCTTCGCAAGCCAAATCTAGAGATCGGTTTATATGGCGTCTATATATAAATATGGACCGATGTGGACCAATTTTTGCATGGTTGTTAGAGACCATATACCAATATCATGTACCAAATGTCAGGCGGATCGAATGAAATTTGCTTCTCTTTGAGGCTCCGCAACCCAAATCTGGGGATCGGTTTATATGGGCGCCGTATATAATTATGGACCGATGTGGACCAATTTTTGCATGGTTGTTAGAGATCATATACCAACATCATGTACCAAATTTCAGCCGGATCGGATAAAATTTACTTCTCTTTGAGGCTCCGCAAGCCAAATTTGGGTATCGGTTTATATGGGGGCTATATATAATTATGGACCGATGTGGACCAATTTTTGCATGATTGTTAGAGACCATATACCAACACCATGTACCAAATTTCAGCCGGATGGGATGAAATGTGCTTCTCTTAGAGGCTCCACAAACCAAATCTGGGGATCGGTTTATATGGGGGCTATATATAATTAAAGACCGATATGGACCAATTTGTCCATGGTTGTTAGAGACCATATACCAACATCATGTACCAAATTTCAGCCGGATCGGATGAAATTTTCTTCTCTTTGAGGCTCCGCAAGCCAAATCTGGGGATCGGTTTATATGGGGGCTATATATAATTATGGACCGATGTGGACCAATTTTTGCATGGTTGTTAGAGACCATATACCAACACCATGTACCAAATTTCAGCCGGATCGGATGAAATATGCTTCTGTTAGAGGCTCCACAAGCCAAATCTGAGGGTCCCTTTATATGGGGGCTATATATAATTATGGACCGATGTGGACCAATTTTTGCATGGTTGTTAGAGACCATATACCAACACCATGTACCAAATTTCAGCCGGATCGGATGAAATATGCTTCTGTTAGAGGCTCCACAAGCCAAATCTGAGGGTCCGTTTATATGGGGGCTATACGTAAAAGTGGACCGATATGGCCCATTTTCAATACCATCCGACCTACATCGATAACAACTACTTGTGCCAAGTTTCAAGTCGATAGCTTGTTTCGTTCGGAAGTTAGCGTGATTTCGAGAGACGGATGGACGGACGGACGGACGGACATGCTTAGATCGACTCAGAATGTCACCACGACCCAGAATATATATACTTTAGTGGGTCTTAGAGCAATATTTCGATGTGTTACAAACGGAATGACAAAGTTAATATACCCCCATCCTATGATGGAGGGTATAAAAACCAAGAGTGTTGTTCTGATCTCATTTTTGGGAAAAATTATTTTTTTTACATTTGACATCTGTCTAGGATCAGTAAATTTAAACTATTTGCAATATATAAGTAAATATACTCACGTAAAAACAAATGCAAGTTTGAAAATCCAATTTGGAATGTTACTTCAAATCAAAAAATGTTTCCTTATTAAAAAAAAGATACCAAACCTTTAGAATAAGTTTTTTCTTAATCTTAATTCTAAATATTCAATATCTCAGTTAAGGACGATTTCTTTAAATCAAAATTAAATTAAAAATTCATTATTTTAAAGAAACTTGTCCTTAATTATTGCATGTCCAAAAATTTAGGTTGAGTAATATTAAAACATACATTTTTTAATTTTTTCATGAAACTTCATATTTTTTCCATCACGTGATATGTTAAATCAAAAGACAAATTGAACCCTAATTTTTTATTTTGGATTCGATTTTAATGCTTCAGTTACATTTTATTGGGGCTCATCTTCATTAGAAAGTATCGCCCACATTTGTGTCCCTGTTTCATTTGAGTAGAAGATCAGACGCACCTTAACGTTAACGAGAAGATGTAAGAACTTCTAAATTTTTTTGCCGGTTTTCTTATATCAAAATATCTGCGGAACTCCCCTGTGATAATCTATCTAAGTCTGCTTACACAAATGTTGTGCTCTTGTTAGAATCTTAAACGACATTGCTTTTACCATTTTCCTATCTAGCTGACAGGATATTGAGAGGAGGTCAATGTTTTACTTTAATAAGAGGAGTTGCACCTAAAGAAAAAAGTTTTCTTTCTTCAAGTATTCGCCTGAGTTTGCTTGTTGATGTTTGCCATGTTGAGAACTTTGGCAAAGTTTTCATATTAAATAAAGCGGTTTCTAGTTGGAAATCCTTTTCGCATTTTCTTATTTCTTCTTGATTTTGTGATGTTGTTACCTATATTGCAATGATCGATAAACTCAATAACAATTTTGTAAAATAAAGAAACTGTAATCATTACCAATAGAAAGTTGAATTTTTTTTTCAAAAGTTGCACACATTTCTTATTATTTCTTATTTTCAAGCTGAAAATGCTTTTAATGAAAAGCATTTCTCTTTTTTTGGTGTCACCAAGAAAGTAATCATTTTAGATGATAAAGAATTTGGAAAAGAAAAATCCCAAAGAAATCCAGCCCATTTTTCCCTTTCAATGCGTTTGGGGTATTTAATGAATTCTAATTTCTGATTCCATTCCCTTCAGCATCAACTCTCTATGGGTAGTACATACACAAAAAAAAGAAATACATCATTAACTTTCCTTTTTGTTTTGATTATTTTTGAACTTTCTCTTTGTTTTTATTTGGTGTTTTGTTTTTATGGAGGGGAGTGAGGTTTAACTTTATTTTGAATACAATTTAAGTCCTAGATTTTGTTAAGGGGATATTTGACATTGTGTTTTTTTTTTGTATTTCTTATAAGCACTCTGCAAAAGTTATATCCTTGAAGTAAATTCTTTGAATTTCTTTAGCCAAGATGAATCCATTGCTGTGAAAATTAAGAACAGTTTTTTTTGATTGACAAAAGTTTTGTGGTTTATCCTCTTTTAATATCCAAGGTGAATAAACAATTTTTCTAAATAAAATAAAGCAAAGCAAAATTACGGGTGGGCAAGAGTTTTGTCCATCACCGTCTCAAGTTGATTGTCAATCAGTGTGGACAGGAAACTCATTATCGTATGACAATGCCAAGCTTTATTTTATTTAAAAAGTTTCTTAACTAAATTTGCAAGACTTAATAAAAGCAGGTAATCAACAACAACAACAATGTTGAAAAATCATTTTTCTAAGAATACTCTTATCACATGGTAACACTGTTTCAAATAATCACACAAAAGTGTTGTGTTTGAAATTTTAACTTTTCTTGTAACTTTCAAGAAAAGGGAAAAATCCTACGGCTTATTGAAATACTTTAAACCCTAAAGCAAGTAAGTAAACTTACAACGTTACAATTTCCAATAAATTTGGTGTTTGGTTGGTGAATATAGCTGAAAACAAGTATATTAGGCCGTAAGTTCGGCCAGGCCGAAGCTTATGTACCCTCCACCATGGATTGCGTAGAAACTTCTTCTAAACACTGCCATCCACAATCGAATTACTTGGGTTGCGGTAACGCTTGCCGATGGCAAAGTATCTTAGAACCTCCTAACACTTCTAAATTATAAGTAAGTCCATACGTGGTATATATTAAATTAAACAAGTATATACGGCCGTAAGTTCGGCCAGGCCGAATCTTATGTACCCACCATGGATTGCTTAGAAACTTCTACGAAAGACTATCATCCACAATCGAATTACTTGGGTTGTGGTATCTTAAAACTTCTTAACATCGTTTTCTAAATTGTGAGTTAGTCCATACATGGTATATATTAGAAAAAAAAGTTATGTATAGGTAAGTCTACAAATAATTACGAATCGATATGGACTTTTGCACGGTACGTAGAGATCCAGAATTGAAATATGGGGGTCGCTTATATGGGAGCTATATACAATTATGAACTTGATATGGACCAATTTTTGTGTGATTGGGGATCGATTTATCTGAGGGCTATATATAAATATGGGGGCTATATATATGGGGCTATATATAATATGGGGCTATATATGGGCTATATATGGGGGCTATATATAATTATGGACTGATATGAACCAATTCCAGCATGGTTGTGGATACCATGTACTAACATCACGTACCAAATTTCAACCGAATCGGATAAATTTTGCTCTTCCATGGGGCTCCGGGGGTCAAATCTGGGGATCGGTTTATATGGGGCCTATATATAATTATGGACCGATTTCGACCAATTTTTGGATGGGTTTTTGAGGCCATATATTAACACCACGTACCAAATTTCAACTGAATCAAATGAATTTTGGTCTTCCAAGAGGCTCCGGAGGTCAAATCTGGTGATCGGTTTATATGGGGGCTATATATAATTTTTAAAAACTATTGTGTAATATGCATTAAATTAAATAATATCCAATACAAACCCAACATGAAAACTGTTGACATCTAGGATATGGGCAACACGACCTTGTGCCTTACTTTAGAATCCTCTTCAATTAGTCCAAATTGACCTGAAGTATACATTTTAACTTAATTTACATGAAAATTTAATTTTAAGACCCGGTATTGTATTACTATTGTTAATTTGTTGTTTTTTTTACCCATTGCAACTTTTGTTTGTTTATAATTTCTTTCAAAATAGCTCTTCCTATTTCTATATAAAAAAAGTTTCCCATTTGCATTCTTTTAATAAATAAACCAACAATATTTACGAGATATGTACATCAATATCCAATTTTCATTTATTTAGGAAACTGGAACCAATTCACATATTTTTGGGGAATTTGTTTTGAAATCTTGTGACTTCACTTAAAGCACAATTTATTCAAATTAATTCAATTTTCTTAGTTTTTACCACAATAGCAGATGACGGCTGTGTGCATACAAAGCGTAGCAAATGTTGCATTTGGATAAGCAACATGATTCTTTCTTTAGTCGTTGTGCACAAATTTTGCATTAAAATTCTAAATCCGGTAAAAACCCTGAAAACAAACTCCTCGGGAAACACAAAATGGAAACTTAAGTGGAGAATAAGATATTATAGTGTCTGAAGCCTGGAGCAGAGAAAAACCATAGTGAGGAGGGATCAACTACACAACAGCATTAAAATGTTCTTTGTCCATTGTAATGCTTGAAGTACTATCGTATGACATAGGCAACTGAGAAACTCAATCTATGGATGTACTTCAACTAAAGCTGGTACACAGAAAAACGTCGACATGTCAAAATGAGATGTCTAAGTTAGCTAGATTAGTAAGAGACGAAAAATAATTATATAAGATAGGACCATGTTGTTATATGGATAACATACAACATAAGCATTGATGGGCCGACATACACTCGAAAAAAATAGTTTTCTCGGTTTCAAAAACTGATTTTGCTATTGATAATAAACAGAGTTGTGAACTAATTTACAGTGACGCACATAAATATTGGCACACCAAACAATTTTGATTAAAAACCACATGTTAACAGTGATAACATATGAAGCTATTTTTTATACCCTCCATCACAGGATGGGGGTATATTAACTTTGTCATTCCGTTTGTAACAAATCGAAATATTGCTCTAAGACCCCATAAAGTATATATATTCTGGGTCGTGGTGAAATTCTGAGTCGATCTAAGCATGTCCGTCCGTCCGTCTGTTGAAATCACGCTAACTTCCGAACGAAACAAGCTATCGACTTTAAACTTGGCACAAGTAGTTGTTATCGATGTAGGTCGGATGGTATTGAAAATGGGCCATATCGGTCCACTTTTACGTATAGCCCCCATATAAAGGGACCCTCAGATTTGGCTTGTAGAGCCTCTAACAGAAGCATATTTCATCCGATCCGGCTGAAATTTGGTACATGGTGTTGGTATATGGAATCTAACAACCATGCAAAAATTGGTCCATATCGGTCCATAATTATATATAGCCCCCATATAAACCGATCCCCAGATTTGGCTTGTGGAGCCTCTAAGAGAAGCATATTTAGTCCGATCCGGCTGAAATTTGGTACATGGTGTTAGTATATGGTCTCTAACAATCATGCAAAAATTGTTCGACATCGGTCTATAATTATATATAGCCCCCATATAAACCGATCCCCAGATTTGGCTTGCGGAGCCTCAAAGAGAAGCAAATTTCATCCGATCCGGCTGAAATTTGGTACATGGTATTGGTATACCACGAAAAAATTGGTCCATATCGGTCCATAATTATATATAGCCCCCATATAAAACGTTCTCCAGAGCCTCTTGGAGGAGCAAAATTCATCCGATCCGGTTCAAATTAGGAACGTGGTGTTAGTATATGGTCGCTAACAACCATACCAAAATTTGTCCAATCACACAAAAATTGGTCCATATCGGTTCATAATCATGGTTGCCAATAGAGCAAAAAATAATCTACCAAAATTTTATTTCTATAGAAAATTTTGTCAAAATTTTATTTCTAGAGAAAATTTTGTTAAAATTTTATTCGGTTCATAATAAAATTTTCATCATTGTCAAAATTTTATTTCTATAGAAAATTTTGTTCAAATTTTACTTGGTTCATAATCATGGTTGCCACTCGAGCCAAAAATAATCTACCAAGATTTTATTTCTATAGAAAATTTTGTCAAAAGTTTATTTCTATAGAAAATTTTGTTAAAATTTTATTTCTGTAGACATTTTTGTCACAATTTTCTTTCTATAGAAAATTTTGTGAAAACTTTTATTTCTATAGAAAATTTTGTACAAATTTTATGTCTACTTTGTCAAAGTGAATTATATATGTATTGGATCGATCTTTTTTGATTTAATATATACCACGTATGGACTTACATACAAATTAGAAGATGGTGTTAGGAGGTTTTAAGATACCTTGCCATCGGCAATCGTTACCGCAACTTAAGTAATTCGATTGTGGGTGGCAGTGTTTAGAAGAAGTTTCTACGCAATCCATGATGGAGGGTACATAAGCTTCGGCCTGGCCGAACTTACGGCCGTATATACTTGTTTTAAATTAAAAAATATTGCGGGGTTCCTTCCGTGAACAAAATTAAAAAATATTTTAGTGTGGATTATAACTGCATTAAGAATCTAAATCATTTTTTTTTTAGAAAAATGTTTGTTCGTTCAATATTTAAATTATACGAAAAAAGGCACATTTTTTTGTATAAAAGTATTGGCACCGGCAGTTCTAAAATAATTTTTTTTTTGTACATTTACTACTTTTTGGACATTTCTTTTTGTTTGATAAAAATATCAAGCAGTCTAGACAATGAATGGACTATTTTTTTGTTTTATTTCTACCCAGCGTTGGTAGTATTGGGAGTTTTCCCCAAAATTGGGAATATTTTTTCGTGAATGGGGACGAAATTTTTGAGTTAGGGACTTGGAGATTTGGTGGATTTTTTTTTCGAGAAATCAGTTTAATCTTAAAAAAAAAAATTCTATAGAAAGTTTTGTCAATATTTTATTTCTATAGAAAATTTTCTCAAAATTTTATTTATTTTACATTTTACTTCTATAGAAAATTTTGTCAAAATTTTATTTCTATACAAAATTTTGTCACAATTTTAGTTTTAACATATAGCAGATTTTATCAAAATTTTACTTTTATAGAAAATTTTCTCAAAAATTTATTTTTATAGAAAACTTTGTCAAACTTTTAGTTTTATAGAAATTTTTATCAACATTTTATCTCCATAGAAATTTTTCTCATTTTTTTTATATAGAAAATTTTGCCAAAATTTTATTCCTATAGACAATTTTGTCAAAATTTTATTTCTATAGACAAATTTGTCAAAATTTTATTTATGAACATTTTATTTCTGTAGAACATTTTATCTCTATAGAAAATTTTCTCATTTTTTTTACATAGAAAATTTTGTTAAAATTTTATTTCTATAGAAAATTTTGTTAAAATTTTATTTCTATAGAAAATTTTGTTAAAATTTTATTTCTATTGGAAGTTTTGACAAAATTTTATTTCTATAGAAAAATTTTGTCAAAATTTTATTTCTATATAAAAATTTTGTCAAAACTTTATTTCTATATAGATTCTTTTTTTTCAAAAAGAAAGAGAAAAAATTTTAAAAAATATGATAGAGATTTTTGTGAGGAATTTGAATTTAAAGTGGGGATTTTTGGGGACGAAAACATGCTAATTTGGGGACATGAGCCAGAAAATACTGGCAACACTGATTCTACCATCAATACTGTACCAAATTTCATCAAAATCAGTTAATAATAGTAACCTGAATACTGCGTACAACAAATACATGGTCAGGCGGACGGACACCAAGGGCTAAATCGACTCAGGATTTTTGGTAGGCACATTTTTTCGCAGATACCCTGACTACTATGTGATTTAGGTATGTACGGCACTGTATGTCAAAAACTTCCACACACTGAAAAAAAATATTGTCATGAGCCCCAAGATTTCATGTACTTCAAATACGAATGTGATTTTTGCTTGGCATAGATGAGGCATTTAACATATGTGATATAAAAATTGTTTTCTTGACCAAAAGCCGATAAACTTTTCCATGAAATCACGTTGTCCTTATAATTAAGTGATTCGTCTTAAAATGGGTATCCTTACATGAAAGAAAATTTTGTTTTACTAAGGTCAACTTGACTACTCCTTCTCCTACTTCTAACAAAAATCTTCAAAATTAAAGAAATAGTATTTAAGTTTGTTGGAATTTTGTATCTTGGCTGCAAAGATAAAAGCGTTTAAAAATAGGAGATTAAAACTTTATTTTAATTAAGTTTTTTTACTTGAAACATATCATAATTTTTATTTGTAGTAGAATCTGAATTTTGAAATTTAAGTTGATGCTAATACACGTTAATGGACTTTGATACCACATGAAGAAAAAAACTTGAAACTAACATATGCACTAACTTATAATACCCTGTTCCACAGTGTGGCGCAGGGTATAAATATAAGGAAAATTTTTAACAATAAAATATTTTTCTTTACGTTTTCGATTCTTATATCTATGTAGCGTTTTTTTTTTTAAATAAAGTATCAAATACCTTCTTCTAGAAATGGATCGGTACACTTTTTATATAAATTTTAGAAATTTGCAATATTTTATTTTTTCTTTTTATAGCTTTTTAATACCTAAAATAAAAAATACCAAAAATCAAAATTAGAGGAATATTGATGAGTTGGCAAGTAATTTAATAATCAAAATACTTCCCAATTAAAACTAAATAAAAGTCCAAAATACCCGCATTAAAACATTTAATTGGATCTAAAGATTTTGATCTTCCCTTAAGGAGCCAAAGATGCGGTTCTTTTTAACATAAAATCATTTTTTTAGGGATCGAATTTTCCTTCTGTTTTGTGACTTTTCGTCCTTTTAAATATTTTTTAAAGTCGAAAAATATGACTTTTTGAAAAGTGGAAAAGTCGATTTCATAACATTTCGACACAGGGATCCCTAGTAAAAACTAAAAACTTGCCTAATAAGTCTTAATATTTTTGTCTTTTGTTATCACTCCCTTCCCTTGGGTAAAGAAAACTAAGAACTTTTTTGTAGCGACATTGTTTACTGTCAATGTCATTTACAGTTGACTTAGTTGTTGGACATCAACACTACAATCAGCAATCGCATTAAATTGAAAGGTGTTAAAAATGCATCTGCTCCAACCAACCACTTGTCTCCGCTAGTGAAATAAAACCGCAAGAGTATCCAACAGAGATTCAGTTGTCATCCATGACGACAACAACAGGAAAAAAGCACCAGGGAAGAGAATAAAACATAGACGAAACAAGTCCATTTTTTGCTTACCCATGCTTTGAACATTTTACGATATTTTTTATGCCAACAGTTACTAAGGGCTGTGCTGTAGCAAGATGAGCAGTAAACATTACCAGAAGTTTTTTTGCCAACTTTTTGTTGAGATTTTCTTGTGGAAAATGTACAGAACAAATTTAAGGATTTTTTTTATTTATTTATTTTTTTTTTTTTTGTAAATGAAAATGTTTTGTTGCATTGTATGTACAAAAAGTAAAAAAAAACATAAAAACTTTATTTTGTCAATTTTGTATTGATTTTATTTTTACTATTGCTTCTTCGGCTTGAATGAATTTTCTTTACTGATTTTTTATAAAACAAAACATTGACAATACACTCGGGGAAGTTAAATGTTCATGAATTAGTAGACGAGACCCAGAACATTTTATGAAGGATGAAATTAAGTTTGTTTTTTCTATTGAAAATTTTTGGGCAGAATGAATTGATATACGGCTTGTTTTAGGGCACTGAAAAAAATATTGTGGTGAGGACAAACATTTTTTTGAATTCAGAATACGAATGGGAGTATTTACCTTTTACTAAAGTCGATTGAATTTTCAATGAAGTCGTTTCGTCCTTGCAGTTACTTTAGCATTGATATAGTGGTAGTAGGTAATATTTTGAAAATTTCCTAAACATATAAAATTTTAAACATAAAAAACGAAAAAATAATAATTGAAGATTATAAGTTAAAGTATATGTTCGCAACAACCAGAAGGAGATGAGTTCGACACATGACGTCTTTGACAATATTGCTCAGTGCCGGCCCCTGAGTCGATCTGGTCATGTCAGTCTGTCTGCGACACATTCTTGTAATCAAAGTCTAGGTCGCAATTTTTGCCAACTTCAATCAATTTCAAATTTGGCTTAAGTACCTATTTTGGGTCAAAATAAAACCCTATAGATTTTGGAAGAAATCGGTTCAGATTTAAGATTTCGTCTTTACACTTATGACGAAATCTGAAAAGTTTTCGTTGAAAAGTTCATCGACTTCTGAACAAGGAACAAATATATACGGCCGTAAGTTCGGCCAGGCCGGAGCTTATGTACCCTCCACCATGGATTGCGTAGAAACTTCTACTGAAGACTGTCATCCACAATCGAATTACTTGGGTTGCGGTAACACTTGCCGATGTCAAGGTATCTTAAAACGTCCTAACACCGCCTTCTAAATTGCAAGGCAGTCCATAGGTAGTATATATTAAACTAAACAAGTATGTACGGCCGTAAGTTCGGCCAGGCCGAAGCTTATGTACCCTCCATCATGGATTGCGTAGAAACTTCTTCTAAACACTGCCATCCACAATCGAATTACTTAAGCTGCGGTAACGCTTGCCGATGGCAAGGTATCTTAAGACCTCCTAACACCATCTTCTAAATTGTATGTAAATACATACGTGGTATATATTAAATCAAAAAAAGATCGATCCAATACGTATATAATTCAGTTTGACAAAGTAGACATAAAATTTTGACAAAATTTTCTACAGAAATAAAATTTTAACAAAATTTTCTATAGAAATAAAAATTTCACAAAATTTTCTATAGAAAGAAAATTTTGACAAAAATTTGTACAGAAATAAAATTTTAACAAATTTTTCTATAGAAATAAACTTTTGACAAAATTTTCTATAGAAATAAAATCTTGGTAGATTATTCTTGGCTCGAGTGGCAACCATGATTATGAACCGAATAAAATTTGAACAAAATTTTCTATAGAACTAAAATTTTGACAAAATTTTCTATAGAAATAAAATTTTGACTATGATGAAACCGAATAAAATTTTAACAAAGTTTTCTCTAGAAATAACATTTTGACAAAATTTTCTATAGAAATAAAATTTTGACAAAATTTTCTATAGAAATAAAATTTTGGTAGATTATTTTTGGCTCTAGTGGCAACCATGATTATAAACCGATATGGACCAATTTTTGTGTGATTGGACCCATTTTGGTATGGTTGTTATCGACCATATACTAACACCACGTTCCTAATTTGAACCGGATCGGATGAATATTGCTCCTCCAAGAGGCTCCGGAGGTCAAATCTGGAGAACGTTTTATATGGGGGCTAGATATAATTATGGACCGATATGGACCAATTCTGGCACGGTTGTTAAAGATCATATACTAACACCATGTTCCAAATTGCAACCGGATTGGATGAAATTTGCTTCTCTTGGAGACTTCGCAAGCCAAATCTGGTGATCTATTTATATGTGGGCTATATCTAATTATGAACCGATGTGGACCAATTTTTGCATGGTTGTTAGAGACCATATACCAACATCATGTACCAAATTTCAGGGGGATCGGATGAAATTTGCTTCTCTTTGAGGCTCCGCAACCCAAATCTGGGGATCGGTTTATATGGGCGCTATATATAATTATGGACCGATGTGGACCAATTATTGCACGGTTGTTAGAGACCATATACCAACATCATGTACCAAATTTTAGCCGGATCGGATGAAATTTGCTTCTCTTTGAGGCTCCGCAAGCCAAATCTGGGGATCGGTTTATATGGGGGCTATATATAATTATGGACCGATGTGGACCAATTTTTGAATGTTTGTGAGAGACCATATATCAACACCATGTACCAAATTTCAGGCGGATCGGATGAAATTTGTTTCTCTTTTAGGCTCCGCAAGCCAAATCCGGGGATCGGTTTATATGGGGGCTATATATAATTATGGACCGATGTGGACCAATTTTTGCATGGTTGTTAGAGACCATATACCAACACCATGTACCAAATTTCAGGCGGATCGGATGAAATTTGTTTCTCTTTTAGGCTCCGCAAGCCAAATCTGGGGATCGGTTTATATGGGGGCTATATATAATTATGGACCGATGTGGACCAATTGTTGCATGGTTATTAGAGACAATACACAAACACCATATACCAAATTTCAGCCGGATCGGATGAAATATGCTTCTGTTAGAGGCTCCACAAGCCAAATCTGAAGGTCCCTTTATATGGGGGCTATACGTAAAAGTGGACCGATATGGCCCATTTTCAATACCATCCGACCTACATCAATAACAACTATTTGTGCCAAGTTTCAAGTCGATAGCTTGTTTCGTTCGGAAGTTAGCGTGATTTCAACAGACGGACGGACGGACGGACGGACGGACGGACATGCTTAGATCGACTCAGAATTTCACCACGACCCAGAATATATATACTTTATGGGGTCTTAGAGCAATATTTCGATGTGTTACAAACGGAATGACAAAGTTAATATACCCCCATCCTATGATGGAGGGTATAAAAAGGCCGATTAAATACGTATATAATTAAGTTTGACAAAATTTTTTATAGAAAATAAAATGTTGATAAAAGTTTCTATAGAAATAAAATTTTGAAAAAATAAAATTTTGACAAAATTTTCTATAGAAATAAAATTTTAACAAAATTTTCTATAGAAATAAAATTTTGACAAAAATTTCTGTAGAAATAAAATTTTGACAAAATTTTCTATAGAAATAACAATTTGATAAAATTTCCTATAGAAATAAAATTTTGACAAAATTTTGACAACATTCTCTATAGAATTAAAATGTTGACAATTTTTTTTCTATAGAATTAAAATTTTGACAATATTTTCTATAGAAATAAAGTTTGACAAAATTGTCTATAGAAATAAAATTTTGGTAGATTATTTTTGGATCGAGTGGCAACCATGATTATGAACCGATATGGACCAATTTTTGTGTGATTGGGGATCGGCTATATATAACTATAGACCGATATGGACCAAATTTGGCATGGTTATTAGCTAACATGGTTATATACTAACACCACGTTGCAAATTTCAATCGGATCGAATGAATTTTGCTTCTCCAAGAGACTCCGGAGATCAAATCTGGAGAACGGTTTATATGGGGGTTATATAATAATGGACCGATATGGACCAATTCGTGTCCATATCGTGTTTGTTAGAGACCACACACTAACACCACGTTCCAAATTTCAAGCGGATCGGATGGATTTTGCTCCTCCAAGAGGCTCCGAAGATCAAATCTGGGGATCTGTTTATATGGGGGCTATATATAATTATAGACCGATATGGACCAATTCTTGCATAGTTGTTAGATGCCATATACTAACACCACGTACCAAATTTCAGCCGGATCGGATAAATTTTGCTCCTCCAAGAGGCTCCCTAGCCTCGGTTTATATGGTGGCTATATACACAGAAAAAAATTTCACGAAAATTTTTCCAATTAAAATCTTAATTGAGTTTAAAAAATATTCAATTAAAAATTTAATTGATTCAACAAATTTTTTATTGAAGTAAAAATCAATCACACAAATTAATAGTATCAATTAAATTTTTAATTGGATCAATTAATTTTTTAATTGACTGTCAATTAATTTTTTAATTGATACTATCATTTCTGTGATTGAAGACATTTCAATTAAAAAATTAATTGGATCAATTAATTTCGTGATTGAATCCATGTGAAGCTCAATGAAAAGGGACCTCCTTTTTATAGCCGAGTCCGAACGTCGTTCCACTTTGCAGTGAATCCACTTTAGAGAAGCTATGAAACCCTCAGAAATGTCACCACATTACTGAGGTGGGATAATCCACAGCTGAAAAACTTCTCTGTTCAGTCGAAGCAGGAATCAAACCCACGACCTTGTGTATGCAAGGCGGGCATGCTACCCATTGCACCACGGTGGCTCCCTTTGCATTGTTGTTAGAGACCATATATTTGCATGGTTGTTAGAGACCGTATATTTACACCATGTACCAAATTTCAGCCATATCGGATGAAATAGGCTACTCTTATAGACTCCGGAAGCCAAATCTGGGGATCGGTTTATATGGGGGCTATATGTAAAAGTGGACCGATATGGCCCATTTGCAATACTATCCGTCCTACATCAATAACAACTACTTGTGCCAAGTTTGAAGTCGATAGCTTGTTTCGAACGAATATGCTTAGATCGACTCAGAATTTCACAACGACCCGGAATATATGTGCTTTATGGGGTCATAGAGCAATATTTCGATGTGGTACAAACGGAATGACAAAGTTAATATACCCCCCATCCTATGGTGGAGGGTATAAAAACTTTATAACCGAGAACCGCGTCTTCTATGGTAAGCAAAATTCGCATTCGTAATTTGAGGATATGAAATTTTGACAATATTTTTTCAGTGAAAACCCCTAATTTTCACATTTAACATGAATTGGACACCGAAAATTATCAGCTCTTTATGGGTATAAAAACTCTATATTTCATATTTCAGATTAATTAAAATAGGAGACATTTCTACCTAGAGGCCCTATTAAAACATGGATAGATATCAGCAATCTTTTAATATGTTACAAATGCAATGTCAAAGCTATGATGGTTTGCAATAAAATGGATCAATTTAGCTCCTATTCCATCTAACCTACTAAATAAATCTACATCATTGGAAGGGCAATTACACTGAACCTACCATTTTTATAACACCGAAAATTTCGTTTGGCCTGAAATATATTTTCAAAATGGAGAGTAGCAAAGGCTTTATTCCTCGACATCGTTTTCGTTGTTCGATTGAAGACTTAAATGGAATCTAATTTGTGCAAATATTTTTTTTCAGTAAAAAAAATTATAAAGTGTTTTTCAAATTATTTAATTTAATTTAATTCTAGCTAAAATTTGGATATTACATTGAGTACAAGTATAATTTAATTTTAAATCTAGATTTGCTTCCTTAAAAACTTTGCTGTGGATCATATTATACACCCACCGATTGATTGGGTGGCCTTTTCACGGCGTTTAAGAAAGATGAGAGAAAACACATTTGTTTCTGTGTATAATATGATTTTCCAATAACACATACATTTATTTCATAAGGACATTTGTTTTTGTTAGTGTGTTTGTGTTATTGTTATTATTTCTCCTGTTGACATTGCGGCTTGATGTTTACATCGATTGATGATGAAAGTCGAGTGGAAGGGATTGTTGACTTCAACATACAAATGTTCTAAATTGACAGATGTATTTTATGACTACCATCATATGCGACAAATGATCAGAATTACAAAATGTTTTCAGTAAAACAAAGCAAAGAAGCAAAAAAAAAACAGAAAAGCAATATGACCCTGGTAAATTGAAAATATGATGAATCACATTCATCAATGAAAACATCGAAATGAGGGTGATTGTTTGACAAAGCTCAAATTATTTTGTGTATCAAAAATTTTCTTGGAAATCGAATGTTTTTTTAGATAAAATTTATTCTGAAATAATGATGAATTCCTATTTGAAATTTATTACCATGTATTTTCATTGTTTTCACTTTAAAGATGGTGCTGCAAAAGCTTTAAGTACTTGCAAATTTGCATAAAGCTACAATGTTATATATTTACTGAATTAATAGAAAATATATAATTTGTCATAAAAAAAAAGTTTTTATTTTTATAATTAATTATTATTCGGGCTATATGCACCCTCAAAAAAAAAAAAAAAAAAAAATCGCTTCTCTAGCATATACTGCAAACACATTGTGCTTCAAACATATATATTTTCAGGATTGGTGCAAACAAAATATTTTGTATTGTTCATATTATGTTTCACCTTAGGGCATAGTAAAAAATTTTAATGAAATTTTCTTTGTGTAGACATATTTTTAAGGCGCCAATTGGATACTTCCATTATTTTACTTGCAGCATACTCTCTAGGTCTCTCTTTCTAAACACATATATGTTTATAGGATATTATATTTACAAACATTTTATGTCCCAAACATAATATATATGTCCCAAACATGTTATGCTAGTTTATGAACATTATTGTTCTGGCAAAAACACATGCACTTTGCATAACGCAGAAAATGTCGTAGTGCAAACAATGAGTATGTATACAAAGGTACCGTTAGAAATTTACAGATAAACAGGTTTTGTGTTCTAAATGCCTTATAAATCAATTTCGTAGATATGAATAACGATGTGCATGCATTAGCGTAGCTAGACAATTTTCCTAGGGGGGGCTATAGCCCCCCTAGCTAAAATTTATAGACTGAACTTATAGGTTCAATTAATGTTTTATTTCATAAAATTAAATAAAAAATTAGACATCAAAATAACTCGACAAACAATTTAAAATAAAGCAACTAAAAGTAGTTCCACACTTTTCCCAGCAAAAAAATTGTGAGTTGTTCTAAAGGAACAACTTTAAAAGTACTTCCAAAAATGTCCTCAATTATTTTAACTACACAGGAAGTTTTTTTACTTAATTTTTTTTTTTATATTTTAATGTGTAATTTTTTGTTTTCTTTTTTTTTCAAACGTTTCAAACAAGCGTCAGAATGCATTAAAAATCATAAAAACAATATAAAAATTATTTATTTGGGAAAACATTTTTTAATTCACATTCAAAACACTGAATTCGGATCTCACCTTAAGAAGTGATGCAAATTCATTGCAACGGCTGTTGAAACGGTGGACATTTGTCCTATGACAAGCTCATATTACATTCATTGCTTCTCCACCAATTTTGCACCACTTCTAGACCAAAAAAGAACATTTCACTACTTTTTTGGCAACGCTTTTTCGCAGCATTATTAAGATATTAATTTATGAAAGAATAGTTTTAATATCAATTACTATTTTTTTAATTAAATTGATTAACTAAATCAATCATAAGTTCAACCACAGCTTTATTTCATAAATATCTGACTTCAAACATTGCCATCGGCAACTTCTACCACAACCCAAGTAATTCGATTGTTCATGAAAGTCTTTAGCTGAAATTTGTGCGATTGTATATACTTGTTTAATTTTTATAAAAATTAAAAAAACTATTGACATTTATTGAAAAATGGAAAATCATAAATAGAGTTTCAAATTCTGGGGGGGGGGCTAAAATTTTTCTGGGGGGGTCAAAGCCCCCTCCCCAGAGGCCTTCCTACGCTTATGTGTGCATGTGGTTTCGATCGGACATCATGACAACACAGCAAAAACTATTTAGTGTTGTGTAGGGTGACCTATTGACTTTTTAAAATCTCTGTAACTTTTTTGTTTGTGAATATAATTAAATACTTCAAAAGCAAAAGTTTCATATTTTGTTAAGATCTTTATAATGGTTATTAGAAATGGGCGTCATAGGGGTATACGAAGCGAAATAAAAAAATTAAAAATCAAATTTGACCACGAACAACGATATGCGTTTCTTTTCGATCGGACTTCAAATGACGACACAGCACAATAAATTGTATTTCGGGGGGTCGTAGGGTGCACGAAAAAAAAGTTTTGGTGTTCTGAAATTGTCTTCATGTATGCTACAAAACTGGGGGGTGACCGCATCAACTTTTTTTCGTGACCCTATCTACTGTACATGGCTGCGATAGATAACTCAATTTGGGTGTTTTTATGCTATTAATGGAGAAAACATATAGGAATTATTCCACTTTAAATCGAATGATATTTAATCCCACTGTGACGCAAAATTCAACTTTTTGACTCCAAACAAAAAATCAATTATCCCAGCCGAAAGTACTCCACGAGATGAGAAAAGTAATTTCTGACTCCATTGGTAAGTTTATAGACTTTTGGAGAAGGAAACAAACTTTATATCAGAGAAATACGTCTTCTATGCTAAGCAAACTTCGCATTTGTTTTTTAAGGACATGAAATCTTTGCACAGTGGTCGATCCCTTTGGCCAAAAATAAAAAATCAAAGTTAGAAATTTGTCAAAAGGTATGGCATCACTGTTTCTTATGCAAACAAGGATTTACAATGTGTATTTGTTTTTGTTTTATTCCATCTGTACTCTTTAAGAACGGCTTCAAAAAGAGATCAAGTAAGCAGTTGGTTTTTGAAGTGTGAAAAAGTATAAAATTAAGTGCACTTTAAATAAATAAGACAAAAGAAAAAAATATATCGAAATAAATCGAAATGAATATTGAATTATATGGTATTAACTTTTTTTAAAAATTTAAAAATTTATTTAAAAAAAAGTGTATAAAAATTGTTTTAAATTTGTTATAAAATCAATTTTTGTCAGTCTCATTGTTTCGTGTTCGTTCGTTCTTATGTGTAAGTTTTATGTAGAGTTTTAGTTGTGTTCCCCCTGAAGTCTCCAATGGGATTTTTTGTGGTTTATTAGTTAATATTTCAAGATTCTAAATTGATAAAAATCAGCTGCTTTCTTTTGCCCCCCTTTGTGTTATCTCCCTAATACCGAAGTGGTCTTGTTTTTTTATATCCAAATAAGAATTTTTGTGTGGTGTTTGTTAACACTAGTTTACACTGAAAATGTACATTTGATGACTTTTCTTATGTATTTTGATCTGCTGTATTTGAAAATGAAGGTTAAAAATTTTTTTATCAAACCGTTTTTGAGATAACCCGTTATTTTTGAATGCAAGATATTGAGATGACGAACAAAAGTGTATAATTGGATCTATGATAAGTTAATTAGTTCAAAATATATCGATGAAAATAAGACGAATTTTCAAAACGATCTTGTTTTACAATTTCATGAAAATCGGATAAAAACTACTGCCCTTGGAGTAAAATCGGGAGATCGGTCTATATGTGGGCTATACCAACACATGGGCTGATTCACCTCATTTCCGTTACATCTATTTGTGATCTTAACATAATTCTAGATTTTAAAATTATACAAATCGGATAGAAAGTACGATTTCTAGAAGCCTAAACAATAAAATCGGAAGATCGGTATATATGGGGGCTATACCAATACATGAACCTAAAACCATCATTTTCTTCACACCTATTTGTGGTCTTAAATATCTCTGTATTTGAAGTTTAAGGCAAATCGGATAGAAATACTATATGAGGGCTATACCAAAACATGGACCGATTGACACCATTTTCGGCACTCCTATTTGTGGTCCTAAAATACCTCTAGATTTCCAATTTCAGGGAAATCGGATATAAACTATGGTTCCTAGAAGCCCAAGAAATAAAATTGGGAGATCGGTCCATATGGGGGCTATACCAAAACATGGACCGATACACACCATTTTCAGTACACCTACTTTTGGTCCTAGAATACCTTTGGATTTCAATTTTCAGTCAAATCGGATAGAAAGTACAGTTTCTAGAAGCCCAAGAAGTAAAATCGGGAGATCGGTCTATATGGGGGGCTATACTAAACCGTCATCAATCAATCCCATTTTATCATTAAATAGTCCTGACATAATTATAAAGCCTTGACCGAAGTTTCACGATGATACCTCTACACTGAAAAAAATATTGTAGTGAGATCAAAGATTTCGTGTCTTTAAAATACGAATGCAAATTTTGCTTTGCATAGAAGGCACATTTCTCTAATATAAAGTTTTTTTCCTTGTCCAAAAGTCGATAAACTTTTCAATGAAGTCGTATTGTCCTTATGATTAAGTGATTTGGCTTAAAAATGGGTATCATAACATGAAAGAAAAAATGTTTGGGCTAAGGTCAGCTTGACTTTAATAATTCAGAAAAATTCTTTAAATTTAATGAAATTGCCTTTAAATTTGTTGTCTTTTTGCATCTTGACTACAAAGCAAAAAATCGTTCAGATATAGGACATGTTTTTCAACACTTTATTTTAAAGAGCTTTTTACTTGAAACATAGCATAATTTCTACTGGAAGTCGAGTCTTAATTTGGAAAATAAAGTTGTCGTTAACTCGTTTTTAAAGGACTTTCATAGCATATGAAGAAAAAAAGCTGAGAAAGCGAAAAATTAAAATTTGCTTCCTAGAAGCAAGTACACAAAACCCAAATTTAAAAGAGAATTGTGTCTTAAAAGTATCCTTACTTGTATTCTCCGCTTCTTTGGCTCGGAATCAATACCAAATTTTTTAAAGTAAAGACAAAATCTTTGGAACCGGGCATGCTTTTTTTTTTCAGTGTACGGGAAGTATTTTTGGCCGCTAACTCCATATAGCACCGACCACTGTGCTTTGGTCTCACGTCAATATTTTTTCAGTGTAATATACTATCCTGAAACTCAACTGTATTATACATTTCACTAAATGAGTTTGAAATATGTGGCTTCCACTATACCTAAACTAACAACTTCACTGAAACAAAGCAAGCCCGGTTCCAAAGATTTGTCTTTAAACTTATGATTTTGGTATTGATTCTGAGAAGCGGGGAATTGCGTACATAATTCTAGGAAACAAAGTTTAATTTATTCGTTTTTTTTCAGCATTTTTTCTTCATAAGCTATCAGAGTCCTTTAAACTCATATTAATGACAACTTGAATTTCCACATTCAAAGTCGATTTCAAGTAAAAAAAATACCGAAAAAATCCTCTTCTTTTTAAACGCTTTCTTGTTTTGTAGTCAAGATACACAAAATTAACAAATTTAAAGGCGACTTCTTTAGTTTTGAAGATTTTTTTTTCAGAAATATTAAAGCCATGTCGACCTTAGGTTAAGGTTAAAGTGTCAGACCGATTTAGTTGCTGGCTCACTTACACTATTCAGTCCATTGACCTTAGTAAAACGAAATTTTCTTTCAAGTTAGGATACCCAATTTTAAGGACATGAAATCTTTGGTCTCACCACAATATTTTTTAGTGTGATTACCAATACTCCGAAACAACACTGTTTTTTGTTGGTAATGCTAATTTTTACCAATGTGCTAATAAAGGAAAATTATTTTCATTATTGATAAGATTTTATAAATGACCGAATTTACGACCTTATTAAGGCTTTTTCCGATTCATAATTTACATGGTTTTACTGCATATACCCCCAGATATATAACGTTATACAGGGTGGGTGACAAAGTAAAGCGCTTTTTATTTGTTTGTATTCAAAAGAAAAATAAAAGCCGGAGATAACATCAAATTTTAGAATGATTATAGATTTGTAAACAAAGTTTAGATTTTTTCGAATTGGCTACCTTCCATACATACTATTTTAATTGGTGTTGGTCTTTTATGTTGGCATTTCCTTAAAATTTCGCATTCCGTATTTTGTATAATCATTTGCGTAATATCCCTTAAATATTTTCAATTTAATTAACCATTGTGTAGGATTCCTTAAAGTCGACTTTGATCGGACCTGATTACCAAACGAACTTATTTTATGTATTTAAAAATTTATTGACTTTCTTTCTGTTTATTTATTCATTTCCTCTTTTAATTTGTAAATTGTTTTGCCAAAAGCAATAAAACTAATTATCTGACATGAACATAGCACACATATTTCACACAAAATGTAATTTTAATTAAATTGTATACTCAAAAGGAAGAATCACTGACAAAACTGTATGTTAACAACAAATTTACATGATGCAAAATTACTTTTTATTTATTCGAATAATACGTCAAAGTGATACAATAAGAAATAATGCTTATAAATGATAGTAAAATGAAATCTAATTTCATCCTAAAGACATTTGTGCAATTTCGAATTCCAATTATTTTCCTTCAAACTACGAAATATGTGTTAACACGTTAAAAAAATTAAATTAAAAAAAAAAGTAAGGAAAGTCTAAAGTCGGGCGGGGCCGACTATATTATACCCTGCAGCACTATGTACATCTAAATTTTCGATACCATATCACATCTGTTAAATATGTTGGGGCTATATATAAAGGTTTGTCCCAAATACATACATTAAAATATCACTCGATCTGGACAGAATTTGATAGACTTCTACAAAATCTATAGACTCAAAATTTAAGTCGGCTAATGCACTAGGGTGGAACAGACTGTTAGTAAAAAAATATGGGAAACGTTTAAATCTGAAGCAATTTTAAGGAAACTTCGAAAAAGTTTATTTATGATTTATCGCTCGATATATATGTATTAGAAGTTTAGGAAAATTAGAGTAATTTTTACAACTTTTCGACTAAGCAGTGGCGATTTTACAAGGAAAATGTTGGTATTTTGACCATTTTTGTCGAAATCAGAAAAACATATATATGGGAGCTATATCTAAATCTGAACCGATTTCAACCAAATTTGGCACGCATAGCTACAATGCTAATTCTACTCCCTGTGCAAAATTTCAACTAAATTGGAGTTAAAAATTGGCCTCTGTGGTCATATGAGTGTAAATCGGTCGAAAGCTATATATTGGAGATATATCTAGATCTGAACCGATTTCAACCAAATTTGGCACGCATAACTACAATGCTAGGTCTACTCCCTGAGCAAAATTTCAACCAAATTGGGGTAAAACTCTGGCTTCTGGGACAGTATTAGTCCATATCGGGCGAAAGATATATATGGGAGCTATATCTAAATCTGAACCGATTTCAGTAAAATTTGGCACAATTACCTATAGTACTAATTGTTCTTCTTGTGCAAAATTTAAAGCAAATTAGGGTAAAACTCTGGCTTCTGGGGCCATATAAGTCCATATCGGGCGAAATATATATATGGGAGCTATATCTAAATCTGAACCGATTTCTTCCAAAATCAATAGGTATCTATTCTGAGCCAAAACACATACTTGTGCCAAATTTGAAGTCGATTGGACTAAAACTGCGACCTAGACTTTGATTACAAAAATGTGTTCACGGACAGATGGACAGACGGACATCGCTATATTGACTCAGGAACTCACCCTGAGCATTTTTGCCAAAGACACCATGTGTCTATCTCGTCTCCTTCTGGGTGTTGCAAACATATGCACTAACTTATAATACCCTGTTCCACAGTGTGGAGCAGGGTATAAAAAAAAAAGTTTATTTGTTTTTTTTTTTTTATCAAAAAATATTTAATTATTTTTATTTTATGAATAATATAATTAAAAGAGCTAAATATATATACTCTTGTTTCTAAGAAAACATTAAACATAAATCACCAGTTTAATCGAAATATTATAATTTCAAATTTAAAAATAATAGTAGCTTTAGTAATACAATAAATTTATTCAATTGTAATATATATATATGTATATGAAGAGTGGTAATCAACAGATTTCTATTGTTTACTTGCCCCTGTGCTTAAACTCCATGATTGTGTTTTTTTTGCAAACTCTAACAAATCTCAATTTGTATTCCAATGATTGTTTCAATGGAGTGTGTAATTGATTTTTTAGTTTTACTTTCGATTGATCCGTTATTCTCTATTGGATTGTAATCTAAACAATGCTTTACAATTGTTTAAACATCCAACAAGAGTTAGTGCAAGAATTTTCATTACAATGCTTTTATGTTTAGGTATTTTGGAGCATCCCTAAATATAACTTTTTTTGTTCAGAAAAACTTTTTATTCTGGTATTGTTGGTGCAATTACAAAATCTCATTTATTTTTCATATATTCTATCAAATTACATACCATATAAGTTTTTTTGTTAGTTTTTTAGGAAATTTTAACTATTTTCCTGAATGAATCAAATAAATGAAATATGTCGTCGAATTATCTGCATTTTCATAAACTTTGCCAGTATTTAATTTAATCATACTTAACTATATTACTATTGACAACTTTATCAAGTTTTTATTTTCATAAAAAAAAATTTTAAAAATTTTATTCCTGTACACAAATGTTTATTCGATAATCAAACGTATATTCCTATAAACAAATTTTCCAAAGTTTTATTTTTATAGAAAATCTTCGCAAAATAATATTTTATATAAAAATAAAATATATTTATTTTTATAGAAAATTTTGTGAAAATTTTATTTCCCTAGAAAATTTTGTCAAAATTTTATTTCTATAGAGCTTTTTTTCATGTGCTATCAGAGTCTTTTAAAATCGTATTAATGACAACTTAAATTTCCAAATTCAGTGTCGATTTCAATATTTCAATATGTTTTAAGTAACAAACGTCTTTGAAATGTACACTCAAAAAAAAAGTTTACTTGGATCCAAAGATTTTGAACTAAGGATTTTGGTATTGATTCCGAGCCAAAGATGCGGCTTCTTTAAAATAAAGAAATTTTTTACGGACCTCCCTGATTTAAATCTAGATCAATAAAATTAAAATTGGATAGAGATCTCATTCATCCAATTTTTAATCTCTGTTTGCGATGTATTAATAAAGGTATTCATGTATAAACAAATTCCAGTTTCAAAATCAAAATTATGCCAAGTACTTCAAAGTAAAAACTATTTTCTTAATGCTAAAAAAACTTTAAAGCAAAGAATCAAATCCTTAAAATTAGTCTTAGCCTATATTTGAAGCGTTTTTAAAAATTCAATATGTCAGTTGAGTTAAAGACGATTTCTTTAAATTAAAAATGTTTTTCTTTATTTAAAGGAACATTTGGCCTACTTCAAAGATCTACAACTTCAACAGAGGGACGCAAAATTTTAAGATTTGTATCCTAAATTTAATGAAAAAAATTTTTGAAGCAAGGATTATAAACTTTCTTTTAATTAAAACGCCATTATTTTAAAGAATTTTGTCCTTAGCATTGCGTAAATTTCGAGTCCTAAAATTTAAGCTGCATAATCTTCCATATTAGGTCAATATTTTTTTCAGTGTAGTGTTAAAAAAAACTCTTCTTCTTTCTAAACGCTTTTTTTTCTTTAGTTTTGAAGATTTGTGTCAAAATTTGATTTCTATAGAAAATTTTGACAAAACTTAACTTCCATATAAAATTTTGTCAAAATTTTATTTCTATATAATTTTTTTTCACAATATTATTTCTATAAAAAATTTTGTCAAAACGCAATGGTTTTAAAGTTGAGATCAAAAAAAAAATATGATTGAAGTACAAACCAACAATAAAAAAAAAACAAAAAACAGAATTGTGTTTCTATAGAAAATTTTGTCAAAATTTTATTTCAATAGAAAATTTTGTCAGCATTTTATTTCTATTGAAAATTTTGTCAAAATATTTTTCTTATAGAAATTTTGTCAAAATTTGTTTCCCATAGAAATTTTTTCAAAATTTTATTCCTACGAGTATATATATTTTGTCAAAATTTTATTTCTATAGAAAATTTGTAAAATTTTTATTTCTATAGAAAATTTTGTTGAAATTTTATTTCTATGGTAAATGTTGTTAAAAAATTTTTCCTATAGAAATTTTGGCAAAATTTTATTCCTATAGAAATTTTGTCAAAATTTAATTTCTATAAAAAATTTTCTCAATTTTTTTTTAAATTTTGTCAAAATTTAATTTCTATAAAAAATTTCTCTAAGTTTTTTCAGTTTTAAAAATTTTATTTCTATAGAAAATTGTGTCAAAATTTTATTTCTGTAGAAAATTTTGTCAGAATTTTTTTTTCTAAAGAAAATTTTGTAAAAACTTTATTTCTGTAGAAAATTTTGTCAGAATTTTAATCCTAAAGAAATTTTGTCAAAATTTTATTTCTATAGAAAATTTTGTCTAAATTTTATTTCATTAGAAAATTTTGTCTAAATTTTATTTCATTAGAAAATTTTGTCGAAATTTTATTTCTATAGAAAATTTTGTCAAAATTTTATTTCTATAGAAAATTTTATCAGCATTTTATTTCTATAGAAAATTTTGTCAGCATTTTATTTCTATAGAAAATTTTGTCAACATTTTTTTCCTATAGAAATTTTTTGTCAAAATTTTTTTCCTATAGAAATTTTGTCAAAATTTTTTTTTTCCTATAGAAATTTTGTCAAAATATTTTTCTTATAGAAATTTTGTCAAAATTTTGTTCTTATACGAATTCTGTAAAAATTTACTTCTATAGAAAATTTTGTCAAATTTTTATTTCTAGAAAATTTTGTCAAATTTTTATTTCTATAGAAAATTTTGTCAAATTTTTATTTCTTTAGAAAATGTTGTCAAAATTTTATTTCTATAGAAAATTTTGTCAAAATTTTATTTGTACAGAAAATTTTGTAAAAATTTTATTTGTACAGAAAATTTTGTCAGCATTTTTTTTCTATAGAAAACTTTGTCAGCATTTTATTTCTATAGAAAATTTTGTCAAAATAGTTTTCTTATAGAAATTTTGTCAAAATTTTATTGTTATAGAAATTTTGTCAACATTTTATCTCTACAGAAAATTTTGTCAAAATTTAATTTTTATAAAAAATTTCTCAATATGGTTTCAATTTTAAAAATGTTATTTTTATAGATTTTTTTTTCAAAATTTTATTTCTGTAGAAAATTTTGTCAGCATTTTATATCTATAGAAAATTTTGTCAAAATATTTTTCCCATAGAAAATTTTGTCAAAATTATTTCGTATAGAAATTTTGTCAAAAATTTTTTTCTGTAGAAATTTTGTCAAAATTTTATTTCTGTAGAAAATTTTGTCAGAATTTTATTTCTAAAGAAAATTTTGTCAAAATTTTATTTCTATAGAAAATTTTGTCAAAATTTTATTTCTGTAGAAAATTTTGTCAAAATTTTATTTCCATAGAAAATTTTGTCAAAATTTTATTTCTATGGAAAATGTATCGCATCGTATTGCCCCACGTGTTTTTTATTTGCTCATAAGGAAACTTTTTACAAACAAACGAAAAGTTCGTTTGTTTTGCTTTCAGTGCAGTCAGTTTAATTGAATCAGAATTAAGTTATACAAACAATACCATACAAATATAAAATTTGTATGGTGTTCTTTGGTCGTCCATCTATTTTTCGAAAGACAGATGATTTATATTGTCTCAATTTTTATCATTTTTTTTATAATGCAAATATTTATCTAACTCGAGGCCTGTATGGTTTTATTTGCTTTTCTTTATTTGTCGATTTTTCGCCGCAATATAACAGGCAATTTTATTTCTATAGAACACTTTGTCAACCTTCTGTTTTTATCGAAAACTTTCTATAGAAATTTATACTTTCTTCCTGAAAGAAGTTTTGTACAAATAAAATTCATTAATTAAACTATCAAGATCGTACAAAATCCAGCAATTTAAAATTCATTTTCGTTATGAAGCGCAGAGCAAATATCATATCTGATCGTATTGACTCAAATGTTTTTTATTTGCTCCTAAAGAAGGTTTTTGTAAACAAAAGAAAACTTCATGTGTTTTGCTTTGTTATATTTCAATGCAGTCAGATGGGTGGCTCTGGTACTCAGATCACAGATTTCTATATGCTGATGAAATAAGAATTAAATTATACACAGAAATTATAAATTTGTATAGAGTTTTCTGGTCGTCCATCTGTTCTTGATGGACTACCAAAGATAGTTGATTATTTATATTGTTTCAATTACATTGTTTGTTTACGATTTTCAATCGCAATTTATTTAAATAGTTTTAATATTTTCATCGGTTATTGCGGTCTTGAAATATTTGTTTATTTTCATTTTCATATTTACACTCTACAACGATGGAATGTGTATTTTGAAATAAATTTTGTATAATTCTACAAAATACCATCATTCGTCCAAAATGGAACTATGCAAGGCGACGATTGTATAAATAAGAAAAACACAAAAATTCGTGCCATTGCGGAACACCAAAAACATTCAAATATTTCTGTCAAAAGGATATCCTTTTCTCTTTAATAATAAATGAAATCAACATAGCCAAAATGGCGCACAAACGACACGGTCTCATGTTCATATCTTTAATATATATGTGATGAGGATATTTTGCACAATGGGTAGATAACCAATAAATTAAGCAAAAGGAAAGGGGCTTACATTAGGAGTACAATGCTTTAGTTATGAATATAAATTAACGAAATAAGCCTTGGTGATCTCTAAGCAGAATCCAACAAAAATAGCATAAAACAGGTAAAATATAAACATTTTATTCTTATAAAAATTTTGTCAAAATTTTATTTCTATAGAAAATTTTGTCAAACTTTTATTCCTATAGAAATAAAAGTTATAAATCTGAGATCAAAACAACAAATATGATTGAAGTACAAACCAGCAATAAGAAACAAAATGGTATTTCTATAGATTTTTTTTTTCAAAATGTTATTTCTATAGAACATTTTTTAAAAGTTTATTTCTATAGAAAATTTTTTCAAAATTTTATTTCTATAAATATTTTGTAAAAGTTTTATTTCTATAAAAAATTTTGTAAAAATTTTATTTCTATAAAAATTTTTCTCAAAATTGTATTTATATCGAAAAATTTCTGACAATTTTATTTCAATAGAAAATTTGGCCAAAATTTTACTTCCATATAAAATTTTGTCAAAATGTTATTTCTATATAGAATTTTGTCAAAATTTTATTTCTATAGAAGGTTTTGTCAAAATTTTATTTCTATAGAAAGTTTTGTCAAAACGCAATGGTTTTAAAATTGAGATCAAAACAACAAATATGATTGAAATACAAACCACCAATAAAAAACAAAATTTTATTTCTTTAGAAAATTTTTTAAAAACTTTATTTCTATAAAAAAATATTCTCAAAATTGCATTTATATAGAAAATTTTATTCCTATAGAAATTTTTGTCAAAATTTTTTTTCTATAGAAATTTTGTCAAAATTGTCTTTCCAAGAGAAATTTTGTCAAAATTTTATTCCTATAAAAATTTTGTCAAAATTTTATTTCTATAAAAAAATATTCTCAAAATTGCATTTATATAGAAAATTTTGTCAAAATTTTTTTCCTATAGAAATTTTTGTCAAAATTTTATTCCTATAGAAATTTAGTCAAAATTTTATATCTATAGAAAATTTTGTCAAATTTTTATTTCTATAGAAAATTTTGTTAAAAGTTTATTTCTATGGAAAATTTTGTCAATTTTTTTTTCCTATAGAAATTTTGTCAAAATTGTATTCCTATAGAAATTTGGTCAAAATTTTATTTCTATAAAAAAATTTCTAAAACAGGTGTTCTTGGTCAATATACCAAAAATGGTAAAACATATTTTATAGAAACTAATTTTTAATTATACCATAAGTTCTTTCCCTAAATTGTTTTGACCATTAACATGCCAATATTTAAGTTCATAAAAAATCTATTATAAAGTCTGTAGTCTAGCAGTCCATATATTTATATTTAAATATATTACTAAAATTATTTGTTAAATATGTATTAAAAATATTTTTTTTATAAAAATTTTAATGGAATATATTCACTACATAAATATGTAGAACAATTAATTACACAACTGACAACTTTTCGAAATTCCTTACATTTAGCGGTATTCACCAGCAATTACACATCGCCATTGTGCAATGGTCTCCCATATATATTAATGGACGATGTTGAATGTTATTTTTCAGTTGCTGGTTTTAACTTGAAATTCCAAGCTCCAAATGTGAAAACATTTTTACACACACGAGACAACTCAAAGCGCCATTGCCCTTTGGTATATATTTTTTATATTTACACATGAGATTTATATATTTTGTGTCTGTCTCGACATTTTTTATTGCGAAAATTTTGTTCAATTTACAATTTTTTTCTGTTGAGTTAATGTCATTCTACTTTGCAAAATTGTATACCAGATAAAACATTTGGTAAAATGTTATTCATCGAAATTGAATAAAACGAAATTAACTCTAACTGGGTACATCATAGGGTGGATACCAACTAATTTTGTTCTAAAAAGAAAACGTTTGTGAATCTATGTAACATTTATGAAAATAAGAATAAGACATATGAAATAACTTACTAGTGGACGATATTTTCATCATTCCCAAAACACCATAAAAATTAGTAATAATAGGCTACTAAATAGCGATTATATCGTTTTATAGACTCTTTTGTATTCGAAATTGTATTTTTCTAGATAATATTGTCAAAATTTATTTCTTTAAAATATAATTTATACAGAAATCTATAAAAATTTTATTTCTATGGAGTTTTGTTAAAATTTTATTTTTCTAGAAAATACTGTCAACATTTATTTCTACAAAAAATTTTTTTTTTCAAAATTTTATTTCTATAGAAAATTGATTAAAATTTAATTTCTTTAGAAAATTTTGTCAAAATGTTGTTCCTATAGAAATTTTTGTCGTATTTATTTTTTAATTAAATTATTTCTACACTGAAAAAACAGTGAACCCATTTCCATTGCAAAATGAACTAAACTGTAGTAATATTGACCATGATTTAGCCCTTAAGATTTTTTTCAACTTGTCTAGTTTATAATTCTCTTAAATTTTAGTTCATCTATAGGATTGTATTTTAGTTCATTTTTACAACACCATAAGATTTATATACCCCTACCAAGTTAAAAAGTCAATATTCTTTTGGTTTACTTGCTTATTTTGTGGGAAACCCGATAATTAAAATTGGTTTACAGTCTCTTTAAAATGTCGACAACTAAACTATTTTTAAATCAATCCTTCCACAGTACAGAGAAATTAAATAATTAAAGGAACAACAAATCGTTTTACTATTACGAAAATGTTCATACATTAAAATTAAACTTTCTTTAAGCAAAAGTACTTTATTATAAATATATTATATTTGTGAATAAAAATTATGACCACGTGGAACAAGAAAGTAGTTTATTTTAACTCCCTGTTTGGACATTTTGACTTATCCTTTTTTTATTCATCGTAGGTAATTTTTTCACATATCTTGCTGGAAAAAAATGGAAGCAATAATGAAAATTGTTAAAAATTAACACCATGTAATGAAATATAAGTTTTTAATTCTTTATATTAGCTTGTAACTTACCATATTTGGGGGCATTTTATCAAATGGTGTAAGGAATTCAACTTTTCTTTGGAAAACGTATCTCATAAAATTTGTACCTGAAACAATTAGAGAAATAATCAAGTATTCTATATAAACTCATAAAACTGTGTTGTTATCGATGTGAAGGATATAATAAAATAAATATTCTAGTTGAAAGGAAGACAAAGTTTTAATATAAAACTTACCAATTCTCTATTAAATTGTACGCTGAGGGGAAATATAAAAAGTTGTCCAAATTTATTTGGGGTAATCTGAAATTTAACATATATTTTTTACATTAATTAAAATTATTAAATAGGTTTCCAAAAAATCTAATGAAAAAAATAATAATATGCATAAAAATATTATGGTTAACCCTAGACAGTCATCATTCGTCAAAATGACGACACGTAATTTCATTTTCGATTTAAAATGCATTTTAGTCTATTGGGAAATGGTAAATTTAAGTTATACTAATTCGACCGTTTTATGAATTTTTGTGTTATACTACTTAAAACCAAATTGAATAAGAAAATAAATTCAAGTTTGGTTCACTTTCAAAATGACGAAGGATGACGTTAATGTACAAAAAATAAGGATGACTGTACAGGGTTAAAAGAAAGTTAAGGAATCCTTACCAATTCACTATTAAATTACAAGCAAAGGAGTACTAAATTTTTTTTCCAAATTTTTAAGGGGTTATTCTGAAATTAAATATTTGTTTTTTACATTAAAAATATAACATTGGTTTCCAAAAAAATTGATTAAAGAAATACTAACATAGGATATTAAAAACTTGTAATTTTGATGATAAAAAGGTCATAAAAACGTAAATATTCTAGTTGAAAGAATGCCAATTTTTAGCAAAACTTACCAATTCTCTATTTTTTAAATTTATTCGTATCCATGTGGAGTTGCTCTGAAATTAAATATTGTTTTTACAACAAAGAAAAACATTAAACTGGTTTCCAAAAAAATTAATTAACAAATAATAATATACATAAAAAATATTCTTTTTAAAAGAAAGTCATATTAAAACAAGTATATACGGCCGCAAGTTCGGCCAGGCCGAATCTTATGTACCCACCACCATAGAATGCGTAGAAACTTCTACGAAAGACTATCATCCACAATCGAATTACTTGGGTTGTGGTATCTTAAAACTTCTTAACATCGTTTTCTAAGTTGTGATTTAGTCCATACGTGGTATATATTAGACAAAAAGGTTATGTATAGTTAAGTCTACAAATAATTACGAATCGATATGGACTTTTTGTACGTAGAGAGCCAGAATTGAAATATGGGGGTCGCTTATATGGGGGCCATATACAATTATGAACTTGATATGGACCAATTTTTGTGTGATTGGGGATTGATTTATCTGAGGGTCATATATAACTATAGACCGATATGGACCTAGTTAAGCATGGTTGTTAACGACCATATACTAGCACAATGTACCAAATTTCAACTCACTCGGATTATACGATTATGGACTGATATGGACCACTTTTGGCATGGTTGTTAAATATCATATACTACCACCACGTACCAAATTTCAAGCAGATCGGATGAATTTTGCTTCTCCAAAAGGCACCGGAGGTCAAATCTGGGGATCGGTTTATATGGGAGCTATATATAATTATGGAGTGATAGGAACCAATTTCTGCATGGTTGTTGGATACCATATACTAACACCACGTACCAAATTCCAACCGAATGGGAAGAATTGTGCTCTTCCAAGGGGCTCTGGAAGTCAAATCTGGGGATCGGTTTATATGGGGCCTATATATAATTATGGACCGATATCGGCCAATTTTTGCATGGGAGTTTGAGGCTATATATTAAGACCACGTACCAAATTTCAACTGAATCAAATGAATTTTGGTCTTCCAAGAGGTTCCGGAGGTCAAATCTGGTGATCGGTTTATATGGGGGCTATATATAATTATGAACCGATGTGGACCAATTTTTGCATGGTTGTTAGAGACCATATACTTACACCATGTACAAAATTTCAGACGGATCGGATGAAATTTGCTTCTCTTAGAGGCCTCGCAAGCCAAATCGGGGGATCGGTTTATATGGGGGCTATATATAATTATGGACCGATGTCGACCTATTTTTGCATGGTTGTTAGAGACCATATACTAACACCATGTACCAAATTTCAACCGGATCGGATGAAATTTGCTTCTCTTAGAGGCCTCGCAAGCCAAATCGGGGGATCGGTTTATATGGGGGCTATATATAATTATGGACCGATGTGTACCAATTTTTGCATGGTTGTTAGAGACCATATACTGACACAATGTACCAAATTTCAGCCGGATCGGATGAAATTTGCTTCTCTTAGGGGCCTCGCAAGCCAAATCGGGGGATCGGTTTACATGGGGGCTATATATAATTATGGACCGATGTGGACCAATTTTTGCATGGTTGTTAGAGACCATATACTAACATCATGTACCAAATTTCAGCCGGATCGGATGAAATTTACTTCTCTTAGAGGCCTCGCAAGCCAAATTTTGGGGTCCGTTTATATGGGGGCTATACGTAAAAGTGGACCGATATGGCCCATTTGCAATACCATCCGACCTACATCAATAACAATTACTTGTGCCAAGTTTCAAGTCGATAGCTTGTTTCGTTCGGAAGTTAGCGTGATTTCAACAGACGGACGGACGGACGGACGGACGGACATGCTCAGATCGACTCAGAATTTCACCACGACCCAGAATATATATACTTTATGGGGTCTTAGAGCAATATTTCGATGTGTTACAAACGGAATGACAAAGTTAATATACCCCCCATCCTATGGTGGTGGGTATAAAAATACTTACCAATTTATGACTAAACTGTACGCTGAGATATAACAAAAATTTTCCAAATTCATCTGGAATTGAATATTAATTTTTTTACATAGAATAATAAAAATTTCAATACACTTTCAATTTCAACATATTTTCCTAAATATTCTTAATAACTTTTTTTCTAAACTACCGATAAAATATTAATAACTTTCATTTAAAATGTTTAATAAACAAAAACCAATATATGTCTCAAAAATCCAAAATATTCCATGCCTTTATATTCCCTTGTTGCATACCTACTCAAAAGATGCAACAGCCCACGCCAACGCCAACTATACAACTGAAGCATGCCAAACAAAACCAAGCAAAGCCAAAACATTCCTACAACAACAAAAACACATGTGCCTTTATTGAAAACAACACCTCCTCCAGCCAAAAACCATCAACGAATAACAAACACACGCACACACGCACACACAAACCACTAAATGAACAAAAATAAAAACAACCCCACGCTCATGTATACACAACAAAACTCAAGTAACATCATCTTTACATTAATCACATTCCACTATGCCGATAAAGATCTCTGTACTATGCATTAGTTCATCGCATCTGCTGACAATTTACTCTAAGAATAATATTCGTAAAGGCACACCAGTTTACGAACAATGAAACGTTTAACTTAAAATTTGCAAAATTTTCGAGAAATGTTATCTACCACTTTTGACGAAACTGTCTATAAATTTAATTACATGTGAACTAAAAATATTTCATTGGGTAATTTTTTACCAACAATTATTAACTGTAGGAATTGTCAGTAAGAAATTGCTATCCACTTTCAAGTTCATTTTTCGTAAAAAAATATTTTCTCATACAAAAAAATCTTATAGTAAATTGCACTTATTATTTACAAAATACTTTACATTTCACAAGTAGTTTTATAGCATGACAAACGAATTTTTAACTACCAGTTAAGAAATTTTTTAAGGAAATTTCCATCGTATTTTGTAGGCCATGAACTAAACGATTGCTACTTAGAATTTGTAAAATTTCCTTTCGAGTAGTTAATTTTCGTTCAAGATACGAAAAATGAACTAAAATTCTGGAAAATTCTTGTAATAAATTATTGTAAAAATCTTCTTAATTTTACGAGACACTTTTTTTTCTGTGTATAGAAACTTTTGTCTAATTTTATTTCTATAGAAATTTATTCTTTCCTCCTGAACGAAGTTTTGAACAAACAAAAATTCTCTTTTGTTGTCAAGCAGCAGAGCAAATATATCTGGTCGTATTGTCTCAAATATTTTTTGTTTGCCCCTAAAGAAACTTTTTAGATACTTAGTCAACGCATGATTTTAAGCTGAAATCAATAACGAATAGGGTTTTCTTTTTCCCGGTTTTTTTGCAAAGCGGGAATTTTTTCGAATTTCCCAGGATCCCGGTAAAAGAGAAACCTATTTTGATGTCGAATATATTTAGACATTTGAATAAATTAGAAATAGCCTAAAGCTACGGTTATAAGTCGCTCTCTAGACAACTAACAATATATATTATCTTGTTCTCTTACATCAGCCATAAATCGTACTAAAATACGAAATATTTTGTAATACAAAACATTTTGACAATGGTTAAGGCAGTCGGTTACGGTATAGTTTTTGGAAGAACACTATTAATATAGTGGGATTTTTTGTAACAGTAATCAACAGTAATGAAAGAAACTTATTTCGATTTCACCATCGTTAAACGGGGTCAAAAATGCACATGTTCTGTCAATTTTCCCAAAAGACAAACACTACCACGTAATACGACATTCACATTACACTTCCAAAAGCCACTTTAACTAGATTTCAGGTTGCCCTATGCCCTATAAATAAGGGCTTTAAACCCCAATTTAAATTGATTTCAAGCCTAATGTGTATAAGGTATAAAGTTTAAATTAAAGTACCTGTCTTAAAGGTTGGAATTTTCTTATTTCATAAAAAAACATCCTTGCAATAATTATGAAATTTTGAAATTATGCAATTGCCAACGTGGGTTACATAAGGTAAAATGTCCCTTTCGGAATGTCGGTTTACAGAAATATGACAATCATAAATTAGGAAGTGCAAACTTCTTTTTAACAATTGGGAGCCCGTTGGATTCTGGATTAGAACCCACGACTATGTATGTTCCACAAGGCAACTACTACGACTTGGCACCATAGTTATACACAAAAACCCTAATAACGAAGAATAACGGACAATAATGATTGAAAACTAAAAAAACGCAAAATTTTATTTCTATAGAAAATGTTGTTCAAAATTTTATTGCCATAGAGAATATTGTCAAAATTGTATTTCTTTAGGCAATCTTTTAGATCCTTTGATTCCTTAATACCAAAAAATGTTTCAAATAAATAAAATTGAAATTTAGGCAGTTTTCTTAAAATGTTATTTCTATAGAAAATTTTCTTAAAATTTTATTTCTATAGAAAATTTTCTGAAAATTTTACTTCTATAGAAAATTTTATTTCTATAGGAAATTTTCTTAAAATACTATTTCTATAGAAAATTTTCTGAAAATTTTATTTCTATAGAAAATTTTCTGAAAATTTTATTTCTATAGAAGATTCTCTGAAAAATTTATTTCTATAGAAAATTTTCTGAAAATGTTATTTTTATAGAAAAATTTCTGAAAATTTTATTTCTATAGAAAATTTTCTGAAAATTTTATTTCTATTTATAAATAAAATTTTTATTTCTATAGAAAATTATCCAAAAATTTTATTTCTATAGAAAATTTTTTGAAAATTTTATTTTTATAGAAAATTTTCTTAAAATGTTATTTTTATAGAAAACTTTCTGAAAATTTTGTTTCAATAAAAAATTTTCTGAAAATTTTATTCCTATAGATAATTTTTTGAAAATTTCTATAGAAAAATTTCCTAAAATGTTATTTCTTTAGAAATTTTTCTTAAAATGTTACTTTTTAGAAAATTTTCTTAACATATAAATTCTTTAGAAATTTTTCTTAACATTTTATTTCTATATAAAATTTTCTGATAATTTTATTTCTATTTATAAATAAAATTTTTATTAATATAGAAAATTTTTGGAAAATTTTCTTTCTATAGATAATTTTTTGAAAATTTTATTTCTATAGAAAATTTTCTTAAAATTTTATTTCTATAGAAAATTTATTTCTTAAGAAATTTTTCTAAAAATTTTGTTTCTATAAAAAATTTTCTGAAAATTTTATTTCTATAGAAAATTTTTTGAAAATTTTATTTCAATAGAAAATTTTCTTAAAATGTTGTTTCTATAGAAAATTTTCTGTAAAATTTATTTCGATTTATAAATAACATTTTTATTTCTATAGAAAACTTTCTGAAAATTTTATTTCTAAAGAAAATTGTATTTCTATAGAACATTTTTTTTAAATATTATTTCTTTAGAAAATTTTCTGAAAATTTTGTTTCTATAGAAACTTTTCGGAAGATTTGATTTCTATAGAAAATTTTCTGAAAATTTCTATAGAAAATTTTCTGAAAATTTCTATAGATAATTTTCTTTAAAAGTTATTTCTTTAGAAATTTTTCTTAAAATTTTATTTCTTTATAATTTTTTTTAAATGTTATTTCTATAGAAAATTTCCTTAAAATGTTATTTTATAGAAAATTTTCAGAAAATTATTTCTATAGCATATTTTTTGAAAATTTTGTTTTTATAGAAAATTTTCTTAAAATGTTATTTCTATAGAAAATTTTCTGAAAATTTTGTTTCTATAGAAAATTTTCTGAAAATGTTGTTTCTATAGAAAATTTTCTGAAAAGTTTTTTTCTATAAAAAATTTTCTGAAAATTTTATTTCTATAGAAAACTTTTTGAAAATTTTATTTCTATAGAAAATTTTCTTAAAATGTTATTTCTATAGAAAATTTTCTGAAAATTTTATTTCTATTTATAAATAAAATTTTTATTTCTATAGAAAATTTTCTAGAAATTTTATTATCTATAGAAAATTTATATATCTATAGAAAATTTTGTTTCTATAGAAAATTTTCTGAAAATTTTATTTCTATAGAAATTTTCTATAGAAAATTTTCTTAAAATGTTATTTCTTTAGAAATTTTTCTTAAAATTTTATTTCTGTATAAAAAGTTTCTTAAAATTATATTTCTATAGAAAATTTTCTTAAAATGTAATTTTATAGAAAATTTTATTTCTACAGAAAATTTTTTGAAAATTTTATTTCTATAGAAAATTTTCTTAAAATTTTATTTCTATAGAAAATTTTCATAAAATGTTATTTCTTTAGAAGTTTTTCTGAAAATATCAATAGAAAATATTCTTAAAATATTATTTCTTTAGAAATTCTTCTTAAATTTTATTTCTATAGAAAATTTTCTTAAAATGTTATTTCTATAGAAAATTTTGTGAAAATTTTATATTTATATAGAAGATTTTCTGAAAATTTTATTTGTATAGAAAATTTTATTTCTATAGAAGATTTTCAGAAAATTGTATTTCTATACAAAATTTCCTGAACATTTTATGTCTCTAGAAAATTTCCTGAATATTTTATTTCTATAGAAAATTTTGTCACAGTTTGACTTTCTCAAGATTTTATTTCTATAGAAAATTTTTAGAGAAAAAGTTGGTCAAATTGATTTGGGCAAAGCCCTTTAGACTGTAAGAGTCTAAGAACTGTCACACTCCACATCAGCATCCTGTACTTGCAGCGAAACTATCAACCAATTAGCAGAATTAATTTGTATAATTTACTAAATCCAATGTGAATTATAGTCGTATCTTTCGAAAATAAGTTTTCTTAGTAGCCGACGTTGCCGTCAATTTTTCCGTTGCTAATGTAAATTAATCGATTTTAACACAGTTTTTTTGTTTATAAAAATTTTGCTCAATTCCAAAAGTACCAATTTTATGAAAATTTTATGTATGCAGAAAATTTTCTGAATATTTTATATCTAACTTTCCATAACATCATAATGAATAATGAGTAATGATAGGTTCATATAGGAGCCATAATATCATTACATGTACTAGAGTACAATAATGTACTTCGTACAACAACAGTCTCGAATGCGCATCACTATGAAAAAAATAATAATTGGAAAACATTTTCTATGCAAATACTTTTTTCGTTCAGGAGGAGAGTATATATTTCAGTAGAAACCAAATTTTAACAAAATTTTCTGTAGTAATAAAAGATGGACACAATTTTGTCAAAATTTTATTTCTCATGAAATTTTTTTCAATATTTTATTTCTATAGAAAATTTGTCAGAATTTTATTTCTATAGAAAATTTTGTCAAAATATTATTTCTATTGAAATTTAAAAGTTCTCTTCCTGAACGAAGTTTTGATCAAACAAAATTAGCCATAGTTATAATGGAGCAAAGCAAATAGACCTGGTCGTATTGCCTCAAATGTTTTTTATTTGCTCATAAAGAAACTTTTTAGAAATAAGAAAAACGAAAACTTCGTTTGTTGTGCTTTGTTATATTTCAGTGGAGTCAGTTATTGTTTGGTCGTTCATATGTTCTTTTATTTTTCGAAAAATAGATGATTTATATTGTTTCAATTATTATTTGTTTTTTCACACACAATTTATTTGAATAGTTTTATTATTCTCACCGGTATTGTCGCTGTGAACTATTTGCTTGTTTGTATTTTCATATTTATTTATTTTTTTTATTTTGAAATAAATTTTATTCAATTTCACAAATACCAATTTCATGAAAATTTTCTAAAAATTTTATCTATATACAAAATTTTTTGAATATTTTATTTCTATAGAAATTTTTTTCAAAATTTTATTTCTATAGAAAATTTTTTTCAAAATTTTATTTCTGTAGAAAATTTTGTCAAAATCTATTGTCTAGTTTTAAATTCAATATTGAGTATTCAAAGGAAATTCAATAATGTCTCAGTGAATTCACAGCCAAACTTCTTTTAAACTAAACTTATAGTAAAATCAGATTGTTATGTTACATAGTATTTATGCATATTGTGCCATTATGCATATAGCCTTTTAAACTACTAACCAAAATCTAAATCTAAAAAATTAAATTGTTCCAAAAAAAGGAAAAAAGCTTTAATGTTACCAAACTGAAACTTGATCACTGTGCGGTTTTGTGGTTTACGGTAAGTGTCACTAGAATTAGCTGCAGTGGTCATACATTCTTGTGGTGTTACAACCCACAACAGAGCTCTTACCTGTACTCGTACATGGATGTACCCGATATTGGTGTTAGAAAATGTCCTTTACAAGCAATGATACTCCCTTTCGTAAGTGTGTGATGTGTGCGAATGTCTCTGTTCTATTTGCATATGTACTACGTCTCGTATGTCTGTCTGATTTAAACAATTGCTAATTTGCATTTGTGTCATTTGGGGAGGACAAAAAAAAAAAAAAAAAAAACAATGCCAATTCAGAGTCAGTAACTCACAATGCTTTGTGCAAAGGTAGATGAACAACATCGTCATTGTCACAGATACTGTTACAGTCGTCATCGTCAAAAACAGAAACCTACGGACTATTGTCAACTATCACTGAAATGAGAACAACAGTTGCCATTATTTCGTAAACTAAAGGGTTTTCGGTGGCGGGTTGGTTGTTCACTTTGTGAGTTTCCATTGTCTTTAGTACAACAGTCACGTATGCCAATTTGTCAATCTATTGGGGATTTGGGTTAATTTTCACGTTATAACATATAAACAAACATTGGAAATTTTGTAATAAATTTCTCATTTATGACAAATGGAAAATCAATAATGGGGGGAAATATTCAATTCGCTTATTGAATATCTTACCAAGTTAGGGAGAAGAGACCATTTGATATATTCATGACAGTATAGATTTGGAAATTATCTTTGATAAATAATCGATCCGTGTTTTGGTATAGCCGCCATAATTCCCGATTTTATTTTTGGGCATCCGGACACCACAGTTTTTATCCAATTTGCTTAAATTGTAAATCTATTGTAATAGTAGGCCCAAAAAGAGATATGCTAAATTTGTACACGATAGCTGATATTTAACGAAACAAAGTAAAGCGCAATATTTTTTTTTAATGTTAGGAATAATATTGAATTTGAAAATTAGTTTAGATTGAATCGAATTGCTTGACCTTGGCACCGATCAATTGGCCAATAAAGACATCAAACCCTGCATGAACGTGGAAATATTCAATTCGCTTATTGAATATCTTACCAAGTTAGGGAGAAGAAACCATTTGATATACACAGAAAAAAATGTCACCAAAATATTTCCAATTAAAAAGTTGATTGAAGTTGAAAATTTTTTCAATGAATAAATTAATTGATACAATTAACTTTTTAATCATGATAGAAACATTAAGTTAATTAAGTCAATGATAGAAAATTTTAAAATTTTTAATTAAAAAATTAATTGATACAATTAACTTTTTAATCAAATTCGGAAGACTAATTCAGTTAAAAAAAGTGATGAAACTTTTCTTAAATTTTTAATTAAAAATGTTTTTCAAACAATCGATTGTTAATCTAAATAAGAACTCTAAATCAATTCAGAAAGTAATTGAAAATAGTAACCTTTTTTAATTAATAAATTAATTGAGTTTTGCAATCAACATCAATTAAATTTTTAATTGAATCAATTAAAAATTTAGTTGAAATTTGCTAATGAAATCAATTAATTTTTTAATCAAGAATTTTTTCTATGCCCAATTAAAACTGTGATTGATACTATCATTTTCGTGATTGAAGACATTTCAATTAAAAAATTAATTGGATCAATTAATTTCGTGATTGAATCAGAAAAAAATTTTTTGTGTGTATTCATGTCAGTATAGATTTGGAAATTATATTTGACTGAATTTGGAATATTCTAAAAAAATTGAGCAAAATTAAAGCTAAGTTCGAAGATGGGCTATAACCATCCAGGTTTTGATATAACCCCCATATAAGTCGATTTGCTTTTTGAACATTTAGACATTGCAATTATAATCCCAAATCTAACGCTATTTGAGGTCCACAAATAGGTGTGCTGCGTACACTAAAAAAAGTTTACTTGGATCCAAAGATTTTGACCTTCCCTTAAGGATTTTGGTATTGGTTCCGAGTCAAAGATGCGGCTTCTTTAAAATAAAGCAATTTTTTTAGCGACCTATCTGGCTTTAAATCTAGGACGAATAAAATCAAAATTAGGATATAGATTTCATTTATGAAATTTTTATTCTCGTTTTTTACTAAAGGTACTCATGTACAAACAAATGCCACTTTAAAAATTCAAATTATAACGGATACTTCAAAATAAAAAATGTTTTCTCAATTCCAAAAAAAAAAAAAAAAACTTTAAACCAAAGACTCTAACGTCCATTTTTATGAAGCTCCGTTAGTGCTCTATTAACTAACGAACTTTTAAACCGTATTATGAAAATAGCTGCCGTCTTGCCTATATATTCCATATGCCAGTTAGGAACGTAACTGCCGACAATTTTTCAGTTAAAGTTAACCGGAGAGAAGATATTTGAAATTTTCTTTTTGTTAATTGACAGTTAAAACCTAACGGAGCTACATGAAAATGGCCGTAAATCGTCAAAATAAGTCTAAGCCTACACACAAAATTTTTTTTTTCTGATTCAATCACCAAATTAATTGATCCAATTAATTTTTTAATTGAAATGTCTTCAATCACGAAAATGATAGTATCAATCACAGTTTTAATTGGGCATAGAAAAAATTCTTGATTAAAAAATTAATTGATTTTTTTCAGGAAATTTCAATTAATTTTTTAATTGATTAAATTAAAAATTTAATTGATGTTGATTGCAAAACTCAATTAATTTATTAATTAAAAAAGGTAACTATTTTTAATTACTCTCTGAATTGGCTTAGAGTTTTTATTTGGATTAACAAATGATGGTTTGAAATACATTTTAAATTAAAAATTAAAAAAAATAGCACTTTTTTAACTGAATTAGTCTTCCGAATTTGATTAAAAAGTTGATTGTATCAATTAATTTATTAATTTTTAACTTCAATTAACTTTTTAATTGAAATATTTTGGTGATATTTTTTTAGGTGTATATTTGATAAATTAAATTATTTGATCAAATTAAATCTAAAGGTTCAATATTTCAGTTAATTTAAGGACAACTACTTTAAATCAAAAGTGTGTTTCTTTACTATAAGGAAAATTAGCCTTAGTTCAAGGACATGGGGCTTTAACGGAGGGACGCAAATTTACAAAATGTGTGCCCTAGCTTTAAAAAAAATTGAAGCAAAGATTATAAACTTTATTTTAATTAAAAATTCATTTAAAGAAATTAATTTCTTTAAAATTTCATTTTAAAGAAAATTGTCCTTAATATTTCGTAAATTTCGCATCCTAAAATTTAGTTTGCGTAATCTTTAATATCACGTGCATAGTTGTTTTCGTATAGCCGTCATAACTCCCGATTTTAATTTTTGGGCCTCCGGACACCACAGTTTTTATACAATTTGCTAAAATTGTAAATCTTTTGTAATAGTAGGTCCAAAAAGAGATATGTTAAATTTGTACACGATAGCTGTTATGTAATGACACAAAGTAAAGTGCAATATATTTTTTTTAATGTTGGGAATAATATTAAATTTGAAAATCAGTTTACATTTAATCGAATTGCTAGACCTTGGCACCAATCAATTGGCCAATAAAGACATCAAACGCTGCATGAACGTGGTATTTTGGCTCACCCTCGGCTATGGACGCACTTTGTTTTTTTAGTGCCAACTTTACTTTCCGAAATGTCTTAGAAGCAAAAGTCCAACAAATTGAGTTTCGGAGATTTTGGTGGCCATTGTGCATTAGAAATGAACTTGAGTCCTGTTGGAATGTCCATAGTCTAAAATTGAAATATTTGTCAGTCCAGAGCTGTCGGTAGGACAATATTCGGTATTAATTTTGACGGTCCATGAATACGAGGGGTGATCTATCATCGGTCCATACCGTTCACCGCACCGAAAAAAATTTCACGAAAATTCTTATACCCTCCACCATAGGATGGGGGTATATTAACTTTGTCATTCCGTTTGTGCCACATCGAAATATTGCTCTAAGACCTCATAAAGTATATATATTCTGGGTCGTGGTGAAATTCTGAGTCGATCTGAGTATGTCCGCCCGTCTGTTGAAATCACGCTACATTCCGAACGAAACAAGCTATCGACTTGAAACTTGGCACAAGTAGTTGTTATGATGTAGGTCGGATGGTATTGCGAATGGGCCATATCGGTCCACTTTTACGTATAGCCCCCATAAAAACGGACCCCCAAATAGGGTTTGCGAATCCTCTAAGAGAAGCAAATTTCATCCGATCCGGCTGAAATTTCGTACATGGTAACACCATATATATATGGTCTATATCAACCATGCAAAAATTGGTCCATAATTACATATAGTCCTCATATAAACCGATCCCCCGATTTGGCTTGTGGAGCCTCTAAGAGAAGCAAATTTCATCGGATCTCACAACCATGGTTAGGTTAGGTTAGGTTATGTGGCAGCCCGATGTATCAGGCTCACTTAGACTATTCAGTCCATTGTGATACCACAGTGGTGAACTTCTCTATTATCACTGAGTGCTGTCCGATTCCATGTTAAGCTCAATGACAAGGGACCTCCTTTTTATAGCCGAGTCCGAACGGCGTTCCACATTCCAGTGAAACCACTTAGAGAAGCTTTGAAACCCTCAGAAATGTCACCAGCATTACTGAGGTGGGATAATCCACCGCTGAAAAACTTTTTGGTGTTCGGTCGTAGCAGGAATCGAACCCACGACCTTGTGTATGCAAGGCGGGCATGCTAACCATTGCACCACGGTGGCCATGGAAAAATTGGTTCACATCGGTCCATAATTATATATAGCTCCCATATAAACCGATCCCCAGATTTGGCTTGCGGAGCCTCAAAAAGAAGAAAATTTCATCCGATCCGGCTGAAATTTGGTTCATGGTGTTATAATATTGTCTCTAATGACCATGCAAAAATTGGTCCACATCGGTCCATAATTATATAGAGCACCCATATAAACCGATCACAAGATCTGGAAGACAAAAATTCATCTGGTTCAGTTGAAATTTGGTACGTGGTTTTAATATCTGGCACCCATGTAAAAATTGGTCGAAATCGGTCCATAATTATATATCGGCCCCATATAAACCGATCCCTAGATTTGATCTCCGGAGTCCCTTGGAAAAGAAAAATTCATCCGATTCGGTTGAAATTTGCTACGTGATGTTAGTATATGGTATTCAACAACCATGCAGGAATTGGTTCATATCAGTCCATAATTATATATAGCCCCCATATAAACCGATCCCCAGATTTGACCTCCGGTGAATTTTTGGGAAGCAAAATTCATCCGATCTGGTGGAAGTTTGGTACGTGGTGGTAGTATATGATATTTAATAACCATGCTAAAAGTGGTCCATATCAGTCCATAATCATATATAGCCCCCATATAAACCGATCCAGAGATTTGGTTTTGGAGCCTCTTGGAGGAGCAAATTTCATCCGAGTCAGTTGAAATTTGGTACATTGTGCTAGTATATGGCCGCTAACAACCATGCCTAACTAGGACCATATCGATCTATAGTTATATATAGCCCTCAGATAAATCGATCCGCAATCACACAAAAATTGGTTCATATCAAGTTCATAATTGTATATAGCCCCCATATAAGCGACCCCCATATTTCAATTCTGGCTCTCTACGTACCGCGCAAAAGCCCACATCGATTCGTAATTATTTGTAGACTTACCTATACATAACTTTTTTGTCTAATATATACCACGTATGGACTAACTCACAATTTAGAAAACGATGTTAAGAAGTTTTAATATACCACCCAAGTAATTCGATTGTGGATGATAGTCTTTCGTAGACGTTTCTAAGCAATCCATGGTGGAGGGTACATAAGATTCGGCCTGGCCGAACTTACGGCCGTATATACTTGTTCCAATTAAAATCTTAATTGAGTTTTAAAAAATATTCGATTCAAAATTTAATTGAATCAACAAATTTTTTAATTGAAAAAAAAATCAATCACACAAATTAATAGCATCAATAATTGGATCAATTAATTTTTTAATTGAGTGTCAATAAATTTTTTAAATGATACTATCATTTCTGTGATTGGAGACATTTCAATTAAAAAATAAATTGGGTCAATGAATTTCGTGATTGAATCAAAAAAAAAATTTTTGTGTGCTGTGTTGAGTTCCAGTGCCGAAGTTTTAACATTTTCAGCTGAGTTCCTTGGCAAGTAAATCAGACCATTTTCTTTGTCCAATCTCATTTTTCTATAGGTATTGTTTCGTTTTTCGTGTTGTATCCAGCCAGCGAGGATGGTCTCTACCACTACGGCATGAGAGCCACCGTGGCGCACTGCCCGCCTTGCATTCAAAAGGTCTTGGGATCACTACCAGCATCGACCGAAAACCAATAATTCTGTTGATATTTCTGAGTGTTTCAAATCTTCTCTAAGCATTTGCAACACAGTATAAAACGCCGTCCGGACGCGTCATTGAAAAGGGAGTTCCTTGTTATTGAGCTAAACATAGAGTAGGGCAGCACTCATTGTAAGTAAAAGTAAGATAGTGGTTCACCACTTGTAATATTACAATGGACTGAATACTCTAAGTGAGCTGAAAATAAAAGGATGCCACTATACCTACGATGTGGGTTTCGATAAAATCTGACCTCCACTTTCCGGATCATTTCTTTTGGAGTTACCGTTTTTCCCCATCCACATTTTGGGCTCAATTCAACATTGTCAGAATCACGGTAATGAGCTAAGGTAAAAGAAATAAATGATTTACTCACACTGAAATGCGGGGTGACTCTAACGATAGCCACACTGAAAAAATATTGTAGTGAGATCAAAGATTTCATGTCTTTAAAATACGAATGCAAATTTTGATTAGCACAGAAGACGCATTTCTCTAATATAACGTTTTTTTCATTGGCCAAAAGTCGATAAACTTTTCAATGAAGTCGTATTGTCCTTACAATTAAGTGATTTGACTTAAAAATGGATATCATAACATGAAAGAAAAAAAATGGACTAAGGTCAACTTGACTTTAATAATTCAGAAAAATTCATTAAAACTAATGAAATTGCCTTTAAATTTGTTGTCTTTTTGCATCTTGACAACAAAGCAAAAAATCGTTCAAATATAGGACATGTTTTTCAACACTTTATTTTAAAGTCGTTTTTTTACTTGAAACATGGTATAATTTGTACTGTAGGTCGGGTCTGAATTTGGAAAATACATATGGAAAAAAAGCTGAAAAAACGAAAAATTAAAATGTGCTTCCTAGAAGCAAGTACACAAAACCCAAATTTACAGGAGAATTGTATCTTAAAAGTATCCTTACTTGTATTCTCCGCTTCTTTGGCTCGGAATCAATACCAAAATTTTTAAAGTAAAGACAAAATCTTTGGAACCGGGTATCCTTTTTTTTCAGTGCACTTATATTTTTCGATTATATAGCAACCACACTGAACTCCAGTACGAACAACTTTACTTCTGAATGCCATAGTTGACCTATGGCAGCGCTTTCAGAAGCTTGTAAACAATAAAATATACAGTCATTGGAATAAATTTCGTCAGCTGTTAGACGAGAGTTTTAGAAATTGGTTGCAATACAAATCAGTCACCTTGTAACACCTTTGTATCGGGAAGATACGTAAACTGTCCAATTTCAATTTTTTCCATTAAATTATTTTATTTTTATATTGAATTTCTTTTTTTAATTTCAGGTAAGCACCCGAAAATCCATGAATTCAAATTGTGAGTTAAGAACTATATTTTTATACCCTTTGCCACCCTGAAAAAAAAATTGGAAATTCTTCTAAAGGCACAACTTTAAAAACACTTCTAAAATGTCCTCCCAAAGATGTTTGGGATGATAGAAAGTTCTTTTAATTCAATTTTTATAACCCGCTTTTTCATAGGGCCTATTCGAAACCGAAACTTTTTACTATGGTCAGATATCAATTTACTAGGGCGAAAAACAATTGCTACATTGGTGTACTCATTTCTTTAGGGAATAAAACTACTTTTTGTTTGTTTTGATATAATCAAAACGTGCCAAGCCTAGTGGTGTCATAAATGTCAAGAATTTTCAGCAAATATCAAATTTCTTACTAGCCCCCATGAGTTAGTGAAATTATACTCACCACGATTTACGTCAATTTTTTAGCAATGCTAGTAAAAAGTTTCGGTTTCGAACATACCCAAATAGAATAAAAACTGAGTAAGAATTTAAAAATGATACAAATTATTTAATTTTTTTTTCCGAAAAACATGTTAAATCCATTGTAGAAAAATTGCGAATTTTTGAAAATATTTGAAGTCAAACTGTTCAGACAAGCTTTCGAATGCATTAAAATAATAAAAAAAAAAACATATTTGTCAAAATATCATACAATTATTTAATTCACACCCAAAATACTGAATTCAGATTACACATTAAAATTGAGGTTGTTGAAACGGGGGACATCCGTCCTATGACAAGCCAAAACAATCGCTATTGATTTTGAAAAAAAAAAATCGGTTCAGATTTAGATATAGCTGTCATATATATTTATCACCGATTTGATCATAATTGACCTGTTTTTAAACCGATCCTGTTTAACAAACCCCGTAAAACTTCCAAAAAATAAAAAAAGTGTAGCTTAATCAACAGAGGAAAAATATGCTTGTTAAATTTATTTGGGCAAACCCCTATAGACTCAACTCATTCAACCCAAAGTGAACCACAATTGAACCTTCCGAAAAAAGGTTTGCTAGTCGGTTATTACGTAAACAATTTTTCAAGCATATCTCTTTTCCTTTGCCAAACTCAAATCATCGATTTGAATGTAGTTGGCTGGGTTATATTAAAACAAGGTTATACGGCCGTAAGTTCGGCCAGGCCGAATCTTATGTACCCTCCACCATGGATTGCGTTGAAACTTCTACGAAGGACTGTCATCCACAATCGAATTACTTGGGTTGTGGTATCTTAAAACTTCTTAACATCGTTTTCTAAATTGTGAGTTAGTCCATACGTGGTATATATTAGACAAAAAAGGTATGTATAGGTACGTCTACAAATAATTACGAATCGAAACGGACTTTTGCACGGTACGTAGAGAGCCAGAATTGAAATATGGGGGTCGCTTATATGGGGACTATATACAATTATGAACTTGATATGGACCAATTTTTGTGTGATTGGGGATCGATTTATCTGAGGGCTATATATAACTATAGACCGATATGGTCCTAGTTAAGCATGGTTGTTAACGGCCATATACTAGCACAATGTACCAAATTTCAACTGACTCGGATGAAATTTGCTCCTCCAAGTGGCTCCAAAACCAAATCTCGGGATCGGTTTATATGGTGGTTATATATGATTATGGACTGATATGGACCACTTTTGGCATGGTTGTTAAATATCATATAACATACTACCACCACGTACCAAATTTAAATCAGACCGGATGAATTTTGCTTCTCCAAAAGGCACCGGAGGTCAAATCTGGGCATCGGTTTTTATGGGCCCATATATAATTATGGACCGATGTGGACCAATTTTCGCATGGTCATTAGAGACCATATACTAACACCATGTACCAAATTGCAGCCGGATCGAATTAAATTTGCTTCTCCTAGAAACTCGGCAAGCCAAATCGGGGGATCGGTTTATATGGGGCTATATACAATTATTGACCGATGTGGACCAATTTTTGCATAGTTGTTAGATACCATATACTTACACCATGTACCAAATTTCAGCCGGATCGGATGAAATTTTCTTCTCGTAGATGCTTCGCAAGCCCAATCGGGGAATCGGTTTATATGGGGGCTATATATAATTATGGACCGATGTGGACCATTTTTTTTCATGGTTGTAAGATACCATATACTAACTCTATGTACCAAATCTCAGCCGGTTCGGATGAAATTTGCTTCTCTTAGTGGATGCCCAAGCCAAATTTGGTGGGTCCGTTTAAATGGGGGCTATACGTAAAGGTGGACCAATATGGCCCATTTGCAATACCATCCGACCTACATCAATAACAACTACTTGTGCCAAGTTTCTTCAAATTATGCATAGCTTGTTCGTTCGATAGCTTGTTTCGTTCGGAAGTTAGCTTGATTTCAACAGACGGACGGACGGACATGCTCAGATCGACACAGAATTTCAATACGACCCAGAATATATATACTTTATGGGATTTAGAGCAATATTTCGATGTGTTACAAACGGAATGACAATGTTAATATACCCCCATCCTATGGTGGAGGGTATAAAAAATGTGTCCTTAATGTCGTGTCATTCATATTAGGTATATATTTTTTCATAGCGTAATATACTAAAAAAAAGACAATTTTAAGCATAAGTTCCTTTGATAAACTATCAATAAATTATTTTGAATATGGGCAAGATTTTGAATTTTTCTATCATTTCAAATTACCATCCCTTTTTGCATTGTACCTGTTAAAACCATCAATTAGATTTTTTTCCAAATTAGTTTGCTATTCGAGTGTAATGCAGAAAATGAGTATTTGCACTTGTCAGGCAGACTGAAAAAGCACATAACAATGTAATTAAATTTTTCTCTATTATTTGGCCTTTTGCCAATTTGTATAGAAAATCTACAAGAACACCATATGATTTCGGAGGAAACCATTGAAACTCATAGCCATAGAAAGCCCTAGCACTAATGAATAGACGAACAAAAATAAAATCCAAACAAATACAAAAACGAGGTGATGAAGAAATGCCTTCTTACATTGCAACATTGTTGACAACTTTGTTAAAATGGAGCTGTGTTAGTTGACCAAGCTGTAATGACCACAAAAACATTTGGTCTTTAATTAAGAAAAAGGAGAGGAAAAAAATCGGACAACACTAAATAGCACTTTAATGCTTTGCCCGTGCCCATATAGAGGGGGCTAAATACCAACCACCTTGTATTTTTTGTTTGGATAAAATTTCCTCTATTACCTTCTTTCACCAATAGAGGAGATTTTTTTTATGACCATTTACCAATATTCTTGGAAGTTCAATTCAGTCGATTTTGTTTACAATTTCACTTTAGTTAATTACACGATTAATGCTTCATCAATCAATCACTGTTGTTGATGATGGAAATCGAAACAGTTGAGGAATTGGTTGGTGGTGGCGTATAAGTGATATTATTTTGTGAGTGAATGGAAATAATAGTAATCATACGCCACATGTCCCATGGCCACACTGTCAAGTGACCAAGAGTGATAATAATTCATTGAATTGACTTTTAAGGGCTAAGCTATTAGTAGAGAAACTATTAATTAATTACGATTTGTTTTTACCAACGTAGTTTATATACAACTTCCAATATTAATGTATAGTATATAGGTATACAAGAACACTTTTATCTAGGCACTATTTAAGTAAGTAAGAGCTGAAGAGGGCGGGGCCGATTATATTATACTCGTGTCTAGTTCTGTACATGCGGCAAAACAAACTTCAAACCAGCTGATTCCATAGTAACGCTCTATGTGAATGTCTCAGCTTACATGGTTGACTAGCCCAACTTTATAGGACTATCGAAAAAGGATATTTTCTTTGCGAAATGAATTAATCAATAACATAGACTTCATGTTTTAATGGACAATATATGCTTAAAATAATAATAATAATAATAATAATAATAATAATAATAATAATAATAATAATAATAATAATAATAATAATAATAATAATAATAATAATAATAATAATAATAATAATAATAATAATAATAATAATAATAATAATAATAATAATAATAATAATAATAATAATAATAATAATAATAATAATAATAATAATAATAATAATAATAATAATAATAATAATAATAATAATAATAATAATAATAATAATAATAATAATAATAATAATAATAATAATAATAATAATAATAATAATAATAATAATAATAATAATAATAATAATAATAATAATAATAATAATAATAATAATAATAATAATAATAATAATAATAATAATAATAATAATAATAATAATAATAATAATAATAATAATAATAATAATAATAATAATAATAATAATAATAATAATAATAATAATAATAATAATAATAATAATAATAATAATAATAATAATAATAATAATAATAATAATAATAATAATAATAATAATAATAATAATAATAATAATAATAATAATAATAATAATAATAATAATAATAATAATAATAATAATAATAATAATAATAATAATAATAATAATAATAATAATAATAATAATAATAATAATAATAATAATAATAATAATAATAATAATAATAATAATAATAATAATAATAATAATAATAATAATAATAATAATAATAATAATAATAATAATAATAATAATAATAATAATAATAATAATAATAATAATAATAATAATAATAATAATAATAATAATAATAATAATAATAATAATAATAATAATAATAATAATAATAATAATAATAATAATAATAATAATAATAATAATAATAATAATAATAATAATAATAATAATAATAATAATAATAATAATAATAATAATAATAATAATAATAATAATAATAGAGGAGATTTTTTTTATGACCATTTACCAATATTCTTGGAAGTTCAATTCAGTCGATTTTGTTTACAATTTCACTTTAGTTAATTACACGATTAATGCTTCATCAATCAATCACTGTTGTTGATGATGGAAATCGAAACAGTTGAGGAATTGGTTGGTGGTGGCGTATAAGTGATATTATTTTGTGAGTGAATGGAAATAATAGTAATCATACGCCACATGTCCCATGGCCACACTGTCAAGTGACCAAGAGTGATAATAATTCATTGAATTGACTTTTAAGGGCTAAGCTATTAGTAGAGAAACTATTAATTAATTACGATTTGTTTTTACCAACGTAGTTTATATACAACTTCCAATATTAATGTATAGTATATAGGTATACAAGAACACTTTTATCTAGGCACTATTTAAGTAAGTAAGAGCTGAAGAGGGCGGGGCCGATTATATTATACTCGTGTCTAGTTCTGTACATGCGGCAAAACAAACTTCAAACCAGCTGATTCCATAGTAACGCTCTATGTGAATGTCTCAGCTTACATGGTTGACTAGCCCAACTTTATAGGACTATCGAAAAAGGATATTTTCTTTGCGAAATGAATTAATCAATAACATAGACTTCATGTTTTAATGGACAATATATGCTTAATATATTAAAGTATATACATATACATATATGCTTAATATATTAAAGTATATATTAAAGTATATACAGCACTAAGTTCGGCCGGGCCGAATCTTAAATACCCACCACCATGGACCAAATATTAGGGTTTCCTTTGAAATGTCAGGAGGGCTTGAGGACACTTCCCGAAGATACATTTAAAGATTTCACCTATGAGGACTATATCAGATTCTGGATTTATAAGAACCATTTTTGTTTGAGTTTTAGAGGAATCATTAACATCTCTTGTAAGTGTGCAAGAAAATTATAAAATAACGTCTTGATTTGAAATCTTAAATCTGTAGAAGTAAAATCTGGAAATTTTACATTGAGTTTCAAGCAATTTTAATGATCAGTGCGCCTTCTACACCCTCAAGAAGTGAAGTCGGTCTATATGGAGGCATTACCAAATGGACCGATAAAAACTTAATCCGATGCACGTTTTTGTGAGCCTAAAATACCAGAATATTTACAATTTCAGGCAAATCAGATAAGAACTACGGTTTCTAGAAACCCAAGGAGTTAAATCGGGAGATCGTTCCTATGGGGCCTATACTAAAATATTGACCGATACTCACCGTTTTCGGCACACCTCTTTATGACCCGAAAATACCTCTAGATTTCCAATTTCAGGCAAATAGGATAAAAACTTCGGATTCTACAAGCCCAAGAAGTAAAATCGGGAAATCGGTCTATATGGGGGCTATACCAAAACATGGACCGATACTCACCATTTTTGGGACACCTCTTTATGGTCATAAAATACCTCTAGATTTCAAATTTCAGGCAAATTCGATAAAAACTACGATTTCTATAAGCCCAAGACCCCAAATCGGGAGGTCGTTTTATATGGGGACCATTCCAAAACATGGACCGATACTCACAATTTTTGGCACACGTATTTGTGGTCCTACAGTACCTCCAGATTTCCAATTTCAGGTAAAATGAATAAAAACTGCGGTTTCTATAAGCCCAAGAAGTAAAATCGGGAGATCGGTCTATATGGGGGCTATACCAAAACATGGACCGATACTCACCATTTTTGGGACACCTCTTTATGGTCGTAAAATACCTCTAGATTTCAAATTTCAGGCAAATTGGATAAAAACTACGATTTCTATAAGCCCAAGACCCCAAATCGGGAGGTCGGTTTATATGGGGACTATATCAAAACCTGGACCGATATAGCCCATCTTCGAACTTGACCTGCCTGCAGACAAAAGACGAGTTTGTGCAAAATTTCAGCACGATTGCTTCATTATTGAAGACTGTAGCGTGATTACAACAGACAGACAGACAGACAGACAGACAGACGGACAGACGGACATCGTTATATCGTCTTAGAATTTCTCCCTGATCAAGAATATATATACTTTATATAGCCGGAAATCGATATTTCGATGTGTTACAAACGGAACGACAAACTTATTATACCCCCGTCACCATTCTATGGTGGTGGGTATAATAATAATAATAATATAGGCTTTTTCTCTCTAGTTATACCCTCCACCATAGGATGGGGGTATATTAACTTCGTCATTCCGTTTGTAACACATCGAAATATTGCTCTAAGACCCCATAAAGTATATATATTCTGGGTCGTGGTGAAATTCTGAGTCGATCTGAGCATGTCCGTCCGTCTGATGAAATCACGCTAACTTCCGAACGAAACAAGCTATCGACTTGAAACTTGGCACAAGTAGTTTTTATTGATGTAAGTCGGATGGTATTGCAAATGGGCCATATAGGTCTACTTTTACGTATAGCCCCCATATAAATGGACCCCAAATTTGGCTTGCAGACCCTCTAAGAGAAGCAAATTTCATCCGATCAGGCTGATTTGGTACATGGTGTTAGTATATGGTATCTAACAACCAAAAATTGGTCCGCATCGGTCCATAATTATATATAGCCCCCATATAAACCGATCCCCCGATTTGGCTTTCGGAGCCTCTAAGAGAAGAAAATTTCATCCGATCCAGCTGAAATTTGGTACATGGTGTTAGTATATGGTATTTAACAACCATGCAAAAATTGGTCCACATCGGTCCATAATTACATATATCCCCCATATAAACCGATCCCCCGATTTGGCTTTCGGAGCCTCTAAGCGAAGGAAATTTTGTCCGAAATTTGGTACATGGTGCTAGTATATGGTCTCTAATAACCATGCAAAAATTGGTCCACATCGGTCAATAATTACATATAACCCCCATATAAACCGATCACCAGATTTGAACTCCGGAGCCTTTTGGAAGACCAAAATTCATCTGATTCAGTTGATATTTGGTACGTGGTGTTAATATATGGCCTCAAATACCCATGCAAAAATTGGTCCATAATTATATATAGCACCCAGATTTGACGCCCCTTGGAAGAGCACAATTCATCCGATTCGGTTGAAATTTGATACGTGATGTTAGTATATGGTATCCAACAACCATGCAGGAATTATTCATATCAGTCCATAATTATATATAGCCCCCATATAAACCGATCCCCAGATTTGACCTCCGGTGCCTTTTGGAGAAGCAAAATTCATCCGATCTGGTTGAAATTTGGTACGTGGTGGTAGTATATGATATTTAACAACCATGCCAATAGTGGTCCATATCAGTCCATCATCATATATAGCCTCCATATAAACCGATCCCGAGATTTGGTTTTGGAGCCACTTGGATGAGCAAATTTCATCCGAGTCAGTTGAAATTTGGTACATTGTGCTAGTATATGGCCGTTATCAGCCATGTCTAAGTAGGTCCATATCGGTCTATAGTTATATATAGCCCTCAGATAAATCGATCCCCAATCACACAAAAATTGGTCCATATCAAGTTCATATTTGTATAAGCCCCATATAAGCGACCCCCATATTTCAATTATGGCTCCCTACGTGCCGTGCAAAAAACCATATCTATTCGTAATTATTTGTAGACTTACCTACACATACCTTTTTTGTCTAATATGTACCACTTATGGACTAACTCACAATTTAGAAAACGATTTAAGATACCACAACCCGAGTAATTCGATTGTGGATGACAGCCTTTCGTAGAAGTTTCTACGCAATCCATGGTGGAAGGTACATAAGATTCGGCCTGGCCGAACTTACCATATATACTTGTTTCTCTCTAGTACATAAAAATCTCAGTCCGTATAAATTATTTGTTTGAGTACAACTTCCAACCACCCAGTGATGGTGTAGATAAAACTTAATCAAAAATACGGACATCGATAAATCTTCTGAGTGTGATCAGTTTTGCTATATACCACGTATCAACATTTCTGGGTATTATACCAGATGGTGTTATTTGTGGTATAATACCCAAAAATTTTGTCAAAATTTTATTTCTATAAAAAATTTTGTCAAAATTCTTATTTCAAAAAAATTTTTGTCAAAATTTTATTTCCATAGAAAATGTTGTCAAAATTTTATTTCTATGGAAAATTTTGTTTCTAAAAAAAATTTTGACAAAATTTTTATTTCTATAGAAAATTTTGTCAAAATTTTATTGCTATAGAAAAATTTGTCATAATTTTATTTCCGTAAAATTTTTTCTCAACATTTATTTATATAGAAGTTTTTAACAACATTTCATTTCTAAAAAAATTGCAAAATTTTATTTCTACAGAAACTTTTGTCGAAATGTAAAGGGTGATTCTTTTGAGGTTAGGATTTTCATGCATTAGTATTTGACAGATCACGTGGGATTTCAGACATGGTGTCAAAGAGAAAGATGCTCAGTATGCTTTGACATTTCATCATGAATAGACTTACTAACGAGCAACGCTTGCAAATCATTGAATTTTATTACCAAAATCAGTGGCAGAAAATCCGCTTTTTTATCGACAAATTTTGTTCAGCGATGAGGCTCATTTCTGGTTGAATGGCTACGTAAATAAGCAAAATTGCCGCATTTGGAGTGAAGAGCAACCAGAAGCCGTTCAAGAACTGCCCATGCATCCCGAAAAATGCACTGTTTGGTGTGGTTTGTACGCTGGTGGAATCATTGGACCGTATTTTTTCAAAGATGCTGTTGGACGCAACGTTACGGTGAATGGCGATCGCTATCGTTCGATGCTAACAAACTTTTTGTTGCCAAAAATGGAAGAACTGAACTTGGTTGACATGTGGTTTCAACAAGATGGCGCTACATGCCACACAGCTCGCGATTCTATGGCCATTTTGAGGGAAAACTTCGGAGAACAATTCATCTCAAGAAATGGACCGGTAAGTTGGCCACCAAGATCATGCGATTTGACGCCTTTAGACTATTTTTTGTGGGGCTACGTCAAGTCTAAAGTCTACAGAAATAAGCCAGCAACTATTCCAGCTTTGGAAGACAACATTTCCGAAGAAATTCGGGCTATTCCGGCCGAAATGCTCGAAAAAGTTGCCCAAAATTGGACTTTCCGAATGGACCACCTACGACGCAGCCGCGGTCAACATTTAAATGAAATTATCTTCAAAAAGTAAATGTCATGGACCAATCTAACGTTTCAAATAAAGAACCGATGAGATTTTGCAAATTTTATGCGTTTTTTTTTTAAAAAAAGTTATCAAGCTCTTAACAAATCACCCTTACTTCTATAGAAAATTTTGGCTAAATTCTATTTCTATAGATACTCAAGAAGTCAAATCTCGGCATCAGTTTATATGGGGCTAAATATAAATATGAAACGGTACAGACCAATTTTTACATGTTTGTTATAGGATGGTTACTGACAGTACTTGTCGATTTCAAAACATGAAAACTGCAGTCTCAGGGAGCTTATGAAATCAAATCTGGGTTTAGTATCACAGGGGCTCCCGTGGTACAATGGTTAGACAACCCGCCTTGTCTTGAATCCCATTGTCAACCAAAAATGACAAAGTTTTTCACCGGTGGATTATCAATTGAAAGGATCCAAAAGCGGAATTTTTCCGTTCTATGATAAGCCAATGTAAAATTCATTGGAGATTATACCCATTTTCACTATTCTCTGACCACAACTTGGGTATACAAACCAGAGATGTGCACGTGACACGAAATTGTCGTGACACGCGTGAATCACGTGAGTCGTGATAAAAATCTGAAGCAACTTTCGTGAATGTGCAAGAATGAGACTGAAACAAATATGTGCTGCGTGAGAAATAAAATCGGTTCGTGAATAAAATTTCTGAAAAATCACACTCACTTGTCGAACTATATTCAGGAATTTTGTTACCCTTGCTCATTCCCAGTTGGAAAATATCGTGAGTCTCGTAAATGTGTCGTGAATCGTACGTGAGCGTAAGTCTTTAAAGGTAGTTCGTGCCTGAGCACTGGTTTTCATTTCGTAAATGTGCGTGAGTGTGAGTGGCTACCACACGCTTCGTGCGTGAGCGTGCCTAAATAAACATTTGGCTTCGTGAATGTGAGTAAAATTTCACTCACACGCACACCTGTAATACAAATTACAGGCAGCTCTGCATTTTTTTGGGGATGCGGAACCATAATTTTTTTTTTTTTTCAGAATAGAAATTATAGAGAAGCCTGTGCCTGGGTCTCTCTCAGATATCTTACATTCATCAGGATTTTTTTGAGATATTTGAGGAAGCAACCTAACTTAAGATGGCGCCAGATATTCCAAAGTACAAAATGCGTTTTCTTAATTCCAATTAGCGATGCAATATCCACCAATTACATATTAACCTAAATTTAGGTTAAGTCAAGTTAGATATAGTGGAAGCCTGATATTTAAGGCTTACGGTGGTCGCCATAGTTAAACCAAAAAAACATTTTAGCTCATATTGGGTATATAACATAAGGATAAGATTTTTTTTTTCAAAAACGATAGTGAAAATGTTAATTTTGGATCCGAAAGTGGTGCAAAATTAACGCAGAAGCGTTGAATTTAACATGGACTTGTCATAGCCGTTACACTGAATTTCCATCACTTCTTAAGGAATATTCCCAATTCAGTGTTTTGGATGTGAAATAAAAAGTTTTGTTCACGATTGTGGAACTCAATTTGTTTAGTTTACCAACGGTTTGTTTTTCATCGTAGCAATAATTTTTGTATATTATTAAAATATTTAAAAAATTGGTTTTGAAAACTTGTATTTTTCGCAATGTTATTTTTCTATGAGTGTTGCTAAAAAGAGCTGACAAGACAAATAATATTTGATTTTGATGTAGTTTCTGATGATACCAGGGAAAATCATAAAACTTGCAATAGTATGTATGTTGTGTTTTTTCAGGAAATTTGCCCATAATTTCCATTTGTACCTTTCTTTCCAATGAAAATATTTTAACATACTATTTGATTCCAAAATTCATTCTATTTCATCACACATACCATAATTTCAATACACTCCCCGCTAATATTTTGCAAATTTTTATTATCCAACAGTTTGTATTCAATAAAGAAAAATAAACAAATATTATTAAGCAAAGCATAATAGTAGGTTTGTAAAATGCCTTTTCTGATAATATTGCACCGAAACTTCAGAGTTCGGCAGGGTTTACTTGTTTAAACCAATTTAAATGATTTTATTTAAACAAATGTTCAACCCAAAACAGATGTTCACTCAATTCCGAATTACAAAAATAAAATAAATCCCATGACTAATTGAATTACCATCACAGTGCCCAACCATATTGCATTTGCCGTGCTTCTCCAGAAGGACACATTAACATAATGCAGCAGGCAAGCTAGTAATAAGCGAACATTTATAAAATATGCATTTTGGGAGCACAAATTTGTAAAATAGAATGACATAGAAACAAACTATATGATCATTAATTTACCGTATATTATATACACTCAGAAAAACAAAAAAAGTCCAGCCTGAGGGCTTATTTAGGCTATAGGTAAGATATTTTTAAGACTTTTAAGACTTGAACAAAAAACTTCACCGGAAGTGAAACAAAATTAATACAGGATCCCGGAATGTACTTAAAAATAAATGCTTATGGAATAATTTCCAAAGTTTTTGGTAGATCAAAGTACAGCAGAAAAAAAAACGAATGCCAGAGAAGATATTATTAACATTTTTGCTTAAAATTTTGTAAAAATTTAATTTCTACAGAAACTTTAATTTCCATAGAAAAGTTTGTCAAAATTTTATTTCTCCAAAAAACAATTGTCACAATTTTATTTCCATAGAAAATGTTGTCTAAATTTTATTTGTATAAAAAATTTTGTCAAAATTTTATTTCTATAGTTCTTTTGTCAATATTTGTTCTTTTGTTAATAAAAATTTTGGTCAAAATTATATTTCCATAGGAAATTTTGTCAAAAATTTATTTCTATAGAACATTTTGTCAAAATTTTATTTTTTTAGAAAATTTTTTGAAAATTTTATTTCTATAGAAAAATTTGTCAAAATTTTATTTCCGTAAAAATGTTCCTCCACATTTATTTATATAGAATTGTTTGATGAAAAATCTTATTTGTAGCAATATCCAAAACATAAAATCTTATCCAAACATTGTAATTATAATAAGAAATGATGACTAATAAAGACGAATTAAAAAATTGAAAATTGAATTGAAATTGAAATTGAACAAGATTTTATTTCTAAAAAAATTGAACAATTTTATTCCTATAGACAATTTTGTCGAAATTTACTTCTATGGAAAATTTTGGAAAAATTTTGTTTCTATAGAAAATTGCGTTTTTATTTTATTATTATATAAAGTTTTATCAAAATTTTATTTTCTATTGAAAATTTATTTCCATAAAAAATTTGGTCAACATTTTATTCTTAATTTTAACAAAACTTTGTTTCCACGAAAAACTTTGTCAAAATGTTGTTTCCGTAAAAAATTTTCTCAGCATTTATTTATATAGAAATTTTTAACAAAATTTTATTTCTAAACAAGTAAGTAAAGTCTAAAGTTGGGCGGGGCCGACTGTATTATGCACTTCACCCCTATGTAGGCCAAAATTTGCGTTACCATCTCAACTACTTCACATTTGTTGGAAGCTATATAAAGGAGACAATTTTTTTACTTCTACAAAATCTCTAGAATTAAAATTTAAATCGGACGGAAGATATATATGGGAGCCATATCTAACCGATTTCAACCAAATTTGCCACAATTACCAATACTACTAAATGTACTCCTTGTGCGAAATTTGAAGCAAATCACGGCAAAACCCTGGATTTTGAGGCCATATAAGTTCAAATCGGACGAAAGATATATAAGGGAGCTATATCTAAATCTGAATCGATTTTAACCATATTTAGCACATACAATAGTATCGTTAAAAGTACCGCTTGTGCAAAATTTGAAGTAAGTCAGGGCAAAACTCTGGCTTTTGAGACCATATAAGTCCAAATCGGGCGAAAGATATATATGTGAGCTATATCTAAATCTGAACCGATTTTAACAAAATTTGACACACTTAACGATACTATCAAACGTACCCCTTGTGCAAAATTTGGAGCAAATCACGGCAAAACTCTGGCTTTTGTGGCCATATAAGTTCAAATCGGACCAAAGATATATATGGGAGCTATATCTAAATTTGAACCGATTTCAATCAAATTTACCAAGCATTGGTAGAATGTCAATTCTACCCTCTGTGCAAAATTTCACGAAGATCGGTAGTAAACTTTGGCCTCTGTGGTCTTATGAGTCTAAATCGGACGAAAGATATATATGCGAGCTATATCTAAATCTGAACCGATTTGGCTGATATTTTGGAAGATTTTCGAGATTCATGAATTATTTGGATGTACGATATTTCAAGAAAATCGGTCGATAAACAAGCTAACTATGACCAAATCGGGGATAAATATATATGGCAGCTATATCTAAACCTGAACCGATTTTTTCCAAAACCAATAGCGATTGTCTCTGTCCCAAGAAACGGCCCTATGCCAAATTTGGGGACGATCGCACTTAAATTGCGAATTGCACTTTGTGCACAAAATTACGTATACAGACGGACGGACAGACAGACAGACGGACATCGCTAAATCGACTCAGAATTTAATTCTAAGCCGATCGGTATACTAAAAGATGGGTCTATGACCACTATTTCTTCACGTTACATACAAATGCACAAACTTATTATACCCTGTACCACAGTAGTGGTGAAGGGTATACAAAATTTTGCAAAATTGTATATCTATAGAAAATTTTGTCGAAATTTACTTCTTTTGAAAATTTTGGCAAAATTTTATTTCTATAGCAAATTGTGTCACAATTTTATTATTATAGAAAGTTTTATCAAAATGTTATTTCTATTGAAAATTTTTTCAAAACTTTATTTCTATTGAAAATGTTGTCAAAATTTTATTTCTGTAGAAGATTTTTTCAAAATTTTAATTCTATAGAATATTTTATTAAGCTTTTATTTCTATAGAAAATTTTGTCACAATTTTTTACAATATTTATTTCCATAGAAAATTTTGTCAAAATTTTAGTTGCATAAAAACGTTTGTCAAAATTTTATTTCTATAGAAAATTTTGCAAAATTTTATTTCTATAGAAAATTTGGTCAACATTTTATTTCTATAGAAAATTTTGTCAAAATTTTATTTCTATAGAAAAATTTTTCAAAATTTTATTTCCGTTTAAATTTTTCTCAACATTTATTTATATAGAAATTTTTAACATTTTAACATTTAACATTTATTTAACATTTTATTTCTAAAAAAATTTTTAAATTTTATTTCTCTAGAAACTTTTTTCGAAATTTACTTCTATAGAAAATTTTGGCACAATTTTATTTCTATAGAAAATTTTGTCACAATTTTATTATTATAGAACGTTTTATAGAAAAATTTTTCAAAATTTTATTTCCGTTTAAATTTTTCTCAACATTTATTTATATAGAAATTTTTAACAACATTTTATTTCTAGCAAAAATTTTAAAATTTTATTTCTATAGAAAATTTTGTCGAAATTTATTTTATTTAAAATGTTGGCACAATTTTATTTCTATAGAAAATTGTGTCACAATTTTATAATTATAGAACGTTTTATCAAAATCTTATTTTCTATTGATAATTTATTTCCATAAAAAATTTTGTCAAAATTTTATTTCTATAGAAAATTATGTCAAATTTTGTTTCTAAAGAAAATTTGGTCAATATTTTGTTTCTATAGAAAATTTGGTCAAAATTGTATATCTTATTTTGTCAAAATTTTGTTTCCACGAAACATTTTTTTCAAAATTTTATTTCCGTAAAAAGTTTTCTCAAAGTTTATTTTTATAGAAATCTTTAACAAAATTTTATTTCTAAAAAAATTTTTTTCTATAGAACATTTTTTTGAAATTTACTTCTATTGATAATTTTGGCAAAATTTTATTTCTATTGAAAAGTTTGTCAAAACTTTATTTCTATAAAAACTTTTGTCAAAATTGATTTTTTTTTTTTTGAAAATGTTGTCAAAATTTTATTTCTATTGAAAATTTTGTCAAAATTTTATTTCTCCAGAAGATTTTGTCAAAATTTTATTTCTATCAAAAATATGTCAAAATGTTATTTCTATGGAGTAATAGAGCAACGCACAAGAGTGCAGCGGTCGGAAGAGCAACAAAATTCTGTTGGGATTAGTCAAACAAGAAAACGACTAGGGAATATGCAAAATGTGCAACACGACAATGACGAAAAAACCCTTAAATTAAAATTTTTATTTAGAAATTTCCAACCAAAAAAGAAGAAGTTGTTCTATAGCAATAGAATGTACTCGATGACTTTTAATGAAACATGTTTTCAATTTCATCAAAATTACCAAATCTTAAAGCACCTTTTCCACTTGATCTTTGTTGAAACCACTAAGTTTCAATTGTGTAATACAACCTAATTCACTTATTTCGTAAATGTAATGGGATTATTTTTGTATGTGTGTGTGTGTGTTTGTGTGTGTAATTCAGCTACAAAAGCCTGATGGTATTCGTATGTTTGCACCAAACATGTCAATTGAATGTGCCACATTCTGTGGTGGCATTCATGTCTGTAGGCTGAAATCCATAGAGCTATGAAACACGCGGTCTATGTTCATGTTTTTGGGCTTTTCGCATTACCATATTCCGGGAATTGGTATTTTCCTTCTAAATGACAATTGAAACATTTTTTGCTTTGGCATCCACATTTACAATGAACATTTTTGGAGAGGATGTCGACAATCAGATAATAGAAATATCACATATGTCAGTATGTTGAAGGGGAATGCGTTATTACCTAAAATTCTAAAGAGTATAACAACCGTAATATGTTTATACCAAGTCTTGCGAAATATTATTGTCTGCAGTCATCAAGTTATACCGAAGAAATTGTAAAATGAGTTCCTCACTATAACTCCGGATGAGAGGAACATCACACAAAATGAAGTGTCTTTCACAGTTGCCACAGTTAGTAGAACTGTACCAAAATGTCAGATTTTTTACTGTTTGGAAGATTGGTAGAATTCTTGATGTTTTGATGGATTTTGCAAAATATTCGTATCCAACTAATAGGTATTTTATAAATTTTCTATAGAAATAAAATGTTGAAAAAATGTTCTATATAAATAAAATTTTGAGCAAACCACCTATAGGAATAAAATTTTGAGAACATTTTCTACAGAAATACAACTTTGACAACATTTTCATATATTTTCTATAGAAATAAAATGTTGACAACATTTTCTATAGAAATAAAATTTTGACAAAATTTTTTATAGAAATAAAATTTTGACAAAATTTTCTATAGAAATAAATTTTGACAAATTTATCTATAGAAATAATTTTTTTTCTAGAGAAATAATACTTTGACAACATTTTCTATAGATTTTTTTTTTTTTTTTGAGAAATAAAACTTTGACAACATTTTCTATAGAAATAATTTTTTTTTCTAGAGAAATAACACTTTGACAACATTTTCTATAGAAATAAAATTTTGGAAAAATATTCTATAGAACTAAAAGTTTGGAAACATTTTTTTGTATAGAAATTAAAATTTTGACAAAATTTTTTATTGAAATAAAATTTTTACACAAATTCCTATAGAAATAAATTTTGAAAAAAATTCTCTAGAAATAAAATTTTGACAAAATTTTCTATAAGAATAAACTTTTGACAAAATTTTCTATAGGAATAAAATTTTTCAAAATTTTCTATAGAAATAAAATTTTGACAAAATTTTCTATGGAAATAAAATTTTAACAAAATTTCCTATAGAAATAAAATTTTGACAAAATTTTCTATAGAAATAAAATTTTGACAAAATTTTCTATAGAAATAAAATTTTGACAAAATTTTCTATAGGAATACAATTTTGAGAAAAATTTCCATACAAATAAAATTTTGACAAAAGTTTCTATATAAATAAAATTTTGATAAAAGTTTCTATGGGAATTAAATTTTGACAAAATTTTCTATTGGATAAATTTTCTATAGAAAGAAAATTTTGACAAAAATTTCTATAGAAATAAAATTTTGATAAAATATTATATAGAAATAAAAAATTTGACATTTTTTTACAGAAATACAATTTTGACAAATTTTTTTTATAGAATTAAAATTTTGACACAATTTTCTATAGAAACCTATTTTGCAAAAAAAAAAATCTATGGAAATAAAATTTTGACAGGAATTTCCATAGAAATAAAATTTTGACAAAAATTTCTATAGAAATAAAATTTTGACAAAAATTTCTATAGAAATAAAAATTTTACAAAATTTTGTATAGAAATAAAATTTTGACAAAAATTTCTATAGAAATAAAAATTTTGACAAAATTTTCTATAGAAATAAAATTTTGACAAAATTTTCTATAGGAATAAAATTTTGACAAAAATTTCCATACAAATAAAATTTTGATAAAAGTTTCTATGGGAATTAAATTTTGACAAAATTTTCTATTGGAAAAATTTTCTATTTGACAAAATTTTCTATAGAAAGAAAATTTTGACAAAAGTTTCTATATAAATAAAATTTTGACAAAATATTCTATATAAATAAAAAAATTGACATTTTTTACAGAAATACAATTTTGACAAATTTTTTTTTATAGAAATAAAATTTTGACACAATTTTCTATAAAAACATATTTTGCAAAAAAAAAATCTATGGAAATAAAATTTTGACAGGAATTTCCATAGAAATAAAATTTTGACAAAAATTTCTATAGAAATAGAAATTTTACAAAATTTTCTATAGAAATAAAATTTTGACTAAATTTTCTATAGGACTAAGACTTTGACAAAATTTTCTATAGGAATAAAATTTTGAAAAAAATTTCCATACAAATAAAATTTTGACAAAAGTTTCTATATAAATTTTTTCTATAGAAAGAAAATTTTGACAAAAATTTCTATAGAAACAAAATTTTGACAAAATATTCTATAGAAATAAAAAATTTGACAGCATTTTTTTTTTTTGCAGAAATACAATTTTGACAAATTATTTTATAGAAATAAAATTGTTACACAATTTTCTATAGGAATAAAATTTTGACACAAATTTCCATAGAAACAAAATTTTGACAAAAGTTTCTATAGAAATAAAATTTTTAAATAAAAGTTTTTATGGAAATTAAATTTTGACAACATTTTCTATGGGAATAAAATTTCCATAGAAATAAAATTTTGACAAGATATTCTATAGAAATAAAAAATTTGACAACATTTTTTTAAAGGAATACAATTTCGACCAAAGTTTTTTTATAGAAATAAAATTTTGATACAATTTTCTATAGAAATCAATTTTGCAAAAAAAAAATCTATAGAATTAAAATTTAGACGAAATTTCCTATAGAAATAAAATTTACACGAAATTTCCTATAGAAATTGTTCTATAGGAATAAAATGTTGGTAAAAGTTTCTATGGGAATAACATTTTGACAAAATTTTCTATAAAAAGAAAATTTTGACAAAAATTTCCATAGAAATAAAATTTTGACAAAATATTCTATTTAGATAAAAAAATTTACAACATTTTTTTACAGAATTACAATTTTGACAAAATTTTTGTATAGAAATAAAATTTTGACACAATTTTCTATAGAAATAAATTTTGAAAAAAAATCTATAGAAGTAAAATGTTGACAAAATTTTCTATAGAAATAAAATTTTGACAAAATTTTCTATAGAAATAAAATTTTGACAAAATTTTCTATAAAAATAAAATTTTGACAAAATTTTCTATAGAAATAAAATTTTGACAAAATTTTCTATAGAAATCAAATTTTGACAAAATTTTCTATAGAAATAAAATTTTGACAAAATTTTCTATAGAAATAAGATTTTGAGCAAATGTTCTATAGAAATAAAATTTTGACAAAATTTTCTATACAACGAAAATTTTGACAAAATTTTCTATACAACGAACATTTTGACAAAATTTTCTATACAAATAAAATTTTTACAAAATTTTCTATACAAATAAAATTTTAACAAAATTTTGTTATACAAATAAAATGTTGACAAAATTTTCTAGAAGTAAAATTTTGAAAAAATTTTCTATAGAATTTAAATTAAGCGAAATTTCCTATAGAAATAAAATGTTGACAAAATTTTCTATAGAAAAAAAAATTTGAAAAAAATTTCTATAGAAATAAAATTTTGACAAATTTCAACAATTTTTACATGAAACATAACCTAATTTATACTTCAATTTTGAATTTGAAAATTTAAATTAAAATTATTCCTTAGAATTAGAACTCAAATTTTAGAATTGTGTCTTAAATTTATCCTTTTTCCTCTTCTTTGGGTAGGAAACAATACCAAACTTATTAGTGTAAAGACTAAATCTTTGGAACCGGGAATACTTTCTTTTTCAGTGTGGGAAGTTCCGCAAATTACACCTTAACATGGCTAAGAAGTCTATATGTATTTATCTTATACGGGTAGATCGATTTATGATCTCATGCACTGAAAAAAAAAGCATGCCCGTTTCCAAAGATTTTGTCTTTACTTTAAAAAGTTTGGTATTGATTCCGAGCCAAAGAAGCGGAGAATTCAAGTAAGGATACTTTTAAGACACAATTCTCTTTTAAATTTGGGCTTTGTGTACTTGCTTCTAGGAAGCAAATTTTAATTTTTCGCTTTTTCAACTTTTTGTCTTCATATGATATCAAAGTCCTTTAAAAACGAGTTAACAATAACTTTATTTTCCAAATTAAGACTCGACTTCCAATAAAAATTATGCTATGTTTCAAGTACAAAACGTCTTTAAAATAAAGTGTTGAAAAACATGTCCTATATTTTAACGATTTTTTGCTTTGTAGTCATGATGCAAAAAGGCAACAAATTTAAAGACAATTTCATTAAATTTAAAGAATTTTTCTGAATTATTAAAGTCAAGTTGACCTTAGCCCAAACATTTTTTCTTTCATGTTATGATACCCATTTTTATATGAAATCACATAATTATAAGGACAATACGACTTCATTCAAAAGTTTATCGACAAGGAAAAAATCTTTATATTAGAGAAATGCGTCTTCTATGCCAAGCAAAATTTGCATTCGTATTTTAAAGAAATGAAATCTTTGACCTCACGACAATATTTTTTTCAGTGTGATATGTTATTTATTACTGCTGATAGAAGAAGGTAGGAGGCAAAACAGCTGGGGTGATATATAATGATAGACTAACACGATGCAAATGAGTGAGAAGCGGGGCGGGTACACATACATTTTCCATATCTATAAACACAGAGTTACCATATTTTGAGCTTCACAAGGTAAAAAACATTCATGTAAATAGCATTGTCAACATTTTCATAAATGTTATGTAGGGGGGGTTCTGTTTTCTTATGGAAAATACTCATACCCACATATTTACCATTTTATCCATTATCCATTAACTCACACTACCATTCATCACATTTACATTTTCATTCACAACGAACTAATTCTCACGTTTCTCGTGCTTCACAAACAATTTGCCCAAGGGGAAATAGTCCCACAATAAACTCACATGGTTTTCTTGGCACATCCCCAATCAAGGCTATTACGGGAAGAAACATACAGGAAGGAAATCTTCAATAAATGAGACATACACCAGAAGAAGCCTTAAAGCAACCAGCAATTTCATTTTATTTTCATTTATTGAAATTTATTTTCAATTGTCATAGCATTCGCCTTTATTATTACGACAACAATGATTATTATTCACATTATTGGAACGCCATTTATCCTTCCGTAGCATTTATTTGTATGTCAGTCCATCATTCTTGTGACATGTCATACACATGATTCGATATATCCCAGCTAACATTAGTCATGGATAATAACATTTCGGTGGCAGAAAATAGTTACGAAATTCACTAAAGAAAGTTCTAAGAAAATGGAAAACTATATAAATAAGTTTAGAGATGTCAAACCAAAGAATTTGTACTCTTTGGTTGGTTAGGTATATATGATTATGGCCCTGTTCGTATAACCACAACCATGTGAAGTAGAATCAATTTCACAATTTTGGTGTTCTACACTCCATCACATTCACCGAAAAAAAAAACTTAATTTTAAGATGCGCAATTTACAAATTTCTTTAAAATAATAAAATTTTCATTAAAAGAAATATTGGATATAGTTATATGTAGGTTCAATTATAGGCTAAGACTTATTTTGGTTTAATGTTTTTTTATACCCACCACCATAGCATGGTGACGGGGGTATAATAAGTTTATCATTCCCTTTGTAACACATCGAAATATCGATTTCCGACTATATAAAGTACATATATTCTTGATCAGGTAGAAATTCCAAGACGATATAACCATGTCCGTCACCAAGTTCACCAATGTGGTATCACAATGGACTGAATAGTCTAAGTGAGCCTGATACATCGGGCTGCCACATAACCTAACCTAAACTAACCATGTCCGTCTGTCTGTCTGTTATAATAACGCTACAGCACTTCAATAATGGCGCTATGGTCCTGAAATTTCGCACAGATTGGTTTTTTGTTTGCAGGCAGGTCAAATTCGAAGATTGACTATATCGCTCCAAGTTTTGATATAGCCCCCATATAAACCGACCTCCCGATTTGGGGCCTTGGGCTTATAAAAACCGTAGTTTTTATCTAATTTGCCTGAAAGTTGAAATCTAGAGGTATTTTAGGACCATAAAGAGGTATGCTGAAAATGGTGAGTATCGGTCTAGGGTTTGGTATAGCCAAAGACCGATCTTCCAATTTTGCTTCTTGGGTGACTAGAAACTGTATTTTCTATCCGATTTGCCTGAAATTGAAAACCTAGACGTATTTTAGGACCATAAGAAGGTGTGTCGAAAATGGGGTATCGACCTATGTTTTGGTATAGCCCACATAAAGACTGATCTCCCGACTTTACTTCTTGGGCTTCTAGAATTCGTAATTTTTATCCAATTTGGCTGAAATTAGAAATCTAGAGGTATCTTAGTACCATAAAGAGATGTGTCGAAAATGATCCGTATCGGTAACCGTAAAATCGGGAGATCAGTCTATATGGTGTCTTATAGATTGATCTCCCGATTTTACTTCTTGGGCTTCTAGAATTCGTGGTTTTTACCCAATTTGTCTGAAATTGTAATTCTAGAGGTATTTGAGGGTCATTAAGAGGTGTGTCGAAAATGGTGAGTATTGGTCCATGTTTTGTTATAGCCCCCATATAACAGGTTGGCTGATAAGTCCCCGGTCTAACAAAGAAAAACACATTTTTTTTTTTCAAATTCGTTTTTATTATTCAACATAGTTCCCTTCAAGAGCGTTACAACGATTATAACGACCTTGCAATTTTTTGATACCATTTTGGTAGTATTCCTTCGGTTTGCCTCAAAATAGGCCACAGTTTCGGCGATCACCTCTTCATTGCAGCCAAATTTTTTCCCTGCGAGCATCCTTTTGAGTTCTGAGAAAAAGAAAAAGTCGCTGGGGGCCAGATCTGGAGAATATGGTGGGTGGGGAAGCAATTCGAAGCCCAATTCATGAATTTTTGCCATCGTTCTCAATGACTTGTGGCACGGTGCGTTGCCTTGGTTGAACAACGCTTTTTGGTTCTTCTTATGGAGCCGTTAACAGTTAACAGCTGCAAACACCGCTCAGAATCACCAACACGTTGTTGTTTTTGGTCAAATGTAAGCTCGCGCGGCACCCATTTTGCGCAGAGCTTCCGCATATCCAAATATTGATAAATTATATGACCAACACGTTCCTTTGATATCTTTAAGGCCTCTGCTGTCTCGATCAACTTCATTTTACGGTCATTCAAAATAATTTTGTGGATTTTTTTAATGTTTTCGTCGGTAACCACGTCTTTCGGGCATCCACTGCGTTCACCGTCCTCCGTGCTCATTTCACCACGCTTTTGCATACCAATCAATTATTGTTGATTTCCCTGGGACAGAGTCCGGAAACTCAATATCAAGCCAAGTTTTTGCTTCCACCGTATTTTTCCCTTCAGAAAACAATATTTTATCAAAACACGAAATTCCTTTTTTTCACAATAACAAAAGTTGCTTCACAAAAGACGCTCTATCTCACAAACTAATTGACGTCAAATTTTGACACGGATCATTTGAAGGTTGGTAAAAATAATATGCATTTAATACTAGCGACGCCATCTATGTGTCATACCGGGGACTTATCAGCCAACCTGTTAGACCTACCTCCCGAATTTATTTCTAGGACTTCTAAAATTACCACAAATAGGTCAGCCGAATATGGCGCGTGTCGACCCATGTTTTGGTATAGCCCCCACATACCGATCTACCGATTTAACTCCTTGGGCTTCTAGAAACCGTAGTTTTTATCCGATTTGCCCGAAAATGTAAATATACTGGTATTCTTAGACCCTCAAAAATCTGTATAGGACCATTTGGTAAGGCATCGATATAGACCGATTTAACTTCTTGAGAGGAAGGAAATTGTAGACAAACGAAATTCCCCTTTCGTATAAATTATTTTCGTTTACAGCAAATTAATCCGAATTATTGATAAGCCATTTAACGATTGTCTCTACAATTTGTGTCAAAAGAAAACTTTGCTTGTCTAAAATTTCGATCCTTAGAAAAGAAAACTCTTCTTTTATTGTATAGCAAGCGTACTGATCATGAAATTAGCTTGAAACTAAAAGTAAAATTTCCAGATCGTAATCATCGTAATCATTTAAATAATGGCGGTAAACATCTACAGATTTAAGATTTCAAATCAAGGCGTTATTCATCACTTACACGAAATGTTTATGATTTCTCTAAAACTCAAACAAAATTGGTTCTCATAAATCCAGAATCTGATCTATTCTTCATACAGTGAAAAAAATATTGTCGTGAGGTCAAAGATTTCATGTCTTTAAAATACGAATACAAATTTTGCTTAGCATAGAAGACGCATTTCTCTAAAATAAAGTTATTTTCCTTGTCCAAAAGTCGATAAATTTTTCAATGAAGTCATATTGTCCTTATAATTAAGTGATTTGACTTAAAAATGGGTATCTTAACATGAAAGAAAAAAGGTCAACTTGACTTTAATAATTCAGAAAAATTCTTTAAATTTAATGAAATTGTCTTTAAATTTGTTGTATTTTTGCATCTTGACTACAAAGCAAAAAATCGTTCAAATATAGGACATGTTTTTCAAAACTTTATTTTAAAGAAGTTTTTTACTTCAAACATAGCATAATTTCTACTGGAAGTCGAGTCCTAATTTGGAAAATAAAGTTGACGTTAACTCGTTTTTAAAGGACTTTGATTGTATATGAAGAAAAAAAGCTGAGAAAGCGAAAAATTAAAATTTGCTTCCTAGAAGCAAGTACACAAAACCTAAATTTAAAAGAGAATTGTGTCTTAAAAGCATCCTTACTTGTATTCTCCGCTTCTTTGGCTCGGAATCAATACCAAATTTTTTAAAGTAAAGACAAAATCTTTGGAACCGAGTATGCTTTTTTTGAGTGTAGATAGAATCTTTAAATTTATCTTCGGGAAATTCTCTGAAATTCTATATATTATGATATTTGATTCATGGTGGTGGGTATTTAAGGTTCTGCCTGTCCGATTAAGACTGCTGTACATACTTGTCTTGTTTTTTTTTTTTTTTTTGTTCAATTAAGAAAACTTGTTATACCCTCCAACATAACTTTGTCATTCCGTTTGTAACACATCGAAATATTGCTCTAAGACCCCATAAAGTATATATATTCTGGGTCGTGGTGAAATTCTGAGTCGATATGAGCATGTCCGTCCGTCTGTTCAAAATACGCTAACTTCCGAACGAAACAGGCTATCGACTTGAAACTTGGCACAAGTAGTTGTTATTGATGTAGGACGGATGGTATTGCAAATGGGCCATATCGGTCCACTTTTACGTATAGCCCTCATATAAACGGACCCCCAAACTTGGCTTGCAATTGCTCTAAGAGAAGCAAATTTCATCCGATCCGGCTGAAATTTGGTACATGGTGTTAGTATATGGTCTTTAACAACCATGCAAAAAGATAGCCCCATATAAACCGATCACCAGATTTTTCCTCCGGACTCCGGGGCCTCTTGGAAGACCAAAATTCATCTGATTCAGTTGAAATGTGGTACATGGTGTTAATATATGGCCTCAAACACCCATGCAAAAATTGGTCAAAATCGGTCAATAACTATATATAGGCCCCATATAAACCGATCCCCATCTTTGACCTCTGGAGCCCCTTGGAAGAGCAAAATTCATCCGATTCGGTTGAAATTTGGTACGTGATATTAGTTTATGGTATCCAACAACCATGCAGGAATTGGTTCATATCAGTCCATAATTATATATAGCCCTCATATAAACCGATGCCCAGATTTGACCTCCGGTGCCTTTTGGAGAAGCAACATTCATCCGATCTGGTTGAAATTTGGTACGTGGTGTTAGTATATAATATTTAACCCCCATATAAACCGATCCCGAGATTTGGTTTTGGATCCTCTTGGAGGAGCAAATTTCACACAAAAATTGCTCCATATCAAGTTCATAATTGTATATAACCCCCATATAAGCGACCCCCATATTTCATTTCTGGCTCTCTACGTACCGTGCAAAAGTCCATGTCAATTCGTAATTATTTGAAGACTTACCTATAAATAACTTTTTTGGGCTTGTCATAGGATGGATGTCCACCATTTCAACAGCCGCTGCACTGAATTTGCATCACTTCTTAAGGTGTGAGGTGAATTCAGTGTTTTGGATATGAATTACTAATTTTGTGATATTTTGACAAATAAATAATTTTTAAAATTTTTTATGATTTTTTAATGCATTATAACGCTTGTCTGGAACTTTTGTGATCAAATATATTCAAAAATTCGAAATTTTTCTACAAAGGATTTAGCACTTTTTTCGGCTAAATTTAAATTATTTGTACCATTTTATTAATTCTTAATCTTTTTTAACCTAGTTGAAACACAAAAAAAAAAAATAAATTTCTCATTAAAAATATGAAAAAAGCGAGTTATAAAGAAATTGACTTAAATGAACTTCCTGTGCAGTTAAAATGATGAACATCTTTGGGAGAGCATTTGTGGAAGTTCTTTTAAAGTTGTGCCTTGAGAAGAACTTCCAATTTTTTTTTGCTGGGTAGGTGTTGGGGCTACTTTTCATGGGACCCATATTCATAGCACCGCTGGAAACTTCAAGCCATAACTTTTTTAATAAATTTTTAAAATCCTTCTGGATTCGTAACTATTGAGATCGCTTGATTTTGGAATTTCTTTAAAATCTTATCTTTTAAAATCCTTTCTTGTCGCTATCAATTTTCAATGGCTTCTCTTATCGTGCCACTTTGTGGTAATCCCACAAGTTGCACTGAGCATACACAAATTCTTTTAGAAAATTATCTTTCTGTCATATTTACAAAGTTTTTTTTTCGTCACCCGAGCTCTGGAAACTTCAAGCCATAACTTTTTTAATAAATTTTTAAAATCCTTCTGGATTCGTAACTATTGAGATCGCTTGATTTTGGAATTTCTTTAAAATCTTATCTTTTAAAATCCTTTCTTGTCGCTATCAATTTTCAATGGCTTCTCTTATCGTGCCACTTTGTGGTAATCCCACAAGTTGCACTGAGCATACACAAATTCTTTTAGAAAATTATCTTTCTGTCATATTTACAAAGTTTTTTTTTCGTCACCCGAGCTCCAGAAAAACAGAATAAACAACAAAAAAGAAATTGAATATTTCTCTGAGAAATCTTTTGAGACTTCTGGGTTTGTCAACTCCTTAAATTGTTGCCACAAACTGACTTCTTCCACAGAAGACCAATGATGAACAACACAAAACCACATTGTTTGGTAAGAGTTTCGTTTCATTTTAGTTTGGTTTGAATTCGTTAGAATACAAATTTGTATGAATGAGAGTCCGGTATTTTTTGGTTTTTTTTTTTTTTTTTGGTCACAACAAAAAGGATTCCTTTGAATATGAATACCAGAAACAAAATGAAAAAAAAATTCTATTGCTTAGGTATTTATCCCCAGACATTGAGTAAGGGAATTTCTGTTCAAAAATCATAATTGAATTTCACTGGTTTTTCTGCTATTCAAAAGAATGTTCCTTTATGAAATTTGAAGCTGTTTTCTTCTAGAGTGGTTATTTCAGAAAAGCGTCTGTTAGTAGTAAATGTGTTGATGAAAATAGATTTTTTTAAAATATGTTTTTTTATGGGCTTACATTAATGAGTGTTTGCAAAAAAAAAAAAAAAAAACTTAGCCTACGTATGAGGGTAACGGCATACAGTGTGATTGCAATGTATTGCAACAAGCTTCATGCTGCTTTATGAAATTTTTATTCAATTGAGAGTTAATTTTATTGTTTACAAATCTACAAAGCAGATACAAATTATTGCATTCAGAAATAAATTTATCCGTGGTGGGATTCAATCGTCGTAGTGTGATTGCTTTTGCACTGAAAAAAAGCATGCCCGGTTCCAAAGGTTTTGTCTTTACTTTAAAAATGTTGGTATTGATTGCGAGCCAAAGAAGCGGAGAATACAAATAAGCATAAGCGTTGGAAGGTCTCTGGGGAGAGGTTTAGACCCCCCAGAAAAAATGTAGCCCCCCCAAAATTTGAAAACCTATTTACGATTTTATATTTTTATACAAATTAAACAAGTATATACAACCGCACAAAGTTCCGCTAAAGACTTTCATGCACAATCGAATTACTTGGGTTGTGGTAGCAGTTGCCGATGGCCATGTTTGAAGTCTGATATTTATGAAATAGAGCTGTGATTGAACTTATGGTTTAGTTGAATAACTAACAGCCTGTTTCTGTATGTCGAACGAGTTCAATCGATCGACTGAAATGCATAGAAACAGCTGTTTTTTGGTTATAAATTCAGCTGTTTGTTTCCATTTTAGTCGATCCACAGAGCTCATTCGACATACATCAACAGGCTCTTTTATTATAAAAAATTTAGTCTGGTTTAGTCATCTTAATTAAAAAACCAGTAAGGAAAGTCTAAAGTCGGGCGGGGCCGACTATATTATACCCTGCACCACTTTGTAGATCTAAATTTTCGATACCATATCACATCCGTTAAATGTGTTGGGGGCTATATATAAAGGTTTGTCCCAAATACATACATTTAAATATCACTCGATCTGGAAGAATTTCATAGACTTCTAAAAAATCTATAGACTCAAAATTTAAGTCGGCTAATGCACTAGGGTGGAACACAATGTTAGTAAAAAAATATGGGAAACGTTTAAATCTGAAGCAATTTTAAGGAAACTTCGAAAAAGTTTATTTATGATTTATCGCTCGATATATATGTATTAGAAGTTTAGGAAAATTAGAGTCATTTTTACAACTTTTCGACTAAGCAGTGGCGATTTTACAAGGAAAATGTTGGTATCTTGACCATTTTTGTCGAAATCAGAAAAACATATATATGGGAGCTATATCTAAATCTGAACCGATTTCAACCAAATTTGGCACGCAGCTACAATGCTAATTATACTCCCTGTGCAAAATTTCAACTAAATCGGAGTTAAAAATTGGCCTCTGTGGTCATATGAGTGTAAATCGGGCGAAAGCTTTATATGGGACATATATCCAAATCTGAACCGATTTTAAGCAAATTTGGCACGCATAGTTACAACGCTAATTCTACTCCCTATGCAAAATTTCAACTAAATCGGAGCAAAAAATTGGCGTCTGTGGGCAAATGAGTGTAAATCGGGTGAAAGCTATATATGGGAGCTATATCTAAATCTGAACCGATTTTGCTGATATTTTGTTTTTCGAGACTCATAAAATATTCGGATGTACGGAATTTGAGGAAGATCGGTTGATATACACGCCAATTATGACCAGATCGGTGAAAAATATATATGGCAGCTATATATAAATCTGAACCGATTTTTTCCAAAATCAATGGGGATCGTGTTTGAGCCGAAACAGGACCCTATACCAAATTTTAGGACAATCGGACTAAAACTGCGAGCTGTACTTTGCACACAAAAATACATCAACAGACAGACAGACAGATAGACAGACGGACAGACAGACGGACAGACAGACGGACATCGCTAAATCGGCTCAGAATTTAATTCTAAGCCGATCCGTATACTAAAAGGTTGGCCTATGATTACTCCTTCTTGGCGTTACATACAAATGCACAAACTTATTATACCCTGTACCACAGTAGTGGTGAAGGGTATAATAGTAATTGGTATTAAAACTATTCTTTCATAAATTAATATCTTAATAATGCTGCAAAAAAAGCGTCGCCAAAAAAGAAGTGAAAATGTTCTTTTTGGGTCCGGAAGTGGTGCAAAATTGGCGGAGAAGCGATGAATGTAATAGGAACTCGTCATAGAACGAATGCCCACCGTTTCAACAGCCGTTGCAATAAATTTGCATCACTTCTTACGGTGTGATCCATATCGTTGTGTGATATTTCCCAAATAAATAATTTTTATTTATTCGTTTTTTATTTGATTTTTGGTCGAACTTTTGTTAGAATTATATAAATATTTATAAAAACCTCGAGATTCAAGAAACATTAATTTATAATAATTTTTATATTTTTTTATGATTTTTAATGCATTCAAACACTTGTTTGAATATTTCTAAAAATTATCGATTTTTATACCCTTCACCACTACTGTGGTACAGGGTATAATAAGTTTGTGCATTTGTATGTAACGCCAAGAAGGAAAAGTCTGAGACCCATCGTTTAGTATACCGATCGTCTTAGAATTAAATTCTGAGTCGATTTAGCGATGTCCGTCTGTCTGTCTGTCTGTCCGTCCGTCTGTCTGTCCGTCTGTCTGTCTGTTGGTGTATTTTTGTGTTCAAAGTACAGCTCGCAGTTTTAGTCCGATTGTCCTAAAATTTGATATAGGGTCCTGTTTCGGCTCAAAGACGATGTCTATTGATTTTGGAAAAAATCGGTTCAGATTTAGATATAGCTGTCATATATATTTTTCACCGATCTGGTTATAATTGGCGTGTATATCAACCGATCTTCCTCAAATTCCGTACTTCCGAATATTTTATGAGTCTCGAAAAACTTGCAAAATATAAGCCAAATAGGTTCAGATTTAGATATAACTCCCATATATAGCTTTGAAATTTTGCACAGGGAGTAGAATTAGCATTGTAGCTATGTGTGCCAAATTTCCCATATATAGCTTTCGCCCGATTTACACTCATATGACCACAGAGGCCAATTTTTAACTCCGATTTAGTTGAAATTTTGCACAGGGAGTAGAATTAGCGTTGTATCTATTCGTGCCAAATTTGATTAAAATCGGTTCAGATTTAGATATAGCTCCCATATATATGTTTTTCTGATTTCGACAAAAATGGTCAAAATACCATCATTTTCCTTGTTAAATCGCCACTGCTTAGTCGAAAAGTTGTAAAAATTACTCTAATTTTCCTAAACTTCTAATACATATATATCGAGCGATAAATCATAAATAAACTTTTGCGAAGTTTCCTTAAAATTGCTTCAGATTTAGCGATGGCCGTCTGTCTGTCTGTCTGTCCGTCCGTCTGTCTGTCCGTCTGTCTGTCTGTCTGTTGGTGTATTTTTGTGTGCAAAGTACAGCTCGCAGTTTTAGTCCGATTGTCCTAAAATGTGATATAGGGTCCTGTTTCGGCTCAAAGACGATGTCTATTGATTTTGGAAAAAATCGGTTCAGATTTAGATATAGCTGTCATATATATTTTTCACCGATCTGGTTATAATTGGCGTGTATATCAACCGATCTTCCTCAAATTCCGTACTTCCGAATATTTTATGAGTCTCGAAAAACTTGCAAAATATAAGCCAAATCGGTTCAGATTTAGATATAACTCCCATATATAGCTTTCGCCCGATTTACACTCATTTGCCCACAGAGGCCAATTTTTTGCTCCGATTTAGTTGAAATTTTGCACAGGGAGTAGAACTAGCATTATAGCTATGCGTGTCAAATTTGGTTGAAATCGGTTCAGATTTAGATATAGCTCCCATATATAGCTTTCGCCCGATTTACACTCAAATGACCACAGAGGCCAATTTTTTGCTCCTATATAGTTGAAATTTTGCACAGGGAGTAGAATTAGCATTGTAGCTATGTGTGCCAAATTTCCCATATATAGCTTTCGCCCGATTTACACTCATATGACCACAGAGGCCAATTTTTAACTCCGATTTAGTTGAAATTTTGCACAGGGAGTAGAATTAGCGTTGTATCTATTCGTGCCAAATTTGGTTAAAATCGGTTCAGATTTAGATGATTTCGACAAAAATGGTCAAAATACCATCATTTTCCTTGTTAAATCGCCACTGCTTAGTCGAAAAGTTGTAAAAATTACTCTAATTTTCCTAAACTTCTAATACATATATATCGAGCGATAAATCATAAATAAACTTTTGCGAAGTTTCCTTAAAATTGCTTCAGATTTAAATGTTTCCCATATTTTTTACTAAAACTGTGTTCCACCCTAGTGCATTAGCCAACTTAAATTTTGAGTCTATAGATTTTGTAAAAGTCTATCAAATTCTGTCCAAATCGAGTGATATTTAAATGTATGTATTTGGGACAAACCTTTATATATAGCACCCAACACATTTGACGGATGTGATATGGTATCGGAAATTTAGATCTACAAAGTGGTGCAGGGTATAATATAGTCGGCCCCGCCCGACTTTAGACTTTCCTTACTTGTTTTTGCTGGGAAAAGTGTGGAACTACTTTTAGTTGCTTTATTATATATTATTTTGATGTCTACTTTTGTATTCTTTTTTATGAAATAAAACAATAATTGAACCTATAAGTTCAGTCTATAAATTTGGCTAGGGGGGCTATAGCCCTCCCTAGGAAAATTGTCTAGCTACGCTAATGCAAATAAGAATACTTTTAAGTACACAATTCTCTTTTAAATTTGGGTTTGTGTACATGCTTCTAGGAAGCAAATTTTAATTTTTCGCTTTTTCAGCTTTATGTTATTTCTTTTTTCAGTGTGGCTGAAATACCACAAGTGGCTATCATTAGGGTCCTCCAGCATTTAAATGTGAATAAATATATTATTTTTCATACCATTTCTCTTTACCGGCAGGTGTGCAACCGGTACAAAAATCGGTCGAAAAAATACAGTAACAACATAAGGAATGAAGACCAAATTTTATAGAAATCCACACACAGAGAAGGAATATGATAATTCCAAACGTGTTTGAATAACAAAATGTTGTTTTTGGACGGTGAACGTGAAAAATTATTGTAGTAAAAATTTTCTTTTCTCGTATAAATATAAAAATATTTTTTTTTTTTCGAAAATAATGTTCCATGGTCAGCGTCGAAAAATAACATTTTGTTCTTTAAACATATTTGAGGTGATCATATTGCTTCTCTGGCTGCACTCTGCAGTAGTAGAAAACTTGCCCGTGAGCTGAATAAATATATCACGGATGCAACACATATTGCAAAAAGAGCTTGGACTAAAGCCAGAGAATGCAAGAGCAAAAAAAAAACAAATAAGGAAAATTTAAAGTCGGATGGGGCTGAGTATATCATAACCCGCAAAACTTTGTAGATCTAGATTTTCGATACAATGTCAAATACTTCGAATTTGTTGGGGTATATAAAAAAGGGTTTACACATATACATGTATTTAAATCAGAACCGATTTGGACAACATTTTTAAGACTTCTACAAAATCTATAAGCTACAAAAATTTTCATCGGCCCGGGGCAAAGCTCAATGTTGCTGGGAAATATTTAAGTCTACAGTAATTTTTATGCAATTTCGTAAAAGTTCATTTATTGTTTATCGTCCGATAGATACGTATTAGAGGTGTTAGAAATCATTTTTAGAAGTTTTCCAATTAGCATTGGCGATTTTACAAGGAAAATGTGGGTAAATTAGCACACATTGCTAAAATGTTAATTGTACTCTGTGTGAGTCTAAATCGGGAGACAAATATATAGGGGGGCTATATCTAAAGCTGAAACGATTTTGACTAAATTTAGCATGTATAGTAAGAATGCTAACTCTACTCTCTGTGCAAAATTTCATGTAAATCTGTGTGAACTTTTGACCTATGGTGGTCATATGAGTCTTAATCGCACCAAAGATATATAATCTGATTTTGACCAAATTTGGTACAATTTTTAATTCTACTCCTTGTGCAAAATTTTAAGTAAATCAGGGTAAAGCTCTGGCTTCTGAGGCCACATTAGCACATATCAGGCGAATGATATGTATTGGAGCTATACCTAAATCAAAACATAACATTTAATTGTGTCAAAGTTTAAGTCGATTAAATTAAAACTGCGACCTCAACAAAAATGCGTTCACATACAGGCAGACTGACATAGTTCGACCGACAAAGACACCGGGCTTGAGCAATACTGCCAAAGACACCATGTATCTGTTTCGTGTCCTGCTGAGTGTTGCTACCATATGTACTAAGTTGTATAAAACTCTTCTACCTTGTGCTGCAGGGTATAAAAAGACATAGACTGTAAGAGCCAAGGATTTGCTTCGCTTTCACGAGAGTGACCAGTTGCGGAATTTGATTTCCTCCGATGAGAAACCATTCCAAATTGAGCAGTTTGTGAACAAAGGTTAGGTTAGGTTATGTGGCATCCCGATGCATCAGGCTCACTTAGACTATTCAGTCCACCACTGTGGTGAACTTCTCTCTTATCACTGAGTGCTGCCCGATTCCATGTTAAGCTCAATGACAAGGGACCTCCTTTTTATAGCCGAGTCCGAACGGCGTTCCATATTGCAGTGAAACCACTTAGAGAAGCTTTGAAACCCTCAGAAATGTCACCAGCATTACTGAGGTGGGATAATCCACCGCTGAAAAACTTTTTGGTGTTCGGTCGTAGCAGGAATCGAACTCACGACCTTGTGTATGCAAGGCGGACATGCTAACCATTGCACCACGGTGGCTCCCTTGTGAACAAACAAATTGGTCGGGTTTACTTCCCCAAAAAAAAAGGGGTCAGCTGAAGGCCGTGACGTCCTATGGTCGCCCCGCTTACATTCACAAATGCCGAATATTATTGGGAAAATATCCTAAAGACAGTATTAAAGCCCTATGCTGGCAAACATTTCGTCGAACTCATACGCATCAACCAAGAATGACTTAAAACAGAGGTTCCTCACTTCATTTTTACCGCACAATGTCCACCAAGATTCTCGGATTTCCCTCCGTTGGGTATTGCGGTTTTTGGTATTTTTGAGAGTAAGGTTGGCACTAAACAAGTAAATACGGATTTAAGTTCGGCTCGGCCAAATCTTAACTACCCACCACCATGAATCAAATAATAAAATTGTTTACTTTGAAAGCTCTTCGTTGGGTTTCTTGAAAATATATAGATTTTCAGGTAGATTTGGTGACAGATACTTTTCAAAGCAAACATATAAATACCAACATGGAAATCAGGAGGCTTTATACATGCTAGGAGCTATACCAAAACATGGACCTATCCAAACCTCTAAATTGGGGATATATCAACATGTGAATCGATAAGCCTCGTATTCTTATGTGTGAGGCGAAATTATCTCTAGATTTTAAATTTCAATCAAATCGCAAAAAATTGGGATATCTAGACGCACAATATGTAAAATCGGGAGATCGCTATATATGAGGAAAATAACAAAACAGGGACCGATACATACCATCTTCGGCACATTTATATGTGCACCTAAAATACCTCTAGACTTCCAATGTTCGGCAAATTGCCGTTTCTAGAAGACCAAGAAGACAAATCAGGAAATCGGGATATTAGGCGGGCTATACCGAAACCTAGACCGATACACTCCATCTTCCGCACACTTATTTAAGAGCTCCAAATAGATCAAGATTTTTAATTTCTGGCGAATAGGATACAAATTCGGATATGTAGATACTCAATAAGTCAAATCGACACAATTATTTATGCACAAGAAATACCTTTAGATTTTCAAATTCAGTCAAATCCGATGAAATTGGGGATGTCTAGACGCTCAAGACCCCAAATCGGGGCGAGGGTTAGTTTGGTGGCTATATCAAAGTCTGGACCGATAGAGCCCATAGTCGAATTTGACCTGCTTGCAGACCTGCGAGTTTATGCAAAATTTCACCACGATAGCTTCATTATTGAAGACTGTAGTGTGATTACAACAGACAGCTCTTAGAATTTCTCCCTGATCCAGAATATATATCGATGTATTACAAACGGAATTATTATACACACACAAAAAATATCACCAAAATATTCCCAATTGAAAAGTAGATTGAAGTTGAAAATTTTTTCAATTGAAACATTAATTGATACTAATCTTTTAATCAAAAATTCTAAGACGATATAACCATGTCCGTCTGTCCGCCTGCCAGTCTGGCTGTCTGTTGTAATCACGATACAGTCTTCAATAATGAAGCAATCGTGCTCAAAATTTTGCACAAACTCGTCTTTTGTCTGCAGGCAGGTCAAGTTTGAAGATGGGCTATATTGTTCCACGTTTTGATATAGTCCCCATATAAACTGACCTCCCGATATGGGGTCTTGGGCTTATAGAAATCGTAGTTTTTATCCAATTTGCATGAAATTAGAAATCTAGATGTATTTATGGACCATAAAGAGGTGTGCCAAAAATGGTGAGTATCGGTCCATGTTTTGGTATAGCCCCCATATAGACCGATCTTCCGATTTTACTTCTTGGGCTTATAGAAACCGTAGTTTTTATTCAATTTGCCTGAAATTGGAAATCTAGAGGAAAAGAGGTGTGCCAAAAATTGTGAGTATCGGTATAGCCCCTATATAGACCGATCTCCCGATTTTACTTTTTGGTCTTCTAGAATCCGCAGTTTTTATCCAGTTCAAATTGGAAATCTAGAGGTTTTTTAGAACCATAAAGAGGTGTGTCAAAAATTGTGAGCGTCGGTCCATGATTTGGTATGGTCCCCATATAAACCAAACTCCCGATTTGGGGTCTTGGTCTTATAGAAACCGTAGTTTTTATTCTATTTGCCTGAAATTGTTAATCTAGAAGTATTTTAGGACCATAAAGAGGTGTGCCGAAAATGGTGAGTATCGGTCCATGTTTTGGTATAGCCCCCATGTAGACCGATCTACAGATTTTACTTCTTAGCCTTCTAGAATCCGAAGTTTATATCCAATTTTCCTAAAATTGGGAATCTAGAAGTATTTTCGTACCCTAAAGATCTGCCGATTTAACTACTTGGGTTTCTAGAAACCTTAGTTTTTATCTGATTTGCCTGAAATTGTAAATATTCTGGTATTTTAGGGTCACAAATACGGGTATCGGATTTTGTTTTTATCGGTCCATTTGACCAATTTCACTTCTTGGTCCATATAGACCAATTTCACTTCTTGGAGGTATAAAAGGCGCACTGATCCTGAAAATTGCTTGAAACTCAATGTAAAATTTCCAGATTTTACTTCTCGGGTGAAAATCTACAGATTTAAGATATCAATTCAGGACGTTATTTTATAATTTTCTTGCACACTTACAAGAGATGTTAATGATTCCTCTAAAACTCAAACAAAAATGGTTCTTATAAATCCAGAATCTGATATAGTCCTCATAGATGGAATCTTTAAATTTATCTTCGGGAATTGTCCTCAAGTCCTCAAGCCCTCCTGAAATTTCATAGGAAACCCTAATATTTGGTTCATGGCGGTGGGTATTTAAGATTCGGCCCGGCCGAACTTACTGCTGTATAAACTTATTTGTTATATAAAGGGTGATACGGTCAAAATTTGGTCAAGGGAAAACGCGTGTAAATCGGTGAAATCGTTTATTTAAAAAATCAAATTAAATTTCTTTTTCAAGTTCAATTAGTATAAAATTCAGGAAAAATATTCAGTTAGGCTTTCGCTTTTCCAAATCCGAATTGCCGGGCCTCACGCTTGACACCTGCCATCAGATTTTGTACAGCCACCTTGTCCACCTTCTTCGCCGCAGAAAGCCAGTTTGCCTTGAACTGATGCTCGTCCTTAGCAGTTTGTTTGGTCTTCTTTAGGTTCCGCTTGACAATAGCCCAGTATTTCTCAATTGGGCGGAGCTCTGGCGTGTTGAGAGGGTTCTTGTCCTTGAGAACCACCTGCACGTTGTTGGCAGCGTAACACTCCATGGCATTTTTACCGTAATGGAAAGATGCCACATCCGGCCAAAACAGTACGGAACAACCGTGTTTCTTCAGGAAAGGCAGCAGACGTTTATTCAAACACTCTTACACGTAAATTTCTTGGTTGACAGTCCCGGAAGCTATGAAAATGCTGCTTTTCAAGCCACAGGTACAGATGGCTTGCCAAACCAGATATTTCTTTGCGAACGTTTATGTGCTTTTATGTGCTTTCCCCTTCTTTTGCCGTATAAAACTCCTGTCCCGGAAGCTGCTTGTAGTCGGCTTTGACGTAGGTTTCGTCGTCCATTACCACGCAGTCAAACTTCGTCAGCATCGTGGTGTACAGCCTCCGGGATAGCGCTTTGGCCGTCGTATTTTGTTTATCATCGCGATTTGGAGTCACTACCTTCTTGTAAGTCGATAGTCCGGCTCGTTTTTTGGCTCGATGCACGGTTGTAGACGATACACCCAGCTTATTTGCGGCGTCTCGGAAAGAGAGGTTAGTGTTTCGCTTTAAACTACCGGCAACTCTCTTTGTCGTCTCAGCGGCTTCCGGTTTTCGATTTCCCCCCGATCCAGGCTTCCTGGCAGTCGTCAAACGTTTCCCAAACACTTTAATTACATTTGTAACGGTTGATTTGGCAACTTTTAGCGATTTTGCCAGATTTGCGTGCGAATAGCTCGGATTTTCGCGATGCGCGATCAAAATTTTCATACGCTGCTCTTCTTGCTTGGACGGCATTTTGACAACTGAAGAGTGAATTCCAAAATCAAAATAGGAGCAACATTCTACACACACACCTTCAAAATGAGTGGTGTTCAGGTTTTTTAAATGCAAAATTGAAAGAAATACGTCAAGTTTATATTGACCAAATTTTGACGGTATCACCCTTTAGGATGATATTCGTAGGATTATCCGTTTCACTGGAAAGTTCCCTTTCCATATCGTAAATAATTTCCCCCTCTCTTCCGGTATAGTACAAATCTCTCATAATAATGGCTTAAGTGTTGACAACATTTAAAATCTCCTACACTGTGATTATGTCACCAGTAGGCATAAATAAAAGTGTAACTTATGCAAAAACCATAACCCTCAACAATGTTTTTAAATTTTTAATTAGGTATTCTGACAGTCTAATGAAAACACGTAGCCTTTGTCAACTATGGTATTTTTGACATAATTTAATTGTCATAAATTAAAGAGGCTTCAAGAGAATTAAGGTATGCTGCCTGTTCGCATACCATTAACAAATATTTACACGCAAACCTAGAATTCCATGTGATGAGAAAGTTTCCTTTCACTTGTATACGTGAGGCATTTTTATTATGTTTTTTTTTCTGCTGAGGCTCTCTCATTATGGTCACATGAATTATCATTATATCTTTGTCACATCGTTTCAGAGGTATTCCACTGATGATGACATTCATAATGAGCATGAAGATGCTGATAATGGTGCGGATTAAAAGAATCCAAGTTGATGGTCCATTTCATACAGCTCCTGCTGAAAATGATGGTGGCTATGCTTGGTATCTGTTACATATTTTCACAAGTATTTTGCCTGTAATGCCAACCGTAATTAGATGCCATACATAACCAAATTTCCCTTTAACAAAAAATATGAAAGGTAATGATGGTTACATATAATGTTATCCTTATTGTGTGTAAGAGGACGTTGTCAAACGCAGTATAGTGTATGAAGTATACGTGGTGCTAAGTTCGGCCAGGTATAGACTTAAAAACCCACTTTGAAGACTACACCACATTCTATATTTATGGGAACAATTTTTTTAAGTTTTAGAGGAAACTTCTGATTTGAAAAATACAAACATTTTTGTTTGTTCGTCCTTAAATAAACCGCAATATTCAAGGTTAAAATCTTTGGATCCAAGCAAATTTCTGTTTTGAATCTACTTTCGGACAAATTGTATGACAAGAAGTTTAATCGGATGACCGATATATGTGGGGCTATACACTGAAAAATAGCCCATAGTAGTGTAATTATTTATATAAAAAAAGAACAAGTAAGGAAAGTCTAAAGTCGGGCGGGGCCGACACTATTATACCCTGCACCACCTTGTAGATCTAAATTTTCGATACCATATCACATCCGTCAAATGTGTTGGGTGCTATATATAAAGGTTTGTCCCAAATACATACATTTAAATATCACTCGGTCTGGACAGAATTTGATAGACTACCACAAAATCTATAGACTCAAAATTTAAGTCGGCTAATGCACTAGGGTGGAACATAATGTTAGTAAAAAAATATGGGAAACATTTAAATCTGAAGCAATTTTAAGGAAACTTCGCAAAAGTTTATTTATGATTTATCGCTCGATATATATGTATTAGAAGTTTAGGAAAATTAGAGTCAGTTTTACAACTTTTCGACTAAGCAGTGGGGATTTAGCAAGGAAAATGTTGGTATTTTGACCATTTTTGTCGAAATTAGAAAAAACATATATATGGGAGCTATATCTAAATCTGAACCGATGTCAACCAAATTTGGCACGCATAGCTACAATGCTAATTCAACTCCCTGTGCAAAATTTCAACTAAATCGGAGTTAAAAATTGGCCTCTGTGGTCATATGAGTGTAAATGGGGCGAAAGCTATATATGGGAGATATATCTAAATCTGAAACGACTTCAACCAAATTTTGCACACATAACTACAATTCTAATTCTACTCCCTGTGCAAAATTTCAACGCAAAAAAATTTCGGAGCAAAAAATTTGTCTCTGCGGTCATTTGAGTGTAAATCGGGCGAAAGCTATATATGGAAGCTATATCTAAATCTGAACCGATTCCAACCAAATTTGACACGCATAGCTATAATGCTAATTCTACTCCCTGTGCAAAATTTCAACTAAATCGGAGCAAAAAATTGGCCTCTGTGGGCAAATGAGTGTAAATCGGGCGAAAGCTATATATGGGAGCTATATCTAAATCTGAACCGATTTCGAGACTCATAAAATATTCGGATGTACGGAATTTGAGGAAGATCGGTTAATATACATGCCAATTATGACCAGATCGGTGAAAAATATATATGGCAGCTATATCTAAATCTGAACCGATTTTTACCAAAATCAATAGGGATCGTCTTTGAGCCGAAACAGGACCCTATACCAAACTTTAGGACAATCGGACTAAAACTGCGAGCTGTACTTTGCACACAAAAATACACCAACAGACAGACGGACAGACAGACAGACAGACAGACAGACAGACAGACAGACAGACAGACAGACGGACATCGCTAAATCGACTCAGAATTCAATTCTAAGACGATCGGTATACTAAACGATGGGTCTCAGACTTTTCCTTCTTGGCGTTACATACTGATCGGCACACCAATGGAGGTGGAGTTGCCATATATCTCCGCAATGGCATTTCTGGTAGAACTGTTCTAAACTCAGAACCTGGTGAAAGCACTGAACACTTGTTCTTAGAACTTCGTATTAACAATGAAAAACTGTTAATGGGCTGTGTATATAGGCCGAATCGTTTTGTAAATATTGATCCTTTGAGCTTGAGACCATATCTGTACTATATAATGATGTCATAATAGCTGGTGATTTTAACAGCAATGTGATCGTGGATTCGCAACTTACAGATGCCATGGCTGGTATGAATTTAAGGCTGGTTAACGATAGCATACCGACCCATTTCACCACAACCTGCAATACCTTGCTAGACCTGTTTTTTGTAAGCCATGGTCACAAAATATTACACTACGATCAACTTGATGGATCAGCTTTCTCTAGGCATGACCTCATATTTCTATCATACGACATAACTATTAACAGGCAAGCTGAAACCTATACATACCGCGACTTTAGGCGTTTAAACATATCTGATCTGCAACTAGATGTGAATCGAATTGATTGGAATCAAATTTATTATCTTAGTTCTGTGGAAAGCAAGGTCAACTTTCTAACTGATAATATAGTTGATCTCTACAATCTACATGTACCTATGTAACAAAGAATATTAAAACTGACTTGAAACCATGGTTCACGAGTGAGGTGAAAACACTAAGAGAACGGGCATACAAGAGGTGGAAAAGATACAAAACTCCTGAGCTCTACTCAACCTTTCAATCTGCCAGAAAAGATGTAGTTCGAAAGGTTAAACATGAGAAACTGATTTTTTATACTAACAAATTCAATAATGCTACGAGTACAAGGAAGACGTGGAATGAAATAAAGAAAATTGGCATTACAAAGACTACTAATCATAACTCGAACTTGGATGTTAACGTACTTAATGAAAAGTTTGTAAATATACCGATGCCAGAGGTGAATGCTGATTTCTATAGTTCCCGAACTGTAACGTCCACCTCTCAACGTGGTTTTAGTCTAAGGCATGTATTTGATAATGAGGTGCTTAATAGTATCATGACAATAAAGTCAAACGCTGTCGGTACTGATGAAATCTGTCCTAAATTTGTCAAGCTTATTATTCCGAGTATACTTAAATACATTACTCATATTATAAATACTATTATAACAACTAGTTCATTTCCAACACTATGGAAACTGGCCAAAATTATACCTGTCCCAAAGGGTGCCAACGAATTCCGTCCTATTGCGATCTTACCATTTATCTCGAAAGTGTTTGAAAGACTTGTTAATCTACAAATTCTCCAATACTTAACTGAACATAAGATTATAACTGACCGTCAATCTGGATTCAGACCGAGGCATAGCTGTCTCACTGCCTTAGTTGACGTTGTAGAATCGATACGTAACAATCTTGACAAAAATGAAGTCTCTATTTTGGTACTATTAGATCATTCGAAAGCTTTTGACACTGTCCACTATCCGACTTTGTATTATAAACTCATCCACTTGTTTTCATTCTCTGAATCTACTGTACGATTAATGTCTAGCTACTTGGAAGACAGAAAGCAATTGACCGTTTCTGGTAACAATGCATCGTCACAGATGACAACAAAAAGGGGCGTTCCTCAGGGGTCCATACTTGGACCCTTGCTATATACGATGTACTCGAATGATTTACCGAACCAGCTAGAACATACGAACATAAGAATGTATGCTGATGATGTCCAGTTATATACATCTACCACTACTGATACAATCGATAGGTGCGTAATGAATGTTAACAATGATCTCAACAAGATCCTGGATTGGGCGAATGGAAATGGCCTAGCTCTGAACCCCAAAAAATCGAAGGCAATTTTGATTCATAAGAAATCCACAAGTCTGGACAATGTTAACATATTTCTGGGTAACTGCCAAATAGAACTTGTGAAGAAAGTGAAGAATCTTGGAGTAACTTTTAATGAGAATTTGACTTGGTCTGATCATATTAATGCTAACTGTGGTAAAATATACGGTATGTTGCGTAATCTTTGGTGCACTCAAGCGTTTACACCTTTTCGTATAAGACTGCTGTTAGCCAAATCCTATGTCCTCCCTACTTTGTTGTATTGTTGTGAAATTTTCTCTGGATGTAACACCACCGACTTAAAAAGACTAACAACCACGTTCAACAATATTGCCCGCTATGTCTTCGGATTGAAACGTTATGATAGTGTGACACTTTTTGCGAACAAAATTTTTGGTATCCCGTTTGACAAATACGTTCAACTCAGAACTCTGTTATTCCTCCAAAAAATTATACACACAAAGGAACCATCATACCTCTACGAACGATTAACATTCGCTAGATCCAACCGTGGTAACAATTTGATACAGACTCGACATAGAAGTCAGTTATCTGAGCGGCAGTTTTATATATATGCGACTCGTCTCTGGAATCAGTTACCCAATCAACTTCAACGTATATACAACACAGTGCAGTTCAAGACGAAACTAACAAGATATCTAATTCAGGGCGATTAAATAACAAAAAAAAAAAAAAAAAAAAAAAAAAAAAAAAAAAATTATTATTATCTAATTCATAACCATATTATATGTTATTCCTATTCATAATTATTATTATTATACTTCTTAAAATATCGTAAAATATCTACTTATTATATTTATTATAACATTATTGATTCTAATACTCATTATAAGTTATATATCTTGTGTATTAGGAACCCAAAAATAAATAAATGAAATGAAAAATGAAATGCACAAAACTTATTATACCCTGTACCACAGTAGTGGTGAAGGGTATAAATAGAAAATTAATAAAAAAGTAAAAAAATAATATTAACCAAAAAATAAATTTCATCCCCGCTGGGATTTGAACCTATGCCGTTTGACTTTTTCGCTTCCATGGAAGTTCTTTTGAGAAGGTTTTGCAAATTACGAGAAATTTAAATTTTTTTTATTGATTTTTAATATGTTAGAAAAAATATATATTTATACGAAAATATATGCCGAAAATAAAAACGATGCATAATATAAAAAAATATTTTTTTAGAAAAATATTTGATAAAAAAATTGCTGCTGTGTTTCTTATTTTTTCGTTCATATTAATAAAGAACATCTCGGGAAGCAATTTGAATGTTATTCCTTGGTGTCGTATTACCATCATATCACAAACATTTGAATTAACCTTTCGACGCTTTATGTTCTAAGGCGTTCTGTTATGGTGCCATCAAACCCAGGTTCAACCCCTGGTCGGAGCGAAAAAGATTTTCAAATTGTAAAAAATTAGATAATAGGTAAATAATAGTGTAATAACAAATATGGTTGAAAAAAAAAAAGAAATTGGTTGACAATTTTTGTTCGCTTTTTAAATTTCTTCATTCAAATTAACTTCCAGGGCATAACTTCTAAAGCAATGCAAAAGATCCAAAAAGGGAGTACTTCCGTCCTATGACAAGCCCATGTAAAATTCATTGGAGATGATCCAAGTTTGCACTACTTCCGGATCACAGATTGGGGATCCAAACTACTTTTTTGGAAGCTCTTTTTTTGCTGGGTTATAATACCCTGTCCCACAGTGTGGCGCAGGGTATACAAATTATTATATTCTTTGAAATTTTCCTCAACCAAATGCAATTTTCTTTATTTTAAAGAAGCCTTATTTAAAAACCAATATCCTTAGGTTAGGTGGCAGCCCGATGTATCAGGCTCACTTAGACTATTCTGTCCATTGTGATAGCACATTGGTAAACTTCTCTCTAATCACTGAGTGCAACCCGATTCCATGTTAAGCTCAATGACAAGGGACCTCCATTTTATAGCCGAGTCCGAACGGCGTTCCACATTGCAGTGAAACCACTTAGAGAAGTTTTGAAACCCTCAGAAATGTCACAATTACTGAGGTGGAATAATCCACCGCTGAAAAACTTTTTGGTAGTCGGTCGAAGCAGGAATCGAACCCACGACCTTGTGTATGCAAGGCGGGCATGCTAACCATTGCACCACGGTGGCTCCCAATATCCTTAAGGGAATGTCAAAATCTTTGGAACCAATTAAAATGTTCTTTTGAATCTAGACAGAAAAAACGAATCTTTTATAAATTTCATTATGAACATTTAAGTTAAATCAAAACATTTGTTGTTTTCGACATCGATATTTATTCTCCATTTAGAATAATCTTTGTAAATTATACATATCATTGTAAAACAACCAGCACCTATATATGATAGATTCAACATTAAAAAAAAAATAATAAATTAAAAATTAAATAAACATTTGGTATTCGTTACAATTCTTTAGAAGAAGGAAGGTGGTAATGGATGAAGGCTCTTGACGTAATTGAATTCTCAACATGGAATCTCAGTTTCTTAATAGGAAATACCAACTGCTGGTGGTATTCTTCGCTTGTCTTGGAAAATTGCTTGCACCACATGAATCCGTAAGCATGATATATTGCTGAAGTGATACAACTCACCTGTGAAATTCATTATCATGTTATTTACACATTTAATATTTATTCGGTAATGTAAGCATACTTAAAAACGGGACAGGGAAAACATTGTAGAAAATGAGTGGAAAAGGCAGAGAGGTCAGATACTTTTCATAATGAATACTTAAAAAAAAAGAAATAGATACGGCCAAATGTTTGATCTGGTCAAATTTTAATCACCCAGGCATACTTGAATTTTCTTTGAAAACATTTCCTATTACTCGACTGTCATATATACAATATACAGTGAAACTCCAAGGGATCACATGGAAACATCGACCTACAAACATTATATTCGGCACAGAAATTATTTCTGGAAATCGGTCTTGATACCTTATACGTTCTCCTATTTGTGGACCTAAAATACCTCTAGTCCTCCCATTTCAAGCAAATAGGATAGAACTTGCAAAGTGTGTACAGCAAAGAAGTCTAATTGGTAGAACGGTCCATATGGGAGCAATACCAAAAAAAAGTCCAAAGTACACTACATGCGGAACACCTGTTTGTGGTCTTATAATATCCTAAGGTTTCCAATTCCAAGAAACTTAATCGGTGGGTCGATTTAAATGGGGACTACAGCGAGATTTGACTCATGTTGAAATACCCATACGCGTAAATCACGATTCACGATGTCATCGACGTGTTTCGAAGCACGACTATCGTATTTTGATCAATAGTCACGAGCTTTTTATACCCACCACCATAGCCCTCTAATGCCCCATTTTTTTGCCAGCTGATTACATTTTCAATGTTAACGACACAAAAGCAAGAGAACTAAGCAAGAACAATTTATACCGTAAAATTCAGCATATGCTGCAAAGCCTCTTGAATAGTTTCAAATAATTTTTATACCCTGCGCCACATGTCCGTCTGTCCGTCTGTCCGTCTGTCCGTCCGTCCGTCTGTCTGTGAACACATTTTTGTGATCAAAGTCTAGGTCGCAATTTAAGTCCAATCGCTTTCAAATTCGGCACAAGTTCCTAATTTGGGTCAGAATAGAGCCCTATTGTTTTTGGAAGAAATCGGTTCAGATTTAGATATAGCTCCCATATATATCTTTCGCCCGATATGCATTAATATGAACCCAGCATCCAGAGTTTTATACCGATTTGCTTGAAATTTTGTACAAACATAACACTTAGTCGTATAGCCAAGTGTGCAAAATTTTATTGTAATCGGTTCAGATTTAGATATAGCTCCCATATATATCTTTTGCCCGATATGGACTTATATGGCCCCAGAAGCCAGATTTTTGGCCGAATTTGGTTAAAAGTTTGCACTAGGAGTACAATTAGTAGTATAGTCAAGTGTGCAAAATTTGATTGAAATCGGTTCAGATTTAGATATAGCTCCCATATATATCTTTCGCCCGATATGGACTAATATGGTCCTAAAAGCCAGAGTTTTGGCCCAATTTGGTTGAATTTTTGCACAGGGAGTAGACTTAGCATTGTAGCTATGCGTACCAAATTCGGTTGAAATCGATTCAGATTTAGATATAGCGCCCATATATATGTTTCGCCCGATGTGCACTTATATGGACCCAGAAGCCAGAGTTTCATCCCGATTAGCTTGAAATTTTGCACAAGGAGTACAATTGGTAGTATAGTCATGTGTGCCAAATTTGATTGAAATCGGTTCAGATTTAGATATAGCTTCCATATATATTTTTCGCCCGATATGGGCTTATATGGCACCAGACGCCAGAGTTTTGGTCCAATTTGGTTGAAATTTTGCACTAGGAGTATAATTAGTAATATAGTCATGTGTGCCAAATTTGATTGAAATCGGTTCAGATTTAGATATAGCTCCCATATATATGTTTTTCTGATTTCGACAAAAATGGTCAAAATACCAACATTTGCCTTGTTAAATCGCCACTGCTTAGTCGAAAAGTTATAAAAATTACTCTAATTTTCCTAATCTAATACATATATATCGAGCGATAAATCATAAATAAACTTTTGCGATGTTTCATTAAAATTGCTTCAGATTTAAATGTTTCCCATATTTTTTTACTAAAATTGTATTCAACCCTAGTGCATTAGCCAACTTAAATTTTGAGTCTATAGATTTTGTAAAAGTCTATCAAATTCTGTCCAAATCGAGTGATATTTAAATGTATGTATTTGGGACAAACCTTTATATATAGGATGTGATATGGTATCGAAAATTTAGATCTACAAAGTGGTGCAGAGTATAATATAGTCGGCCCCGCCCGACTTTAGACTTTCCTTACTTGTTCTTTTTATTTTGCCCATTTTTGTTGTCTTAAGGTGTGTTTTACTAAAAGCTTCCTTATTAAATGAAGCCCGCCTAAAGGCATTAGAGGGATAGAATGGTGACGGGGGAATAATAAGTTTGTCATTCCGTTTGTAACACATCGAAATATCGATTTCCGACTATATAAAGTATATATATTCTTGATCAGGGAGAAATTCTAAGACGGTATAACGATGTCCGTCTGTCTGTCTGTCTGTTGTAATCACGCTACAGTCTTCAATAATGAAGCAATCGTGCTGAAATTTTGCACAAACTCGTCTTTTGTCTGCAAGCAGACAATATAGCCCATCAACTTCGAAGATGGGCTATATCGGTCCAGGTTTTGATATAGTCCCCATATAAACCGACCTCCCGTTTTGGGGTCTTGGGCTTATAGAAATCGTAGTTTTTATCCAATTTGCCTAAAATTTGAAATCGAGAGGTATTTTATGACCAAAAGAGGTGTGCCAAAAATGATGAGTATCGGTCCATGTTTTGGTATAGCTCCCATATAGACCGATCTCCCGATTTTACTTCCTGGGCTTATAGAAACCGCAGTTTTTATTCAATTTACCTGAAATTGGTAATCTATAGGTATTGTAGGACCACAAATACGTGTGCCAAAAATTGTGAGTATCGGTCCATGTTTTTGGTATAGCCCCCATATAAAACGACCTCCCGATTTGGGGTCTTGGGCTAATAGAAACCGTAGTTTTTATCCAATTTTTCTGAAATTGGAAATCTAGAAGTATTTTAGGACCATAAAGAGGTGTGCCGAAAATGGTGAGTATCGGTTCATATTTTGGTATAGCCCCCATATAGACCGATTTCCCGATTTTATTTCCTGGGCTTATAGAAACCGAAGTTTTTATCCTATTTGCCTGAAATTTGAAATCTAGAGGTATTTTCGGGTCATAAAGAGGTGTGCCGAAAACGACGAGTATCGGTCCATATTTTAGTATAGCCGCCATAAGAACGATCTCCTGATTTAACTCCTTGGGTTTCTAGCAGGGATCCGGAGCGGTCCATTTTTTTCGCTCCGCTCCGCTCCCGCTCCGGAGAAAAAAAAAACCGCTCCGCTCCTCGCTCCGCTCCGAGAAAAAAAAAATCGCTCCGCTCCGCTCCACGCTCCGCTCCGCTCCTCTTCGAGAAAATTATAGTACAAACATTGTATTATTTGTTCAATTGAGTTTTATTTTATTTAGAAAAATCGGGCGGTACATATATGGGAGCTATAGCTAAATCTGAACCGAATTCGATGATTTTTTGCACATATAGTTAGTGCTATAGAAGATTACATTTCGCCAACTTTGAGTAAGATCGGTTGATAAATAAGGGTTTTATGACCTAATTTGGCAAAATCGGGCGATACATATATATGGGACCTATATCTAAATCTTAACCGATTTCGATGAAATTTTCAGACATAAAGGGTGATACAGAAGATTATTTTGTGCTAATTTTGACGACGATCGGTTAGTAAAAAAGTGCAACGTGACCCCATTTGTCGAAATCGGGCAATACATATATATGGGAGCTATATCTAAATTTGATCCGATTTCTTCCAAATTCAATAACGTTCGTCCTTGCGCCCAAAAAAACTCCCTGTACCAAATTTCATCAAAATCGGTTAATAATTGCGACCGAAATCCTGTGAACAACAGACGGACGATAGGACGGACGCCAAGCGCTAGATCGACTCAGGAGGTGATTCTGAGTCGATCGGTATATATTTTATCGGGTCTAAAATCAATATTTCTTGTAGGCACATTTTTGGCAGATCAAACTTATTATACCCTAACCACTATGCCGTTTAGGGTATAATGACTTTAAAACAATGTGTTGAAATATTTTATTAATTTTGAAGATTTTTTCAGAAATATTAAATCCATTTTGACTTCATTAAAATGAAATTTGCATTCATGTTAGGATACACATTTTTATGTCGAATCACTTAGCTATAAGGACAAACAGACTTCATTGAAAAGTTTAGAGACTTTTAGACAAGGAAAAACTTTATTTCAGAGAAATACGTCTTCTATTCTAAGCAAAATTCGTATTCGTATTTTAAGCATGTGAAATATTTGGCCTCCCGACAATATTCTTTGCGGTGCACCATCTACTATTTAATATGTGATAGAAACCAAATTTATGAAAATGGACCAAAATGGACCAAATTCTGTTTGGTCTGACCATCGGACCAAATTTAAAAATTAGAAATCTTTTGGACCAATTTTGGTCCGATCGGACCAAAACGGCAACGCTGATTGGAATTGAAAGTCTATGCACAGAGTAGAAGTAACTACTCTCCGAAAGTTTTTTTTTTGTTTTGCAACAGACGTAGAGAAGAGGTTTTGTTATATTTGTAATGTGTGTGTGTGTATGTTTATGTTTGCAACAACCTCCATCGACATCAGTCCGTGGTATACCTACGAATATTCTTACTCAGATCTAGTGTTACCTAATTTCGCTTTTTTCCCCTTTATTGTATAATAAATGTATATGCGCACATTTCAACCAAAATTGAAACTATCCATAATTTTAATTAAATTTTCGAGAACTAATATCAGAAATAAGAGAATGCTAGGATATAGTACAATAGTAAAGCAAATGTGAATGAAAAAAAGCATGCCCGGTTCCAAAGATTTTGTCTTTACTTTAACAGTTTGGGTATTAATTCCGAGGAGCCACCGTGGTGCAATGGTTAGCATGCCCGCCTTGCATACACAAGGTCGTGGGTTCGATTCCTGCTGCGACCGAACACCAAAAAGTTTTTCAGCGGTGGATTATCCCACCTCAGTAATGCTGGTGACATTTCTGAGGGTTTCAAAGCTACTCTAAGTGGTTTCACTGGAATGTGGAACGCCGTTCGGACTCGGCTATAAAAAGGAGGTCCCTTGTCATTGAGCTTAACATGGAATCGGGCAGCACTCAGTGATAAGAGAGAAGTTCACCACTGTGGTATCACAATGGACTGAATAGTCTAAGTGAGCCTGATACTTCGGGCTGCCACACCTAACCTAACCTAACCTAACCATTAATTCCGAGCCAAAGAAGCGGAGAATACAAGTAAGGATACTTTACAGACGTAATTCTCTTTTAAATTTGGGGGTTATGTACTTGCTTCTAGGAAGCAAATGTTAATTTTTCATTTTTTTAGATTTTTTCGTCAGTTGTTATCAAAATCCTTTAAAAACGAGTTAACGAGTTATTTTTTTTTTCATATTAAGACTCGACTTCCAGTAGAAATTATGCTATGTTTCAAGTAAAAAGCGTCTTTAAAATAAAGTGTTGTCTTATTTTTTAACGATTTTTTGCTTTGTAGGCAAGATGCAAAAAGGAAACAAATTTAAAGACAATTTTATTAATTTTAAAGAATTTTTCTTAATTATTAAAGTCACGTTGACCTTACCTCAAAAATTTTATCTTTCATGTTATGATACACATTTTTAAGTAAAATCACTTAATTATAAGGACATTACAACTTCATTCAAAAGTTTACTGCCTTTTGGACAAGAAAAAAAACTTTATTTTAGAGAAATGTGCCTTCCATGTTAAGCAAATTTGCATTCTTATTCTAAGGACATGGAATCTTTGACTTCACGACAATATTTTTTTCAGTGTAGAAAACTAAAAAATTAAATAAATAAGATCGTTTAATTGCATTTATTTGACGTTCATTACAAACATCTTTGTAGTAATACGGGATGAAATTGATCGAAAGTACTGTTGTTACTTTTACAACACATACTAGATATATATTTTGACATTTGCCGTTTTTGAAAACAATTACTAAAAAACACGTTGTGTTTTCCCCAATGTACGTACGTACAAAAATACATATCGTACATTTTAAACGTTTACTCACACTACGCTAAGTACTAGCTAAATTTGAAATTACCTACACAGTGTAATTTCAAAGTTACACATTTCATTCAAGTAATATTTTATTCGGAGCGGAGCGGTTTTTCATTTGGAAACCGCTCCGCTCCCGCTCCGCTCCGGATTTTAGAAATGCCGCTCCCGCTCCGCTCCCGCTCCGGCAAAAAAAGGGCTTGCTCCGCTCCGCTCCACGCTCCGCTCCGCTCCGCTCCGGATCCCTGGTTTCTAGAAACCGTAGTTTTTATCTGATTTGCCTGAAATTGTAAATATTCTGGTATTTTAGGCTCACAAAAATGTGTATCGGATTAAGTTTTTATCGGTCCATTTGGTAATGCCTCCATATAGACCTACTTCACTTCTTGAGGGTGTAGAGGGGGCACTGATCATGAAAATTGCTTGAAACTCAATGTAAAATTTCCAGATTTTACTTCTACAGATTTAAGATTTCAAATCAAGACGTTATTTTACAATTTTCTTGCACACTTACAAGAGATGTTAATGCTTCCTCTAAAACTCAAACAAAAATGGTTCTTATAAATCCAGAATCTGATATAGTCCTCATAGGTGAAATCTTTAAATTTATCTTCGGGAAGTGTCCTCAAGCCCTCCTGAAATTTCAAAGGAAGCCCTAATATTTGGTTCATGGTGGTGGGTATTTAAGATTCGGCCCGGCCGAACTTAGTGCTGTATATACTTGTTTTAAGCGATTGACAAATTTGTGTGAATTCAAAGCAAAAAAAAAAAAAATTTTGGCTGTCAATTGTTCATGCAATATTGAATTATACTGGTCACATGAAGACTTTTACGAAATTCGTCTGGGAGTAAAGAGCGACCTCGAATGAATTGAATAAACCATCGATAAGCAATGGTACTTGATGGAGTTTCAATGCCAAAAATTGACTTAAGTTCATTTTTTTATTAATCTTGTATGCTGCTGTAAGCAAAACAAATAGCACTCAAACAATTTGAGTACGTATAACCTCGAAAATGCCCAGCTTTACGTTGGGGTTCTCATTTGACGGATTCAAAGGTGGGAAAATTCACCACTGAAAAACTGTTTGGTGTTCGGGCGAAGCAGGAATAGAACCCGCTACCTTGTGTATGCAAGACTGGTATGCTAACCATTGCACCACGGTGGCTCCCTAAGACCCACAATCGAATGAAAATTTAACTCTTAAAATGCTTTCAGATTTATCTCAGGTTATGAGATAAACATTTTATTTATATGTGAATTTTTCCAAAGTAGCTCTACCCAGGAATAAAGTAAAAGAGCAATATTCACAAAAAAAACACATATACACACAATAAATATTCGCTTTAAAATAAACATACATACCCTCTATTTTAATTTTCTATCACCGTTTTGGTGTTGTTTTTGTGGTTTTTAAATCAGAAATTTATCAAAACCACAAATGCTAATGATATTTTCCGGTACAAACGGCAGTAGATCTGAGAGACACATAAACGCAAACTTCATGATATTTTGTTGCCTGAGACCTTTGATTCCTTAGTTTTTTTATGACAACCTGCGTCTTCTTCTACATTATCTTTGTCAGATTGTATAACTAGCATTTCCCAATCCCGCCAAATAACAGGCAACCGTCGTATTTCTTAACGAAAGGGACTGAGTTTCTCAGTGAGCTTGAGATAATTCACCGTAATCGAATGGAACTAAGTTCATTTTCCCAGTACGTCATTTTTATTTTTTTACGCACCATATTTCGATCATAATTATAAGTTATAGGTTATTGATTTTTGAAGAAATCGGTTCAGATTTAGATATAGCTCCCATATATATATTTCGCCCGATATGGACTTATATGGCCCCAGAAGCCAGAGTTTTACCCTAATTTGCTTAAAATTTTGCACAAGAAGAACAATTAATACTATAGTCAAGTGTGCCAAATTTTATTGAAATCGGTTCAGATTTAGATATAACTCCCATATATATGTTTTTCTGATTTTGACAAAAATTGTCAAAATACCAACATTTTCCTTGTAAAATCGCCACTACTTAGTTAAAAAGTTGTAAAAATGACTCTAATTTTCCTAAACTTCTAATACATGTATATAGAGCGATAAATCATAAATAAACTTTTGCGAAGTTTCCTTAAAATTGCTTCAAATTTAAATATTTCCCATATTTATACCCTTCACCACTACTGTGGTACAGGGTAAATAATTTTGTGCATTTGTATATAACACCAAGAAATAGTGGTCATAGACCCATCTTTTAGTATACCGATCGGCTTAGAATTAAATTCTGAGTCGATTTAGCGATGTCCGTCTGTCTGTCTGTATATGTAATTTAGTGCAAAGTACAGCTCGCAATTTAAGTCCGATCGTCCTCAAATTTGGCATAGGGCCGTTTCTTGAGACAGAGACAATCGCTATTGGTTTTGGAAAAAATCGGTTCAGATTTAGATATAGCTGCCATATATATTTATTCACGATGTGGTCATAGTTAGCGTGTTTATCAACCAATTTTCCTGAAATACCGTACATCCAAATATTTTATGAATCTGGAAAATCTTGCAAAATATCAGCCAAATCGGTTCAGATTTAGATATAGCTCCCATATATATCTTTCGTCCGATTTACACTCATATGACCACAGAGGCCAAAGTTTACTACCGATCTTCGTGAAATTTTGCACAGAGGGTAGCATTGACATTCTACCAATGCTTGGTTGAAATCGGTTCAAATTTAGATATAGATCCCATATATATATCTTTCGCCCGATTTGAACTTATATGGCCACAAAAGCCCGAGTTTTGCTGTTATTTGCTTCAAATTTTGCACAAGGGGTACGTTTAATAGTATCGTTAAGTATGTCAAATTTTGATAAAATCGGTTCATATTTAGATATAGCTCACATATATATCTTTCGCCCGATTTGGACTTATATGGTCTCAAAAGCCAGAGTTTTGCCCTGACTTACTTCAAATTTTGCACAAGCGGTACTTTTAACGATACTATTGTATGTGTCAAATATTGTCAAAATCGATTCAGATTTAGATATAGCTCCCATATATATATTTCGTCCGATTTGAACTTATATGGCCTCAAAATCCAGGGTTTTGACGTGATTTGTTTCAAATTTCGCACAAGGAGTACGTTTAGTAGTATAGGTAATTGTGGGAAATTTGGTTGAAATCGGTTCAGATTTAGATATGGCTCCCATATATATCTCCCGTCCGATTTGCCTCAAAATCCCGGGTTTTGCCGTGATTTGCTTCAAATTTCGCACAAGGAGTACGTTTAGTAGTATAAGTAATTGTGGCAAATTTGGTTGAAATCGGTTCAGATTTAGATATGGCTCCCATATATATCTCCCGTCCGATTTGCACTCATATGACCAGGTGGGCCAAAGTTACGTGAAATTTCGCATAGATAGCAGAATTATTATTCTAACTATGCAAGTCAAATTTAGTCAAAATTGGCTCAGATTTTATATAGCTCCCATATATACGTACACCAGAGTTGGGGAAATATGGTAGACTGTGTCATATTTTAGACCAATTTTCAATAGGATTTTCCTCCAATTGACTGGATAGTTTCTTCAGAGAATACAAATATGGCTAAAATTCTCACACTTTACACAAAATTCTGTGATGATTTCCCCATATCTTAGCCATATCCTACACACTGCAATGCCAAAATTTCCACAGAACGGATGAGTTTTAAATAAGGCTCCAAGTCGCCCGACTAGACCAAATAATATATCACAACCCACACTTGAGCACATATCTTGGCGAGATCTAACCAATATCCTTGTAAAATCGCCACTGCTGAGTAGCAAAAATTGTAAACATTACTCTAATTGTCCTATATCTCGAATACATAGGTATCTCCTGAAAAATCATAAATCTCTTTTGTACAATTGCATTAAAATCTCTCTCGCTTCATATTTTCCATATTTTTTTTTACTAACATTGTGTTTCATCCCAGGGCGTTAGCCGATTTAAATTTTAATTCTAGAGTTTTTGTAGAAGTACAAAAAACTGTTTCCATTAAAAGTATTTGTATCTGGAAATGCAAACTTTTATATAGCTCCCTGCAAATTTTAAGTAGTTGAGATAGTAACACAAATGTTTGTCTACATAGTGGTGAAGGGTATAATATAGTCGGCTCCGCCCGACTTTAGACTTTACTTACTTGTTTTTTACTAACATTGTGTTCCACCGTAGTGCATTAGCCGACTTAAATTTTGAGTCTATAGATTTTGTTGAAGTCTATTAAATTCTGTCCAGATCGAGTGATATTTAAATGTATGTATTTGGGACAAACCTTTATATATAGCCCCCAACACATTTAACGGATGTGATATGGTATCGATATGGTGATATGGTATGTATTTGGGACAAACCTTTATATATAGCCCCCAACACATTTAACGGATGTGATATGGTATCGAAAATTTAGGTCTACAAAGTGGTGCAGGGTATAATATAGTCGGCCCGCCCGACTTTAGACTTTCCTTACTTGTTTTTTACTAACATTGTGTTCCACCGTAGTGCATTAGCTGACTTAAATTTTGAGTCTATAGATTTTGTTGAAGTCTATCAAATTCTGTCCAGATCGAGTGATATTTAAATGTATGTATTTGAGACAAACCTTTATATATAGCACCCAACACATTTGACGGATGTGAAATGGTATCGAAAATTTAGGTCCAGGGGATTAGACTGAAATTTTTTCATTTCATTTCATTTTCATTTCATTTATTTATTTTGGTTTCCTAATACAAAAGATATATATCTTATAATGAGTATTAGAATCAATAATGTTATAATAAATATTCCAGAGACGAGTCGCATATATATAAAACTGCCGCTCAGATAACTGACTTCTATGTCGAGTCTGTATCAAATTGTTACCACGGTTGGATCTAGCGAATGTTAATCGTTCGTAGAGGTATGATGGTTCCTTTGTGTGTATAATTTTTTTGGAGGAATGACAGAGTTCTGAGTTGAACGTATTTGTCAAACGGGATACCAAAAATTTTGTTCGCAAAAAGTGTCACACTATCGTAACGTTTCAATCCGAAGACATAGCGGGCAATATTGTTGAACTGTTGAAATTTTAAGTCTACAGTTTTTTGGAAGTCTAACAAATTTTGTCCAGGTGGAGTCAGATTTAAATGCATGTATACGGGAACAGAAACCTTTATATATTGCATCCAACACATTTGACGGATTTGATATGGCGAAAAGGTGGATCAACAAAATGGTGCAGGGTATAATATAGTCGGCCCGCCCGCTTTTAGACTTATTTGTTTTTGATACTACTTAACGCAATAATTTAATAATTAAATTTTAAGAGTTCAGTTACATATCACAACTTTTTACCTTAAACATAATTTGTAAACTTTGAATAATTCTTGGTAACTAAATAACAAATGAAACGGGGAAAATTAATAAACGAAACACGACGTGTACCTTCCAGAGAATAGTGTCAAAAGAGTAAAAAGTTATTTCGAACATAATAAATAATTATTTTGTACTTAAATATAAATTTTATATGACACATTGCAATGCTAAGCCCACGTTTTGCCCTAAAAGTTTGTGTACGCTATAATTTATTCAACGCCAACCTAATTATCCCCTTGAACAATTCAAATTACATAGTAAACAGTGGAATTCATTTAACGACTTCATGGATATGCCTGCATATTGGACACCCATACGTATACGTATGCAATTGCTACCAAAAATCCCACATACGCTCCATGGTACTGCGAACCAATATCGTTATGCTCGTTTTGGGTATTTTAATTTTATTTCACGCTATGCAAAAACTAAATGATTTCCATTAAATGTGAATGACAAAAAAATCTATCAATAGCATTTCTCTATCAAAGGCATCATTGGATTCTCGTTAAAAAGCCAAATTTACATTGGTCTCTATATACATATCATCACTGTATACAGAGTTTGTAGTAAATCAATTAATCTCAATAACGAAAAGAAAATAAATAAAATAAAATCCCATTACTGCAATCAACAACTTCCCACTATGGTGAACAAAGATATCTGATGCAGTGCAAAATAACCTCGAGATGTTTTTTCCTCCAGTTATCTGCATTATTGAACATTTTTTTATACCAAAGTTTTCCACAAATAGAAATGTGCGAGACATATAATCTCAACTACAAATTGCTTTATTGATTTAAATGACTATAACATTTTAATCAAGTCGGATTGATGCATCTATTAGGGAAAATATTTTGTTTGTTTTTTGCTTAAAGAAACACTGAAAAAAAAAATATTTACCAAATATAAATTTTGAGACACGCAATCTACTAAATTTTCTTCGAAATTCAAAAAAAAAAGAAAAAATATACATTTTTTTAAATTTAAACCATCCACAATCGAATTACTTGGGTTGCTGTATCTCTTGCCGATGGCAAGGTATCTTAAAATTTTTCAACACCTTCTTCTAAATTGCAAGGTAGTCCATATATGGTATATATTAAACTAAAAAAGGCCGATTAAATACGTAAACAATTTTGACAAAATTTTCCATAAAAATAAAATTTTGACAAAATTTTCTATAGAAATAAATTTTTGGTAGATTATTTTTGGCTCGAGTGGCAACCATGATTATGAACCGATATGGACCAATATTTGTGTGATTGAGGATCGGCTATATATAACTATAGACCAATATGGACCAATTTTGGCATGTTTTTAGCGGCCACATACTAACACCACGTTGCAAATTTCATCCGGATCGAATGAATTTTGCGTATCCAAGTGGCTCCGGAGATAAAATCTGGGGAATGGTTTATATGGGGCCTATATATAATTATGTACCGATATGGACAAATTTTTGCATGATTGTTAGATACCATATACTAACACCACGTACCAAATTTCAACCGGATCAGATGAATTTTGCTCCTCTAAGAGGCTCCGTAGGTCAAATCTGGGGATCGGTTTATATGGGGGCTATATATAATTATGGACCGATATGGACCAATTTTTGCATGATTGTTAAAGACCATATACTTACACCATGTACCAAATTTCAGCCAGATCGGATGAAATATGCTACACTTATAGGCACCGCAAGCCATATCTGGGGGTCCGTTTATATGGGGGCTATGCGTAAAAGTGGTCCGATATGGCCCATTTGTAGTACCTTCCGACCTACATCAATAGCAACTACTTGTGCCAAGTTTGAAGTCGATAGCTTGTGTCGTTCTGCAGTTAGCGTGATTGCAACAGACGGATGGGCGGACGGACATGCTAACATATATACTTTATGGGGTCTTAGAGCAATATTTCGATGTGTTACAATGGTGGAGGGTATAAAAAACTTATGGGCGCCAAATCATTGAAATATTATTTTTTTTTATTATTTTTGAGATCTGTAGTTGTGTAGTTGGCGTTGAACTTATTCCTACGATCAATTAAAATGAAACCTCTGAAAGATGGACACCCACGGTCGCCTAAATTTTGTCCATCTTTGAGAGCTCTCCAGATACGAGAAGTTCATTTTAATGTGCTAATATAGGAAATGTCCCCAGACAACTGTCCATATTTGGGAGGTGTTCGGTTTTCAGAGTGTCCAAGTTTGAGAGGTTTCACTGTAAATATATACCAACGTTTAGATCATATTATATGACCCATATTTGGTAAAAAGAAAATTTCACCGATCTGTAGGGAAATTTCATAAAAAAAATCATAGAAAGTCGATAAACTTTTCATTGAAGTCGTATTGTCGTCAAAATTAAATGATTTAACTTCCAAATGGGTATCATAGCATGAAAGAAAACATTTTTGGGCTAAGGTCAACTCGAATCTAATAATTCAGAAAAAATCTTTAAAATTAATGAAATTGTCTTTAAATTTGTTGTCTTTTTGCATCTTGACTACAAAGCAAAAAATCGTTCAAAAATAGGACATGTTTTTCAACACTTTATGTTAAAGACGTTTTTTACTTGAAACTTATCATCATTTCTACTGGCAGTCGAGAATGAATTTGGAAAATAAAGTTACCTTTAACTCGTTTTTGAAGGACTTTGATATGAAGAAACAAGTATATACGGCCGTAAGTTCGGCCAGGCCGAAGCTTATGTACCCTCCATCATGGATTGCGTAGAAACTTCTTCTAAACACTGCCATGCACAATCGAATTACTTAAGTTGCGGTAACGCTTGCCGATGGCGAGGTAACTTAAAACCTCCTAACACCATCTTCTAAATTGTATGTAAGTCCATACGTGGTATATATTAAATCAAAAAAGATCGATCCAATACGTATATAATTCAGTTTGACAAAGTAGACATAAAATTTTGACACAATTTTCTACAGAAATAAAATTTTAACAAAATTTTCTATGGAAATAAAATTTTCACAAAATTTTCTATAGAAAAAAAATTTTGACAAAATTTTCTATAGAAATAAAATCTTGGTAGATTATTTTTGGCTCGAGTGGCAACCATGATTATGAACCGAATAAAATTTTAACAAAATTTTCTCTAGAAATAAAATTTTGCCACTAGAGCCAAAAATAGTCTACCAAAATTTTATGGTAGACTATTTTTGGCTCTAGTGGCAACCATGATTATGAACCGATATGGACCAATTTTTGTGTGATTGGACCATTTTTGGTATGGTTGTTAGCGACCATATACTAACACCACGTTCCTAATTTGAACCGGATCGGATGAATTTTGCTCCTCCAAGAGGCTCCGGAGGTCAAATCTGGAGAACGTTTTATATGGGGGCTATATATAATTATGGACCGATATGGACCAATTCTGGCACGCTTGTTAAAGATCATATACTAACACCATGTTCCAAATTACAACCGGATTGAATGAAATTTGCTTCTCTTGGAGACTTCGCAAGCCAAATCTGGGGATCGGTTTATATGGGGGCTATATATAATTATGAACCGACGTGGACAAATTTTTGCATGGTTGTTAGATACCATATACCAATATCATGTACCAAATTTCAGCCGGATCGGATGCAATTTGTTTCTCTTTGAGGCTTCGCAAGCCAAATCTGGAGATCGGTTTATATGGGGTCCATATATAATTATGGACCGATGTGGACCAATTTTTGCATGGTTGTTAGGGACCATATACCAACATCATGTACCGAATTTCAGCCGGATCGGATGAAATTTGCTTCTCCTTGAGGCTCCGCAAGCCAAATCTGGGGATCGGTTTATATGGGGGCTATATATAATTATGGATCGATGTGGACCAATTTTGCATGATTGTTAGAGACCATATACCAACACCATGTACCAAATTTCAGCCGGATCGGATGAAATATGCTTCTCTTAGAGGCTCCACAAGCCATATCTGGGCATCGGTTTATATGGGGGCTATATATAATTATGGACCGATGTGGACGAATTTTTGCATGGTTGTTAGAGACCATATACCAACACCATGTACCAAATTCCAGCCGGATCGGATGAAATATGCTTCTGTTAGAGGATCCACAAGCCAAATCTGAGGGTCCCTTTTATGGGGGCTATACGTAAAAGTGGACCGATATGACCCATTTTCAATACCATCCGACCTACATCGATAACAACTACTTGTGCCAAGTTTCAAGTCGATAGCTTGTTTCGTTCGGAAGTTAGCGTGATTTCAACAGACGGAAGGACGGACGGACATGCTTAGGTCGACTCAGAATTTCACCACGACCCAGAATATATATGATGGAGGGTATAAAAAAGGTGGTATCGAAATTCCCGTTGGTGAGTGTGCAAAATACATTGGGGTTATATTGGACAGGAGACTGAACTTAATGCTAAGAAAGGACGAGAAAATCCACGGTTACCCTGTACTCGTGCAAAAGGCAATAGGGAAAATGTGGGGACTAAACCCGAAAAGTGTGAACATTCCTGAGAATTGAAACTTCTTCGCACATACCATCGTTTTGGATATCATCGAATTCGCAGCCTAGCTGACGCGACTAAAATATTTTCAGTTTGCGACTTTTGTTACTTTTTCTACATTTACGACGCGTATGTGACGTTTACGACGTTTACAACTTTGCGACAGTCGCAAACCTAAAAAATTTTGATACAGACCATCTCTGATTGTACAGTGAGAAGAATTTAGAGAGATTTTTTAACTAACTCGACACTTTAAAACAGTAAAAAAAACAACAATGGAATTACCGTTATAGCTCAGTAATGGAGTCAGACAATTTTTCGACCCACTGTGCAATAATATATATTATAACCACTATATACGTACAGCGGCTGAAATATTTGATGATTTATACAAGAGTATCATGCATGTGCATATTTCTCTGCTTTTCAACATACACGCACACTTTCACATTCACGACTCAATTTCTTAGCAGCTTGTGTGTGCGTGACATTTCACAATTCGGCTTTACATTAAAAGTCAAGAACAACTACTCGACATATATCGTGTCAAAATTTGAGGCGACAAACAAGGAATGTATGTTACACACACACACATTCTTATAAAAAATCATGCGAAGACATACTCTTGCATTTACTCTTAGTTATAGATAGAGTATGGTTTTATCCCCCACTCCCATTCTTTTTGTAAAAAAATAAATTCAACAAACAAGAATTATTTTCATTCATATTCGCAATTTGGTTTCCAATGAAATGGGTAGATATCAAGATAATATTTTTTTATATTCGTGGACGGTATGTTAAGATTTATGCAGCTCTCCACATCCATTTATGTAGTCAGTCATCGTGATCCAATTGCTTATCGCTACAAGAGGTTTTTTCATTTCCTACGAAAATTTACATATATTTGCACATTAATAGATATTTTCAGGACAAACTTATACTCTGGAAGATACTTAATATAATTTTTTTGCCGAAAATCCAATTTATTTACATAGAAAATAATTTAAAATATTAAAATATTCAACTCGAGTTTAAGAGACTGAATCGATTGAAATAGAACAAAAAATTAATGAAATTCTAAAAAATATCTATACCATGTTACACATACAGTCAACCAAAAAAAAAAAAGTATATACGGCCGTAAGTTCGGCCAGGCCGAATCTTATGTACCCTCCACCATGGATTGCGTAGGAACTTCTACTAAAGGCTGTCATCCACAATCGAATTACTTGGGTTGGGATAACACTTGCCGATGGCAAGGTATCGTAAAACTTTTTAACACTGTCTTCTAAATTGTAAGTTAGTCCATATTAAACAAAAAAAAAGGCCGATTAAATACGTATATAATTCAGTTTGACAAAATTTTCTATAGAAATAAAATTTTGACAAAATTTTCTATAGAAATAAAAACTTGACAAAATTTTCTATAGAAATAAAATGTTGACAAAATTTTCTATAGAAATAAAAACTTGACAAAATTTTCTATAGAAATAAAATGTTGACAAAATTTTCTATGGAAGTAAAATGTTGACAAAATTTTCTATAGCAATAAAATTTTGATAAAATTTTCTATAGAAATAAAATGTTGACAAAATTTTCTATAGAAATAAAATGTTGACAAAATGTTCTATAGAAATAAAATGTTGACAAAATTTTCAATAGAAATAAAATTTTGACAAAATTTTCTATGGAAATAAAATGTTGACAAACATTGCTATAGAAAGAAACTTTTTACAAAACTTTCTATAGAAATGAAATTTTGACAAAACTTTCTATAGTAATAAAATCTGACAATTTTTACATGGCTGTTAGAGGCCATATACTAACGAAATGTACCAAATTTCAACCGCATCGGATGAGTTTTGCTCCTCCAAGAGGCTCCGGAGGTCAAATCTGTGGATCGGTTTATATGGGAGCTATATACAATTATGGACCGATATGGACCAATTTTTGCATGGTTGTTAGAGACCATATACTAACACCACGTACTAAATTTCAATTGGATCGGATGAATTTTGCTCATCCAAGAGGCTCCAGAGTTCAAATCTGGGGATCGGTTTATATGGGAGCTATATATAATTATGGACCGATATGGACCAATTTTTGCATGCTTGTTAGAGACCGTATACTAACATCAGGTACCCAATTTCAAACGGATCGGATGAATTTTGCCCCTCCAAGAGGCTCCGGAGGTCAAATCTGGGGATCGGTTTATATGGGAGCTATATATAATTATGGACCGATATGGACCAGTTTTTGCATGGTTGTTAGAGTGAGTAATATTTTACTCACGCTCACACACACTCACGACGGAAAAATCTTACTCACGCACGATTTTTTTTGGTAGGTCTCACGCTCACGCACACTCACGAAAAGTGAGTGACTCACGAATAATTTTATGAGTAATTTGCCTGAGGTACGTGTCTGAAATCATAGCCTTAGCTTATATTTGAAGCCTTTTTATACCCTCCACCATAGGATGGGGGTATATTAACTTTGTCATTCCATTTGTAACACATCGAAATATTGCTCTAAGACCCCATAAAGTATATATATTCTGGGTCGTGGTGAAATTCTGAGTCGATCTAAGCATGTCCGTCCGTCTGTCCGTCCGTCCGTCTGTTTGGCTGTCCGTCCGTCTGTGGAAATCACGCTAACTTCCGAACGAAACAAGCTATCGACTTGAAAATTGGCACAAGTAGTTGTTATTAATGTAGGTCGGATGGTATTGAAAATGGGCCATATCGGACCACGTTTACGTATAGCCCCCATATAAACCGATCCCCAAATTTGGCTTGGGGAGCCTCCCGGAGCAGCAAAATTCATCCGATCCGGTTGAAATTTGGTACGTGGTCTTAGTATACGGTTTTTAACAACCATGCAAAAATTGGTCCATATCGGTCCATAATTATATATAGCCCCCATATAAACCGATCCCCAGATTTGACCTCCGGAGCCTCTTGGAGGGACAAAATTCATCCGATCCGGTTGAAATTTGGTACCTGATGTTAGTTTACGGCCTCTAATAACCATGCAAAAATTGGTCCATATTGGTCCATAATTATATATAGACCCCATATAAACCGATCCCCAGATTTGACCTCCGGAGCCTCTTGAAAGAGCAAAATTCATCCGATCCAGTTGAAATTTGGTACATGGTGTTAGTATATGGTCTCTAACAACCATGCAAAAATTGGTCCATATCGTTCCATAATTATATATAGTTCCCATATAAACCGTCCCCAGATTTGACGTCCGGAACCTCTTGGAGGAGCAAAAGTCATCCGATACGGTTGAAATTTGGTACATTTTGTCAATATATGGCCTCTAACAGCCATGTAAAAATTGGTCCATATCGGTCTTTAGTTATATATAGCCGATGACTTATTACACAAAAATTGGTCCATATCGCCAAAAATAATCTACCAAAACTTTATTTCCATAGAAAATTTTATCAAATTTTATTACTATAGAAAGTTTTGTCAAAATTTCATTTCTATAGAAAGTTTTGTCAAAAGTTTATTTCTATACAAATGTTTGTCAAAATTTTATTTCTATAGAAAATTTTTTAATCTACCAAAACTTTATTTCCATAGAAAATTTTGTCAAATTTTATTACTATAGAAAGTTTTGTTAAAATTTCATTTCTATAGAAAGTTTTGTCAAAAGTTTATTTCTATAGAAATGTTTGTCAAAATTTTATTTCTATAGAAAATTTTGTAAAAAATTTATTTCTGTAGAAAATTTTGTCAACATTTTATTTCTATACAAAATTTTGTCAAAATTTTATTTCTATACAAAATTTTGTCAACATTTTATTTTCTATAGAAAATTTCTATAGAAATTTTTGTCAAAATTGTGTTGCTATAGAAAATTTTGTCAACATTTTACTTCCATAGAAAATTTTGTCAACATTTTATTTCTATAGAAAATTTTGTCAAGTTTTTATTTCTATAGAAAATTTTGTCAAATTTTTATTGCTATAGAAAATTTTGTCAAAATTTTATTTCTATAGAAAATTTTGTCAAGGTTTCATTTCTATAGAAAATTTTGTCAAAATTTTATTTCTATAGAAAATTTTGTCAAACTAGATTATATACGTATTTAATCGGCCTTTTTTTGTTTAATATATACCCCGTATGGGCTAACTTACAATTTAGAAGACAGTGTTAAAAAGTTTTACGATACCTTGCCATCGGTAAGTGTTATCGCAACCCAAGTAATTCGATTGTGGATGACAGCCTTTAGTAGAAGTTCCTACGCAATCCATGGTGGAGGGTACATAAGATTCGGCCTGGCCGAACTTACGGCCGTATATACTTGTTTAATTTAGCTTGACAGCATTCGCTGTGAGTTTCTGCAGAAATTTGTGAAAGTTAACCCTCGGTCAAGCCTATTTTCTTAGGTGGTATCGATATTCCCGTTGGTGAGTGTGCAAAATACCTTGGGGTTATATTGGACAGGAGACTGAACTTAAAGCTAAGAAAGGACGAGAAAATCCACGGTTATCCTGTACTCGTGCAGAAGGCAATAGGGAAAATGTGGGGACTAAAACCTTCTCTTCGCACATACCATCGTCTTAGATATCATCGAATTTGCTGCCTAGCTGACGCGACTATAGTATTTTGAATTTGCGACTTTTGTTACTTTTCCAACATTTACGACACGTATGTGACGTTTACGACGTTTACAACTTTGCGACAGTCGCAAACCTAAAAAAGTTTGATACAGACCATCTCTGCTCAGAATTTCACCACGACCCAGAATATATATACCTTATGGGGTCTTAGAGCAATATTTCGATGTGTTACAAACGGAATGAGAGTATAAAAATATTTTAATTTGGATTATAACTGCATTAAGAATCTAGATTTATTTTTATTTACAAAAATTTTTGTTCTTTCAATATTTAAATTATAAAAAATTAAAAAAGGCACATTTTTTGAGGAACACATTTAGCACAGGTAGTTCAAATATATTTTTTTTTTTTTGGTACATTGGCTACTTTTTGGACATTCCATTTTGTTCGATTACAGCGTCAAGCAGTCTAGACAATGAACGGACTAATTTTTGATTTTATTTGTACCTATATTCTCCCATTCTTCCTTAACACAGTACCAAATTTCATCAAAATGGGTTAATAATAGTGGCCTGAATATTGCGAACAAAAAATACATGGTCAGGCAGACGGACACCAAGGGCTATAGCGACTCAGGAGGTCATTCTGAGTCGAATCTGTGCCAAATTTCAGGACAATAGTGCCATTATTGAAAGATGTAGCGTGATTACAACAGACAGAGAGACGGACAGACGGACAGACGAACATGCTTATATCGTCTTAGAATTTCTCCCTGATCAAGAATATATATACTTTATATAGTCGGAAATCGATATTTGGATGTGTTACAAACGGAATAATAAACGGAAATATTATACCCCCGTCACCATTCTATGGTGGTGGGTATAAAAAAGATGCAAGATTTTTAACCCTCTAATGCCCCAATTTTTTGCCAGCTGATTAAATTTTCAATGTTAACGACACAAAAGCAAGAGAACTGAACAAGAAAAATGTATACGGTAAAATTCAGCATATGCTGCAAAGCATCTTGAATAGTTTCAAATAAGTTTTCTTTTTATTTTGCCCATTTTTGTTGTCTCAAGGTGTGTTTTACTAAAAGCTACCTTATTAACCATTAGAGGGTTAATCCACAAATTCAATATGTCTGTTAATTCTTTCTTATAATAAAATATTTTCTCTTACTCTAAGGAAAATTTGTCTTGCTTTAACGGTAGGAGGTAAAGTTCTCGGATTCGTATAAACAATCAAAAACTGGAAATTATAATTTTGTTTCCACAGCTTATAAAGATTCTTTTTGAGTTATAAATTCTTTATTTAAAAAAAAAATAATTTGTATTGTGTAAATTATGTGCATTATTTAAAAAAAAACATTTTCAGTGTACTTTGCATTTCCTGTTTTGCCACTTATGTTGAATATGTAAATTAATTTGCCCATACATACTTTATACCTCCAATTGGTTAAATAAATGCAATAATTAACTTTTAAATGCCCACAAACAATGTCCAGATATATTTCTTTTCGAAATTAACACTGGTTTAAAGGCGATTCAAATTAAATGACCACCATAAATTAAAAATTAATTACCAACACAGGCCAAATGTTATTGTACTCGTCAGCCGGTGGCGAAAGAAAAACACACACACACACATCTATCACAAATATAATAATGGTCATGTTTTTGTGCATATGATATTTTAATGTTAGTAAGAACTAAAAAGGTGAATTTGTTTTCATATTAAACAATTTTTGATTTATTCTTCTAAGACAATTTCATAATTTTCTACTTAATCATCTACCCAATAATAACAGAATAACAGAACAGTGAATTGGATCGCCAACTTATGATCTGGAAAGAGCAACAATTTAATTTTTTTTCAATGACTTGTCATAGGACGTAAATACTCCTGTTTCGGATTCTTAGTATTACTTTAGAAGCTATGCGTCCACAGAAAAAATAATATCCAATTAAGGGACGTAATCATAATAATCTTTAAACTAAATTAAATATTTTATATATTAGAATTAAGATAAAACCGCTTCAAATATAGGCTACGACTTATTTTGAGGGTCTTGTATCTTTGGAGAATACGGTGGGTGGGGAAGCAATTCGAAGCCCAATTCATGAATTTTTGCCATCGTTCTCAATAACTTGTGGCACGGTGCGTTGTCTTGGTGGAACAACACTTTTTTCTTCTTCATATGGGGCCGTTTTGCCGCGATTTCGACCTTCAAACGCTCCAATAACGCCATATAATAGTCACTGTTGATGGGATTTCCCTTCTCAAGATAATACCATGCGCATCCCAAAAAACAGAGGCCATTACATTGCCAGCGGACTTTTGAGTCTTTCCACGCTTCGGAGACTGTTCACCGGTCGCTGTCCACTCAGCCGACTGTCGATTGGACTCAGGAGTGTAGTGATGGAGCCATGTTTCATCCATTGTCACATATCGACGGAAAAACTCGGGTTTAATACGAGTTAACAGCTGCAAACACCGCTAAGAATCATCAACACGTTGTTGTTTTGGGTCAAATGTGAGATCGCGCGGCGCCCATTTTGCACAGAGCTTCGGCATATCCAAATATTGATGAATGATATGACCAACACGTTCCTTTGATATCTTTAAGGCCTCTGCTATATCGATCAACTTTATTTTACGGTCATTCAAAATCATTTTGTGGATTTTTTGATGTTTTCGTCGGTAACCACCTCTTTCGGGCGTCCACTGCGTTCACCGTCCTCCGTGCTCATTTCACCACGCTTGAATTTGGCAAACCAATCAATTATTGTTGATTTCCCTGGGGCAGAGTCCGGAAACTCATTATCAAGCCAAGTTTTTGCTTCACCGTATGTTCTCCCTTCAGAAAACAGTATTTCATCAAAACACGAAATTCTTTTTTTCCATTTTTTTTTTTCACAATAACAAAAGTTGATTCACAAAAGACGCTCTATCTCACCAACTAATTGACTTACAGACTTTGAAGGTTGGTACTATATAAATATAATATGCATTTAATACTAGCGACGCCATCTATGTGTCAGACCGGGGACTTATCAGCCAACCTGTTAGGTCGCTCAAAATTGATTTATTTTACAGAACACGCATCTTTGGTTCGTAGTCAATACCGAAATCTTTAAGGGAAGATCAAAATTTGGATCCAAGTAAGAGAGTTCTCTGCTCTTATAAAATTATAAAAAAAGATATTTCATATAAAAGAGAAATAAATAATAATAAAATAAATAGTTGTTTCCTTAATTAAAATTTTTAAATAAGTCTAAACCTATATTTGTATACCCTCCACCATAAGATGGGGGGTATATTAACGTTGTTATTCCGTTTGTACCACATCGATGAAATTCTGTGTCGATCTAAGCATGTCCGTCCGCCTGTTGAGATCACGCAAACTTCCAAATGAAACAAGCAATTGACTTGAAACTTAACACAAGTAGTTGTTATTGATGTAGATCACATGCTATTGCAAATAGGCCATATCGGTTACTTATAGCCCCCATATAAACGGACCCCAAGATTTGGCTTGCTGAGCCTCTAAGAGAAGCATATTTCATCCGATCTAGCTGAAATTTGGTATATGGTGTTAGGTTAGGTTAGGTAAAGTTAGGTGGCAGCCCGATGTGTCAGACTCACTTAGACTATTCAGTCCATTGTGGTACCACATTCGTGAACTTCTCTCTTATCACTGAGCGCTGCCCGATTCCATGTTAAGCTCAATGACAAGGGACCTCCTTTTTATAGCCGAGTCCGAACGGCGTTCCACATTGCAGTTAAACCACTTAGAGAAGCTTTGAAACCCTCAGAAATGTCACCAGCATTACTGAGGTGGGATAATCCACCGCTGAAAAACTTTTTGGTGTTCGGTCGAATCAGGAATCGAACCCACGACCTAGTGTATGCAAGGCGGGCATGCTAACCATTGCACCACGGTGGCTCCCGTATATGGTGTTAGTAACATATATGGTCTCTAATAACCATGCAAAAATTGATCCATATCGGTCCATAATTGTATATAACCCCCAAATAAACCGATCCCCAGATTTTGCTTGCGGAGCCTCTAAGAGAAGCAAATTTCATCCGATCCGGCTGAAATTTGGTAGGTGGTGTTAGTATGTGGTCTCTAATAACCGTGCAAAAATTGGTCCATATCGGTCCATAATTATATATAGCTCTCATATAAACTGGTCTCCAAATTTGACCTCCGGAGCCTGTTGGAGAAACAAAATTCATCCAATCCGGTTGAAATTTGGTACATGGTGTTAGTATATGGTATTTAGCAAATATGCCAAAATTTATACATACCGGTCCATAATCATATATAGTTCCCATATAAACGAACCCACTGATTTGGTTTTGGAGCCTCTTTGAGCAGCAAATTTCACCTGATATATAGCCATCGGATAAATCGATGCCCAATCACACAAAAATTATTTCATATCGGTTCATAGCCTATATTTCAACTCTGGCTCTCTAATTACCGCGCAAAAGTACATATCGGTTCGTAATTAAAGGGTGATTCTTTTGAGGTTAGGATTTTCATGCATTAGTATTTGACAGATCACGTGGGATTTCAGACATGGTGTCAAAGAGAAAGATGCTCAGTATGCTTTGACATTTCATCATGAATAGACTTACTAACGAGCAACGCTTGCAAATCATTGAATTTTATTACCAAAATCAGTGGCAGAAAATCCGCTTTTTTATCGACAAATTTTGTTCAGCGATGAGGCTCATTTCTGGTTGAATGGCTACGTAAATAAGCAAAATTGCCGCATTTGGAGTGAAGATCAACCAGAAGCCGTTCAAGAACTGCCCATGCATCCCGAAAAATGCACTGTTTGGTGTGGTTTGTACGCTGGTGGAATCATTGGACCGTATTTTTTCAAAGATGCTGTTGGACGCAACGTTACGGTGAATGGCGATCGCTATCGTTCGATGCTAACAAACTTTTTGTTGCCAAAAATGGAAGAACTGAACTTGGTTGACATGTGGTTTCAACAAGATGGCGCTACATGCCACACAGCTCGCGATTCTATGGCCATTTTGAGGGAAAACTTCGGAGAACAATTCATCTCAAGAAATGGACCGGTAAGTTGGCCACCAAGATCATGCGATTTGACGCCTTTAGACTATTTTTTGTGGGGCTACGTCAAGTCTAAAGTCTACAGAAATAAGCCAGCAACTATTCCAGCTTTGGAAGACAACATTTCCGAAGAAATTCGGGCTATTCCGGCCGAAATGCTCGAAAAAGTTGCCCAAAATTGGACTTTCCGAATGGACCACCTAAGACGCAGCCGCGGTCAACATTTAAATGAAATTATCTTCAAAAAGTAAATGTCATGGACCAATCTAACGTTTCAAATAAAGAACCGATGAGATTTTGCAAATTTTATGCGTTTTTTTTTTTTTTTAAAGTTATCAAGCTCTTAACAAATCACCCTTTATTTGTAGACTTACTTATGTATACCTTTTGTGTCCAATATTAACACGTATGGACTAACTTACAATTTAGAAGACGATGTTAAGAAATTTTAACATACCTTGCCATCGGTAAGTATTACCACAACCCAAGTAATTCGATTGTGGATGACAGTCTTTAGTAGAAGTTTCTACGCAATCCATGGTGGAGGGTACATAAGATTCGGCCTGGTCGTATATATTTGTTTTGTCTTAAAGGGTAATACGGTCAAAATTTGGTCAGGGGAAAACGCGTGTAAATCGGTGAAATCGTTTATCTAAAAAATCAAATTAAATTTCTTTTTCAAGTTCAATTAGTATAAAATTCAGGAAAAATATTCAGTTAGGCTTTCACTTTTCCAAATCCGACTTGCCGGGCCTCACGCTTGACACCTGCCATCAGATTTTGTACAGCCACCTTGTCCACCTTCTTCGCCGCAGAAAGCCATAAAACTTCTGTCCCGGAAGCTGCTTGTAGTCGGCTTTGACGTAGGTTTCGTCGTCCATTACCACGCAGTCAAACTTCGTCAGCATCGTCGTGTACAGCCTCCGGGATCGCGCTTTGGCCGTCGTATTTTGTTTATCATCGCGATTTGGAGTCACTACCTTCTTGTAAATCGATAGTCCGGCTCGTTTTTTGGCTCGATGCACGGTTGTAGACGATACACCCAACTTATTTGCGGCATCTCGGAGAGAGAGGTTAGAGTTTCGCTTGAAACTACCGGCAACTCTCTTTGTTGTCTCAGCGGCTTCCGGTTTTCGATTTCCCCCCGATCCAGACTACCTGGCTGTCGACAAACGTTCCCCAAACACTTTAATTACATTTTTAACGGTTGATTTGGCAACTTTTAGCGATTTTGCCAGCTTTGCGTGCGAGTAGCTCGGATTTTCGCGATGCGCGAGCAAAATTTTGATACGCTGCTCTTCTTGCTTGGACGGAATTTTGACAACTGAAGAGTGAATTCCAAAATCAAAATAGGAACAACATTCTACACACACACCTTCAAAATGAGGGGTGTTCATGTTTTTTAAATGCAAAATTGAAAGAAATACGTCAAGTTTATATTGACCAAATTTTGACCGTATCACCCTTTACATTTTATCAAAAGATACTTAAAACAATAATTCTTCTTTCAATTACAATTTATTTATTTTAAAGAAAATGTGCTTCATGTTGTGTAAATTGCATGTCCTAAAATTTAGGTTGTATAATCCTTTATATTAGGTCAATAGGTTTTTGCATAGTATCGACTTTGATGGCTTTCTGGTTACCACAATTCCTTTCAAATGTGATCGAAAATATTCTTTGCTGATAAGGCTCATAGCTTATCAACAGTACTACGCTATTTCCTGTTTGTAAAAAAATGCCACTAATGCACTTGCCTCTAAGCCAATTAGCAGTTTCAATTTAAAAATTTAAAATAAATCGTGGTCTATATTTGAAAATTTTTTTTAATCCAAAGAAAGGTTTCCTGGTTACCACAATTCCTTTCAAATGTGATCGAAAATATTCTTTACTGGTAAGGTTCATAGCTTTTCAACAATACTTCGCTATTTGCACTTTGTAAAAAAAAAATGCTACTAATACACTTGCCTCTTAGCCAAATTAGCGGTTTCCTTTCGCCATAACCAATGACCGGCAGTAAGAAAAGCAACCTAAAGCAGATATGACAAAACAAGCAAATGACACAATTATAATTGCAGTCACTGTTATCTGACCTGATATTTCAAATCTGTTGAGTTGGGAACCTATTTTTCTTTTCAGTTGGAAAAAAGGCAATTGCAAAAAAAGACATCAATGAGCAGAAATATTTTTAAAGAAACGATGGTGTAAACACCAGCACAAATTACGCTAGCAAACAATGACAGGAAAAGAAATTGCCATCGTTTTGGGACATTAAGAAAACAATAAACAATACGGAGTGTCCAATTGCTCGTTTGCGGGCCAGGAGCAGGGTCAATAATAAAAACAACCAACGAACGAACGAACGAAGTACTAAGAAGAAATACAAAATAGCCAAGCAACTTCCGTCAAAGGAAACAGTGACTGTTTCCCCACCAACATCCGGTGACAAGTTGTGCGCTATTTTGCCGGTATTTCTCATTCTTAAATAAATTGACACAATGCCATTGGTATATATCCGAGCCAACAAATGGTGAAATGACCCAACAATTTTTGGTCCTATATAAATAGAAATGTCAATGTGATTATGGGTGTTTGTGTGTGTGTGTGTGTCGGGCCTTTTCGTTTCTTAGAAATAAAGATAAGTCAAACAAATGTAAAAACACCATCTAATTCCTTCGATGAATGTGTTGACATGTGTACCGAAATAATTACACTAAGGCGGAAATATAACAACAGCACAACAGAACAAGGGAAATACACTTCATTAAGGGGACAAATTTTCATAGGAAAAATAAGTCTTTTTCCAGTTAAACAGTGGGGGGGGGGGCACACATGAATAAATATTTTATACGAATTACATGAAAATAAGATTTATTGATATTTATATTTATTTTCTATTTTAGGTCTATTTGGATTTTCAAAATTCTAAATTGTCATATGGAATACTGAAATGGTGAGTCTTAAAAAAATTGCAAACAATTTATATTGGCGGGTAAGATGTTATTTAAATGTAAATACTGCAGGAAAAGGTTGACGCCTCAATTAGATATTCCACCAATTAGGATTGCCAGATGGCCGGGATTCGCCTGGATTGTCCCGGAATTTCGTATCCAGGAAGTGTCCCGAATCTTTCACAAAATTTGCCAAAAATCCCGGAATTTCTTAGAAAAGAAAACGATTTGAAATGAAATCGATTTCAAAAATATTTTTGGTTTTGGATTTTCATACTTTTTGTCTATCAGATTTTGTACCACTTCATTCATTCCATGGATAGCGTAAAAACTTCTACGAAAGGCTGTCATCCACAATGGAATTATTTGGGTTGTGGTATCTTAAATGGTTTTCCAAATTGTGGGATAGTCCATACGTGGTACGTAGGGAGCCAGAATTGAAATATGGAAATATGGAAAAAAATATTGTCGTGAGGTCAAAGATTTAATGTCTTTAAAATACGAATGCGAATTTTGCTTAGCATAGAAGACGCATTTCTCTAATATAAAGGGTTTTTCCTTCTCCAAAAGTCGATAAACTTTTCAGTGAAGTCGTATTGTCCTTATAATTAAGTGATTTAAATTAAAAAAGGGTATCATAACATGAAAGAAAAAATGTTTGGGCTAAGGTCAACTTGACTTTAATTATTCAGAAAAATTATTTAAAATTCATGAAATTGTCTTTAAATTTGTTGTCAAAAAATCTTTCAAATATAGGACAAGTTTTTCAACACTTTATTTTAAAGACGTTTTTTACTTGAAACATGGCAACAATTCTACTGGAAGTCGCGTCTGAATTTCGAAAATAAAGTTGTCGTTAACTCGTTTTTAAGGGACTTTGATAGCTTATGAAGAAAAAAAGGCGAAAAAGCGAAAAATTAAAATTGGCTTCCTAGAAGCAAGTACACAAAACCCACATTTAAAAGAGAATTGTGTCTTAAAAGTATCCTTACTTGTATTCTCCGCTTCTTTGGCTCGGAATCAATACCAAAATTTTTAAAGTAAAGTCAAAATCTTTGGAACCGGGCATGCTTTTTTTCAGTGTACAATTATGAACTTGATATGGACCAATTTTTGTTCTATTGGGGATCGATTTATCTGAGGGTGATATATAACTATAGACCGATATGAACCTAGTTAGGCTCCAAGAGGCTCCAAAACCAAATCTCGGGCTCGGTTTATATCGGGGCTATATATGATTATGGACCACTTTTGGCATGGTTGTTAAATATCATCTACTACCACCACGTACCAAATTTCAACCAGATCGGAGGCATCGGAGGTCAAATCTGGGGATCGGTTTATATAGGGGCTATATATAATTATGGACCGATTTTGACCAATTTTTGCATGGGTGTTTGAGGCCATATATTAACACCACGTACCCTATATCAACTGAATCAGATGAATTTTGGTCTTCCAGGAGGCTCCTGAGGTCAAAACTGGTGATCGGTTTATATGGGGGCTATATATAATTATGGACCGATGTGGACCAATTTTTGCATGGTTATTAGAGACCATATAACACCATGTACCAAATTTCAGCCGGATCGGATGAAATTTGCTTCTCTTAGAGGCTCCGCAAGCCAAATCGCGGGATCGGTTTATATGGGGGCTATATATAATTATGGACCGATGTGGACCAATTTTTGCATGGTTATTAGAGACCATATACTAACACCATGTACCAAATTTCAGCCGGATCGTATGAAATTTGCTTCTCTTAGAGGCTCCGCAAGCCAAATCGGGGGATGGGTTTATATGGGGGCTATATATAATTATTGACCGATGTAGACCAATTTTTGCATGATTGTTAGAGACCATATTACACCATGTACCAGATTTCAGCCGGATCGAATGAAATTTGCTTCTCTAGGAGGCTTCGAAAGCCAAATTGGGGGATCGGTTTATATGGGGGCTATATATAATTATGGACCAATGTGGACCAATTTTTGCACGTTTGTTAGAGACCATATACTAACACCATGTACCAAATTTCAGCCGGATCAGATGAAATTTGCTTCTCTTAGAGGGTCTGTACGCCAAATTTGGGGGGTCAGTTTATATGGGGGCTATACGTAAAAGTGAACCGATATGGCCCATTTGCAATACCATCCGATCTACATCAATAGCAACTACTTGTGCCAAGTTTCAAGTCGATAGCTTGTTTCGTTCGGAAGTTAACGTGATTTCAACAGACGGACGGACGGACGGACATGCTCAGATCGACTCAGAATTTCACCACGACCCAGAATATATATACTTTTTGGGGTCTTAAAGCAACATTTCGATGTGTTACAAACGGAATGACAACGTAAATGTACCCCCATCCTATGGTGGAGGGTATAAAAATATTATATCCCAGCAAAAAAAGCGTCGCCAAAAAAGTAATGAAAATGTTCTTTTTGGATCCGGAAGTGGTGTAAAATTGACGTAGAAGCGATGAATTTAACATGGGCTTGTCATAGGACGGAAGTCCTTCATTTCAACAGCCGTTGCACTGAATTTGCATCACTTCTTTCGGTGTGATCCGAATTCAATGTTTTGGATGTAAATTAAAAAAATCTGTGATATGTTGTCAAATAAATATTTTTTATAAATTTTTATAATTTTTAATGGATTCTAACGCTTGTCGGAAACGTTTGACTTCAAATATTTTCAAAAATTCACAATTTTTTCAGATTGGATTTAATATTTTTTCCAACAAAATTTAAATGATTTGTACCAGTTTATGAATTCTTACTCTGTTTTTAACCTATTTGAAACAAAAAAAGGTTCAAATTTCCCATTAAAAGTGTGAAAAAAAACCAAGTTATAAAAAATTGAATTGAAAGAACTTCCTGGGTAGTTAAAATAAAGAACATCATTGGGAGTGCATCTTCTGGAAGTGCTTTTAAAGTTGTGCCTTTGGAAGAACTTTCAAATTTTTTTGCTGGGATATTATTACTATTTTTACAAATTATATGTGAAGTCTGTACTAGAGGTGTGCGCGTGACACGAAATTCTCGTGACACGCGTGAATCACGTGAGTCGTGAACAAAATCCAAAGCAACTCTCGTGAATGTGCGTGAGTGGGACTAAAATAAATATTTCGTGCGTGAGCGTGTGTGAGAAATAAAATCGGTTCGTGAATGTGCGTGAATAAAATTTCTGCAAAATCACGCTCACTAAAATAATCAAGATTTAATTCACACTCGCATGTTAACTGAAGATATTGCTGTCATTGCGGCATGGATCTGATCAAATCTGACATTAAATTTTCGAATCATTTCTGGTGTTGTTACTGTTTTTTCATCCACTTTTGGTCGCGATGTCCGAACACTGCCACTATCTGGTAACGAGCAATGGTACGCAAAAATTTATCAAATTATTGAAATATTTTGTAAAATTTTTATTAGCCGATCTTATTCAAATTTAGCATAGTGTAATAATTTGTAACACATCTTGGATTTGAAAAATATCAAACATTTCGGTTCAGATTTCCCATAAATATGTACAGATTAATTTGTTTAAATATGGACATATATTATAGAAGTGCATAGATTTAGGTTTATTTCCCAAACTTATAAGAACAATACTTCTCATAGGCTTAAGTTGACCAATTCAGTAGGTTCTCCTGCTATAAAAATATTGGAGAAATTACAAATGTTCTATTTAAGACAAAGGCCTCATTGTTCATTGGTACAAAATGAATTAAAATTTTGTCAAATTTTGTAATTGGGTTACGTGTAGGGTACTACTATTGTTGGCCTTTTCTTTAATATTTTTCAGTGTATTTCGTATTACTTGCTATATAAATTGAAATTTTTGCATGCTTCCTTGAAGAAATCATTAAAATACATGTGGTACATAAAAAGTAAAATCATTGTTCTTTCTATTTTTGCAAATTTCATGGCATTTGTATTCTGTTATGCATCCAATATCAGTTTATCTCACTTTCCTAGGATTTTTTTTTTCTTCTAAACTTTATTACAAAATCAGCACACGTTCTTTGTATTAGTTTATAAGTAGAGTCCTGAATGTGAGGAAGACGTATTGGCACCAACAAGCCTGTTGAAGATAAGAACACTGTCACCCTACCCATGGGACGTTTGACTATGACACGAGTTTTCTTTTTTTCTCGATGTAACTCCTCCTATCCGTAGGACGTTTCACTATGACACGAGTTTTGGTGTCCTTGTCATGGTTCATCTCACAAATATTCGCCATAATACAAAATGACGAATGTTTGTCAAGATACGTGACTTTGAGATGCTTCAGTTTTTGGTTATTATTCCGAAATTATCGCTCCTTGCTGCATTCTATTTTTGTAGTGTCTATGTGGGAGGGTGATGTGGTGCGCGCGAGCGATGAAAGTCAAATTAGAACAACCGTAATGGAAAAAACGGTAATAAATTCCAACTCAGTTCATTATTCATTTCGGCCAAGTTTTGGTTCATGAGTCAGACACTCAGTCGTCATGTCCACATGAATGTCTATCACCATTTGTCGTTGATGTATTCAACAATGCCTGATTTTATTTTCATGCAACTCGCATTTAATCAATGGAATTTTAATAAAGTTTGAAATAAATTGGTTTCCTCAAACTGTCGCAGAATAATTGATAGCATCCGCATCAGCATCGACAATAGCAATATCATCGTTCACCATCAACAATTCCAGCACCTAGCTGAAATACACAAGAATGCCGAAACTTAAGGAAAAAAGACATAGTCATTGTAACATGGTATAATGATGATTTTTCCTATATTATCGATTTCATATAAAATGTCTAAATTATATTATATTTTAGCGTATTATATTTATCTTTATTCGCACCAAGTATGGTAAACCACAAAGTGGTTATGGTGTAATAACATTGATATGCGTAAATATTTTTTTTAGACGCAATTATGCAAAAATCGATTGTGCCAGAATCACCTTCTAATTATTTTTTATTTTAATGGATATATTCAATTTAAGTACTATCCAATAAATTTATGTAAAATTTTATGCAAATAGCTAATAAATTGCCCATATTGAGCCATTTCATATTAGATTCAATAGCTTTCAAATATAACTCATTTGCCCGATGAAACCTCTTGGTAATAGAATTCCCATTACCATTAAAATCGTAATTTCCATTAAATAAGTTTTGTACTGAAATCTCCTCTCCTATTGTACTACTTATAGGCTACATTAAAATCCAACGAAAATATGCTTAGAAATATGCAAATATTTGGGCAACTGCTAACACCGTACTATGCATAATCATTTTCTCGTAATTTCATTACAGAACTATTTACACAAACAATAGCCTGTTAAAAGGCTTTGGCATTATTTCATGCCATAATTCCCGCTGTTTCCTTAGCATGACTCGTGTGTATGGTATACATGTGAGAGTGTATGTAATTACCAGTGAGATGAACAACAAACTAAGCTAATTGAGTCCATTATACGCTATATTAAGCCATTAGTTTCCTGGGCATAACACTCTCTTGTGCTAATGTCGAGTGAGAGAAAGGGAGAGCGAATAGGAGAACACATAATTAACATTACCAATTGCCTCAAATAAGTGGTAAAACTATGTGAATGATTATTCGATTTAAATCGGAAAAGAATAGCAAAACATTTAACATAGAATAATGTATGTGTGTGTGTGTATTCTAAGCCTACATGCTCTTTATGCCTGTTAGGTGGTAAAATGACTAATTAGTGTTACCCAATGACATGACATCTTAAATTACAAGACTACATGACATCTTAAATTACACGATAAATAATGTAATAGTCTTTAGCACATATTTGTTGCCATTAGTGGCAGCGTTGCCACAATGAATTTTTATTTTCGACTAACATGTTTCCAAAATTGGACCAAAATTCGTACTAGCGGACCAATTAAAAATTTCCAACATTTTACTTCAACAGAAAATTTTGTCAAATTTTAATATCTATCAATTTCTATAGAAAATTTTGACAAAGTTTTTTTCTATAGAAAATTTTATCAAAATTTTATTTCCATAGAAAATTTTGTAGAAGTGTTCACTGAAAAAAATATTGTCGTGAGGTCAAAGATTTCATGTCTTTAAAATACGAATGCAAATCTTGCTTAGCACAGAAGACGCATTTCTCTAATATAAAGCTTTTTTTCCTTGTCCAAAAGTCGATTAACTTTTCAATGAAGTCGTGTTGTCCTTATAATTAAGTGATTTGACTTAAAAATGGTTATCATAACATGAAAGAAAAAATGTTTGGGCTAAGGTCAACTTGACTTTGATAATTTAGAAAAATTCTTTAAATTTAATGAAATTGTCTTTAAATTTGTTGTCTTTTTCATCTTGACTGCAAAGCAAAAAATCGTTCAAATATAGGACATGTTTTTCAACACTTTATTTTAAAGAGGTTTTTTACTTGAAACATATCTACTGGAAGTCGAGTCTGAATTTGGAAAATAAAGTTGCCGTTAACTCGTTTTTAAATGACTTTGATAGCATATGAAGAAAAAAAGCTGAGAAAGCGAAAACTTAAAATTTGCTTCCTAGAAGCAAGTACACAAAACCCAAATTTAAAAGAGAATTGTGTCTTAAAAGTATCCTTACTTGTATTCTCCGCTTCTTTGGCTCGGAATAAATACCAAAATTTTTAAAGTAAAGACAAAATCTTTGGAACCGGGCATGCTTTTTTTCAGTGTTATTTCTATAGAAAATTTTGTCAAAATTTTATTTCCATAGAAAATTTTGTCAACATTTTTTTCCATAAAATTTTTTTTTTAAATTTTATTTCTATAGCAAATTTTTTTTATATTTTTTTATATATTATTCTATATTTTTTTATATTTTATTTATATTGAAAATTATCGCAAAATTTTATTTCAATAAAAAAATTTGTAAAAAATGTTATTTCTATAGAAAATTTTGTTAACATTTTATTTTTGTTGTTGTTTTTATTGCAGCTTAAAACATACATTAACTAAACTACAAGTGTAGCTTAACCAACTTATATTTTATTTTTATACAAAAATTTTGTCAAAATTTTATTTCTATGGACAAATTTTTCAAAATGTTATTTCTATAGAAAATTTTGTCAAAATTTTATTTCTAAAAAAAAAATTTTAAAAAATTACAGATTTGACGAAACTGGACCAAAATCAACCAAATTCCGTTTGGTCAGACCATCGGACTCAAATTTAAAAACTAATAATTTTTTGGACTAATTTTGGTTCGATCGGACCAAAATGGCAACACTGATTGGTGGAGAGATGAATAGAACAACATTCCTTCTATATCCACTAGGGTGACCGCAACTTATATGGGACAAAAAAATGTCGGAATCTTGTTCGCCTTAACCCCACAAAACGAATCCCCTTTCCAGATATTGGGATAGCCAAAGTTGAGCCCGATTAAACGACGTTAACACGTGCCGCTCGGTCGCTCAATATTTGAAAAAAAAAAACTAATGTTTTGGCCAAAAAGTTGACGTATTGAGCCATAACTCGAGAACGGTAAATAATAAAAACACGCACGATATCACAAACGGTAGCTTATTTTGTCCTTAAAAATGTATGTTATGAATAAAATTGTAGCCTTTAGCTTCGAAAACGCGACCTGGTGCCACTAGGAGCATTCGCCTCAACCCCACAAAACGAATCCCCTTTCCAGATATTGGGATAGCAAAATTTGAGCCCCGATTAAACGACGTTAACACGTGCCGCCAAACTTTTTTTCCAAAAAATTCGTTTTTTTTTCAAATTTTGAGCGTCACATGTTAACGTCGTTTAATCGGGCTCAAATTTTGGCTATCCCAATATCTGGAAAGCGGATTCGTTTTGTTGGGTTAAGGCGAATGCTCCTAGTGGCACCAGGTCGCGTTTTCGAAGCTAAAAGCTGGCGTAACTCGGTATGACTCAGCGACGAACGGCACGTGTTAACGTCCTTTAATCGGGCTCAAATTTTGGCTATCCCAATATCTGGAAAGGGGATTCGTTTTGTGGGTTAAGGGCGAACAAGATTCCGACATTTATTTTGCCCCATATAAGTTGCGGTCACTCTAATATCCACTGCCGCAGGATAAAGATGGGCAGTGTTGGCAGTATTTCTTTCTGGCTCTTCTCTCTTAGGATAATATTGTCCCCAAAAATCTCCAATTTAAATAAAATAAAATTCTTCACAAAAATCTGCAATTTTTGACAAGTTTTTTATGAAAAAAATTTAAAATTGATAAAAAAAAATCTTTATTTACATATTATTACAATTCTAATACGAGCTACATTGGAGTTTATTGTGATTGATTATGAAGCGATTGAAAAGAAACCGTCAGATACCAATCCACAAGCCTAACTAGACATATATTTCTTTGCTGGCTAATGCAAGTTTCCATAGTTTTTAGTGTAGATCTGGCGTGGTGAGATAATTTAATTTAGTTCTTACATGTTAATTTCTTAAGGAAATTGCATACGGGCTGCCACTATACCTAACCTAATGTAATTCTTTAACTAAACATAAAATCTGGCAGCACCTAAGAGAAAAGATCACAGGTCCACAAAAAAAAAATCTCACCACCATTTTCCTCAATTACAATTTTAATTTAATTTTCAAAAATATTTAATTTAAAAAATCAATTGATGCAATTATTTTCTGAATTAAAAAAACTCAATAACAAAAATTAATCTATTGATTATATTTCCATATGGATCAATTAATTATTTCATCATTTCTGTGGTTAAGATTTAATTGGATCTGCTAATTTCTTGATTTGAAAACAAAAACGGGCTTTCTGGTTGGAATCAGGCGGTGAGTTTTTAAAAAATGGACCGCCCGCTTAGGTATTGAACTGTCCATAACACAAGCACAAATAAAAATAAAGGGTGATTTGTTAAGAGCTTGATAACTTTTTTTTTAAAAATAACGCATATAAAATTTGCAAAATCTCATCGGTTCTTTATTTGAAACGTGTAGATTGGTCCATGACATTTACTTTTTTGAAGATAATTTCATTTTAAATGTTGACCGCGGCTGCGTCTTAGGTGGTTCCATTCGGAAAGTCCAATTTTGGGAACTTTTTCGAGCATTTCGGCCGGAATAGCCCGAATTTCTTCGGAAATGTTGTCTTCCAAAGCTGGAATAGTTGCTGGCTTATTTCTGTAGACTTTAGACTTGACGTAGCCCCACAAAAAATAGTCTAAAGGCGTCAAATCGCATGATCTTGGTGGCCAACTTACCGGTCCATTTCTTGAGATGAATTGTTCTCCGAAGTTTTCCCTCAAAATGGCCATAGAATCGCGAGCTGTGTGGCATGTAGCGCCATCTTGTTGAAACCACATGTCAACCAAGTTCAGTTCTTCCATTTTTGGCAAACAAAAAGTTTGTTAGCATCGAACGATAGCGATCGCCATTCACCGTAACGTTGCGTCCAACAGCATCTTTGAAAAAATACGGTCCAATGATTCCACCAGCGTACAAACCACACCAAACAGTGCATTTTTCGGGATGCATGGGCAGTTCTTGAACGGCTTCTGGTTGATCTTCACTCCAAATGCGGCAATTTTGCTTATTTACGTAGCCATTCAACCAGAAATGAGCCTCATCGCTGAACAAAATTTGTCGATAAAAAAGCGGATTTTCTGCCACTGATTTTGGTAATAAAATTCAATGATTTGCAAGCGTTGCTCGTTAGTAAGTCTATTCATGATGAAATGTCAAAGCATACTGAGCATCTTTCTCTTTGACACCATGTCTGAAATCCCACGTGATCTGTCAAATACTAATGCATGAAAATCCTAACCTCAAAAGAATCACCCTTTATATGGATACATTTTTCAGTAAAATTTTAAATTGAAATGAATATAAGGAGCAGAAATAAATAGATCTCAATAATTTTTAACTGAGTCATTTAATGCTTTAATTTCAATTAAAAAATAACTGAATGAATTAATTTTGTGATAAAATATTTTTTCCATTGTAATAAAAACTAAAAACCTAATTTGCCTTAAGACATTATCAGAAAATTCAATTTAAAATCAATTTTGAATAATCTCAATTTCTAAGTAAATATCTCACGCTACGCCAAGCACGAAGACTGATATCACACTTAAGCAGACTGCTAATTCGGTAGTCAACTCAACTAAAACACAAAAATGTCAACAAGCTGATGATGAACAGTGAAAATCTCTTTTGGAAGAATTACCAGAATAGTTTCAGCTGAAAAGAGCAAGAGAGAGGGAGAGTGAGAGGAATGTTAAATGTAATTTAAGACATTCAGTCAAATACCAGCATTTAAGTTCTACTTAACATCTTTGACACTACATCACACTTGACCTTGTTCACAGGGTATGGAGGTGGGCTTGTGTGGGTTGAGGTACGAAATTTCTTGGTTGTTCCTAAGAAAATGTTATTCCCATACTAACAAGCAGACATTGTTGACAACACAAGTTCTTCAGCTGACATTACATCCAGACTGTGATTCATTTGTGTCACCAAACTTGGCCAAAAGTCAACCGTACGCACACACACAATCTCTGCCTTCCCTTGTTTCATTAGAATTTCGAAGGATAAACATACAAAACACTAACAAACTACAGAGGTTGTATCCATATTTTCAGTCGTTATTGCTTACCACGTTACAACAAATCCCCAAAGAGTATTGTAAATCCCACTTTGTAGGGAATACCAGCAACACCTAGTGAGTCATTTAGTTTTCCTTAAGGGGATTCACACTCAGCTCCAACCTTGGATACCTTGATTTAGAGAATTATTTAAACAAACATTTATGTGTGTGTGTGTGTGTGCATGTTGGGGGATGGGGATAAGAGTAAGGGAATATTTGGTATTTGCCTGCTTCTAATTGTTTACCTAAAAATGACAGTTGTGTCATCATTGTCGTCATATCCCCAGCTACCAGTATCATAAAAGAAAAACAAGACAAAGTCGTGTTTTATTTTCCTACAGTTGGCCGAAACAAACATTAAAGATCCTTCTTATCGGCGCTTAGTTGACACGAAAAATCACCTGAAATGTTAGCCAGCATTAAGGTTGTTAATCCCCCACCCCCTTTGTCCGTGAACAATCTCAAGGACATGGTTTTTAGTACTTGATGGAAAGCACATGGGTTGCTTGATTTTTTAAGTGTGTGTGAAATAAGGGTTCTCTATATTTCCTAGCATGGAGTAATGGAAATAGGAAAGGAAGACATAATGACTAAATGACATAAAATTTTATGCTCAATGTTATCGCAAGAATAATGTGAAGAGATTTACAGGATACCTGTATATCCTCGTTTGTTAAGGGATATACATTTTGTGATAAATCTCATTGTGATAGAAAGATGTAATGAAAGATCAAGAATCAAGATGTCAAATATTTGAGAAGACGATACTTAGCATCTAATGATGGCTTAGTATTGCTAGCAGCATAATAACGAAAATATCTTGCTGGAAAAATAAAGCTTTCGTTTGTGCCTATATGGCGCTGAATTATTATGGTTGAATAGGATAAGACTGGGTTTCCAATTTCTATAAAGGGTGATACGGTCAAAATTTGGTCAAGAGAAAACGCGTGTAAATCGGTGAAATCGTTTATTTAAAAAATAAAATTAAATTTTTTTTTCAAGTTCAATTAGTATAAAATTCAGGAAAAATACTCAGTTAGGCTTTCGCTTTTCCAAATCCGAATTGCCGGGCCTCACGCTTGACACCTGCCATCAGATTTTGTACAGCCACCTTATCCACCTTCTTCGCCGCAGAAAGCCAGTTTGCCTTGAACTGCTGCTCGTCCTTAGCAGTTTTTTTGGTCTTCTTTAGGTTCCGCTTGACAATAGCCCAGTATTTCTCAATTGGGCGCCCCTCAATCTGGCGTGTTGGGAGGGTTCTTGTCCTTGGGAACCACCTGCACGTTGTTGGCGGCGTACCACTCCATGGCCTTTTTACCGTAATGGCAAGATGCCAAATACGGCCAAAACAGTACGGAACAACCGTGTTTCTTCAGGAAAGGCAACAGACGTTTATTCAAACACTCTTTCACGTAAATTTCTTGGTTGACAGTCCCGGAAGCTATGAAAATGCTGCTTTTCAAGCCACAGGTACAGATGGCTTGCCAAACCAGATATTTCTTTGCGAACTTTGACAGTTTTATGTGCTTGAAAATATCTGCTACCTTTCCCCTTCCTTTTGCCGTATAAAACTCCTGTCCCGGAAGCTGCTTGTAGTCGGCTTTGACGTAGGTTTCGTCGTCCATTACCACGCAGTCAAACTTCGTCAGCATCGTCGTGTACAGCCTCCGGGATCACGCTTTGGCCGTCGTATTTTGTTTATCATCGCGATTTGGGGTCACTACCTTCTTGTAAGTCGATAGTCCGGCTCGTTTTTTGGCTCGATGCACGGTTGTAGACGATACACCCAGCTTATTTGCGGCATCTCGGAGACAGAGGTTAGGGTTTCGCTTGAAACTACCGGCAACTCTCTTTGTCGTCTCAGCGGCTTCCGGTTTTCGATTTCCCCCCGATCCAGACCTCCTGGCTGTCGACAAACGTTCCCCAAACACTTTAATTGCATTTGTAACGGTTTTAGCGATTTTGCCAGCTTTGCGTTCGAGTAGCTCGGATTTTCGCGATGCGCGAGCAAAATTTTGATACGCTGCTCTTCTTGCTTGGACGGCATTTTGACAACTGAAGAGTGAATTCCAAAATCAAAATAAGAGCAACATTCTACACACACACACCTTCAAAATTAGGGGTGTTCAGGGTTTTTAAATGCAAACTTGAAAGAAATACGTCAAGTTTATATTGACCAAATTTTGACCGTATCACCCTTTATGTTACCTATAAAATGATTTATTCCATTTGCTGCCAGTCAAAAAAGAGCTTCCAAAAAAAGTTTGCATCCACAGCTTATAATCCAGAATGTAATACAAATTTGGATCATTTCTAATCCTTAGCATTTCTTTAAAATGTATTCCTTGTAAGTAATTTTGGCGTACGCCACTGCTGTTTGCATCGGGGATAATTTTTCTTAGTGAAAAAAAAAAATGGCTGAAGTTGCTGAAAACGTGACCCAGACTTTCGAGGACCAACCTCCAACTGAAACCGAGGGTGCTGAGACCCTTTTGAAAACCAATGTTGTTTCCAACACAGATTTGCACGAAATCAAATTGTTCGGTCGCTGGTCCCGTGATGACGTGACCGTCAACGATATCTCGTTGCAAGATTACATCTCCGTCAAGGAGAAATTTGCTCGCTATTTGCTCCACTCTGCTGGTCGTTATGCCGCCGAACGTTTCCGCAAGACTCAATGCCCCATCGTAGAACACTTGACCTGCTCCTTAATGATGAAAGGACGCAACAATGGCAAGAAACTCATGGCCTGTCGTATTGTTAATCACTCGTTTGAAATCATTCATTTGATGACTGACGAAAATCCTTTACAAATCCTTGTCAGCGCCATCATCAAATTTGGCCCTCGTGAAGATTCAACCCGTATCGATCGTGCAGGTACTGTCCGCCGTCGTATCAATCAAGCCATTTGGTTATTGTGCACCGGTGCCCGTGAAGCCGCTTTCAGAAACACCAAGACCATCACCGACTGCTTGGCCGATGAATTGATCAACGCTGCTAAGGGTTCTTCTAACTCCTATGCAATCAAGAAGAAGGATGAATTGGAACGAGTTGTCAAATCCAACCGATAAACGCTTCATGTTTCCTTATATACAATATATTGTATATATGTTTACACGTTTTATAAGTATATGAAAAGATAAATAAATACATGAAGAAATTAAAAAAGAAAACAAAATAAAATGTTACCAATTCTCTTTTTATTTGTATTAATTTTTTTATTACACTTTTAGTTTCTTCTTAAAGCTTTATCAAATTTTGAAATCTTGTCCAGCAAAAAAAAAAATACTTCCAATAAAGTTCATTGGATCCCCATCATATGAAGCGGAATTAATATAATGGAATTTACATGGGCTTATCATAAAATGTTACTAATTTTACTTTATATTATTATACATTTTTTATTACACTTTTATTTGTATACCCACACACAAAAAAATTTCACGAAAAATTTTCCAATTAATATTTTAATTGAGTTTTAAAAAATATTCAATTAAAAATTTAATTGATTCAACAAATTTTTTAATTGAAACAAAAATCAATCACAAAAATAACAGTATCAATTAATTTTTTAATTGGATCAATTAACTTTTTAATTGACCTTCAATTAATTTTTTAATTGATACTACCATTTCTGTGATTGAAGACATTTCAATTAAAAATTAATTGGATCAATTAATTTCGTGATTGAATCAGAAAAAAAAATTTTTGTGTGCACCACCATAGAATGATGATGCGGTTATAATAACTTTGTCATTCCCTTTGTAACTCAGCGAAATATCGATTTAGGACTATATAGGTTAGGTTAGAGTGGCAGCCCGATGTGTCAGGCTCACTTAGACTATTCAGTCCATTGTGATACCACAGTGGTGAACTTCTCTCTTATCACTGAGTGCTGCCCTATTCCATGTTAAGCTCAATGACAAGGGACCTCCTTTTTATAGCCGAGTCCAAACGGCGTTCCACATTGCAGTGAAACCACTTAGAGGAGCTTTGAAACCCTCAGAAATGTCACCAGCATTACTGAGGTGGGATAATCCAGCGCTGAAAAACTTTTTGGTGTTCGGTCGAAGCAGGAATCGAGCCCACGACCTTGTGTATGCAAGGTGGGCATGCTAACCATTGCACCACGGCTATATAAGACATTAGGTTATGTGGAAGCCCGATATTTCAGGATCACTTACGGCCATTTTCATGTGGCTCCGTTAGGCTTTAACTGCCAGTTAACAGAAAGTAAATTGCAAATATCTTCTCTCCGGTTAACATTAACTGAAAAATTTTCGTCAGTTAAGTTTCTAACTGGCCTTTGGAATATAAAGGCAAGATGACAGCTTCGCCCATAATACGGTTTAAAAGTTGGTTAATTATCGGAACACTAACGGAGCTTTATGAAAATGGGGGTTAGTGTGTAAATATAACCATAGCGATAGGCGGTAGGCGAACACTTACTTACGTGTATTTCTTATGAGAAGCCCAAAATCCGCGACGGAATACCGTGACGGCTAGCGGCGTGTCGCTAAATTAAAACTTATTCTAACTCATTGGCGAAAACTGGTATAGTGTTGCCATCGCTTATCAATTTTTTTAACTCACCACTAGGAATTGCTGTTGCCTGGACACGTGTAGATTATTTTTTCTTGAAATAACTCAACAAATAACAAGCCATTGTATGTTTTTATTCAACTTCATTGTTTAATATTGTCAAAGCGTGCTGTATTGACAACAAAAACGCTAGGAAACGTGAAAAAGGGAATTAGTCGCCGTCAAGCTTATTGTATTTGCCGTTGCGGCAAAAATGTTTCGCCTACCGCCTATCGCTATGGTTATATTTACACACTTATTCTAACTCCTTGGCGAAAACTGGTATAGTGTTGCCATCGCTTATCAATTTTTTTAACTCACCACTAGGAATTGCTGTTGCCTGGACACGTGTAGAATATTTTTTCTTGAAATAACTCAACAAATAACAAGCCATTGTATGTTTTTATTCAACTTCATTGTTTAATATTGTCAAAGCATGCTGTATTGACAACAAAAACGCTAGGAAACGTGAAAAAGGGAATTATTCGCCGTCAAGCTTATTGTATTTGCCGTTGCGTCAAAAATGTTTCGCCTACCGCCTATCGCTATGGTTATATTTACACACTTAGACTATTCAGTCCATTGTGATCAGGGTTACCATTTTGTTCGATTGGACCAAAAAATTATTAATTTTTAAATTTGGTCCGATATGGACCAAATGGACTTTGGTTGATTTTGGTCCATTTTCGTCAAATCGGTTATTTTTTTCTCTTAATTTTCTATAGAAATAAAATTTTGACAAAGTTTTCTGTAGAAATAAAATTTGGACAAAAATTTCTATGGAAAAAAAATTTAACAAAATTTTCTATAGAAATAAAATTTTGTCAAAATTTTGTACGAAAATATACTTTAAGCAAAAGTCTGTATAGATAAAAAATAATGCAAAAATTTTGCGATATTAAATAAAATGTTGACAAAATTTTCTATAGAACCAAAGGTTGACAAAATTTTCTATAGAAATAAAATGTTGACAAAATTATCTATAGAAATAAAATTTTGACAAAATTTTCTATAGAAATAAAATTTTGACAAAATTTTCTTTAAAAATAAAATGTTGTCAACATTTTCTATAGAAATAAAATTTTGACAAAAATGTTCTATAGAAATAAAATTTTGACTAAATTTTCTATAGGAATAAAATGTTGACAAAATTTCTATAGAAATAAAATTTTAAGAAAATTTTCTATAGAAATAAAATTTTGACAAAATGTTCTATATAAATAAAATTTTGACAAAATTTCTATAGAAATAAAATTTTGACAAAATTTTCTATAGAAATAAAATTTGGATAAAAATGTCTACAGAAAAAAAATTTTGACAAAATTTTCTATTGAAATAAAATTTTGACAAAATTTTCTATGGTAGTAAATAGAAATAAAAATTTGACAAAATTTTTTTATCGAAGTAAAAACTTGTAAAATGTTAACTATTAAATTATATTAATTGAATATGGAAACAATGTCCGCTGGTACGAATTTTGGTCTAATTTTGGAAAAAAGTTGGTCCAAAATAAAAATTCATTGTGGCATCGCTGATTGTGATACGGTGGTGCACTTCTCTTGAGTGCTACCCTATTCGACGTTTAGCTCAATGACAAGGGGCTTCCTTTTTATAGCCGAGTCTAAACGGCGTTACACATTGCTGTAAAACCACTTAGAGAAGCTTTGAAACACTCAGAAATATCATCTGCATTGCTGATAGGGGATAATCCACCACTGAAAAGCTTTTCGTGCACGGACGAAGCGGGAATCGAACCCACGTCCCTTTATAGACAAGACGGACATGCTAACCATTACACTACTGTGATTCTAAGACGTTATAATCATGCCCGCCTGTCTGGCTGCCTGACTGCCAATTTGTCTCTCTGGCTGTCTTTCTGTCTGTTGTAATCATACTACAGACTTCAATAATGGCGCTATTCAATAATTTGGCAAAGATTTTTTTTGTCAGGTCAGGTCAGGTACGAAGATGGGCCATATTTATCCCCGAATTGGGGTCTTGTGTTATTTTCTAAAATGAAACTCTAATGGTATTTTGGGCCAATATTGAATTCTAAAGGTATTATGGACCAGTTGGACAAATAGGTGTGCCGAATATGGTGTGCATCGGTCCATGTTCAGGTATATCTCCCATATAGAACGGTCTTCCGATTTGTCTGTTTGGGCTTCTTGAAACCGTAGATTTTATCCGATTTGTCTAAAGTGGAAATCTAATGGAATGTCTATTGAAATATAATGTTGACAAAATTTTCTATGGTAGTAAATAGAAATAAAAATTTGACAAAATTTTTTATCGAAGTAAAAACTTGTAAAATGTTAACTATTAAATTATATTAATTTAATATGGAAAAAATGTCCGCTGGTACGAATTTTGGTCTAATTTTGGAAAAAAGTTGGTCCAAAATAAAAATTCATTGTGGCATCGCTGATTGTGATACCACGGTGGTGCACTTCTCTTAAGTGCTGCCCTATTCGATGTTTAGCTCAATGATAAGGGGCTTCCTTTTTATAGCCGAGTCTAAACGGCGTTACACATTGCTGTAAAACCACTTAGAGAAGCTTTGAAACACTCAGAAATATCATCTGCATTGCTGATAGGGGATAATCCACCACTGAAAAGCTTTTCGTGCAAGGTCGAAGCGGGAATCGAACCCATGTCCCTTTATAGGCAAGACGGACATGCTAACCATTACACTACTGTGATTCTAAGACGTTGTAATCATGCCCGCCTGTCTGGCTGCCTGACTGCCAATTTGTCTCTCTGGCTGTCTTTCTGTCTGTTGTAATCATACTACAGACTTCAATAATGGAGCTATTCAATAATTTGGCAAAGATTTTTTTTGTCAGGTCAGGTCAAATACGAAGATGGGCCATATTTATCCCCGAATTGGGGTCTTGTGTTATTTTCTAAAATGAAACTCTAATGGTATTTTGGGCCAATATTGAATACCTTTATTCTGGACCAGTTGGACAAATAGGTGTGCCGAATATGGTGTGTATCGGTCCATGTTCAGGTATATGTCCCATATAGAACGGTCTTCCGATTTGTCTTTTTGGGATTCTAGAAACCGTATGGTGTATATGGTGTATATCCCACATAGACCGGTCTTCCGATTTGACTTCTTGGGCTTGGAGAATTCGTAGTTTTTACGCGATTTACCTGAAATTGAAGATCTAGAGGTATTTCTGACCTACAAATAGGTGTACCAAATAGGCTGTGTATCGGTTCATTTTTTGGTATAGCCCCTATATAGTTCGGTCTCCTGATATGACTTCTAGGACTTCTAGAAACCCATTTTCCTGAAATTGATATCTAGAGATTTTATAGATCTGAATATCGTATCGGTGAATGTTTTGCTAAAGTGTCCATATAGATATATTTGCCGTTATGACGATATGACTGTGTGTGTCAGGATTCTAAATGTTCATTGTGTTTTAACATTTATTGATGGGTTGTAAATGTGGACCAAAATTGAGAAACGGTTTATATTGGTCCTTTTCATCAATATGTTCCGATGTGGTATATTTTCAATATCCGTCCTTCTATAGCACTACTATGTGCTTTTGGAAAATATTACAACGATATCTCAGAATTTGTGCGTAGAGATGGACATAGTCAGTTTGATTTTTGATTTCTCTTTTGTTTTTGCTAGAATTTTCCAACCATGCAAAGAAGTCAACTCTTATCACTAATCAAATTTGCCAAACCTTTCATGAATAATTCTTTGTGCATATGCCTCTAACTAATTTGCCCACCATCATCTTATCATTTTTATTTTTATTATTTCCTCGTGCTTAACCTAAACTGAAGCTAGAATTTGCGTGACAACAGGCCAAATTTAGGTGGAACATAAAAGAAGGAATATTAAGACGTCTTATCTTTGTCGTAATATCAAATTTTTATTGACATTTTATGCATAGCAAATGCCATGATTACAACCAAAATTTGTACGGGAGACCATTGTTATTTTGTGAATATTATGATAGAAAAAAATCCGCTTTTTTGCAGTGGTAAAGGCATTCACATTTTCGGATAAGCTAAAAACAAAAGCTTATCGATTGATTAAGAGCTACAGGGTGTTGTGTATTATAATACCGTCATTATATAATGACTAAAACTGATTGTCATGTGGTGGTTACACAATCAGTTAATGCGAAAATAAGCCAGATAAAATGGTTAGATGATATGAAGGAACTTGTTTATTTGCCCTGATTGGTTTCTTTTAGTCGATAGCAGAATGGCAAGATTGTTTGCTATATTCGCTATTTAAATGAGGAATATTTATCTGTGATTTTTTTTATTGTATTTTAAAGTCTATTTCTTTTGTACTATTTATCCTTATATTTAACGCTAAATCAATTGAATAGTAAATATAAAAGTAGGCGACTCTCCATCCTACTCCAAAACTATCAAATGGCTAATGTTAGAGATCCCAACAAAAATAAAAACTATCAAATGTTCCACAAGTATTTCGATACTGCATAAATTTTATCCAATTTCGATTATGTTAATTTAAACAAATAATATGTTTTTGGAAATTAAGTGCCACAAAAAAAAATGGAAAATTAATAAAAATTAAATGAAAAATAAGCATATCGGCCGAAAGTTCTGTCAAGACGGATCTTATGTACCCTCCACCACGGATTGCGTACAAAGTTTTACTAAATACTGTCACCCACAATCGTATAACAGTGAAATGTCCTAGAAGTGGACACCCACAATTGCCTTAATTTTGTCCACATTTGCGAGATTTCCAGCTAAAGTTGGTCACTTCCGATGTATGATTTTAAGAGACAATTTTGCCGCAATTATGAAAGGATTTCGATGATGTTTCCTCTAAAGCTCTACAAAAAAGGTCATGTGCGTGTACGAATATCTCCGATGGTTCGCGCTATGTGAGTCCCACAATTTATTTTGTTTCTTATACCATCCACCATAGGATGGGGGGTATATTAACTTTGTCATTCCGTTTGTAACACATCGAAATATTGCTCTAAGACCCCATAAAGTATATATATTCTGGGTCGTGGTGAAATTCTGAGTCGATCTGAGCATGTCCGTCCGTCCGTCTGTTGAAATCACGCTAACTTCCGAACGAAACAAGCTATCAACTTGAAACTTGGCACAAGTAGTTGTTATTGATGTAGGTCGGATGGTATTGCAAATGGGCCATATCGGTCCACTTTTACGTATAGCCCCCATATAAACGGACCCCCAAATTTGGCTTGCGAGGCCTCTAAGAGAAGCAAATTTTATCTGATCCGGCTGAAATTTGGTACATGGTGTTAGTATATGGTCTCTAACAACCATGCAAAAATTGGTCCACATCGGCACATAAATATATATAGCCCCCATATAAACCGATCCCCCGATTTGGCCTGCGAGGCCTCTAAGAGAAGCAAATTTCATCCGATCCGGCTGAAATTTGGTACATGGTGTTAGTAAATGGTCTCTAACAACCATGCGAAAATTGGTCTACATCGGTCCATAATTATATATAGCCCCCATATAAACCGATCACCAGATTTGACCTCCGGAGCACCTTGGAAGAGCAAAAATCTTCCCATTCGGTTGAAATTTAGTACGTGATGTTAGTATAGGGTACCCAACAACCATGCAGGAATTGGTTCATATCAGCCCATAATTATATAGCCCCCATAAAAACCGATTCCCCGATTAGGCTTGCGAGGCCTCTAAGAGAAGCAAATTTCATCCGATCCGGCTGAAACCATGCAAAAATTGGTCTACATCGGTCCATAATTATATATAGCCCCCATATAAACCCATCCCCAGATTTGACCTCCGGAGCACCTTGGAAGAGCAAAATTCTTCCCATTCGGTTGAAATTTGGTACGTGATGTTAGTCTATGGTATCCAACAACCATGCAGGAATTGGTTCCTATCAGTCCATAATTATATATAGCTCCCATATAAACCGATCCCCAGATTTGACCTCCGGTGCCTTTTGGAGAAGCAAAATTCATCCGATCTGCTTGAAATTTGGTACGTGGTGATCGTATATGATATTTAACAACCATGCCAAAAGTGGTCCATATCAGTCCATAATCATATATAGCCCCCATATAAACCGATCCCGAAATTTGGTTTTGGAGCCTCTTGGAGGAGCAAATTTCATCCGAGTCAGTTGAAATTTGGTACATTGTGCTATTGTAAGGCCGTTAACAACCATGCCTAACTAGGTCCATATCGGTCTATAGTTATATATAGCCCTCATATAAATCGATCCCCAATCGCAAAAAAAATGGTCCATATGAAGTTCATAATTGTATATAGCCCCCATATAAGCGACCCCCATATTCCAATTCTGGCTCTCTTCGTATCGTGCAAAAAGTCCATATCGATTCGTAATTATTTGTAGACTTACCTATACATAACTTTTGTGTCTAATATATACCACGTATGGACTAACTCACAATTTAGAAAACGATGTTAAGAAGTTTTAAGATACCACAACCCAAGTAATTCGATTGTAGATGACAGTCTTTCGTAGAAGTTTCTACGCAATCCATGGTGGAGGGTACATAAGATTCGGCTTGGCCGAACTTACGGCCGTATATACTTGTTTGTTTTTCTTTGAAAAATATTAACAAAGTTGGGTCAGTATTTTGGGTGGATACTTGTTTACGTTTTTTAGCAATCCTTACAAAATTCTATGGATTTTTGAAGAACAAATTGTATAACTATGTGGTGTAACGACGAATACGACGGTTACCCTCGTTTTCGCTAACACATTTATTTTCTTTTCAGTATTTTTGAATAACTTCATTTTTTTCTTTGCGTTATCGAGAAATTATTAATTACCTATTACATTTAAGTTGCAACAAGAATATCCATTGCATTAATTTCTAACATACTTTATTGAAAGTATAGTACCATTGGCCTTGCCCAGCAACATATGCGGCTGCAGCAACGACTACATGCAGGTAGCAAAGTAACGTGTAGCATATACATCGTTCTTGAAATGTAACGGCATTAAAGTGACGGCGACTACAGCCTTACGGTCTATTTAAGGAAGCTGCAAATCGGGATCATTTGAAGATCGCACGTGGACGAGTCAACAGGTGGTAAGTATAGTGTGAAATAATATTCAAGGTGATGACTTGCTAGTAGAGTTATACTTGTACGAGTGGAATACACGTGGTAATTCAAGGTCACCGGTTTACGTTGCACCACGTTGTTCCCTCCGCATCAAAGACGAACAGCCCGCAGTACATTTGACTTGTGTACTTATCAAGGTCATAGTTACTCGCGATCTTCACGATCCCATTGACTTGTGTACTTACCCAGGTAGCAGTCACTCCAGATCTACACGATCCCATTGTATCTGCCCTTCGGTTGACTTGTGTACTTACCCAAGTCGCAGTCACTTCAGATCTACACGATCCCTTTGTCTCTGCCCTTCTTTTGACTTGTGTACTTACCCAGGTCGCAGTCACTCCAGATCAACACGATCCCTTTGTCTCTGCCCTTCGTTTGATTTGTGTACTTACCCAGGTCGCTCCAGATCTAAACGATCCCATTGTCTCTGCCCTTCGTTTGACTTGTATAGTTACCCAGGTCGCGGTCACTCCAGATCTACACGATCCCATTGACGCTATACTTACCAAGGTAACCATTCCAAGTGTCGTCGCATCTATTCACTCCGCCGCTCCTAGTCCCTAGTTCGCTCCAGGACACTGTTCGTTCGCTATTCCCCAACGCTTAGCATTATTCTAGCTCGTCTCGCTCCACATCAGGTTTCACAGGACCACCTTTGACTCACCACTGTCTCGTTTCCATACGTCTCACCGGATTTACAGAGCGTATTTAACCAGGTCGCCATTTAATCTCCAATAATCGCCAGCGCAGGATTCTGTCCAGACTTCCAGAGCGTATTTAACCAGGTCGCCATTTAATCTCCAAAAATCGCCAGCTCAGGATCCTGTCCAGACTTCCAGAGCGTGCTTAGCCAGTTCGCCATTTAATCACCCAGATTCGCAAGTGCAAGATCCTGCCCAGACTTCCGTACTTAGATACGCCGCCATTCAGCTCGCCCATTCCTGCCATACCATTGACCAGGCCAAACACGTGGCAGTCCAGTCCGGTGTGCTTATCCAGGTCACCATCTCAAACCCATCCAGCCCCATCGAAACTGTACCACGTCCCGGAACGATTTATCCTCAATAAACTTTAATATCAACGTATAACACCGTCTTTTCCTTTCTTTGTCACTACCCAAACAAATTTCTGTGATCAATACCCCAGCGACCGGAGAAAACTCGTCGTTACAGTGGCTTATATTAAAAATTTTACCCCCATATGAAAAAACGGTTAATAAAACTTCAAGCCTGTTTTTACCATATAAATTCCCTCGATAAACTGTCAATAAATTATTTTACATATGGGCATTGGACTCTACATTTTGAATTTCAGAAAATACCGAATTTTTACCAAATTTTAATTTATCTTCGGAAAGTGTACTAGTTGAACTGCTTTATTTGGGAGAATATCTGTCATCAAACCCCCCCTTAAATTTCAAAGGAAACTATAATATTTGATTCATGGTGGTGGGTATTTAAGATTCGGCCCGGCCGAACTTACTGCTGTATACACTTGTTGGAACTCCAACGGATTTTAATCTCTCTTCGTAGCAGCTTTCCTTCTACTTGGATTAAGTCTCTTTAAAATTGTCAACTATAGCCAATGTAGGCAACGTCGAGTTAGATAAACCTTTCATAACTATAAATGAAGTTAGTAACATATGTATATATCCTTTCTAAATCCTTGCAGTTACATCTATTAGTACTGATATAATACCCAATACATGAACACACAAGGTTTTATTTGATATTAAACTACCCTCATGAGGATTATATTCTGCATAATTTGTTATTCAATCCTCTCCTATTCACCACATAGTCTATGCAATAATGTAGGGAGAATACTTTATTATTACATTAGAATATTATGTGGGGTATCTATGAAAATCTCTGTTTTCACCCACCCCATAAGCAACCACTTGCATTTAATATCACTGTCAGTGCCATTGCTCCTATAGTCGTTATCCTGCATTCTTTATACTTGGAAAGGATAATATTGAAATATAATTTGCACTATCTGTTCCATGAAGTAGACTTCTCATATGATGTTGAATGCTTATCAGTGGTTGATTCAATTCATACACTCGAAATAAAATGTTAGCTAGCAATGAAGGAATGATCAAATATTAACAGAATGAAAATTATGCCTAATATGTATTAAAGCCCAATTTTTTTTTTTTTGCAGATGTTAAACTATTCAGTTTTATCAAAGTTTAGTCGGACGAACCTTAAATACCCATAACCATGAAACACATACAAGAATAAGACGATTTTTTTCAGCGAATAAAAAATGGTCGAAAATCGCTTTATATAGGATCTCGAGTAAATTGTAGATACTTAGGGATTTTGTTATGGGCATTTGAGGCCATATATTGTACGCACAGTGAAACCCCTCAAACTTGCACATTCTGTTTTAAGTGTGTCTCACTAACAATTCCTCATTTTAGTAAATCCCTCCTTAAAATTGGCTTGGTCATTAGAGGGTTAAGAAAACTTGATATTTAATGGACATATTAATAGCATAAATACGACAGCTATTTCTAAATTTAATCCACTATTGATGATGGTTAGGTTAAATTAGGTGGCAGCCCGATGTATCAGGCTCACTTAGACCATTCAGTCCATTGTGATACCACATTGCTGAACTTCTCTCTTATCACTGAGTGCTGCCCGATTCCATGTTAAGCTCAATGACAAGGGACCTCCTTTTTATGGCCGTGTCCGAACGGCGTTCCACATTGCAGTGAAACCACTTAGAGAAGCTTTGAAACCCTCAGAGATGTCACCAGCATTACTAAGGTGGGATAATCCACCGCTAAAAAACTTTTTGGTGTTCGGTTGAAGCAGGAATCGAACCCACGGCCTTGTGTATGCAAGGCGGGCATGCTAACCATTGCACCACGGTGGCTCCAAACTATTGATGATGAGGGATAGGAAAATTCTTGGAATTTTCTACAGTTCCTGTTTCATTAAATTCTTTTTCAAACTGTATTTTTTGAGGTTTCTAAATGACGTATTCGGGTTTTGAGGATGCTTGAACAAAACCATGTTTCCAGTATAGAAAAAATTATGGACATAATACTACTTGGTTTTATCCAACATCAGTATTAATCTTCATTTGATGATTTTTCCTTTTTTCCTTATGAGCTTTTTTCCACATACACTTCATGTTTATTTACTGATTGCCCCATAAGAAGCTTATTGATAATCAACATGGTCAACCAAACAGGAGAAAGCGATAGAGTATGCACAAGGATTATTTGATAGGAAAATGCGTGCGATTAAACACAGATGTATAAGATCACAGAGAAAAATAAATAGTCTTAATGTGGGAACCAACAAAAAAAAATAATATAAAAACAAAACAGAAGATTTACATTGGAGAATTTTCTTTTTAATTACGGCTCTTCTACATACGAAAAAAAATTCTTCCCTCCCACACTGAAAAAAATATTAACGTGATACTAAAGATTTCGCAACCTAAATTTTAGGATGCGAAATTTACAAAATATTAAAGACAAATTTCTTTAAAATATTGAAATTTAATTAAAATAAAGTTTATAATCTTTGCTTCAATTTTTTAATTTTACTTAAAGTAAAGAAACACATTTTTAATTTAAAGAATTTGTCCTTAAATTAACTGAAATATTGAAACTTGAGATTTATCATAAAAACATGGTCAACCAAACAGGAGAAAGCGATAGAGTATGCACAAGGATTATTTGATAGGAAAATGCGTGCGATTAAACACAGATGTATAAGATCACAGAGAAAAATAAATAGTCTTAATGTGGGAACCAACAAAAAAAAAATAATATAAAAACAAAACAGAAGATTTACATTGGAGAATTTTCTTTTTAATTACGGCTCTTCTACATACGAAAAAAAATTCTTCCCTCCCACACTGAAAAAAATATTAACGTGATACTAAAGATTTCGCAACCTAAATTTTAGGATGCGAAATTTACAAAATATTAAAGACAAATTTCTTTAAAATATTGAAATTTAATTAAAATAAAGTTTATAATCTTTGCTTCAATTTTTTAATTTTACTTAAAGTAAAGAAACACATTTTTAATTTAAAGAATTTGTCCTTAAATTAACTGAAATATTGAAACTTGAGATTTATCACAAAAACACTTCAAATATAGGCTAAGACTTATTTTGAGGATTTAGGGTATTTGGTATAAGTTTTTTTTTTGTTAATTAAGAAAACGTTTTTTACTTTGAAGTATCCATTATAATTTTGATTTTTAAACTGACATTTGTTTGTACGTGAGTACCTTTATTAATAAACCGTGAAAAGACAATGAAAATTTGATAAAGAAGATCTATTTCTCTCCTAATTTTAATTTTATTGGTCCTAGATTTAAAGCCAGTTAGGTCGCTAAAAAATGTCTTTATTTTAAAGAAGCGGCATCTTTGGCTCGGAATCAATACCTAAGGATTTTGGTATATCACAATCTTTGGATCCAAGTAAACTTTTTTTTGAGTGCAAACGAAACAAATGTCGTTTCTTATTTGTTTTTCGCTGTAAAGAAGTTTGTTTGGAAGAAATGAATATAATTTTTTTTGTGATAAACATTGATTCTTTTGCCAAAACTAATCTACCAAGATTTTACAAAAAAAAATCTACTAAATTTAATTTATTTATTTCTACAGAAAATTTTATTTCTATAACAAATTTTGTTAAAATTTCATCAAATTTTTATTTGTATAGAAAAATTTGCCAAAATTTAATTTCTATAGCAAATTATGTCATAATTTCCTTTCTATAGCAAATTTTGTCAAAATTTCTTTTCTATAGAAAATATTGTCAAAATTCTATTTCTATAGAAAATTTTGTCAAAATTTCTTTTCTATACAAAATTTTGTCAAAATTTTTTTTCTATAGAAAATTTTGTCAAAATTTTATTTCTACAGAAAATTTTGTCTAAATTTTATTTCTGTAGAACTTTTTGTCAAAATTTTATTTCTATAGAAAATGTTGTCAAAATTTTATTTCTATAGAAAATTTTGTCAAAATTTTATATCTATAAAAATTTTGCCAAAATTTTATTTCTATAGGAAATTTTGTCAAAATTTTATTTCTATAGGAAATTTTTAAAAAATTTTATTTTTATAGAAAATTTTGGCAAAATTTTATTTCTATAGGAAATTTTGGCAAAATTTTATTTCTATAGGAAATTTTGTCAAAATTTTCTTTTTATAGAAAATTTTGTCAAAATTTTATTATAGAAAAATTTGTCAAAATTTTATTTCTATAGAAAATTATGTCATAATTTCTTTTGTATAGAATATTTTGTTAAAATTTTATTTCTATATAAAATTTTGGCAAAATTTTATTTCTATATACAATTTTTTAAAAATTTTATTTCAACTTTTATTTCTATTTTGTTCAACTTTTTGAAAATTTTGCCAAATTTTTATTTCTATAGAAAATTTTGCCAAAATTTTATTTTTATAGAAAATTTTGTCAAAATTTCTTTTCTATAGAAAATTTTCTCAAAATTTCTTTTCTATAGAAAATTTTGTCAAAATTTCTTTTCTATAGAAAATTTTGTCAAAATTTTATTTCTATAGAACATTTTGTCAAAATTTTATTTCTATAGAAAAATATGTCATAACTTCTTTTCTAGAGAAAATTTTTTAAAATTTTGTCAAAATTTTATTTCTATTTTGTTCAACTTTTATTTCTATAGAAAATTTTGTCAGAATTTTATTTCTCTAGAAAATTTTGCTAAATTTCTATTTCTATAGAAAATTTTGCCAAAATTATATTCCTATAGAAAATTTTGTCAAAATTTCTTTTCTATAGACAATTTTGTCAAAATTGTATTTCTATAGAAAATTTTGTCAAAATTTTACTTCTATAAAAAATTATGTAAATATTTTATTTTTATAGAAAATTATGTCATAATTTCCCTTCTAAATTGTATATTTCTATAGAAAATTTTGTCACAATTTCGTTTCTATAGAAAATTTTGTCAATTTTTTTTCTATATACAATTTTTGTCACAATTTTATTTCTATAGCAAATTTTGTCAAAATTTTAATTCCCATAGAAAATTTTGTCAATTTTGTTTTTTCTATAGAAAATTTTATTTCAAATTTCAACATTTTGTCAAAATTGTATTTCTATATAAAATTTTATTTCTATATAAAATTTTGTCAAAATTTTATTTCAACTTTTATTTCTATTTTGTTTAACTTTTATTTCCATAGAAAATTTTGTCAAAGTTTTATTTCTCTAGAAATGTTTGTCAAAATTTTTATTTCGATAGAAAATTTTGCCAAAATTTTATTTCGATAGAAAATTTTGCCAAAATTTTATTTCGATAGAAAATTTTGCCAAAATTTTATTTCTATAGAAAATGTTGTAAATTTTTTGTCTTATGGAAAATTTTCCAAAATTTTATTTCTTTAGAAAATTTTGACTACATTTTGTCAAAATTTTATTTCTATAGAAAATTTTGTCAAAATTTTATTTCTATAAAAAATTTTGTCAAAATTTTATTTCTATAAAAAAATTTGTCAAAATTTTACTTCTATGAAAAATTATGTCAATAGTTTATTTTTATAGAATATGATTTCATACTTTCCTTTCTATTGAAAATGTTGTCAAAATTGTATATTTCTATAGAAATTTTTGTCACAATTTTGTTTCTATAGAAAATTTTGTCATTTTTTTTCTATATACAATTTTTGTCACAATTTTATTTCTATAGAAAATTTTGTCAAAATTTTAGTTCCTATAGAAAATTTTGTGAATTTTTTTTCTATAGAAAATTTTGACTAAATTTTGTCAAAATTTTATTTCTATAGAAAATTTTGTCAAAATTTTATTTCTCTAGAAAATTTTGTCAATTTTGTTTTTTCTACAGAAAATTTTGACTAAATTTTGTCAAAATTTTATTTCCATATAAAATTTCAACATTTTGTCAAAATTGTATTTCTATATAAAATTTTGTCAAAATTTTATTTCTCTAGAAAATGTTGTCAAAATTTTTTTTTTCTATAAAAAATTTTTCTAAATTTTATTTCTATAGAAAATTTTGTCAAAATTTTATTTCTATAAAAAAATTTTGTCAAAATTTTATTTCTATAAAAAAAATTTGTCAAAATTTTACTTCTATGAAAAATTATGTCAATAGTTTATTTTTATAGAATATGATGTCATACTTTCCTTTATATTGAAAATGTTGTCAAAATTGTATATTTCTATAGAAATTTTTGTCGCAATTTTGTTTCTATAGAAAATTTTGTAATTTTTTTTCTATATACAATTTTTGTCACAATTTTATTTCTATAGAAAATTTTGTCAAAATTTTAGTTCCTATAGAAAATTTTTGTGAATTTTTTTTTTCTATAGAAAATTTTGACTACATTTTTTCAAAATTTTATTTCTATAAAAAATTTTGTCAAAATATTATTTTCATAGAAAATTTTATCAAAATTTTATTCCCATAGAACAATTTTTCAAAATTTTATTTCTACAGAAAATTTTGTTAAAATTTTATTTCTACAATAAATTTAGTTAAAATTGTATTTCTTTCGATAATTTTGTCAAAATTTTATTTCTATAGAAAACTGTGTCGAAAAATTAAAATTTTCTTAGAAAATTGATGTTCCTCTTAGTTGGAGAGGTATATTTTGCAAAATCTTCCAAAACATCAAGAATTCTTCCAATATACCAAATAGAAAATGTACCATTTTTGGTAGAATTCTACCAAATGTGAAAACCTTGGACACAATTCTAATCAATAGACTACAATGACTGTGGTATCAATATTCCAGAGGAGATTTGCTAGTACATTAACTAAAAAACATAAAGAAATGAATGAACTTTTCAAACTTCGTCTTTTCCATAAAACAGTTAAGAAATTGTTTTAACATACTAGTAGATATAATTATGTCTAATAAATTTTCTTTACTTAGTGGCAAAATCTTTATTTGTTTTTGTAGTATCGGCGTTTGTAATAAAGTTTCATTCTTTATTTACTAATGACCTGTTCCTGTATATCGAACGAAAACTCATTCGAAAGAAAGGCAGTCACTCGAATTCGTATGAATTTGGGTTTTTCTATTTTTGAAAGTTCGTTTCGTTTGTAGGAGAATACATTGATTATCCAAAATGAGTATTTTCAAATTTTTGGCCTGAGAATTCAGTCAAATGTTAACAATATTTTTACTTTTTTCTTGATACTTATTGTATATGTTCGTTTAGTACTCGACAACAAAATATGAAGTGACTTGCCTTTCGAAATAGAAGAACAAAAATCAATTTTCTTTCGTTTGGAATACGAAAGAAACCTTTCGTTCGATATACAGGAACAGGCCATAACTACTTATAGCATATTTTAATGTTTATACCACTGATAAATGTTGTACTTAACTTACCAAATATATTAAAGAAAATCATTTCATTGCCTCTATCACATTAAAAAATCAATTTCCATGCACTTTTAGCCTTTAACGATAATATTTTTCCAATTTCCGATTTTTCATTTTCCCCCCCAAACTAAGGATGGCTGCTCTTGGTAATAGCTGAGCCAATGCAATATGAAAACGTTTCAGGGTGAATTGCATTAAAAATCATAAACTTTCTTTACGAATTGCATTTCCGTTTCAATTTTTTTCTTTCCTTAAATGCCTTTTGACATCCCGAAGTGAAAAGAGCATAGAAAATATGAAGTTCATGTCTAATCAAATGTGAGAGTCAAGAAAATATGGCACATTTTATGCTAGCAATATTTACTTGACGTTGCATCGATTTGGGTCAAATGGAATCGAATTGAAAAAAAAATGTAGTGATGAATGGGGATTGACTTAAAGTGAAACTGACACAAACATTCAAGGATCTGTTAAAATACCTGTGTGTGGTTGGTGTTAGAATTGCTAATACCATTGACATTTAAAATAATAGAAACGTAATTTTTTATAAACACTAAAGAGAAAACGGGCGAATTAATATTTTTCAACTTATTTTTTGGTACATGGTACAATAAAATTGTGCATTTGTAAGTAACGCCAAGAAGAACAGGTCTGAGGCTAAAACTAAAACCGGTTAACCGGATTCCATTACCACAACCAAACCCGCATAGTGAGAAAATTTAAATTTGGGACAATTAAATATCGAATTTAAATTTTGGACAATTAAATATCGAAAAACATAAAAGAAAATTAAAAAAAAACGCAAAAAAATAAATTAAAAATCAACCTCGTTGAGATTAGAACCTGTGACTGTTCACTTCCATGGAAGTTCCTTTGAGAATATTTTGCATAGTATGAGAATTTTTTTTTTTTTTTTATTTTTAAATAGAAACAAGTATATACGGCCGTAAGTTCGGCCAGGCCGAATCTTATGTACCCTCCACCATGGATTGCGTAGGAACTTCTACTAAAGGCTGTCATCCACAATCGAATTACTTGGGTTGCGATAACTCTTGCCGATGGCAAGGTATCGTAAAACTTTTTAACACTGTCTTCTAAATTGTAAGTTAGCCCATACGGGGTATATATTAAACAAAAAAAGGCCGATTAAATACGTATATAATCTAGTTTGACAAAATTTTCTATAGAAATAAAATTTTGACAAAATTTTATATAGAAATGAAACCTTGACAAAATTTTCTATAGAAATAAAATTTTGACAAAATTTTCTATAGAAATAAAAATTTGACAAAATTTTCTATAGAAATAAAAACTTGACAAAATTTTCTATAGAAATAAAATGTTGACAAAATTTTCTAAGGAAGTAAAATGTTGACAAAATTTTCTATAGCAATACAATTTTGACAAAAATTTCTATAGAAATAAAATGTTGACAAAATTTTGTGTAGAAATGAAATTTTGACAAAATTTTGTATAGAAATAAAATGTTGACAACATTTTCTACAGAAATAAATTTTTTACAAAATTTTCTATAGAAATAAAATTTTGACAAACATTTCTATAGAAATAAACTTTTGACAAAACTTTCTATAGAAATGAAATTTTAACAAAACTTTCTATAGTAATAAAATTTGACAAAATTTTCTATGGAAATAAAGTTTTGGTAGATTACAAAATTTTCTATAGAAATAAAATTTTGACAAAATTTTCTATGGAAATAAAATTTTGACAAACATTTGAATAGAAATAAACTTTTGACAAAACTTTCTATAGAAATGAAATTTTGACAAAACTTTCTATAGTAATAAAATTTGACAAAATTTTCTATCGAAATAAAGTTTTGGTAGATTATTTTTGGCGATATGGACCAATTTTTACATGGCTGTTAAAGGCCATATATTGACAAAATGTACCAAATTTCAACCGTATCGGATGACTTGTGCTCCTCCAAGAGGTTCCGGACGTCAAATCTGGGGACGGTTTATATGGGAACTATATATAATTATGGACCGATATGGACCAATTTTTGCATGGTTGTTAGAGACCATATACTAACACCATGTACCAAATTTCAACTGGATCGGATGAATTTTGCTCTTCCAAGAGGCTCCGGAGGTCAAATCTGGGGATCGGTTTATATGGGGGCTATATATAATTATGGACCGATATGGACCAATTTTTGCATGGTTATTAGAGGCCGTAAACTAACATCAGGTACCAAATTTCAACCGGATCGGATGAATTTTGCCCCTCCAAGAGGCTCCGGAGGTCAAATCTGGGGATCGGTTTATGTGGGGGCTATATATATAATTATGGACCGATATGGACCAATTTTTGCATGGTTGTTAAAAACCGTATACTAAGACCACGTACTAAATTTCAACCGGATCGGATGAATTTTGCTCCTCCAGGAGGCTCCGGTGGTCAAATCTGGGGATCGGTTTATATGGGAGCTATATATAATTATGGACCGATATGGACCAATTTTTGCATGGTTGTTAGAGGCCGTATACTAACATCAGGTACCAAATTTCAACCGGATCGGATGAATTTTGCCCTTCCAAAAGTCTCCGGAGGTCAAATCTGGGGATCGGTTTATATGGGGGCTATATATAATTATGGACCGATGTGGGCCAATTTTTGCATGGTTGTTAGAGACCATATACTAACATCAGGTACCAAATTTGAACCGGATCGGATGAATTTTGCTGCTCCGGGAGGCTCCCCAAGCCAAATTTGGGATCGGTTTATATGGGGGCTATACGTAAACGTGGTCCGATATGGCCCATTTTCAATACCATCCGACCTACATCAATAACAACTACTTGTGCCTAGTTTCAAGTCGATAGCTTGTTTCGTTCGGAAGTTAGCGTGATTTCCACAGACGGACGGACAGCCGGACAGACGGACGGACGGACAGACGGACAGACGGACGGACGGACGGACATGCTTAGATCGACTCAGAATTTCACCACGACCCAGAATATATATACTTTATGGGGTCTTAGAGCAATATTTCGATGTGTTACAAACGGAATGACAAAGTTAATATACCCCCATCCTATGGTGGAGGGTATAAAAAGGCCGATTAAATACGTATATAATCTAGTTTGACAAAATTTTCTATAGAAATAAAATTTTGACAAAATTTTCTATAGAAATGAAACCTTGACAAAATTTTCTATAGAAATAAAATTTTGACAAAATTTTCTATAGAAATAAAAATTTGACAAAATTTTCTATAGAAATAAAAACTTGACAAAATTTTCTATAGAAATAAAATGTTGACAAAATTTTCTATGGAAGTAAAATGTTGACAAAATTTTCTATAGCAATACAATTTTGACAAAAATTTCTATAGAAATAAAATGTTGACAAAATATTGTATAGAAATAAAATTTTGACAAAATTTTGTATAGAAATAAAATGTTGACAAAATTTTCTATAGAAATAAAATTTTGACAAACATTTCTATATAAATAAACTTTTGACAAAACTTTCTATAGAAATGAAATTTTAACAAAACTTTCTATAGTAATAAAATTTGACAAAATTTTCTATGGAAATAAAGTTTAGGTAGATTACAAAATTTTCTATAGAAATAAAATTTTGACAAAATTTTCTATGGAAATAAAATTTTGACAAACATTTGTATAGAAATAAACTTTTGACAAAACTTTCTATAGAAATGAAATTTTGACAAAACTTTCTATAGTAATAAAATTTGACAAAATTTTCTATGAAAATAAAGTTTTGGTAGATTATTTTTGGCGATATGGACCAATTTTTGTGTAATAAGTCATCGGCTATATATAACTAAAGACCGATATGGACCAATTTTTACATGGCTGTTAGAGGCCATATATTGACAAAATGTACCAAATTTCAACCGTATCGGATGACTTTTGCTCCTCCAAGAGTTTCCGGACGTCAAATCTGGGGACGGTTTATATGGGAACTATATATAATTATGGACCGATATGGACCAATTTTTGCATGGTTGTTAGAGACCATATACTAACACCATGTACCAAATTTCAACTGGATCGGATGAATTTTGCTCTTCCAAGAGGCTCCGGAGGTCAAATCTGGGGATCGGTTTATATGGGGGCTATATATAATTATGGAGCGATATGGACCAATTTTTGCATGGTTATTAGAGGCCGTAAACTAACATCAGGTACCAAATTTCAACCGGATCGGATGAATTTTGCCCCTCCAAGAGGCTCCGGAGGTCAAATCTGGGGATCGGTTTATGTGGGGGCTATATATAATTATGGACCGATATGGACCAATTTTTGCATGGTTGTTAAAAACCGTATACTAAGACCACGTACTAAATTTCAACCGGATCGGATGAATTTTGCTCCTCCAGGAGGCTCCGGTGGTCAAATCTGGGGATCGGTTTATATGGGAGCTATATATAATTATGGACCGATATGGACCAATTTTTGCATGGTTGTTAGAGGCCGTATACTAACATCAGGTACCAAATTTCAACCGGATCGGATGAATTTTGCCCCTCCAAAAGTCTCCGGAGGTCAAATCTGGGGATCGGTTTATATGGGGGCTATATATAATTATGGACCGATGTGGGCCAATTTTTGCATGGTTGTTAGAGACCATATACTAACATCAGGTACCAAATTTGAACCGGATCGGATGAATTTTGCTGCTCCGGGAGGCTCCCCAAGCCAAATTTGGGATCGGTTTATATGGGGGCTATACGTAAACGTGGTCCGATATGGCCCATTTTCAATACCATCCGACCTACATCAATAACAACTACTTGTGCCTAGTTTCAAGTCGATAGCTTGTTTCGTTCGGAAGTTAGCGTGATTTCCACAGACGGACGGACAGCCGGACAGACGGACGGACGGACAGACGGACAGACGGACGGACGGACGGACATGCTTAGATCGACTCAGAATTTCACCACGACCCAGAATATATATACTTTATGGGGTCTTAGAGCAATATTTCGATGTGTTACAAACGGAATGACAAAGTTAATATACCCCCATCCTATGGTGGAGGGTATAAAAATATACGCCAAAAAAATAATAGTGAGGTACAACAAAACGATTTAAAAAAAAAATATTTGAAAAAAATGCTGCCGGTGAGACTTAGGTTAGGTTAGGTTATGTGGCAGCCCGATGTATCAGGCTCACTTAGACTATTCAGTCCATTGTGATACCACAGTGGTGAACTTCTCTCTTATCACTGAGTGCTGCCCGATTCCTTGTTAAGCTCAATGACAAGGGACCTCCTTTTTATAACTGAGTCCGAACGGCGTTCCACATTCCAGTGAAACCTCTTAGAGAAGCTTTGAAACCCTCAGAAATGTCACCAGCATTACTGAGGTGGGATAATCCACCGCTGAAAAACTTTTTGGTGTTCGGTCCTAGCAGGAATCGAACCCACGACCTTGTGTATGCAAGGCGGGCATGCTAACCATTGCACCACGGTGGCTCCGGTGAGACTTGCACTTTGCACTTGCATACTAATAACTAACATATAGAGAAGTAGAATGTTATGCCTTGTGTCATATTACGATCACATCACAAATATTTGCCATTTGTGGCTGACACTTACCATTTTCGGTGCACCTCTTTATGGTCCTAAAATAATTCTAGATTTCAAATAAGCCCAAGAAGTAAACTCGGGAGATCGGTCAATATGGGGAATATACCAAAGTATTGAGCAATACACGCCATTTTCGGTACATTTATTTGTGGTTCTTCAATACCTCTAGACTTCCAATATCAGGCTACGGTTTTTATAAGCCCAAGACGCCAAATTGGGAGGTCGGTTTATATGGGGACTATATCAAAACTTGGACCGATATAGCCCATCTTCGAACTTGACCTGCCTGCAGACAAAAGACGAGTTTGTGCAAAATTTTAGCACGATGGCTTCATTAATGAAGACTGTAGCGTGATTACAACAGACAGACGGACAGACAGACGGACATAGTTATATCGTCTTAGAATTTCACCTTGATCAAGAATATATATATATATATACTTTATATAGTCGGAAATCGATATCTCGATGTGTTACAAACGGAATGACAAACGAGTCACCATTCTATGGTGGTGGGTATAAAAAATAGAGTTGTAAAAATTTTAATTAAAAGAACTTCCTATGTAGTTAAAATAAAGAACATCTTTGGGAGAACATTTTGGGAGTGCTTTTAAAGCTAAATATTTTGCTGAGTACCTACACGCAGAGAAGGAATATGGTCACCCCAAACATGTTTCAAGAACACCATGTTAATTTTTCACTGGGACCATGTAACATGTTGGTCTCAACCAGGGATCCGGAGCGGTCCATTTTTTTCGCTCTGCTCCGCTCCCGCTCCGGAGAAAAAAAATCGCTCCGCTCCGAGAAAAAATAAATCGCTCCGCTCCTCTTCGAAAAAATTATAGTACAAACATTGTATTATTTGTTCAATTGAGTTTTATTTTATGGGGGCACAGCGTGACCCCATTTGTCGAAATCGGACGATACATATATATTGGAACTATATCTAAATTTGATCCGATTTCTTCCAAATTCAATAGCGTTCGTCCTTGTGCCCAAAAAACTCCCTGTACCAAATTTCATCAAAATCGGTTAATAATTGCGACCGGAATCCTGTGAACAACAAATACATGGACAGACGGACGGACACCAAGCGCTAGATCGACTCAGGATGTGATTCTGAGTCGATCGGTATATATTTTATGGGGTCTAAAATCAATATTTCTGGTAGGCACATTTTTTGGCAGATCAAACTTCGGACAAACTTATTATACCCTAACCACTATGTGGTTTAGGGTATAATGGCTTTAAAACAATGTTTTGAAACATTTTATTAATTTTGAAGATTTTTTCAGAAATATTAAATCCATTTTGACTTCATTAAAACGAAATTTTCATTCATGTTAGGATACACATTTTTATGCCGAATCACTTAGCTATAAGGACAAAAAGACTTCATTGAAAAGTTTAGAAACTTTTAGACAAGGAAAAAACTTTATTTCAGAGAAATACGTCTTCTATTCTAAGCAAAATTCGTATTCGTATTTTAAGCATGTGAAATATTTGGCCTCCCGACAATATTCTTTGCGGTGCACCATCTACTATTTAATGTGTGATAGAAACCAAATTTATGAAAATGGACCAAAATGGACCAAATTCTGACCATCGGACCAAATTTAAAAATTAGAAATCTTTTGGACCAATTTTGGTCCGATCGGACCAAACCGGCAAAGCTGATTGGAATTGAAAGTCTATATACAGAGTAGAAGTAACTACTCTCCGAAAGTTTTTTTTTTGTTTGTTTTGCAACAGACGCAGAGAAGAGGTTTTGTTATATTTGTAATGTGTGTGTGTGTGTGTATGTTTATGTTTGCAACAACCTCCATTGAAATCAGTCCGTGGTATACCTATGAATATTCTTACTCAGATCTAGTGTTACCTAATTTCGCTTTTTCCCCTTTATTGTAAAAATACATTTTTGAACAGCGTTTTTAAGAAATGTTCGTTCTCAAAAAAAGTAGATAACATGCAATAATACAAATCAAGTCATTAGTTTTCAATGTGAGAAAAAAATTAAAATAAATGCACTGAAAAAAATATTGTCGTGAGGTCAAAGATTTCATGTCTTTAAAATACGAATGCAAATTTTGCTTAGCATAGAAGACGCATTCTCTAGTATAAAGTTTTTTCCTTGACCAAAGGTCGATAAACTTTTCAATGAAGTCGTATTGTCCTTATAATCATTTAAAAATGGATATCATAATATGAAAAAAAAATGTTTGGGCTAAGGTCAACTTGACTTTAATAATTTAGAAAAAATCTTTAAATTTAATGAAATTGTCTTTAAATTTGTTGCCTTTTTGCATCTTACCTACAAAGCAAAAAATCGTTCAAATATAGGACATGTTTTTCAACACTTTATTTTAAAGACGTTTTTTACTTGAAACACAGCATAATTTCTACAAGAAGTCGAGTCTTAATTTGGAAAATAAAGTCGTCGTTAACTTGTTTTTAAAGGACTTTGATAGCATATGAAGAAAAAAAGCTGAAAAAGCGAACAATTAAAATTTGCTTCCTAGAAGCAAGTACACAAAACCCGATTTTAAAAGAGAATTGTGTCTTAAAAGTATCCTTACTTGTATTCTCCGCTTCTTTGGCTCGGAATCAATACCAAATTTTTTAAAGTAAAGACAAAATCTTTGGAACCGGGTATGCATTTTTCAGCCAAAATTGAAACTATCCATAGTTTTAATTAAATTTTCGAGAACTAATATCAGAAATAAGAGACTGCTAGGATATAGTACAATAGTAAAGCAAATATGAATGTCCTTACACTGAAAAAAAGCATGCCCGGTTCCAAAGATTTTGTATTAACTTTAACAGTTTGGGTATTAATTCCGAGCCAAAGAAGCGGAGAATACAAGTAAGGATACTTTAAAGACGCAATTCTCTTTTAAATTTGGGGGTTATGTACTTGCTTCTAGGAAGCAAATGTTAATTTTTCATTTTTTTAGATTTTTTCGTCATTTGTTATCAAAATCCTTTAAAAGTGAGTTAACGACAATTTTATTTTCCATATTAAGACTCGACTTCCAGTAGAAATTATGCTAAAAAAAAGCGTCTTTAAAATAAAGTGTTTTGATAAACATGTCTTATTTTTTAACGATTTTTTGCTTTGTAGGCAAGATGCAAAAAGGAAACAAATTTAAAGAAAATTTTATTAATTTTAAAGAATTTTTCTTAATTATTAAAGTCACGTTGACCTTACCTCAAAAATTTTATCTTTCATGTTATGATATACATTTTTAAGTAAAATCACTTAATTATAAGGACATTACAACTTCATTCAAAAGTTTATTGACTTTTGGACAAGGAAAAAACTTTATTTTAGAGAAATACGTCTTGCATGTTAAGCAAAATTTGCATTCTTATTCTAAGGCCATGAAATCTTTGACTTCACGACAATATTTTTTTCAGTGTAGAAAACTAAAAAATTAAATATAAATAAGATCGTTTAATTGCATTTATATGACGTTCATTACAAACATTCTTATAGTAATACGGGATGAAATTGATCGAAAGTACTGTTGTTACTTTTACAACACATACTAGAGATATATTTTGACATTTGCCGTTTTTGAAAACAAATACTGAAAAAACACGTTCTGTTTTCCCCAATGTACGTACGTACAAAAATACATATCGTACATTTTAAACGTTTACTCACACTACGCTAAGTACTAGCTATAATTTTAAATCACCTACACAGTGTAATTTCAAAGTTGCACATTTCATTCAAGTAATATTTTATTCGGAGCGGAGCGGTTTTTCATTTGGAAACCGCTCCGCTCCCGCTCCGCTCCGGATTTTAGAAATGCCGCTCCCGCTCCGGCAAAAAAAGGGCTTGCTCCGCTCCGCTCCGGATCCCTGGTCTCAACCATGGTATTTTCTCGGCAATTTTGTATCTGATTTCGGCAAGCATGTCATGCTTAACGAGAAAAGAATATTTTTGCGACTAAAATGTTCCATGTGAAAAAGTAACATGGTACTCTTAAAACATGCGTGGGGTGATTATATTCCTTCTCTGGGTTTAGTCCATTTTTAAATGTTTCTTATTCATTTTCTTACAATGCACACACTGAAAAAACAGTGAACCCACCAGGAAAGATAACTTTCGATTAATTTTAGAAAATTTTGAATTTTTTTAGAAAATTTTAACTAAACAGTATTACAAGCGCTGGCATCACTCCGATATGGAAAAAATAAGTAAATATTTTTCGACAAATTCAAGAAAATTTATTAGACATAACTAAGTTTTTGCACTTGTTAAAGAAAATTCTGTAGTTTTAAGAGAAATCTTGGAGTTAAAAATTGCAAGAATGTCTTTAGTGCCATACGAAGTTCATGATGGACACATTTTTGGTAAAATTTACAAATTTAAGGAAATAATGAACTATTTTGTGAGTAATACGAAATTAGGAAACCTTTATGCTTTATTTTTGTATAATTTTTTCCTGTGTTTTAGTTCATTTAACTAACGTACGCAAAAAATTATTTGAGTAAAGTAAACTTTTTCCAAACATAATGATTCTATGAACTAATATAAAGTTAAATTGGCTTTAGTGAAATAGAGACTTCACTTTTTTTTGAGTGCAGTGGGCCAAATGAGAGGTTTTTGACGCATTAAATCAACGGAAACACCCAGAGCTCTGAAATTTTGTACATATACCACTGGGGATGAGAATAAAGTACGATTAAAATTTTGGACCGATCCGCCCACTGCCACGCCCACTTTAAAATGAAGGCCTATTTCAACCCAAAGGAAGCGCCTAGAGCTCTGAAATTTTGTACATGTACCACTGGGGATGAGAATAAATTATGATAAAAAATTTTGACCGATCCGCCCATTGCCACGCCCACTTTAAAATGAAGGGCGTATTTCAACCCAAAGGAAGCGCTTAGAGCTCTAAATTTTTGTACATGTACCACTGGGGATGAGAATAAAGTATAATCAACATTTCGGACCGATCCGGCCACTGCCACGCCCACTTTCTAGTGTAGGATGTATCTCAACCACATTTATCATACACCAAATCAAATATTTCAATATGTAGTAACATTGGAAACTGAAAATCTAGATTAGAACTGATGCTCACTGTTACTCCATCTTGATCACTGCCTTAAAGTGTATATGATTTCAGCAATTTTAGTTTAATTCAATCGCTCATTTGAGCTAAAAGTTTCAAATACCATCATTTCTGCAACACTATGTTGAAATGGGAACATATTCGTTAAAAAATAACATTTTGTTCTTGAAACATGTTTGCAGTGATCATACTACTTCTGTACGTGTCACTACCTTGACACTCTGCTATATGTAAGTCTATATGTAAATATTAGCTTTATGATTAAGCATGTTTTGTAACTGAACTTGTATCGACGAATCAGTTGCAGTAAGACACCCAGGACGACATTTTATTTTATATACCTATTATTAATGATATGGTAGATATTGCAGATTTACCTAAATTTCTCATTCGTTACCATTGTTTTGTCCAGATATTTCTACTAAACAAAGTAACGCTACTTCATTCTATTTCCCTGCACAATTATTTTACTTTTTTCTTGATGGTAGACTTATCATTTTTAAATTTTTTTGCATTATTATTACAGCACTGGGAGTTGTTTTCTATCCAATATTTAACAATTTCTGCGTTTTGATTGTAACACCATAATTATAACAGGGTAGCTTTATTAGCACTTATAAGCAGACAAATTTATGTTTGCAAGACAACACCTCAACCTTTCTAACGCAGTATAAAACTCAACCAATACGTTCCAATATAGTAAGTTCTACTCCAGAAAACATGGGACATACGTTATATTTAGCAAAGAAAAAATATGCTTTTTGTCACACATTTTTCGTAAACAACCAAACAATATTTACCATCGCTGTTAATTTTTACTAAAAGTACATATTTTGACTTAAATTTTACATTTTAAATTAAGTTTATAACTTTAAACACTTTTTTTACCAGCAAAATCTCTAAAGCACCTTGCTAAACTATGAATTCAAGAAAAAAATCAATGGCAAAGAGTTGCCACTTCGTCGGCCTGAGACGGCCAAACGGGTTGCCATATTGTTTTACCATTTTGGATTTGTTTTTCGTAATGTGTTGTCAACTTTTTCGTACCACCAAATATTTAATTTTCACAAGTTCAAAAATTGATTTTATGCGTGAGAGTTCGGTCATTTGGCCCAATGTGCAATGAATTGATTTTTACAACAAACCAAGTGTTTAAAAATTATTTTCATTGATTTTTAATTGTTTTGGTTTTAGGCAAATAAAAAAAAACAAAACCGGTTACTTCGACATCCTATCTGAGACCCATCGTTTAATATACCGATCGTCTTAGAATTAAATTCTGAGTCGGTTAGCAATGTCCGTCTGTGTGTCCAAGTGTTTTTGAGTGCCAACTACAGTTCGGAGTTTAAGACCGATTGTCCTCAAATTTGTCAAAGGGTCTAACCTTAGCTCAAAGAAAATCGGTTCAGATTTACATATATAGCTGTCATCAGAGATGGTCTGTATCAAACTTTTTTAGGTTTGCGACTGTCGCAAAGTTGTAAACGTCGTAAACGTCACATAAGCGTCGTAAATGTAGAAAAAGTAAAAAAAAGTCGCAAACTGAAAATACTTTAGTCGCGTCAGCTAGGCAGCGAATTCGATGATATCCAAGACGAAGAAGTTTCAATTCTTAGGAATGTTCACAATTTTCGGTTTTAGTCCCCACATTTTCCCTATTGCCTTTTGCACGACTACAGGGTAACCGTGGATTTTCTCGTCCTTTCTTAGCTTTAAGTTCAGTCTCCTGTCCAATATAACTCCAAGGTATTTTGCACACTCACCAACGGGAATTTCGATACCACCTAAGATAATAGGCTTGACCATGGGAAAACTTTCACAAATTTCTGCAGAAACTCACAGCGAATGCTGTCAAACTAAATTAAAAAATGTTCAGGATTTCTTCTATTCAAAATTTGGTTTTCTACAGTAGGTTTACGACTTTTGTGACATACGTATTATACCGTCGCAAATGTATGTCGCAAAAGTCACAGCCAACCCTGGCTGTCATACGTATTTATCACCGATCTGGTAATTAACTACGTCATTCGGTGCCAATCAGGTCTGTGTGGTTGGAGCCGGAGTCAGAGTTTGAAGATTTTGTGGGAGTCGAAGCCGGAGTAGACACTTCACTTCATACATTTGTAACTAAACAAATATTTGCACAAATTAGATTCCAAAAGCAAATATATATGGGTCCATTGTTGGACCCTTCACCACAGATTTGCCATTACCCGAAATCGACTCCCGAGTCGGAATCCATAGTAGTGAGAAATTTTGGAGTCGGAGTTGACTGAACTCCACAGCCCTGTTGCCAAGTTAGGACAATACGGCAGACGATTTGGTTGTTTGAGTCGATGTGTTGGAGGTCGCATTGTCGTGATAAAGAATGATCCGTTTTCGGAGATTGCGTGATCTTGGGTTTTTGGAAGAAAACTGGCAAACAAATGGCTCTGTATGTTACCACTCATATTTGACTGTTCTGCCTTATTCTAGTGCTACATGTCTTGTTTTTGCGAAAGAAATAGATGATTATTTGCTTGGAAGTAGAGGTGTGCACGTGAGTAATATTTTACTCACGCACACTCACGACGGAAAAATCTTACTCACGCACACTCACGCACGAAAATGTCGTGACTCACGAAAAATACCGTGACTCGCGAAAAATATCGTGACTCACGAAATATGTCATGACTCACGAATAATTTTATGAGTAATTTACCTGAGGGACGTGTCTGCAATAGAGGTGTGCACGTTAGTAATATTTTACTCACGCTCACGCACACTCACGATGGAAAAATCTTACTCACGCACACTCGCGTACGAAAATGTCGTGACTCGCGAAAAATACCGTGAATCACGAAAAATATCGTGACTCACGAAATATGTCATGACTCACGAATAATTTTATGAGTAATTTACCTGAGGGACGTGTCTGCAATAGAGGTGTGCACGTTAGTAATATTTTACTCACGCTCACGCACACTCACGATGGAAAAATCTTACTCACGCACACTCGCGTACGAAAATGTCGTGACTCGCGAAAAATACCGTGAATCACGAAAAATATCGTGACTCACGAATAATTTTATGAGTAATTTACCGGAGGGACGTGTCTGCAATCATGAGCACGATTAAAATCGGGAGCGTTATTAAACTCTTAACATCCTAGGTGTCACTAAAATTGCAAATGAATTTAACTTTTAAGCGTTTTATGTTGGAGAGTGGGATTATTTTCGTTTGCGTAATTCGTTACTCACGCGCACTCACGAAGATATTGTTTTCGTGACTCACGCTCACGCACGACATTTTGGTTTGTTAAACACGCTCACGCACACTCACGCCGTTGACATGAGCGTGACTCACGACAATTTCGTGTCACGTACATACCTCTACTTGGAAGTGCTTCGCGCTCAAGCAACTGTTGTTGGATTTGGCTTATCTTGAAACATGTAACCCGAAAAATGCATCACCTTTCACGATGCCATAGACAAGTTTCGAAACATCGTGATTGTATTTTTGGAGCACTTCTTTCAACCAATCCACATGAGCTTTTTTGAGTACTTAACAAATTGCGTGGGATCCGACGCGAGATTTTTTTGACGATGAAATGTTCGAGCAATATTGAATGTATGCTGATGCCATTAATGCCAAAGGTTGTCCCAATCTTACGACCTTTGGCATTTATGGGAATGCATACATTTAATATTGCACGAACATTTGACCGTCAAAAAAATATCAGTTGGTGTACAGCATCAATGGTTTCCGGAACAACAATTGACTGAAGGTCGTCCAACTATACGAAATTCGTTTTAAAGTAAACCACGACCTTGATCGAATTCACCATATCATCGATAAACAGTGATCCTTAGCGGAGCTTCATCGCTAAAAAATAAAGTTCAACGATACCCTATAGTTGACGACTTTGAAAATGTTCACGATTTAATTTCATTTTTTAGGCGATTTGTTGCTGCAAACCACACAAATAGCTCTCGTATGTCAAACGGTCTGAGTACGTATAACCTCTAAACTGACAAGCTTTACGAGATAAAGAGAAGATATTTGCAACGAATATACACGAAAATTTCGATTCTGAGATAAAAAAAAAAAATTTAAAACCTTTTAGTTTTCAAATTAAAATAAAATTTCTAATACATCGTATGAATTCTTTATTGTCGTTTCAGACTACACTTCTCTTTGAACTAGTGATGATGATGATGTTCCCTCTGATATTTGAAACTTTATGGAATAGGACAATACGAATAAGTTGTCCCCGACATCAGTAAGGTCTACCACTGCACACACATCAATGTGTACACCAGTCCAATACCACGACGACGAAGAGAAAAACATTTTTGGTTCTTAACCTAAATGACAAATGATAATGAATAATGCAATCGGCCACTTTGGAAACGTTACGTCATCAAACCTTGCCAGCGCCAGCTCAGTCAATAGAACCCTACCATATTGGGAATATGCCGCCCTCCTACAGCCATTGGCCGCTTCCATACCGAGAGCGTTTGGCAGCATGGAACAGGCGTCTGCTCAAAATGAGGAATCGCCACACCAGAATCTCTCGCCTCAACAATATCCCCAATCAGCAGCAGCTGCAGCAGCAGTTCCACACTCTCCCGCCATTACACGAAACGACAATCACAATAGCACAGCGCCAGTTACACCTCCGACTCAATTCTATTCGAGCTTCAATATCTCCGATGACCTGTTCTACTATTTCAATGGCTTCCTGGAGCGCGGAGATGCCATTGCGGGACCCATATCAAGCACTGCACCTACTAACCCAGCCATCGATACATACACTACAACCCCTGCGGATACATTCAATAGCACCAGCATACCTCAAGATCCCGATCTGTCCGAGTTCCTCAGCTCTCTGCCCAATGACCGGGTCAGTCTATTGTCGTTCCTGTTCCTCTTCTCATTTGCCACAGTGTTCGGTAACTCGTTGGTCATCTTGGCCGTCATAAGAGAGCGATATTTGCATACGGCCACAAATTATTTCATAACCAGTCTTGCTGTGGCCGATTGTCTAGTCGGTTTGGTTGTGATGCCCTTCTCCGCCCTATATGAGGTACTGGAGAATACGTGGTTTTTTGGAACGGACTGGTGTGATATCTGGAGATCCCTAGATGTGCTCTTCAGCACGGCTTCCATACTGAATCTTTGTGTCATATCACTGGACCGCTATTGGGCCATAACAGATCCCTTTTCATATCCCATGCGTATGACTGTGAAACGGGCGGCCGCATTGATTTGTGCGGTGTGGGTGTGTTCGAGTGCCATTAGTTTTCCCGCCATAGTGTGGTGGCGGGCAGCCCGTGATGGTGAGATGCCAGCCTACAAGTGTACCTTTACGGAACACTTGGGCTATCTGGTGTTCTCTTCGACAATATCATTTTACCTGCCGCTCCTCGTGATGGTATTCACCTATTGCCGTATTTATCGAGCGGCAGTGATACAGACGCGTTCACTGAAGATCGGCACCAAACAGGTGCTCATGGCCTCCGGTGAATTGCAGCTGACATTGCGTATACATCGTGGGGGTACCACACGAGAACCCTCGACCAGCTCTCACCATCAGGCGCTGCACGGCTCATTGGGCGGTGGGCCGAGTGGAGGGTCGCAACATCATCCGCATGCCCATCATCACCATCGGACCTCACACCACAATCACAGCAATGCGGGTACCACCACCTCTACGCCCGAGGAACCAGATGATGAACCCCTATCGGCTTTGCACAACAATGGTCTGGCTCGTCACCGCCATATGGGTGGCAAGAATTTTTCATGGTCTCGCAAATTGGCCAAATTCGCCAAGGAAAAGAAAGCTGCCAAGACTTTGGGTATTGTAATGGGCGTCTTCATTGTCTGCTGGTTACCATTTTTCGTTGTAAATCTTCTGTCGGGCTTCTGCATGGAATGCATAGAGCATGAGGAAATTGTCTCAGCAGTGGTCACTTGGTTGGGCTGGATTAACTCGTGCATGAACCCTGTAATTTATGCTTGCTGGAGTAGAGACTTTAGAAGGTAAGTGGAGGAAATCGTAGAGAGTACTTTTGGAGGAATATGGTCTAATGGAAGAGGGAAAAGAGATTTGCATATTTAAATTATTCATTAGCTAATATATTTTATTGCTCCCCTCTCCCACTTAAATGGCCACGATGTTTTCCTTGGTGATTTATTATGAAATGTTTCATTTCGTATTGAAATGGTTCTTGGGTTTTTCTTTGGAATTTTGTGTCATATAATCGAACCATATCCTGCTGGTACAAATGTCACAAACTGTGGATGAGTGTTATTGCGATGGACAAGACAAAAATGTAAAATGTGTTTGGTCATACACCATTGAAATTTTAACCGCAAATTTACGAGAGAATTTAATGCAAGCTTCGAAAATATCAATATTGGACCTGCCTCCTTTAGTTTTGGATGGAACATTTGTATGAGTGATCCTGAACACTGGTTGCACCGGTGTTCTATCCAGAACATCTCATCAGTGCAAGTCGTGTCGGTGTTGCCACTTTGCATTTTGATAAAATGACTTTTTTTTCATTCACAATAACAACTTATTTTGACTAATTTGTCGAATAATATGGTATTCAAAATTGTTCAGTGTCATAAATAATTACAACTGTGTTGCATATTTTTGAAGATGTCCTGGATGAACGAGTAGTCTGTTTTCTTTTAGTCCGTCATGGTTTAAAGTCTCCAGTACCAAAAACCAGACCAATTATTTTGCTATCGATTCTAGCGTTAATCAGCAAGAACGTCTCATTTCATAATACCAAATATCCAGCAAAAAAGTTGAACTGAATGAAGTCTCAGTGTTTATATCTCTCGAAAGTCTCCGTGTGGAATTTTAGTGCCAAAAGTCTCAATGGGGGTACTGGGGACGCTGGAGTATGTTTGGAAACTGTTGGTTCAAAGCTCCAAGTGGTATAAGGACTGAATATGACAGGATCAATATTTCAGCAGGATTGTAAAGGAGAGAGGCAGTACCAGCTTTTTAAAAATCAACCGAATCAGCGCTGATTTTTATGGGCGATGCCCCGTTTGAAGCAACTTCTACATAGCGCTGATATAATTGTTCATTTCAATAAAACGAATGATCATGAACTTATTTAGAACACTGATATCATCACTCGCTATTGAAAATTTGGATAGTATATTTGAATACAGTAGTTCCATGGCGAGAATTGAATGGAAGTTTGAGAAATATGCCAATAAGTGTTACCGTTGCCCCACATTTTTCAAGTGGCGGTATTTTGTGCCCCTGAATGATATACTTTTGAATTTTTGTGCCACGTTTTTGTCAAGTTGTGCCACATTTTAATTAGTTCATTTTATACCGCATGGTTTTCTGTAAATTTTTATACCCACCACCAAAGAATGGTGATGGGGTGATGCTTGTAACACCCTTTGATATAGCCCTATCTCCCGATTTGTCTTCTTGAAATTCAAACTATAGAAGCAGTTTGGGTCTACACATCAGAACGCCGAATGCGTATCTGTCTACGTTTTGACACAGACCCCATATAGCCCGATCTCGCGATTTGCCTTCTCGAGATATCTATGTTTTAATTCGGTTTGCCCGAAATTCAAAATATAGAGGTATTTTGAGATCATCAACAAGTGTGCGGAAGATGGTGTGAATCGGTTTTTGTTTTGGTATAGCGCCATAGTTTGACTTCTTCGGCTTCTAGACACCGCAATTTTTTTATGATTTGACTGAAATTCAAATCTAGAGGTATTTTGGTTCCATACAGAAATACGCCGAATATGATGTGTATCGGTATTTCCCTCATAAAGACCGATCTTCCCATATGAACTAATTAATTCTACTCCCTGTACAAAATTTAAAGCCTATCAGGATAAAACTCTGCCTTCAGAGGTCATATATGTGTATATAGGGCAAATTATATATATGAGAGTTATATCTAAATCTGAACCGATTTCAACCAAATTCAGAACTATTTACGACACTATTAATTGCACTTGGCAACGCTTTTTTGCTGGTGTGGCGATATGGTGTAGTGTGTCAAGTCGGGAGATCAACATGTGGATCGATACGCCCCATGTTGGGCTTACTTATGTCTGGGCTCTAGATACCTCTAGATTATGAATTTCAGAAAAATCGAATAACGATTCGGATGCCTAGTCGCTCAAGAAGACAAATCGAGAGATAGGGCTATATGGGGGTTACATCCAAATGTGGACCGAATCGCCACAGCAAAATAAGTGCCACCAAAAAAGTAGTGAAAATGTTCTTTTTGGACCCGGAAGTGGTGCAAGATTGGCCCAGATAAATTAAATATGAACATCCCAGCAAAAAAAGCATCGCCAAAAAAATAGTGAAATGTTCTTTTTGGATGAGTTTAACATGGACTTGTCATAGGACGGTTGTCCACCATTTCAACAGCCGTTGCATTGAATTTGCATCACTTCTTAAAGTTCGATGCGAATCCAGTGTTGTGGATGTGAATTAAGATATTTTGTGATATTTTGACGAATAAATAGTTTTTAAAATTTTTTGAAATGAAATATATTCAAAAATTCGCAATTTTTCTAGAAAGGATTTAGCATTTTTTTCGGCAAAATTTAAATAATATGCACTACTTTATTAATTGTTAATCTGTTTTTAACTTACTTGAAAAAAATAAGATTTTAAATTTCCTATTAAAAATATGAAAAAAGCGAGTTATACAAAAATTTACTCAAATGAACTTCCTGTGCACTTTAAATAAAGAACATCTTTGGGAGGACATTTTTGGAAGTGCTTTTAAAGTTGTGCCTTTAGAAGAACTTTCAAATTTTTTTGCTGGGTTGTCATAGGAGGATGTCCACCTCTTCAACAGTCGTTGTAGTGAATTTGCATCACTTCTTAAGGTGTGATTCGAATTCAGTGTTTTGGGAGTGAATTGAACAGTTGTATGACATTTTGGCAATAAAATTTGTTTGACTCCTGAATCGATATAGCCATGTCCGTCTGTCCGTGAACACATTTTTGTAATGAAAGTGTAGGTCGCAGTTTTAGTCCAATCGCCTTCAAATTTGGCACAAGAATGTGTTTTGGATCAGAATAGAACCCTCTTGATTTTGGAAGAAATCGGTTCAGATTTAGATATAGCTCCCATATATATATATATATATATATATATATATATATATATATATATATATATATATATATATATATATATATATATATATATATATATATATATATATATATATATATATATATATATATATATATATATATATATATATATATATATATATATATATATATATACATTTCGCCCGATATGGACTTATATGGCCCCAGAAGCCAGAGTTTTACCCTAATTTGCTTAATATTTTGTACAAGAAGAACAATTAGTACTATAGTCAAGTGTGCCAAATTTAATTGAAATCGGTTCAGATTTATATATAGCTCCCATATATATCTTTCGCCCGATATGGACTAATAGAAGCCAGAGCTTTACTCCAATTTGGTGGAAATTTTGCACTACACGCAAAAAAACGTTTGGAAAACGTGTACCGAAAACGTTTTTCTTTTGTTAGAGATTTTTGAATTGCTTCGAAAATTTTAAACTTTTATCACCAAAAAAATTCGTTTGTTACAAAATTTTTATCTTTTCAATAAAAAAAGTTATTTTTGAAACAACAACACACTTCATTTCGTTTATATCAAACACTGTTCTTTTCTGACTTTAGGTTTTTAATAAGACACATTTTACAGTTCAAAATTTAATATACTACAATGTAATGTTGAACATGTTTTCGGAATCTTCCGAACATATCTGGAATATATGTAAAAAAAAAAAACTTTGGTCGAAGCAGGGATCGAACCCACGACCCTTGGCATGCAAGTCGGACGTAGAAACCACTGCTCCACGGTGCCAAACTAAATGTTTGTTTCTGTTAAATAAACTTTGTTTATTCGGTTCGTGGGCGCCGCAAGCTATGCTATATAAATATAACTTATATGGATATTTATCTATTGATGACCATAACAGGTACATAGCTCAGTGGTTAGTGTGTTGGCTTACAAAGTGCATGGCCCGCGGTTCGATTCTCCGTCCAGGCGAAAGGTAAAAAATTTTAAAAATTTATAAAATCGTATAATTTCTTCTACATTGTTGGTATTACAGGAAAAGGCGTTAAGAACTAAATAACCTCGTGGATGTGAGAAAGATGTGAGGGAAAATGCAATTAGCAAGAAAAAAATTTTTTTTTAAGTTTGTCTTTATGAAATTGTTTTTACATCCTGGAAAAGAATAAACGTTTATCACAAAAAGTATATACTTTTCTTCCAAATACACATCCTTACAGCGAAAAGCAAATGAGAAACGAACTTTGTTTGTCTAAAATTTCGTTTGGGAGGAAAGAATTATTTTTTTGCGTGTAGGAGTACAATTAGTAGTGTAGTCAAGTGTGCCAAATTTTATTGAAATCGGTTCAGATTTAGATATAGCTCCCATATATATTGTTCGCCCGATTTAAACTCATATGACCACAGTGGCCAATCTTTTACTCCAATTTAATTGAAATTTTGCACAGGGAGTAGAATTAGCATTGTAGCTATGCGTGCCAAATTTGGTTGAAATCGGTTCAGATTTAGATATAGCTCCCATATATATTGTTCGCCCGATTTAAACTCATATGACCACAGTGGTCAATCTTTTAATCCGATTTAATTGAAATTTTGCACAGGGAGTAGAATTAGCATTTATGCTATGCGTGCCAAATTTGGTTGAAATCGGTTCAGATTTAGATATAGCCCCTATATATATGTTTTTTTGATTTCGACAAAAATGGTCAAAATACCAACATTTTCCTTGTAAAATCGCCACTGCTTAGTCGAAAAGTTTTAAAAATGACTCTAATTTTCCTAAACTTCTAACACATATATATCGAGCGATAAACCATAAATAAACTTTTGCGAATTTTCCTTAAAATTGCTTCAGATTTAAATATTTTTTTTTACTAACACTGTGTTCCACCCTAGTGCATTAGCCGACTTAAATTTTGAGTATATAGATTTTGTGGAAGTCTATCCAATTCTGTCCAGACAGAGTGATATTTATTATTAAATGTATGTATTTGGGACAAACCTTTATATATAGCACCCAACACATTTGACGGATGTGATATGGTATCGAAAATTTAGATCTACAAATTGGTGCAGGGTACAATATAGTCGGCCCCGCCCGACTTTGGACTTTCCTTACTTGTTTTTTTTTTTTGGGTAACCCAAAATCCCAAACCTACTCAAGGGATCGGCCTATATGGGGCTATACCGAAACATGGACAGATGCACACCATCTTCCGCACACTTGTTTATGAATCCAAAATACTTCCCAATTTTTAATTTCGGGTAAATCTGATAAATTGTCATGTCTAGAAGCCCAAATCGGGGGCTGGGTTAGTTTTAGGGGCTATATCAAAATCTGGCCCATCTTCGAACTTGACCTGTCTGCAGACAAAAGACGATTTTATGCAAAATTTCAGAACGATAGCTTCATTATTAAACTCTGTAGCATGACTACAACAGACAGGTTGACATTGTTCTTACAATTTTCCTCCCTGATCAAGAATATATATGGTATGCTTTATGTAGTTGGAAATAGATAATTCGATATATTACCCACAGAATGATGTGCTGTGGCGATGGGCATAAAAAAGAGGAATAAGATATCCATGTTTGAAAACCAAACTTTTGGGGAATCCCCCAGTTTACCTGCTATAGAAAATTCTCATAGAGATAGTTGCATACTTTTAGGCGTTATATACATATGAGTTTATAAGACAGTCGACATATGAACTGGATAAAAATGACACAAACTGTGTAAAAGGTAGCACAAAAATATAAAAAGTATTGCTATTAAGGGTCATTCTTCATTCATTAAAATGGAAATGGTTAAAATAGGGTTAGGAGAGACAGAAATAATTATCACTGACATTTTTATACATCAAATCTATAACGTGGCTTTTCGTAGGTTGATATTGATATCATACGGAAGACTTTCTACAAGATTGAAGCAAAACAACATATCCCAACCATAATACAGAGTCATGTCTTGCATATAGAAAAACACAAAATGTTCTCCCAGCTTCACATATTTTTATCTTCAATGGGATGCGTGAGAACCTTTCATATAACCATGATTCTATTTTAGGCAAAATGGATAGACTGTTTTTATGGGTATACTGTTGCCTAATCTCAGTCGTGGCCTGCAAACAAAAAAAATCATTTCACCATGGGAGCTGCTGCGGTTTTGCTGCTTTTGGTTGATGGTGATTCGCTAGTCCTTTGTAAGTCCTCAACATCAACAGCACAAAAAAAGAACAAATTTTCTCTGGCATTTGCATAATTCCGAAATGTGTCGTCTAATGGCATGCTTTGGGTTATGGGAATGGGATTTCAGTTTTATTGTTATGCTAGTCAATATTAGAGTTCTTGGCTCTCTCTCTCTTCTGGCTGAAGAAAAAAAAAACTTCTCTACCCCTCATCCAAGACCCAGGCAATTGTGGTGGGGTCAATTTCATTGAAATTATTCTATGCCAACATCATTCTCCTTAAATGGCTGAGGTAAAGTGGCCAGCAAACGAAGTGTTGACCACATTTCCTTTCTCACGTATTCATGGAATGAATCGCCCACTCTTTGGTGTGGTTTTTAACTGAAGGAGGAGGTGGAGCACTAAGCTAATTGTAGCATTATGATTATGGTTTTCAAATGGGAGTGTTTTTTCAACAAGGTCCTAGCTACGAGCTCAAAGCAGCAGCAGCATCAGGTAGGTGGTTGCAGAATGAAGCTGCTACGTAGTACTGCCATGGGCTATCTATGCAAAATATTTTGAATTATGAAATTACATTACTCCGTGTTTTTTTTTTCTCGTTTTTACTTATGCTTCAGATTATTAAATGTAATCTTGGTTTAATGGGAAAATTTGTGGGGATTGTTGTGCGGCTTTGTCATAATGCTTAGAAGAATATGGCTTGAAGCCTATTTATGGCAAGATGATAATTCAATAATGAGATTATCGCCTGTGATTACTTTACTGGGACTGGGATAATGGTCCAGTTTTATATAAAGGCCCAAGAGACTTGCAAAATAAAATATCATCAATATATATAATAACGTTATTTTATGTATTTTCTTCTATACACTGTTAGAAAAATTTGTTTTTCATATGTTTCGATATAAACAAAATGTGTTTCGAGCACAATTTTTAAACACAATATATTTAAGTGCAAACATGTAATATTCTCTAACTAACACTAAATGTTTGGAATACATATGTTAATATGTTAGAATATATTATGTTTGGGGCATGCATGTTTCATAAAAATTATATGTGTGAATGTAAACATATATAAATTTACAAATTTCGAGTAAACATATATATATTGTGATATTTTATTCAGAGAGCGACAGAGAGAGAGAGAGAGAGAGAGAGTATAGAGAAAGAAATAGAGATAAAAACCGGGAGGGTCGACGAAAGATATCAAATTAACACAGCGAGAGAATCAAAAGAGAGCAATTTCTGTGAAACCGCTTATATGTTGTTTCGGAAACTGCTTTATGATAAGGCCAAAAGTTGTATATGCTTAAGTCTAAATATTATTTAATTTAAGCCTAATTATTATTTAATTTGTCTATATTATAAAATTATTTATGCATGTTTATACTCGACTCCACGTTCTTCCTTTGTTAGAATTTTTGAATTCCTTCCAAAATTTCAAACTTTTATACCAAAACCAGTTTTTTATTACAAAATAAAAAAATAATATCTTAGCCAAAAGCTCAGTCCATTTCGTTTATATCAAACACTGTTTCTGACTGTAAATCTTTAATAACCCACATTTCGAAGTTTCATTATAAAAATTTAATATAGTATAAATATAAATGTGTAAATTAAAAAAAAAAATTGGTGTTTGGTCGGAGCAGGGATTGAACCCACGACCCTTGTTGAACTTCTCTCGTATCACTGAGTGCTGCCCTATTCCATGTTAAGCTCAATGACAAGGGACCTCCTTTTTATAGCCGAGTCCGAACGGCGTTCCACATTGCAGTCAAACCACTTAGAGAAGCTTTGAAACCCTCAGAAATGTCACCAGCATTACTGAGGTGGGATAATCCACCGCTGAAAAACTTTTTGGTGTTCGGTCGAAGCAGGAATCGAACCCACGACCTCGTGTATGCAAGGCGGGCATGCTAACCATTGCACCACTGTGGCCCCCACCTACAGAGTTAGTAGTTCACTAATATTGAGTTCATTATTAAACAAGTAATTAAAGTAGAAAGTCGGGCGGGGCCGACTATATCATACCCTTAACCACCATTACATAATTAGTAATCATAAGCATTTGTGGGGTAACATATAGGTCTGGGAGATAAACCGCAGTTGCATATTTAAGAAAATTAAGGGGTACATGTCTATGGGTGCTTTGTGTCAATCTGACTATTGCTCATAGTCACTGTTGCCAGGGAAAATGTTCGGTTTACCCTACAAGGACAAAAAAAGTTCCCTACTTTCCCATACATTCCCAAACAATTTTCCCTACAATATTTTTCGTTAAATTTAAAAAAATTTACAAAACAAAAGCGGTTCTAAGTGCTTTATTATCTTAAAACATGAATATCCAACTTATATAACTTAGAATATAAATTTGTATTACCACCACGGTTGCCACAGTTGGTAGAATTCTACCCAAAATAGTATTTTTTCTTGTTAAATGTCTATAAAAATAAAATTTTGGAAAAAGTTTCTATAAACAAATTTTTGTGAGAAAATTTTCTATAGAAATAAAATTTTGACAATAAATTCTATAGAAATAAAATTTTGAGAAAAAATTCCATAAAAATAAAAATTTTTTTATAGAAATAATATTTTGTATTGTAACATATTTGTATAAAAAAATTGTGTATAATAGAATTGCTAAAGAATTACAATTTTGACAAAATTTTCTATAGAAATAAAATGTTGACAAAATTTTCTACAGGAATAAAGTTTTGACAAAAATTTCTATAGAAATATTTGTTTGGTAGATTTGTGGTAATTTGTGGTAATCTTCAAATTTTGTTAGATCTTTTTGGCACGAGTGGTAAATGTTGTTAAAGATCAAGCCTTGCCGGCTTCTAATTTCCTACTCTAGAGCCACCAAAATGTAAAAATTATTACAAATTCTGTTGAGTGAAACTGTCCCTACATTGTGGCCCTACGTCCCTACAAGACGCTAAATATTAGAAAAACAGTACATATAGGGAATTTCTCCTACTTCTAGCAACACTGGCTTTGTTGATATTGCACCTACGGAGTTAGTATGTCACTAATATTGAGCCCATTATTAAAAAAGAGAAAATCGTTCAATTAGTGTGGGTAATAAATCCAAATTTGTAAAAATCGAGCAATATTCTTATGAAAGAGCTACAAGTACGTATAAATAGGGTCGGGTAGTACATCAAAATTTGAAATTTGAGTAACATTGGTTAATAAATAAGAGTACTATGGTCAAATTTTGGGAAAATGGAGCGATGCATATATATGGAAGCTATATCTAAATCTGAACCAATTTGCATAATATTTTGCGGGTTTGATTAATACCACAAAAGGTTACCTTGTGCAAAATTTGAGTACGATTAGGTAATAAATGAGGTCTCTATGGTCAAAAATAAGATTATTATGGCCAAATTTGGCAAAATCGGGCGATACATATATATGGGAGCTATAGCCAAATCTGAACTGATTTCGATGATTTTTTGCACATACCGTTAGAACTATAGGGGACTGGATCTAGCCAACTTTGAGTAAGAGCGGTTAATAAATAAGGGTTCTATGGCCAAATTTGGGAAAATCGGTCTATACATATATATGGGAGCTATATCTAACTCTAAACCGATTTCGATGATTTTTTGCACATATAGTTAGTGCTATAGAAGACTACATTTAGCCAAATTTGGGTAAGATCGGTTGATAAATAAAGGTTTTATGGCCAAATTTAAAAAAATCGGGCGGTACATATATATGGGAGCTATAGCTAAATCTGAACCGATTTCGATGATTTTTTGCACACATAGTAAGTGCTATAGAAGATTATATTTAGCCAACTTTGAGTAAGATCGGTTGATAAATAAAGGTTTTGTGGCCAAATTTGGGAAAATCGGGCGATACATATATATGAGAGCTATATCTAAATCTGAACCGATTTCGATGATTTTTTGCACATATAGTTAGTGCTATAGAAGACTACATTTAGCCAAATTTGGGTAAGATCGGTTGATAAATAAGGGTTTTATGGCCAAATTTAAAAAAATCGGGCGTACATATATATGGGAGCTATAGCTAAATCTGAACCGATTTCGATGATTTTTTGCACATATAGTAAGTGCTATAGAAGATTATATTTAGCCAACTTTGAGTAAGATCGGTTGATAAATAAAGGTTTTGTGGCCAAATTTGGGAAAATCGGGCGATACATATATATGAGATCTATATCTAAATCTGAACCGATTTGGATGAAATTTTGCAGACTTGAAGGGCGATGGAAAAGATTACCTTTTGCCAAATTTGGTGACGATCCGTTTGAAAAAAACGCGCAACGTTACCCAATTTGTCGAAATCGGGCGATACATATACATGGAAGCTATATCTAAATTTGATCCGATTTCTTTCAAATTCAACAGCGTTCGTCCTTGTGCCCAAAACACTCCCTGTCCCAAATTTCATCAAAATCGGTTAATAATTGCGACCGGAATCCTGTGAACAACAAATACATGGACAGACGGACGGACACCAAGCGCTAGATCGACTCAGGAGGTGATTCTCAGTCGATCGGTATATATTTTGTGGGATCTAAAATCAATATTTCTGGTAGGCACATTTTTTCGCAGATCAAAGTTATTATATACCATTGAACACTATGTGGTTTAGGATATAATGATTGGCTATAACATAAATGCAGAATCTGATGTGTCCGTGAGGAAACTTTTAATTTATCTTCGGGTAGTACTATTTCAACTGATCTACTTGGGAGAGTAAATTCCAAGTAGAGTGATCAAAACACTGTTTGTTTTGGGAAATCGGTTTTTCTCGGTTCTAAAAAATCGGACCCTTTTTTATAACCGGCGGGCGTTGTTTTAAAAAATAAATAACCAGCACAACCTGGTTAGACCGGTTGTTTTTCGCAAAGGTAGCAAAAATGCTTAGTTTAATATAAATGAAGAAAAACAAGTATATACGGCGGTAAGTTCGGCCAGGCCGAATCTTATGTACCCTCCACCATGGATTGCGTAGAGACTTCTACGAAAGACTATCATCCACACTGGTAGAAAAAGTTTCGTTAATACGATGAATTTCTATGTTGTATTAACGAAATTCTTCATTAAAAGTCAGCCAACGAAGCATTTCGTTAGAACAACGTAATTTTACGTTATATTTACGAAACCATTTATGGAATACATTTCGTAGTATTAACGAATAATTACGTTGCTATTACGTAGCCTTTTCGTTGTATTAATGAATATTATTCGTTGTATGAATGAAATTTATTTTTTGTATGGATGGATGAACCCAGTTTTTTCATTGTATGAATGAAAGGCGAACGTTGTATAAATGAACACAAACGTTATATTAATGAAACCCAACCAATTATTGCATATGAATGTAGTCATTGGTAGTGTATTATTTTTTGTTAAGATCTTTGAAATATGATTTATATACACTAGGAAATAATATTTATTGATAAATTAAGTAATTTAATAATCATATAGTGTGACTTTCACTTAAGAAAAAAAGCCCTTTATGTATTTCTTAGACCAAATGATAATCGTATCGCCGTGTCCATTTATCCAATTTTTTGCAATTGTTCCGCCTTCTTCATCTGAAAGTTCACTTCCCCCGGGGCATTTTCACTAAAGATTAAAAATTTATACTAAATTTCTTGCGAATATACAAAAAACACCAATTTAACTCACCCACCATCTATGTTTATTATTCACAACGAAACTGTAATGAGCCTGTGCACTCTTCAGCGAAAAGAACGTAAATGTTGTTAAGGTTTGCCCATCAGACAAGTTTTCTGTTGAACTTTTTACCGTTTGTTTTTCAATACGCACACGCAAACATGTGCTTATTGCCATGCTTACATGTGTATGTACAAATTACATAGACGCTACAAACGTATTAGAGAGAGAGAGTATGGAGAGACGTTTTAGATAGAGAGAGTAAGGAGAGGCAGAAATACTCAAACTCCCATTCGTATTATTAATGAACATATTTCATTAATATGACGAAATATGACAATTTAAAATTTATTTTTTAACGATCCATATATTAACGATCGCTTTCGTTTTACAAATGAAATTTTCAATTCCAGTTTCGGAGTATATAAAACGACTATTTTAAAGGCTAAAAGTTTCCAAAAGTTACTCTCTATGTGCAAATGATTATAATAATTCCATCTTGGAAAAATTTTTATTCTAATTCTTGAAAAAATTACAAAGTTAATATTCGTAATATTAACGAAACGTGTTTCATTAATATAACGAAAAACCAAAACACAAAATTGTCTTTTAACGATTGATTTCGTTGTATTAACGATCACTTTCGTTCTTATAACGAAACATTTCGTAATATTAACGAAAAATAATCGACGACGCCCGTTCGTTAATAGTACGAAACGTTTTTCTACCAGTGCACAATCGAATTAATTTGGTTGTGGTACACACAAAGAAAATTTCATTAAAATTGAGCCAACGAAAAATTTTCGTTGATATAACGAAACATTCTCATCAATACAATTAAAATATTCGTTAACAGTACGAAACGTTACGTTGATTAACACAAATATCGTTATAATAACGAAAAATTTCATTGTATTAACGAATTTGTTTCATTAGCTCAGTTTTAATGACACATTTCGTTAATATAACGAAACTTTTTCTATCAGTGTATCTTAAAACTTCTTAACATCGTTTTCTAAATTGTGAGTTAGTCCATACGTGGTATATATTAGACAAACAAGGTATGTATAGGTAAGACTACAAATAATTACGAATCGATATGGACTTTTGCACGGTACGTAGAGACCCAGAATTGAAATATAGAGATCGCTTATATGTGGGCTATATACAATTATGAACTTGATATGGACCAATTATTATGTGATTGGGGATCTATTTATCTGAGGGCTATATATAGCTAAAGGGTGATTCTTTTGAGGTTAGGATTTTCATGCATTAGTATTTGACAGATCACGTGGGATTTCAGACATGGTGTCAAAGAGAAAGATGCTCAGTATGCTTTGACATTTCATCATGAATAGACTTACTAACGAGCCACAACGTCGAATTTTCAGTGAATGGGCCCTAGAAAAGTTGGCAGAAAATCCGCTTTTTTATCGACAAATTTTGTTCAGCGATGACGCTCATTTCTGGTTGAATGGCTACGTAAATAAGCAAAATTGCCGCATTTGGAGTGAAGAGCAACCAGAAGCCGTTCAAGAACTGCCCATGCATCCCGAAAAATGCACTGTTTGGTGTGGTTTGTACGCTGGTGGAATCATTGGACCGTATTTTTTCAAAGATGCTGTTGGACGCAACGTTACGGTGAATGGCGATCGCTATCGTTCGATGCTAACAAACTTTTTGTTGCCAAAAATGGAAGAACTGAACTTGGTTGACATGTGGTTTCAACAAGATGGCGCTACATGCCACACAGCTCGCGATTCTATGGCCATTTTGAGGGAAAACTTCGGAGAACAATTCATCTCAAGAAATGGACCGGTAAGTTGGCCACCAAGATCATGCGATTTGACGCCTTTAGACTATTTTTTGTGGGGCTACGTCAAGTCTAAAGTCTACAGAAATAAGCCAGCAACTATTCCAGCTTTGGAAGACAACATTTCCGAAGAAATTCGGGCTATTCCGGCCGAAATGCTCGAAAAAGTTGCCCAAAATTGGACTTTCCGAATGGACCACCTAAGACGCAGCCGCGGTCAACATTTAAATGAAATTATCTTCAAAAAGTAAATGTCATGGACCAATCTAACGTTTCAAATAAAGAACCGATGAGATTTTGCAAATTTTATGCGTTTTTTTTTAAAAAAAAGTTATCAAGCTCTTAACAAATCACCCTTTATATATGATTATGGACTGATATGAACCACTTTTGGCATGGTTATTAAATATCATATACTAACATCACGTACCAAATTTCAACCGAATCGGATGAATTTTGCTCTTCCAAGGGGCTCCGGAGATCAAATCTGGGGATCGGTTTACATAAGGGCTATATATAATTATGGACTGATTTCGACCAATTTTTGCATGGGTGTTTGAAGCCATATATTAACACAACGTACCAAATTTCAACCGAATCGGTTGAATTTTGCTCTCCCACGAGGCTTCGGAGGTCAAATCTGGGGATCGGTTTATATGGGGGCTATATATAATTATGGACCGATGTGGACCAATTTTTGCATGGTTGTTAGAGATCATATGCTGACACCATGTACCAAATTTCAGTCGCATCGATTTTGTCTTTACTGTAAAAAATTTGGTATTGATTCCGAGCCAAAGAAGCGGAGAATACAAGTAAGGATACTTTTAAGACACAATTCTCTTTTAAATTTAGGTTTTGTGTACTTGCTTCTAGAAAGCAAATATTAATTTTTCGCTTTCTCAGCTTTTTTTCATCATATGCTATCAAAGTCCTTTAAAAACGAGTTAACGGCAACTTTATTTTCCAAATTAAGACTCGACTTCCAGTAGAAATTATGCTATGTTTGAAGTAAAAAACTTCTTTAAAATAAAGTTTTGAAAAACATGTCCTATATTTGAACGATTTTTTGCTTTGTAGTCAAGATGCAAAAAGACAAAAAATTTAAAGACAATTTCATTAAATTTAAAGATTGACCTTAGCTTATAAATTTTTTCTTTCATGTTAAGATACCCATTTTTAAGTAAAATCGCTTAATTATAAGGACAATACGACTTCATTGAAAAGTTTATCGACTTTTGGACAAGGAAAATAACTTTATTTTAGAGAAATGCGTCTTCTATGGTAAGCAAAATTTGTATTCGTATTTTAAAGACGTGAAATTTTTGACCTCACGACACTATTTTTTTCAGTGTACGTAAAAGTGGACCGATATGGCCCATATGCAATACCATCTGACCTACATCAATAACAACTACTTGTGCCAAGTTTCAAGTCGATAGCTTGTTTCGTTCGGAAGTTACCGTGATTTCAACAGACGTACGGACGGACGGACGGACATGCTCAGATCGACTCAGAATTTCACCACGACCCAGAATATATATACTTTATGGGGTCTTAAATATTTCGATGTGTTACAAACGGAATGACAAAGTTAATATAACCCCATCCTATGGTGGAGAGTATAAAAATACTCCAATGTTTTAGTATACAAATTAAATTCCTTGGGTGTAATTGCGGTAACAATACCGTAGGCAAATATTAAAATGTTGATTTTTTTTTTTTTTGGTTTCATATGCTTTTTATGAATATTTCTTAACTGTTATATTAGAGACGATGTTGAAGAGCCTCGACAACTAAATATTTTATTGCATTTGGTTCTCGAAGAATCATTTTGTTGTTCACAAACGGAGCTCATTTTCTACAAAAAAAAACTACCGCAAATTAAGTATAATAATAATAACGTTAGTAAAGGTTGAGTTACATATCATGCGTTAATCTGTGCGTTGATGGAACGGTTGATATTTTTCAGTTTGAAGCACTCTAACAAAACTGTTGCTTTCAAAGAGAAAATTCAACTCTTCAATCAACGGACGCATTAACGCATGGTATGTAACTCAACCTTAATGTCATAGATATTGTTGAGAAAATGTACATTTCTAAGTGAACAAGCACGAATTGTTTATATTTCATTGAATTATCTCTGGAATTTCTTTAGAAAACTAACTTATTTTATTTCACAATTTGGACGAATACTATGTAAGAAGTGTTCAGAAAAGAGCTGGAAGTGCGCAAAGAACATATTATTTCAGTTTACATTGAAAGTAAAAAAACCTAAAACCGGTTTTTATGTTATTAAAAACACCGATTCTATCGGTCCACCGAATATGGGATTTTATACAAAACCGACAATCGGTGCAAAATGAAAAATCGGTCCACCGGTTTTCACCGATCAGTTTTGATAACTCCAATCCCAAGCTACTACGAAGAGTTTTCAAATGAAACAATTATATTTGATTCATGGTGATGGGTATTCAAGAATCGGCCCAGCCGAACTTAAGGTGTGTTTTGTTTCAAATAAAGTAAAAACAGAGCAAGAATTAATAATGTGGAACAAATTATTTAAATTTTGTCGAAAAACATGATAAATCCAAATTAAAGTATGTTGTCCTTTTGTTTCCAAGAAAATATTAAGTCGGCCACCACTGTCACACTAGGCAAATATTTGCCCAAATTGAGTGTCAAACTTTTCAGGAACACTTTCGAAATATCTGTACACCGTTTTTGAAAGATATTTTTATCGTAATGTGATATTTTCAAAATGAGCGACTAATTCTTTTTCAATTTCTGTCAAATATTTGCCCGTACCGTTAGAATTAAAATACAATGGAATTACATTAAAATAAATTAAAAACAAGTATATACAGTAGTAAGTTCGGACGGGTCGAATATTAAATACCCACCACAATGAACCAAATATAATAGTTTCATTTGAAAATTTCAGGGGGGGGTTGATGACAGATATTTTCCCAAGCAGATCAGTTTAACCAGTACCTGAAGATTAGATCAGATTCTGAATTTATAAGAACCATTTGTTGTTAGAGTTTTAGAGGAATCATAAACATCTCTTGTAAGTGCAAGAAAATGATGAAATAACGCCTTGATTTGAAATCTAGAGTCTGAGAATTTTCATCCAAATTATTTAAATGACTACGAGAAGTAAAATCTGGAAATTTTGCATTCAGTTTCAAGCAATTTTCATGATCAGTGTGCCTTCTATACTCTCAATAAGTGAAATCGGTCTATATGGAGGCCTTACCAAATGGACCGATAAAACTAAATCATATACACTTTGTTATGGGTCTAAAATGCCAGTAACTATATTTTCAATTTGTAGCAAATCGGATAAAAACTAAAATTTCTAGAAGCCCTAGGAGTTAAATCGGGAGTTGTAATGGAGGCTATACCAAAACATGGAAGGATACACACAGTATTCAGGACATTTAATTGTAGTTCTAGAATCTAGACCCAAATCGCAGGGCCGGTTTGTAAGGGGGCTATATCAAAAACTGTACCGATACTCAATATATTCGGCACGCCCCTTTATGGTCCTAGAATACCTCTAGATTTCCAATTTCAGGCAATTTGGGTAAAAACTACGGATTCTATAAGCCCAAGAAGTAAAATCGGGAGATCGGTCTATACGGGGGCTATATCAAAACATGGTCGGATAATCACCATTTTCGGCACATCTCTTTATTTTCCTAGAATACCTCTAGATTTCCAATTTCAGGCAAATTGTGCAAAAACTATGGATTCTAGACGCCCAAGAAGTAAAATCGGGAGATCGGTCTATATGGGGGCTATATGAAAACATGGACCGATACTCACCATTTTCGGCACACCTCTTTAAGGTCCTATAATAGCCCTAGATTTCCGATTTGAGGCAAAGTGGGTAAAAATTGCGGATTATAGAAGCCCAAGAAGTAAAATCGGGAGATCGGTCTATATGGGGGCTATACAAAAAAATGGACCGATACACCCCATTTTCGACTCACCTCTTTAGGGTTCTAGAATACCTCTAGATTTCAAATTTCAGGCAAATCGTATATAAAATACAATTTCTAGACGCCCAAGAAGCAAAATCGGGAAATCGGTCAATTGGTTGCTATACCAAAAAATGGACCGATAGGTAATCGATATTTCGATGTGTTACAAACGGAATGACAAACTTATTATACCCCCGGCACCATTCTATAATGGTGGGTATAAAAATACATTTAATGAAATTAAAACTAGACTGCTCCATATCCAATACCGAACAACTCTGAATTCTGGTATTTCCATTAGTTGTCTCCAAGCGTGCAGTTTATGGCAAACTGAAAAAAATGCATGCCCTGTTCCAAAGATTTCGTATTTAAACTAACGATTTTGGTATTGATTCCGAGCCAAAGAAGCGGAGAATTGTACTAAGCATTGCCGTTTCTAGACATTTTAAGCGTTTCTAGGCTATATCCCCCCTATCTATACTACAGGAACAATACATATTGGAAAATCATATATAGGTTTTCACATTCTAGGGGGGCTAATTTTTTTCTGGAGTGGGCTAAGTCCTCCCCCCACATACCTTACTACGCTTATAGAAGTAAGGATACTTTTAAGACACAATTCTCTTTTAAATTTGAGTTTTGCGTACTTGTCTCTAGGAAACAATTTTTTTTTTATTTGTTTCTCTAACTTTTGTCTTCAAATGCTACCAAAGTTGTTTAAAAAACATTTCAAATTCAGACTTGTCTTCAAGTAGAAATTATGCCATGTTTCAAGCAAAAAAGTCTCTAAAATAAAATTTTTAAAAACATGTCCTAATTTTGAACGAATTTTTGCGTTGTATTCAAGATGCAAAAAGTCAACAAACTTAAAGGCAATTTTATTCATTTTGAAGAATATTTCTGAATTATTAAAGGACATGAAATCGTTGGCCTCACTACATTATTTTTTTTTTTTTTTTAGTGCAGAGAGCTGCCAAATATCTTTGCCACAGGTGTATAATGCTGGCAGTGCGTCTGGTGCACAGGGTCTCCACGGGAAGGTATCATATTGCAGTTTTGCACTGAATTGAAAAATGCTGAGTTAGCGGCACGTGTAGGTTTGAGGCAGTGGCACAGTGCTTTGTAGGGACTGGAATGTGTTTGGCAATATTCGAGGTCAATTCAAATGCACTAAATCATAAAATTGATTAAAAATCTAAAAAATATATATATATATATATATATATATATATATATATATATATATATATATATATATATATATATATATATATATATATATATATATATATATATATATATATATATATATATATATATATATATATATATATATATATATATATATATATATATATATATATATAATTTTAATTTTATTCGATCTTTCTACTTAATCATAAAAAAATTTTAAAAATTATTTGTTTGGCAAAACATTACAAAATTTTTTAATTCACGCTGAGTGCGGATCACACGCCCATATTAAATTCGTCGCTTTAGCGCTAATTTTGCACCACTTCCAAATCCAAAAAAGAATCAGTTTAACTATTTTTTGGCGACGTTTTTTTTTTTTTTGCTGGAAAGCAAAGCAAAATTTGCATTCGAATTTACATTGTCGTGGAAAACAGTCTACGTTCATCTCCAGTGATTTTCCTCAGAAAGTAAACTACTTTAGTAATTTAAGATAACTTTGCTAGAAATTTTGAAGCCTAAATACCCAATCCATCATATCGTTTAATCAGTTGTATTGAACGTTAGCATAAATTGTCTCTACACCATAAATAGTCTAATACTCTTGGTATTGTACGAAATCTCTTTTTATAATCCAAGGGTGTAATACCACAACAAAATAAAAAAACCCTCTAAGTAAATGAAATATTTACAAAATACCTTAAAGCTTAAGGATTAGTGTTTGTCTTTAATTTAAGGTTATATGAAAAGCAGGTGAAAGACCCAGTTTTTTTTCATCAGTCTGATAATTGGTTTTGCAGCTTAGTCTGGTACATAAAAAAAACACGTCAACTACCACCTGTCAATCCTGGTACCCTCAAATTTCTGTTGTTCAGTACAAAAAAAAAAACAAAAAGTGATTTCTAATTTTCCTTTACCGTGCCAATGTAAATAAAGGCTCATATTCTTCTCTCTACCTCTCTCCTTCTTTTTTCTCATTCATTGCAGGGCTTTTGTGCGGATTCTCTGTGTTTGCTGTCCGCGGAAGATACGACGGAAATACCAGCCGACAATGCGTTCAAAGTCACAGGTGAGTCTCTTTTCTCTTGGAGTTTTTTTCTTGCATTGCTAAGAGTTTTTGTTGCCTTAAACGCTGTTAAGGCTATTGATGCTGTTATCATTGCTATTGCCGCTCAAGTTTCTGTGTTCGCCTTAAATATTATCTCCCCCCTCCGGATGATGACATATATATTTTTTTGGTGTTTATTTATTTGTTATTGTTTTTTGTGTCTTTCTATGTCTACACCATGGCTTTAATGGTGTTGTGTCGTTTGTGTGTTTAAGTGTGTGTGTATGATTGGAAGTATTTTTATGTATAATAAAAAAAAGTGAATGAAATGTCAAGGGAATTGTTCATGGATATGTGTGCTACATAAGGTATTAAAGCGAAATGATAGCAATCATCGTTTGTTGCAGGTCGAATTATCCCTACTTTTAAAAACACTTACATGATAACTGAAATCAACATTTTTATAGACTTAATTTTGTTTTTGTAAATTTTCAACACTTTGTTTCAAGTCGATAGCTTGTTTCATTCGGAAGTTAGTGTGATTCTAACCCTCTAATGCTCAATTCCGCCTTTAGGCCGTCTTTATTAAATAAGGAAGCTTTTAGTAAAACAGATGTGTTAAAGACAACAAAACTTTATAAAATAAAAAGAAAACTTAGTTGAACCTGGTCAAGAGCCTTTGCAGCATATACTGAATTTTACCGTATAATTTTTATACCCTCCACCATAGGATGGGGGTATATTAACTTTGTCATTCCGTTTGTAACACATCGAAATATTGCTCTAAGACCCCATAAAGTATATATATTCCGGGTCGTGGTGAAATTCTGAGTCGATCTGAGCATGTCCGTCCGTCCGTCCGTCTGTTGAAATCACGCTAACTTCCGAACGAAACAAGCTATCGACTTGAAACTTGGCACAAGTAGTTGTTATTGACGTAGGTCGGATGGGATTGCAAATGGGCCATATCGGTCCACTTTTACGTATAGCCCCCATATAAACGGACCCCCAAATTTGGCTTGCAGACCCTCTAAGAGAAGCAAATTTCATCCGATCCGGCTTAAATTTGGTACATAGTGTGAGTATATGGTCTCTAACAACCATGCAAAAATTGGTCCACATCGGTCCATAATTATATATAGCCCCCATATAAACCGATCCCCCGATTTGGCTTTCAGAGTCTCTAAGAGAAGCAAATATCATCCGATCCGGCTGAAATTTGGTACATGATGTTAGTATATGGTCTCTAATAACTGTGCAAAAATTGGTCTACATCGGTCAATAATTATATATAGCCCCCATATAAACCGATCCCCCGATTTGGCTTGCGGAGCCAATAAGAGAAGCAAATTTCATCCGATCCGGCTGAAATTTGGTACATGGTGTTAGTATATGGTCTTTAACAACCATACAAAAATTGGTCCATATCGGTCCATAATTATATATAGCCCCCATATAAACCGATCCCCAGATTTGGCTTGTGGAGCCTCTAAGAGAAGCAAATTTCATCCTATCCGGTGCTGAAGTTTGGTACATGGTGTTAGTATATGGTATCTAATGACCATGCAAAAATTGGTCCACATCGGTGCATAATTATATATAGCTCCATATAAACCGATCGCCAGATTTGACCTCCGGAGCCTCTTGGAAGACCAAAATTCATCTGATTCAGTTGATATTTGGTACGTGGTGTTAATATATGGCCTCAAACACCCATGCAAAAATTGGTCGAAATCGGTCCATAATTATGTATAGCCCCCATATAAACCGATCCTCAGATTTGACCCCCGGACCCCCTTGGAAGAGCAAAATTCATCGGATTCGGTTGAAATTTGGTAAGTGATGTTACTATATGGTATCCAACAACCATGCATGAATTGGTTGATATCAGTCCATAATTATATATAGCCTCTATATAAACCGATCCCGAGATTTGGTTTTGGAGCCCCTTGGAGGAGTAAATTTCCTCGGAGTCAGTTGAAATTTGGTACTTTGTGCTAATATATGGCCGTTAACAACCATACCTAGCTAGGTCCATATCGGTCTATAGTTATATATAGCCCTCAGATAAATCGATCCCCAATCACACAAAAATTGGTCCATATCAAGTTCATAATTGTATATAGACCCAATATAAGCGACCCCCATATTTCAATTCTGGCTCCCTAAGTACCGTGCAAAAGTCCATATCGATTCGTTATTATTTGTTGACTTACATACCTTTTTGCCTAATATATACCACGTGTGGATTAACTCACAATTTGGAAAACGATTTAAGATACCACAACCCAAGTAATTCGATTGTGTATAACAGTCTTTCGTAGAAGTTTCTACGCAATCCATGGTGGAGGGTACATAAGATTCGGCCTGGCCGAACTTACGGCCGTTTATACTTGTTTCTTGATTAGTTTTCTTGCTTTTGTGTCGTTAGCATTGAATATTAAATCAGCTGACAAAAAATTGGGGCATTAGAGGGTTAACAGGCGGCGGGATAGTAGCATTTCAGCACTTTGAAACGGAATGACGAAGTTAGTATATAACTTAACCTACACTGGTAGAAAATGTTTCGTAATATTAATGAAATGTGTCATTAAAATTGAGCCAATAAAACAAATGCATTGATATAACGAAGTTTATCGTAATTATAACGAATTTCCTGTTAGTCATCGAAACGTTTCGTACTATTAACGAACATTTTCATTGTCTTAATGAAAATGTTTCGTTGTATCAATGAAAAATTTTCGTTGGCTCAATTTTAATGAAATTTTCTTTGTGTGTATGATAAGGGTATAATAACATGCAAGGTGGTTGATATATAATTCAGGAAAGTAATTTTTTTAATAAATAATATATCGAAAATAACATCAAATTTTAGAATTCTTCGAATCGACTACCTTTGCCACGAATTATAGCTTTGAAACTGCCGACCAAGGCATCACACATTGGCTCTAAGGTAATTTTTCCTATTTTCATCTTGAACATGCCACAGGCGCAACGGAATGAGATCCGTAGATTTTGGTGGCCATTGCGCGTACACTAAAAAAAGCTTGCCCAGTTCCAAAGATTTTGTCTTTACACTAATTATTTTGCTATTGATTCCAAGCCATCGAAACGGAGAATTGAAGTAATGATACATTTAGGACACAATTCTCTTTAAAAAATTGAGTTTCGCGTACTTGAAATAAAGAAAGAAATTTTAATTTATTAGTTTTTCCGCTCTTTTCGTCATGTGCATTCAAAGTCCTCTAAAAACGTGTCAACGAAAACTTACTTTTCCAAATTCAGACTCCATATTAAGTACACTAATAGAAAAAGTTTCGTTATATTAACGAAATGTGTCGTTAAAAGTCAGCCAACGAAACAAATTCGTTACTACAATGAAATTTTTCGTTATTATAACCAGGGCTGTGAAGTCGAGCCAATTTTGCTCGACTCCGACTCCAGCATTTTTCATCAGTTCGACTCCGACTCCGGAGTCGACTCCGGGTAATATAACTAAATCTCATTTTAATACCACTAATGTGTAGTTCTATTGTGGGGGTATCGTAAGTGGATCGATATAAAGTATCGTATTTATTAGAGGTCTGCATCGAATAACTTTTCACTACATGTATGCAACTCGCTGTCGAATATAGTACATACACTGTCTTTCTCTCAGAGTGCAAGTAGTGAAGTGAAGAGAACACTTGCTTGTCAAATACCACCAAATACTTATCCGAAACAATATGTGTTCCGAAAAAAAGGAACAATAAAAATGTAAGTACTTGAGAAAAAGTACAACATGGATTCTCTTCACTTCACGTGGTACCACAAGTATTTCTCAGTTATGTGCGAAGCAAACTTTCCATTATTATTAATCATAGATATGTATGTATTTCACATATTTCATATATTTATGTATGTCACACACTTACCTTAACGTTTGCTGTTCTTTATAACAAACCAAAACATATATTATGGAGAGTAACTGTTTTTTTGTATTTCTGAAACTGCACGTGGTACATGGAGTACTCTATGAAGTTTTGTTCTCGCAACATACTTGACGTGATCACTCTGAGTACACTTCAATAAGAAAGAAAGAGGAATATGTGTTTGTTGGTAGTGATGACATCAGAGTAGCAACAAGAAGTTACTCGTGGCTTTTGGTGTTCATCAAAATGTGTACCAATAGTTTTGCGACTCTCTCAAATAGATGTACTCATGTAGCAAGTACACGTGTACTCTGCATGTACAAATGGAATTGTGCAGACCTCTAGTATTTATTTATGTGAGCAAAAAAAATTAGATGCCAATTGAACTCTATATTTCAAATTTAGGGCAATGTATAATAAATAAAATAATGATATAAATACCCATCATAATATTAGAAGATACCAACAGTATATGTATTTGTGGACCAAAATTATTGTTACTATCTTAAATCCTTTAAATTTGTTGCGAGCTATATAAAGGTTTATATTCCCATATGCATGAATTTGAATCTGAATCGATTTAGACAAAATTGTATATACTTCTACAAAATCTATGTACTTAAAATTTAAATCTAACGTTATGGGACGTAACACAATTTTAACAAAAAATAAAAATGCAAGGAAAGTCTCAAGTCGGGTGGGCCGATTATAATATACTCTGCACAACTTTGTATTTAGATCTACGTTTTGATAAAATCTCAAATCAGTCTTCTACAAAATCTCGAGCAATATTTGGGAAATATTTATAATAGTTTAGACAATTTCGCAAAAATGCATTTATGATTAATTCATTGAAAAGTTTTACAATTTGAGTAATTTCTACAAGTTTTCGACTTAGCAGTGAGTATCAGTGAGCATACAATTTTGGAAAAAATTTTTTCTAGTAAATAACATTTTGCAAAATTTCTACAGAAACTAAATTTTGACTAAATTTCCTATAGAAATAATATTTTGGCAAAATTTTCTATAGAAATCAAATTTTAACCAAATATATAGAAATACAATTTTGAATAAAATTTTTATAGAAATAAAATTTGGCAAAATTTTTTATAGAAATAAAAGTTTAAAAAAGTTATATTTCATGTTAGCCTGATACCGAAACAGGCAATTATCGTCTAAATGCATTATATCTAATTTTACAACTATTAATCGAGCTTTATGGACAGATTTAGATTAAGGAACATGATTAATAGAGTCATTGAAAAGAAAACGTTTAAAAAAGTTATCAATAGAAATACAATTAAAAAAAATGTGTAGCGAAATTTTCTATAGAAAAAAAAAATTGACAAATATAGAAACAAAATTTTGACTAAATTTTCTATAGAAAAAAAATATTTCTATAGTAATAAAATTTTGAATACATTTTTTATAGCTGTGAGTTTCAGTGAGCATCAGTAAGAATAAAAATTTTGAAAAAATTTTCTATAGAAATAAAATTTGAAAATTTTTTCTTATAGGAATAAAATTTTGAAAAAATTATAAATAAAAATACAATATTAGAAAAATGTTTAGTAAATAAAATTCTGCAAAATATTCTACAGAAATAAAATTTTGAAAAAATAGAAATAGAAATAAAATTTTGACCAAATTTTCTAATAAAAAAATCTATTATTATAAAATTTTGGCAAAATTTTCTATAGAAATAAAATTTTGACCAAATTTTCTAAAAAAAATCTATTACTAAAAAATTTTGACAAAATTTTCTATAGAAATGAAATTTTGACTTAAATTTTTATAGAAATAAAATTATCAATAGAAATAAAATTTTGAAAAAAATTTTGTGTAACAAACAAAATTTTGCAAAGTTTTCTATAGAAATAAAATTTTGCAAACTATTCTATAGAAACAAAATTTTGACTCAATTTTCTATAGAAATAAAATTTTGACTAAATTTTCTACAGAAAACAATATTTCTATAGTAATGAAATTTTGAATAAAATTTTTATAGAAATAAAATTTTGACAAAATTTGCTATAGAAATAAAATGTTGACAAAACTTTTTATAGAAATAATATTTTGACAAAATTTTCTATAAAAAACAACTTTGAAAAAATTGTCTGTCAATATTCCACATATGTATATGACCTTAAAATAAAATTAAAAAAAAAAAATAATTTCGATTGTTCGAAATATTTCAAATAAATTGATATGGGCATTAAAATGGATCGATCCAGCCCATCTGCTAGTCTAACATTCTAGGAAACATAAAAAGAAAGCCGTAATTGGAAGTTGATTTTCATTTACAATCATGCTGTAGATTGATCGAATGAATAACGCAATGGAAACTAATTTGCGTAAAAACTTGCTTAGTTACAAAAATGCGAAGTGTTTTAGAAAATTTGGTTTAGCCGGAGTCGAGCAAAATTTTTACGACTCCGACTCCAGCAAAATCTTCAGACTCCGACTCCGGTTTCACAGCCGTGATTATAATGAATTTTCTGTTAATTAACGTAACGTTTCGTACTAATATTGTCATTTTATTAATGAAAATGTTTCGTTATATCAATGAAAATTTTTCGTTGACTGAGTTTTAATGAAATTTTCTTTGTGTGTTTTTCTGTAAGTGTTTTAAAAAATTTGGTTTAGCCGGAGTCGAGCAAAATTTTTACGACTCCGACTCCAGCAAAATCTTCAGATTCCGACTCCGGTTTCACAGCCCTGATTATAATGAATTTTCTGTTAATTAACGTAACGTTTCGTAATAATATTGTAATTTTATTAATGAAAATGTTTCGTAATATCAATGAAAATTTTTCGATGACTGAGTGTTAATGAAATGTTCTTTGTGTGTAGAAATTATTATTATGTAGAAATTATTTCAAGTAAGAAACGTCTTTGAAATAAAATTTTGAAAAACATATCCTAAGGGAGGGACGCAAATTACCAATTTTTGTGTCCACAATTTAAAAAAAAAAATTGAGTAAAAGATTATTAACTTTATTTTAATTAAAATTTAATTTTTTCTAAGAATTTTGCCCATAATATTTTATAAATTAGGCATCCTAAAATGTTATTGCGTAATCTTTAATATCACATATATATTTGTTTCAGTGTAATTATAGCTCACACATATTTTTTTTTGCCGTTTTACGTGCATTCAATATGTGTTGCATCCGGTGTCGCAATATAGATCTGTATACAAAAAATTGATTGGATAGACGATCGTTTCTGCTCTGCCACAATCTTCATCTACTTGCCGCGAAACTATCAACCAAATATCTGAATAAATTCTGATAATTCACTAAACCCAATGTATTATACTTGATTGTCCCGATAAGAGGGTTTTTTGATACTCAACTTTTTCGGGCTGTCTTTATTTTGTAAATTTTATTATTAATTTCCTTTGTCCATCGCTGGAAGAACACGATGGTTTATTTAATTCATATTTACCTCTCTCTTCACAACTTATTTACATCAGTGTTGCCAACTCCCCAAGGCCAAAAAGCACAAAAAAAATATTAATTCTAACATACCACCTTCCACCACAAAATCTAAAATTAAATGCTCTACTAAAAAAAAAAAAACCTTCGGAAGATGTATTATAGAACTATTGTGAATTGAATTTCAAGAAGTTAAGGTGGGTATTAAGATCGAGTTTAGCTGCTAAAATAGTCATTTTTTCACAATTACTTTTCTTTAATAAATCATTTTAAGGAATACAAACTTTGTGAAAATTTGCTTTTGGCTATTCCCCATCAATTTATAATAAACTTTGCAGCAAATATGCAAAATTTTATGCCCATTTTTAGTGATATAGTTTTCACTTTAGCGGCAAAACTCAAACTTAGTACTCACCATTATGAACCGCTATTCAAGTATACACCTTGATCAGTTTTAATGCTTTCGTCCAATTCATTTTGATCAGTGATGTTTTTCAACTTTCAAAATATTAATATATGGAAGGAGTCTATTGCTTATTTCAGTTGTGCGAGCTTTTGTGGATTTAATACAAACGTTTTTAATGACATCTTTACCAAATTCAAAAATTCGACACTCATCGCTCGACTTTCCTACAGAATACCCTAAATAACAATATTAATTAAAAAATAATCAATACCAACTTCATAACAATCAAATTCTATATTTGGCAATAAATTTTCTTCGGCTCTTGAAAGTCTAATCAACATTTTTGTATCAATTAAACTTAATACTGTTCAAAATAAAAAAGCACCAAAAGCACTAAATGAAAATGCCAGAAAGCACCAAGTTGGTGCTTTTTTTGAAAAGGCACCAAAAAGGCAATTTGGTGCTTTTTAGAAATCAAAAAGCACTAAATTTGGTGCTAAAAGCACCAAATTGGCAACACTGATTTACATTCTTTTGTTTGTTGTTGGTATTTGTGTCTATATGCTATTGCCTATGGGAGCTTATGTTTGTGGGTGTGTGTGCGTTTGAGAGCTAAACACAGAGTCTAGAATTTTTGTTCGTAAACTAATTTAATGTCCGTTTTTTCCATTTTTTTATTTTTCCTCCGGTTTCGCTTCATTTTACGTCAGACTGAGTCAACCATGAAAATCTTTGGGTTAAACTTTGTTTTGACATTTTGCCTTAGTTTTAATTAAATTTGCATTTGCTTCACCTGATTAATGCCCATCATTTTTTGGGGTAACAGTCATGTTTCTTAATCTAGGATTTTTTTCTGATTATTTCCGTTCCATGTTTTCGCTGTTTGATGTTATTTGGTTTTGAAGAAACAAAAAAAATATATTATGTCGTTTAATTTAAAAGTTAACAAATTTTTCACAGCATTTACCCAAAACACAAAAAAAAACCAAAGAAGCTGGAAACTCCATGAAGCCCTCTTTGTGTCCTTTTTTATGTCACAATGTAATTTATTTGTGAGTGTCCCACTTGATATTCCAACACCAGTGGTATCCTTTTCATTGTTTTTGTTTACATTTTGGTTACTTGAGATGTATTTTAGGAGGGGAGAAAATAATTGAAGATAGATGGCCAAGAATAGGAGCCTTACAAGTAACCCAACCTCGTTTGGGATAAATAAATCTTAATGAACTGGTTAAGAAATCTCTTTTGACATTAATGAAAATTAAATTATCTTAGTATACTGGTATATACTTTAACGATAACAGACAGTTTTCGTAAGTTGTTGTCAAGTGAAGTTTAGGGTATTAACAAAAATTGACATTTTGTATGCGGTGTAATGAACAAAGTTTCGGAGATACAAATACATGTCCACCTGATAACACAAATAGTTACGAGTTCAATAATTGACATAAAGAAAACATGATCTACTACTCAACCCTAAGCAACGTCTCAAAAATGTGTCAATTGAGTTATGCAACGAGAACGATTTTTTTTTTATTTTCTACCCTAATATATTTAAGCAATATTGAATAAATGCTGACCCCAATAATACCCAAGATTACTTTAATTTCACGCGAGGTCACATGGTGACCTTGGATTGTAAGTCGTATACAGCATCAAAGGTTTTAAGAACCATTACTGATTTTGGGCCCCTTCTTATCGAAGGTTATCTTGAAGTGAACTTGGAGCGATTAGTCTCCTTGAAAGTTGGAAAAAGCAAAAATTTTTTTGTGTAGAAATAAAATTTTGTCCGAATTTTCTGTAGAAATAAAATTAGGTCAAAATTTCTATAGATATAAAATGTTGACAAAATTTTCTAAAGAAGTAAAATTTTGACAAAATTTTACATAAAAATAAAGTTTGACAAAAAATATTCTATAGAAATAAAATTTTGCCAAAATCTATATATATAAAATTCAATCTATGTTTGTTTATTTGTTTGTTTGTATGTTCCGAGTTGGCTCCGAAACGGCTGAACCTATTTACTTGAAACTTTCAGAGATCGTAGGGGACGTTCATGCGGTGAAAATGGGGTACCTCATTTGTTGACACCTGGTCGCGGAGGGGGACCTCCCCTTCGTCGGACTTTTTGAAAATTGGACCAAAGTTGACCGATTTGCTTGAAATTTTCATTGAAGATTGGGGTTGGCATCTAGACAAAGATCCGCTACTTTTTATTTCGATATTTGGCGGCGGAGGGGGCCTCCCCTTTGTTCGACTTTTTTTTAAAGCACAGTGAAACAACTAAAATTCTTTAAATTATCTGAGATTTACAGAGAACATGTGGTAAGATTATGGAATTAATATGGGGTACCCGATGATTTCATATGTGGATGGGGAGGGGGACCTCCCCCTTGCCCTACTTTTTGAAACTTGGAACAAACTTATGCGATTTGCTTTTCATTGAATGTTGGGGTTGGCATCTAGACAAAAATCCACTACATTATTTTTCGATATTTGGTCGGGGAGGGGGACCACCCCTTTGACCGACTTTATATTTAAAGTACAGTGAAAACAAAACTAAACTCCCCCGAATGAAATGTTACGGAAAAAATAGGTGAGGTTATGAAATTTATATCAGGTTCCTGATTTTTTAATAAAAATAAAAGGGCATAGGGAGACATCCGCTTCTCTTAAGTACATACAGAGAAACAATTAAACTTTACCGAGTTAGTTGAAATTTACAGAGGACTGGGGAGAGGTTACGATATTAACAGTTGATAACTGATTTTGTGATATTTGGACGGAAGAGAGGCCCCTATAGGCTTATAAAAAAAAAAAAAAATTCTTAAGTTTTCATGAAATTTACAAAGGCAGTGGGGGAAGGTTATGAATCAAGAGGCAACCTTCCTTGGAAAATTTTAAAAATTTTCAGGGAAGGTTAGGGGTGCTATTTACTACGGTGTTTTTCGATATTGTATCGGGGAAAGTGACGTCCCTTTAAAACAATAGAGCAAAATTTACACATATCCGATCTACATGACATTTACAGGGAACGTGGGAGAAGGTGATTAAATTTATCCCTGATTTTTAAATTGGTATATGATTTTTCTATATCTGGTTGGGGAAGGGGAAAATTGAAATAAACTTTGTCGATTTACTTCGATAGATTTTATAGGGACCATTGAGTAGTTGTGAAATTAATATAGGGTATGTGATAGTCCGATATCAGGTCGGAGTGGAGCGAAGGTGTGGAGAGGGTTCCCTTTTGTCCGTTTTTTTTTTTTTAATTTAAAGTAGAGGGTTGTCTGTAAATGGGAACTCGGTACATAATTTTATGATTTTTGCACAGGCTTCTGCCAGACTTCTTTTTAGTAAAGAACTTAAATTTACATGAAATTGGCAGCCAACGTAGAGGGTGCATCATTTTCCAACATTTTAGCAAATGTTAATGTGGTAAAATTTTTTAAAACTTTTGCTTTTTCCGATTTATTGGATGGGAAACAGTAATTCTTTGTATGTTATTATAATATAGTGCTTAATTTTCAGATATGTTGAGGAGAAGGATACCTTTCCTTGACAAACCACACTTAAAATTCACAAGAAATATAGAAGATTGTCCAACTACTTGAATACGGAACATTATTTAAAAAATTTGGAGGAAAGGGTACACCCTCTCCCCGACATTTTTTAAGACGAACCGCCGTATTTGTACCTATATTTAAACGAAAAAGCACGTAGTCCGATTTGTTTGAAAGAATTCAAATCTTTTCGAATTTGTTTTCAACACGAAGGATATGGTTGACTAAGTTAACTCAAAATGTTCCTACAAATACGCTTCGGAAGGCGCAGCGAAGCGGTCCGGGTTACGCTAGTTTTCCATAAAAATAAAATTTTGACAAAATTTTCTATAGAAATAAAATTTTGAAAAATTTTTTTATAGAAATAAAATTTTGACAAAATTTTCTAAAGATGTAACATTTTACATAAAAATAAAACGTTGACAAATAATTTCAATACAAGCAAAATTTTCTGTAGAAAAAAATTTGAGAAAATTTTCTAAAAAAATAAAATTGTGACAAAAAAATCCATTGTGAGTGGGCTCTTCCTTTAATTAATATCATAATTTAAAATGAAATATTATAATAAAACATTTCATTTGAAGGAAAGACATTTTTCACTAGCGACAAAAATTTCATCAAAAACTTTAAAATCTATTTTTTTTTAAACTTTTTTTTGCTAAAATTTTGGAAGATTATTTTTGGCACGAATCGTGGTGTCACCTCGTCATTTTTAAATTGCCATATAATTTCACCCTTACTACAAAGTGCATTTGTAAGGGTAAAATTATGCGGTAATATCGTCTGAAACTTATTTATGGGAAGTAGAAAGTGCACGACTTCGTTTTCGTTTATCGATTGAAAAACTCAATGGAATGTTGTTTTAATTTAGTTACAAATGTTTTTGAAATTTTGGATTGGCCGCAGTCGGAGTCGAACAGCATTTTTACGTTTTTTGGATCCAGATTCCAGAACTCTGGTTTCCAGAAACCTCTTTGCAACCTGGCCACATACCAGACCTACCTTGAAGAATTGAATACCAAACCGATATTGCTATATTTCTTTCACGAAAATAAGTCCGATACGAGTCCGTCAGCCTGCATAGTGGATTAAAAAAAAGTCAATCAAGTTTAGGAATTACTCATAACACGTCGATACCAATAACTGTTACAATTATGCAATTTAAAGTTCTTGTATTTTTAATTGTATTTTTAAATGTTTCTTCTGCACTTATAACTCAACCGAATTAAATCACGTCTCTCGATTCCTACCATCCAAATGTTTACGATGTCAACGTTATTCCCTATCAATTTTCTCAATCACACTCTCTCTCTCCCAAAAACCAATATGTCTGTGTCCCATTGTTCCTGATTGAGTGTAACTCCATGGGTTTCTTTATCACTATATATGTGTGTGTGTGTTTTTGTCCATTACTTGATTTCATTACTGATCTCTAACCTATGGTACTTTACAGAGATTTGCAACCAGACGATGTTACTCCACATGTTCTCTACATGGCATCCAACATGTACGTCACAATTCATGTGAGCAGACCTATATCTAATAATAATGATGCAAACAGAGAAGAAAAAATAACATCAGCACTGAAGAGAAACATATCAAGTGAAGAGAAGAGGTGTGTTGTTATATATACCACAATACAATGGCAATGTTAAATGATTGTTTTACGCCTCGGGAGGCTACCATAGTATTGATGGTAAAGTATAAGAAGAGGATGTCCAATATTATCAGTCTACAGTATGGAACTTTCGTTGCAATTATAAAATAATTCTGGCGAACTTCAACAATCATTCCACTTGCTATATACAATGCTGCATTTGTAACAATCTCTTCGAACATTTTACAGTTATCATCGTCACCTCCATAATTCTCTCCCTCATAGACAAAGGAACATATCTTCGAATTGCTTTGCATTTAACGAAATACTTGTTTAATTGAAAATGTGAAAGAAACTGTAATGCTGTTTCCTACTTAGAAGAGTACTCGATCCAGTTCACCTACTCCCAATAGCAACCTGGGCAGAAGAAGTAGCGAATGTTACAGAGAAAATGTAAGCTGATTACTTAAACAATTCCACAGAAATGTTCATTGACTGTTGTTTCCGTGAAGTGGTGGTATCTCATTGCGTGGTACTTCATCTAATATGGAATTTGTGAAGTATTTCTTTTGCTGCTTTCCTAGAACAGTTACTACTGTACATTGAAATGCAAACATCATTCGCTCTGATTCAGAAGTCATTCCAGTGAGGTTAAACTCCTTACTTGTTTCCATGAATTTTCCACTTCTACAAATTCTTGAGGTATTTCAATGAGGTATGTACGAGTTTTAACCCCACTACTGTTGGCTAAGTGCACTTCGTTCACTCCTGGTTTAAATTTGAATGGTGTGGAGTTTGTCCTTGATTCACCTTCATATTGTTGTTGTTGTTAATAATGTTCTAGTTGTTTTGATTGTTGATAAAGTTGCTCTTGTAGTGTTAAGCAAGTAGATTAACGTTCACCTTATAATAAAATGTATCTCCAACACGAATTCATATCCTGCCGTGGCACCCACACAAATCATCTGCTAACTCGTTCATGACACCGTAGTTATTTAGAGACACAATTTGGCAAGTGACATCAGCCATAACATACTCGTGTAAACCTTATGGATATAGAGGGTAACGAACAAATGCAAATGTAAAAAGAAATGGTTTCTCATCTTATGGTTGTTATGACAAAAACATGAATCTATATTGACCATACAATTCCAGAATTGAATCCATCTAGTTTATTGAAAAGTTTCGAAGGCCCCACTACGACGGGATCCAGTGATAACAACTATGGCGAACAATTTTATTTTACTCTGGTGATAACAACTATGGCGAACAATTTGATTTTACTCTGGAATACTTTCTTTGGTGATAAACGTTAGTCGGCGACCGGACATATCCCTCAGCATACAAATCGCCCAAAATTATTCTTGGGGCGGCAAAATCGCCCAATTTTAGTTTGGCTTCTATGTCATCCCGCATCGCGGTCATAAAGTCCCATAAGATATGTGGGTGTTATGACCCTTTGAATATAATTGAATATAAATAATGTTTTTAAATGTAAACAAGTAAATACGGCCGTAAGTTAGACCAGACCGAATCTAATGTACCCTCCACCATGGATTGTGTAGAAACTTCAACTAAAGACTGTCATCCACAATCGAATTACTTGGGTTGTAGTAATACTTACCGATGTCAAGGTATTTTAAAACTTCTTAATATCGTCTTCTAAATGGTAAGTTAGTCCATACTAGGCAAAAAAGGTATATATAGGGAATTCTACAAACAATTACGAACTGGTATGAACTTTTGCGCGGCAATTATAGAGCCAGAATTGAAATATGGGGGCTATATATATATATATATATATATATATATATATATATATATATATATATATATATATATATATATATATATATATATATATATAATTATAGACCAATATGGACCAAATTTGGCCCGGTTGTTAGCGTACACAAAATTTCAACTGAATCGGATGAAATTTGCTCCTCCAAAAGGCTCTAAATCCAAATCGGTTTATATGGGGGCTAAATATAATTATGGACCGATATGGACCAACTTTTGCATGGTTGTTAGAGACCATATATTAACACCACGTACCAAATTTCAACTGGATCGGATAAATTTTGCTCCTCCAAGAGACTCCGGAGATCAAATCTGGGTATCGGTTTATATGGAGGCTATATATAATTATGAACCGATATGGTGGTTGCATGGTTGTTAGAGACCATATACTAACACCACGTACCGAATTTCGACCGGATGAAATGAAATTTGCTTCTCTAAGAGGCTCCGCAAATCTGGGTGTTGGTTTATATGGAGGCTATACGTAAAAGTGGTCCGATATGGCCCATTTGCAATACCATTCGACCTACATCAATAACAACAAAATATGAACCGATATGGTAGTTGCATGGTTGTTAAAAAACATTTACTAACAAATCTAGCAAATCTGGGTGCTGGTTTATATGGAGGCGTCAGTTAGCGTGATTTCAACACACGGACGGACGGACACGCTTATGGTGATTCCGTTTGGGAAAAAAGTGTTGCATAGAAATGGTAGAACATTTAATGGTGTTCCCGAAACTCCTTGCAATGACAACACCGTTTGCGTGTGAAAACGAACAAAAAAGGTGCAACACTGATATAAAATCAAAACAAAAGACATTTGGCGGAAATATTTTGAATCTCGACTAACACGCAAATTTTTCTTGAACTAAGGGAAACTGTTAAAACTTTTGATTTTATATATTTTTAATGATCTTACTTCTACTTCAGAGTACAAATTAATTACATCCTCAACAAAGTTTTTAACTCACCGTTGGTCGTTTCGTCCAAGCAATGATGTTGTAACTTCTTCATCATCGTCAGAAGAACTACTCTCCAATAGCGCATCTACAATGGTGTCGGCCAAAAAATAAAACGCATTTGATTTTTACATTTTGCTTATATCAAAAATATTTAATATCCATTTTTTTTGCCGCGGCACTAAACAATTGATATTCTTCTTCTTGGTAAATTAATCAGCTGTATTGAAGAAATTGAAAAGCAACCACAATACACGCGTCACGCATTTTCTTTTGTATTTTCAACAACGCTATTATTTAGATCGAAGAATAAAAGCGCATTCATCTGATTGAAAGTGTAACCATGTGCACCGTATATCAGCTACGGTGTAAAATGGGTTACACTTTTTCTCTTGCGATAGGTTACACCCCGTCAATCGACGTGCACATTTTGGGTTGAATGCACTGAAATTTCCAATCGAACAAAAAGTTTCGAACAAAAAATTTCGATTCGACCAATCGAAATCACCATTAGATCGACTCAGAATTTCCCACGACCCAGAATATATACTTTCTGGGGTCTAAGAGCAATCTTTCGATGTGTTACAAACAGTTGGAGGGTATAAAAAATATTTTTTTTAAATTGTTAAAAACTATATACGGTTCTACATATAATACAATTTGTGGAATTTTTTAAATATTTAATAGATAAATATGCTTCTTATTGACAAATATCGAATCCTGTTTTAATTTCTTATGCTGGAAGAAGAGGTAAAACTAGCATTTGTCGGCCCCAAGGGTGGTCATAACGCCCAAAAATCATTTTGGGCGATATGTCGCCACGGATGATTTATTAAATCTTTCATACTTTCACAAACATATGAAATGTCCTGTAAACAATTGTGTCATTACCAATAGTCGAGTTTTGTTTCCTTGTCTGGATATGTACGATGCTATATTGATCTATTTACAGCTCAACCTTTTTTTGTGATAATTCCAGTATCTTCTAAACGTAGCTGGCTTACGTTTTTGCTTTGATGGAATTTTACCGTGGTTTTGTCGTCGGCTGAGGTAGACCTGTGGTCGTCCAGGATCATTTTTAACGACCCACGAATCTTCAATTAAATACACAATTCGTACGAATTCTATTTATTTGGCCTTATATACGTATAATGGTTTTAATTGTCATAAAATATATTCAGGGTAGTTAGTTTTTTTCATTGTGTGGGCCTTGTTGCTGCGAAGTTTTCGTTTTGGTACAGTTGAACACTATTCGAAGTCGTCGGTTTCTCGGTTGATAATAATTTATTTGTTGACGATCTTGGTAGGGAATGTTGTTCATTCAGGAAAAGTTTTTCGGTGTTGTTGATTAAAGTTTGCCATTGACTATTCGTTGATAATGCGTCGGTGACTGTTCAGTAACGATAATGCGGTTCCTTGAATCGGAATGTTCGCTGTCGATTCGTTGATACAGTCGGTACTTCTTCGGTTTTGTTGATTCTGTGTAGTCGTTGACGATCCGTTGATAATCCGTCGGTGACTGTTCAGTGTTATGATTAGCTCGGGTTGATGCGGTGTCTGTAGAGTTAGTAACCAAATCTACAAACTCCGAATTCGTAGTGACTAGGACCATTGAATGTGATATTTCGTATGAGATGGAGGATTATAGATTGTGCCGACTCGGATGACTTATTCCTGAATATAGATGATTCTGACGGTTGAAGTTAGATGGAAGTTCCCGCGAAGGCTTTATCGGCATACTGCAAATCAAAAGAAAAAAAAACAAGTATATACGGCCGTAAGTTCGGCCAGGCCGAAGCTTATGTACCCTCCATCATGGATTGCGTAGAAACTTCTAAACACTGCCATCCACAATCGAATTACTTAAGTTGCGGTAACGCTTGCCGATGGCAAGGTATCTTAAAACCTCCTAACACCATCTTCTAAATTGTATGTAAGTCCAAACGTGGTATATATTAAATCAAAAAAGATCGATCCAATACGTATATAATTCAGTTTGACAAAGTAGACATAAAATTTTGACAAAATTTTCTACAGAAATAAAATTTTAACAAAATTTTCTATAGAAATAAACTTTTGACAAAATTTTCTATAGAAATAAAATCTTGGTAGATTATTTTTGGCTCGAGTGGCAACCATGATTATGAATAAAATTTGAACAAAATTTTCTATAGAAATAAAATTTTGACAATGATGAAAATTTTATTATGAACCGAATAAAATTTTAACAAAATTTTCTCTAGAAATAAAATTTTGACAAAATTTTCTATAGAAATAAAATTTTGACAAAATTTTCTGTAGAAATAAAATTTTGACAAAATTTTCTATAGAAATAAAATTTTGACAAAATTTTCTATAGAAATAAAATTTTGGTAGACTATTTTTGGCTCTAGTGGAAACCATGATTATGAACCGATATGGACCAATTTTTGTGTGATTGGACCAATTTTGGTATGGTTGTTAGCGACCATATACTAACACCACGTTCCTAATTTGAACCGGATCGGATGAATTTTGCTCCTCAAATCTGGAGAACGTTTTATATGGGGGCTATATATAATTATGGACCGATATGGACCAATTCTGGCACGCTTGTTAAAGATCATATACTAACACCATGTTCCAAATTACAACCGGATTGGATGAAATTTGCTTCTCTTGGAGACTTCGCAAGCCAAATCTGGGAATTGGTTTATATGGGGGCTATATATAATTATGAACCGATGTGGACCAATTTTGCATGGTTGTTAGTGACCATATACCAATATCATGTACCAAATTTTAGGCGGATCGGATGAAATTTGCTTCTCTTTGAGGCTCCGGAACCCAAATCTGGGGATCGGTTTATATGGGCGCTATATATAATTATGGACCGATGTGGACCAATTTTTGCACGGTTGTTAGAGACCATATACCAACACCATGTACCAAATCTTAGCCAGATCGGATGCAATTTGCTTCTCTTTGAGGCCAAATCTGGAGATCGGTTTATATGGGGTCTATATATAATTATGGACCGATGTGGAGCAATTTTTGCATGGTTGTTAGAGACCATATACCAACATCATGTACCGCATTTCAGACGGATCGGATGAAATTTGCTTCTCTTAGAGGCTCCGCAAGCCAAATCTGTGGATCGGTTTATATGGGGGCTATATATAATTATGGACCGATGTGGACCAATTTTTGTATGGTTTTTATAGAGCACATAACGCACACCATGTACCAAATTTCAGCCGGATTGGATGAAATTTGCTTCTCTTTTAGGTTCCGCAAGCCAAATCTGGGGATCGGTTTATATGGGGGCTATATATAATTATGGACCGATGTGGACCAATTGTTGCATGGTTGTTAGAGACCATATACCAACACCATGTACCAAATTTCAGGCGGATCGGATGAAATATGCTTCTGTTAGAGGCTCCACAATCCAAATCTGAGGGTCCCTTTATATGGGGGCTATACGTAAAAGTGGACCGACATGGCCCATTTTCAATACCGTCCGACCTACATCGATAACAACTACTTGTGCCAAGTTTCAAGTCGATAGCTTGTTTCGTTCGGAAGTTAGCGTGATTTCCACAGACGAACGGACGGACATGCTTAGATCGACTCAGAATTTCACCACGACCCAGAATATATATACTTTATGGGGTCTTAGAGCAATATTTCGATGTGTTACAAACGGAATGACAAAGTTAATATACCCCCATCCTATGATGGAGGGTATAAAAAAACAATTTTGGCATGGTTGTTAGATACCATATACTAACACCACGTACCAAATTTCAACCGGATCGGATGAATTTTGCTCCTCTAAGAGGTCAAATCTGGGGATCGGTTTATATGGGGCTATATATAATTATGGACCGATATGGACCAATTTGGGCATGGTAGTTAGATACCATATACTAATACCATGTGCAAAATTTAAGCCGGATCGGATGACATTTGGCTCTCTTAGAGGATCCGCAAACCAAATCTGGGGATCGGTTTATTTGGGGGCTATATATAATTATGGACCAATATGGACCAATTTTTGCATGGTTGATAGAGATCATATACTAACACCACGTACCAAATTTCAACCGGATCGGATGAATTTTGCTCCTCTAAGAGGCTCCGGAGGTCAAATCTGGGGATCGGTTTATATGGGGGCTATATATAATTATGGACCAATATGGAACAATTTTTGCATGGTTTTTAGATATCATATACGAACACAACGTACCAAATTTCAATCAGATCGGATAAATTTTGCTCCTCTAAGAGGCTCCGGAGGTCAAATCTGGGAATCGGTTTATATGGGGGCTATATATAATTATGGGCCGATATAGACCAATTTTTGCATGGTTGTTAGAGACCATATACTTACACCATGTACCAAATTTCAGCCGGATCGGATGAAATATGCTACTCTTATAGGCTTCGCAAGCAAAGTCTGGGGGTCCGTGGACCGATATGGCCCATTTGCAATGCCATCCGACCTACATCAATAACAACTACTTGTTCCAAGTTTGAAGTCGATAGCTTGTTTCGTTCGGAAGTTAGCGTTATTTCAACAGACGGACGGACGGACAAGCTTAGATCGACTCAGAATTTCGCCACGACCCATAATATATACACGCAAAGAAAAAAAAACGTTTGGAAAACTTGTACCGGAAACGTTTTTCTTTTGTTAGAGTTTTTTGAATTGCTTCGAAAATTTTAAACTTTTATCACCAAAAAAATTCGTTTGTTACAAAATTTTTATTTTTTCAATAAAAAAAGTTATTTTTGAAACAACAAACAGTCCATTTCGTTTATATCAAACACTGTTCTTTTCTGACTTTAGGTCTTTAATAAGACACATTTTACAGTTCAAAATTTAATATACTACAATGTAATGTTGAACATTTTTTCGGAATCTTCCGAACATATCTGGAATATATGTTAAAAAAAAAAAAAAAAACTTTGGTCGAAGCAGGGATCGAACCCACGACCCTTGGCATGCAAGTCGGACGTAGCAACCACTGCTCCACAGTGCCAAACTAAATGTTTGTCCTGTTAAATAAACTTTGTTTATTCGGTTCGTGGGCGCCACAAGCTATGCTATATAAATATAACTTATATGGATATAACATAACAGGTACATAGCTCAGTGGTTAGTGCGTTGGCTTACAAAGTACATGGTCCGCGGTTCGATTCTCCGTCCAGGCGAAAGGTAAAACAAAATTATGAAAAAATATAAAAAATTTATAAAATCGTATAATTTTTTCTACATTGTTTGTATTACAGAAAAAGGTGCAAAAAACTAAAAAACTTCGTGGAAGTGAGAAAGATGTGAGGGGAAATGCAATTAGCCAGAATTTTTTTTTTTTTTTTTTGAGTTAGTCTTTATGAAATTGTTTTTACATCCTGGAAAAGAATAAACGTTTATCACAAAAAGTATATACTTTTCTTCCAAATACACTTCCTTTCAACGAAAAGCAAATGAGAAACGAACTTTGTTTGTCTAAAATTTCGTTTGGGAGAAGAATTATTTTTTTGCGTGGTCTCAAGTGCTTGCGCACTTGGTCTCAAGTGCTTGCGCGGGCACCATTTTATTGGCGTATTTCTCTCGATTCCTCGCAAGAGGAAATGAGTCATTGAAAATTTATTCTCACAATAACATATCTTTAGAATCACTTATAACTCTTCCTTATGCCATCCTTATCATAATGTGCTATATACTGATTACTAAGCAATTAATTTAAAATACTCACATGACATTTTGTTTTAATAAATTCATGTCACAAATATGTATCAGACATTTAACAAAGATATCATCTCTGTATAGGCGGTGAACTAACTTATAGGACTTTAATTATGTCTACGGTACCATATCAGATCATTCAATGAAACTCTTTTGATAAAAAAGCAATTACTATACTGTAATTAATTGGTCAGTATTTAAGTAGAAGAAGTAATTATCCAAAATTTGCCGGATAGCACATTGGGGGATTAGTATTCTTCTATAAATTTGTCTACCACATATGTAACTTATAGATTTTGAAACATGGATTTTCTACAGCTTAAGTGTTGCATTAAAATACAGAGCGGCTGATATTTAATGTAAGAAAGTAAAGAGCTATAGTTTATAATTTTGTACCCACCACCATTTAATGATGGGGTATATTATGTATATACGGCCGTAAGTTCGGCCAGGCCGAAGCTTATGTACCCTCCATCATGGATTGCGTAGAAACTTCTTCTAAACACTGCCATCCACAATCGAATTACTTAAGTTGCGGTAACACCGTCTTCTAAATTGTATGTAAGTCCATACGTCGTATATATTAAATCAAAAAAGGTCGCTCAAATACGTATATAATTCAGTTTGACAAAATTTTCTATAGACATAACATTTTGACAAAATTTTCTATAGAAATAAAATTTTAAAATTTTTTTATAGAAATAAAATTTTAAAATTTTTTTATAGAAATAAAATTTTGACAACATTTTCTTTAGAAATAAAATTTTGACAAAATTTTCTACAGAAATAAAATGTTAACAAAATTTTCTATAGAAATAAAATTTTAACAAAATTTTCTATAGAAATAAAATTTTGACAAAATTTTCTAAAGAAATAAAATTTTGGTAGTTTTTTTTTTTTTGGCTTGAATGGCAACCATGATTATGAACCGAATAAAATTTTAACAAAATTTTTTATAGAAATAAAATTTTGACAAAATTTTCTATAGAAATAAAATTTTGAAAAAAATTTCTATAGAAATATAATTTTGAAAATATTATCTATAGAAATATAATTTTGGTAGATTATTTTTGGCTCGAGTGGCAACCATGATTATGGGGATGTGTTAATAGGGGGGCTATATATAATTATGGACCGATGTGGATCAATTTTTGCATGGTTGTTAGATACTATATACCAACACCATGTACCAAATTTCAGCCGGATCGGATGAATTTTTATACTCTTAGAGGCTCCGAAAACCAAATCGGGGGATCGGTTTATATGGGGGCTATATATAATTAGGGACCGATGTGGACCAATTTTTGCATGGTTGTTAGAGACCATATACTAACACCACGTACCAAATTTCAGCCGGATCGGATGAAATTTGCTTCTCTTAGAGGCTCCGAAAACCAAATCGGGGGATCGGTTTATATGGGGGCTATATATAATTAGGGACCGATGTGGACCAATTTTTGCATGGTTGTTAGAGACCATATACTAACACCACGTACCAAATTTCAGCCGGATCGGATGAAATTTGCTTCTCTTAGAGGGTCTGCAAGCCAAATTTGGAGGTCCGTTTATATGGGGGCTATACGTAAAAGTGGACCGATTTGCAATACCGTCCGACCTACATCAATAGCAACTACTTGTACCAAGTTTCAAGTCGATAGCTTGTTTCGTTCGGAAGTTAGCGTGATTTCAACAGACGGACGGACGGACATGCTCAGATCGACTCAGAATTTCACCACGACCCAGAATATATATACTTTATGGGGTCTTCGAGCAATATTTCGATGTGTTACAAACGGAATGACAAAGTTTATATACCCCCCATCCTATGGTGGAGGGTATAAAAAAAAACTTTTGAAATATGTCGAACAATAGGTCATTCTGATAATTTTATTTCACTAAATGTGAAAATGCTTGATATTAAAATCTTAAGGTTCTAAGATTTTAATATCAAACGAGTGCGGAAATAAATAAATTACGACTATTTAAAAATTGCAACTAACTGGAGCACAGGTACTAGTTCTGTGATAGGTCCGTCAGTGGCAATTTGCATCAATTTCCCATAGGATATGGTTCCAAAGTTCAATTGTGGATTTGTAACTTAAGATTTTAGATTTCAAGAAAAATTATTTCTCTACTTTCTTAAAGCAGTCTTAAATTTCTGTCTAAGCGTTCAAGAAACAAAAATGAAAATACCTTTGGGTAGAGGGGCTATATCAAAATTTAAAACAAATTAGTGTCATTTATATGTCCAACATAAATTAGGTTATTTTACATATATGAGCCTAAAATATTTGTAGATTGCAAATTTCAAACAAATCGGATGAAAATTGCAGCTCCCATCAAGATCTCATTTCAAACCATTGGCCGATATCTACCAAATTCAGCACAGCTATGTGCGAGTTTAAAGTACGAAATTCAAAGAAAATTGGGCTTCCATACTCTGAAGGGGTCAAATCGTTAGATCGGTCTATATAACCCATCGGTCCCATCGGTTAGATCGGTCTATATAACCCATCTTCGATCTGCCTGCAGATAAAAGAGTTTGTACAAACTTTCAGCACGATAAATTCACTATCAAAGGCTCATTACAACAGACATCCAGATAACCAGACGGACATCGTCTAATCGTCTTAGAATATCTTCCTGATCAAGAACATTCATATATACTTTATACCATCTGAAATCGATGTGTTACGAAAGGAATGAACGGAGTATTCTCCTGTTCTGCTGACTAGGTCAATCTGAAGTTAAAGAAATTAATTAAACGAGTACAAATTTATTTTCAACAATTTATTTCACCCATTGTTTCTAAAGTACATTGTAAAAAGTTATTCATTGTGTTCAATTCTATGACCATTGAAATACCTTAGCTTCTACGATTCAAATGAATACTATCGGCGCCAAGTGTGTAATATACTTGCACACTTATTCCAATTTCGAGCACATTAAATCTATACTCGTACACACACACACACAAGGTCAAAACCATTAACGCAATTGTCTGCCCAATCCTGCTTGAATATCTTCAAATAATGTTTGTTGGATTTTCATCAAGAGCTCGTTTAATTAACTACACCACTTAACCCATCATTAAAAAGCAATTTTTCATTTATTGGGGAATGGAAATTGACCAAAATATAGCAACGATCCATCAAATGAAGGAAGGAATACATCTTCATATGAGCTTTCTTGGGTAGTTAGTTGTCGACATTGTCCAAGTTCTCATTAGTAGGAACTAGTCAAGTGACTATCACAGACTAACACACACACATTTATCAAAAGTATTGCTTACACAAAGGATAAAAATCTCATAAAAAGATCCTTGAGGTGCATGGTGCGAGTTTTGGTTATGTGTCTGAAGCTGGATGGGTTATTGGGTATTTGGGATGGGTTATTGGGTATTTGGGTTACTTGCTTCTCATAGTGACCACATCTTTGGCTCCAAACCAATATTTCCATTGGAAACTATAAACTACATTGTTCGACTTTGTATAGTAAGAGTTCTCAATTTAAAACTCAATAAATCATTGATTTATGACTGTGAGGGTAGCTATCATTGAAAAATCCTCATAAGATGATGCAATTTAAGGATATCGATGCAATAATTCCATCATACTTGAGGACGCCTTTTCAATGCAAAGTCAAAACACCAAAGTGAACCTAGAAAGACAATTTAGAAAATTTTCCTGGGTCATTACTGTTAATATACATTCAAATTTTCAATTCACAAGAAGTTTTGATTTATAAAAACCTTGTTTGAACGCTTTGACGAAATGTTTGAAATTCCTCTCAAACTTAAACATAAAAGGCTCTTAGAAGTCAAGAGTCTGACATACACTGAAAAAAATATTGTCATGAGGTCAAAGATTTCATGTCTTTAAAATATGAATGCATATTTTGCTTAGAATAGAAGACGTAATTCTCTAATATAAACTTTTTTTCCTTGTCGAAAAGTCGTATTGATTACTACAAAAAAAAAATATTTTTATTATTTTAACAAAACAAAATAATTTCGGAGCAAAATATAGTACAAATTTTTTTTATTTCCATGATTGCTATCATCATTGCCGTAATGATATATTACTTTGTGATTAAATTTTCCAGCATTTTCAATTGTGCTTACCTGAGATGATTCCAAAATATATTCTTGCAAATGAATTGCCGATGACTTTGCCAAAATAAATCCTAGAGGGAGAAAAAAACAAAAGCTATCGATAATCTGGGACATGACTTAAGGCTTGTAATCATTCGATTTTCTGCTTGATTTACCTTTGCACAATGGGCAAAATTGGAATTACATTGCCCAGATATTAAATAGCTCTTTGGTTTCAATCATGACAGTATTTGGTGAAATCCACTTTAAATACGGAAATAGTATTACTAATGCAATTACCGAATTGTATTATTAAAAATAAAATTTGATAAAATATAATTTAGGTAATTCAAAGTAACATTGTTTCGACAATGTGTTACCCCGATTTTATCGCTGGATCGCCTCATCAAAATTTTTCCTGCTAAAAATTTAATTGGATTTTAAAAAACATTCAATTAAAAATTTAATTGGTTCAACAATTTTTTTTAATTGAAACAAAAATTAATCACAAAAATTGATTGTATCAATTAATCTTTTAATTCGAACAATTATTTTTTAATTGATTCAACCATGAAATTAATTGATCCAATTAATTTTTAAATTGAAATGTCTTCAATCACAAAAATCAATTAAAATTTTAATTGATCCAATTAAAAAACTAATTTATACAATCAATTTTTGTGATTGATTTTTGTTACAATTAAAAAATGTGTTGAACCAATTAAATTTTTAGTTGAATATTTTTTTTTAAATCCAATTAAATTTTTAGCTGGAAAATGTTGGTGATATTTTTTCTGTGTAATTTATGTGAAATTTACTGGGAAGATAGAGAGGAGCACATCCTCCTTGCCCTTTTTTTAAAGAAAATTAATTGATACTATTAATTTTTATGATTGTTTTTTTTTTTTTTTTTTTTTTTAAATTAACTAATTTTTAAAACTCAATTAAGACTTTAATTGGAAAAATTTTCGTGAACTTTTTTCTGTGTACAATCATTTCTGTGATTTAAAACATCAAATTTATTCGTGGTTGAAGAATTTTTTTGTGTGTAGAGAAGTTTCAAGAAAATCTGAAAACTTTTAATTTTCAAAAAGCCGGGCAAGGAGAATGTGCAACTCCTCGATCAGATATCGATAAACCACGTACCCTATATTCAATTATTATCGCCTTCTCCCACATTAGCGGACCTTTGTCCAACTTTCAAAAATTCGGACAAAGAGGAGATCCTTCTCCCTTTCAAAAAAAAAAAAAATCTGGTACCCCATATTAATCTCATATACTCCCCCACGTCCTCAGCAAATTTCACGTAAATCGGAGGAGAAGAAAATGGGAAAATGAGATGTTCCCTTCTTCACGACCAACTAACGTAGCGGATCTTTGTCCAGACGCCACTTTCAGCCTTCTCTGAAATTTCCAACCGAATTCGTGAAATTTTCAAAAAGGTCGGACAAGAAGGAAACCATCCTCTCCTTTTAAATATTAAAAAAATCAGGTACGCCATATTAACTTCATAACCTCCCCCAGCAGAGGGGAGTTCCCCTCCCCGACCAGATAACGAAAGTTAAAGTAGCTGATCTTTGTCTATACGCCACCTCCAATCTTCTCCGACAATGATTAAGCAAATCGGAGAATTTTGGTCTAATTTTTCAATTTTTCCACCTTCAGCCATCCCTAAAATTTTCAACCAAATTGGTCCAATTTTCAAAAAGGTCGGACAAGAAGGAAACCCTCCTCTCCTTTTAAATATTAAAAAAAATCAGGTACCCCATATTAACTTCATAACCTCCCCCAGCAGAGGGGAGTTGTTCTCCCCGACCAGATAACGAAAGTTAAAGTAGCGGATCTTTGTCTATACGCCACCTTCAATCTTCCCCGAAAATTATCAAGCGAATCGGAAAATTTTGGTCTAATTTTTAAAATGTCGGGCAAGGGGGAGGTCACCCTCCCATTGCAAATATTAAAAAAATAATGAACCCGATTAATTTCATAACTTCCCCGCCGACGTCCTCTGTAACATATATTTTAATTCGGAGAAGTTTAATTTTATTAAAACAGTCGTGAAGAGGGGAGAACCTCTTCCAAAAATTAGAGTAGCAGATTTTTGTCTTGACACTACCAAATTGCCAACTTTAACTTTCATTTGAACCAATTTTCTTGCGAGAGGGGTATATTCCATCAAACTCGCTTTAAATTCCTTATATTAAATGTATGGTCTCTAATGTCCCTAGGTTAGGTTAGGTTAGGTTAGGTGGCAGCCTGATATATCAGGCTCACTTAGACTATTCAGTTCATTGTGATACCACATTGGTGAACTTCTCTCTTATCACTGAGTGCTGCCCGATTCCATGTTAAGCCCAATGACAAAGGACCTCCTTTTTATAGCCGAGTCCGAACGGCGTTCCACATTGCAGTGAAACCATTTAGAGAAGCTTTAAAACCCTCAGAAATGTCACCAGCATTGCTGAGGTGGGATAATCCACCGCTGAAAAACTTTTTGGTGTTCGGTCGAAGCAGGAATCGACCATTGCACCACGGTGGCTCCCTAACAAAGTCCCTAAGTATATGAAATTTACTACAGGCTAGATATTAGCCGGATGGGCATCATGTTTTATCCGCAGCAAAAATCGTAGTAACATATTCAAAGAAAATGATGGTATGCCCCCGAACTTTTGGGCGTATATAATTGTTGTAATTTAATATTGACCAAATACACTTGACCAACCCACTGTGCATCATGTGCTACACCCCAAGTAACAAGATTACTACAATAACTACAAGTTTTTCCCTATGTTGGTAAAATTTTTCCACCCATGGTATTTGGCAGATACTTGAGACAAGAGGTATATCAAACGAAAAAACCCCGAAGGGAGCAAAAAGTACAAAGAAACAAAATGAAATGGAAAAACCAAACCACCTAAGAGGGATTTGTATAGATTGGATTTGAATTATTGCTTACAGAATGACCACACACAACCAAGGTTATTACAGCAAAAAAAAAAAAAAAAAGAACGGAATAGAAATTCCTTCGCACATTTATGCTCCATATACAAATGTAATAAATAGCTTTACGTGTTTTTTTTTCGTTTGCCTTTAACTCTGCTTCCTTTTTCAGTTTTCCTCTTTCTTATGATTTCGATTATTTTTCAATAGCCAAAAGGTGTTGATGGTTGTGATTTTTATTTTATAGCTTGTTCCAAGAATTATTGTAAAACTTTTGTCGATTATTTGAATTACAACGAGTGTTTTGTGTAGCTTTTTTTTGTGAAAAGATATATTGGCTTTGCACTAAATTAAGTTAATTAGCTTTACGTGTAACTTTGGCAAAATAAATGGATGTTTGGTTACAATTGAAAGAATTCAACAAAAACAACCTTTTTCGTGTTATTTTTTAATTTTATTTTCCCTATTCTATGAAATCATTTAAGCCCTTGGCCTATTCTACCAGTGAGTCACTAGCCTTTGGTCAGCTCGACTTGAACACAAATTATTGAGGTGTACTTTTCACAACTTGGAAATTGGGTCACTAATACAGCTACATTGATAATTCAACCACCAGGCACACACAGATAACACGTAACACACACATTTACATAAACTCTGAAGATAAAAGAAACAAAAACCTAAAGTTTTTGCAACACCTGGTAAATAGATTTTAATGAAATAAATTAACTACAAACTACAATAAGCAACTATTTTAATTTTTTGTTCATAACTAATATTCGTACATGGTAAATTGAGTGATAAAGAAAACTTTGGCAATTTTTACACCCTCCACCATAGGATGGTATTGCTCTGGGTCGTGGTGAAATTCTGAGTCGATCTAAGTCCGTCCGTGTGTTGAAATTCTGCTAACTTCCGAACGAAACAGGCTAACGACTTGAAACTTGACATAAGTAATTGTTATTGATGTAGGTCGGATGGTATTGTATACCCCCCACGTTTATTTATAGCCCCCATATAAACCGATCCCCCGATTTGAACTCCGGAGCCTCTTGGAAGAGAAAATGTCATTCGATCCGGATGAAATTTGGTACGTGATGTTAGTATATGGTATCTAACAGCCATGCAGCCATGGACCATCGGTCCATAATTATAAATAGCCGCAAACGTGGTGCAATGGTTAGCATGCCCGCCTTGCATACCCAAGGTCGTGGGTTCGATTCCTGCTTCGACCGAACACCAAAAAGTTTTTCAGCGGTGGATTATCCCACCACAGTTATGCTGGTGACATTTCTAAGGGTTTCAAAGCTTCTCTAAGTGGTTTCACTGGAATGAGGAACGCCGTTCGGACTCGGCTATAAAAGTGAGGTCCCTTATCATTGAGCTTAACATGGAATCGGGCAGTACTCAGTGATAAGAGAGAAGTTCACCACTGTGGTATCACAATGGACTGAATAGTCAAAATGAGCCTGATACCTAACCTAGTCCCCATATAAACCGATCCCAGTTTTGACCTCCGGACCCTCTTGGAGGAGCAAAATTCATCCGATTCGGTTGAAATTTGGTAGGTGGTGTTAGTATATGGTCTATATCAACCATGCAAATATTGGTCCATATCAATCCATAATTATATATAGCCCCCATATAAAATTCATCCTATTCGGTTGAAATTTGGTATATAGCGCTAGTATATGGCCGCTAACAACCATGCCAAAATTGGTCCATATCGGTCTTTAGTTATATATACTCCATACCCAATCATACAAAAATTGGTCACATATCGGTTCATCATCATGGTTGCCACTCGAGCCAAAATTAATCTACCAAAATTTTATTTCTATAGAAAATTTTGGAAAAATTTTATTTCTTTACAAATTTTTTTTTCTATAGAAATAAAATTTTTAACAAAATTTTTTAAAGAAATAAAATTTTGTCAAGATTTTATTTCTATAGAAAATTTTGTCAAAATTTTAGTTCTATAGAAAATTTTGCAAAATTTTATTTCTATAGAAAATTTTGTCAAAATTTTATTTCTATAGAAAATTTTGTCAAACTGAATTATATACGTATTTAATCGGTCGTTTTTTGTTTAATATATACCCCATATATATTAAACAAGATACCTTGATACCTTGCTATCGTCAAGTGTTACCGATTCGATTGTGGATGGCAGTCTTTAGTACAGTGGATAACGGGTGTTAGGTTAGGTTAGGTTAGATGGCAGCCCGATGTATCAGGCTCACTTAGACTATTCAGTCCATTGTGATACCACATTGGTGAACTTCTCTCTTATCACTGAGTGCTGCCCGATTCTATGTTAAGCTCAATGACAAGGGACCTCCTTTTTATAGCCGAGTCCGAACGGCGTTCCACATTGCAGTGAAACCACTTAAAGAAGTTTGTAACCCTCAGAAATGTCACCAGCGTTACTGAGGTAGGATAATCCACCGCTGAAAAACTTTTGGTGTTCGGTCGAAGCAGGAATCGAACCCACGACCTTGTGTATGCAAGGCGGGCATGCTAACCATTGCACCACGGTGGCTCCCATAACGGGTGTTAGAAACTCAGTAAAATACACAATTTTTGTTTCTTATATGCGTTTTTTTATACCCTCCACCATAGGATGGGGGTATATTAACTCTGTCATTCCGTTTGTAACACATCGAAATAGTGCTCTAAGACCCCATAAAGTATATATAATCTGGGTCGTGGTGAAATTCTGAGTCGATCTGAGCATGTCCGTCCGTCCGTCCGTCTGTTGAAATCACGCTAACTTTCGAACGAAACAAGCTATCGACTTGAAACTTGGCGCAAGTAGTTGTTATTGATGTAGGTCAGATGGTATTGCCAATGGGCCATATCGGTCCACTTTTACGTAGAGCCCCCATATAAACGGACCCCCAAATTTGGCTTGCGATTGCTCTAAAAGAAGCAAATTTCATCCGATCCCCCTAAAATTTGGTACATGGTGTTAGTATATGGTCGCTAACAACCGTGCAAAAATTGGTCCATATCGGTCCACTTTTACGTATAGCCCCCCAAATTTGGCTTGCGATTGCTCTAAAAGAAGCAAATTTCATCCGATCAGGCTGAAATTTGGTACATGGTGTTAGTATATGGTCTCTAACAACCATGCAAAAATTGGTCCACATCTGTCCATAATTATATATATCCCCCATATAAACCGATCCCCCGATTTGGCTTGCGCTAAGAGAAGCAAATTTCATCCGATCCAGCTGAAATTTGGTACATGGTGTTGGTATATGTTCTCTAATGACCATGCAAAAATTGGTCCACATCAACCCATAATTATATATAGCCCCCATATAAACCGATCCCCAGATTTGACCTCCGGAGCCTCTTAGAGGAGCAAAATTCATCCGATCCGGTTGAAATTTGGTACGTGGTGTTAGTATATGGTCTCTAACAACCATGCAAGAATTGGTCCATAATTATATATAGCCCCCATATAAATCTATCCCCAGATTTGTCCACCGGAGCCTCTTGGAGGAGCAAAATTCATCCGATCCGGTTCAAATTTGCAACATGGTGTTAGAATGTGGTCTCTAACAAACACGCAAGAATTGGTCCATATCGGTCCATAATTATATATAGCCCCCATATAAACCGTTCCCCAGATTTGATCTCCGGAGCCTCTTGGAGGAGCAAAATTAATCCGATCCGGTTGAAATTTGCAACGTGGTGTTAGTATAAGGCCGCTTATAACCATGCCAAAATTGGTCTATATCGGTCTATAGTTATATATAGCCGATCCCCAATCACACAAAATCCATATCGGTTCATAATCATGGTTGCCACTCGAGCCAAAAATAATCTACCAAAATTTTATTTTTATAGAAAACATTGTCAAAATGTTATTTCTATAGAACATTTTGTCAAAATTTTTTTTCTATAGAAAAATGTTTCCAAATTTTATTTCTATAGAAATTTTTTTTTTTCAAAATTTTACTTCTATAGAAAATGTTGTCAAAATGTTATTTTGTCAAAATTGTATTTCTAAAGAAACTTTAAACTTAATTATATACGTATTTTATGGGCCCTTTTGTAGTTTAATATATACCACGTATGGACTATGTGGTATATATTACGTTGTTAGGAAGTTTTAAGATACCTTGCCGTCGGCTTCAGTAGAAGTTTCTATGCAATCCATGGTGGAGGGTACATAAGCTTCGGCCTGGCCGAACTTGCGGCCGTATATACTTGTTTTTTCTTCTTATAGGCAATTATTATTCACAAGAAGAAAAAGGGTATCGTGTTTTAATGACTTTCTTATATGCATAATTTTCTTATATGAGATGTGCTTATATCCGTTACCTACTATAGAAGTTTCTACGCAAACCATGGTGGAGGGTACATAAGATTCGGCCTGGCCGAAATTACTGCCGTATATACTTGTTTTGATTCAGTCTGTTTCATCAAATCTACTTTAATTTGATCAACGGTGTTGGGTATTTAAGATATGACCCGGCCAACCGTTTAGCCAAATCAAATTTTCTTATAGTAAATTTTCATCTAGTATAGCGTTACCATACGACCAAACCCAACGCTGTAAAATAAACAGATAGCAATTATTAATGTAATTGGTATTTTGCATTTCATATTATTCCACTAAATGAAACTAAATATAGTTTACCATAAAAAACCATTCACTCTCTCAAACTCACACATACGCAAACAAATGCACACGCAATTAAATACCACACACAGCAATTAGGCGCAATTGTTATGAACACAAAATGCCAATTATCCTTTTGGCAAACTGGGCCAAATGTGGTTGAGCAATAGCAAAAAAACAAATAGGACATTCATAATGCCCATTAAATTACCACAGAAAACACATTTTGCAGATAACAACAACCACACGATCATAATTTCACCAGGCAACGACAAATTATTATCCATAAAAAAAAACGAAAAAACCAAAAATTAAATAACTGGGCAATGAACTATTTGCTTTTAATAGTTCACCAACCATAAATGGTAAATAATTAATTTACAACAATTATTACACTAGACCTTAAATTCGTTGTGTGTGCATTAAGAGAGAAAAATTAAACCACAATATTTTCAAAGTGGTTAAAATTCAAACGGAAACTGATAAATGTACTCGTCAGAAGGAAACGGAAACGACGAGTGATGTGGTCTTGTTGTATCACAGCACCCAGTTCAGCACCACGTTTATACCATCAAATTTATTCATAGCCCATAAAAATCATAACAATGTTGTTAAACATTCAGCAATCGTAAAAAAATCCAATAGTCCTGTGTTGTGTTTGATAAGGGGGGATGATGGAATGAGAAAGAGACAAAAATCAATTTTGATGGTCTATTTTTTGCTGTGTATATTTTGTTCCCATTAAATATGCCCATGGCGAAATTTATTAATAAAAGTTTATTGAATTTTTCGTATTGATTTTTTTTGTCTTCCATTACCTGCTGCTATAGTGTCATGTGGCTGCTGCTATGGTGGCTGCTTCAACATCTTTTGGCTACTCATCAGTAAATCAATTCGATGCAAATCGCTCAATTATGTGACGGCAGCTTAGCAGTTGCAGTTCCTGTAGTGGGAGCAGCAACTGCGGTAGAAACAGTGTTCTACAACATCATCATCATCATCACCAGCAACAACAACAACAACATCAGCATCAGCAGCAGCATCACCATCATCATCCACAGCTATCTCGTGAAAGGTCCTGTACTCGCTGTCAAAGTTTCCATCGTCATAATCATCGTCAAAGACGTAGATCATCGGGTGTTCATTTTGGTAATGCCACCAATATGGCCAATATAACCAAAGCCATTGTTACCATAACACCTCCAATGCCATCCGGGGGTGGTGGTTCAGCCAGTGCTACAGCCTTAACACCATCGTCCATAACAAGTTTATCCTTGAACTCTGGCCATTCGCCTCATACCACAATTAATTCGCCTGGATCCCTGAGTGCAGCCACAACACCCATGACTGCTGTTACGCCCACCAGTAAACATTGCACATTTGCTTTGACACCCATAACCATACCTCCACCGCCCAATAAGGTGTCCTTTTTGACAACAGCAAAATTCCATAGTTCCTCAAATATCGCCATGGCCGCCCAGAGCACTACAACCACAACCGCTCTAGTGGCAAGTTCAGCATCAAAGAGTTCAGCAGCCACAACGCCTACCGAACGGAAAATAACACCGGAAGTCTATGATGAAACGCCTTTGGCAGGCTCCTCATGTACCAGCCCCACCACAAGCAGCACAATAGCTGGCCATAAGATCCATCATAATCACCAAAAACTGGAAATACGACAGAGTGTGGCCAGTCAAATAACCACAGTGGAAGATGTTGATGAAATTTGTAAACTTTCGTTAGACGATGATGACGAGGATATTGAGGATGACGATGATGAGTGTATTGGTGTCCTTATTGATCCCCATCATTATTCCTCAAGTCATTCAAATTCTTCATTATCCTCTTCGGCGGCTGTTCGAACAATACGTGATAATATAACCATACCTTAAGGTTAGTCCTAATTTTAAGTTTTCCATGCCATAGGATTTTTGTTATAGACTCGGTTAAGATAATTTATCAATTTGTAGTCTTCCAATATGAGAAATTTTGCAAAAAATAAACAACAACAAGAAAAAATCAAAAAAAAAATATTTGACCAAAAAAATTATATGTCCATTTTTAATTTAGATTTTAAATTGTTTTATTTTTATTAAAATTAATCAAAAAAATTTTATTATCGTAACAGTAAAAGGAAATAATTTTTGATTATTACTTTAAATATCACAAAAGCTTGATGAAGAAAACAATTTTCAGGATCAAATCCATTACTTGAGAGATTTTATAGATTTAGACGAAAGCGTCACTCTCCGAACCCACATAGCTAGTATTCTTCTGCGGAATGGTTGTTCAATAAACCAAACACTATGGACAAAGGGCATTGTTGATTAACCACAAAGAACAGAAAATTAAGGGGCTGTTAAGCCACAGGTAATTACTAGAGATGCCAGATCGAGACCTCAGTGTTTAATCGGTTGCCAGACGTCTCAGTCCTTGAAGTGCAGACGAAATCCACTAAATATAATTCCAAACGGTAGACACATTCTCAGAACCCACACTGACAATATTTTTCCCATTGGAGATGGTAAGCGAGAGGTAACGACAGGAGATTTCATATAGAGGCATCAGTGTTTGAATGATTGCCAGACGTCTCAATCCTTGATGTGCAGACAAAATCTTCTTTAATTCCAGACGGAAGACTTCATCTTAGCAGTCATATGGTTTGGGGTATTCAACCGCATTATTTTGATTTCTTAAGGTGGTTAACACCAATGCATTTGATCAGATGTTGTTTGGTGTGGCAACATCTTGGACGAGTAGTAACCACGGTTGCCACAGTAGGTAGAACCCTACCAAAATTGGTAAATTTTATACTGTTTTGTAGATTAGTCGAATTCCTGATGTCTAGGTAGATTTAGCAAAATATTCCCCTCCAACTAAGAGGTACTTCAAAAATTTTGTCTAGAAACAAAATGTTGACAAAATTTTCTATGGAATTGAATTTTGACAAAAAATTCCTATAGCAGTAAAATTTTGACAAATTTTTCTTTAGACATAAAATTTTGAAAAAATTTTCTATAGAAATAAAATATTGTAAAAATTTCCTTTAGAAATAAATATTTGAAAAATATTTTCTATAGAAATAAAATTTTTACAAAATTTTCTATAGAAATAAAATCTTGACAAAATTTTCTATAGAAATAAAATTTTGAAAAAAATTTCTATATAAATAAAAAGTTTGACAAAATTTCCTACAGAAATAAAATTTTGACAAAATGATTTTACAGAAATAGACTATTGAAAAATTTTTCTTTAGAAATAAATATTTGACAAAAATTTTCTTTAGAAATATATATTTGACAAAATTTTCTATAGAAATAAAATTTTGATAAAAATTTCTATAGAAGTAAAATTTTGACAAAAATTCCTATAGCAGTAAAATTTTGACAAATTTTTTAATAAAAGTAAAATTTCAAAAAAAATTCTATAGAAATAAAATATTGTAAAAATTTCCATTAGAAATAAATATAAATATTTATAAATATTATAAAAATAAAATTTTGACAAAATTTTTTACTGATTTGTAAATTAGTCGAATTCCTGATGTTTAGATAGATTTAACAAAATATTCCTCTCCAACTAAGAGGTACTTAAAAATTTTGTCTAGAATCAAAATGTTGACAAAATTTTCTATGGAATTGAATTTTGACAAAAATTTCTATAGAAGTAAAATTTTGACAAAAATTCCTATAGCAGTAAAATTTTGACAAATTTTTCTTTAGAAATAAAATTTTGAAAAAAATTTTCTAGAGAAATAAAATATTGTAAAAATTTCCTTTAGAAATAAATATTTAAAAAAATTTTCTATAGAAATAAAATTTTAACAAAATTTTATGAAGAAATAAAATCTTGACAAAATTTTCTATAGAAATAAAATTTTGAAAAAAAATTTCTATATAAATAAAATGTTGACAAAATTTTCTATAGAAATAAAATGTTGACAAAATGTTTTTACAAAAATAGACTATTGAAAAATTTTTCTTTAGAAATAAATATTTGACAAAAATTTTCTTTAGAAATAAATATTTGACAAAATTTTCTATAGAAATAAAATTTTGACAAAAGTTCCTATAGAAATAAAATTTTGAAAAAATTTTCAATATAAATAAAATGTTGACAAATGTAGAACTAAAAATAAAATTTTGACAAAATTGTTTATATAAATAAAATTTTGACAAAATTTTCTATAGAAATAAAATTTTCTATAGAAATAAAATGTTGACAAAATTTTCTATAGAAATAAAATTTTGACAAAATTTTTTATAGAAATAAACTATTGAAAAATTTTTCTTTAGAAATAAATATTTGACAAAAATTTTCTTTAGAAATAAATATTTGTCAAAATTTTCTATAGAACTAAAATTTAATTTCTATAGAACTAAAAATAAATTTTGACAAAATTTTCTATAGAAATAAAATTTTTTTAAAAATTTTTATAGAAACAAAATATTGAAAAAAATTTTTATAGAAATAAACTATTGAAAAATTTTTCTTTAGAAATAAATATTTGACAAAAATTTTCTTAGAAATAAATATTTGTCAAAATTTTCTATAGAACTAAAATTTAATTTCTATAGAACTAACAATAAATTTTGACAAAATTTTCTATAGAAATAAAATTTTGACAAATATTTTTATAGAAACAAAATATTGAAAAAATTTTCTTCAGAAATAAATATTTGACAAAATTTGCTATAGAAATAAAATGTTTACAAAATGTTCTATAAAAAGAAAATTTCTATAGAAACTAAATTTTGACAACATTTTCTTCAGAAATAAAATTTTGACAAAGTTTTCTATAGAAATAAAATTTTGACAAAATTTTCTATAGAAATAAAATTTTGACAAAATTTTCTATAGAAATAAAATTTTGACAAAATTTTCTCTAAATATAAAATTTTGAAAATAATTTTATAGAAATAAAATATTGACAAAATTTTCTATAGAACTAAAATTTTGACCAAATTTTCTATTGAAATAAAATTTTGACAAAATTTTCCATAGAAATAAATTTTTGTAGAATTTTTCTATAAAAATAAAATGTTGACAAAATCTATCGAAAAAAATTTGAAGAAATGTGATTTTTTTGTTTGGTGGTTTTTTTAAATTTGTATAGAACTAAAAATAAAATTTTGACAAAATTTTTTAAATAAATAAAATTTTGACAAAATTTTCTATAGAAATAAAATTTTGACAAAATTTTTTATAGAAATAAAGTATTGAAATTTTTTTCTTTAGGAATAAATATTTGGCAAAATTTTCTCCAGAAATAAACTTTTTACCAAATTTTCTATAGAAATAAAATTTTGAAAAAATTTTCTATAGAAATAAAATTTTGAAAAAATTTTCTATAGAACTAAAATTATGACCAAACATTCTATAGAAATAAAAATTTGACCAAACTTTCTACAGAAATAAAATTATGACCAAACTTTCTATAGAAATAAAAATTTGACCAAACTTTCTATAGAAATAAAATTTTGACAAAAATTCCTATAGAAATAAAGTTTTGACAAAATTATTTATAGAAACAAAATATTGAAAAAATTTTCTTTAGGAACAAAAATTCCTATAGAAATAAAGTTTTGACAAAATTTTTTATAGAAACAAAATATTGAAAAAATTTTCTTTAGAAATAAATATTTGACAAAATTTTCTATACAAATAAATGTTGACAAAATTTTCTATAGAAATAAAATTTTGACAAAATTTTCTATAGAAATAAAATTTTGACAAAATTTTTTATAGAAACAAAATATTGAAAAAAAATTTTTCAGAAATAAATATTTGCCAAAATTTGCTTTACAAATAAAATATTGACAAAATTTTCTATAAAAATAAAATTTCTATAGAAATGAAATTTTGACAAAATTTTCTTCAAAAATAAAATTTTTGCAACATTTTGTATAGAAATAAAATTTTGAAAAATTTTCTCTAGAAATAAAATTTTGAAAATAATTTTATAGAAATAAAATGTTAACAAAATTTTCTATAGAACTAAAATTTTGACTAAATTTTCTATAGAATTAAAATTTTGACCAAATTTTCTATTGAAATAAAATTTTGACAACATTTTCCATAGAAATACATTTTTGTCCAAATTTTCTATTGAAATAAAATGTTGACAAAATCTATAAAAAAAAATTTGAAGAAATGAGATTTCTTTGTTTGGTAGTTTTTTTTTCGATTGATTGATTGCTTTATTTATGGCATGTACAGCAAGAATATTAGGTTCTTATAATTTTTGTAAAAACAAATCTCCAAATTTTGTTAGATTATTGTTGGCTCAAGTGGCAACCGTGGTAGTAACACGAAATATTTTTTTTGAGGGAGCCACCGTGGTGCAATGGTTAGCATGCCCGCCTTGCATACACAAGGTCGTGGGTTCGATTCCTGCTACGACCGAACACCAAAAAGTTTTTCAGCGGTGGATTATCCCACCTCAGTAATGCTGGTGACATTTCTGAGGGTTTCAAAGCTTCTCTAAGTGGTTTCACTGGAATGTGGAACGCCGTTCGGACTCGGCTATAAAAAGGAGGTCCCTTGTCATTGAGCTTAACATGGAATCGGACAGCACTCAGTGATAAGAGAGAAGTTCACCACTGTGGTATCACAATGGACTGAATAGTCTAAGTGAGCCTGATACATCGGGCTGCCACATAACCTAACCTAACCTAACACGAAATATTTTGTACCTGGATACTCTGAAAACCGGACACCTCGCAAATGTGGACAAAATTTTGGCGACCGTGAGAGTCCACCTATTAGAGGTTTCCTTGTATTCCAAATGCTTTCACTATTCCGGTTAGTCCAAAAAGGGCTGCACATAAGACAGGGGCTCTTGGTTCGTCTTCATACCAGCAGACAATATAGTCATATAACCAATTCCGCTCTGGATAGTTTTTAAAACTATTGCAAAATATTTACTATAGAGGATGAGTTGAGTTTAGAGTTTGGAAGTCTATATAAGTTTTTTTAAGGCTTTAACTGCCACTTAACAAAAAGTAAATTGACGATATTTTCATTGCGGGTTTATTTTATTTGATAAAATTTTAGCCTTTAAGTTCCGAATGTGTATAATAAATTTTATTAAAATAAATGCGTATAATTAATATTATTACTCCAATCAATGATTTTCATCTCATCTTCAAAACCTGGATATCTCAGACTGAAGATAGACTCATCGATGAAAGTACTTCATTAACCTCCGAATATTGTTTTCTAAATAGGAAACTCGTTAACATGGAAACTATTAGTCCTGTTTAACACATCTTATCCCTTGCTCGCTATATGTGGATGTCGAATTGAGTCGATTTCGACTATTTTTACCAAAAAAGGAAAAGTCAACTTTTGCATCCCTATTCAAAATAATCCCCAAGGCTATTGTATTTCAAATTTAATTGTGATATTTAAAGTTATGTCGAAAACAAAACAATTACTCTTTGTAAAAAATGTATGTTATTATTTCAATTGTTATTTAGTAGCTATTAATTATTTATCTATTGTTGTTAAATTAAACACGATAATTTTACTATTAAAATTAATTACATTTTCTGTTGATTTTTAAAGCTCATAATCTGGTACCTGCTAACAACTATTCAACTAAACAAAGAACAAAGCAAATAATACTCTTTCACGCATATAAACATATTCATACGTTTTTACATTTATACCAATAGATATACAAAAAAAAAAAAAAAAAACAAAACAAACAAATTAATAACTATGTAATTATTTATACAAAGTATCTAGTCATTCTGCCATCCCCCACTCCCAACTACTTAGGTTCTCTAAAAATATATCGCTTTATTATCATATCAACATTAATTTATGCTCAACTTAAATATTTGTTTAGTTTTATAAAAACCCATGATTATAATGTTGGTAATAAATCCCTCTTGTATCAAATTCAACTTAAATGATTTACATATTTTTTTGTGTTTTATTTAAATGTTTTTGCCTTGTTTGTATAAAAATATAAACTCATCATCTAGAATGTGGCAGCAGCAGCAATTTCTACTCAGTGGATTATGAAATGTAAGCAATTTTTAAAACAATGTTGAGTACTTGAATAAGTTAGTCTTCTCTTTTGTCTCGCTCTCTCTCTCGCATTGTGTTGAGAGTGGTTTTTGAGTACTCTGTATGAGGTTCTCTAATTACAAAACATAACTCGTACACACAAATAAGTATGAATGATTGTTAAAAGTGGGTGTGTTTATTTTTCCTCTTGAAGGATTCTGGCCTCGTAAGGCCATATATACTCTCATGGTGTTTTAAGTTTCATGTAATTCCGTTCAAGTGTACACAGTAGTGGTTGTAAAAAATAGTAAATTTTATCATATATAATTCTAATCTTGAGTTTTCTTTCAAACTCTAAGCATTCCATTTTCAATATTGGGTGTTATTAAGAGTAATTTTGTAAATCTAATGCAATTTAAACTGATTTGTTTTATATATATAAAGAACTTTGAACCAATTTTGTACCATTTTTACCAGCCATATTTTGCCATTTTATGCTACAGATATTACTCCATTCTCATTTTTGGCCTTATTTTCGATTGTTCGATTTTAACAATCTCATCCGTTTTTGCAAATACACTGAAAAATGTATTGACCCAGCATGAGGTATTAAAGAACTTAAATTTTTCAATATTAAGGACTACTTTCTTTAAAATCAAGAAATGCTTATTAAAATAAAATTTAAAATATTTGCTTTATAATTTTGTCATCTTCGTTCAAGTGAGGTAAATTTCCGTTAAAGTAAAAATATAGATTTAAAGAAGATATTAAATATTTGGATTAAAGATTAAAAAAATTAAAGACTTATCCTCAAGATAATGCATATTTTTTAAACAATAGATCAACCAGAGAAAATATTCTCGAGTATCTAGCAAAAAATTTGATTCCATTCATTGAATCATCTCCAATGAATTTTACATGGGCATCTTGTGCATTGTTTTACAATTTTTGCCTTGTAAGCACGGTTGCCATAGTTGGTAGAACTCTACCAAAAATTGTAGATTTTTTACTGTTTGATAGATTGGTTGAAATCTTGACGTTTTGGCAAATTTTGCAAAATATTCCTCACCAACTAAATTTTGACAAAATTTTCTATAAATATAAAATTTTCTATAGAAATAAAATGTTGACAAGATTTTTTATAGATAAGATTTGCCATAGGCTAAAAAACCTCGCCGGTTTTTGAACCTGTGTCGTTTGACTTTTTCCCCTCCTCCTTTCGAGAAGGTTTTGCAAATTATGAGAATTTTCAAATGTTTATTGATTTTAAATGGAAAATATATATTTATGCTAAAATCTATGCCAAAAAATAAAAACGATGCACAAAATAAAAAAATAATCTTTTGAAACAATATTTGTTGGTGAGATTTGAAACATCGCTCTCGAATGTTTTAATCGTAATAATAAAGAAAATCCCGAGAAGTAATTAGGATGTTAGACATTGGTGTCATATTAAGATAATATTACAAACATTTCGGAGCGAAAAAGTAAAATTCGATATTTAGAAAATAAAAGTCTAATAAAAATATTGATAAAAATTAAAAGTGAAATAGTTGAAAACGTTTCTTTTTTTAAATTTCTTCATTCAAATGGACTAAATTTAAAAAAAAAAAAAAATTATCAAAAAAAAAATACTAAATAGATAAATTTTATTTCGCCGTGTTTTATGATTTTTGTCAAAATTTTACTTCTATAGAAAATTTTGTCAAAATTTTACTTCTATAGAAAATTTTGTCAAAATTTTACTTCTATAGAAAATTTTGTCCAAATTTTATTTCTATAGCAAATTTTGTCAAAATTTTATTTCTACGGAAAATTTTGTCAACATTTTATTTCTACAGAAAATTTTGTGAAAATTGTATTTCTATGAAAAGTGTTGTTAATTTTTTTCTAAATAAAATTGTATATCTATAGAAGATTTTTAATTTTATTTTCATTATTGTTTTTTTTTTTTTTCATTTTACGCCTTAAATTTTACCAAAAAAATACTAAATAGAAAAATTTTATTTCGCCGTGTTTTATGATTTTTGTCAAAATTTTATTTCTATACAAAACTTTGTCAAAATTTAATTTTTATAGAAAATTTTGTCTAAATTTTATTTGTATAGAAAATTTTGTCAAAATTTTATTTCTATAGAACATTTTGTCAAAATTTTGTTTCTATAGAAAGTTTTGTCAAAATTTTGTTTCTATAGAAAATTTTGTCAAAATTTTATTTCTATAGAAAATTTTGTCAAACTTCTGTAGAAAATTTTGTCAAAATTTTATTTCTACGGAAAATTTTGTCAAAATTTTATTTTTACAGAAAATTTTGTCAAAATTTTATTTTTACAGAAAATTTTGTCAAAATGTTTTTCTATAGAAAATTGTATTTCTATAGAAAATTTTTAATTTTATTTTCATTATTGTTTTTTTTTCTCTATTTTAGGCCTTAAATTTTACCACAAAACTAGTAAATAGAAAAATTTTATTTCGCCGTGTTTTATGATTTTTGTCAAAATTTTATTTCTATAGAAAATTTTGTAAAAAATTTTATTTTTATAGAAATTTTTTTTCAAAATTTTATTTGTATAGAAACTTTTGTCAAAATTTTATTTCTACAGAAAATTTTGTAAACTTTTGTTTCTATAGAAATTTTGACAACATTTTATTTCTTAGAAAATTTTATCAAAATTTTATTTCTACGGAAAATTTTGTCAAAATTTAGTTTCTATACAAAATTTTGTCAAAATTTTATTTCTTAGAAAATTTTATCAAAATTTAATTTCTATAGAAAATTTTGTCAAAATTTAGTTTCTATAGAAAATTTTTTCAAAATTTTATTTCTTAGAAAATTTTATCAAAATTTAATATCTATAGAAAATTTTGTCAAAATTTTATTTTTATAGAAAATTTTGTCAAAATTTTATTTCTATAGAAAATTTTGTAAAAAAATTTTATTTTTATAGAAAATTTTGTCAAAATTTTATTTGTATAGAAACTTTTGTCAAAATTTTATTTCTACAGAAAATTTTGTAAAATTTTATTTCTATAGAAATTTTGTCAACATTTTATTTCTTAGAAAATTTTATCAAAATTTTATTTCTACGGAAAATTTTGTCAAAATTTAGTTTCTATACAAAATTTTGTCAAAATTTTATTTCTTAGAAAATTTTACCAAAATTTAATTTCTATAGAAAATTTTGTCAAAATTTAGTTTCTATAGAAAATTTGTCAAAAATTTATTTCTTAGAAAATTTTGTCAAAATTTAATTTCTATAGAAAATTTTGTCAAAATTTTATTTTTATAGAAAATTTTGTCAAAATTTTATTTGTATAGAAAATTTTGTCAAATTTTTTTTTTTTATAGAAAATTTTGTCAAAATTTTATTTGTATAGAAAATTTTGTCAAAATTTTATTTCTACAGAAAATTTTGTCAAAATTTTGTTTCTATAGAAAATTTTGTCAAAATTTTATTTCTTAGAAAATTTTATCAAAATTTAATTTCTATAGAAAATTTTGTCAAAATTTTTTTCTATAGAAAATTGTATATCTATAGAAAAATTTATATCTATAGAAAATTTTTATTTTATTTTCATTATTGGTTTCTTTTACGCCCTAAATTGCCAATTGTCATATTTATGCAAAAAGCAGAAGTGGAAAAAAATCAATGAAGAGATGCGCTTTAAAGGAAATATTTGTCGAAGAAATTCCAATATTTTGTGCTAGACATATAAGACATTTTTGAATTAATCTAAATTGTCGTTGAAAATTCTTCAATATCAATCACCAAATTATTGTTTTTGATCCAATAAAAATATTTTGTTTAATAAAATTTTTAATAGAATATTTTTTGAAAAATCCCATCAAAGTTTAATTAAGCAAGATGTACAGCGACTATTCTTTATATTATAGTCCTCTTTTGTACTATAGACCTTTTTGTACCGCCAATACGAATCACAAATTTCATCGCTTATAAAGTTATTTATACTTAATTTCTGTATAAATTCCTTGCTCTATTGGATATTGTTACAAAGTTTTAGTTCTAAATCTATTTTGAGTTGACAAAAGTAATCAAATGATTTTTTTAAGATTAGCAGATCCCCAAAAACTTTTCAAGGAAAAATATTTTCCACCAACTTCTGCAAATTTTTTGTTTTATGTTTTTCCCTTACTATGCAATTTTTATGACCATTACTGTTTCCTTGAAGATTGTATTCCCCACAGCTTTCAAAGACAAATAAAATTGCTTGCTGCTACATTAAAAGAGAATAGAAATTGTGACAATGGCAAAAATATCATTAACAAATGTGTGCATAGAGTGTATGTATGTAAATGTTTAGCAATATCAGATATATTTAGAATTTATTAAAACAATTAATTAACACTTAAGTACGAGAATGTAAGCCTTAGTCATACATGTAACAGACACATAAAACAAAAGCAAAAACTAACACACACACACATTGAAAACAATTACAATTGGTAATTACGTAAATAAATCTAAGTATGTAAGTATTAATATAAATAAATAAATCTATACATATATATAAACGTGTGTATGTATAGGCAATTAAACTCAAATGCCTAGAAAGATAAAAAATTAAATAAAAATTAATTATCATAAAACAAATGTGTATATATGAAACAAAAACTTTTTATGTATTTAATAATAAAATATAATTTAATTTAAAAAATGAAAACAGAACTATATTTGTAACATTAAATTTTAAATTTAAAGGGGATGATAATTTTGTTCATAAGTTATCATATTAAACCATAGAAATATATTATGATTATTTTTATTTGTTGATTTTTTTTTTCAAAAATATATCTCATAACTCTGCAATTTGTATGTGTATGTATGTATAAATGTGCAATAATGTTAATTACCACAAATTCACATAGAAAAAAACCAAAGCAAAATATTTCATACTCCATTAAAAAAAATAGGTAATATTACGCGAGTCTCATTAGTCATTAAGAGAAGAAAATAAATCCTAAAACATAAATATTTTTTCCATACCTTCATACATAAAATAATTAAAACATTTTCTATTTCTTTTTTTATAAAATATTTAATTTCAAGTTAAGAAAAGATTTTTTTTTTTTCAAAGTAAAAAACCAAAGCGCTTTTCTAGAGGCTCATTAGAAAACCGCTTTCGCTTTTGATATTAATCCTCCCATAAAAAAAACCTCAAATTAATTCTGTAAACAAAGACTAAACCAAATGAGGAATTTTTTTAGTAGAAAATTCTTCTTGAATTACTCTTTGGAAAATTTAATTAAACTCAGTTTTTGTTGTTTTTATTTTTTCATAGTTTTTTTTTTTTAGTTTATAAATTAATTTTTTTTTTCAATGCTCTATTTTAACCATTTCGTGTGGGTTAAGACCCTTTTATTTTTATTTTTTTTAATCAACTCAACCCTTCATAATTCAAAGCCACTCAAACATCAACCAAAAATTCACAATAAAAAAAATTGTTTTACAAACATCAAATCAATAAAATGATTTGAACTAAAACCATTTATATTTGTAAAAAATCAAATCAAAGAAAACAATAAAACAAAATAAACCAAAAATTAAAAGAACTCAAGCATCCCAAGTTTTTCTCTTTTAATGTGGCTAATATGGTCAGTTTAAAATTTGAAACTATTTGCTGGAGGAAGGAAAGCCTTGACTATCATCTAAGTAAGTATGGGTGAATGCTCAAGTTTGTAGAAACCAATGGTAAGTATACACGAATCAAATTAATGCGAAAGTTTCTTAATATCCTTCATGATAGGATGAAATGCAAGTATGAGATTTTGTCAATTAGTTACGCTACGAACCACTGGTCAGCTATTTCATTGATACAACACCAGTAGGTGGGCATCCACGATGATTCAAATTTAAGGCATTTTACAATTTTTCCAAACTAGCCATGGCGATTTTTAAAGAGAAGGGAATCTGAAACAATTTTAACAAAATTTGGGATATTCCCTTAACAATTTTTCACGTAAATCGGGCGAAAGATATATATGCAAGTTATATCTACATCTGAACCGATTTAACGCAACTTTGTCCTCTAAGAGAAAACGGGCGAAAAATATATATGGTAGCTATACCTAAATCTGAACCTATTTCAATCAAATTTAGAATACTTGACGATACTATTAATTATACTTCGTGTGCAAAATTAAAAACAAATCAGGCTAAAACTCTAGCTTCTGCGGCCATTTAAGTGAATATCGGTAGAAAGATATCTATGGAAGCTATACATTAGCTCCCTGGTATATTTATAGGTAACATTTATTTATTTCAACCCATAATACAATTCGTCACAATATATAATTTTATTGTTTTTATTGTTTATACCCACCACCATAGAATGGTGATGGGGGTATAATAAGTTTGTCATTCCGTGTGTAACAAATCGAAATACCGATTTCCGACTATATGAAGTATATATATTCTTGATGAGGGAGAAATTCTAAAACGATATAATCATGTCCGTCTGTCCGTATGTCTGCCTGTTGTAATCACGCTACGAGTACAGCCTTCAATAATGGCGCTTTTGTCCTGAAATTTGGCACAGATTCGTTTTTTGTTTGCAGGCAGGTCAAGTTCGAAGATGGCCTATATCGGTCCAAGTTTCGATATAGTCCCCATATAAACCGACTTCCCGATTTGGGGTCTTGGGCTTATAAAAACTGTAGATTTTATTCAAATTGCCCGAAATCGAAAATCTAGAGGTAACATAAAAAGGTGTGCCGAAAATGGTGCCCATCGGTCCATGTTTTGGTATAGTCCCCATATAGACCGATCTCCCGATTTTGCTTCTTGGGAGTCTAGAAACTGTATTTTCCATCCGATTTGCCTGAATTTGAAAATCTGGAAATATTTTTGGACCTTATGGAGGTGTGTCGAAAATGGGGTGTATCGGTCCATGTTTTGGTATAGGCTCCATATAGACCGATCTCCCGATTTTATTTCTTGGGCTTCTAGCAACTGTATTTATTATTCGAGTTGCCTGAAATTGGAAATCTAAAGTTATTTTGGGACCATAACAAAGTGTGTCGAAAATGGTCCGTATCGGTCCATGTTTTGGTATAGCCCCCATATAGACCGATCTCCCGATTTTGCTTCTTGGGCGTCTAGAAACTGTATTTTCTATCGGATTTACCTGAAATTGAAAATCTAGAGGTATTCGAGGACCACAAATAGGTGTGGCAAAAATGGGGCGTATCGGCCAACTTTTGTTATAGCCCCCATATAGACCGATCTCCCGATTTTATTTCTTGGGGTTCTAGAAACTGTATTTGCTTTCCGATTTGCCTGAAATTTTAAATTTAGAGGTATTGTAGGACCATAAAAAGATGTGCCGTAAATGTTGCCTTTCGGTACATGTTTCGATATAGTCCCCATATAGACCGATCTCCCGATTTTATTTCTTGGCCTTCTAGAAACTGTATTTATTATTCGATTTGCATGAAATTGGAAATCTAGAGTTATTTTGGGACCGTATCAAAATTTGTCGAAAATGGTCCGTATCGGTCCATCTTTTGGTATAGCCCCCATATAGACCGATCTCCCGATTTTACTTCTTGGGCTTCTAAAAACCGTATTGTCAATCCGATTTACCTGAAATTTGAAATCTAGAGATATTTTAGTACCAAAAGTTGGGGTAGTGCAAATGGCGCATATTGGTCATCTTTTGGTATAGCCCTCATATAGACCGATCTCCCGATTTTACTTCTTGAGCATCTAGATACTGTATATACTGTCCCATTTGAAAATCTAGAGGTATTATGGGACCACACATATAGGTGTCGCAAATGGGGTGTATCGGTCGATGTTTTGGTGTAGTCCCGATCATCCGACTTTACGTCTTGGGCTTCTAAAATCCATAGTTTTTATCCAATTTGCCTGAAATTAGAATTGGAACCTTCAAAAGGTATGCCGAAAATGGTCCGTATCGGTCCATGTTTGGGTATAGCCCCATATAGACTGATCTCTCGACTATATTTCTTGGGCTTCTAGAATTCGTAGTTTTTTACCCAATTTGTCTGAAATTGGGATTCTAGAGGTATTTGAGGACCATTAAGAGGTGTGTCGAAAATCAGTATCGCGTTTATTTTTACCGGTCCATTTGGTAAGGCATCGATATAAACCGATTCCTCTTCGTGGCGGTACACCCATAGAAAAAATATTCTCCTCCGGAATGAAATTTTAGACAAACGAAATTCCCCTTACGTATAAAGTATTTTCGTTTAGAGCAAATAATCCGAATTTTTTATTACAGATTTAAGATTTAAAATCAAGGCATTATTTCATCATTTGCACGATATGCACGATTTCTCTAAAACTCAAACAAAAATGGTTCTTCTAAATCCAGAATCTGATCTAGTCTTCATAAGTAGAATCTTTAAATTTATTTTCGGGAAGCGTACTGGATGAACCAATTTGCTGAGGAGAATCTTTGTCATCAAACCCCCTGAAGGTTAGGTTAGGATAAGTGGCAGCCCAATGTATCAGGCTCACTTAGACTATTCAGTCCATTGTGATACCACATTGGTGAACTTCTCTCTTATCACTGAGTGCTGCCCGATTCCATGTTAAGCTCAATGACAAGGGACCTCCTTTTTATTGCCGAGTCCGAACGGCATTCCACATTGCAGTGAAACCACTTAGAGAAGCTTTGAAACCCTCAGAAATGTCACCGGCATTACTGAGGTGAGATAATCCACCGCTGAAAAACTTTTTGGTGTTCGGTCGAAGCAGGAATCGAACCCACGACCTTGTGTATGCAAGGCGGGCATGCTAGCCATTGCACCACGGTGGCTCCGGAGCCTATGGTAAATGGTTCTAACATAGGCTCCATATGGAATAACTTACAATTTAGAAAACAACTAGCGTAACCCGGCCCGCTTCGCTGCGCCTTGCGAAGCGTATTTCTAGGAACATTTTGCGTTAACTTACAGAACCATATCCTTCGTGCTAAAAAAAAAAATCGAAAAGTGGCTTGTCAAGGAAAGGTATCCTTCTCCTCAACATATCTGAAAGTTAAGCACTATATTATAGTAACATACATAGAATTACTGTTTCCCATCCAATAAATCGGAAAAAGCAAAAGTAGTAAAAAATTTTACCACATTAACATTTGCTAAAATTTTGGAAAATGATGCACCCTCTACGTTGGCTGCCAATTTCAGGTAAATTTAAGTTTTTTACTAAAAAGAAGTCTGGCAGAAGCCTGTGCAAAATACATAAAATTATGTACGGAGTTCCCATTTATGGACAACCCTCTACTTTCAATTTAAGAAAAAAAAACGAACAAAAGAGAACCCTCTGCCCACCTTTGCTCCACTCCGACCTGATATCGGACTATTACGTACCCTATATTAATTTCACAACTACTCAATGGTCCCTATAAATTCTATCGAAGTAAATCGACAAAGTTTATTTCAATTTTCCCCTTCCCCAACCAGATATCGAAAAATCATATACTAATTTAAAAATCATGTATAAATTTAATCACCTCCTCCCACGTTCCCTGTAAATTTCAAGTAGATCGGAGATTTTTAAATTTTGCTCTATTTTTTTAAAGGGGCGTCACTTTCCCCGATACTATATCGACAAACACCGTAGTGAATAGCACCCCTAACCTTCCCTGAAAATTCTTGAAACTTTCCTTCAAGTGTGGGGCAAGGAAGGTTGCCTCTTCGTTCATAATTGCCTTTGTAAATTTCAAGAAAACTTAAAAATTTTTTTTGCAGTTTTAGAGGAGGACCTCCTCCCCGACCAAATATCGAAAAGTGATGTAGCGTATCTCAGAAAATGTCAAGCAAGTTATAAGCCTAAAGGGGGCGGCCTCTCTTCCGTCCAAATATCGCAAAATCAGGTATCAACTATTAATATCGTAACCTATCCCCAGTCCTTTGTAAATTGCAAGTAACTCGGTAAAGTTTAATTGTTTCTCTGTGTGTACTTTAGAGAAGCGGATGTCTCCCTATGCCCTTTTATTTTTTAAAAAATCAGGAACCTGATATAAATTTCATAATCTCACCCATTTTTTCCGTAAAATTTCAGTCGGTGGAGTTTAGTTTTGATTTCACTGCACCTTAAAAAAAAGTCGGGCAAAGGGGTGGTCCCCCTCCCCGACCAAATATCAAAAAATAATGTAGCGGATTTTTGTCTAGATGCCAACCCCAACATTCAATGAAAATCTCAAGCAAGTCGCATAATTTTTTTCCAAGTTTCAAAAAGTAGGGCAAGGGGGAGGTCTCCTCTCCGTCCATATATGAAATCATCAAGTACCCCATATTAATTCAATTTTACTTTTTTCACTGTACTTAAAAAAAGTCGTACAAAGGGAAGGTCCCCCTCCGCCACAAAATATCGAAATATAAAGTAGCGGATCTTTGTGTAGATGCCAACCCCAACCTTCAATGAAAATTTCAAGCAAATTCGTCAACTTTGGTCCAATTTTCAAAAAGTCCGACAAAGGGGAGGTCCCCCTCCGAGACCAGGTGTCAAAAAATTAGGTACCCTATTTTCACCACATGGACGCCCCCTACGATCTACATACAAACAAACAAATAAACAAACATAGATTGAATTTTATATATAGATGTTAAGAACTTTTAAGATATCTTGTCATCGTACAACCAAAGCAAATTGATTGTGGAAGGCAGCCTTTACTAGAATTTTCTTCACAATCCATGTTAGAGAGTACATAACATTCGGCCTAGCCGAAATCAAATGAATTTTTAACGCTTCGGTGCGTGGTGAGTAGAGGTGTGCACGTGAGTAATATTTTGCTCACGCTCACTCACGACGGAGAAATCTTATGCACGCACACTCACGCACGATATTTTTTGGTAGGACTCGCGCACGCTCACGAAAAGAAAATTTGTACTCACACTCACTCACGCACGAAAATCTTTTAAATGTCCACCTTTGGGTTGAAATACGCCCTTCATTTGACAGTGGGCGTGGCAGTGGGCAGATCGGTCCAAAATTTTCATTATACTTTATTCGCATCCTCAGTGGTAAATGTACAAAATTTCAGAGCCCTGGGCGCTTCCGTTGATTTAATGCGTCAAAAACCAGTCATTTGGCCCACTGTGCAGTGATACAATGGCCTGCCCGTCTTGGTTCATGTATAGAAATATAAAAACTTAGGCACACTTTATTACATGAAGTCGTAAAACATCACGCTACAAATCATATAAAATATATAGTTATGTATGATTGAAAATCAAAAAGATCCACCGGTACCTCACCACTAGTGTGCACGTGAAACGAAGTTGTCGTGACTCACGAAAATTTTCGTGACTCACGCGTGAGGCGTGATTCACGCTGACGGCAACGGCGTGAGTGTGCGTGATTAGCCAATCAAATGTCGTGCGTGAGCGTGAGTCACGAAAATAATATCTTCGTGAGTGTGCGAATTTCGGAAAAACACACTCACGAAAATAATTCCGCGTACGAACATAAAATACTTACGAGTTGAATTCATTTATAATTTTAGTGCACCACGGTGGGAGCCACCGTGGTGCAGTGGTTAGCATGCCCGCCTTGCATACACAAGGTCGTGGGTTCGATTCCTGCTACGACCGAACACCAAAAAGTTTTTCAGCGGTGGATTATCCCACCTCAGTAATGCTGGTGACATTTCTGAGGGTTTCAAAGCTTCTCTAAGTGGTTTCACTGGAATGTGGAACGCCGTTCGGACTCGGCTTTAAAAAGGAGGTCCCTTGTCATTGAGCTTAACATGGAATCGGGCAGCACTCAGTGATAAGAGAGAAGTTCACCACTGTGGTATCACAATGGACTGAATAGTCTAAGTGAGCCTGATACATCGGGCTGCCACATAACCTAACCTAACCTAGTGACACCCTAGGTGTAAAGAGTTTAATAACGCTCTCGATTTTAATCATACTCATGTTTTCAATCAGGTTCTATAGGTAAATTACTCATAAAATTATTCGTGAGTCACGTGGTTTTTCGTGAGTCACGACATTTTTCTCACGAAAGCTCTGAAATTTTGTATATGTACCAATGGGGATAGAATAAAGTATGATCAACATTTGGGACCGATCCGCCCACTGCCACGCCCACTTTCTAATGAAGGATGTATGTCAACCATTATTCTTTTGAAAATCTAGATTAGAACTGATGCTCACAGTTACTTCAACTTGATCACTACCTTAGAGTGTATATGATTTCAGCAATTTTAGTTCAATTCAAATTTAGTTCAAATCAATCTCTTACACTCTCATTTTAGCTAAAAGTTTTGAATACCATTATTTTTGCAACACTATGTAGAAATGGGAACATACTCGTTAAAAAATGTCTACATTTTGCCAACCCTGTATGTGTTTGTAGAAAAAAAAATTTTTTCGTTCCCAGTCCGAAAATAAGGTTTTGTTCTAGAAACACGTTTGAAGTGATCATATTACTTCTGTACGGGGCCCTACTTTGACACTCTACTACTATATGTAAGTATATATTTATACCGACCACCATAGAATGGTGACGGGGGTATAATAAGTTTGTCATTCCGTTTGTAACACATCGAAATATCGATTTCCGACTATATATATATATATATATATATATATATATATATATATATATATATATATATATATATATATATATATATATATATATATATATATATATATATATATATATATATATATTATATATATATATATATATATATATATATATATATATATATATATATATATATATATATATATATATATATATATATATATATATATATATATATATATATATATATATATATATATATATATATATATATATATATATATATCTGTAGATATTCTTAGACGATATAAATATATATATATATATATTCTTGATCTGGGAGATATTCTTAGACGATATAACGATGTCCGTCTGTCTGTCTGTTGTAATCACGCTACAGTCTTCAATAATGAAGCAATCGTGCTGAAATTTTGCACAAACTCGTCTTTTGTCTGCAGGCAGGTCAACTTCGAAGATGGGCTATATCGATCCAGGTTTTGATATAGTCCCCACATAACCCGACCTCCCGATTTGGGGTCATGGGCTTATAGAAATCGTAGTTTTTATCCAATTTGCCTGTAATCTAGAGGCCATAAAGAGGTGTGCCAAAAATGGTGAGTATAGACCGACCTCACGATTTTACTTTTTGGGCTTATAGCATCGAAATATCGATTTCCGACTATATATATATATATATATATATATATATATATATATATATATATATATATATATATATATATATATATATATATATATATATATATATATATATATATATATATATATATATATATATATATATATATATATATATATATATATATATATATATATATATATATATATATATATATATATATATATATATATATATATATATATATATTCTTGATCTGGGAGATATTCTTAGACGATATAACGATGTCCGTCTGTCTGTCTGTTGTAATCACGCTACAGTCTTCAATAATGAAGCAATCGTGCTGAAATTTTGCACAAACTCGTCTTTTGTCTGCAGGCAGGTCAACTTCGAAGATGGGCTATATCGATCCAGGTTTTGATATAGTCCCCACATAACCCGACCTCCCGATTTGGGGTCATGGGCTTATAGAAATCGTAGTTTTTATCCAATTTGCCTGTAATCTAGAGGCCATAAAGAGGTGTGCCAAAAATGGTGAGTATAGACCGACCTCACGATTTTACTTTTTGGGCTTATAGAAACCGCAGTTTTTATTCAATTTACCTGAAATTGAAAATCTAGATGTATTGTAGGACCACAAATACGTGTGCCAAAAATGGTATCGGTCCACGTTTTGGTATAGCCCCCATATAGACCGATCTCCCGATTTTACTTCTTGGGCTTCTAGAAATTGGAAATCGAAAGGTACTTTAGAACCGTAAAGAGGTGTGCCAAAAATGGTGAGCATCGGTCCATGTTTTGGTTTGGTCCCCATATAAACCGACCTCCCGATTTGGGGTCTTGGGCTTATAGAAACCGTAGTTTTTATCCAATTTGCCTGAAATTGAAAATCTAGAGGTACTTGAGGACCATCAAAAGGTGTGCCGAAAATGGTCCGTATCGTTCCATGTTTTGGTATAGCCCCCATATAGACCGATCTCCCGATTTTACATATTGGGTTTATAGAATCCGTTTATATACAATTTGCCTGAAATTGGAAGTTTATAAGTATTTTAGGACCATAAAGAGGTGTGCCACAAATTGTGAGTATTGGTCCATGTTTTGGTATAGCCTCCATATAGACCCATATCCCGATTTTACTTCATGAGCTTCAAGAATCCGAAGTTTTTATCCAATTTGCCTGAAATTGGAAATCGAGAGGCGAGAGGTGTGCCGAAAACGGTGAGTATCGGTTCATATTTTAGTATAGCTCCCATAAGAACGATCTCCCGATTTAATTCTTTGGTTTTCTAGAAACCGTAGTTTTTATCCGATTTGCCTGAAATTGTAAATATTCTGGTATTTTAGGCTCACAAAACGTGTATCGGATTAAGTTTTTATCGGTCCATTTGGTAATATCTCCATATAGAACGACTTCACTTCTTGAGGGTATAGGAGGCGCACTGATCATGAAAATTGCTTGAAACTCAATGTAAAATTTCCAGATTTTACTTCTCGGGTGAAAATCTACAGATTTAAGATTTCAAATCAAGATGTTATTTTATAATTTTCTTGCACACTTACAAGAGATGTTAATGCTTCCTCTAAAACTCAAACAAAAATAGTTCTTATAAATCCAGAATCTGATATAGTCCTCATAGGTGAAATCTTTAAATTTATTTTCGGGAAGTGTCCTCAAGTCCTCAAGACCTCCTGAAATTTCAAAGGAAACCCTAATATTTGGTTCATGGTGGTGGGTATTTAAGATTCCTGGCCGAACTTACACCTGTATATACTTGTTATATATTAGCTTTATGATTTAGTATGATACCCAGGACGACATATTATTTTATATACCTATTATTAATGATATGGTAGATATTGCAGATTTATCCTAATTTCTCATTCGTTACCATTGTTTTGTCCAGACGTTTCAACTAAAAAAAGTAATGCTATTTCATTCTATTTCCCAGCACAATTATTTTACTTTTTTCTTCAAGTTGTCATGGTAGACTTCTTTCTTTTTAATGTTTTTGCATTATTATTACAGCACTGGGTGTTGTTTTCTATCCAATATTTAATAAATTCTGCGTTTCGATTGTAACACCATAATTATAATGGGGTACTTTGATTAGACCTTATAAGCAAACAAATTTATGTTTGAAAGACAACATCTCAAAATTTCTAACGCGGTATAGAACTCTACCAATATGTTCCAAGTTAGTAAGTTCTACTCCAGACAACATGGGGCATACATTATATTTAGCAAAGAAAAAATATTTTTTTCACATATTTTTCTTAAATAACCAAACAATATTTACAATCGCTGTTAATTTTTACTAAAAGTACATACCTTGACTTAAATTTTACATTTTAAATTAAGTTTATAACTTAAAAAATTTTGTTTTTTACCAGTAAAATCTCTAAATTACCTTGCTAAACTATGAATTCAAGAAAAAAAAATCAATAACAAAGAGTTGCCACTTCGTCGGCCTGAAACCGCCAGACGTGTTGCCATATTTTTTACCATTTTGGATTTGTTTTTGGTAATGTGTTGTCAACTTTTTCGTACCACCAAATATTTAATTGTCACAAGTTCAAAAATTGATTTTATGCGTGAGATTTCGGTCATTTGGCCCAATGTGCACTGTGGCAATTTTGCTTTATTGAAAGGAAGAATATGAACAAATGTTTCATAAAAATCAAAAAATGTCAGGATATTGTCGTTACTTTAGGTTTAGACGTAAAGTAACGTCAATGTTTAGTGAAAATCATTAAAAAAAATTAATACAATTTCTAATTTCGCATAAAACAGTTTGCTGTAATTAATTATTTTTGAAAGGAAATTTTAAACAATTTATAGATTATTTTCACATCACTATCCTCGTTCGAAAGGTATTTGTTTTATATAGCTTAACGTAAAGTGAACATCAAAAGCATTTAATTGATTTCACAGATATTAATACCATCTAAAATCCATTAAAATGAAGGAATCAAAGGAATTAACCATAGCGGGAGCTCTACTCAATGACCTCGATACACCGATGAAATATAGTAATAAAGCCAATGGATTTTGATTAAAAAGAAACGTGATATGAGAACAATAAAAATAGAAACAATAATGACCTCTAACAATTCTATACTAACTCTCTCTCACCTTCTCTCTCCCTCACTTCTCTTGTTTCATGAAAAACACACACTCACATACAATTACCTCTAACATGTTTACAATCACAAGAATATTGTTTATTACAATTCTTCTGCTCGCCCTCTAAGGAGTAATGCAGCATAACGAGAGAACCCTTGCACTGAGAATACAGAAAGGCACACAACAAACACACAAACATATACACGACATGCCACAAATACTTTGTAAAAGTGCTAACAAAGAGCCATAAATTTAGAAACCCTTCTACCTTTGCTCTCCCCATCGTTTAGCAAATGCAGAAAAAATCCAGAAAACAACAAACGGAAGAGAAAACACACACACTCTAATGGAAAACCAATGCTTCTGGGTAAAATTATGATTTTATTGTAGACAAACTCTTTTGATTTGGCGCTCCTTAGGTAGAGCTAAGCCAATGAAGAATGTATTGAGTGGGCTATAAAAAAAACCTGATTGTGGTAGGGGTGATGGTTTGGGTGGTCATAATGATATAACCGAAAATGTTAACCCTGAAGTTAATATAGTAAAAATACCCAAAGCCATTCAATTTCATTCTTTTGCTGCATGTCATAACAAGCCAATGCACACAAGAATTCCCCAATTGCTAAGCAATGTGTTCCAATCTGTAATGTACTCCCAACCTAGGATCTTGGGTCTTTGTGGCAAACGAAAGCTTATTGCGAAGGAACACAAGCTACCACACACAAAAAAAGTCAAGTAAATATCTAATAATCCTTATTTCCCTTTTTACACTATTTTGGGATGAAAAAATCTTTAGATACGAACACATGTACATTTGTCCTTTATATCTCTAGATGGCTTTATAAGGCATATTGGCACAGTGTTATTAAATAAAGATTAAATTTTAAGGTCCAATGTTGATTTTGAAGAAAGTACGAATTATTTTAGAAATTATAGTAATTTCAATTTAGTAAGATAACATAGTACGGTATAGTAAGTCAAAAGTATGTGAAGCCTAATTTTTCTTTGAGGATATATTTTGGAAATTGGAGAGAAAAAGTATAGTTTACTTTGAATTGTCTCTTGAAATTTGGATTTGTATATTAAAATAGATAAATTTTCGATAACTATGTACGTAAATTAATTGATTTGGACGAAGAACCAGCCTGCATTGATATCTGGCTAACATGCAAGACATAGGTATACAACGTTAGATATACAACTCCGTTGTTTTCTCAAAATGTTTGACTCTAAGTAAATTTTCCGAAGTGGATAAAAATTGGACAGAGGATGCACATCAAGAGTAAACTTTCTGGAACAAGTTTCAATTATATTTGTGTTTTGCGCTTATATTGCTTACAAGCCACTGGACATATTCTGCGTTTGGAAAACGCATGTTACATACGTAGTTTGGAATACGCATGTTGCAAATGTAGTATTTCAAACCTTTATTATGACAAAAATTTGTTTATTGCAAAATTTTCTCAAACTTTTATTTTTATTGAAAATTTTGTTAATATTTGATTTCTATAGAAAATGTTGTCAAAATTTTATTTCTATAAAAATTTTGTCAAACTTTTATTTCTATAAATAATTTTGTCAAACTTTTATTACTATAGTAAGTTTTCTCAAAATTTTATTTCAATAGTAAATTTTTTTCAAAATTTTATTTCTGTCGTAAATTTGATCAAAAATTTTCTTCAACAGTAAGTTCTGTCAAAATTTTACTTCTATAGAAAATTTTGTTAAAATTTTATTTCTATAGAAAATTTTGTCAAAATTTTATTTCTATAGAAAATTTTGTCAAATTTTTATTTCGATAGAAAATTTTGTCAAATTTTTATTTCTATAGAAAATTTTGTCAAATTTTTATTTCTATAGAAAATTTGGTCAAATTTTTATTTCTATAGAAACATTTGTCAAAATGTTATTTCAATAGAAAATTTTGTCAAATTTTTATTTCTATAGAAACATTTGTCAAATTCTTATTTCTATACAAAATTTTGTATTTATATTTCTATAGAAAATTTGGTTAAAATTTTATTTCTTTTTGAAAATTTTATCAAAAATTTATATCTATAGGAAATTTTGTCAAATTTGTATTTTTTTTTATTTATAAAAAAACTTTGTCAAAACTTTATTTCTATAGATTTGGTTAAAAATTTAGTTGTTTTTGAAAATTTTCTCAAAAAATTTTATTTCTGTAAAAAAATTATATTTCTGTAGAAAAATTTTCTCAATAATTTTTATTTCCATTTTTTTTTTTTTTCAAATTATGTCAAAATCTTATTTGTAAAGAAAATTTGGTTAAAATTTTATTTCTTTTTTAAAAATGTATTTTCATAGAAAATATTCTCAAAAATATATTTCTGTAGTCAATTTTGTGAAAATTTTATTTCTATCGAAAATGTTTACTATATTTACGATTTTGACCAAATGTGGTGTACTTTGGCCTCCATGGTATGAATCTAAATTGGGCAAAAGACATATATAGAAGCTCAATATGAACAGGTTGTAACGTGGTTTTCTTCGTGGGTTGAGATAGGCCAGTGGCCTTTTAAGGATCCACAAACCTTAAATAATAACACACTATTTTATTCTTTTGGGTTTTTATTGACAATTCTTACTTATATACAATATAATTGTGGGTAAGGGCAATGAGTGGACTGAAGGGGCGGCGACGACCGGTGGGGCTTTGACTATGAAGAACAGTGGGCTGTCGAACGATTACGAGGTCTCGTGCACTGCTGGGTGATGAATGGGCGATATTGACTGGTGGTGATGACGGAACGGTGTTGGTGAATTGGCTGGATACGATGATGAATGGTGTCGGTGATAGGGCGGGGTGATGCTAACTGGCGACGACGGTGTCGACGAGGCGGTGCGGTGGTAATGCTGTCGGGGGCACGGTGCGAAGCCTGGTGACGACGGTGGTACGGTGTTGTGCGTCGGGCCGGCGGTGTTCGTAAACGGGCATGACGATGGTGGTGGGCTGGTGGTGTTCGTAAACGGGGATGACGAAGGTGGTGGGCCGGTGGAGCTCGTGCACGTAGATGACAATGACGGGGTTTCGAGTGCAGTGATGACGGTGGTATCGGGCCGATGGTGTTCGTGTGCGGAGGTGACAATTGAGTCGGGCCGATGATGCTCGTAAACGTAGATGTTGCTGGTGTCGTGCCGATGGTGTTCGTGTGTGGATGTGACGATTGTATCGGGCCGATGATGTTCGTAGACGTAGATGTTGGTGTTGTCGGGCCGATGGTGTTCGTGTGTGGATGTGACGATTGTATCGGGCCGATGATGACGATGGTGTTCGTGTACGGAGATGATGATTGAGTCGAGCCGATGATGCTCGTATACGAGGATGACGATGGGGACGGCCGACGGAGCTCGTGTTGGTTTCTGTAACGAAAAGAGGGACAGGGAAAAGGATTCGGCTATACTAGAATCTGATTGATGCGAACGAATCGCGCAAGCGGACGAACCGCGTAAGCGAACTAATCGCGTAAGCGAACGAATCGCGCAAGCGGACGAACCGCGTAAGCAGCCGAACTGCGTAAGCGAACGAATCGCGCAAGCGGACGAACCGCGTAAGCAGCCGAACTGCGTAAGCGAACGAATCGCGTAAGCGGACGAACCGCGTAAGCGGACGAACAGCGTAAGCGGACGAACCGCGTTGAAGAGGGGTGCTAGTGTAGCCTTAGGGGAAGGAAAGGGATAGGAGAAGGTAGTGGGGAGTTCTAGTCTACTACAGGGTTTGGATGCGAACAAATCGCGTTAACTACAATCGGATGCGAACGAATCGCGTTAGGATGAATCGGTTGTTGCTATCGGAAGTTCGGCAGCGGTCGTTGCCACTAGCTTTACTGTTCGTCAAGCCTCGGTTGATTCATCCCATTGTCCCGATAAACCCACACTCTTAAGTCCGCCGAGACACCAACCCAATGAGAATTACCAACGTGTAATCTCAAAAACGTTGGGTGATGAAAGTAAGTTTCACTTTGATACCATTTGTACCACACGCAAGAAAATGACCACAGTTACCATGGATACTGTGGCGCACAGCAAGCAAGTGGGTACAGTGGTACGAAGGGATAAAAGTGGAATTAATTAAATTCAACATAAGAAGAATATGTACGAGCAATTGGCTCGTTACAAGGTTTTAACCAAATTTGACACAAATGACGATGCTATCAATTCGATTTTTTGTGAAAATTTTGAAGCAAATCAAGACAAAACTCTGGCTTCTGCGGTCGGAAAGACATATGGGAGCTTTACTGTATATATTTCTACCTAATCAGAAATGTCCGAACATCAATATTATACATGGTCCTATTTTACATCAAGAGATTCTCGTATATCTTCATTGTTGGATTTTATGAATACTTTTTCTTCTCTCTCCTAACACTGTTTCAATACTATTCAATTGTTCTCTTTACCCAATGTCCTTGAGCGCAAAACTATCCTATAAGTAAGAGAAATGTTACAAGGGGGATTATAACAAAAAAAAACAGGGGAAGAGAAACGTCAGTCACAGAACTGTTTATCGGTTAATGAACCAATGTCATTGGAGCAAGTGCATCTCCCGAGTTACCAGCTAACGACAAATGTTGCAAGACCTCAAACGAACAATCAGCATTGAGTCGGGGAAGGGGCGCGTCAAGATTGCTGGGAATGTTATTGAATATCTCATTTGTAAAAAAAAATTGAAGTTATTCAACGAACGAGCAGAGGAAATGTTCATTAGGGAATCTGCTGCAATCTAACGAAAGAGCCAAAATAAAAGAAAAATGTCTGTCTCATAAATTTCACAATGTTGGAATTTTTAGTGAATCATTTGGCTATGAGATTTTTTCCTTTTTTTTGAGAAGGAATTGAGGGGATCTATACAATAGATGGAAATGAAGAAAAGACACATGGTGGAAATAATTTAAGAAGAATGACATTTCTTATCATCATAGAAATGCACAGAACAATACATGAGTCATTGTGGTAGTTCAGGGGTTTATCTTTCAATTATGATTTGTGAAACGTGAAGTGAATTTAATTAATTGATTAGATTACAAATTGCACAATGAAGAATGAAAGAAAACTAACAAGAAGATATAAATTAAATGACATTTTTTTTTTAACTGGAAGTATTCTTAGGCAATAATTTAGACCACAGGGCACCCCGTAGTATTGGATATATTTGTGCAATGGAATATTACCCGCCAAGTATATATACAAATTCGATATTCCAAATTTCGGGAAAATCAAAGGAAATCTTGAAATTGAAAAAGTTAAATCAAGATCAGGACTAAATAAATATAATCTCTCAACGATCCGTTGTATCCACTTTCGGTTGTTATGTTGGGAAGTGTAAGTTCTTTCAAAGACAGAAACATTTTGAAACTCGAAATTTTGATCTACCACCGATGCGAGGGTTTTTTTAAACTAAATCAACGTATCGAACTCCATAGCAGCTCGTGTTTTCATGATGCTTCCTTTGAAGATGTGGTTTAACTTGGAGGTGTGAAACCCTCTCAAACGGTATGTATTAATTTCATTGGATCTACCAAGTGTGAAAATGAAAGTGGAAAAATAGGAATTTGATCCAATTGTCGAAACACTTTTGCCACTCCAATTGAGGTACCTCTAAAGCATGCATTCTCAATGCATCAACCGCTTCTTCAGGTGTCGATAAACGTTGACCCTTCATTTTATTTTTAAACGTACGGGAATAAAAGAATGTCAAGTCAGGACTAGAGGTATGCACGTGACACGAAATTGTCGTGACTCACGAAAATTTTCGTGACAACGGCGTGAGTGTGCGTGAGTCACGAAAATATTTTCTTCGAGCGCGAAAATAATCCCGCCCACGGATATAAAACGCTTAGGAGTTGAATTCATTTAAAATTTTAGTGACACCTACTATGTTAAGAGTCTAATAACGTTCTCAATTGTAATCTTGCTCATGTTTTCAGACACGTCGTTAAGGTAAATTACTTATAAAATTATTCGTCAGTCACGACATTTTTCGTGAGTCACGACATTTTCGTGCGTGAGTGTGTGTGAGTATAAAATTCCTTTTCGTGAGTATGCTTGAGCATGAGTCCATCCAAACAATATCGGTTGTGAGTGTGCGTGAGTAATATTTTTCCGTCGTGAGTGTGCGTGAGCGTGAGTAAAATATTACTCAAGTGCACACCTCTAGTCAGGACTATACAGCGTACAACCAACCAACTCGTAATGAACATCGTAAAATTTGTTGACTGTCAAATGTTCATGCAATATTGAATGTATGCTGGTCCCACTAATTCTTAATGTTCTCTCAATCTCACGATATTGTAGAAATAAAACCGCACTAATGGACCCTTAATTTTTATAAAATCAGGCCACTGTGCAATCCTGCTCAGGATATTTTGGTATCAGGAGAAAGCCTGTGACAAGTACTTTCTGGCACAAAATTCTCGTGACACACGTGAATCTCGTGAGTCGTGAACAAAATCCAAAGCAACTCTCGTCAATGTGCGTGATTGGGACTAAAACAAATATGACGTGCGTGGGAAATAAAATCGGTTCGTGAATACAATTTCTGAAAAATCACGCTCACGAAAATAATCAAGATTTAATTCACACTCATATATTAACTGAAATTAATTTAGCTTTCAAACTGTATCCTATTTTTGAATTTTGTTGCCTTTCCTGATTTCCGTTGGAAAATATCGCGAGTCTCGTGAATTGTCGTAAATCGTGCATGAACGTGAGTCTTCAAAAGAAGTTCGTGTGTGAGCTTGCGTAAGTACTGGTTTTTATTTTGTGAATGTGGGATTGGCTACCACACGTATAGTGTGTGAGCGTGCGTGAATAAATATTTTGCTTCTTGAATGTGCGTGCGTGAAATTTCAGTCACGCTATATTCGAAACCCTTCCAGCAAATTGTATTTTATCCAATTTAATGGAAAAATACTAACTTGGATGGATTAATCCTGCCCAGGATATTTTGGTATCAGGAGAAAGACGTAATACATAAATTTTGTCTATATTGTGACTATATTCGAAACCAATCGAGAAAATTGTGTTTTATCCAAGTTAGGAAAGTGCAAACTAGGATAGAAATATAAAGAAAACTGGCCCACTGTGTAATCCTGGCCTAACTATATTCGAAACTAATCCAGAAAATTGTGTGTTTTGGGTGCATATGATGAAAAAGTTGAAGAAACGAAAATATCAGGATATGTTTTCCAGTATTTTTTTTTTTTCAAGCACTAAATAATATTATTGTCATTTTATTGTGTCCACAGTGTACTTTCTCATTTCTTTGAATCGTAATCATAACCAAACTCACTAATGAAAAGAAAGAAAAAAACTTTGGAACTGGGCATGATTTTTTGCTTAGTGTATGACACAACTTCCCAGGAAAAACGCGTCCCCACAAAAGTAGTACCGAAGAAGCGACGAATTTAACATGCACTGTAGTGGCCGCTTTGATACGGAAAGTAAAATCAACTATAAGACAAAATAGATTTTTCAAATTAATGTCGTTGTGCGACACACTTTTGTCGTTGAGTGTAATCTGCATTCAGCTGTATGAACAAACAAAATATGATTTTTTGCTCTATGTGTATTTACTCATTGCTCTTTGTTATAAATACGCCCAAATAAATTGAACAAGTGCATTCTTGTGATCTTTGCTTGATTACTACGTAAATCCAAAAATGTTTCAATGGTAATTTTTATACCCTTCACCACTACTGTGGTACAGGGTATAATAAGTTTGTGCATTTGTATGTAACGCCAAGAAGGAGTAATCATAGACCAACCTTTTAGTATACGGATCGGCTTAGAATTAAATTCTGAGTCGATTTAGCGATGTCCGTCTGTCTGTCTGTCTGTCCGTCTGTCTGTCCGTCTGTCTGTCCGTCTGTCTGTCCGTCTGTCTGTCCGTCTGTCTGTCTGTTGATGTATTTTTGTGTGCAAAGTACAGCTCGCAGTTTTAGTCCGATTGTCCTAAAATTTGGTATAGGGTCCTATTTCGGCTCAAAGACGATCCCTATTGATTTTGGAAAAAATCGGTTCAGATTTAGATATAGCTGCCATATATATTTTTCACCGATCTGCTCATAATTGGCGTGTATATCAACCGATCTTCCTCAAATTCCGTACATCCGAATATTTTATGATTTTAAAATTGCTTCAGATTTAAACGTTTCCCATATTTATACCCTTCACCACTACTGTGGTACAGGGTATAATAAGTTTGTGCATTTGTATATAACGCCAAGAAGGAGTAATCATAGACCAACCTTTTAGTATACGGATCGGCTTAGAATTAAATTCTGAGTCGATTTAGCGATGTCCGTCTGTCTGTCTGTCCGTTGATGTATTTTTGTGTGCAAAGTACAGCTCGCAGTTTTAGTCCGATTGTCCTAAAATTTGGTATAGGGTCCTGTTTCGGCTCAAAGACGATCCCTATTGATTTTGGAAAAAATCGGTTCAGATTTAGATATAGCTGCCATATATATTTTTCACCGATCTGGTCATAATTGGCGTGTATATCAACCGATCTTCCTCAAATTCGGTACATCCGAATATTTTATGAGTCTCGAAAAACTTCCCAAATATCATCCAAATCGGTTCAGATTTAGATATAGTTCCCATATATAGCTTTCGCCCGATTTACACTCATTTGCCCACAGAGGCCAATTTATTGCTCCGATTTAGTTGAAATTTTGCATAGGGAGTAGATTTAGCGTTGTAACTATGCGTGCCAAATTTGCTTGAAATCGGTTCAGATTTGGATATATCTCCCATATAAAGCTTTCGCCCGATTTACACTAATATGACCACAGAGGCCAATTTTTAACTCCGATTTAGTTGAAATTTTGCACAGGGAGTAGAATTAGCGTTGTTACTATGCGTGCCAAATTTGGTTGAAATCGGTTCAGATTTAGATATAGCTCCCATATATATGTTTTTCTGATTTCGACAAAAATGGTTAAAATACCAACATTTTCCTTGTAAAATCGCCACTGCTTAGTCGAAAAGTTGTAAAAATTACTCTAATTTTCCTAAACTTCTAATACATATATATCGAGCGATAAATCATAAATAAACTTTTTCGAAATTTCCTTAAAATTGCTTCAGATTTAAACGTTTCCCATATTTTTTTACTAACATTGTGTTCCACCCTAGTGCATTAGCCGACTTAAATTTTGAGTCTATAGATTTTGTAGAAGCCTATCAAATTCTTCCAGATCGAGTGATATTTAAATGTATGTATTTGGGACAAACCTTTATATATAGCCCCCAACACATTTGACGGATGTGATATGGTATCGAAAATTTAGATCTACAAAGTGGTGCAGGGTATAATATAGTCGGTCCCGCCCGACTTTAGACTTTCCTTACTGGTTTTCGTATGCGTTTCTTTTTGCTTAGTGGTGAATTTTGTCCGAACTTCTACATCAGCTTACACATGATGATTCATTTTTTTTATTACGCAGTTTGTAATTGGACTATATTAAAGAAGTCTATACGCGAATCCCTCTGTACATAATAACATATTTATTCAGTGAATTTCATAAATTAACTATATTTATTAACTAAATACTAGAGGTCTGCACAATTCCAGTTGTAAATGCAGAGTACACGTGTACTTGCTACATGAGTACATCTATTTGAAAGAGTCGCAAAACTATTGGTACACATTTTGATGAACACCAAAAGCCACGAGTAACTTCTTGTTGCTACTCTGATGTCTTCACTACCAACAAACACATATTCCTCTTTCTCTCTTATTGAAGTGTACTCAGAGTGATCACGTCGAGTATGTTGCGAGAACAAAACTTCATAGAGTACTCCATGTACCACGTGCAGTTTCAGAAATACAAGAAAACAGTTACGCTCCATAGTATATGTTTTCGGATTGATATAAAGAACGACAAACGTTAAGGTAAGTGTGTGACATACATAAATATATGAAATATGTGACATACATACATATCTATGATTAATAATAATGGAAAGTTTTGCTTCGCATATAACTGAGCAATACTTGTGGTACCACGTGAAGTAAAGAGAACCCATGTTGTACTTTTTCTCAAGTACTTACATTTTTATTGTTCCTTTTTTTTCGGAACACATATTGTTTCGGATAAGTACTTGGTGGTATTTGACAAGCAAGTGTTCTCTTCACTTCACTACTTGCGCTCTGAGAGAAAGACAGTGTATGTACTATATTCGACAGCGAATTGCATACATGTAGTGAAAAGTTATTCGATGCAGACCTCTAATAAATACCATAAGAAAATCTTGTGAATATTGATGAAAATTTTAAAAATCGGATTTTTATTTAAATCCTATAAAATCGAAATTTAAATGACCAGGAAAAATTTCCTAAGTGCGAATACCAAAATTTATTTTATGTTTCCCTGTGTTCATTAGTGAAATTTGGGTAAATATTTTGTGATCTATCGGGGAAATGGCAACACCACTATTCGCGCAGTTTTGACATTATTCTTTAGGCATCATAGACAAAATCAAAACTCCTTTCTTTCATCGATTCGGGTAAAAACGTGAGCTTCCTTCTTCTGTGAAACGACAAACAGATCACACCTCAAGTTTTTCTATCGAGGAAAAAAAAATCTAAAGTTCTCATTTTAATCAGTAAGTGACTCATATTTTTTTATAAAGGCTAAACCCTGATCACTTATTTACTTTAAATCTGACACAGTATTTTTTCAAAGGTAAATAGTTTTGTGGATTATTTGCTTTCTTTGCCAGAATTTAACATTTTGTTAAACTTTGATAGATAAAATATATTTCATTCTGCACCACAAAATTGGAAAACGTGACAAAAAGTTTCTATGCTCCTGACAAATTTCGGAGTGAGAATAAATTTTTTCTGTCAAAGGATTGCTGCTACCCACAAGGTAGTAGCTTCCTCATTATTGAATGAAGGACAATCCCAAAATTCCGTTTTTCCTGCACGAATTTTTGATACCAAAATTTGATGTAAATATCGGCACATGTGCTCCAATGATATAGTGGCTTAGAACATTTTCATCAACCCGGAAGCCAAAAAAATGCCGCCTTATTAAAATTGTCGAAACAAAAGTCATTATAAATGCTTGGATTTTTCAATCTCATCGCCGCATTTTTTACCCTGTCTCGATAAAATCTCGATGCAACTGGAGTTTGATGCCTTTCTATGATGCCCAGGCCATTGCGACATCTACTGTAGTTTCACGATGATAATTTCCGGAATTATGAAATTATTACTTCTGAACACTTCAACCGGCTTTACCCCGATGTAACCTGATACGGTCGTCAAAATAAAATTAAACATATCTTCATTCATTTCATCGGCTATAATTCGTATAATTCAAACACTTTTAAATTTCAATTGAAATTTAATTTGAAACATTTTTTTTAGATAGTTTAAGTGCATAAAATTTTATATTGAGATGTTGCCATGAGTTACAAAAAAAAAAAGTAATTTTTGCGAATGTGTATTCAAAAACAGGGATCCGGAGCGGAGCGGAGCGTGGAGCGGAGCGGAGCAAGCCCTTTTTTTGCCGGAGCGGGAGCGGAGCGGGAGCGGCATTTCTAAAATCCGGAGCGGAGCGGGAGCGGAGCGGTTTCCAAATGAAAAACCGCTCCGCTCCGAATAAAATATTACTTGAATGAAATGTGCAACTTTGAAATTACACTGTGTAGGAGATTTAAAATATAGCTAGTACTTAGCGTAGTGTGAGTAAACGTTTAAAATGTACGATATGTATTTTTGTACGTACGTACATTGTTGTAAAAGTAACAACAGTACTTTCGATCAATTTCATCCCGTATTACTATAAAGATGTTTGTAATGAACGTCATATAAATGCAATTAAACGATCTTATTTATATTTAATTTTTTAGTTTTCTACATTGAAAAAAATATTGTCGTGAAGTCAAAGATTTCATGGCCTTAGAATAAGAATGCAAATTTTGCTTAACATGCAAGACGCATCTCTAAAATAAAGTTTTTTCCTTGTCCAAAAGTCAATAAACTTTTGAATGAAGTTTTAATGTCCTTATGATTAAGTGATTTTACTTAAAAATGTATATCATAACATGAAAGATAAAATTTTTGAGGTAAGGTCAACGTGACTTTAATAATTAAGAAAAAGTCTTTAAAATTAATAAAATTGTCTTTAAATTTGTTTCCTTTTTGAATCTTGCCTACAAAGCAAAAAATCGTTAAAAAATAAGACATGTTTATCAAAACACTTTATTTTAAAGACGCTTTTTACTTGAAACATAGCATAATTTCTACTGGGAGTAGAGTCTTAATATGGAAAATAAAATTGTCGTTAACTCATTTTTAAAGGATTTTGATAACAACTGACGAAAAAATCTAAAAAAAAAGAAAAATTAACATTTGCTTCCTAGAAGCAAGTACATAACCCCCAAATTTAAAAGAGAATTGCGTCTTTAAAGTATCGTTTCTTGTATTCTCCGCTTCTTTGGCTCGGAATTAATACCCAAACTGTTAAAGTTAAGACAAAATCTTTGGAACCGGGCATGCTTTTTTTCAGTGTAAGGACATTCATATTTGCTTTACTATTGTACTATATCCTAGCATTCTCTTATTTCTGATATTAGTTCTCGAAAATTTAATTAAAATTATGGATAGTTTCAATTTTGGTTGAAAAATGCACACCCGGTTCCAAAGATTTTGTCTTTACTTTAAAAAATTTGGTATTGATTCCGAGCCAAAGAAGCGGAGAATACAAGTAAGGATACTTTTAAGACAATTCTCTTTTAAAATCGGGTTTTGTGTACTTGCTTCTAGGAAGCAAATTTTAATTTTCGCTTTTTCAGCTTTTTTTCTTCATATGCTATCAAAGTCCTTTAAAAACAAGTTAACGACGACTTTATTTTCCAAATTAAGACTCGACTTCTTGTAGAAATTATGCTGTGTTTCAATTAAAAAACGTCTTTAAAATAAAGTGAAAAACATGTCCTATATTTGAAAGATTTTTTGCTTTGTAGTTAAGATGCAAAAAGGCAACAAATTTAAAGACAATTTCATTAAATTTAAAGATTTTTTCTAAATTATTAAAGTCAAGTTGACCTTAGCCCAAACATTTTTTCTTTCATATTATGATATCCATTTTTAAATCAAATCACTTGATTATAAGGACAATACGACTTCATTGAAAAGTTTATCGACCTTTGGTCAAGGAAAAAACTTTATACTAGAGAAATGCGTCTTCTATGCTAAGCAAAATTTTCATTCGTATTTTAAAGACATGAAATCTTTGACCTCACGACAATATTTTTTTCAGTGCATTTATTTTAATTTTTTCTCACATTGAAAACAATTGACTTGATTTGTATTATTGCATGTTATCTACTTTTTTTTTGAGAACGAACATTTCTTAAAATCGCTGTTCGAAAATGTATTTTTACAATAAAGGGGAAAAAGCGAAATTAGGTAACACTAGATGTGAGTAAGAATATTCATAGGTATACCACAGACTGATTTCAATGGAGGTGTTGCAAACATAAACATACACACACACATTACAAATATAACAAAACCTCTTCTCTGCGTCTGTTGCAAAACAAACAAAAAAAACTTTCGGAGAGTAGTTACTTCTACTCTGTATATAGACTTTCAATTCCAATCAGCGTTGCCGTTTTGGTCCGATCGGACCAAAATTGGTCCAAAAGATTTCTAATTTTTAAATTTGGTCCGATGGTCAGAATTTGGTCCATTTTGGTCCATTTTCATAAATTTGGTTTCTACCACACATTAAATAGTAGATGGTGCACAGCAAAGAATATTGTCGGGAGGCCAAATATTTCACATGCTTAAAATACGAATACGAATTTTGCTTAGAATAGAAGACGTATTTCTCTGAAATAAAGTTTTTTCCTTGTCTAAAAGTTTCTAAACTTTTCAATGAAGTCTTTTTGTCCTTATAGCTAAGTGATTCGGCATAAAAATGTGTATCCTAACATGAATGAAAATTTCGTTTTAATGAAGTCAAAATGGATTTAATATTTCTGAAAAAATCTTCAAAATTAATAAAATGTTTCAAAACATTGTTTTAAAGTCATTATACCCTAAACCACATAGTGGTTAGGGTATAATAGGTTTGTCCGAAGTTTGATCTGCCAAAAAATGTGCCTACCAGAAATATTGATTTTAGACCCCATAAAATATATACCGATCGACTCAGAATCACATCCTGAGTCGATCTAACGCTTGGTGTCCGTCCGTCTGTCCATGTATTTGTTGTTCACAGGATTCCGGTCGCAATTATTAACCGATTTTGATGAAATTTCGTACAGGGAGTTTTTTGGGCACAAGGACGAACGCTATTGAATTTGGAAGAAATCGGATCAAATTAAGATATAGCTCCCATATATATGTATCGCCCGATTTCGACAAATGGGGTCACGCTGTGCCCCCATAAAATAAAACTCAATTGAACAAATAATACAATGTTTGTACTATAATTTTTTCGAAGAGGAGCGGAGCGGAGCGTGGAGCGGAGCGGAGCGATTTATTTTTTCTCGGAGCGGAGCGTGGAGCGGAGCTGTTTTTTTTTCTCCGGAGCGGGAGCGGAGCGGAGCGAAAAAAATGGACCGCTCCGGATCCCTGTTCAAAAATATTATCACGGCGTAATCAACACCCTTACATAATTAACATTTACATCACAACAGCATCATCGACCACATGGAGGCCTTCATCATTATCGAGTTGTTGGTAAGTTTTTACTCTTTACTATTTCCTCCATTTTTTCGGTGTTGAGTTATTTTATTTTTTCCCCTTTAATACAATTATCTATGCACATACATATCGATAATTGAGAGAGCACAAAAGAGTATGGTGTGATATTATTGTCTTTTTTTATTATTCTCTCTATTTTTTGTAAAGATTATTTAATCTCCAAATAACTGGTTTACCATACACTAGGCCTCTCTTATGATCTCTCTTTTATTGTGCTCATAGCAAAAGGGCAGGTTTTATTTGTTTTGTTTTGATTCCATGGCATAATTTCTTTATGAGTGAAAGTTAGATATTTTGATTCTTAACCCTACTAGGGACGTAAATTTTGTTACCTCTTTTTCATATTAACGAGTAAAATTTTCTATTATAATATATATTGAATAATTTTGAAATGATATAATTTAAAATTTAAATAAAATATGTTAGAGTTATATACATATATTCGATTAATAAATATTTGAAGGTAATGATATAAAAATCATGGCTCGGTAAATTGTTCTTCTTAAGTGTTTTCAAGGAATGAGGCCATAAAAGAAAATAATTTTTGTTAGGGCTTCTGTTAAAATGTATGCCAACAGAACATTGGTATGGCGAGGGTTTTGAGGCAATTTATCCCAATTACATCTGGGATACATTTAACGTTGGCAATTTTTAGAAATACTCCTGTTTCTATTTACCTTTTATTTGTGACTAGAGTGGGGAAACATTTTATTATTTTTTTTTTTTTAGTTTTCTCTAGTCATTTCGGTCCATGTAAGATTTCATTAATTACTCAAATAAATAGGGAGTCTGTAATAAAATAATGCTGTGATGGGAAAGTGGTTGTGAGAGGAAAGGACACGAACCCCCCACCCGCTTGTGCTAGCGAAAGAAGGCTCCCGCAGTCCTAAGTCTTTCACAATTCTAAGATGTTATGATATTCTTTACAAAACTTACATCCCAATTCAGATCTTGGTCTGGTACATTACAGCACACAAAAAATATTTTTGTCTTCAATCACGAAATTAATTGATCCAATTAAATGTTCTTCAATCACCGAAATGATAGTATAAATTAAAAAATTAAATGAAAGTCAATAAAAAAATTAAATAATCCAATTAAAAATTTAATTGATACTATTAAATTTTGTTTAATTAAATAATTTGTTGAATCAATTAAATTTTTAATTGAAAAATTTTTTAAAACTCAATTAAGACTTTAATTAGAAAATGTTTCGTTAATTTTTTTCTGTGTGAACTTGTCCTTGGATAAATGTCCACTATTTCAATAGCTGTTGCACTGAATTTGCATTTCCTTTTAATGTGGGTTTCGAATACTGTGTTTTGAGTTGTGAATTATAAAATTCTGTGATATTTTAAAATAAAAAAACATATTTGTTACAAAATTTCTCCAATTATTTGTTTGGCTTGAGCCCTCCCCCTCCATCTTGAAATAAAATCCTGCATAAAACTTGAATTAATTTATATAGCCAACCACCACTTGGCCAATTAGTTAAGAGGACGCAATTAATATTTTTCCATGAATTAACGACATTGCCACGATGTCATTTCACAAAACTTTTCGCTTTTCATTTCAAATGGAACTTCCATTACGGAAATTACTTTCAGTTTTAGCAAAATATTATGACATAATTTTAATGCAGTTTGTGGTTTGATTGAAAAATCGAACTTAATTTAATTAGACTTTCTTTTGGTTTTGTTTTAAAATAGTAAAGCAGGGTTACCACTTAATCCTTAAATTTTAGTTTATCGAGAATTCACAGCAATAACCAACGAATAATGGTAAAGCAATCAATTTAATCCCTGATTTTAATAAATAAACATTTTGTCGTACAGGTCACGCGCTGCCAACTAGGAAAAGTGTTGTGAGGCATCGTAATGGAATGGCATGCTTTGGCATGACATTTAAAAAAAAAAAAACCTCACAGAATGTCCACAAAATGATGCTGAGCCAAAGACCACTAACCACTGGAGTGATTTTATTTTCCTAGTGGCTCTTCGGTCACTTCAGGACAAAATTGCACTTGATAATGGCGCCACCAACATCTGAGCATAGAAACAGAGTATAGACGAAATGAACCCTTGATATAAGTAATATTAAACTCTCCCAAAAAAGTTTGTCCTTTACATTGTGGGAAGGATATTTAATAATGTAAGAAGTCAATATAGAGGCCAATTCAACCATTTCTGATAAGGAAAATTTTTAAGAGAGAGAGAGAGAGAGTTCACATATGAAAGAGTTTCACGTATTATGTCTCTAAATTACTCCGACGTATATTTTATAATTGAATTCGGAAATTCGAAGTAAAAATGGTCTGACAATGTGTTACCCAGTTGTTGGATTGCCTACAATGTAAAACAAAAAATTCAAATTTCGCGACGTTAAATATGTATAGAAGTACTAACATGGACCGATCGTAAAATTATCAAATCTAACAAGTAAGGAAAATCTAAAGTCGGGCGGGGCCACTTTGTAGATCTAAATTTTCGATACCATATCACATCCGTCAAATGTGTTGGGGGCTATATATAAAGGTTTATCCAAAATACATACATTTATGTTAAATATCACTCGATTCGGACAGAATTTGATAGACTTCTACAAAATCTATAGACTCAAAATTTAAGTCAGCTAATGCACTAGGGTGGAACACAATTTTAGTAAAAAACAAGTAAGGAAAGTCTAAAGTCGGGCGGTGCCGACTATATTATACCCTGCACCACTTTGTAGATCTAAATTTGCGATACCATATCACATCCGTCAAATGTGTTGGGGGCTATATATAAAGGTTTATCCAAAATACATACATTTATGTTAAATATCACTCGATCTAGACAGAATTTGATAGACTTCTACAAAATCTATAGACTCAAAATTTAAGTCGGCTAATGCACTAGGGTGGAGCACAATGTTAGTAAAAAAATATGGGAAACATTTAAATCTGAAGCAATTTTAAGGAAACTTCGCATAAGTTTATTTATGATTTATCGCTCGATATATATGTACTAGAAGTTTAGGAAAATTAGAGTCATTTTTACAACTTTTCGACTAAGCAGTGGCGATTTTACAAGGAAAATGTTGGTATTTTGACCATTTTTGTCGAAATCAGAAAAACATATATATGGGAGCTATATCTAAATCTGAACCGATTTCAACCAAATTGGGCACGCATAGCCACAATGCTAATTCTACTCCCTGTGCAAAATTTAAACTAAATCGGAGTAAAAAATTGGCCTCTGTGGTCATATGAGTGTAAATCGGGCGAAAGCTATATATGGGAGCTATATATAAATCTGAACCGATTTCAATCAAATTTGACACGCATAGCTACAATGCTAAATCTACTGCCTGTGCAAAATTTCAACCAAATTGGGCCAAAACTCTGGCTCTTAAAGCCATATTATATCATATCGGGCGAAAGATATATATGGGAGCTATATCTAAATCTGAACCGATTTCAATCAAATTTTGCACACTTAACTGCACTACTAATTGTACTCCTAGTGCAAAATTTCAAACAAATTGGGCCAAAACTCTGGCTTCTAGGACCATATTAGTCCATATCGGGCGAAAGATATATATGGGAGCTATATCTAAATCTGAATCGATTTTAGCCAAATTTGGCACGCATAGCTGCAATGCTAAATCTACTCCCTGTGCAAAATTTCAACCAAATTGGGCCAAACTTTGGCTTTTTTTGGTAGCTATATCTAAATCTGAACCGATTCCAACCAAATTTGGCACGCACAGCTACAATGCTAATATTACTCCCTGTGCAAAATTTTAACTAAATCGGAGTAAAAAATTGGCCTCTGTTGTCATATGAGTGTAAATCGGGCAAAAGCTATATATGGGACCTATATCTAAATCTGAACCGATTTCAATCATCTTTGGCTAGTCAAGTGTGCCAAAGTTGATTGAAATCGGTTCAGATTAAGATATACTGCTAACTGTACTCCTAGTGCAAAATTTCAACCAAATTAGGCCAAAACTTTGGCTTCTAGGACCATATTAGTCCATATCGGGCGAAAGATATATATGGAAGCTATATCTAAATTTGAACCGATTTCAATCAAATTTGGCACACATGACTATACTACTAATTGTACTTCTTGTGCAAAATTTCAAGCTAATCGGGATAAAACTCTGGCTTCTGGGTCCATATAAGTGCATATCGGGAGAAATATATATATGGGAGCTATATCTAAATCTGAACCGATTTCAATCAAATTTGGCACACATGACTATACTACTAATTGTACTCCTAGTGCAACATTTCAAACAAATTGGGCCAAAACTGTGGCTTCTGGGGCCATATAAGTGCATATCGGGCGAAAGATATATATGGAAGCTATATCTAAATCTGAACCGATTTCTTCCAAAATCAATAGGGTTCTATTCTGACCCAAAAAAGGAACACGTGCCAAATTTGAAGGCGATTGGACTTATATTGCGACCTAGACTTTGATCACAAAAATGTGTTCACAGACAGACGGACGGACGGACGGACAGACGGACATGGTTATATCGACTCAGGGACCCACCCTGAGCATTATTGCCAAAGACACCATGTGTCTATCTCGTCTCCTTCTGTGTGTTACAAACATATGCACTATCTTATAATACCCTGTTCCACAGTGTGGCGCAGGGTATAAAAAATATGGGACACATTTAAATCTGAAGCAATTTTAAGGAAACTTCGCAACAGTTTATTTATGATTTATCGCTCGATATATATGTATTAGAAGCTTAGAAAAATTAGAGTCATTTTTACAACTTTTCGACTAAGCAGTGGCGATTTAACAAGGAAAATGTTGGTATTTTGACCATATTTGTCGTAATCAGAAAAACATATATATGGGAGCTATATCTAAATCTGAACCGATTTCAATCAAATTTGGCACACATGACTATATTAATAATTGTACTCCTAATGCAAAATTTCAACCAAATTGGGTCAAAACTCTGGCTTCTAGGGCCATATAAGTCCATATCGGGCGAAAAATATATATGGAAGCTATATCTAAATATGAACCGCTTTCAATCAAATTTCGCACACATGACTATACTATCAATTGTACTCCTTGTGCAAAATTTCAAGCTAATCGGGATAAAACTCTGGCTTCTGGGTCCATATAAGTGCATATCGGGCGAAAGATATATATGGGTGCTATATCTAAATCTGAATCGATTTCAACCAAATTTGGCAAGCATAGTTACAATGCTAAATCTACTCCCTGTGCAAAATTTCAACCAAATTGGGCCAAAACTCTGGCTTTTAGGACCATATTAGTCCATATCGGGCGAAAGATATATATTGGAGCTATATCTAAATCTGTACCGATTTCAATCAAATTTTGCACACGTTACTATACTACTAATTGTACTCCTAGTGCAAAATTTCAACCAAATTCGGCCAAAAACCTGGCTTCTGGGGCCATATAAGTCCACATCGGGCGAAAGATATATATGGGAGCTATATCTAAATCTGAACCGATTTCAATCAAATTTTGCACACTTGACTATACGACTAAGTGTTATATTTGTACAAAATTTCAAGCAAATCTGTATAAAACTCTGGCTGCTGGGTCCATATTAGAGCATATCAGGCGAAATATATATATGGGAGCTATATCTAAATCTGAACCGATTTCTTCCAAAATCAATAGGGTTCTATTCTGACCCAAATTAGGAACATGTGCCAAATTTGAAGGCGATTAGACTTAAATTGCGACCTAGACTTTGATCACAAAAATGTGTTCACAGACAGACGGACGGACAGACAGACGGACAGACAGACGGACGGACAGACGGACATGGTTATATCGATCCGAGCATTATTGCCAAAGACACCATGTGTCTATCTCGTCTCCTTCTGCACTGTTAGAAAAATATGTTTTTCATATGTTCCGATATAAACAAAATGTGTTTCGGGCACGATTTTAAACCACAATATATTTAAGTGCGAACATGTAATGTTCCTAAACAAACACTAAATGTTTAGGACATCTATGTTAATATGTTAGAATATATTATGTTTGGGGCATGAATGTTTCATAAAAATCATATGTGTGAATACAAACATATATAAATTTACAAATTTCGACTAAACATACATATGTTGTGATATTTTATTCAAAGCGACAGAGAGAGTATAGAGAGAAATAGAGATGAAAAACGGGAGAGTTGACGAAAGATATCAATATAACACAGCAAAATAGTCAAAAGAGAACAATTTCTGTGGAACCGCTTGTATGTTGTTTCGGAAAACTGTTTGATAAGGCCAAAAATTTGATATGCTTAAGTCTAAATATTATTTAATTTGAATAAAGAGAATAGACATTCGGAACCAAGAGAATAGACATTTGAAAAACAAACAGCATATGTTTTCGCCTTGAGAGCAGCATTTTATGTATGTGTGGACATGTGTTTTGTTTATCATTTTGGCATTATGGGCACAATTTTTTTCTTGGTTCGTTAAAAGAAATCAGGGGTCTTCATAAAAATAGCGAAAGGGCACTATACACTTTTTAGAGTTAGGACAGTAAAATGAAATAAGGAGGAAATAGTGAAAAATTACACAGCAAAATGTTAAAAAACAAACTTTAGTTCCTCTTTAGTAGTCCACGAGGAGTTGACGGACACCATCAAATATAAAAGCGGGCATTAAGTTCGTGTTTTACAGCTAAAACAATTTAAAAAGTTTATTTTCTTTAAAATGAATTATTAAAGAAAAATAAAAGGAATTTTAGAGCGATGGTGTTAAATGCTAGTAAAAAACTGTTTACTCCTAAATAAATTTATGTTTATATTATAAAATTATGTATGTATGTTTATACTCGACTCCACGTTCTTCTTTTGTTAGTTTTTGAATTCCTTCCAAATTTTAAAGTTTTGTTCAAAAACAGTTTTTTATTACAAAATTGTTATTTTTGCAATAAAAAATAATATTTTATCCAAAAATCAGTCAATTTCGTTTATATCAAGCACTGTTACTGACTATAAATCTTTAATAACGCACATTTCGAAGTTTCATTTAAAAAAATTTAATATAGTATAAATATAAATGTGCAAATTAAAAAAAAAAAACAAAAAAATGTTCGGTCGGAGCAGGGATTGAACCCACGACCCTTTGCATGCAAGGCAGACATGCTAACCACTGCTCCACGTGGCAAACAAATGTATGTTTCTGTTAAATAATGTTATGTTTGCATGGGCTCGTGGGCGCTGCAAACTATGCTATATAAATGTAACATAAAACGATAATTATCTACTGGTGACTAACAGCTACGTAGCCCAGTGGATAGTGTGTTGGCTTACAAACTGTATGGTCCTCGGTTCGATTCCCCGTGCAGGCGAAAGGTAAAATTTAAAAAATTTATAAAAGTGAATAATTTCTTCAACATTATTTGTATTACAGAAAAAGGTGCCAATAACAAAAAAATTTCGTGGAAGTGAAAATTATGTTAGGGAATGAGCACAATCGTGTTCTGGAAAAATTCTTCCAAGCATACAATATTTTTGGCTCAAAATGCTTCCAAACATATAATATGTTCACATAAAACAAACATATTAATGTTTCGGCAGTATCAAGGCCGTAGCCAGGATTTTAATTCGGGGGGGGTTCAACTTTAAAAAAAATATTCATATAATCTCATGTGTAGAAAATTTTATTTATGCATAGGTATGTATACAATATTTTTATACCCTAAACTACATAGGGGTTATTATACCCTAAACCACGTAGTGGTTACGGTATAATAAGTTTGATCTGCCAAAAAATGTGCCTACCAGAAATATTTATTTTAGACCCCATAAAATATATACCGATCGACTCAGAATCACCTCCTGAGTCGATCTAGCGCTTGGTGTCCGTCCGTCCGTCCATGTATTTGTTGTTCACAGGATTCCGGTCGCAATTATTTGATTTTGATGAAATTTGGTACAGGGAGTTTTTTGGCACAAGGACGAACGCTATTGAATTTGGAAGAAATCGGATCAAATTTAGATATAGCTCCCATATATGTATCGACCGATTTCGACAAATTCGGTCACGTTGTGCTTTTTTTCAAACGGATCGTCACCAAATTTGGCAAAAGGTTATCTTCTTTACCGCCCTTCAAGTCTGCAAAATTTCATCCAAATCAGTTCAGATTTAGATATAGCTCTCATATATATGTATCGCCCGATTTTCCCAAATTTGGCCACAAATTTTTAATTTATCAACCGATCTTACTCAAAGTTGGCTAAATGTAATCTTCTATAGCACTACCTATATGTGCGAAATATCATCGAAATCGGTTCAGATTTAGGTATAGCTCGCATATATATGTATAGCCCGATTTTCCCAAATTTGGCCATAGAACCCTTATTTACTAACCGATCTTACTCAAAGTTGGCTAGATCCAGTCCACTATAGTACTAACGGTATGTGCAAAATTTCATCAAAATCGGTTCAGATGTAGATATAGCTCCCATATATGTATCGCCCGGTTTTGAAAAATTCGCCCCAAATAACCTTATTTTTGACCGTAGAGGCCTCATTTCTTAACTGATCTTTCTCAAATTTTGCACAAGATAACCTTTTGTGATGATAATCAAACCCGCAAAATATTATGCAAATTGGTTCAGATTTAAATATAGCTTTCATATATATGCATCGCTCTATTTTCCGTAATTTGGCCATAGTACTCTTATTTATTAACCAATGTTACTCAAATTTTAAATTTTGATGTACTACCCGATCGTATTTATACGTACTTGTAGCTCTTACATAAGAATATTGCTCGATTTTTACAAATTTGGAGTTATTACCCACACTAATTGAACGATTTTCTCTTTTTTAATAATGGGCTCAATATTAGTGACATACTAACTCTTTTGGTGCAAAATAAACTATAGCTCCTAATATTAGACATTTCTGCGCAGATTGTGACACGACACCCATAAACATGTACCCCCCTTTATGTTCTCCAAAACCTATACCAATGATACCCCACAAATGCTTATGTTTACTAATTCAGTAGGGGTGGTTTAGGGTATGATATAGTCGGCCCCGTCCGACTTTCTACTTTACTCACTGGTTATAATATTAAATTGAGCCGACGGGCTTTTTGGGCAGCAAATAAATCAATGACTTCTTCAGTCGGCACATTTATTCGGCGATGAACCGACATTAATGCCAATCCTTTGAGTCTACTCTCGCTAGTCGAATTTCTTAGATACGTCTTTAATCTCTTCATTGTTGAAAATGAACGTTCGGATGAGCACGTAGTAACTGCAGGGATGGAAAATGCAGTACTATAGTACTTTTTTCAAACCTTTTTCACCCCGGTCAGTACCGTAGTACCCCCGCGAATGATTTAGTACCTTTTGTGTAGACATTTTTGAGTCGATATCAGATTTATGGTACAATAGCTTTGACAAAATATTTTAATATTTTGAGAAAGTCTTTATCAACCTATTAGCAAATAGTCTTTTACAAATATGGAAAAAAAGACATGTTCATGTGGGAAGAAAATCTCGTCAAAAACAGGATTTTATTGAACTTCAAGAAAGTTTTAGTCGAAAAAAGTATGCGATTCTATATTATCGATTTTTTATTTCGGTAGAAAATGTTGTCAAAATGTTATTTCTATATAGAATTTTTGCAAAAGTTTATTTTTATAGAAAATTATGTCAAAATTTTATTTCAATTGAAAATTTTGTAAAAATTTTATTTCTATAGGAAATTTTTGCAAAATTTTATTTCTATAGAAAATTTTGTCAAAATTTTATTTTCTTTAAAATTCAGTCTCTTGACAATAATCGTTCCGCTCAAAAAATACCTTTTTTGTACTTTCTTAAAAATTGTATTTTCCATCCCTGAGTAACTGGCAAAGTGGCCAAAAATTTTTAAAAGAATATGCACGTTTGGAAATATCTCTTTATTGCTTCCATCGCTGAATTAGGCAGGTTTTTTCGCAGATTTTGCGCCATTTCATTTACACTTGTGTGTTTGGCTGTTTCGTTGTTGTTGCTATGGCCAAACAAAGCGAGTCATGTTCACAAAAAGAACAATAAACACATATAAAAAGCAGAAATACATTTTCCAAAAACCAAATTTGTGGTGCGAGAACAAAAACAAATTGTTTTTTTTTACCATCGTTTGACGGGCTTTTCAACTAGTATTCTATGATTTGTGCAAGTTTTATAGGTAAGCATTTTTCAAAATAAAACCTCCAGCTTTGCTTCAACATCTTCGATAAGATTTTTCTATGCAGCTAAAATATATATTTATTTATATAAAAATATTCATTCATTTCGGGGGGGGTTTGATCCCCCTCATCCCCCCCCCTGAATACGGCCTTGGGCAGTATGCAATAATATATGTGCTTCCTGCAAAATATGTTTGGAACATATGTTAAAGAAGCGATTTTTTTTGAGGGTGTATAGATAATTTTGTCAAAATGTTATTTCTATAGAAAAGACTGTCAAAATTTCATTTCTATAGAAAGTTTTGTAAATATTTAATTTCTATAGAAAACTTTGTCAAAATGTTATTTATTTCGATAGAAAATTTTTGTCAAAATTGTATTTCTATAGAAAATTTTGTCAAAATTTAATTTCTATAGAAAATTTTGTCAAAAATTAATTTCTATAGAAAATTTTGTCAGAATTTAATTTATATAGAACATTTTGTCAAAATTTAAATTATATATAAAATTTTATCAAAATTTAATTTATATAGAAAATTTTATCAAAATTTAATTTATATAGAAAATTTTGTCAAAATTTTATTTCTATAGAAAATTTTGTCAAAATTGAATTTCTATAGAAAATATTTTTGGCTCAAAATGCTTCCAAACATATAATATGTTCACATAAAACAAACATATTAATGTTTCGGCAGTATGCAATAATATATGTGCTTCCTGCAAAATATGTTTGGAACATATGTTAAAGAAGCGATTTTTTTTGAGGGTGTGGGTGTTACAAACATATGCACTAACTTATAATACCCTGTTCCACAGTGTGGCGCAGGGTATAAAAATAAAACGGAAAACTCTTTTGAAGAGTAGGGCCAGGGAAATTACTCTTTGTTTTTTTTTCTTATACCCATAACATACCCATATTAGTCGAAACCGGAAAACTTGCAGGCACACGGTGAATATGTAGGTTTAAAATGGTCGGTTTTAAGCCAAGCGAACAAAAAAAGGTTTCGTTAATATTCACAACAAAAAGTCGGAGAGAGCCTAGCCGTCACTTTTTTTTAATTCTATCCTGTCGTTGGAGTAACCTTCACATTTCCTAAGAATTTTAAGCGTGGTTTGTTTAGGAGAGTATCCGTCTACTTAACATACCGGGAAATTAAATATCTAATTTTGAATGCATAAAACACTACTATTCCTGTCAAATAAATCCGAAAAAGTTCTTGATAAATTGAACAGAACAACATTTTTTTAAAGTCGATTTTCGAGAATCCTACCCGAAAATGAAACACCCTCTATGTTGCCTTTCAATTTCAAGTAAATTTAATTTTTTTACTATAAAACAAATTTATACAGCAGTAAGTCCGGCCTGGCCGAATCTTAAATACCCACCATCTTGAATCAAATATAGGAGTTACCTTTGAAAACTCTTCGTCGTTGCATGTTACTTGATAATATATAGGGGGTTACTTGATAATGCATAGAATGATAATGTATAGAAATGATTAAATAATGCCTTGATTTGAAATCTACCCAGCAAAAACTCCTACTACCAGGTATGAGTACAAGTATGCCTGAGACAAATTGGTAACAACTTCCTCGTACATATATCAGTAGTAATACTTTTACACGGGCATGACATTGGAGGAAAGTACTTCCGTGCAAGCATACCAGCTCTCCAAAAATAATATCTTTACCATAAAGATACCCAAAAAGTGCGAACTCACCCCTGTAGTGTTGTAATCCAACACACTTTACCACGCTCCACGACATGGATCTATTCAATGATGTTATTTTGTAATATAAATTATGTACTATACAACAAAGGTATATTTTATTGGCAATTTTTTTTCTGAAATGTAAGTTGGCATTACTTATCGCTACTATTAACGGTGCCCACTGTAGAGCCGAATCCGGACCTCAAGATATGATTTTGATTACCGGTATTAATAGAAAGAATTACTTTTTGCCTACACAGGTAAGTTATTATTTTGAAATCCCAGGTAATACTGCAAGTAGTAACTTTTTGATTACCGTTATTACTGAAAGAATCACTAGTGCTTACCCAGTTTTTGCTGGGTAAAATCAATATATTTGGAAATTTTACTTTCAGTTTCAAGCAACTTTCATGATTAGTGCGCCTTCTATACTCCCAAGAAGTGAAATCGGTCTATATGGAGGCGATAAAAACTAAATCCGTTATTTCAGGCAAATCGGATAAAAACTACGGTTCATATAAGCCCAAGGATCTAAGTCAGGAAATCAGTCAAAAATATGCACCGATGCACAACCAGTTGTGGTTCTGAAAAACCTACAGAATTTAGACCCCAAATCGGAGGGCGGGTTTATAAGGGGGAAATATCAAAATCTGTACCGATACACAATATATTTGGAACACCTATTTGTAGTCCTTAAAAACCTCTAGATTTCAAATTTCCAAAAAAAAAACAAGTGTATAAAAACTAAGGTTTCTCTAAGCTGAAGAAGTAAAATCGGGAGATCGGACTATATGCAGGCTATACCAAACCATGGACCGACACCCCATTTTCGACAGACCTATCTGTAGTTGTAAAATACCTCTAGATTTCGAATTTGAAGCCAACCGGATAGAAAATAAGGTTTCTAGAAGCCCAAGACCCCAAATAGGGGTCGGTTAATATGGGGGCTATACCAAAACATGGACCGATACACCTCATTTTCGACAAACCTATTTCTGGTTCTAAAATACCTCTAGATTTCCAATTTCAAATCGGATTGAAAATACGGTTTCTAGATGCCCGAGAAGTAAAATAGGAAGATCGGTCTATATGGGGGCAATACCAAAACATGGCCTATACACCCCATTTTCGGCACTCATATTTATGGTCCTAACATATCTCTAGGTTTTCAATTTCAGGCAAATCGGATAGCAAATACAGTTTCTAGAAGCCCCAGACCACAAATCGGGGGGTCGGTTTATATGGGGGCTATACCAAAACATGGACCAATCTTCGAACTTGACCTGCCTGCAGACAAAAATGAGTTTGTACAAAAATTAAGCAAGATAGCTTTATTATTAAAGGCTGTAGCGTGATTATAACAGACATCCAGACAGATAGACGGACATAGTTATATCGACTTAGAATTTCTCCCTGATCAAGAATATATATATATATATATATATATATATATATATATATATATATATATATATATATATATATATATATATATATATATATATATATATATATATATATATATATATATATATATATATATATATATATATATATATATATATATTATATAGTCGGAAATCGATATTTCAATGTGTTACAAATGGAATTACAAACTTATTATACCCCCATGACCATTCTATGGTGGAGGGTATAAAAAGCCTGTTAAGTAATTTTGAAGATGGGGACACCCACACACCAAAAAAATATGATTCAATCACGAAATTAATTGATCCAATTAATTTTTTAAATTGAAATGTTTTCAATCACAGAAATGATAGTATCATTTAAAAAAAAAGAATTGAAAGTCAATTAAAAACTTAATTAATCGAATTAAAAAGTTAATTGATTCTATTAATTTTTGTGGTTGATTTTTGTTTCAATTAAAAAATTTGTTGAATCATTTAAATTTTTAATTGAATACTTTTTAAAACTCAATTAAAATTTTAATTGGAAACATTTTCGTGAATTTTTTTTCTGTGCACCCTCAAAATTAAAAAACAAGTAAGGAAAGTCTAAAGTCGGGCGGGGCCGACTATATTATACCCTGCACCACTTTGTAGATCTAAACTTTCGATACCATATCACATCCGCCAAATGTGTTGGGCGCTATATATAAAGGTTTGCCCCAAATACATACATTTAAATATCACTCGATCTGTATTAGAAGTTTAGGGAAATTAGGGTCATTTTTACAACTTTTCGACTAAGCAGTGGCGATTTTGCAAGGAAAATGTTGGTATTTTGACAATTTTTGTCGAAATCAGAAAAACATAAATATGGGAGCTATATCTAAATTTGAACCGATTTCAACCAAATTTGGCACGCATAGCTACGATGCTAATTGTACTCCCTGTGCAAAATTTCAACTAAATCGGAGCAAAAAATTGGCCTCTGTGGTCATGTGAGTGTAAATCGGGCGAAAGCTATATATGGGAGCTAAATCTAAATCCGAACCGATTTCAAACAAATTTGGCACGCATAGCTACAATGCTAATTCTACTCCCTGTGCAAAATTTCAATTAAATCGGAGTGCAAGATTGGCACACTTAACTATAGTACTAATTGTTCTTCTTGTGCAAAATTTTAAGCAAATTAGGGTAAAAATCTGGCTTCTGGGGCCATATAAGTCCATATCGGAGGACATATATATGAGAGCTATATCTAAATCTGAACCGATTTCTTCCAAAATCAATAGGGTTCTATTCTGAGCCAAAACACATACTTGTACCAAATTTGAAGTCGATTGGACTAAAACTTCGACCTAGACTTTGATTACAAAAATGTGTTCACGGACAGACGGACATGACTGTATCGACTCAGAAGCCCACCCTGAGCATTTTTGCCAAAGACACCATGTGTCTATCTCGTCTCCTTCTGGGTGTTGCAAACATATGCACTAACTTATAATACCACCTGTTCCACAGTGTGGCGCAGGGTGTAATTATATGAGGACAAATTTGTTTTAAAAAAAATTAAATATCTGTTATTAAGTACGAATGTTGTGGAAATCGCAGTATCATACTTTGGACTCGGTCCATAGCAGAAAATTTTAAACCCCGGGCGAAATCCTGTCACTCGAATAACAAATCTGATGTCATACAATACTATTGAGAACAACAAACGTGTGTATAGTTTCCACCATTGTCCAATCCCAAAAATGATAAATTAGGCCCCTTGAAAACGAAGGTCAATTCAAAAAGGATATTGGGGTTTATTTTGTGTTGTTGTAAATATGTGTGTTCTGAGGGAAAATTTCTGTGGACTCTGTCCATAGGTGAAAATCAGAAATAGTAGGAGTTTATTCCCTTTAAACTCCCACTATGGGCAATAACAACAGCATATAAAATTTGCTGTTGTTATTGCCCATATAATTTTGTGGGATTCACCAGATTTTGAGGCTTTTTTCATCGAGTCCATATTCAAAGCAGAGTTTTAAAAAAGTTTCAGTTAATTTGGAAAATATTCCATTTGAAAAAAAATGTTTTTCATTCTGATTTCCTACTTTTATTTATATAAAATCATTAATTATCGTTATCTATAAAAACTAAATTTCCTATAAATTGAAACTATTCATACCAACCTCGTTTCCCCTAAATATGACCCACAAAAAATACTACAAAATGTGTACACCCCCATCAGTACATTGGCGAAATTTAGTAACAAAGTTGGATTGTTTCCCAATTTTTCGTGAATTTTGATTGAATTTATTGGATAATGTTTGTTCGGACAACGTTCAATAATGCACTTAGCTTTCATATAAAACAAAAAAAAAACCATGTAAATGTAGCTTAAGTTTGTCAATATTCTGCCACTAATAATATCTAATACACTCCAAGAGATAAAAAAAAAGAGCGAGGGAGAAAAAGCAAAGAAAACAAATTACCAACGACAAATGGAAAAACAATTTAGCGGATTTTCTATAAGCTCTGCTTGACGAACTTTTCCATTTTACTTTAGCTTGCAATGAGGACGATGATACCATTGCTGCAAGGCATCGATGTAATTAAAACAAAGTTAAATGTTTCACCCCACCAATCCATTGCTGATGCACATTAAATGGCTGGTGACTATGCGACACAGACCAAATTTTTAACACTCTACAAATTTAAAAAAAAATTTCATATGACACTACAAAAAGAAAAAAAGTGAAATTGTCACCTATTTTACAAACGTTTGCAAAAATAATGTGTTAAAATTAAAAAAAAACTCAAATAACGTTAAAGTTTACAGAATTTTACTTTAACACAAATAATCTAAAATCGAAGCACAAAGCTCATAAAATTAACAAAAACCCAATACATGACAAAAACTCCTCATAAATTAGGGGTTTTTACCAAATGCATAGTCCAAAAGTAAAAATATACAAAAAATATTTCCAATCAAAAATAGCAGTATTTTATTTTTTATTTATTTATTTTTTTTTTTTTTTCAATAATAAAAAATAATTTAAAAGCCTCCAATACCTACACAAAAAATTTACTTTGGCTTAAATCTGATCATATGCTCTTTTACATCGTCCACCTAATTTAACCCCATTTTCGACCAAAAAATATTTAAAAAAATTTTGTCAATTGCAGCAAAATCATTTTTTTATTCAAAGTTCGATATCATAAAGCGGTATATATATATATATATATATATATATATATATATATATATATATATATATATATATATATATATATATATATATATATATATATATATATATATATATATATATATATATATATATATATATATATATATATATATATATATATATATATATATATATATATATATATATATATATATATATATATATTTTTTTTTTTAAATTTTATTGTTTAAAAGAAAAACAATTTGGGACGTAAAATCAAATTTTAGAATTAGTTTACATCTGTTTCAATTTGGTAAAAAATATGGCCATCAAGCGACCTACAAAGCTTTCACACGCGTCAGACTAAAGAGATTCTGATTTGGTCTCATTTACAACGAAACACTTTCATGGGATGATCAACACATTGGTATTTTTTTAAGCAAACCTTTCTCTTTAAAATGCACAATCGATTAAGATCCGGAGATTTTGGTACATATTGTGCGAGCAATCTCTCGGTTAAGCCATTCTTGTTTAACGGGTATTGAGCATGGTTGCCAATGAACCTTGTATAACCTAACATAAAAACTAAAATTTTTAAAGATATTGAATTTATATAAAATTTTTTCAACATTTTATTTCTAACGAAAATTTTGTCAAAATTTTATTTCTATAGAAAATTTTGTCAAAATTTTATTTTTATAGAAAATTTTGTCAAAATTTTATTTCCATAGAAAATTTTATTTCTATAAAAAATTTCGTCCAAATTTTATTTCTACAGAAAATTTTGTCATAGTTTTATTTCTATAGAAAATTTTGTCATAATTTTATTTCTGTAGAAAAATTTGTCTTAATTGAAATAAAATTTTGATAAATAAAATTAAAATTGTCAAAATTTTATTTTTATAGAAAATTTTATAAAATCTATTGAAAAATTTGTCAACATTTTATTTCTATAGAAAATTTTTTCAAAATTTTACTTCTATAGAAAATTTTGTCAAATTTTCATTTTTATAGAAATTTATGCCAAAAGCTTATTTCTATATATAATTTTGTCAAAATTTGCTGCAAGTAGAGGATGCTGATGAGGAATGTGGTATTTCCGAAACGTGCGTCCATCCAACCATCTTGCAGTCTATAGGGCTTTGCCCAAATAAATTTGACAAACATTCTTTTCCTCTGTTGGTTAAGCTAAACTCGTTTAGTCAATGTATGGTTTTAAGCTGCAATAAAAACACAACAACAAAATTTTATTTTCATAGAAATTTTTGCCAAAATTTTATTTCGATAGCAAAATTTTGTCCAAATTTTATTTGTATAGAAAATTTTATCAACATTTTATTTCTATCGAAATTTTGTCAAAATTTTTATTTCCATAGAAAATTTTGTCAAAATTTTATTTCTATAGAAAATTTCGTCCAAATTTTAATTCTATAGAAAATTTCGTCAAATTTTTATTTCTATAGAAATTTTTGCCAAAATTTTATTTTTTGTCAACAGTTTATTTATATAGAAAATTTTGTCAAAATTGTATTTCATTCGTGTTCTGTTTTTTATTGTTGGTTTGTACTTCAATCATATTTGTTGTTTTAATCTCAGCTTTAAAACCATTGTGTTGACAAAAGTACAAGAGTAGCTTAACCAACAGAGGAAAATAATGTTTGCCAAATTTATTTGGGTGTGGTTCACTTTGTGTTCAGCGAACTGCCTGAATTTGTTCTGACAATTGGTTGATAGTTTTGCTGCAAGCAGAGGACCCATCAGCATCCTCTGTTTGCAGCAAAACTGTGGTAGTTCCGAAATTTTGTCAAAATTTCTTGCGGGTGGCTATAGACTAAAGCAGTTTTGTGGGAACGGCGTTACCGATGAATAGAAGGGGAAGCAATTGGATTAATTATGACCCAGGGACGGGTACGTAACAAATTTTATTTTTATAGAAAATTTTGTCAAAATTCTATTTCTATAGAAAAATTTGTTTAAATTTTATTTCTATAGAAAATATTGTCATAATTATAATTTATCGAAAATTTGTCAAAATTTTATTTCTATAGACAAAATTGTCAAAATTTTATGTCTATAGAATTTTTTTTTTTTCAAAATTTTATGTGTATAGAAAATTTTGTCAAAATTGTATTTCTATGGAAAATTTTGTCAAATGTTTATTTGTATAGAAAAATTTGTCATGATTTTATTTCTATCGGACATTTTGTCAAAATTTTATTTGTATAGAAAATTTTCTATAGAATTTGTCTAAATGGAAATAAAATTTAGATAAATACAATTAAAATTAAAATTATCAAAATTTTACTTTTATAGAAAATTTTATAAATTTTATTTCTATTGAAAATTTTGTCAAAATTTTATTTCTATAGAAAATTTTGTCAAAATGTTATTTCTATAGAATTTGTCTAAATTGAAATAAAATTTAGATAAATAAAATTAAAACTAAAATTATCAAAATTTTATTTTTATAGAAAATTTTATAAAATTTTATTTCTATTGAAAATTTTGTCAACATTTTATTTCTATAGAAAATTTTGTCAAAATGTTATTTCTATAGAATTTGTCTAAATTGAAATAAAATTTAGATAAATACAATTAAAATTGTCAAAATTTTATTTTTATAGACAATTTTATAAAATTTTATTTCTAAAGAAAATTTTGTCAAAATTTTATTTCTATAGAAAATTTAGTCAAATTTTTATGGAAATTTTTGTCAAAATTTTATTCTTTGTCAAAAGTTTATTTCTATATATAATTTTGTCAAAATTTTGTTTCTATGGAAATTTTGTCAAAATTTTATTTACATTGAAATTTTTGCCAAAATTTTATTTCAATAGCAAAACTTTGTCAAAATTTTATTTGTATAGAAAATGTTGTCATAATTTTATTTCTAGAGAACATTTTGTCAAAATTTTATTTATATAGAAAATTTTGTCAAAATTTTATTTCTAAATAAAATTCAAGTAACTCTTAAGTGGAGAAGAATATTTGCAAAATCTACCAAAACGTCAAGAATTCTACCAATCTATCAAACAGTAAAAAGTCCACCAGTTTTGGTAGAATTCTACAAACTGTGACAACCGTGGTGTTTAGATGTTCATGGTCAGCAGCTGAAATGTTTATATGTCCAGTCATTCAATATTTTTTTTTTTTTACCTTAAGGGCGATATATGGGTATTGCCTCTATATATATCGATTTTCCAATTTGACTTCTTTGGGTGAAATTGAGAATCTAGAAGTATTTGAGATGCACAAATAAATGTTCCGAATATGGTGTGTATTGGCATATGTTTTGCTAAAGCCCCCATATAAAGCGATCTCCCGATTTGACTTCAATGAAAAGTTAGTGAGAAGTTCACCATGTGTGGTATCACAATGGACTGTATATGTTAGTTTAATTGAACCTAAAACAGTTTGATAGGAAATTCATTATAATAATGAAATAGTTCTTTGTATTTACAATTTTTTTTTCAGTTCATCACTTATTGAACATCGAAAAAGGTTAAGTATACGATATCGTTCCCCAATTTTAGTATTTGTAAAAGTACTTCTTCAGCAATTTCCCTTGTAGAACTTCGACCACTTTCCATTACATCACCCAGCCATTAAGTAATCCAAAAGACCGTTTTATTTATAGCTAACTTGGAATTTCACAAATGCATAGTGCCATTTAAACTTATTCAAATGACCAGCAAAGTAAAAAAGCAATAATAGAATAATTACGTTTTTCTTCATTCAGGCAATTCCAGATAATAGTTTTTGTCGAGAGAACCTTGCCACCTTATACTAGGAGGGTTAAAAGTTTCTGCGAAAAGTGTGAAAAACATTAAACATAGTTTTATTTTCATGAACTTTAGTAATGACATTTGAAAAATGTTGCACCAGGGTGGCGTATGAATGACATTTTTGAAATTGAAATAACGTAGCCGACACATAGTCCAAGAAACTCTGGCTATTAAGGCGACAGTCATACCAGAGAAATAATTCATAATAAATATTTTGGAAATATAGAATGGAACCTTAAAGAAAATTGTCTTAACACAAACGAAAACCGAATATTGTGTCTATTACAAAAGGAACCAAAATTGAAAATTAAAATATCATATGACGTAATATACCGACACTATAAGGGCTTGTAAAACAAACTTCAAAATAAAAGACATATTACATTCTGGAAGAGAAACAAGTAAGAAAAGTCTAAAGTCGGGCGGTGCCGACTATATTATACCCTTCACCACTTTGTAAGTCCACATTTTCGATACCATATCAAATCCGTCCAATGTGTTGGATGCTATATGAATCCATACACATATATTCTGTATATCTGAGCAGATCTGTACAGATCTGTACAGAGTTCTGCAATACTTATAGATTTTACACTTAAGGTGGAACACAATGTTAGTAAAAAAAAATAGGGGAAACATTTAAATATGAACCAATTTTGAGGCAACTTCGCAAAATTTTATTTATGATTTATCGGTCGATAGATGTGTAATAGAGTAATAGGAAAATTTGAGTCATTTTGATAAGTTTTCGACTTAGCAGTGGCGATTTGATAAGGAAAATGTAGGTATTTCGGCCAGTTTTCCCTAAATAGGAAAAACAAATATATGGAATCTATATCGAAATCTGAACCGATTGCAATCAAATTTCACATGCATAGTGACTATGTTGAATCTACTCCCTGTGCAAAATTTCACGTAAATCGGATAACAACTTTGACCTCTGTGGTCATATGACGGAAAAACGGGCGAAATATATATATGGGAGCTATATCAAAATCTGAACCGATTTCAACCAAAATAAACACGCATATGCAGAACCTTAATTCTACTGCCTGTGCAAAGTTTCAAGTTCAATTCTACTCCCTCTGCAAAATTTCACGTAAATCAGAGTAGCACTTTTGCCTCTGTGGGCTTATTAGACCAAATCGGGCGAATGATATATATGGGAGCTATATCTAAATCTGAACCGACTTCAACTAAATTTTGCACAATTAACGATACTATAAAACGTACTCCTTGTGCAGAATTTCAAGCAACTCAGGGCAAAATTCTGGCTTTTGAGGCCATATAAATCCAAATCGGACGAAAGATATATATGGGAGCTATATCTAAATCGGAACCGATTTTGACCAAATTAAGCACACTAAACGATACTTTTAAACGTACTTCTTGTGCAAAATTTTAAGCAAATCAGGGCAAAACTCTGGCTTTTGGGGCCATATAAGTCCAAATCGGTCGAAAGATATATATGGGAGCTATATATAAATCTGAACCGATTTCAACTAAATGTGGCACCATTAACGATACTATTAAACATACTACTTGTAAAAAATTTAATCAAATCGGGGCAAAACTCTGGCTTTTGAAGTCATATAAGTCAAAATCGGACGAAAGATATATAGGGGAGCTATATCTAAATCTGAAGCGATTTCAACTAAATTTGGCACAATTAAACGTACTCGTTGTGCAAAATTTGAAGCAAATCAGGGCAAAACTCTGGCTTTTGGGGCCATATAAGTCCAAATCAGACGAAAGATATATATGGGAGCTATATATAAATCTGAACCGATTTAGCTGATATTTGGCAGTTTTTACGGGACTGACAAAACATTCAGATGTACAAAATTTGAAGAACGACGGTTCATAAATACGTGAATTATGATCAAATCGGTGATAACTATATATGGCAGCTATATCTAAATCTGAACCGATTTTTTCCAAAATAGTGATTGACTTCTACCCGAAGAAAGACGTTATGTCAAATTTGAGGACGATCGGACTTAAACTGCGACCTGTACTTTGTGCACAAAATTACATATACAGACAGACGGACGGACAGACAGACAGACAGACAGACAGACGTACATCGCTAAATCGACTCAGAATTTAATTCTAAGCCGATCGGTATACTAAAAGATGGGTCTATGACAATTATTTCTTGGCGTTACATACAAATGCACAAACTTATTATACCCTGTACCACAGTAGTGATGAAGGGTATAAAAACTACAAATGATAGAAATGGGAAATTGTGAGGGGACCAGGAACTGTATATCGAGAATATATTAGAAAAATTCTATCTTATCTTAAAATCCCAGCTTATGTTGGAGGGTATAAAAAAACTTTTTCTCAACTTTTCAATTTATACCTTCCATATTATTAACAGGCGTAAAAAAACAAGTGAGTAAAGTAGAATGTCGGCCGGAACCGACTATATCATACCCTAAACCATCCCTATTGAATTATTAAAAATAAGCATTTGTGGGGTATCATTGCAAGAGGTTTTTTCCTTATTTAAGAAAGTGAAACCTTGTAAAAATTTTACATTTGCATTTACATGTACAATTCTACAAGTTTAAGTTTAAGAAACTATTGAAAAAATAACCAAAAATAACCACCAAGATGGGCAAGAAAGAAGAATTGAAATCTTCACCTTTTGAAAATATTAGCAAAATTTTATTTTTTTATATTTTTTATTGAAAAACTAACAACAATTATCATTTAGGTAAACATAGAACCTTACAAAACTCATCGAGAAATATGCCACCAGTACTACAACAATGTACTTAATAGTCTAACTGAACCCAAAACAAGTATATACAGCAGTAAGTTCGGCCGGGCCGAATCTTAAATACCCACCACCATGAATCAAATATAGAAGATACTTTGAAAATTCCATGGGGGTTTGATGATAGTACGCTTCCCGAAGATAAATGTAAAGATTCTTCCTATGAATCTTCCTAGATCAGATTCTGAATTTATAAGAACCATTTTTTGTTTGAGTTTTAGAGAAATCGAAAACATATTTTGTAAGTGTGCAAGAAAATGATGAAATAACGCCTTGATTTGAAATCTAAAATCTGTACATTTGTACCCCAATTATTTAAATGATTACGAAATGTAAAATCTGGAAATTTTACATTCAGTTTCAGGCAATTTTCATGATAAATGCACGTTCTGTTCCCCCAAGATCTAAAATCGGTCTATATGGACCGACGAAAACTAAATTATATACACTTTTTTGTCGATCTAAAATGCCAGTATATTTTCAATTTGTGGCAAATCTGATAAAAAATACATTTTCTAGAAACTGTAGGAGTGAAATGGGTTGATCGGTCTAATGTGGGCTATGTCAAAAACATGGAGGGATACACACAATCTTCAGCACATTTAATTGTAGTTCTAGAATCTAAATCCCAAATCGAAGGGCGGGTTTATAAGGGGGCTATATCAAAAATTGTACCGATACACAATATATAAAGGGTGGTTCAAATTTCAAGGGCCGATGTTGATTTCGAATAAAACACAAACTATTTAGGAAATTGTTGTAATTTTATTTTTTTATGATATATTGGTATTACTCAATTAGGTATGGAACAAAATGGGCGCCGCGACCTCGGTGGCACACCTTCATCCGATGGTCCAAATTTTCGATGACGCTGAGGCATAATGGAGGTTCTATGCCGTTAATGTACCGAATTATCTCATCCCTTAGCTCTTGAATTGTTGCTGGCTTATCGACGTACACCTTTTCTTTCAAATAACCCCAAAGAAGAAAGTCCAACAGTGTCAAATCACATGATCTTGGCGGCCAATTGACATTGCCATTACGTGAGATAACACGGCCATTGAATTTGTTGCGTAAAAGAGCCATTGCTTCGTTAGCTGTGTGGCAAGTGGCACCGTCCTGCTGAAACCACATATCGTCCACATCCATATCTTCCAATTCGGGCCATAAAAAGTTCGTTATCATCTCACGATAGTGAACACCATTCACAGTAACTGCCTGACCGGCCTAATTTTGAAAAAAATACGGCCCAATGATGCCAACAGACCATAAACCGCACAAACAGTCACTCTTTGTGGGTGCATTGGTTTTTCGACAGTCACTCTTGGATTCTCATTCGCCCAAATGCGGCAATTCTGTTTATTGACGAATCCACTGAGGTGAAAATGTGCCTCATCACTGAAGATGATTTTCTTCGAAAATTGATCATCCACTGTTGCCGTTTCCTGGAACCATTTAACACATTGTTGGATTGTGTATCTCTCCATGGTTCAAATTGAGTAAGTCTGAAATAGAGAAATGTCAAATAAAATTCGGAAAAAAATTTGGCGTTTAGGTGTGGTTCACATTCAACATCGGCCCTAACAATTTAACCACCCTTTACTAACATCACGTACCAAATTTCAACCGAATCGGACGAATTTTGCTCTTCCAAGGGGCTCCGGAGGTCAAATCTGGGGATCGGTTTATATGGGGGCTATATATAATTATGGACCGATTTCGACCAATTTTTGCATGGGTGTTTGAGACCATATATTAACACCACGTACCAAATATCAACTGAATCAGATAAATTTTGGTCTTCCAAGAGGCTCCGGAGGTCAAATCTGGTGATCGGTTTATATGGGGGCTACATATAATTATGCACCGATGTGGACCAATTTTCATTAGAGACCATATACTAACACCATGTATCAAATTTCAGCCGGATCGGATGAAATTTGCTTCTCTTAGAAGCTCTGCAAGCCAAATCGGGGGATCGGTTTATATGAGGGCTATATTTAAATATTGACCGATGTGGACCAATTTTTGCATGGTTATTAGACACCATATACTAACACCATGTACGAAATTTCAGCCGGATCGGATGAAATTTGCTTCTCTTAGAGGGTCTGCAAGCCAAATTTGGGGTCCGTTTATATGGGTGCTATACGTAAAAGTGGACCGATATGGCCCATTTGTAATACCATCCGACCTACATCAATAACAACTACTTGTGCCAAGTTTCAAGTCGATAGCTTGTTTCGTTCGGAAGTTAGCGTGATTTCAACAGATGGACGGACATGCTCAGATCGACTCAGAATTTCACCACGACCCAGAATATATACTTTATGGGGTCTTACAGCAATATTTCGATGTGTTAGAAACGGAATGACAAAGCTAATATACCCCCATCCTATGGTGGAGGATATAAAAAAATGCATCTAACTTGATTTCGTAGAATTCGGTCAACATTTTAAGACGTAAGAATTTTTTTTCTGGTTGTATCTTAAAAGATACTGAATGCGTGGCATAAAAGTAGAAAAGAAATAAAAAGGCACTGGTTTAGAAGTTGAACCAAAATATTTGGGCTTTATTTAATCAATTATTGTTCGTCAAACAATATTTACCTTCGTAGAAGCGAGAGAGTCTCAAAAGTGAATGTCAAAAAGCTTGGATGTCGAAAGGCGGGGGTTGATGACATTTGACGTTAGAAAATGTCCTTATTTTCGTACCGAAAAGCAGAAAAAGTATAGACAAATTCTAACGGCGGGATTACACTTGAAAATGATTATATGATTTAACAAAAGCTAAGAAAACGGCATTTGAACTTAAACATTGCCGCCCGCCTTGCAACATCCTGCCATGTTGCAAAATTTAAAGTAATATTAATTATATGTTCAATTTAAATAATGAAAGTATACAGAATGTACATTTCAGTTAATAAAAAAAGGAGCATTTTATTTTAGTTCAATTCTGTTTTTTCTTGTTATGGTTTCCAATTCATGTTTCATTTTTTTCAAAAACAAATTCATATTTACAAATGTGCTCGTCAAGCACGCGATCGTAAATGGACTCGTTAAGCCCGATCGATTTTTAAATTTCAAATAAATTTGACTCGGAAGAGCCGGGTGTCGAGGACTCGTTAAGTCGGAAGACAATGGAAGATTGTCTTACACCCAATTATATGTTGCATGGACCCGAAATAACCCACCCAAACATTGTGAGTTGGGCCCATGGGAAACCCGGGCTAGAATATGTTTGTGGCCTCATTATTTTGTGGTAGACCTCTGGACCAAGGACAATCGCTACATGTGAAGCTTGATAAAAATGCGGGTCAGCTAACTGTAGCCCGGCAAAGTGATCCTTTAGGGCAGGATTCACGGACTCCGAAGGAGAAGTTATGTGGGTCAAATCCACAATTCTTGCCGATACCCCTAATCGTTGCGATGGGTCATGTGATGATGCGACTGAGACCTGACAGAACACTTCTGGACCCACTGCTACAGGACTTAGCCGAAGTTCCTCGGCCAATGACCGACAAATTAGACTAAGACCTGCGCAAGGGTCCAAAAGCGCCCGGACAGGAACTCGCCGATCATTCAACTCTAGCTGAATGACCATTGTCGGCCCGAGCGTAGCAACGGGCTGAATCGCCATTACGGGTCGGGGAGCTGATGAAGTTGACGGCTGATAAGATCGGACAGAAGGGTCAGACGTAATATGCGGACGAATAGAGGATCTACCAGGTTTTGGAGGAACTCCGGATTTTTGTCTGGGAGCAGACTTTGTAGCAGGGCGGGACCGATCAGCGCTATTCTTTGCATGATTATGCAGCATGGTGTGATGGTCACCGTTACAGTGCTTACACCTGTGTAGACTGGGACAGTCACGAACAAAGTGTGTGGCGTCAAGGCAATTACCACAACATTTATGAAGCGCTACGGTACGCAGCCTTCGTTCAATGCGCATCGCCCTGAACTCTTTGCAATCACGTAAGTGATGCTTTGCCTTGCATATGACACATTCTCTTCTGCCACGTTGAATATTCGAACCCTGGTTCTTTCGAACTGGTGCCGAAAGGGGTGGCGAAGCCACAGATAATTCTCCTGGAGGAACTCCAGGAGCCGTCGTCAACGGATTTTTATTGGTGGAAAGGTCGGCCAGAGTGGCAGGATCAGCAGTCGTGCTGATGGTGGATACATCGGCCAGAGGTGCGATGGTTGGATCGATTTCCCGTTCCTCATCAGACATGGGGACGTCGTCCTCAAAATCAGGAAGGGTAGAGGCCATCTTTGCTATGTTTTCCATCTATGAAAATATAGAAAGATTTCGATGACGGAACGGAAAATCAAATTAACAAAATGGTCAGAATGACAAGAAACCGTAGGTCGCCTTACAACTTTCCGTCCTATAGCGATTCGAAACGCGGCCATCAAACCTAAGATTTTCACGCTAGCAAAATCCAGTGAGGACGCGAGTACAACGCAAAATGAACTTATTTTACCTCCGTAAGAGGCACAAGTTTAACTACGGGACGCCGTATAACGCCATTTTCGGTTTTAACATCCGCGACGCGGACTCGACCGTCAGTACCCGGATGAATATCAACAATACGACCTAACTTCCACGAAGTGGGGGGTAATTGCTCATGTCGAATGACAACTAAATCGTCCTTCTGCATATCCCGTTGAGGAAATTGCCATTTGTAGCGTTTATGCAAGCTCTTCAGATACTCGTCTTTCCACCGTAAACAGAACTGTTGAGTTAGAGCTTTCATCTTTCTGTATCTGTTAACAATATGCAAAGGCGACTCATCAATAACGGGCTCCGGAGGAGCGAGGATCGACGATCCAACCAAGAAATGACCTGGCGTGAGAGCCACTATATCATGCGGACTATCATTCACCGGACAAAGTGGACGAGAATTAAGGCAGGCCTCAATTCTAGCCAGAATGGTAGAAAGTTCTTCAAACGTGTATTTGAAGCCATTGGCGTGCTTTCGAAAATGAAGCTTAAAGCTCTTTACTGCGGCCTCCCAGAGACCGCCCATATGTGGAGCTCCCGCCGGAATGAATTGCCAAGACAACTGTTGATACAAATGTGCGGAGCACAACTTATCGCGGCTCTCGCGCAGCACAACCTTGAAATCCCGCTCAATTTCCCTAGATGCTCCAACGAAGTTGGTGCCGTTGTCGGAAAATATTGTTCCGGGACAACCACGGCGGGAGACAAATCGATAAAAAGCCGCCAAAAAGGATGTCGTCGACAAATCAGATGTAGCCTCTAAATGAATAGCTTTCGTAGAAAAGCAGACAAATACGCAAACATAACCTTTGGTTACCTTACAAGCGCGACCTGTAAAGGATTTGACCTCAAATGGGCCCGCGAAGTCCACACCAGTAGTGGCAAAAGGTCTAGAAAGTGTAGTACGCTCTGGTGGAAGCGCGGCCATAATCTGGGAGCAAGACCGCTTCCTGTCCAAAAAACAGCGCTTACAACCATTTATGGTCTTTCGTATCAAAGAAGTCAGGCGGGGAACCCAGTACTCAATCCTCAAAATGCGTAGCATCAATTGATTCCCCCCATGTATGGATATCAAATGGACGTACCTGGCCAAAAGAGCAGCAAACCGACTATTGTAGGGTACAATAATCGGATGACGCTCTGAATATGCCAGTGTAGGGGAACGTGCCAAGCGCCCGTTGAGCCTAAGCACGCCTGATTCATCCAAGAATGGATTAAGTGGCAACAAAGAACTTTTCGGACCAATAGGTTCCTTGCGTAACAAGGAAGCGTATTCCTCCGCATAATAAGCCTTTTGAGCCAGTATAGCCAGACGTCGTCTCACGTTTTTAAGCTCCAAGCTCGTCAAAGCCGTGCTGCGATAAACGTGGTGACCCCTATGGGCAGGATGGGTCCTATGTAAAAATCGAAAGACATAAGACAGAACTCGTAAAGCCCTGTCCAAGGACGAAAATCTCTCTAACACATCCTCATAATTCGAAAAAAATGTGGTATGAACCTTGACAGCGCGCAACTCAACATCTGTATCAAGGGGGACGGAGTCCCGAATATCCCACTGAGACCGATCCTGGCGTAGCCAGTGTGGCCCATGCCACCAAAGTCGGGATCCAGCCAATTCCGAGGGGGTAACCCCCCGGCTACCCAAGTCAGCGGGATTTTCCTCAGAGCGTACATGACGCCAATTCTCACCACCTGTAATATCCTGAATCTTGCTGACACGATTGGCAACAAACGTAGTCCACGTAGATGGAGGTTTGCCGAGCCAGGAAAGGACGATCGTCGAATCCGTCCAACAAAATATTCCCTGAAGTTGTATATCAATCTCGTCGAGGATACTCTTTAGCAATTCGGAGGCCAAAACTGCTCCACACAACTCTAATCGGGGCAGAGACACAGACTTAAGCGGTGCGACTCTGGTCTTACAAGAAAGCAGATGAGTGCATATATCACCATTCGGAGTCAAAATACGAATGTATACCACCCCCGCGTATGCCTTCTCTGAGGCATCAGAAAAAACATGCAATTCTGCGCCACAATCAGGCGAATAGTTAACCCAACGCGGTATTTGAATCGAATTAACGTCGCGGTAACATTCGACAAACCTTCGCCATTCCCGTTCTGTCGTAGACAGAAGCGCATCATCCCAACCAATCTTGTCAGACCAGATCTGCTGCATTATCACCTTGGCAGTAACTATGATAGGGCCTAACCAACCTAGTGGATCAAACAGTTTCGCAATGGCAGATAAAGTATCGCGTTTCGTAAACCGAGACTTGTCCGGGAGCGGACTCATGTCAAAGTAGAATACGTCCAGCTGGGCGTTCCATCTTATACCAAGAGGCTTAGAACTGCTAGCTTCTACAAACGTGAGAAGCTCAGCATCAATCAAATGGCCCGTAGGGAGGCCCTCGAGAATGGTACGATCATTCGCAGTCCACTTTCGCAGCTCAAACTTGGCAGAAGATAGAGCGGCAATTAGCTGATCCCTAGACCTAATCGCAGTATGCAAATCATGGTAGCCCGTCAATACGTCGTCAACGTACATGCACCTCCGTAGGATGTGCGCAGCAAGAGGAAAGTCATTCTCCGTGTCGTCCGCCAATTGCAACAGTGTCCGTATGGCTAGAAATGGAGCACAATTTACTCCAAATGTTACAGTTTGTAACTCATAGTCCTGGATAATGTTTTGCGGAGAATCCCGAAATAGTATTCTCTGCAGACAGGTCTGAGACGGGTCAACTCGGATTTGGCGATACATCTGTGTGATGTCGCAATTGTACACGAATTTGTACAACCTCCATCTCAAAATGAGGAGGACCAAGTCAGTTTGTAGAGTCGGACCGACATGTAAAATGTCATTCAGGCTATTGCCGGTAGACGTCTTATTCGAGGCGTTGAAAACCACTCGAAGCTTAGTCGTCCTTTTGTCGGGGTTAATCACGGGGTGATGAGGTAGATAACAAACTGGGGCGTCTGTTGGCGTAGCCGAAACTGGCCTCATATGACCCAAATGTAAATATTCTCGTATGACGTCGTCATATACCGTCTTAATTTGTGGTTTTCGCAAGAGGGATGCCTCATTTCGAAGAAATTGTCTTAAGCAACCCGTCCTTGAATTTCCTAAATCGATTTGTCCACAGAAATCAGTTTTGAGCGGAAGTGTAACAATGTATCTTCCCTCAGAATCCCGTCTAGTCGTTCTCTTGTAATTGTCCTCGCAAAACTTATCTGATGCAGATAAGAGAGGGCGTCGGGGAATCTCCTCAAGTTCCCAAAATCGGAGAAGTGTCTCGTCAAGACCGTTTTCCTCGTGGAGGTCCACTGCAGTCGTGAAGACTGAAATATTCGAGGAAGGGATAGGACCCGTGACAACCCAGCCGAAGACTGTGTTTTGTGCTAGTAATGATCCCAAAATATTCGTTCGCGTACCCTCCAACACAATTTTCGGATAAAGATCCGCGCCCAAAAGCAGGTCAACAGGACGACAAACAAATAAATTGGGGTCAGCCAAACGTAGATTTGGCATACTAGACACAATGTCACGATCTAGAGAAAAGGATGGCAGGTTGCCGGAAATGTTCGGAAGAACATACGCTGTAGTCTCCAGTAGGAGCGACTCATCTAGTGGGGTACCAATGCAAAGTGAACAAAGTTCTCTCGACGTGATCGAAACACTTTGATTCACACCAGAAATTGTAGCCGAAGTCGAAGACGTACTCAGTCCAAGTCGGTTCCGCAATCCTTCCGTAATAAAGGATGATTCCGAAGCGGGATCTATTAAGGCCCTAGCAGGATACGTGATACCCTGGTGAACGATATTCACCATTGCAGTTCCTAATAATACATTTCCAGTACGCGAAGTGTGGAATACCTGTCTACTGGACGTCCCTGACACAATGCCTGTCGATGTAGAAGGTTCATTGGCATCCACTGGCACCGGTACGGGATTCCGTGAAACTGGTGCGGGAACGATAGGAGCAGTCCCGGGACCAGTCGATGTTTCCCTATGCAAAAGAGTGTGGTGTCTTCTACCACATTTACCGCAATCATATGCGCTGGGGCAATTAGCTGCAATATGTCTGCGGGACAGACAATTCATGCAGCACTGATGGCTCCTAATAATATTCATCCTCTCACGAACTGAAAGATTATGAAACCTAGAACACGTTCTGAGGTGATGATGTCGTCGACAGAGAACGCATAATCTGTCAGGAGAGGATTGGGAGGAAGGAGGCGTACTTGATGGGGAACGAGTCGTTTTCGCATTCGTGAAATGCGAGCGAATTCTTTTGTTGGCCGGAGGCCTGGCGTCAATGCCGCGGATATCGCGAAGACATGTCAATGTCTGGATTCTTTCCGTGAGAAAGAAGTCCAAATCTGACCAAGAAGACAAAGCAGACTTGTCCTTAATACTCTGCTCCCAAAGTGTAACAGTACATTTCGGCAACCTCTGAAGGCATAAAAAGACGAGGATGGGATCCCAATCGTCAGTGGCCACATCGTAGATGGACATTGTCGAAATGCATGTCGAGATACCACGTTGTAGTTTCTTCAGTCCTGAACTGGTCTCAGACTCCAAGACTGGCAAATCAAATAATAATTTGAGTTGGTGGTTCACCAAGAGGCGGGTATTATCATAAGTACCCTTTAGCGCCTTCCACGCAAGAGCGAAGCTTCTATGCGTGAGCGGAAATTTCGAAACCACATCGCGAGCTTCACCACTGGTTTTCTTGAGTAAATGACACAATTTTTCAATATCGCTAAGTCGGCTATTGTTAATGTATACCGCTGTGAAGAAATCTCTAAATGTCGGCCAATTGAGAAAATCGCCGTCAAAAACATCTATATCACAAGGCGGCAGATTGAGACTGTGGGAGGAACTATTGTCTCCCCTAGAGCTAACGGAAGAACTGTGTGAGTCATCGGACCTATGAGAAACATTCAAAAGTAATGTTTGGTCCTCCAACCGAGACGATTTAGCAGAATGCTTAGATGGTGCACGTAGTTCCTCCAATTTACGTTGAATCGACTCCATGACATTCAGATAACAATTATAAGCCACGTCATATTTGCTGTCAGCAGCGGCGACTGCCTCGGTTGCGTTGCTCTGTGTGGACACAAAGTCAAGACATTCGTCGAATAAGCTCTTAACTTTTTCCCACAAAGACTTAGCCCCGGAACCATGACATTCTAGTCTATAGGCGGTTAAATCATCGTCTCGCAAACTGTGAAACTTCGTTTCAAATCGGACTACTGCGTCAGTTGCTCTTGTGAAAGCAGTCAGTGGTGTAGTAGTCATTATGACCAAGTACTGTCAAAATTAAAGGGCGAAAAAATTGACACGTGATGTCCAAAACTATCGGAAAGAGTATAAATCGATCCAAAAAGCTACTTCGATTTGTCGTCGAACAAATGAAAACGCAGTTATTCCTCTCAGTGTATGCGAAAGTTGTATCGTCAACACACAATATTTTTCGCAGTGTACCGAAAGTACTAAAAATGTGAGTAAGGTAACGTGATTACCACAACAACACAAAAAATGAGATCAGAAAATTTCTCACAGTGTACGGAGTACAACCAATTTTTTACAGTGTATCGTCGATACACCAATTTCCTCACAGTGTATTGGAAATACCAGCTAAAATTAGCTCTGCAAGGTAAATTATAAGTATTTTAACTTTTTGTAAAAATTGGCGAAAAATTTCTCCAAGTGTATGAAAACACGTAAAGTTTCTTCCAGTGTATCGTAAATACAAGAAACCCTTTTTCGCGTGGCGAAATATATGCAAAATCTTTATTTGGAAAATATTACAATATTTTCCCAGTGTACCCTGTGTTCCAAAAGATTTTTGCAAGTGTATCGTGAATACAAAAAATATTTTCAGTGTATCGTAGAATACAAAGAATAATTTTTGCGTGGCGAATTATCGAAAAAATTGAAAACTTTATATATTACGAGAGAGTTTCTCTCAGTGTATATATTATCCAAAATTTCTCCCAGTGTACGTAGATACACAAAATTGGTGCAAGTGTATCGTGAATATCACTTGCCAAATGGAAAAATTACAAGACAATGAAAAGTCGTGAACTATAAATTGTAAAATGTCAACTTGACCGATTGTAGGGTGCACGGACTGTAAGATGCACACTACGAAACAGTAAGGTCCAACAACAACAATAATATATAAATAAAAAAGTTTCGTGGAAACTCAAATATGTCAGTATTACGATAATATAATATATAATAAATACTGTTATTTTATTGTTTGTATCGACCGACCGTAGGGTACACTACCACGTAACACGAACGATAATAGTAAACGACCGATATCCGTAGGAATCAACAATAAATACTTTTCTCAATTGAACCTGCAAAAAATTATTTTTATAATTTCGCGCCGTAAGCGACCCACGCTAATAAACCAACGTGTATGCAGTTCGAACGTATGTTGGATGTAACACCTGTGTGCGTACGTGTGTATAGCAAGTTGAACGGCAACTGTATAACACTTTACTATTGATGCCTATTGGCAAACCAATGCTTACAACCAATGCAATTGTTTTTGTTTTTTCTATGCAGATCGAAGATCAAAAAACCAAAAGAAAAACACAACAATGTATACGCAAACAAATGACAAAATACAGCGAAAATTAAATGCAACTTTGACGTTGAATATTTGGATGAAAACAAAGTGGAATTAAACGCACTTTTCAACACTTTAATGAGAATGTAACCGGGTATTAAAGACCGACGGATAATTTAATTTTTTCTCGTAGAGATTTAATGTACAACCGATATAAAATACGAGTTGTAAAGCGACCGTAGGCGAGTGTTTATTTCTGTTTTTATTTATATTCACACCGAAGGATATGCTCACTTTTTAATTATCACTGAAAGTACATACCTTGGTTGTTGATAATATAATTATATTTATGTGCAATAAATTGAAAATGCCTCGTAGAGGATGGTGATCGTCGATCGTTTGTTGTTGTTGTTGATTGGCGTAGCCTTTGCCTTCGAAGAAGAAATAAAAAACACCGAATTAATACTTTCCAATAATTATTCGGCTCGAATGGACCAATGAATGCGTGGCATAAAAGTAGAAAAGAAATAAAAAGGCACTGGTTTAGAAGTTGAACCAAAATATTTGGGCTTTATTTAATCAATTATTGTTCGTCAAACAATATTTACCTTCGTAGAAGCGAGAGAGTCTCAAAAGTGAATGTCAAAAAGCTTGGATGTCGAAAGGCGGGGGTTGATGACATTTGACGTTAGAAAATGTCCTTATTTTCGTACCGAAAAGCAGAAAAAGTATAGACAAATTCTAACGGCGGGATTACACTTGAAAATGATTATATGATTTAACAAAAGCTAAGAAAACGGCATTTGAACTTAAACAGATACAGTGCGCATTTAAGGGTTAAAATAAACTGACACTGGAATTATCCTGTCTGCTGTCAGACGAGAGGTATAGAAATAATACCCACCTAAAATTGGTTGCAAACCTTATTGGATTCATTTATACTAAACTTTTCCCTATCATTTATTCCTACAGTTTCGAAAACCTCTTAAAACTCAATTCAGTAGTAACAAAAAAAAATCATTCTAGGTTTTTTTCATCTAATTTTCGATAATAAATCAGCAACTAACTTCACCACTTCAAACATATCATCGTTCATTAAATTCATCATAAATAACTTTATTAGCAATAAATTGTCAACACATTGCCTATGGAAGTTAATAGCTTCTATAAAACTAGAAAAATAAAACAACAACAACAACTAAATCACAGAAAAACTAAACTAAAGTTACAAGGACAAGTTTTTTTTGTGATGGGCCCAGTGTAGAAAAAAAAACAAACTTTTTGCTGTAGTTGTCAATCAATAAAATTACTGTTAATCGTAAAATAGTTATTCGTCCTCAGTCTCCCCATGGGTTACGTTTCCCATTTCCTTTCACTACCCAATCGAAAATTTGCCATTGATTTTTCTCGAAAAGTTACTGATTACTTTAGTCACTGCCAAAAACAAAAAGAAAAACAAAACACAAATGGCTACAACAATGTTGATGTTAAATTTTACGACAAAAATTGTTCAAACAGTTTGTTAACGATGATAAATATTTACGATATAGTAAACGAAAATTTAAATCATAACATTTTATGGATTGCTCCCAATTGTTTTGGTCTTCATAGAAACGTAGCCATAAAGTAATTATTATCGATTTCAGAGGCATTACACACAGAGCCTAAGGAAATAAGAACACATTAGAAGTTGTCAAAGATTTAGTGATTTAATGTTGTTGTTTAATTTTAGGCTTTAAGTTTGAATTAAAGAGTAATGCTTAACTTCAATTTATAAAAAAAAAATAATAAATATTGCAGAATTAAAAATATTTCGCCCACCAATATGGACGAATTCAATCGGAAAGAAAATAAGTCGCCAAGGCGCTCAAGAAATCAAATATGGGGATTTGGCCCTTTAAGGCTATATTGAATTAACCCTTTCACAACCGATGTCCACTTAGAAGGCCATTCGAAAAAGACACCAAATTCTATTTTCCCACTTAGTTTCGATTTATTTCTCGATGTTATTGAAAAGTAGAGACTTTAATATAAATAAGCTATAAATATTTGCCATATTGGTGAGCACGAAAATACTTATTTATAAACATCTTTAACAATAAACGAAAAATATGAAAATTTGAGACAATTTTTCTACTGTATGTCTCTAGTAAATGGACATCTATACAAAAACTATAGCTGATACTTTTTCGGCTTCTTTTTTGTATTTTTGTATTTATAGGCCAAATTGCGCTTCTTTTTATACGGCCAGTTGGCCACAATTCAAGAATCAAATTTTCAGAACAAGTTCATATAGCTCTTGAAGTAATTGAGGTAGGTTCTCAAAATGACAATTTTTGTTTTACATGCTATTAGTACTAGTAAAAACAGTTGAAAATTTTAAATTTTTAACATTAGTTTTATTTCGGTAGTGAAAGGGTTAATTTAAATTCTTAATCTTACTGTGTGCATAGTAAGATCAAGAATTTAAATCTCAATAGATTTGAGTGAAATTTCAAATCTTAAGGGAATCGAAATAAACACAAATACACACAGCCGTAAGTGAAACAAATATAATAGCTTCCTCTGAAACCCCCTCGTCGTAGCGGGTTAATTGGAAATATAAAAGAAATTTCGGATATATTTTAAAAAAGCATTTCCGCAATTTGAACGACCCCAAGAAGTGAAATTGGGAATCGGTACGTATGGAGAGTTTTCAAAAATAAGGATGAAAAAAAAATTCAACACACACTATACATCGAATAAAAATAAGGTGTCTAGAAGACCAAGAAGCCAATCGCAAGATTGGACTACACGGGTCTATACTGAAACATGGACCGATTTAAAATCCTATTATCAATATCCATTTTCAGGACCCTCTGCTAAAAATTGCAGCTTCTAGATACACCAGAAATCAATTATGGTCTATATGGGGTCTATACCAAAACATGGACCGATACAAGTCATATTAAATACACCTATTTAGGGATCTAAAATATCTCTAAATATCTATTTTAAGCAAAATAGGATAAAAATTGCTTTTGTTATTTTTTATACCCACCACCATGGGATGGGGGGTATATTAACTTTGTCATTCCGTTTGTAACACATCGAAATATTGCTCTAAGACCCCATAAAGTATATATATTCTGGGTCGTGGTGAAATTCTGAGTCGATCTGAGCATGTCCGTCCGTCCGTCCGTCCGTCCGTCCGTCCGTCCGTCTGTTGAAATCACGCTAACTTCCGAACGAAACAAGCTATCGACTTGAAACTTGGCACAAGTAATTGTTATTGATGTAGGTCGGATGGTATTGCAAATGGGCCATATCGGTACACTTTTACTTATAGCCCCCATATAAACGGACCCCAAAATTTGGCTTGCGAGGCCTCTAAGAGAAACAAATTTCATCCGATCCGGCTGAAATTTGGTACATGGTGTCAGTATATGGTCTCTAGCAACCATGCAAAAACTGGTCCACATCGGTCCATAATTATATATAGCCCCCATATAAACCGATCCCCCGATTTGGCTTACGAGGCCCCTAAGAGAAGCAAATTTCATCCGATCCGGCTGAAATTTGGTACATAGTGTCAGTATATGGTCTCTAACAACCATGCAAAAACTGGTCCACATCGGTCCATAATTATATATAGCCCCCATATAAACCGATCCCCCGATTTGGCTTGCGAGGCCTCTAAGAGAAGCAAATTTCATCCGATCCGGCTGAAATTTGGTACATGGTGTTAGTATATGGTCTCTAACAACCATGCAAAAATTGGTCGACATCGGTCCATAATTATATATAGCCCCCCATATAAACCGATCCCCCGATTTGGCTTGCGAGGCCTCTAAGAGAAGCAAATTTCATCCGATCCGGCTGAAATTTGGTACATGGTGTTAGTATATGGTCTCTAGCAACCATGCAAAAATTGGTCCACATCGGTCCATAATTATATATAGCCCCCATATAAACCGATCCCCCGAATTGGCTTGCGAGGCCTCTAAGAGAAGCAAATTTCATCCGATCCGGCTGAAATTTGGTACGTAATGTTAGTATATGGTCCCTAACAACCATGCAAAAATTAGTCCACATCGGTTCATAATTATATATAGCCCCCATATAAACCGATCACCAGATTTGACCTCCGGAACCTCTTGGAAGACCAAAATTCATCTGATTCAGTTGAAATTTGGTACGTGGTGTTAATATATGGCCTCAAACTCCCATGCAAAAATTGGTCGATATCGGTCCATAATTATATATAGGCCCCAAATAAACCGATCCCCAGATTTGACCTCCAGAGAAGAGCAAAATTCCTCCCATTCGGTTGGAATTTGGTACGTGATGTTAGAATATGGTATCCAACAACCATGCAGGAATTGGTTCCTATCAGTCCATAATTATACATAGCTCCCATATAAATCGATCCCCAGATTTGACCTCCGATCTGCTTGAAATTTGGTACGTGGTAGTAGTATATGATATTTAACAACCATGCCAAAAGTGGTCCATATCCCGAGATTTGGTTTTGGAACCTCTTGGAGGAGCGAATTTCATCCGAGAGAGTTGAAATTTGGTACATTGTGCTAGTATATGGTCGTTAACAACCATGCCTAACTAGGTCCATATCGGTCTATAGTTATATATGGCCCTCAGATAAATCGATTCCCAATCACACAAAAATTGGTCAATATCAAGTTCATAATTGTATATAGCCCCCATATAAGCGATCCCCATATTTCAATTCTGGCTCTCTACGTACAAAAAGTCCGTATCGATTCGTAATTATTTGTAGACTTAACTATACATAACTTTTTTGTCTAATATATACCATGTATGGACTAAATCACAATTTAGAAAACGATGTTAAGAAGTTTTAAAATACCACAACCCAAGTAATTCGATTGTCGATGATAGTCTTTCGTAGAAGTTTCTACGCAATCCATGGTGGTGGGTACATAAGATTCGGCCTGGCCGAACTTGCGGCCGTATATACTTGTTTGTTTTTTTTTTTTTTGTTTTTTGCTGTTTCCAAATCTCGCCCGATAATGAGTATAGGTTAGTATTAGTTCGAGTTTAGCCGCTAAAACAATCATTTTTTCATTAAAGTGAAAACTAAATCATTAAAAAAGGCATAAAATTATACATATTTTATTATAACTTCATGGGGAATAGCCCAATGCAAATTTTCACAAAATTTGTATTCCTTAAAGTGGATTAACTAAGAAAAGTAATCGTGAAAAAAGGTAATTTTAGCGGCTAAACTCGAACTTAATACCCACATTATGGGACAAATTTTAGAACGATAGTTCTATTGTTGAATGCTTAATTACAACAGACAGGATGACGGACATGGTTAACGCATTAGAATTCCTCCCTGACCGAGACGTAGAAATGTTCTATGTTAGGTTATGTTAGGTGGCAGCCCGATGTATAAGGCTCACTTAGGCTATTCAGTCCATTGTGATACCACATTGGTGAACTTCTCTCTTATCACTGAGTGCTGCCCGATTCCATGTTAAGCTCAATGACAAGGGACCTCCTTTTTATAGCCGAGTCCGAACGGCGTTCCACATTACAGTGAAACCACTTAGAGAAGCTTAGAAACCCTCAGAAATGTCACCAGCATTACTGAGGGATAATCCACCGCTGAAAAACTTTTTGGTGTTCGGTCGAAGCAGGAATCGAACCCACGCTCTTGTGTATGCAAGGCGGCCATGCTAACCATTGCACCACTGTGGCGCCCAATGTTTTACGTTGTTTTAGTGGTTGTCCTATCACTTGTCTTAGAATTTGTCGGCGTGGTTCCATAACAATCACATAAGAAATTTCAACCGGATCGGATAAAAGTTGCTCTTCCAAGAGGATTAGCAATAAAAATCTGGTGGAACTACACATAAATAAGGACCGACATGGTCCAAGTCTGGCATGGTTGTTACTTACAACGCTTAGCAAATTTCAATCGGCTCGGATGAAATTTGGTCCTGCGAGAGGATCCGCAAACCAAATATGAAAAAGTGAAAGTTATAAAAAATTGAATTTAACCCTTTCACTACCGAAATAAACCTAATGTTAAAAACTTTAATTTTTCTTCTGTTTTTACTAATACTAACAACATGTAAGACAACAAATATATACTGTAGTAAGTTCGGCCGGGCCGAATCTTAAATACCACCACCATAATAGTTTCTTTTGAAATTTTTAGGGGGTTTGATGATATATATTTTCCCAAGCAGATCAGTTCAACCAGTACGCTTCCCACAGATAAATGTAAAGATTTTACCTATGAAGACTAGATCAGATTCGGAATTTATAAGAAATATTTTTTGTTTGAGTTTTAGAGGAATCATAAACATCATGCAAGAAAATGATGAAATAACGCCTTGATTTGAAATCTAAAATTTGTCAATCTTCATCCCAATTATTTAAGTGACAACTAGAAGTAAAAATTTTGCATTCAGTTTCAAGCAATATACCTTCAGATTTCTAATTTCGGACAAATTGGATAAAAACTACGCATTCTATAAGCCCAAGAAGTAAAATCGGAAGGTCGGTCTATATGGGGACTATACCAAAACATGAACCGATACTCACCATTTTTGGCAAACCTCTTTATGGTCCCAAAATAACTCTAGATTTCCAATTTCAGGCAAATTGGATAAAACTTCGATTTTTATAAGCCCAAGACCCCAAATCGGGAGATCGGTTTATATGGAGACCATACCAAAACATGAACCGATACTCAACATTTTTGGCACACCTCTTAATGGTTCTAAAATACTTCTAGATTTCCAATTTCAGGTAAATTGAATAAAAACTGCGGATTCTAGAAGGCCAAGAAAATAAAATCGGGAGATCGTTCTATATGGGGGCTATACCAAAACATGGGCCGATGCTCACCATTTTTGGCACGCCTCTTTATGATTCGAAAATACCTCTAGATTTCCAATTTCAGGCAAATTTGATAAAAAAAAAAAACTACGGTTTCTATAAGTCCTAGACCCCAAATCGGGAGGTCGGTTTATATGGAGACTATATCAACACCTGGACCGAAATAGCCCATCTTCGAACTTGATCTGCCTGAAGATAAAAGACGAGTTTTTGCAAAATTTCAGCACGATTGCTTCATTATTGAAGGCTGTAGCGTGATTACAACAGACAGCCAGCCAGACAGACGGACATGGTTATATCGTCCTAGAATTTCTCCCTGATCAAGAATATATATATATATATATATATATATATATATATATATATATATATATATATATATATATATATATATATATATATATATATATATATATATATATATATATATATATATATATATATATATATATACTTTATATAGTCGGAAATCAATATTTCGATAGGTTACAAACGGAATGACAAACTTATTATAGCCCCGTCACCATACTATGGTGGTGGGTATAAAAAGGGATTTATAAATAATTTAATTCAAAGAACTTCCTGCGTATTTAAAATAAAAAAACATCTTTGGAGAACATTTTTGGAAGTGTTTTTAAAGTTGTGCCTTTAGAACAACTTCCAAATTTTTTCCTGGGTAATAGAATTAGATACATACATTTTGACGCCATACAATAAAGTCGTTTTGTCACAAAACCAATTTAACCAATGCAAACAAGCTAATCCCCTCCAAAATTTTTTGCTTTAATGAAGATATTATTTAATTTTGGTTTAAAAATCTGTATTCTAAATTAATAACAATTTATTTGCAAATGAATAAAATCACAAACAAATTGGATATGGTAGCGTATTAGCAACGTCAGCAATGGATGGAGACATTACCCATTCGCCACAATCCAGAAAAACTCCTATTATCAGGTATGACTACAAGTATGCTGTGCCAAATTAGGTAACAACTTCTTTGGACATATATCAGCAGTAATACCTTTACACGGGCATGACATTGGAGGAAAGTGCTTCGGTGCAAGCACACCAGCAGTCGATAAATAATTACTTCGTCGCAAGCATACCAGCTCTTCAAAAATAATAACATTAAAATAAATATACTCAAAAAGAGAGAGCGTGTTATTGTTCTCATATCTATTTATAGATTTTATTCTCTCTTATAAGTTAGTTTCGTATTCTCGGTCTTTTTCTCCCTATGGTAAAAATTTGTACAATGACGCCAGGAGAAATCGAACTAGGATCTGTTGTTTTGTAATCCAACCCACTATACCCTACTCCACGGCATGGATTTATTCAATGTTGTAATTTTGTATACATTATGTATTATACAACTTAAGAAAATAAGGGTATATTTTATTGGCATTGTCAATTAATATGTTGAATTCTTTCTTAAATGCAAATTGGCATTACTTTTCGCTACTATTAATGGTGCCCACAATTGCTGTATAGGATATTTTATCAAAAAAAAAAAATAAATAAATAAAAAAAAAATAGAAAAAAAGCAAATTTTTAAGAAAAAAATAATTTAAAACAAGTTAGTAAAGTCTAAAGTCGGGCGGGGCCGACTATATGTTATTATACCCTTCACCACTATGTAGACCAAAATTTTTGATACCATCTCAACTATGGGAGCTATATAAAGCTATATAGCTCCCATATATAAATATTTAAATCAGAACCGATTTGGAGAAACATTTTTAAACTTCTACAAAATATCTATACTTTTAGATTAAATTTTTATCGGCTAATGCCCTCAAATGAAATACATATATATGGGAGCTATATCTAAATCTGATCCGATTTCAACCAAATTTGGCACGCATAGCTACAATGCTAATTCTACTCCCTGTGCAAAAATTCAACTAAATCGGAGTAAAAAGATTGGCCACTGTGGGCATATGCGTGTAAATCGGGCGAACGATATATACGGGAGCTATATCTAAATCTGAACCGATTTCAATAAAATTTGGCACACTTAACTATAGTACTAATTGTTCTTCTTGTACAACATTTTAAGCAAATTAGGGTAACACTCTGGCTTCTGGGGCCATATAAGTCCATATCGACCGAAAGATATATATGCGAGCTATATCTAAATCTGAACCGATTTCTTCCGAAATCAATAGGATTCTATTCTGGGCCAAAACACATACTTGTTGCAAATTTGAAGTCGATTGGACTAAAACTGCGACATAGACTTTGATCAAAAAATGTGTTCACAGACAGACGGACATGGCTATATCGACTCAGGAGCCCACCCTGAGCATTTTTGCCAAAGACACCATGTGTCTATCTCATCTCCTTCTGGGTGTTGCAAACATATGCAATAACTTATAATACCCTGTTCCACAGTGTAACGCAGGGTATACAAATAGCTTGCGATTAATTTAAGTAAGATCGGTTAATAAATAAGGGCATTATGGGCAAAAATAACGTTATTAGGGAAAATTTTTGAAATTTGGGCGATACATATGGACGCTATATCAAAATCTGAAACGATTTCGATGATTCTGTGCACATATTGTTCGTACTACAGAAGATTTACCTAACTTTGAGTAAGATCAGTTAATAAATAAGGGGTTTATGACTAAATATGGGCAATTCGAACGATACATATATATTGGAGCTATATCTAAATCTGAAACGATTTCGACGAAATTTTGCACAATTGAAGGATTACGTTCTGCCAAATTTGAAGCCGATCGGTTAATAAAGGAGAACAATCTGGCCTCATGTATCGAAATCGGGCGATACATATATATGAGAGCTATATGTATTTGTTGTTGGAATCCTACCAACAACAAATACATGGAGAGACGGACCGTACACCAAGGAGGTGATTCTCAGGGGGCGATTCTCGATCGGTATATATTTTATGGGGTCTACAATCATTAAATCAGAGTAGGCACATTTTTTGGCAGATCAAAGTTATTATACCCCGACCATTATGTGGTTTAGGGTACTGTAACGACAGGTTTTCCCTTGTATGCTGGGGTATACTCGCGGGGGGCAGGATTCGTCACAGAAAATTTGTACTCGCAAGACCCGAGTAGATAAAATAACGTTGATTTTCGATTCGATTATTCTTTATTGAGGAGTTCAGTAGAATTCGCTTACAATAAAATTTTTGTTAGCTGTAGATGATAGGTTGGCGATGGCTGCATCGCTGACGTGATCTGGGGCAGTGCTGCGTCCAACGGCGGTTTTCTCTGCTAGGCGGCCGTGAACGTCGTGTCAGGGTAGCTGGCTGAGTTGCGGCGAGTGGTCTGAGATCGATTCGGCTTCAGGCTCGGGGTTCAGGTGGTTTGTGGGGCCTCCGTCTGTCGTTAGTGTCGAGTAAACGGATCTTGTCGTCTAAGCGTGGTGTACGAGGGCGTCCGTCTAACTAGCGGGGCGAAGGTAACTCTTGCTTGCCTACTGGAGTGGTTCCCCGTCGGGTATACGGAGTGTCGGTGTACGAATGAACAAAAACGTAGGGTGCACGGCGAGCCGGTAAACGAAGGGAAAACGTAGGGTGCACGGCGAGGCGGTGTATGAAATGAAAGACGTTATGAAGCCTACCGGAACGTATCCATGTAGGGTGCGCGGCGATTCGGTTTAAATGCAAAATGTACGTTGCCTACTGAGGCGTATCCCCGTAGGGTGTATGGCGATTCTGTGCGAAAAACTAAAATAAGATGACGTCTACCGGAGCGTATCGGCATAGGGTGCACGGCGAGTCGGTGTAGAAATGGGAAAATTAGGATGCCAACCGGAGCGTATCCGTGTAGGGTGCACGACAAGTCGGGGTATAAATGCAAAGAGTTATATTGCCTACCGGAGCGGATCCATGTAGGGTGCGCGGTGGGTCGGTCAAGCGTGTTCACACTGTCACAAGTTCACTCTATGGTCACTGTCACGAATGTTTAGTGTTCATTCTACTCACCTCTACTCGACCTTGGCAATGCTCCTTGTTAACTCCACAGACTCACTTGCCGATGTTACTCGGTTTAATTTTCTCCACTGACTGTCCCCCTTTCATAGTTTCACAATCCGTTTACATCAGGCTGCTCACTTGTTTGCTTGCATTGTCCCTTGTTGTGTGTTGTTGGATGTTTTGATGCAATGTTGTAAACAACTTCGACTCGCCAGCATAGTTGTTTGTGTCCTGCAACGGTATGTTGTTTTGATCAACGCTTGTAGTGAGAAACAACTTTGGGTCGCTGTTTTGTTTGTTGCTATGTCGTTTTGCTGTTCACTTGCATTGAAAATAATAGATCAGCTTACTGTGTACATTGTTGCTACAAACAAACGGTATGTTGTTTTGATACATTTCGAATGTTGTAAACAACTACGAGGGTCGGTGCGGGAGTTCAGGAAAAACATACGAGGGTCTTAAGCAAAGTTTAAGTTCATTATATATATATTTCGGCATAAGTCGGCTATCATGCAAAACCTTTTTTCGGAAGCTTCAAGTGTGGTTCATTGTTGGGTTTAATGAACTGCCTGAATTTATTCCGATAATTGGTTGATAGTTTTGCTGCAAGTAGAGGATGCTGATGAGGGATGTGGTAATCCCGAAACGTGCGTCCATCCAATCATCTTGCAGTCTATAGGGCTCTGCCCAAATAAATTTGACAAACATTATTTTCCTCTGTTGGTTAAGCTGCACTTGTAGTTTAGTCAATGCATGATTTTAAGCTGAAATCAAAAAACAATTTAATGTGAATAATAATAATAAACAAGAATTCAGGTAATGAGGTAATAATAATACTGTACGTGTGGCCAGAACGACTTCTGGTCCTCACAGTACAATTAATTACATTTTAAACATTTTTAACATAATCTCAAAAATTTAGTAAAATTTAGTTCATCTTTCCCATAATATAATATACTTTCTTTTTTGTGTAGTTCGATTTACTTTTTCGATTCCCTCTTTGGTACATAATATAACAATCACTATGATCTTGGCAGTTCTGCTTTAAGTGTTAAGTTCATTCATTGAAACCCAGTGTCCGGGTCTGTTGTTAAATCACTGAGACTTCCAAGCACTATTACGTCTTCAATTGAATCTTTGAAGGTCCACAGTTCAGAAGTTGAAGTCTACAGTGCAATCATTGAAAACTCCAGGTCTTTTGTTCAATCTTTAGGCCTCGGTTTGAAATTCAATCGTAGACGGATCATCAAAGTAGTTTGCAAGAGTAAACTTTCCATAAAGCTACTGTCATTTAGACACTACTACTGCATCCGAGATCACTTCCGCATCCTTCACGCCTAGAAAAATAAGCAAGGATGGAATACAAACAGCGAATATTTTAACACAGCGAATACCAGTATACCATAATAATGAAAGACTTTGGACCAAAATTGTATACAAAAATTTTATAACTTAACCGTGTTAGGCATTAAACACATGTCGAACGTTCTAACATGCATAGCAACCATTTTTGAAAGCATTAAAAATGGCATTCATCTGGTGAAACAAAAATCCTATTTCGACTTTGCTCCTAGTTCAACAAGAATGCATGGAAGCCCAAATTTTTCTACTGTGTTTTTCCCACTGATTCTCGTGAAAGCTTTCCAAATCCGATTATTGTTTTAAGAAGCCAAAAAGAGGACGAAACAATGGTAAAAGCTGTTGTGTAGTCCTCGTATGACAGTAACAAAATTTTAACTTGAAAGAACAAAAGAGAATTTTTGTGACCTACAATGCTAAGAGGCTTTAAACGTTCGCTTTTAAATGAATATAAGGAAACATGGATATTTCCTGCAGAGAATTTCAGTAAAGTACAAGCACATATAAATAATATTCTCACAAATACTGTGTAATTTAGTTGTAATGTGATATTTATTTTTCTGTTCATTATGAAGACATCATTAAGGAAAACTACTCAAATTAGTGTTACATTAGAAAAGTTAAATCAGTGAAAAGTAAAAGTAAAGGAATTTTATCAATTTTATATATAAATTCATCAGATTTACACACTCAAAAAAAAAAAAATAAAAAGTTGACTTGAACTTGCAAATGTTGATCTTTACTAAATGATTTTGGTATTGATATTTTGAAGGATCAAAGCAACTTTAAATCTAGATTCTATAAAATTCAGATTAGAATACAAACCCCATTTTAGCAAATGTTTATATTTTCTTATATTCCCAGCAATAAAATTGGAAGTTCTTCTCAAGGTACAACTTTAAAATAACTTCCAAAAATGCTGTTGCAAAGATCTTCTTTATTTTAACTGAAGTTTATTTGAGTCAATTTCTTTATAACTCGCTTTTTCCATATTTTTAATGGGAAATTTATTTTTTTTTTTGTGTTTCACATAGGTTAAAAACAGTTTAAGAATTAATAAAATGCTAAAAATCATAAAAATGCGATAAAAAATGCTAAATCGGTTGTAGAAAAATTTTGAATTTTTGAAAATATTTGATCACAAAGGTTCCAGACAAGAGTTATAATGCATTAAAAATCATAAAAAAAATTTTAAAAATTATTTATTTGTCAAAATATCACAAAATATCTTAATTCACATCCCAAAACACTGAATTCGCCTCACACCTTAAGAAGTGATGCAAATACAGTGCAGCGGCTGTTGAAATGGTGGTCATCCGTCCTATGACAAGCCCATGTTAAATTCATCGCTTCTGCGTCAATTTGGCACCACTTCCGGATCCAAAAAGAACATTTTCACTACCTTTTTGGAGACGCTTTTTTTGCTGGGTTATTACACAAAAAGCTTGTCAATCACATCGAAATATCGATTAATCTCAGATCACTCTCCGTTTCGTCCCGACATCAACAAGTTTTTCAGCAGCGGATTAATCCCGTCTCAGTAGTGCTAGTGACATTTGTGAGTATTTCACAAAAAAAAACTCATTCAGTCACGAAATTAATTGATCCAATTAATTGTTTAATTGAAATATCTTCAATCATAAAAGTTAATGATCATCCACTTTTTTAAAATTATTTGATTTCATTTCAAATTTCATTTAATCTTTTAATTGAATAAATTAAAAATTAAATTAATGTTGGTTGCAAAACTCAATTAATCTCTTAATTAAAAACGTAACTACTTGATTAAAAAATTATTGTTTGTCCATTACTTTTTTAACTGACTTAGTGTTCCGAGTTTGATTAAAAAGTTATTTCTATCAATTAATTTTTTTTTTTAAGAATTTAAAAATGTTCAATCATTGACTTAATTAACATAATATTTCTACCCCGATTAAAAAGTTAATTATGTCAATTACTTTATTAATTGAAAATTGTTTCAACTTCAACTGGAAATATTTTGGTGATATTTGTTTCTGTGTTCAAAGACTCTCCAAGTGGTTCCACCGCAATGTGAAACGCCATTCGGACTCGGCTTTTAACAGGAATCGGGCATCAATCACTGTGATACCACAATGGACTGAATAGTCTAAGTGAGCCTGAAATAGCGGGATGCCCCTTTCCTAACTCATCCTGATTTCCCGATCTTCTAGCTTCTAGACATGAGAATTTTTATACGATTTACCTGAGATTAGAAATCTAGAGATATTTTAGAACCATAAGTTAGTATACCGAAGATGGTGTATATCGGCCCATGCTTTGGTATTGTCACAATATAGCTGATCTGCCGATTTGATTTCTTGAGTTTTGTGGACAATGAACTTTTTGTCTGACTTCCTAGAAATCTACACGGACGAAAAATGCTGTTTTTCATATGTTTGGGTGTAAAAATTGTATGTTTGGAATTAAAATTTTTTAACACAATATTTTTGAGTGCAAGCATATAATGTTCATAAACTAGCATAACATGTTTGGGACATATATGTTAATATGTTAGAACATATTATGTTTGGGACATAAAATGTTTGTAAATACAATATTCTTAGATGCAAACATATATTAATGTGGAAATAGCCTATAAACATATATGTGTTTAAAAAGAGAGACCTAGAGAGTATGCTGCAAGTAAAATAATGGAAGTAACCAATTGGCGCTTTAACAATATATCCACACAAAGAAAATTTCATGAAAATTTTTTACTACCAGTGTATGCCCTTAGGTGAAACATAATATGTTTGAACAATACAAACAATACTTTGTTTGGACCAATTCTGAAAATATATATGCTTGAAGCAAAATGTGTTTGGGTTATATGTTACAGAAGCGATTTTTTGGAGGGTGTAGACACCGAAATTTTTATTGGATTTGTCTGAAATTCAAAATCTAAAGGTATGTTTGGTCCATCATAAATATGGTGTGAATCGGTCCATGTTTCGATAAAGCCCCTTCATAGACCAATCTCCCGACTTCTTGAGGGCATGAAAGCCGATCCGCAGCGAAGTCGTTATAACACTTGGTGATGGATGTTTAAAATTCGGCACGGCCGATTTTATTGGTGTATATGTTGATATACTTGGATTCACTTTCTCTAAAGAGGGTTTAATTATAAATGAGAAATCAGTATCTTCTTGTCATACAATGAATTGGTTCTACATAAACTTAAATAGCATTGCCTCTATCCTTTAGCCCCAATATTAAATTTTGTTAGTTATTTTCAATAATTTTCTATGTTTACCCAAAATGATATCATACTCATCGTCGTCTGCTCAAGTTTCCCCCAAAATCCCTAAAACAATCACACCGAATGACGCGCTTGTAATGGTGATGATGTGTTACATTTTATTTGGTGTTTTTTTTTTTTTTTTTTTGTTATTTCAAATACTATTTTGTTTTATTTCCTTTTTTGCCCGATTATATTTACCCTTCAAATACCAAAACTTAGTTTTGAAATGAACACCATCGTCCCACTCACGCACACAAAGACATCTTACGAATTTCGCATACAAAAACAATAGCATAACATAAAATTATTTTCGAAGTTGCGTATGCTACAATAGTGCTAGCGAGAGAGAGTAAGAGGAAGAGATAGAGGGTGCCGGAATGAATCGCGTGGAGGTTAACCCCAAGGTCAATTCAAGGATGACGTAAAATTTGCGTTGTTCGCCAACAACTTGCAGTTTTTTTACATCCTACATTGGTTCATTGTTCGTAATTATTGAACATCGTGAATGACAACTGCATTTGCTGTATAGCAAAATTCATTTTTACTTACTCACTTATACCCAAAGACACACACACACACACTAACACATAGTGGGGTGTCTGTCTAGCGAAGAAGGATGCAATGGCATTCTGTAACAAGTAGAAATTATCTCATATTTAGTTGAATATTTCGGAAGAATTTTTATTTAAATATTTGTTATTTTTCATTTTAATAAGAAGAGTGAAACAAACAAAATTATTAAAAAAAATTTTCAACTGTCGAAAAGTTTTGAACGCTGAAGCACTGTATAGAACGTAGTAAATGGCATAACCCTTTGAGGATCGTTAGGTTATGTTAGGTATGGTAGCAGCCCGATATTTTAGGCTCGCTTTGTCTATTCAATTCTTTGCGATACACCTATTTTATGTAAATGTAAATGACAAGGTACATCCTTAATAAACAGAAAAAAAATTGTTTGATTCAATTACGAAAATAATTAATCCAATTAATTATACCCACCACAATAGAATGGTGATGATATAAATAAATATCGATTTCTGAATACATATAGTATATAGTATATATTCTTGATCAGGGCGAAATTCTAAGATACTATAACGATGTCCGTATGTCTGTCTGGTGTAATCACGCTATGGAAGCTATCGTGCTGAAATTTGCCTGTCCACACAAGAAAAATTTTCAGGAGAATTTTTCCAATTAATAGTATCAATTAATTTTTTAATTTGATCAAATAATTTTGTAATTAATTTCGTGAATGAAGACAAATATATTTTTTTTGTGAGTACAGGCAGGTCAAGTTCAAAGATGGGTTTGATATAGCCCCCATACAAAACGAACCCCCCCCCCCCCCCCGGATTCGGGACTTTGAGTGTCTAGACATCCCAATTTTTATCCGATTTTAATGAACTTCAAAATCTAGAGTTATTTTGGCAGCGTTAATAAGTGTGCCGAATATGTTGTGATTAGGTCCACATTTTGATATAGCACCTATATAGCCCGATCTCCTGATTATACTTCTTGGACACCGCGAATCTAGAGGTATTTTGGTATAGCCCCCATATAGACCGATCTCTCGATTTTAGTTCTTGGGCTTATAGAAACCGCAGTTTTATTCAATTTACCTGAAATTGGAAATCTAGAGGTATTGTAGGACCACAAATACGTGTGCCAAAAATTGTGGGTAGCGGTCCATGTTTTGATATGGTCCCCATATAAAACGACCTTCCAATTTGGGGTATTGGGCTTATAGAAACCGTAGTTTTTATCCAATTTGTCTGAAATTGGAAATTTATAGGTATTTTAGGACCATAAAGAGGTGTGCCGAAAATGGTGAGTATCGGTCCATATTTTGGTATAGCCCCCATATAGACCGATTTCCCGATTTATTTTCTTGGGCTTCTAGAATCCGAAGTTTTTATCCTATTTGCCTGAAATTGGAAATCTAGAGGTATTTTCGGGTCATAAAGAGGTGTGCCGAAAACGGTGAGTATCGGTCCATGTTTTAGTATAGACCCCATAAGAACCATCTCCCGATTTAACTCCTTGGGTTTCTAGAAACCATAGTTTTTATCTGATTTGCCTGAAATTGTAAATATTCTGGTATTTTAGGCTCACAAAAACGTGTATCGGATTAAGTTTTTATCGGTCCATTTGGTAATGGCTCCATATAGACCGACTTCACTTCTTGAGAGTGTAGAAGGCGCACTGATCATGAAAATTGCTTGAAACTCAATGTAAAATTTCCAGATTTTACTTCTACAGATTTAAGATTTCAAATCAAGACGTTATTTTATAATTTTCTTGCACACTTACAAGAGATGTTAATGATTCCTCTAAAACTAAAAAAAAGAAAAATGGTTCTTATAAATCCAGAATCTGATATAGTCCTCATAGTTGAAATCTTTAAATTTATCTTCGGGAAGTGTCATCAAGTCCTCAAGCCCTCCAGAAATTTCAAAGGAAACCCTAATATTTGGTTCATGGTGGTGGGTATTTAAGATTCGGCCCGGCCGAACTTACTGCTGTATATACTTGTTTTAAATACTTTTGTTTCAAGAACATAATGTGCATTTTTCACGGATAATATGGAACATTTTTGTTGCAAAAATATTGTTTTCTCGCCATATATAAAGCTTGCCGAAATCAGAGAAATATTTTCATTGCTTATTTATTGAAACTTTTTAAAAGCTCCAGAAAACCTGAACAGTCTACCATGGCTATAATCAAAAATTTAAATCCACCAACTGCTCATAGAGCGCTTCCCAGAATTAGATATATATCAGCTGTTAAAAAAAACTAGACTAAAATTCTGTAAAAGTCACCGGAATTGGACGATGGAGGATTGAAAACCTGTAATTTGGTCTATACAACGAAAATCAATAGTTTACTTTCTCAAAATTTAGCCTATATTTCATGTTTTTGACAAATTGGTAAAAATTTTAGAAAAATACATTTCAAACGAAATTTCTTCAAAACGAAATATTTTCAAAATTAAATCTTTTTCAATAACTTTTTCTATTCTTTCGACATTAAATTATTGAAATATTTCTTGCTCTGTTAAATTCGAGTATTCTAGAAAATGTACCAAAAATCTTAAAGTATTACGCATAGTTATTATTTTGCTTTTTTTGTACATACAATCACACACATGATAAATATTAGCCTAATTCAATTTGTCTCTCTCAAAATATCCATTGACATTGCCTTCCCCCAAAATTCCTGTCACCAAGTAAATATTTATTTGAAGGAACTTTCTTTTTTATAAAGAAAAAAGTTAGACAAATCTCCTGCCTTAATTCAAAGTTATTTCGACTTATCCTCAAGGATATGCCATTGACTAAACCTAATGACCTACATTCACATAGGCATTTGACACCATACACAACACTAACACTCACACCCACACCCACACGCATACCGACAGCCATAGGAAACTAATAAACTGCAAAATTACTGTTGACGCTTAGGGAGTAGTCGTTAAGTTCATCTATCCATCCATCTATTCATCCTCTACATCCAGTCAGTCAGCCAGCCAACTGTTTGATGTGAACCAATGACATGTTACATATGTCACGTTACATGTCGCTATGTCCATATTGGACGGACCATCATCTCCTTCTTCGAAGCACCATGGCAAGTCGAGTTTTTATTTTACACGAAATTCACGCTTCAATTGACATTCGTAGCCGTGGTCGTCCTCGGTGTCATTGGTACATATCCTGAAGTGCGATAACACATTTTGATGATTTCATATTTTCCCGAGTATTTTCATATGTGTCCGTAGTTATGTGGAGTCCATACAAAAACAACAACCATCATATGTTTGCTTAGGTAAGAATGTCGTTGATGAAGTGTAAGAATGCTGTAAATGTTTAACTTTACAAATACGCACCAAAGAGGCTTATACAGCTAAGGGAGGGGTTAGTGTGATAAGTTTGGGAAATTGTACCGAATTCACAGCTGAACAAGTGAACTCTATTTGTAGCGTGTATTGATGTAAAATAAGAATATTGTTCGTAAATTCGTACCGATAGCAATAATCCTTTATAATAAATCCTCACGCCGAGAATTAATGTGACTTAGTAAAAACTGCGACCCAGAAGTTAAAGAAGGACACTATTAAATCTGTTTGCGTCTACGGGACTGCAGCATAACCAGAAGGGAGAGACATCATCTAATCGTCTCCGCAAGAGTTGATTCAATATGTGATCCCAATGAACATATGGAAGTACAAGGAGTGAGGAAAAACAGTTGGTTGAGGATTTGATTGATAAGTTCGGATTTATTTCCGGTTATAAGGTCGTACCAGTACAAAGTTACGGTCATTCAAAATCATTTTGTGGATTTTTTGACGTTTTCGTCGGTAACCACCTCTTCCGGGCGTCCACTGCGTTCACCGTCCTCCGTGTTCATTTCACCACGCTTGAATTTTGCATACCAATCAATTATTGTTGATTTCCCTGGGGCAGAATCCGAAAACTCATTATCAAGCCAAGTTTTTGCTTCCACCGCATTTTTTCCCTTCAGAAAACAGTATTTTATCAAAACAGTTGCGGTGAATATTATTACGACATTTTAAGTAAAGTTATTCATCGATAATTATCGATAATTGAGATATTCTTAGGGATTTTTACAACGATAATTGGGATTTTATTAATAGGGTTCTACGTTGGTTTTTGACATGAACAAAATCAAATCAGATTTTTTTTGATATTCGTTTGGAGTAATAGAAAACCCACTTATATAACAAATGAGCAACATTCCCAAGAATGCCAAAAAGTATTTGAGTGTATATTCTGATGATTGTAATAGGGTTTTTATTTATCATTAAAATTCATGATGAAAACTGAACCTTATTTGGATATCGTCACAGTCTTAGAAAACTTTTGAGAATCTCAGCAATCTTGTGGAACTGTTTCTAGCTTTCTTTCAATTTTCCCACTTATCATGACGTATTATTGACAAATCTTTAAATTTAAATTAAGTGGAAATGTAAATTTTGGCCAAATAAATGTCGCATAGAAGAATTGAAAAAAGTAATCTTTCCAACGAAAAAAAGCCTTATAATTAAGATTCCAAAAAAGGAAACCTCAAAGTTTGCTCTAACTGGAGGGGTATCGCCCTCACCCCAGCAATATGTAAGATTTTCAATAGAATACTGCTTAATAGAATCCTGCAACCTCGACCTAGACGACCTAGAAAACAGCAAGCTGGTATTCGCCCGAACCGCTCATATGTCGACCATATTAATAGCTTGAGTATCATTGTCGAACAATGTAACGAATTTAACGCGAAGTTATATCTTACACTCATCAATTTCGAAAAAGCTTTCAACTCAATACAGAGGAATAAAGAAGAATTTACCCCAGAAGATAAACAATGTTATCAAAGCTCAGCATGACGATTCCACCATGCGAGTCTCACATTGCGGTAAAATGAGCGAACCTTTCAACACAGATAGCGATGTGAAACAGGGATATCTTTTATCATCCATACTTTTTGTGGTGATCCTGGACGAAATAATGACCAAGATTAGTGGCCAGAACTGAGGTATAGAATGGAGAATCAATCAGCCACTGGAGGACCTGGGTACGCAGAGGACCTGGTACTTCTGGCCACAAACAGAGAATGTATGTAGAACAAGATCTAAAATTTAGCGGAAACAGCGCAAGAATATGGCATAAAAATCAACACAAATATGAGCATCAAATGTAATGAGATAGCAAATTTCCTTCTTAATGAAGAATTCATGAGAAACGTCGACAGCTTCTGCTACCTACACGGACGAAAAGTACTGTTTTGCATATGTTTGGGTGTCACCATTATAAAGGGTGGTTAAAATTTCAAGGGCCGATGTTGATTTTGAATAAAACACAAACTATTTAGGAAATTATTGTAATTTTATTTTATTATGATATATTGGTATTACTCAATTATGTATGGAACAAAATATCGGCCAAATGTGCGCCGCGACCTCGGTGGCACACCTTCATCCGATGGTCCAAATTTTCGATGACGCTGAGGCATAATGGTGGTTCTATGCCGTTAATGTGCCAAATTATCTCATCCTTTAGCTCTTGAATTATTGCTGGCTTATCGACGTACACCTTTTCTTTCAAATAACCCCAAAGAAAAAAGTCCAACGGTGTCAAATCACATGATCTTGGCGGCCAATTGACATCGCCATTACGTGAGATAACACGGCCATTGAATTTGTTGCGCAAAATAGACATTGTTTCGTTAGCTGTGTGGCAAGAGGCACCGTCCTGCTGAAACCACATATCGTCCACATCCATATCTTCCAATTCGGGCCATAAAAAGTTCGATATCATCTCATGATAGTGAACTCCATTCACAGTAACTGCCTGACCAGCTTCATTTTGGAAAAAATACGGCCCGATGATGCCGCCAGCCCATAAACCGCACCAAATCGTCACTCTTTGTGGGTGCATTGGTTTTTCGACAATCACTCTTGGATTTTCATTCGCCCAAATGCGACAATTCTGTTTATTGACGAATCCACTGAGGTGAAAATGTGCCTCATCACTGAAGATGATTTTCTTCGAAAATTGATCATCCACTGTTGACATTTCTTGGAACCATTTAACACGTTGTTGGATTGTGTATCTCTCCATGGTTCAAATTGAGTAAGTCTGAAATAGAGAAATGTCAAATAAAATTCGGAAAAAAAACTTGGCGTTTAGGTGTGGTTCACATTCAAAATCGGCCTTACAATTTAACCACCCTTTATGTTTGGAACCCAAATTTTTTAACACAATATTTTTAAGTGCAAGCATACAATGTTCATTAACTAGCATAACATGTTTGGGACATATATGTTAATAACATTTACGGCCAATTTTTATGTAGCTCCGTTAGGCTTTAACTGCCAGTTAACAGAAACTAAATTGCAAATATCTTCTCTCCAGTTAACTTTAACTGAAAATTTTTCGTCAGTTAAGTTCCTAACTGGCATATGGAATATATATGCAAGATGACAGCTTCGTCCATAATACGGTTCAAAAGTGGGTTAGTTAACGGAACACTAACGGGGCTTTATGAAAATGGGGGATAATATGCTTGGATTCAAAAATATATAAATTTAGACATAGCCTATAAACATATAACATATGTGTTTAGAAAGAGAGACCTAGAAAGTATTGCAGCATACATAATGGAAGTAACCAATAAGTGCCTTAAACATATATACACAAAGAAAATTTCATTAATTTTTGTTACCAGTGTATGCCTACGGTGAAACATAAAATGTTTAAACAATATTTTTTTTGAAAATATTTTTTGAGGGTGTAAGGAGAGTGATAACAGCAGACGGTGTTAACAGCGGACGGATACAGAAAGCCATAACCGCTTACCATGAGCTCCGAAATATATGGAAATCAAATAATCGTACACCGAAAACCAAAATAAACATATATATTGCATGCGTCAAAACTGTGCTATTGTATTGGTTCGAAACCTGGCTTGTAAGCAATTGCATCAAGCAGAAACTACAGGCTTTTAGTAACAGATGTCTTCGCAATATTCTAAAAATTTGGTGGCCACATAATATCTCCAACGAGGAACTCAAAATAGCCGATCAAGACAGTATAAACACATACATTAAAAGGAGAAAGTACAACTGATTGGGGCACATCCTTCGATAGGCATATGATGAAATATGTCACAAGAGTCTAATGGAATCCTCAAGGATCAAGGAGGAGAGGCAGACCAAAGACAATTTTCAACGAGACAGGCAAATCTTTTGTCCAACTACGTTACATCGCAGCGGACAGAGACCGATGGAGATCCTATGCACACAGCCTATGTTCCTGACGGAATTTGCTGAATGTATAAAGGAAAATATTTTTTTTATTTTTATTTTCTACCAACTTTTTGTTGTTCCGAAAAAAAACCTCAATTTATTATATTAAAACTGCACCGAAAAAAGGTATGTCCAAAGATTTTGTCTTTACACAAATGATTTTGGTAAAAATTCCGAGCCAAAGAAGCCAAGAATTGAAGTGCAATTTTAAGACACAATTCTCTTTAAAAGTTTTGCTAGAATACAAGGTTTACTTTATTCGTTTTTCAGCTTTTCAGAGATTCGGTTTTGCTTCAAGTAAAAATGTCTTTAAAATAAAGTATTCAAAACAAGTAAGGAAAGTCTAAAGTCGGGCGGGGCCGACTATATTATACCCTGCACCACTTTGTGGATCTAAATTTTCGATACCATATCACATCCGTCAAATGTGTTGGGAGCTATATATAAAGGTTTGTCCCAAATACATACATTTAAATATCACTCGATCTGGAAGAATTTGATAGACTTCTACAAAATCTATAGACTCTAAATTTATGTCGGCTAATGCACTAGGGTGGAACACAATGTTAGTAAAAAATATGGGAAACTTTTAAATCTGAACCAATTTTAAGGAAACTTCGAAAAAGTTTATTTATGATTTATCGCTCGATATATATGTATTAGAAGTATAGGAAAATTAGAGTCATTTCTACAACTTTTCAACTAAGGAGTGGCGATTTTACAAGGAAAATGTTGGTATTTTGACCATTTTAGTCGAAATCAGAAAAACATATATATGGGAGAAGAAGTTCACCAATGTGGTACCACAATGGACTGAATAGTCTAAGTGAGCCTGATACATCGGGCTGCCACCTAACCTAACCTATATGGGAGCTATATCTAAATCTGAACCGATTTCAAATAAATTTGGCACGCATAGCAACAATACCTATTCTACTCCCTGTGCAAAATTTCAACTAAATCGGAGTTAAAAATTAGCCTCTGTGGTCATATGAGTGTCAATCGGACGAAAGATATATATGGGAGCTATATCTAAATCTGAACCGATTTCAACCAAATTTGGCACGCATAGCAATAATGCTAATTCTACTCCCTGTGCAAAATTTCAACTAAATCGGAGTTAAAAATTGGCCTCGCGAAAGCTATATATGGGAGCTATATCTAAATCTGAACCGATTTCAATAAAATTTGGCACACTTGACTATAGTACTAATTGTTTTTCTTGTGCAAAATTTTAATTAAATTAGGGTAAAACTCTGGCTTTTGGGGCCATATAAGTCCATATTGGGCGAAATATATATATGGGAGCTATATCTAAATCTGAACCGATTTGTTCCAAAATCAATAGGGATCTATTCTGAGCCAAAACACATACTTGTGCTAAATTTGAAGTCGATTGGACTACAACTGCGACCTAGACTTTGATTACCAAAATGTGTTCACGGACAGACGGACGTGGCTATATCGACTCAGGAGCCCACGCTGAGCATTTTTGCCAAAGACACCATGTGTCTATCTCGTCTATTAATGCAAAACAAGCATTTGTTTTGCATTAATAAAGCCAAACTAATTTCAGCCACCGTGGTGCAATGGTTAGCATGCCCGCCTTGCATACACAAGGTCGTGGGTTCGATTCCTGCTACGACCGAACACCAAAAAGTTTTTCAGCGGTGGATTATCCCACCTCAGTAATGCTGGTGACATTTCTGAGGGTTTCAAAGCTTCTCTAAGTGGTTTCACTGGAATGTGGAACGCCGTTCGGACTCGGCTATAAAAAGGAGGTCCCTTGTCATTGAGCTTAACATGGAATCGAGCAGCACTCAGTGATAAGAGAGAAGTTCACCACTGTGGTATCACAATGGACTGAATAGTCTAAGTGAGCCTAATACGTCGGGCTGCCACTTAACCTAACCTAACCTAACCTAATCTCAACTAAACTGAAACAAAATTTTCTTTCAATCTAGGATATCCAATTTTAAGTCGAATCACTTAATTATGTCGTTTTATACTGACTTCATTGAAAATTTTATCGACTTTTGGATAAGGAAAAAACTTTATAAAAAATCAAACTAAAGGAAAGTACGCCTCACCTCATCACGAGATGATGAGTTCCTGCTGTAGATCTTGTGCCGTTTATTTTCCAGAAAATCGCTTGTAGAAGATCGGAAACTGTTGACTTCTTCCAGTTAACAAAATTTTTGAAACAAAAATTCATAAAACGATTGTATAATTAAAATTACCCAATTTAATTACCCAAACAAAAACAAAAACTTTTTTTAGAACACAAATAAAATTAAGCGTCGACATTTAGATCAAATAAAGAAATCCTATAATATTTTTCTTTGTTTAAAATTGTATAAGTGTATACATCTTTGAACATATATTTTTGGTTTAATAAATTAATTCTCAATTTAACGAAATTTAAAATATAACTTATGGTTTATTTCAAGCGTGTTGCTTCCTTTGATTTTGAAAACATCTTTTACTTTGAAGTACTTGCTCTCAAGATTTCATTTTTTTGTCGTGAATATCTTTGTTCATATATCCTAAAAATGGAAATGAATGCGGATTATATTTTTATTTAAAATTTATAAACACCCTTTTATAATTTTTATGATTTACAGTTTTTTTCCTGAACATTTTTTTCCATCAAAAAAATATATGCCTACCTGTTACAACCAACCCTAAATATCCGAAATCTTCTAAAACTTCCCTCATCGAAAATGTATGTCAATATTTAGCAGACACCCGAAAACTATAACCATAACATTTGTACCCATTCCAAAGATTTTTATCGATGTCCTACGGTGCTCCCTTAGGGTAGACAATTGCAAAGGACCCCTACCCTCTACACTTTAAACTTAGCACACCATTCGCTTACGCATTCATAGACTATGAATATGAACTATTTTAAGTATTCCATATCACATCAACCAACAAATCCATACATGACCCCGTCCCCTCCCTTCCACCTTCTATTGACCTTTTGGCTCAACCTAAATTACGAGATAACCTTTGGATGTGGAGAAAAATAAAACAACGTAGGAGCTCAGACCTATCGTGGATATCATATAGAATTTTATCTCTCTATATAAATAAATTGAGGCTTATCATTTCATCCAGTATAAGGCAACCTTCAGTGGAGAGGAGATTGCAATGCTTGGCGGATTTTAAATGAACTAAACAGGGAAAGAATAACAAAGAAAGAAAACAAAATAATAACAAATTATAACATAAAGGTCGTCACCGATGTCGCTGAGGGAGAATAAAAAAAAAGGAAAAAGGCATATTTACCCACGAGCACACACATACACACACACATTAACGAATAGCCCCCGTTTCAAATAAACATAAACCCTTTTTCCGTTTCCCATTTCCTCAAATCCCCCGGTTCATTTTGTTTTCTCCTTCCGCATCTATCGATGATATTGAAAATTCCATACATTGTTATTTATATTCCGGCTGGAATATATTTCCATCTACCATATAAGCAAGTAGGCGCTTATGGGAAATATCCTTCATATCCATGTCATAGCAAAGACCTGGTGTCAATGCATATAACAAACCACGATACACTATGCTCTTAAAGCTTATGCACAGTGGTATAGCCATACTGATAATTGTGAGGTATGTATATAAATATGCTCAGCAAAATATGAAACACTAGTTCCACAGGATTGTAAAGGAGAGAGACTATGACAACTGCTTATTAAACGAATCAGCACTGATTTTAGTAGGTCATGTCCCGGTTTAGTGCAGCATGTGCTTGAAAAATTGCTAATTTCAAGCACTGATACTGATAAAATATATTGATGCGGAAATTAGCAATTCGGTATTGACAACATATGACGTAGTTTGGGATACACGCAGGTTTTCTGTATGGCATCGTTGCCAGAGATGGTCTGTAACAAACTTTTTTAGGTTAGCGACTGTCACAAAATTGTAAACGTCGTAAACGTCAAGTATGTTCCTTAAGCTGCACTCCCGCAGATCAATGAGAGCCGGAAAGAACAAGGAGCCCAGTATCTTATTTCTTCTAAAGGATAAAGCTGGATACTGGCACAGGAAGTGGTACGAGTCCTCCGTAACTTCCGGGTCCAGGCACCATCTACAGATATCATCGTCTTTCTATTCTTACCTTGTTTTTCCCAAGAGTGTTATGTCCTGTTATGATACCAATCAGTGGCCGCAATTCTTCTCTGTTCATTGACATCAAAATTTCGCAGTTCCTACGTTTCTGTTCGTCCCATATCAACTTGGTTTGCTCGCAACCATCCGAAGAAGGTTAGGTTAGGTTAAAGTGGCAGCCAGATTAAGATTCAGGCTCACTTAGACTATTCAGTCCATTGTGATACCACATTAACTAAAAGTACCTATTACATATGGGCACTTCTAGTTTTAACCGCCGAACCTTCTTGATTATTTTTCTTTGTTGAACCAATCAGATTGTTCCAAAAACATTAGCAGACTGCTTAAGTTAACGTTTTCCAGATCCGCCAGTAATCTGAAGCTATATGCTCCTAAAAGTTGCTTGCGCTTTACACAAAATGCAGGACACTCACACAAGAGGTGTTTAATTGATTCCTTTTCCTCCGCATCATGACAGCTCATACAATAGTTATTATACTTCGCGCCTATAGTTTTTGCAAATTCGCCTATCAGGCAGCGACCCGTTATAGCATATATCAGGAGTGATATCTGACGTCTCGAGAACAACCATCCGAAGAAACCCAGCGACTTCACTACAATAGATTCCGCTGCCCGTTCCTTCCTCCATGTTTGAACCGTCCGTATACATGTTCAGGATTCCGAAGGGTATCCTCCTGTCTTCCCACTCCTCTATACTTGGTATAATGTATGTCGGATTGTTTGATAAACATGCTCCGTGGCCATATGGTCCGTCTCTCTATACTGCCCGGGCAGAATCTCAGTATGCCTACAGGCTGTCCTCTGTGTTCAAGTTCTTAAGTCAAGTGTCAGAAGGGTCAGTTCCGCCGTATTCCTTACGTGTAAATCGAGTGGGATAACTCCCATCAGTACCTCCAAAACGGCAGTGGCTGTGGTCCTAATCAGAGAATGAAGCCGCCGAGTCGCGCCGCTGATTTCAGGCGCCGCCGACCATTTTTTGCCAGTCGGCGCCGCCGCCGAATATTGTAGTATTTTTGCCAAAATGTTGAACCTTCCATCCATGATCAATCAATTTCAACTTGCTATAATATTTTTGCAAATATTTAGCTCAGAAAATTTTAACTAGATGTAAATTTGATTGTAAGATTGGTTGTACAACTAATCTCATTACCATTCGAATAACTTCAAATTGATTTTATAATGGATGATAGTGCGCTGCCGAATGGACAAATTTATATCGACTTAGCCGTCAAGCCGCCGCCGCCAGAGGTAAAACTTTAGTGTCAGCCGCCGCCGACAAAAATGGGTCGGCTTCATTCTCTGGTCCTAATAGCGCCTGTCATATAAATAAGTGCAGTCCTATTTATCCTATTTATTCTCGACATATGGTTTACGATTGTCCACCAAACATAACAACCATATGTGTCCACAGGTCTTACAACCGCGGTATAAAGCCAGCCAAAAAGAGAAGGTCTCATTCCCCATCTCTGCCCGATCAATTTCTGGCACGAGTATAATGCCGCATAGGCCCTCTTTATGCGATCCGCAGTGTTCTCCATTCAGTTTTGTTTGGAATCCAAAAGAACTCCCAGGTATCTTGCTGACTTCGAGAGGGTCAGCTTCGTGGCCTGGAATTCAGGCGACTTGTAACCGACAACCTTTCTCCTCCTGGTGAACAGTACCAGCTCCGTCTTTCCAGGGTTCACCCCTAATCCGCATCCTAGTATCTACTTCGAAAGATAATGCAAAGACCCGCGCAGCACATCCGAAATAGAGTTAATTAATTTCCCCGATACCATTATCACAATGTCATCCACGTATGCCACTACCTTGATGCCCCTACTGGTCAGCCCAATCAACCAATCAATACCTCGTTCACCACCAGTAGCCATAGCAAAGGTGATATTACCCCTCCCTGTGGCAATCCTCTAGTGGTCCTAGCCCTCCTTGTGGAGTTCGTTAGCTCGACCACAATGTCCCTGCTTAGCAGCATCACTTCGATCCACTTTATAACGAATTTCTCGACACCATTCTTCTCTAATGTCTGTACTACTTTATAAATTTTCGTATAATTGAAAGCACCTTCAATGTCCAGAAAAGACGCCAATTTGTCCAAACTCTAGAATTGTTTGAAGTTGTGAATGAGAAATGTAAAACCCTTCATTGCATGATTTAATTTGAGCAAGTATAAAAATGTTTTGATATGTTAAAATTGTTCTATATGGGGTTATGACGTAAATCAATTTTCGTTGTATTCTGGAAGAAAAGTTACGTAACATAGCATATATGCAATTTCATGCAGATAAAAAATTTCTTTAGTGGACAGTGTTATATCTATATACCACACGTAGAGGAGGAAAGTGATCAGATCAAACAAGTTGTAAGTGAAAATTTTTAATGTTGGATGGGGAAAATGGAACATTTTTACTAAAAAAAAATGTTGTTTTCTCGGCAAACATAAAATGTTTGCCTAAATCAGATACATGGTTGCGACAAACATATTACATGTTCCCCATTGTAAACTAACATTTTACTTCTGAAACCTGTTTGAGGTGATCATATTCCTTCTCTCGCTGCAATGTTAAAATCAAACTTTTGGGATTCTAAATAATTTCTGCCTTTTTTATGCACAGCTATTTAACACAAAGGGAAGTGAACTTGAAGAACGCAATTCCATAGAGCCGGGACAGTTTGGAGGGCTTTGCCAAACTGCTCCACGTGTAACAGTTCTACGCTAAGAAGGGAGTGACCCAAACAAGAAAAAGACTGGAGAACTACTTAGAGAGAAGAGGATGACGAACAGAAACATCGTACTTTGAGTTGGCGACACATCTGTGCCGAGTAAGAACAGTGGATGATTGTGTATGCAGCCGTATTTTTACTAAAAAGAGACCTTGCTACTCTGTTTATGTCAAATAAATGCTAGGCTTTTACATGATATAGCAACCGCCATATCGAAGTTGATTCGGTTTGATGGAACAAAGGAGGTAAAAGGTACCACAAGCTGAAAACTGAGTTTGATATATGTCAGCCTATATGATACACAGAAATATGGACACTCTTTTAACCTACACTGAGAAAACAGTGAACCCACCGGGGAGAAAACTTTCGGTTAATTTTAGAAAATTTTGAATATTTGTAGAAAATTTTAACTAAACAGTATTACAAACGTTGGCATCACGCCGATGTCATAAAAATAAGTAAATATTTTTCGACAAATTCAAGAAAATTTATTAGACATAACTAAGTTTTTTTCACTTGTTAAAGAAAATTTTGTAGTTTGAAGGCAAAATTTGGAGTTCAAAATTGCAAGAATATCTTTAGTGACATACGAAGTTCATGATAGACTCATATTTGGTAAAATTTACAAATTTAAAGAAATTCTGAACTATTTTGTGGAAGACACGAATTTAGTTAATCTTTATGCTTCATTTGAGTATATTTTTTCCACGGTTTTAGTTAATTTAACTAACGTACACAAAAATTATTAGAGTAAAAGAAACTTCGTCCAAACATAATAATTCCATGTACTAAAATAAAGTTAAATTGGCTTTAGTGAAATAGAGAGTTCAATTTTTTTTTTTTTGAGTGTAGGTTAGGTTAGGTATCGTGAATTCACTTAGATCACATTTTCACTTAGACTTATCAGTCAATTATGATACCACAATGGTGAACTTCTGTTTATCACTGAGTGCAGTTCGATTCCATATTAAGCTCTATAGCCGAGTTCGAACGGTCTTTCACTATAATGTGAAAAACTTTGGGGAGCTTTGAAACATCCAAAATTATCACCAACATTATTGATAGGGGATAGACCACCGCAGAAAAATTTTGAACCCATCTAACCTATCCTATCACGATTAATATACGTTTAACAATTACAACCCAGCAAGTTGTATGTTATATGATTCTCTAACGATGTACGCCAAGGATCAACTCGAGTCTTCTCTTACATCTTGTTCTTCTTCTACAACTTCGATTTATATAAACCTCCGTGTTTAAAACTCCATCATTATCAAAATATTCGTCCCTAAGTGTCCGAGTAGTAACAAACAAGGAGGTACCTCCATTAAAGTTGTATGTCTTCTATGTCTTTTTGATATAAACAAACCGTCTTTATAAACCGTTTTTGATTCCATAAATATACTCTACATATATTTGACCACAGTGCAGTAAAACATCCAAAAATGTAAAATGAACTACATATATCATTCACCACACGTGGTTATTTGTTTTTGTTTATTTTTCATATTAAGGTTGTCTAAATATCTCCAGGAAAATGATATCCGTGTTATTTCCCAGTAGATGGAATATTTAACCATGTTCAATTGAATTTGTCTTGGAAGCATTGGGAATATCAATGCTAATAACAGAGAAGTGAAAGGTAATCCCAAAACTATAGAGATGCTTACAGTCTTCATTGGACAATAATCAGCCTAATAGAAATAGCAGCAAAATTACATAAATCAAATAATATATGTACAATATACAATATGGAGCTTCTGTTAAATCTCCCATCAGTTGGAAGAAAAATTACTGTGAGTAATATACAATGAAAGTTTCTGGGACACCTAAGGTCATTTTCTTACATTGAAATTGACAATCACAATGAAGATAAAATGATACATGCTTTTGATATTCAGAAAGTCAACTTTGATCCTAGGGTACTGATTTACTATAACAGATCTATAAATTATAAGCTAACAATAAGATAAAGTCTCACAACAAATTGAACTAGAATGGGATTTTCTTCTGCAAAAATTAATTTACAGTTCTATTAATAAAATAATAAAAAAAAAAACAATAACAGGTCGGCTGATAAGTCCCCAGTCTGGCACATAGGTGGCGTCGCTAGTATTGAATGCATATTATTTTTATATAGTACCAACCTTCAAATAATTCGTGTCAAAATTTGACGTCTGTAAGTCAATTAGTTTGTGAGATAGAGCGTCTTGTGAAGCAACTTTTGTTATTGTGAAAAAAATGGAAAAAAAGAATTTCGTATTTTGATAAAATACTGTTTTTTGAAGGGGAAAAATACGGTGGAAGCAAAACCTTGGCTTGATAATGAGTTTCCGGACTCTGCCCCAGGGAAATCAACAATAATTGATTGGTATACAAAATTCAAGCGTGGTGAAATGAGCACGGAGGACGGTGAACGCAGTGGACGCCCGAAAGAGGTGGTTACCGACGAAAACATCAGATATCAAAGGAACGTGTTGGTCATATCATTCATCAATATTTGGATATGCGGAAGCTCTGTGCAAAATGGGTGCCGCCCGAGCTCACATTTGACCAAAGACAACAACGTGTTTATGATTCTGAACGGTGTTTGCAGCTGTTAACTCGTAATACACCCGAGTTTTTCCGTCGATATGTGACAATGGATGAAACATGGCTCCATCACTACACTCCAATCGACACTCGGCTGAGTGGACAGCGACCGGTGAACTGTCTCCGAAGCGTGGAAAGACTCAAAAGTCCGCTGGCAAAGTAATGCCCTCTGTTTTTTGGGATGCGCATGGAATAATTTTTATCGATTATCTTGAGAAGGGAAAAACCATCAAAAGTGACGGTTATATGGCGTTATTGGAGCGTTTGAAGGTCGAAATCGCGGCAAAACGGCCCCATATGAAGAAGAACAAGTATATACGGCCGTAAGTTCGGCCAGGCCGAATCTTATGGACCCTCCACCATGGATTGCGTAGGAACTTCTACTAAAGGCTGTCATCCGCAATCGAATTACTTGGGTTGCGATAACACTTGCCGATGGCAAGGTATCGTAAAACTTTTTAACACTGTCTTCTAAATTGTAAGTTAGTCCATAAGGGGTATATATTAAACAAAAAAAAAGGCCGATTAAATACGCATATAATTCAGTTTGACAAAATTTTCTATAGAAATAAAATTTTGACAAAATTTTCTATAGAAATAAAAACTTGACAAAATTTTCTATAGCAATACAATGTTGACAATATTTTCTATGGAAGTAAAATGTTGACAAAATTTTCTATAGCAATAAAATTTTGACAAAATTTTCTATAGAAATAAAATGTTGACAAAATTTTCTATAGAAATAAAATGTTGACAAAATGTTCTATAGAAATAAAATGTTGACAAAATTGTCTATAGAACTAAAATGTTGACAAAATTTTCTACAGAAATAAATTTTTTACAAAATTTTCTGTAGAAATAAAATTTTGACAAAATTTTCTATGGAAATAAAATGTTGACAAACATTGCTATAGAAATAAACTTTTTACAAAACTTTCTATAGAAATGAAATTTTGACAAAACTTTCTATAGTAATAAAATTTGACAATTTTTACATGGCTGTTAGAGGCCATATACTAACGAAATGTACCAAATTTCAACCGCATCGGATGACTTTTGCTCCTCCAAGAGGCTCCGGAGGTCAAATCTGGGGATCGGTTTATATGGGAGCTATATATAATTATGGACCGATATGGACCAATTTTTGCATGGTTGTTAGAGACCATATACTAACACCACGTACTAAATTTCAATTGGATCGGATGAATTTTGCTCATCCAAGAGGCTCCAGAGTTCTGATCTGGGGATCGGTTTATATGGGAGCTATATATAATTATGGACCGATATGGACCAATTTTTGCATGCTTGTTAGAGACCGTATACTAACATCAGGTACCCAATTTCAAACGGATCGGATGAATTTTGCCCCTCCAAGAGGCTCCGGAGGTCAAATCTGGGGATCGGTTTATATGGGAGCTATATATAATTATGGACCGATATGGACCAGTCTTTGCATGGTTGTTAAAGACCATATACTAATACCACGTACCAAATTTCAATCGGGTAGGATGAAGTTTGCTCCTCCAAGAGGCTCCGGAGGTCAAATCTGGGGATCGGTTTATATGGGAGCTATATATATTTATGGACCGATATGGACCAATTTTTGCATGGTTGTTAGAGACCGTATACTAACATCAGGTACCAAATTTCAACCGGATCGGATGAATTTTGCCCCTCCAAGAGGCTCCGGAGGTCAAATCTGGGGATCGGTTTATATGGGGGCTATATATAATTATGGACCGATATGGACCAATTTTTGCATGGTTGTTAGGGACCGTATACTTAGACCACGTACCAAATTTCAACCGGATCGGATGAATTTTGCTGCTCCGGAAGGCTCCGCAAGCCAAATTTGGGGATCGGTTTATATGGGGGCTATACGTAAACGTGGGCCGATATGGCCCATTTTCAATACCATCCGACCTACATCAATAACAACTACTTGTGCCAAGTTTCAAGTCGATAGCTAGTTTCGTTCGGAAGTTAGCGTGATTTCCACAGACGGACGGACAGCCGGACAGACGGACAGACGGACGGACAGCCGGACAGACGGACAGACGGACGGACGGACATGCTTAGATCGACTCAGAATTTCACCACGACCCAGAATATATGTACTTTATGGGGTCTTAGAGCAATATTTCGATGTGTTACAAACGGAATGACAAAGTTAATATACCCCCATCCTATGGTGGAGGGTATAAAAAAGTGTTGTTCCACCAAGACAACGCACCGTGCCACAAGTCATTGAGAACGATGGCAAAAATTCATGAATTGGGCTTCGAATTGCTTCCCCACCCACCGTATTCTCCAGATCTGGCCCCCAGCTACTTTTTCTTGTTCTCAGACCTCAAAACGATGCTCCCAGGGAAGGCCTATTTTGAGGCAAAACCGAAGGAGTACTACCAAAATGGTATCAAAAAATTGGAAGGTCGTTATAATCGTTGTATCGCTCTTGAAGGGAACTATGTTGAATAATAAAAACGAATTTTGACAAAAAAATGTTTTTTTTCTTTGTTAGACCGGGGACTTATCAGCCAACCTGTTATATACGGCAAGCAAATCGGATAAAATTTGTGGATTCCATGCTCTCAAAAACTTTGGAGATCAGTCTATATGAGGGCCATATCAAAACATGGACCCATATTTACAAAATTTAGCGCAGCTTCTAATGAGCTTAAAATACCTCTATTTAAATACCTTATAGTTTACTTCCTTATAGCCATATTAAAATACAGCAATTCAAGTTAATTAACATTAATGCTTTCCCAAATTCATATAAGTATCCAGTGAACTCATCATATTTTGTCATGTTAAATGAACATCATTGCATTAAGAACTCCCATAGATTTTGCCAAAGTTCATCAATTTGCATCTCATATTACTTCGAAGAACATCCACCTGGACCCATATCTGTAATTTGGAATTTGCATATCATAAACTGTCACTTACATACAGAACTTTAGGACAATCTAAGGACCTGTTACTTCAATCACTTTAGAATGATTTGTGAAATTTTGCAGTGTGGGTAGCAAAATTTACTTAGATGTAAATCTACATCATCATCATCTCTAATAAACGAAATTACCATCAGTTTCTGGAAGCATACCAGATTTAATGTCATATCATTCAGAGAGAGAGGAAACTCTTCCATATGATGTACTTGGATGCATTAGCGTAGCTAGACAATTTTCGTAGGGGGGGGGGGCTATAGCCCCCCTAGCTAAAAATTAATAGACTGAAGTTATAGATTCACTTAACCCACTAATGCCCAATCCTGCCTTTAAGCGGGCTTCGTTATATGAGGAAGCCTTTAGTAAAACACACCTTAAGCCAACAAAACTGGGTAAAATAAAAAGAAAATTTCGTTAAAACTGTTCAAGAGGCTTTGCAGCATATACTGAATTTTACCGTATAAATTTGTCTTGTGGCAAAAATAATTGGGGCATTAGAGGGTTAATATTTTATTTTATAAAAATGAATAAAAAGTCAGACTTCAACATAACTAGACAATTAATTTATAATAAAGCAACTAATAGTTCCATAATTTTTCCCAGCAAAAAAAATTGGAAGTTGTTCTAAAGACACAACTTTATGGTAAAAGCACTTCCAAAAATGTCCTCATTAATATGCTAATTGTTTTAGCTATACAGGAAGTTTTTAAATTCAATTTCTACAACTTTTTTTCTTATCTTAATGGGTATTTTTTTAAATACGTTAAGAAAGGGTAAAAATTAATAACATTTTGCCGCAAAAAAGCCAAATCTATTCTAGGAATATCGATAATTTTGGGAAATGTTCGAGGTCAAACGTTTCGGTGTAAGAATGCATTAAAAAATAAAAATTTTTTATTTGGAAAAATAAAAAAAAATGGGACAAGCCCATATTAAATTCATAACTTCTGCGCCAATTTTCCACCACTTCCGGATCCAAATATAATATTTTCACTACTTTTTTGGTAACGCTTTTTTGCTGGATATATAAAAATAATGGAAAATCGTAAATAGGTTTTCAAATTCTGGGGGGGGGCTAAAATTTTTCTGGAGGGGTCTAAGCCCCCTCCACATAGGCCTTCCTACGCTTATGCTTGGATGGTTGTTTGCTCTGGTCAACATTTTCTAATATGTCTTCATAGTTTCGTAATGTATGAAATACCATGAACTTGATAAAGGCCAACGGCTACATTTTCATGCATGATGACCTCCTAATATAATTTTGTCATCGGATAGTTAATGGAATGCATGGACACGGTATCAAAGACATTTGCATTGAATTGCTTATTGAAGATGAAGCATTCTTAAGCATTTTTGCGAATTTTCTCCAAGTAAATTAATTTATTATAAATATGCATAACAGGTTGGCTGATAAGTCCCCGGTCTAACAAAGAAAAGCAAATTTTTTTGTCAAAATTCGTTTTTATTATTCACCATAGTTCCCTTCAAGAGCGATACAACGATTATAACGACCTTCCAATATTTTGATACCATTTTGGTAGTACTCCTTCGGTTTTGCCTCAAAATAGGCCTCCGTTTTGGCGATCACCTCTTCATTGCAGCCAAATTTTTCCCTGCGAGCATCCTTTTGTGGTCTGAGAACAAGAAAAAGACGCTGGGGTCAGATTTGGAGAATAAAGGGTGATACGGTCAAAATTTGGTCAAGGGAAAACGCGTGTAAATCGGTGAAATCGTTTATTTAAAAAATCAAATTAAATTTCTTTTTCAAGTTCAATTAGTATAAAATTCAGGACAAATATTCAGTTAGGCTTTCGCTTTTCCAAATCCGAATTGCCGGGCCTCACGCTTGACACCTGCCATCAGATTTTGTACAGCCACCTCGTCCACCTTCTTCGCCGCAGAAAGCCAGTTTGCCTTGAACTGCTGCTCGTCCTTAGCAGTTTTTTGGTCTTCTTTAGTTTCCGCTTGACAATAGCCCAGTATTTCTCAATTGGGTGGAGCTCTGGCGTGTTGGGAGGGTTCTTGTCCTTGGGAACCACCTGCACGTTGTTGGCGGCGTACCACTACATGGCCTTTTTACCGTAATGGCAAGATGCCAAATCCGGCCAAAACAGTACGGAACAACCGTGTTTCTTCAGGAAAGGCAGCAGACGTTTATTCAAACACTCTTTCACGTAAATTTCTTGGTTGACAGTCCCGGAAGCTATGAAAATGCTGCTTTTCAAGCCACAGGTACAGATGGCTTGCCAAACCAGATATTTCTTTGCGAACTTTGACAGTTTTATGTGCTTGAAAATATCTGCTACCTTTCCCCTTCCTTTTGCCGTATAAAACTACTGTCCCTGAAGCTGCTTGTAGTCAGCTTTGACGTAGGTTTCGTCGTCCATTACCACGCAGTCAAACTTCGTCAGCATCGTCGTGCACAGCCTCCGTAAATTATTTTATTATAAATATGCATAACAAGTTGACTGATAAGTCCCCGGTCTAACAAAGAAAACACATTTTTTTGTCAAAATTTGTTTTTTATTATTCAACATAGTTTTCTTCAAGAGCGATACAACGATTATAACGACCTTCCAATATTTTGATACCATTTTGGTAGTACTCCTTCGGTTTTGCCTCAAAATAGGCCTCCGTTTCGGCGATCACCTCTTCATTGCAGCCAAATTTTTTCCCTGCGAGCATCCTTTTGAGGTCTGAGAACAAGAAAAAGTCGCTGGGGGCCAGATCTGGAGAATACGGTGGGTGGGGAAGCAATTCAAAGCCCAATTCATGCATTTTTGCCATCGTTCTCAATGACTTGTGGCACGGTGCGTTGTCTTGGTGGAACAACACTTTTTTCTTCTTCATATGGGGCCGTTTTGCCGAGATTTCGACCTTCAAACGCTCCAATAACGCCATATAACAGTCACTGTTGATGGTTTTTCCCTTCTCAAGAAAATCGATAAAAATTATTCCGTGCGCATCCCAAAAAACAGAGACCATTACTTTGCCAGCGGACTTTTGAGTCTTTCCACGCTTCGGAGACGGTTCACCGGTCGCTGTCCACTCAGCCGACTGTCGATTGGACTCACGAGTGTAGTGATGGAGCCATGTTTCATCCATTGTCACACATCGACGGAAAAACTCAGGTGTATTACGAGTTAACAGCAGCAAACACCGCTCAGAATCATCAACACGTTGTTGTTTTTGGTCAAATATGAGCTCGCGCGGCACCCATTTTGCACAGAGCTTCCGCATACCAAATATTGATGAATGATATGACCAACACGTTCCTTTGATATCTTTAAGGCCTCTGCTATCTCGATCAACTTCATTTTACGGTCATTCAAAATCATTTTGTGGATTTTTTGTTGTTTTCATCGGTAAACACCTCTTTCGTGCGTCCACTGCGTTCACCGTCCTCCGTGCTCATTTCACCACGCTTGAATTTTGCATACCAATCAATTATTGTTGATATCCCTGGGGCAGAGTCCGGAAACTCATTATCAAGCCAAGTTTTTGCTTCCACCGTATTTTTTCCCTTCAGATAACAAAACAATAACATTTCACAATAACAGAAGTTGTTTTACAAAAGTCGCTCTATCTCACAAACTAATTGACTTACAGACGTCAAATTTTGACACGAATCATTTGAAGTTTGGTAGTATATAAAAATAATATGCATTTAATACTAGCGACGAAATCTATGTGTCAGACCGGGGACTTATCAGTCAACCTGTTATTTCTATATTTGGCAATACCTCTATTTTAAACAAGGAGTCCTAGGTTTCATTTCAATCACAGTGCAGTGGTTAAATAAACTGTAGCAACCTGGACCGATATAGCCGATCTTAAAACTTGACCTTCTTACAGAACAATAACGAATCTGTGTCAAATTTCAGGATGATAGCTCCATTATAGACAGAGAGACGGACATCGTGTAACGTCGGGTCAGGTACGGTTAGTCGCCACCAGGTTCTCCGTAATAACCCACTAAACCTTAAATAGTAATTAATTCGGTTTTACCGATTAAAACTTTTTTTATAATCTACTTGTAGGCTATACGACAATCTATCTAATTGGATCAGGATATGATGGGAGCAGGCCTTAGAAATGTTGTCGATTTTTATGTAATCGGGAAGTGGTATCTTCAATGAAATGAGGAAGGAATTTGGTTGGTAATTAATCGGAACGTTGTAAGTACTTCGAGTTCTCGATTGCTTGCTGATCGGTATTTGATGAGAGATTCGGTTCGTTGATATGTGCATCGTTTCTTTGATAATCGGTGGTTGTTAAGAATTCGGTTCGTTGACAATCGATTGTGGATGAGAACGTCGATTCGTAGAGATTCGAATGGTCGTATGAAATTGGTATGTACTATAAAGTTGTTCATAACATTTCTTCCCTCCACTGTTTGGTAAAATGTTCAATAGTTCAAGAACTGTAGTCGAAAAACGAAAAAAATCGGTGATAAAGGTGGCAATTTTTTAAACATTTCTCAATTTTAAGCATGAAGATGAAAATTTACCGATCTAATATATTCAGCATTTTCGTTGGCCGAGTCATCAAATACTCGTACATCAAAAACGAATTCACAGCATTTTTCGGGCTATGGCCATAGGGAAATTGCAAAAAAAGTCTAAAAATCGAATTTGGCAACAAAACTCATAAAAGACGAACAGCAACCAATCTAACAAAATCCAGAAAAAACTATTCTCCTCTCATCGAGTGCTTTCGGCTGGGATAATTGATTTTTTGTTTGGATTTTTTATGTTGGACTGTGTAATTGGAGGCTATTGCATTCGTTGAAGTGTCGATAATTGGCCGTTGCTGAGTAATTCGGTTCGTATGCGATTGGGAGGTTGTATTCGCCGAACATCGATAAATGTTTGGTAGTTGATGAGAAATTTGGTGTTTTCATAATCGGTAATGGGGATGGTGGGTAGTTAATGAAAAATTCGGTTCGTTGATGCTCGATAGTGGATGAAAACTTTGATTCGGCAATGATCAGTAATTGATGGTTCGTTGATAATTGGAGGCTATTGCATTCGTTGAATCGTAGATAATTGGTCGTTGCAGAGTAATTCGGTTCGGGAGCGATTGGGTTGTGTATGTTATTCGCCGAACATCGATAAATGTTTGGTAGTTGATGAGAAACTTGGTTTTTTTCATAATCGGTATTGGGGATGATGGGTAGTTCGGTAGTGGATGAAAACTTCGATTCGTCAATGATCGGTAATTGATGCTTCGTTGATAATTGGAGGATATTGCATTCATTGAAGCGTAGATAATTGGTCGTTGCTGAGTAATTCGGTTCGTTGGCGATTGGGAGGTTGTGTATTCGTCCATTCATAGTTGATCGGGGACTGCTAATGAAATCTTCGAATTTCAGACGGTTTCTAGTGTTGCTACAGTTGATTTTAGTGGAAGCGGGATAGTCGTCCGGGGTCGGTAAGGAGTTACGGTCGGTTTTAGTATCACTGACGAATTCATTCAAACTACTCATACTACTACGGCTACTAGCTAGTCTAAGAGCGATCGGTAGGTCTAAAGAGTAACAATACACCCGAAGGTCTCTGTGGGGCACAGTAGTCACGAAAATCACTGTGTGGAACAGTAGGACCGAAAGTCTCTGTGAGGAACACTAGGCCCGAATGTCTCTGTGTGGAAAAGTAGGTCAGAAGATCATTGTGGGGAACATTAGGCCGAAGGTCTTTGCGTGGAATAATAGGCCGGAAGGTCTCTGTGAGGAGCACTTGGCCCGAAGGTCTCTGTATGGAAGATCACTGTGTGGAACAGTAGGACCGAAAGTCTCTGTGAGGAATACTAGGCCCGAATGTGTGGAACAAGTATACTCTGTGGAACAGTAGGTCAGAAGATCACTGTAGGGAACAGTAGGCCGAAGGTCTCTGTGTGGAATAATAGGCCGGAAAGTCTCTGTGAGGACCACTTGGCCTGAAGGTCTCTGTGTGGAACAGTATCTCCGAAAGTATACTCTGTGGAACAGTAGGTCAGAAGATCACTGTGGGGAACAGTAGGCCGAAGGTCTCTGCGTGGAATAGTAGGCTCAAAGGTCTCTATCAAGAAAAGTAGACGCGAGGGTCTCTGTGGGAACAGTAGGCCCGAAGACCAATGTGGAATAGTGGGCCCAAAGGTCTCTGTGTGACACAGCAGGCCCGAAGGTATCTTTGTGGCACAATAGGCCCGAAGGTCTCTGCGTGGAATAATAGGCCGGAAGGTCTCTGTGAGGAGCACTTGGCCCGAAGGTCTCTGTATGGAAGATCACTGTGTGGAACAGTAGGACCGAAAGTCTCTGTGGGAAACACTAGGCCCGAATGTCTCCGTGTGGAGCAGGTCTACTCTGTGGAACAGTAGGTCAGAAGATCACTGTGGGGAACAATAGGCCGAAGGTCTCTGCGTGGAATAATAGGCCGGAAAGTCTCTGTGAGGAGCACTTGGCCCGAAGGTCTCTGTGTGGAACAGTATCTCCGAAAGTCTACTCTGTGGAACAGTAGGTCAGAAGATCGCTGTGGGGCACAGTAGGCCGAAGGTCTCTGCGTGGAATAGTAGGATCGAAGGTCTCTGTGGGAACAGTAGGCCCGAAGACCAATGTGGAATAGTGGGCCCGAAGGTCTCTGCGTGGAATAATAGGCCGGAAGGCCTCTGTTAGGAGCACATGGCCCGAAGGTCTCTGTGTGGGAGATCACTGTGTGAAACAGTAGGACCGAAAGTCTCTGTGAGGAACACTAGGCCCGAATGTGTGGAACAAGTATACTCTGTGGAACAGTAGGTCAGAGGATCACTGTAGGGAACAGTAGGCCGAAGGTCTCTGCGTGGAATAATAGGCCGGAAAGTCTCTGTGAGGAGCACTTGGCCTGAAGGTCTCTGTGTGGAACAGTATCTCCGAAAGTATACTCTGTGGAACAGTAGGTCAGAAGATCACTGTGGGGAACAGTAGGCCGAAGGTCTCTGCGTGGAATAGTAGGCTCAAAGGTCTCTATCAAGAAAAGTAGGCGCGAAGGTCTCTGTGGGAACAGTAGGCCCGAAGACCAATGTGGAATAGTGGGCCCAAAGGTCTCTGTGTGGCACAGTAGGTCCGAAGGTCTCTGTGTGGCACAGTAGGCCCGAAGGTCTCTGTGTGGTATAGTAGGCGCGAAGTTACCTGTGGGACACACTAAGCCCGAAGGTATCTTTATGGAAGACTAGGCCCGAAGGTCTCTGTGTGGAACAGTATCTCCGAGGGTCTCTGCGGGGAACAGTAGGCCAAAGGTCTCTGCGTAGAACAGTAGGCCCAAACGTCTCTGTAGGGAACAAAGGTCTCTGTTAGAACAGTAGGCCCAAAGATCAATGTAGGGAATCGAATAAGCCCGAAGGTCCCTGTGGTTCTATTTATTTCGCGTCTGGGAATGAATTCCTCAGAACCCAGAATATAACCGAACTACGAGCAGAACGATGTGCAACGAACCGCCAGTAAAATGATTAACATCTATCTGTATACAGTAAGATGCTGTTATTATCGAATGTCTCAGATAGTTCAGAATTATCTGCTTCAGAATTACCTTCGCTCGCGAGAATTGAATTTTGTTAAGAGAAATTACCACGCTGTAACACACAGCCACTAAACTGTTCAGCATAATGATGACTAGTACCTAGTGGTTGCTCGTGTGAGTTTGTGGTTTGGTTGACTGTTGGATGATGGATGTTGAGAAATGTACGTTAAAATTGTCTAAATTCATTTTGCACCTCACAATCACAATATCGTCTTAGAATTTCTTCCTGATCAAGTATATATCGATAGATGTGTTACAAACTAGGGAGCCCTAACCCGACACCAGTTAATCGATTAACCGGATTCAGTTACAAAACCCGAACCCAGATAGTAAAAGATAAACATTTTGGGTGGCCGAAAACTGGGTTAAATTGAAAAGTTTGGCTCATTTTTAATGACATATTTCATTAATAGCTTTTTCTGCGAGTGTACATCTAATAAAAGTATGTCAGTAAAATAAGTATCATTTTACTCCATGTCCATCCATGACCCACATACATCATCCTCCTGTGTTCTTATTCGACGTAGGTGTTCCCTTACATCTCGTTCATGATTCCGAAGGTCTTCGCCCCTTCAATAGATCTCCAGTCGAATTTACGTTTAAGTGACCCCATAAACATCCTTTCCTCTTTTGATTCCAGATTGTTATATGAATTCATTTCTTACTACTGTAAAATTTTCGTACTTTGCATACTTTCAGATTTTGGATTTATAACAACTTTTTTGTTAGAGATTTAGAAAATCATGTCGCCTAAGCGTCCAAATCTGTCTTGTCAGTCTTCTACTGATATTTCATAAATATTTCACCCTAATGTATTTTCGTAATAATTTCCTAAACCACATTTAAGACGAATATTCGAGATGCATACTAAAATCTACATTGTTCAATATATGCACATCAATTATGTGAACACAGAGGACAAACTTGAAACTGTGGGTTTATTCAAATGTGTATTTCGTGGGTACCATATTAATCACCCACAGGGATTAGTATGCTTTTAGGCGTTTGTTGTTCATCTTCCTTTTGTGTACATTGAATTATACAGTCATTGTTATTCATATAAAGTGCATAGAATTAAGAGATAAACTCTGAAGAAAGGAGGATATAAAGGAACTGGTCGTTTTCGTTGGTCGACGATATTTGCAAAATATTTAACTCTACACCATAAGGGTGTACTGCCATGTTGCGGTAATAAAAATGGTAAATAATTTTTTATGTTGATTTTATTGTTGAAAATAAAAAATGCCAGAAATAACATAAAATTTTAAAATCAATTTAGAATTCGAATTAACTTTGGCACGACCGTCAAATAGACGACAAACTAATATGATCAGCAAGGTAGACGTTTTATCGATCGCATATGTCATCAAAAATGGGCCCGGATTCCATGATTGTTCAATCGTCGGCATATGGTACAATGTCGATGCTGTCTGGAAGGCTGGAATTGAGGATAAGTAGAGATTGAACATTGCCGGTGATTTCATCCACCTTGGGGAACTCCCTGTTACACTTTACCGAGTTTTGACTTCTTATCCCAAAATTCCACATATGACTGGCACCCGTTCAGATAATTTAAAACACAACACTTGGTTCCTGCCGATAGGCAAGAATTTTCCATGTCCTCGAAGAAGTCTGGCATGGATGACCGTATCGTGCAATTGATAGGTCTACCGAGGACCGTCCTATGACCCTGATTGGGCTGATTGAGTACTCTATAAGTGTATGCTGAAATGACATACAAAGCAGTCGTCGTGCTATGTACCTAACGGAATCCATGTTGATGGTTGGAAATTGGATATTTCTCAACAAGGCATAATTGTGGTGGATATTGTTAAAAACAAACATATTGTCCATTTAATCGAAGAAAGCGAAGCCAATATCGCCATCCGTTCCCTCAGATTGCTCTTCTTTTCTTATTTCTTGGCCTCTGCAGCGGGAGCGTTGCGACACCAGAGCCAATGTTGGTGATCAAATCCTTAACATTGACACATTGAAGCTTATTTAAGTGGTTTCACTGCAACCGAGTCCACAGGCTATGAAAAGGAGGTCCCTTGTCATTGAGCTTAACATAGAATTGGGCAGCACTCAGTGATAAGAGAGAAGTTTACAACTGTGTTACAATGGCACAATGGACTGAATAGGCTTAGTGAGTCTGAAATATCGGGCTGCCACTATACCTAACCTAACATTGACACCTTCCAAAGCTTTGGCGAACAAGTGTCTTGGCAACTGACGAATAAAGTGAAAACTTTCTGTACGATTTACCCTTTCTGGAGTTTTAGAATGGAATACCTACCCATTTTCCAGACATCTGATAAAAATGATTCCAAGTACAAATTGAGGAGTCTGGTCAGATACTCAACTTTCAGTATTCCAATATGCTTCAGCATTAGCATAGAAATTCCGTCGGGGCCCAGCGCCTGGGATGGTCTCGTGCTGTTGATGATATTGGTAACTTCGGCTATGGCACGAAACACGTATGCAACGAATGGCTTTCATTTTCGATCTATCACTCTTGGGATGCTTGAAAAACTCACTATTGACCACAATTTACTTGTTCCGTTTATTGCTTCAGGTACTCTAACCATGGGTTCCGCTTGTGCTCATCGACTGTCTTACTTATCTCTGAATTCAGTTCCCTGGTTCTATGATCAGCACATTTGGCACGACAGCGTTAATCACTCCTGTCTGCGAGTTCCCCAGATTCTGCTGGGAAATTGAGTATCACCTGGGCCCAGAGGGTATGAAGCGAGCGGCTACGGTGTTGATGATGCCTCGGAACTCCCTCTGAGCATCATTTACATGGGAGAGGGATGGGAGCTCACTGTATTCTCTGAAGCTATTCCAGTTGGCTTTCGTTTGGTTGATGAATGTCCGGCATTCAGAGGTTATTAAATCGGAGGGTCGATCAATGCGGAGCAATGGGTGACTCTTCGTTCACCGTGCAAAATGTGGAGTCATCTATCTTCTCTCCCAAAGCTATAAAGCCGGAGTTCCACCTTCTACATGCACCGGTTACACCGACACCAAACGCTGGTGGTTCCGGCAGACTGAACAGTATCATCGTCCGGGGGTTTCCTCTATCCCGGCTCGGACCAAAAGCGGACGGAGTAGGCTCCCCTACATGCACCTCATCGCATACAAAAAGACGGACGAAACAATACGTACACTGATGTAGCAACCGCTGACCGATGAATTGGATCCATCGGGTCAATCGAGCGCAGAGAACCCGTCGCGGTGGGATTGTTTACGACTGTTTAGTTCATTTTGCAATGCAAAAACTCCTTTGACCCACAGTAATATAAATACTCTCTAGTTTCTCGAATATTCTTAATGATTTATTTTTCTTTAATTTCTTAATCGAATTTTATGTAATACTAGAAACCTCAATTATATTTGATACAATTTTCTAATTGAAAAATTTGGCCAAGAATTTACATTCAATATCCTTCTTGTTCTCTTCATTCTCTTCTTCAACGAATTGCTTCCTTCTTTCCTAATTCTTAAAAAACCGAAATTACATTTTCATCCTTACCAAAAGAGTAGATTATGAATTCATTTTAGGAAACATTCTAACCACAACATCTTAAAGTGCCTTTGGAAAACTGAAACCTCTAACCAATTAGGCTTCAGCTTTCAAGCCTAAAATCTCCCTGTGCCACTATTCTATATGGGTTACATTTACCACAGATGAGAGAAACAAATTTTGCACAAGCCTAGAGTGGCATGTTACTCATACACATCGATGTATTCACTCTTACAGGGAAACCACAATTTTCAAGTTGGCTTGTTGCATTGGAGAATAGTGGGACAGTACAACGTAAACACATAAAATTGAAAAATTCTTAAGAGCCTAATAATATATCGTTGTATTTCTATACTTACCTATTGATTTAATCAAATATATATATGCAGCTAAGGGAGTTAAGGTACATGGTGACACGTAGTTATTTAAAAATGAGGCATCCTAAATTTTGTGGCATACTTTTAGGTGTTCATTAATACTGAATGGGAAAACCATTGTGGTTTTTAATTGCTTTGCAATTTCTATTGATAATGTATTTTCATTTGAATAATAAGGATTATTTATGATCAAATGGGAACGTGAAGCTACACTGAGAAAAATCTTGACCTTCGTTAAAGTAAAACAATGGATTGAAAGAAATAATATTTAAATTAAATACAATTTTTTTAATATATGGTATAAAATATATGAAATTACACATCCTAAAGGTGAGTACTAAGTTCGAGTTTAGCCGCTAAAGTAAAAACTAAATCCGTAAAAAAATTCATAAAATTATACATATTTGTTGCAGATTTTATTATAACTTGATGGGAAATAGCACAAAGCAAATTTTCACAAAGTTTGTATTCCTTAAAATGGATTTTATCCATGTATATGATGCACTTCTTGGTGAATCCTCCTTATTTTAACTTTGCCATTGGATGGGGGTAAGAAAACTTTTTCTTTTTTTTCAAATGAAATTCGAAATACGGAATTTGAATGAAAAGCCCATATGTTGTTGGCATTTTAAGACTCTATTCCCAGTTCGAGGAAGCGAACTGCCTTAACAGGATGTGTCAGGACTTATGGGTTCTCAGGACCCTTGAAGAGATGCCTCGTGATGTGAGGCGACTGTCCAAAGTTCAGGCATTCATACTGAATCGATGGCTTCACATTTGAGAGATAAATTTCAGATATGAAATCTCACACGACTATTTTTGTCAGTGGAGTGCAATGCTTCACTAATAGGAAGAGATGGCCTTTTGAGCCGGGGCTGTCTGTGTCGGAGTGTTGCCTCAAAGGGAGAATTTTTGACTGATGTTGTAGATACCATTCCAGAGTCCAGTGGCAATCCGCAGCGCAGTATTCCACACCATTCCGTGAAGGCTCCTCCTTCTCGCGTAGGTTCTATGAATCTTTCCCCCAAGGTCTACCAGCTAACGGATTCATTATCTTGTTTCTACTACCAAAGTTTGTACCAATCATTTCTGCATGTTTACCATCCATATCCATATTCGTGGCCAGGGAATTACCAAGGATGCTTGGCCTATCGTTTGATAACTTGTTCTCAAACGATAGACCAAGAATCTTTGGGAATTCTCTGGCCACAAATGTGGATATCGAGTTCCTGATTTAGTCCACAATGTAACATGGTTTAGTCCACAATGTAACATGGTTGCTGTCCATTTGGTGGTAGAATTTTTAAAAGTCCTGCCGAAAAAGAAGTTCCTAAATGCCTGACGTAAGTATAGAGCAATCGTCCGCAGAGGTTAACTGATGCTCATGTGGTAGTAGAGGAAACCACACCACGTAAGAGTTAAACAGGAGAGGGAACAGTACACCTCCTTGAGGTACGCCCTGTTTATTGCTCATTGGCGAAGATGTCTTTCCTCTAAATTCCGCATAGGATTGTCTACCGGTCATTTAGTTACCCAACCATATCTTAAGAGTAAGAGATCGAATACGCCGCCTCTTACTTTTCAATTCCTCTGCAATATTGGCTGTCAATTCCACAATGCTGTGGTTGTAGGGCTGTAAAATAGCTTTCAGAATTTTTATAACTGAGGAGTAATAGGCTGATACGAGTCTTCAAGTTGTTCTCAGGACCCGTGATGTGAGGCGAATGTCCAAAGTTCAGACATTCGTACTGAATCAATGGCTTCACAATTGAGAGGTAGCGTTCACATATGAAATCTTGGGCCTCACGACTATTTTTTTTCAGTGGAGTACAATGCTTCACTAATAGGAAGAGATCGCCTTTTGGGCCGGCGCTGTCTGTGCTGCCTCACAGGGAGATTTTTTGACTAATGTTGTAGATGCTATTCCAGAGTCAAGTAGCAATCCGCAGCCAACCATTCCGTGAAGATTCCTTCTTCTCGCGTAGGTTCTATGAATCTTCACCTAATCTTTCCCCCAAGTTCTACCAGCGAACGGCTTCATAATTTTGTTTTTACTACCAAAGTTTGTACCAATCATTTCTGCATGTTTACCATCCATATCCACATTCGTGGCCAGAGAATTTCCAAAGATTCTTGGCCTTTCGTTTGATAACATGTTCTCAAACGTACTGAATCAATGGCTTCACAATTGAGAGGTAGCGTTCACACTTGAAATCTTGGGCCTCACGACTATTTTTTTCAGTGGAGTACAATGCTTCACTAATAGGAAGAGATCGCCTTTTGGGCCGGCGCTGTCTGTGTAGGAGTGTTGCCTCACAGGGAGAATTTGACTAATGTTGTAGATGCTATTCCAGAGTCAAGTAGCAATCCGCAGCCAACCATTTCGTGAAGATTCCTTCTTCTCGCGTAGGTTCTATGAATCTTCACCTAATCTTTCCCCCAAGTTCTACCAGCTAACGGCTTCAGAATCTTGTTTCTACTACCAAAGTTTGTACCAATCATTTCTGCATGTTTACCATCCACATCCACATTCTTGGCCAGAGAATTTCCAAAGATTCTTGTCCTTTCGTTTGATAACTTGTTCTCAAACGATAGGCCAAGAATCTTTGGGAATTCTCTGACCACAAATGTGAATATCGAACTCCTGATTCATCTCTTTAGTCCACAACGTGAACATGGTTGCTGTCCATTTGGTGGTAGAAATTTTAAAAGTCCTGCCGACAAAGAAGTTCCTAAATACGAGAAGTACCTTAAACTCCTTGGCATCTCTGCCAGACGTAAGTATAGAGCAATCGTCCGCTGAGGTTAACTGAAACCACACCACGTAAGAGTTAAACAGGAGAGGGGACAGTACAACTCCTTGACGTACACCCTGTTTATTGCTCATTGACGAAGGTGTCTTTCCTCTAAATTCCACATTTAGTTAGCCAACCATATGTTAAGAGTAAGAGGTCGAATATGTCGCTTTTCAATTCCTCTGCAATATTAGCAGTCAATTCCTTTCAGAATTTTTGTAACTGAATAGTAATAGGCTGATACGAGTCTTCAAGTTGTGTCTGTTTCCCTTTTTGAAGAACCCTATTTTCACTGTTTATTGGTTTTGAGCGAAGATATATTCCCTTTAAATTCCACAGCGAATAATCGACCAATTACATAGTTAGCCAACCATCTAAGAGAGCATTACAACAATATCTCCTAAAAATCTTTTAGGCTTACCGTAGCAGAACACTTCACAAAAATCAAATACTTCCAGAATCGAACGCATACGCGCCCTCTGACTATTCAATTCCCGCATGCCCGCCTTACATATACAAGGTCGTGGGTTCGATTCCTGCTTCGACCGAACACCAAAAAGTTTTTCAGTTGTGGATTACTCCACCTGTAATGCTGGTGAAATTTCTGAGGATTTCAAAGCTTCTCTAAGTAGTTTCACTGCAATGTGGAACGCCGTTCGGACTCGGCTATAAATAGGAGGTCCCTTGTCATTGAGCTTAACATGGAATCGGGCAGCACTCAGTGATAAGAGAGAAGTTCACCAATGTGGTATCACAATGGACTGAATAGTCTGAGTGAGTTTGGTACATCGGGCTGCCACCTAACCTAACCTAATGCTGACAATACCCACAACGCAGTGCATGAGTACAATGCTCTAGGAAAAACCATGCTGATGTTCCGCCAGCATGAAGTAGACGAAGGTATGGCAGTAAAATAGCTTCCAGAATTTTTGTAACTGGGATATTTAAGGTAATAGTCCAATACGAATCTCCAGGCTGTTTTAAGAACCGGAACAAACAAATGATGCACACATTAAAGGTGTGGGCCAGGCGCATTATCTCCAATGTGCCTCAACATCCTCGTAACCAAACCATCTGCGGTGGAACTTTCGGTGGCCGTTATCGTTCGCAGAACACACTCCTGCTGATGACCATAGGAGAGTACTGTTTGTTCTGAGCGCACGGAAGACCCTACTTCGCTTCGTCTTGAGACCATTCGATTAGCCTCCAATATGGTTTGCATCATCCAGTTCTGTATGCCACATATAGTAGCGCTTCCCTGCTGGATTTTTGGCAGCGACCATATGAGGAAATCACCCGATTTGATCTTCCCGGTTCTTTCTTTGCTAAGTTTATATATCGTTCATATTCCCTTTTTTCTCTTTTCGCATCACTGTAAGTCTCATAAGTGTCGACACCAGTATCATCAGCATGGAGTATAGATGGATACATAATTTAATAAAGATTATTAAGAAATTGAAAAGTTCATGAGTGATACAATGTTGGTATAAGGTCTCGGATGTGCCAGATATATTCCAACATTCTAACACGTAATGTAATTCTCGCCTTTGTAGCTGGAAATATCCAAAAAGTTGGTATAAGTGTTGCAGAGACGAACAATTGTTTGTTTTTAATTTACTAGACATCGACATCAGCATGGATGTGAAGATGGATGTAAAAGCTAACGTCATCCTCAAGAAGCAATTAGAAAAATGCATCCATACAAAATTAAGTTGGAATGTAATTTTAAGAGTGTTTGTCAGAATACTACCAATATGGGGTTTTCGAGAGGAAGCCTTATCATTAAGATTTCAACATTTGCAAATTTATGTTCGTATTTCTTTTTATTGTGGGAGAAATTATTTCTGGATAGAGAATTCAGAGGCTGTGGAATCGCAGTTTAGGATTCAGAGTCTAAGTAATTTTGTAACTAAAACTAATATTAGAATTCTTCAATTGAACAACGAAACAGCTTGAGTTTGTCACACCATACAAGAGAAATTCCACAGCAATATACGAGAGAGGCTTTTAGTATGTTGGAATTGGAAACGCTAGTGTTGCTATCTGCCAACAGCTCCATCGAAACGTTTGACACTTTTGAAGTTATTTGTTCTCAGAACATTTTGAACGTGTTTGTGTTGTTTACAGCAACTTTCATTCATCTCGCCCAAATACTGCAATTAAATCGTGAACATTTTCGTGCGAGTATTTTTACCACTTCCAACGTGGATTAAGTCAAGAACAGTGCATCGATGAACTTAGTTGAATCTTTGGCAATGAAGTTCCGTCAAGGACCAGTGGTTATCGATGGTATGATGAATAAAACCGAGTAGTGTTTGGAAATTACAAAGTATTTGATTAAGTAATCGTTACTGAGTATTCGTTATTGGTAAATAAGTACACAATATCTTCAATGCTATCTTCCGGTAAAGAAGTTGGCCGATTGGAAGCAAAATTCTTGATTTTTGCGAAGACTTGAATTAAAGATTTGGAAAAACCTGTTATCAGTAAAAATTTCACGAAAAAGCCAAAATATGGCTTCATATCAAAGAAAGAGATTTAGAAATGTAAAATGTGACATTTGTGAGCCAATGATTTCATATAGAGATTTGCATTTGCCGCTTGGTAGGGCAACAGTTATAGCGAACAAGTTTGCGTTGGTATATGAAACGTCCAAGTATTGATTTTGGAAACAACGTCCCAACGAAAAAGTGCTAAATAGTTAATACGATATTGGCATTAAAAACTTGAAGAGTCGAAAGTAACAGGTTGGCTGATAAGTCCCCGGTCTGACACATAGATGGCGTCGCTAGTATTAAATGCATATTATTTTTATATAGTACAAACCTTCAAATGATTCGTGTCAAAATTTGACGTCTGTAAGTCAATTAGTTTGTGAGATAGAGCGTCTTTTGTGAAGCAACTTTTGTTATTGTGAAAAAAAATGGAAAAAAGGAATTTCGTGTTTTGATAAAATACTGTTTTCTGAAGGGAAGCCAAGTTTTTGTTTCCACTGTATTTTGGTGGAAGCAAAAACTTGGCTTGATAATGAGTTTCCGGACTCTGCCCCAGGGAAATCAAAAATAATTGATTGGTATGCAAAATTCAAGCTTGGTGAAATGAGCACGGAGGACGGTGAACGCAGTGGATATGCGGAAGCTCTGTGCAAAATGGGTGCCGCGCGAGCTCACATTTGACCAAAAACAACAACGTGTTGATGATTCTGAGCGATGAAACATGGCTCCATCACTACACTCCTGAGTCCAATCGACAGTCGGCTGACCGGTGAACCGTCTCCGAAGCTTGGAAAGACTCAAAAGTCCGCTGGCAAAGTAATGGCCTCTGTTTTTTGGGATGCGCATGGAATAATTTTTATCGATTATCTTGAGAAGGGAAAAACCATCAACAGTGACTATTATATGGCGTTGTTGGAGCGTTTGAAGGTCGAAATCGCGGCAAAACGGCCCCATATGAAGAAGAAAAAAGTGTTGTTCCACCAAGACAACGCACCGTGCCACAAGTCATTGAGAACAATGGCAAAAATTCATGAATTGGGCTTCGAATTTCTTCCCCACCCACCGTATTCTCCAGATCTGGCCCCCAGCGACTTTTTCTTGTTCTCAGACCTCAAAAGGATGCTCGCAGGGAAAAAATTTGGCTGCAGTGAAGAGATGATCGCCGAAACTGAGGCCTATTTTGAGGCAAAACCGAAGGAGTACTACCAAAAAATTGGAAGGTCGTTGTAATCGTTGTATCGCCCTTGAAGGGAACTATGTTGAATAATAAAAACGAATTTTGACAAAAAAATGTGTTTTTCTTTGTTAGACCGGGGACTTATCAGCCAACCTTATATGTATCTGTGACTATTGGTCGAAATCTAAAAATACGATCACGGTGTCTGTGACATCAGACGTATGTGACGTAACAGGTGACAAATAATGGATTTACGTGTATGAGCCAGAAATTAAACCGTATGGGTTTTTCAAGATGATCCAAATCCAAGAATTGATCGCCTGTTTTTTTTTCTAAAAACTGAACATGTCGCAATCGTACCACTAGAACAACCGCATAATAGTCAATTATGAGTAGTACATAACCATTTTTTGCCATTTGTCTTCCAAGAAATCAGAAAAACCAACCGCCGAAGACGGATCCCGACAATTCCAGTTCTCATACAACTGCATTTTGGTTTGATGGGTCATCCGCCCTACAGTACGGACTTGGCAACGAACGACTTCTTCATTCCTGTACACGCAGAAAAGGAATATGATCACCCCAACCATGTTTCAAGAGCAAAATGCTACTTTTTCACGGAAAACATGTAACATGTTTGTCGACACCATGTTATTTTCTCGCAAATTATGTATCTGATTTCGGAAAGCATGTTATGTTTGACGAGAAAAGAATATTTTTGCGACATAAAATGCTACATGATCCTTGTGAAAAAGTAACATGGTGCTCTTGAAATATGTTTGAGGTGATCATATTCCTTCTCTGGGTGTACGCAAAATATAAAATGAGAGGTCAAAGTTTTTGACCTGAAGAAGAGGCACATTTTGGAGATCTTCAATCAGAGTGGCAAAAGCGCAATGCAAAAGTATATAGACCTTAATGGGGAATATTTTTAAAAACATTAAAGCGATGATTAATATGTGTTTCTAATGTTCTAAATGTCTGTGTCGCTAATCCCAAAATATGGTATAAAACGCAAACTTTCTAGAAGTGGTGGGTTGTCTGTAATTATGCTTCAACTCTCAATAAATCTTTTGACTTTACTCTGCTACAGAACACCATGGAAATACCCATATACACTCTTCAGCCAAGAGCAACTACTGCAAACAAATAATATTCTTCCAAAGTCTACTCTGTTTTAGTCCAAAAATAAAATTTTGGAAAAACACTCAAAATTGTTTCGAGCTTCAGGCAAGCGTAAAAAAACAATCTCTTTGGACGAACTACCACAACACGAGACACTCAGTTCACTACAATGTTGACTGATATCCGCTGTGATGCTAGTTTTTCCCATTCCAGTCTCGTAGACAACAGAGAAAAAAAAACCCCATAGGCCATATGGCATTGGAGGTAGATGTTTGTTCAAGTGTTTTGTGGCCGCCACCACATAAACAAAAGGTCAAGGTTTATTGTGAGACTAGGACTTAACCCAAAATGGGTGGCCAATGGGTTGGTCAATATTTTGTTAACAACAAAATTCTTAACTGGTTGCTATTTTTTTTTTTTTCTCTTCGTTGCCCAGGAACATTTAATGCAGCAATTCACTAACTGGTGGGCCTAATGGTGTCACGAAGCTGTGAGACGATGACTACAGTGTTATTAATCACTAAATGAAATTGCCCATAAATTGTGAAAGATGACAAGGCTAACAACTGCTGCTTGAGGATATAACTGAAATGGTAAAATGTTTATTAAGTTTCAAGGACTATTAATCCGATGTCTTTGTGGTTGAGCACTAATGTTCTCATTAGGATGAGGAATAGACGGATATTAAAAATCACTTAAATAGCAGTACAAGTCTGGCGAAGGAAAAATGATAATAATTATTTAATTAGGTCTTCAGTTGCAATTTTTTACATTTAAATACGGCGTTAAGAGTAAATGAAATGTTTTTTAATCATTATTTCTTAAAAACAGAGGAATATTTGAAAATTTGTTATTATGATTATTGAGTCTTTGTTTTAAGTAAATAATACAATCAAATGTTAGCAGGAAATTCTTAAGACTATAATGCATTGTTTTCTTTTAGCACTGGATGCAATATTTTTATGGGCTATCCAGAACACCGTTACACTGGTGTTCTATCCAGAACATCATCTCATCGGTGCAAGTCGCGTCGGTGTTGCCAGATTGCATTTTAATAAAGTGACGCTTTTTAGATTCACAATAGCAATTTATTGTGACTAATTTATCGAATAAAATGAAATTTAAAGTGGTGCAGTGTCATAAATAATAGCAGCAGTAAATATTTGTTACCATTTGAATATTTCATACATTAAAAATGTAAGAGTTCACTTGTTTTCTGCGATTGTTTTCAAACAGCTGATGACAGTGTTGCATATTTTTGGAGATGTCCTGGATAACAGAGTACTCTGTTTTCTTTTAGTCCGTGACTGCTTAAGGTATCCAGTTCTAAAAGAAAACAACCCTTTTATTGTACATAGATTATTATACAACATCAGGTTTCATTTTAAAAGGTTCATAGTGTTATTATCATATGTGGTTTCGTGTTTGCTCTCAAATATTAAAAAAAAAAAAAAAACAATTTGTATCCAGGACATTGGTAGCGATAAACAAAATAATTTTTGGTCCAAAAATAGACAACGTTCAACTCAGAATGCGACAGATACTTAATAGTTAATTGTTATATATTTTATCGGGAAAATAACCTCATCCTCGACCATCTTTAGACATAATTAAAGTATAATACATAATTTCTAGAATTTATTTGAAATTTACGGGAAGTTTCGAGGTTTGTTATCAATATTGTGCCACTTTAGTGAGAGATTTGCCACTTTTTTATACCCTCCATCATAGGATGGGGGTATATTAACTTTGTCATTCCGTTTGTAACACATCGAAATATTGCTCTAAGACCCCATAAAGTATATATATTCTGGGTCGTGGTGAAATTCTGAGTCGATCTAAGCATGTCCGTCCGTCCGTCTGTTGAAATCACGCTAACTTCCGAACGAAACAAGCTATCGACTTGAAACTTGGCACAAGTAGTAGTTATCGATGTAGGTCAGACGGTATTGAAAATGGGCCATATCGGTCCACTTTTACGTATAGCCCCCATATAAAGGGACCCTCAGATTTGGCTTGTGGAGCCTCTAACGGAAGCATATTTCATCCGATTCGGTTGAAATTTGGTATATGGTGTTTGTATATGGTCTCTAACAACCATGCAAAAATTGGTCCACATCGGTCCATAATTATATATAGCCCCCATATAAACCGATCCCCAGATTTGGCTTGCGGAGCCTAAAAGAGAAGCAAATTTCATCCGATCCGCCTGAAATTTGGTACATGGTGTTGGTATATGGTCTCTAACAACCATGCAAAAAATGGTCCATATCGGTCATTAATTATATATAGCCCCCATATAAACCGATCCCTAGATTTGGCTTGTGGAGCCTCTAAGAGAAGCATATTTCATCCGAACCGGCTGAAATTTGGTACATGGTGTTGGTATATGGTCTCTAACAATCATGCAAAAATTGGTCCACATCGGTCCATAATTATATATAGCCCCCATATAAACCGATCCCCAGATTTGGCTTGCTAAGTCTCCAAGAGAAGCAAATTTCATCCAATCCGGTTGTAATTTGGAACATGGTGTTAGTATATGATCTTTAACAACCGTGCCAGAATTGGTCCATATCGGTCCATAATTATATATAGCCCCCCTATAAAACATTCTCCAGATTTGACCTGCGGAGCCTCTTGGAGGAGCAAAATTCATCCGATCCGGTTCAAATTAGGCACGTGGTGTTAGTATATGGTCGCTAACAACCATACCAAAATTGGTCCAATCACACAAAAATTGGTCCATATCGGTTCATAATCATGGTTGCCACTAGAGCCAAAAATAATCTACCAAATTTTATTTCTATAGAAAATTTTGTCAAAATTTTATTTCTAGAGAAAATTTTGTTAAAATTTTATTCGGTTCATAATAAAATTTTCATCATAGTCAAAATTTTATTTCTATAGAAAATTTTGTTCAAATTTTATTCGGTTCATAATCATGGTTGCCACTCGAGCCAAAAATAATCTACCAAGATTTTATTTCTATAGAAAATTTTGTCAAAAGTTTATTTCTATAGAAAATTTTGTTAAAATTTTATTTCTGTAGAAATTTTTGTCAAAATTTTCTTTCTATAGAAAATTTTGTCAAAATTTTTATTTCTATAGAAAATTTTGTGAAAATTTTATTTCTATAGAAAATTTTGTTAAAATTTTATTTCTGTAGAAAATTTTGTCAAAATGTTATGTCTACTTTGTCAAACTGAATTATATACGTATTGGATCGATCTTTTTTGATTTAATATATACCACGTATGGACTTACATACGATTTAGAAGATGGTGTTAGGAGGTTTTAAGATACCTTGCCATCGGCAAGCGTTACCGCAACTTAAGTAATTCGATTGTGGATGGCAGTGTTTAGAATAAGTTTCTACGCAATCCATGATGGAGGGTACATAAGCTTCGGCCTGTACGAACTTACGGCCGTATATACTTGTTTTAAACTATGATACTTTTGTACCACTAAATGCCATACTTGTACAATATTGTGCCAATCTTCTGCGATGCTGTATCAATTTTTAATTTATACTGTAGCAGCTTGTGTAGTTTTTTTATACCAAACTCGATTGAGATTACCAATGCTGTCGTTGGCTTATACGGCGTTCTCACCAAACATGTTTTGGGGTTTGAAATGTTTTATAAGCACTTCAAAACGAATCGTTTTCGCCATACTAAAAAACAAGTTCAAAACACAAGTATTGCTCCAAAACACGTCAAATTTAGAATGTGAATCCACTTGAACGATATCCGATATCAGGAAAATGAGTAGAGTGTTTCAGGCAAAAACTACTGCAAAGGAGATTCGTACAGGCCGATTTCCCTTCTCTTCCCCCTAACTGCTAATTGTCAACATGGATTCCGTAAAATACAACAGCTAGTTTATAGCCCGAGCCGTGTCATACGACGGCCCTCATGGCCCTATTTCCAAGCGAATGCATTGGATACGGCGAATTATGGTACACTGTTGCAGGGCACCGAGAATGTGTCCCTACCGGCAGGTACCAAATGTTGGGTTCTAAATTATCTGTGTGAACAGCAGTCGCGGAATTTAGGGATAGAAAGTTGAGACTTCGTAGAGTGAAGCAAGGGGTTCTCCAAGGTTGGGTGATATCACCGGCACTGTATTCTCGTGGTTGTATTTGACAGCCTTTTCAAGTCCTCTATCCAAGTCACTGCAATTTGTGATAAGTTCCGCAGTAGGAACAAGGCTCTCAAGTCGCTTGCCTGCAGTGGATGGGGTGCAGACAAACACACCTTGTTGACTACATTAGGTTAGGTTAGGTGGCAGCCCGATGTATCAGGCTCACTTAGACTATTCAGTCCATTGTGATACCACATTGGCGAAATTCTCTCGTATCACTGAGTGCTGCCCAATTCCATTTTAAGCTCAATGACAAGGGACCTCCTTTTTATAGCCAAGTCTGAACGGCGTTCCACATTGCAGTGAAACCAGAGAAGAGAAGCTTTGAAACCCTCAGAAATGTCACCAGCATTACTGAGGTGGGATAATCCACCGCTGAAAAACTTTTTGGTGTTCGGTCGAAGCAGGAATCGAACTCACGACCTTGTGTATGCAAGGCGGGCATGCTAACCATTGCACCACAGGGCCAGTGTGGACCCCTCAAACAAGCGACATGCTGTGGAGTAACATACATACCGGTCAGGACGCTATCCTGAGAACAGCGACAGGATGTCTCCGCCAGGATTATCCCAATGCATAGGCACAATTACATGTTGTCGAAGCCGTACATCTTAGGTTGCTATCGCAGTAGCCATCTGAATCATCCATATTGTGGATAGACAACCACCTCCCAGGAATGTAAGTGCGCTATATCCAGCGTTACAAAAGAGAACCACTAGGTCAGGCAGGATACCAGACAGGTCTGAACAGGATTCATGAGGTTATTGTAGCTGAAGCGGTGAAAAGTTACAATGTTAATTCTATTCTCGGAGCTCAATCACCGCCCATAGCACCGGAGGAAATCATATAAAACCAACAACCAACTGTGTTGCCAATAATAGTTTTAGCTTTCAAAATATTGATTTTATTGCAACTCTCAATCTGGTATGGCAATCATTTTATATATATTTTTATCAATGTCATTATTTTTTCATTTATTTCATAAAAACTTGTAAAATATTTATTGGGGAGTTTTGTGGCGGACTTTAAGTTTACTTGGGGCAGAGCCAGAAAAATACTGGCGCCATAGGTTCTCTGAGAGAGAGAGTGTGTAAAGGGTTATGAGAAAATAATGTTATATGTGTAAATTTTTTTCCAAGACAACTCTGTCCAGGAATTAATTAAAACAGCAATTTTCCAAAAAAAAACATAATACATATTCTCTTCATACATACATACGAGTACACTTTCTATTTGAATTTTCTATAATCGTTTTGGTATTGTTTTGTGGTTTTTAATTCAGAAATTTATCAAATTAACACATTTTATTGATATTTTCCGAGGCAAACGACAGTATATTTGAAAAACACATCGGCAAACTTCATGATATTATGTGTGCAGAGACCTCTGATATTTATGTTTTATTATAACAAAACTGCGTCTTCTTCTTCGAGATTATCTTTGCTGTTATCAAGCGAATAATTATGTCGCCGTAAGATATGCAATGAACATTTTCTACTACAGTTGCATGGTTCAAGAACTTTACATTCAAGGAATGATTTTCAATGGTTGTTTAAGTTTAATTAAGCAGTTTGTGAAAAAATGAATGTACACCTTCGATTGCCCCAAATGCCACCGATATAATAGTGTGAACCGCCGATGGGCGCCCCGTGGTGTCAAAATATAAATGCCGAACATCGGCATCGGAAAAATGTCCTAAATGTATTTCAGCCGGATCGGATGAAATTTGCTTCTCTTAGAGGCTCCGAAAGCCAAATCGGGGATCGGTTTATATGGGGGCTATATATAATTATTGACCGATGTAGACCAATTTTTGCATAGTTGTTAGAGACCATATACTAACACCATGTACCAAATTTCAGCCGGATCGTATGCAATTTTCTTCTCTTAGAGGCTCCGCAAGCCAAATCGGGGGATCGGTTTATATGGGGGCTATATATAATTATGGACCGATGTGGACCAATTTTTGCATGGTTGTTAAAGATCATATACTCACACAATGTACCAAATTTCAGCTGGCTCGGATGAAATTTGCTTCTCTTAGAGGGTCTACAAGCTAAATTTGGGGGTCCGTTTATATGGGGGCTATACGTAAAAGTGGACCGATATGGCCCATTTGCAATACCATCCGACCTACATCAATAACAATAACTTGTGCCAAGTTTTAAGTCGATAGCTTGTTTCGTTCGGAAGATAGCGTGACGGACGGACGGACGTGCTCAGATCGACTCATAAATTAACCACAACCCAGAATATATATACTTTATGGGGTCTTAGAGCCCTATGACAACCCCATGTACACTGAAAAAAAAGCATGGCCGGTTCCAAAAGTTTTTGTCTTTACTTTAACAATTTTGGTATTGATTCCGAGCCAAAGAACCGGAGAACACAAGTAAGGATACTTTTAACACACAATTCTCTCTTAAATTTGGGTTTTGTGTACTTCCTAGAAGCAAATTTTAATTTTTCGTTTTTTTTTCAGCTTTTTTCTTCATATGCTATCAAAGTCCTTTAAAAACGAGTTTATTTTCTAAATTCAGACTCGACTTTCAGTAGAAATTAGGATATGTTTCAAGTAAAAAACGTCTTTAAACTAAAGTGTTGAAAAACGTGTCCTATTTTTGAAGGAGTTTTTGCTTTGTAGTCAAGTTGCAAAAAGACAACAAATTTAAAGACAATTTCATTAATTTTAAAGAATATTTATGAATTATTAAAGTCAAGTTGACCTTAGCCCAAAAATGTTATTTTTCATGTTATGATACCCATTTTTAAGACAAATCACTTAATTATAAGGACAATACGACATCATTGAAAAGTTTATCGATTTTTGGACAAGGAAACAAACTTTATATTGGAGAAATGTTTCTTCTATGCTAAGCAAAATTTGCATTCGAATTTTAAAGACATTAAATCTTTGACCTCATGACAATATTTTTTTCAGTGTACAATTAATTGCTTCTGATTCCATTTTCCTTCGAAGTCCTTCGATAATTACACATTCTTCTAAGGAAAAAAACTATTTTTTTAATTTGAGCACATACAAACTTTTATTAATATTCATGAGAATATTTTCGAAAACCATAAAACCATTTCCTGTAATAATTAATTTTATTGCTGAAGCAGCATTATAACTACCAACTACCTTGGTGTGGGCCTCTTGCACCATTAAACTTCCATTGGCAACTATTGTCCAGAATAATTATCCTTGAGAGAGCCATATAACTTATATTCATTTACAACTACATAGCAGGGTTCAAATACAAACCAAAAACGAGGAAAATATTTATTCTACATCAAGGATTCGCAAACAAAATAAAAGAGCCATAAACAGGCGTATATGTCAATACAGTAATGATCAAATGGCCTTTTAAACATTTTGGCCCTTGCTTCAGGCCATTAAATCAATGCAATCAATTATTTCTGTTTGACTTTTAATGGCAATTATACACATTTTCACATTTATTCATCTCACAATGGATATTTTTGGTTCCTTGGATCGAACTCGAGTCGAGGCAATATCTCCGTCCAACCATTCATTCATTCACTCAGGCAGTCATCCATCCATCATTCATTTGCTTTGTTTTTCTTTTTTCTTTTTTTCAGTGTTTGCCCATGTTTCGTTTATTTTTATCATCGTTAGCACAAAAGGCGATTAACTTTATTAAACATTTATTTTACGCAACTTAATATGGCGATTAAACAGCCAAACAAGCAATTTAGCAACACCATCAACCTACCACCCGCTTAGTAGTCCATTGAGTAACTCCAGTGAGCTGGTGGTAAAGGCAAACAGCTCGACTAAAACAGTCAGCGAGTCAACCAGAGATAAAAGCCTTTATCAGATCACCCATTTATGGCTAACAATGGATATGAGAATCATCGTGGGAACGGGTGAGAGCTGGTGGGCCTCGAGGGTACATACCCCTAATTGTAAATACAAGCAAATATTTGCCAAGGTTTCTAAATACACGCAGAATTCTCACGCAAAAAAAAAAATAGCCAACAATCCGTATCGAGCAATTTGTGACCAAGGCCTGGCCAGCATTAAAGAAGGTCTCTAATACAAGGCCTTTGTGATGGACTTCTAGAAGGTAGATATGACTGAAAAGGGTATCGAAATGTATAGATACTCCAGATAAACTACCAGTGTAACTGTTATGCAACGTTAGGGGCAAAATTGCTACGTTTTTTTCTTTTGGTCACAAAATGTGTGACATTTCTACATTTCTCTGCCATATTTTTGTTATTTGTGACAACTTTTATACTGCACAGTATGTCTGAAATGTTTCGCAACCAACTTTAGGTAGGTACACCTATTCCATATTAAGATCGTTGACAAGGGACCTCATTCTTACAGACAATTCTGAACGGCATTTCACATTAGAGAAACATTGATTCGCTGAGAAATATCACAAGCTTTACTGTAATATTTGAAAAATTTTCGGTGTTCGGTTGAAACTGGGTTTGAACCCACGACCCTATGTATTTAAGGCGGACATGGTAACGATTGCATCATGGTGGCCTCCTTGTCTGAAACAAAACACCAGAATGATTCGAAAAGCGAAGACGAGATTTGATCGAAATCCATACACGGTTGGAAGAATTGTACCAAAATTTTTTTACTGTTTGGTAGATTGGTGGAATTCCTGATGTTTTGGTAGATTTTGCAAAATATTTCTCTTCACCTGAGAGGTACTTCACTAATTTTCTATAAAATTTTGACAAAATTTAAAAAAAAATGATAAAATTAAAAAAAAAATTGACAAAATTTTGTATAGAAATAAAATTTTGTCAAAATTTTCTACAGAAATAAAATTTTCACAAAATTTTCTATAGAAATAAAATTTTGACGAAATTTTCTATAGAAATAAAATTTTGACAAAATTTTCTATAGAAATAAAATTTTGACAAAATTTTCTATAGAAATAAAATCTTGACAAAATTTTAAAAAGAAATAAAATTTTGACGAAACATACTATACTGTTTGGTAGATTGGTGGAACTCCTGATTTTTTGGTAGATTTTGCAAACTATTTCTCTTCACTAATTTTTTATATTTTCTATAGAAATAAAATTTTGACAAAATTAAAAAACAAATTGTCAAAATTTTTTATAGAAATAAAATTTTGACGAAATTTTTTATAAAAATAAAATTTTGACGAAATTTTCTATAGAAATAAAATTTTGACAAAATTTTCTATAGAAATAAAATTTTGACAAAATTTTCTATAGAAATAAAATTTTGACAAAATTTTAAATAGAAATAAAATTTTGACGAAACATACTATACTGTTTGGTAGATTGGTAGAATTCCTGATGCTTTGGTAGATTTTGCAAAATATTTCTCTTCACCTAAGAGGTACTTCACTAATTTTTTATATTTTCTATAGAAATAAAATTTTGACAAAATTAAAAAACAAATTGTCAAAATTTTCTATAGAAATAAAATTTTGACGAAATTTTCTATAAAAATAAAATTTTGACGAAATTTTCTATAGAAATAAAATTTTGACAAAATTTTCTATAGAAATAAAATTTTGACAAAATTTTCTATAGAAATAAAATTTTGACAAAATTTTAAATAGAAATAAAATTTTGACGAAACATACTATACTGTTTGGTAGATTGGTGGAACTCCTGATTTTTTGGTAGATTTTGCAAACTATTTCTCTTCACCTAAGAGGTACTTCACTAATTTTTTATATTTTCTATAGAAATAAAATTTTGACAAAAGTTAAACAAAAATTGACAAAATTTTGTATAGAAATAAAATTTTGACAAAATTTCCTATAGAAATAAAATTTTGACAAAATTTGCTATAGAAATAAAATTTTGACAAAATTTGCTATAGAAATAAAATTTTGACAAAATTTGCTATAGAAATAAAATTTTTGACGAAACATACTATAGAAATAAAATGCTGACACACTTTTCTATAGAAATAAAATTTTGACAAATTTTTCTATAGAAGTAAAATTTTGACAAAATTTTAAATAGACATAAAATTTTGACAAAATTTTCTATAGAAATAAAATTTCGACAAAATTTTCTAAAGAAATAAAATTTTGACAAAATGTTCTAAAGAAATAAAATTTTGACAAAATTTTCTCTAGGAATAAAATTTTGACAAAATTTTTTATATAAATAATATTTTGACAAAATTTGCTATAGAAATAAAATTTGACAAACATAACATTTTGACAAAATTTTCTATAAAAAAAAATGTTCACAAAATTTTCTATAAAAAAAAAAGAAATTCACAAAATTTTCTATAGTAATAAAATTTTGACAAAATTTTCCATAGACATAAAATTTTCTATACAAATAAAAAGTTTTTTTTTTTTGTTAAAATTTTCTCCAAATTTTGGTAAATTATTTTTGGCTCGAGTGGCAACCGTGAATCCATACCGCAGACGTGAAAACAGATGTCACCCATATTCGAAAATTTACTTGGACTAAAATCATAGAGCCTTCAAAAGTGCAGGAGCTCACCGATGCACCAAAAAAAGTTAGACTGGTAGGTGTCAAGGAGTTGCTTCGCTTGCATAAATGTGGTGAGAAGCCATTCAAAATGATCGGGGAAATTCACAACTTTAATTGACCACCGATGGTAACTGTGTGGGCTGCCAAAACAGTCGATGATCACCTCGTATTCATCAGCCGTGGGTTCAACCCAGCAAAAACTATCATTACCCGGTAATCTTGTAGGTAAGCCTATTTAAAAATTAATAACCACTTATTATTTGGCGTCGCTTCGGATTACATTTACATACGCATGTCCTAGGAGGAAAGTACTTCTCCCCAGGCATACTTTCGGCCATAAAATAAGTAGTGCATTTAAAGCATATAATCACCTAATATGTAATGACTTATTCGTAGATACACCAAAGCTTGCAAAATAGCCACTTATTGTCTCAGGAAACCAAATCTCGAAAATATTGATTTCTGTAATAGGAGAACTACTTGAATAGAAATAGAATATTGTATAAATAAACAAAAAATCTAATAAATAATCTAAATAAGATTACACTCAAATTAATGTCACACTTAAAATAGAAATAAATGTAGGTTGTTTAAGCGAGTTGGATTCGTGAATTCCGTTATAATATATCCAATAGCCAATTCACATAAGGTTCGAAATCTATTAAAAGTGGATTTTAAGTCTCTTTTTTATAAGGCAAATGGCATTTGAAATTTAGTTTAAGCGCATTTTGGAAGTGTAATGTCAATGAGGTATAAGAAAGCATTTATTTAAAACATAATATAATAATGTCATTAAACACAATTATTATGAAATATTTGTGATAAAAAATTGTTAACGGAAAAATCTTCAGAACATTACATATTCTTTTTGATTTTGTATGTAAGTGCTCGATTATGTGAATAATTATATTAACTACAACTGCCTAAAAATTTGAGAATAACAATTCGAAAATTACCGAGAAGTACTTATTTTTGTCATCACAAGTTAGTCATTATAACTCGCCGCAATGTAATGCAACGTGTAATGACAGCTTTACTCCTGGTAATGTCAATTGTAATGAGATGTGGTTACCTAGTTTTTGCTGGGAAGATATAAATTCCGAACATTATCGGAAAAATGTCTTAAATATAGCATTGAAGCCCTGGGCAAACAAACGCAAACCGCTGACCGTAGGTTAGGTATAGTTCAGGCTTACTTAGACTATTCAGTCCATTGTGATATCATAGTTGTGAACTTCTCTAATATCGCTGACTGCTGACGGATTCTATGTTTAGCTCAAAGCCATGACACCTTGTTTTTATAGCCGGTTCGTAACAGCGTTTCACATTACAGTGAAACCACTTAGAGAAGCATTGAAACGCTCAGAAATGTCTTCTGCATTACTGAGGGTGGATAATGTACCGCTTAAAAATTGCCTGTAGTTGTTTAAAACTGCGATTGAACCCATGACCACTTGTATGCAAGGCATGCTGACCATGGCTTCACGGTGGCTCTCATGCCATTCTATCAGACAATGGACTTTCCATCAATACTCAGCACCATCGCACTCAACACGTGGCTTAAAAAGAAGATTCCACGTTCCATTTCAACCGCAACAGGCCACCAAGATCTCCAGATTTCTATCCGTCGGATCTTTGGAAAATAGCAAAGTGCCTATAATCTCCAGGCGCCGTTTCGCTGGGATTGAGTAAAAATACCGCAAAACCCCTTTCGTGCAGCGTGTGATAACTTTGTAGGCCATTCTTTCTTAATTCTGAAGGAGTTGTTGAGTCAACTTTTCTTAATTTTCTTCATCCCTAGTGCAGAATATACTAAATAATCGAGCCATAATTCTTTTAAACAAACACATCAAAAATCGAATCGAACCAGTTGTGAACACTTGAGGCCCTACTTTAAAACAATCTATGTCATTTCCCTTTTTACCTTTGGACATAATTGTTAGTGCGGTCTTTGGAGCTCAGGATGTGAGAGTAGAGGAAAATATTCTTTGCAATATTGGGCACATTTTTTCGTTACTTAATGAATGTATGTGAACAAATGTTATTAAGTTTATTTGTATCAGTTCAATAGAATTAGAGAAATCTATAGCAATTGATTGTTTAATTTACGGATTAGAAATATGATCGTAGGCTATAAGTGAGATAATTTTTCGTACTATCGAAGGAAGAAAATCTACTGAAATAAATAACTAATCTAGCAATGGAGATAGCAAAGCAAATTTAAGCCACCAAGGTATTGGAACAGGGCAAAAACCTACCTCTAGGAATAAAATTCCTAGAGGCAATAATACATAACAAACAAAGCAAAAGAAGCGTAGCCAATAAAGCACTTAAAATTTTCTTTTTGGATCCGGAAGTGCAGCCAGTGTGTACCTTAGTTGAATTAACTAATAAAGGAAAAAATACTAAATTCGTTCTTCCCATCAAATAGTTTGGAGTTTATAAATTTTAATTAATAAATTTTAATTTTTAATTTTTGTATGCCAAAATGCTAAAGAAAGCAAGTGAAAAAAGTATGTCTAATAAATTTTCTTGAATTTGTCGAAAAATGCTTACTTATTTTTGTAATATCGGCATTTGTAATACACTTTTAGTTCAAATTTTCTAAAATTAATTTAAATTTTCAAAAATTAATAAAAATTTTCTTTCCTGGTAGATTCACTTTTTTTGGGTGCACTATTGTCCTCATTACAATTGTCACTTTCACTTTATCGTTAATAGGCCATCCATCTAACTCAATGTCTATGAAAAAAGTACGAGTATCGCTATAATGTGTATGACTAGCTTATCTATTCTGATAGATGAATAGATATTGGATTGCATTGGTTATTTGTTTATTAGTACCATTGTTTGCAAAATTAATCGCTAATTTTTAACTCCTAATCAATGACTACCTCACAACAAATGAAAGACACAAAAATTTCGCTTATTTATTTTAAATTAAAAAGTACGATTAGCAAATCATTATTTTTTAGAAACAATTAAATGGTAAAGAAAATACCAAGCCTCTATGACTCTATAAAGTAAATATGCTAAGAGAAAAACTGGAATAAGAATAAGTCTGTTTGCTTACTTTTCAAGTAAAATTAAATATAAAAAATAAAATTTTGATAAAATTTTCTCTTGAAATGAAATTTTGAAAACAAATTCTAAAGGGTGATTTGTTAAGAGCTTGATAACTTTTTAAAAAAAAAAACGCATAAAATTTGCAAAATCTCATCGGTTCTTTATTTGAAACGTTAGATTGGTCCATGACATTTACTTTTTGAAGATAATTTCATTTAAATGTTGACCGCGGCTGCGTCTTAGGTGGTCCATTCGGAAAGTCCAATTTTGGGCAACTTTTTCGAGCATTTCGGCCGGAATAGCCCGAATTTCTTCGGAAATGTTGTCTTCCAAAGCTGGAATAGTTGCTGGCTTATTTCTGTAGACTTTAGACTTGACGTAGCCCCACAAAAAATAGTCTAAAGGCGTCAAATCGCATGATCTTGGTGGCCAACTTACCGGTCCATTTCTTGAGATGAATTGTTCTCCGAAGTTTTCCCTCAAAATGGCCATAGAATCGCGAGCTGTGTGGCATGTAGCGCCATCTTGTTGAAACCACATGTCAACCAAGTTCAGTTCTTCCATTTTTGGCAACAAAAAGTTTGTTAGCATCGAACGATAGCGATCGCCATTCACCGTAACGTTGCGTCCAACAGCATCTTTGAAAAAATACGGTCCAATGATTCCACCAGCGTACAAACCACACCAAACAGTGCATTTTTCGGGATGCATGGGCAGTTCTTGAGCGGCTTCTGGTTGCTCTTCACTCCAAATGCGGCAATTTTGCTTATTTACGTAGCCATTCAACCAGAAATGAGCCTCATCGCTGAACAAAATTTGTCGATAAAAAAGCGGATTTTCTGCCAACTTTTCTAGGGCCCATTCACTGAAAATTCGACGTTGTGGCTCGTTAGTAAGTCTATTCATGATGAAATGTCAAAGCATACTGAGCATCTTTCTCTTTGACACCATGTCTGAAATCCCACGGGATCTGTCAAATACTAATGCATGAAAATCCTAACCTCAAAAGAATCACCCTTTATAGAAATGAAATCTTGACAAAAATTTCTATAGAAGTAAAATTTTGACAAAATTTTGTATAGAAATAAAATTTTGACAATATTCTCATAAAAAATTAAATTTTGACAAAATTGTTTATTGGAATAAAATGTTGACAAAATTTTTTATAGAAAAAAAATGTTGACAAAACTTTCTTAAGAATAAAATTTTGACAAAATTGTTTATAGAAATAACATTTTTGACAAAATTTTCAATAGCAATACAATTTTGAAAAAATTATCAATAGAACCAAACTTTTGACAAAATGTACTATAGAATTAAAATTTTGACAAAATTTTCTAAAGAAATAAAATGTTGACTAAATTTTCTACAAAAATAAAATTTTTGACAAAATTTTCTATAGAAATCAAATTTTTGACAACATTTTCTATAGAACTAAAATGTCGACAAAATTTTCTATAGAACTAAAATGTCGACAAAATATTCTATAGAAATAAACTTTTGACAAAATTTTCAATAGAAATGAAATCTTGAAAAAAATCTCTATAGAAATTAAATTTTGACAAAATTTTCTATAGAAATGATATTTTTACAAAATTTTCTATAAAAATAAAATTTTGACAAAATACTCTATAGAAAAAAAAACTAACAAAATATTCTATAGAAATAAAATTTTGTCAAAATTTTCTATAGTAATAAAATGTTGACAAAATTTTCCAAAGAAATAAAATTTTGACAAAATTTTTTACTAAAATAAAATTTTCACAATTTTTTTACTAAAATAAAATTTTGACAAAATTTTCTATACAAATCAAATTTTGACACAATTTTCTACATAAATAAAATTTTCTATAGAAATAAAATGTTCGACAAAATACTCTATGTTCTATTTCTATATAAATAAAATTTTAACAAAATTTTCTATAGAAATAAAACTTTGACAAAATTTTCTATGGAGATAAAAATTTGACAAAATTTTCAATAGAAATAACATTTTGACAAAATTTTTTATAGAAATAAAATTTTGACAAAATTTTCTACAGAAATAAAATTTTGACAAAATTCTCTATATAAAAAAAAATTACAAAATATTCTATAGAATAAAATTTTTTCAAATTTTTCTATAGAAATAAAATTTTGACAAAATGTTCTATAGAAATAAAACTTTGACAAAATTTACTATAGAACTAAAATGTTGACAATATTTTCTACAGAAATAAAATCTTGAAAATTTTTAACAAAATTTTCCACAGAAATAAAATTTTGACAAAATTTTCTAAAGAACTAAAATTTGGCAAAATTTTATAAAGAAATAGATTTTTGACAAAATATTCTATAAAAATAAAATTTTGACAAAATCTATAGAAATAAATATGACCTCAAGCCGAACAAAATTAATAATCAGAATAAAAATAAAATTATGGCAAAACTTTTCTATAGAAATTAAATTTTTGAAAAGATTTTCTATAGAACTAAAATTTGGCAAACTTTTCTATGGAAATAGATTTTTGACAAAATTTTCTATAGAAATAAAATTTTGAAAAAATTTTTATAAAAATCAAATTTTCTATAGAAATACAATTTTGACAAAATTTTCCATACAAATAAAATTTTGACAAAATTTACTATAGAACTAAAATTTTGACAAAATTTGACAAAATTTTTCTATAGTAATAAACTTTTGACACAATTTTCTATAGAAATAAAATTTTGACTAAATGTTCAATAGAAATAAAATGTTGACAAAATTTTCTATAGAAATAAAATTTTGTCAAAATATTCTATAGAAATAAACTTTTGACAAAATTTTCTATAGAAATAAAGGTGAGATAAAACAACAAATATGATTGAAGTACAAACCCACAATGAAAAACAAATCACGAATGAAATAAAATTTTGACAAAATTTTCTACAGAAATACAATTTTGACAAAATTTTCCATACGTTAGAAATAAAATTTTGACAAAATATACTATAGAACTAAAATGTCGACAAAATTTTCTACAGAAATAAAAATTTGACAAAATTTTGTATAGAAGTAAAATTTTTGAAAAAATTTTCTCTAGAAAAAAATGTCAACAAAAAATTTTGACAGATTTTTGTTTATTTTAATGGGCTGTTTTGGTCAATATATATAAATGCAAATAAAACAAGTTTATTTCATCTTTTTTCTCGACGTTTCGTCGGCTTTTTTCCGACCTTTTCCAGAGAATTTTTTATTTGAAATATCTGTAGAGGAAAATTCTATTTAGATTTCAGTAATTGTGGATTTTAGTTCTTACTTACAATTGTTTTACATTTGTTTCATTTATAAATTATTAAAACTGGACATCACAAACAATAATAATAACTAAATAAATAAATAAAATGTAAATATTGCAGCAAAACTTTAAATCTATATCACAGAACTATGTATGTTTACTCTTTAAATTATTGCAATGGAATACTGTAAGTTGGTGTATTCTATTCTCTGTTGAATGCGTAGGCTCTCCAGTGTATAACGTTTGTTCTCATTTCTCTCTCTGTCGAGAATTTTAACAGCTTTGAAGTCTATGCTATGGCCACTCTCTTTTATGTGTTGTGCTAAAGCTGTGCTTTCTCTATGTTTGTTGATGTCGGCTTCATGTTCTGCCATTCGTATTTTCAATTGTCTTCTTGTTGTACCCACATAGTGCATGTTGCATGTCTCCCTTTCGTTTCCATTGCATGTTAGTTCGTACACAACGTTGTCTAATTGCATTTTGTCTGTTCTGTTTGTTTTTGTTGTAAATAATCGTTGCAGTGTATCGTTTGATTTGTATGCTATTGTTGTTGTTTCTTCCTCTATTGATCTCAACCAAGTTTTGCATTCCGTCAATTTGGGGATAAATGGGACACTGAAAAAAATGTTTGAGTTCTCCATTTGTATTTTTTCTTTGTGAGTTTTTGGATGATGAGTTTTGTTGATTAGTGAGTTGATTAGATGTACTGGAAAACTATTTTGTCGAAGAATATTTTTAATTTTTAAAATATTTTGACTTTTGAATCTGTCATCACTCAGGTACATTACTTTCTGTATAAAATTTGAGGCTGTATTTATCTTCATAGTTTTTGGTTGGGTTGAGTGATAGTTTATCATTCTTCCCGAAGTTGTAGTTTTCGTGTACCAGTCTGTAATAATTGAGCTTCCATCTTTTATCATTTTCATATCTAAATATGGGATTTCCCCGTTTTTTTCCTTTTCAATTGTGAATTGAATTTTGGTGTGATACGAGTTCAGTAATTTCATTATTTCCTGCTCGTCGTCCTTGTTGATTATTGCCAGTAGATCGTCCACGTATTTTGTTATTAGTTTAATTTTTATATTTTTACTGTTTAACTCCAATATCACTTCATCCAAAAGATTGTCTAGCACAATATTAGCTATCGTCGGGGAAAGGGGGTTTCCCATTGGCATACCATACGTCTGATGGTAAAATGTGTCGTCCTGCTTGAAGTAATTGTTATCGTTAAGACAGAATTGAAGTATTTGGAGTATTTTTTGTTTTGGAATCTTCGTGTATTCTTTAAGTTTATCCCATTTTCCCATGATGATCTTAATAGCTAAGTGTGTCGGTATATTAGTAAATAATGATACCACGTCAAATGATACAATTATGTCGTCTTTTTCCAAAATTACGTCCTTAATCTTCTCTTTTACTTCCATTGAGTTTTTCACATTGTACGTCGGGGATTCAAGATTCTTAAGTAGTTTACCTACGTATTGTGCAAGTCCATAGCATGGGACTTTCATCGATGATGAGATGGGCCTGAGAGGGACACAATCTTTGTGTATTTTAGGGAGACCGTATAGTTCTGACGAAACGTCGAGAAAAAAGATGAAATAAACTTGTTTTATTTGCATTTATATATATTGACCAAAACAGCCCATTAAAATAAACAAAAATCAAAGAAATAAACTTTTGAGAAAATATTCTATAGAAATAAAATTTTCTATAGAAATACATATTTATTTGGTAATTTTTTAAATTTTCCTAAAATGTTGGTAGTAGTAACCATGGACCCAACGCGAACAAAGTTTTTTGGCGGTCAAATGTTCATATGGAACGTATGCTGGTCCCACTAATACCTTTCCGCAGAAAGGGAATAAAAAAACAATTGTGACAAGTGGTTAAAGTAATAAAGCAAAACTCCCAATACTTTTGCAAAATTAAATTATAATATAAATTTTAGAAAATTTATGTTATAAAGTCGATTTTAGAAATATGAAATAAATTTACAAAATACCATAAAAGTTTGACAACCATTGCAGATTCCTTTGAACCATTTCAACGAAATTATATTTTTCATTTCCATATGATTTATGTTATTAGAAAATGACATTTGTTTCAAAACCCTCATCCGTTTGCATAGAAATTGATTGTATGCATAGACATATACATAAATTTGTCAAAGAGTTATCGATTGTAATTTCCGTTTTAACATTTGGGAAATTCGTGCTTTTCAAAAATTTCCATATAGAAACGGAAATCACTTTCACAAGCATACGAGACTTCAAAGAAAAGGAAAAAAGGGAAATTGCGAATAAAATTCGCGTTTTGTCTATTTCATACCAATGGGAATAGACGACGCAGAACTTTGATATTTGCAAAGATCTTTGAATGAGACAATATCTTCTTGTCATGGGATTGCATTGGATTTATTCATATGAATCCACCTTCTGGCAAATGCATTCGATTGCCAATTTATTTTCTAGTGTTATTCTTGGTTTCATATTTGGCTTTAGAAGTTTTCTACTGTGATTTAAAATGCCAATTTGCTTTGAGTTGTTTTTGAGCGAATGAATGAATGAATGGATGGTCTTATCAACAATGCTCGTATTTGTGACTATGCAATATATGAATATGGAAATATTGATGCTATAAATGCAAACTACCACAACGGGTTGTGGTGATAGTTGTCGTTAGAGTTCATTTATCACTTGAACACTTTCTATATATCCTTGTTGATTTATGTAGCCTCAGAGGAGGTTTTGTGCAGCTATAATTTCTACAGTAGTATACTATGCAGTGGATTTTGCATTAAGGAAAAATAAGAATTTTTAATGAAACGAAATAAAAAAACATGTATTTTTTTAATAGATTCCTTGGAAAGAAATTTGGTCAGAGAAAGTTTTATTAACTGGAAACTACTTTTACCATGAAAAATCCTTCAATAAACTGTCTATACATCGTTTTTAGAAAAATCCAAAAACAAAAAAATACCACAAAATTATTCTTTTTATTGTCACTTCTTAATTTTCTTAACAAATGAACAAGTGTGCGTATAATGAATAAAAATTCTCAAATTTCTTGTAGCCTTTAGTGCGTATGATAAATATCAATTCATTGTCAACTCTTACATTGGAGCGTATAATTAACATACATTTCTTGCTATATTCCCACCCATTGTGGTGGTTAATCATGATCATGTTATCTTCAGTAATTACAGGCAAAATGTAAATTTCCCATAAAAATGATTAATGTGCCATTTATACAGATTTAAAGCGGATAACAAATTATAATTTTATTGCTAACATTAAAGAAAGTGAATTATCGACTTCAAAGTTTAATGTTTCACCTAAGGCTATTTTATTAGCATATTTTTTCAATGTTTGTGGTAATGTTAGTTTAGAATATCTTTGGGTTATATAAAATTGTACTATGGATTGTGGTTTACAGTTTAAGGATGATGATAGAGAGTATATTTTATAAATTTGCTTCTTGACATAAAGTTTGACGAGTAATGTAACCATATATAGGAACTTTGTAGGTATATCTAATCCGGACGATTCATACAAAGTGATTTTGCCTGTTTTTTTTTTTTAATTCGGTAGCGTTTATTTCCATGCAAAAAAAATCCATGCAGATCAACAAAAATTGTGTCATCTAATTGTCAAAAATGTGGACAGGAGGAAAGATGAACAGCTTAGGAACCATAACGAAAAGCAAAAGTATCATCAACGAGTAGTCTGAACACATGGTCTATCTGATTACGAATTCAAATTATCTGGTGATACGACCTTGCATACAAAGGAAAGTAGATTTTATATTAAGCTCGAGATTTGTAAATGAAATAGTTTTGGAAACTAATGAAGTTGAATGGGTCGATAGTCAGGAAGGCTTGGGAATCATGACAGAGAAGGGTAGATGGAGACAGGTCCCATAGTGTTTCGATATCACACAACAGATGGACAAAAATAGAAGAATACATCACATTAAAACGAATTGACCTTGATGATGCTCAAAACTAAGAGCAATGTATTTGGTCGCAATCACGCCACTCGTTCACGAAAGTACAAAGGTGTCAAAAGTATCCGATCAGAGCCAAGATATTTACCAAATGGTGTGCCACATTTTAAAATCCTAGATTGAACACAACGACGATTGCCATAGTTGTACATCCTCACAAAAAATCGCTTCTGTAACATATACTCCCAAACATATTTTGCTTCAAGCCTATACATTTTTGGGTATTGCCCAAACATTTATATGTTTGATCTCCACCAATATATAATATGTTTGAAAGCATATTGGTCTAAACAATATATGTTTGGGTAGTCTAAGTTCCAAACATTTTGTATTTTTGCATCCAAATTCAATAATGTTGTCTTCCAAAAAACAATATGTTATTATGTGACCATATAATATGTTTGGAAGCATTTTGCACCCAAACATATTATATGCTTAAAAAAAATTCTCCCAAACAATATTGTGCTCAAAATTTTATTTATTTATTTATATATTTACAATCATAATGAATTATGAAAATAAACAGGTAATATAGGTGCTAACAACATAGGTTTTCGACCTGAATGCTCAAAATTTTGTTTCTGCCCAATCGTATATTCCCCGACATCTTTCTCACTTCCACGAGATTTTTTAGTTCTTAGCACCTTTTTCTGTAATACAAACATTGTAGAAGAAATTATTCAATTTTATGATTTTTTTTATTTTAATTTTACCTTTTGCCGGACGGGGATTCGAACAGCGGACCACACAGTTTGTAAGGATCAAAGAAGTAGCTGATCAATTGCCCAAGGAAAAATAAAATGTTAATTTTGTAATAACAAGCAACAACCACCAACTTAATTCAATATCGATCCCTTTTAAATAGCGCTCCAAGCTAGTAAACACATACATGTTTATAAGCTATTTCTAAATTAATATATGTTTGCATCCAAGCATATTATATTTACAAACATTTTATGTCCCAAACATAATATGTTCTAACATATTAACATATATGTCCCAAACATGTTATGCTAGTTTATGAACATTATATGCTTGCACTCAAAAATATTGTGTTTAAAAATTTGTGTTCCAAACATATAATGTTTATAGCCAAACATATGAAAAACAGTCTTTTTCATCCGTGTAGAATTCTAACAAAATGGTAGATTTTTTACTGTTTGGCAGATTGTTAGAATTCTTGAAGTTTTTGTAGATTTTGCAAAATATTACTATTTTGACAAATAGAAATAAAATTTTCTCTAGAAATAAAATTTTGACAAAATTTTCTATGGAAATAAAGTTGAGACAAAGTTATCTATTGAAATAAAATTTTGACAAACTTTTCTAAAGAAATTAAATTTGACAAAGTTTTTCTATAGAAATAAAATTTTGATTTTTTTTCTTTGTTTTCAATATCATTAAAAATATCGTAAATATCGTTTTCGCAGCGAGTAAATACAAGTATCCATTACATAGGGATTGATGTTGATATTGCAAAATATTTCTCTCCAAATAAAAAATACTCAAATTTTCTATAGAAATAAAATTTTGGCAAAATTTTCCATAGAACAAAATTTTAACAAAATTTTCTGTAGGAACAAAATTTTTACAAAATTTTCTATAGAAATAAAATTTTGACAACATTTTCTGTAGAACAAAATTTTGACAAAATTTTCTGTAGAACAAAATTTTCTGTAGGAATAAAATTTTGACAAAATTTTATATGGGAATAAAATTTTGACAAAATTTTTTATAGAAATAAAATTTTCTATAGAAATAAAATTTTTAAAAAATTTTCAGTAGAAATAAAATTTTGACAACATTTTCTATAGAAATAAAATGTTGACAAAATTTTTTATAGAAATAAAATTTTGACAAAATTTTCTATAGAAATAAAATTTTGACAAAATTTTCTATAGAAATAAAATTTTGAAAAAATTTTCTATAGAAATAAAATTTGGACAAAATTTTCTATAGAAATACAATTTGGACAAAATTTTCTATAGAAATAAAATTTTTACAAAATTTTCAGTAGAAATAAAATTTTGGCAAAATTTTCTATAGGAATAAAATTTTGACAAAATTTTTTATAGAAATAAAATTTTGGCAAAATTTTCTATAGAAATAAAATTTTTACAAAATATTCTATAGAAATAAAATTTTGACAAAATTTTCTATAGAAATAAAATGTTGACAAAATTTTCTATAGAAATAAAATTTTGACCAAATTTTCTATAGAAATAAAATTTTTACAAAATTTTCAGTAGAAATAAAATTTTGGCAAAATTTTCTATAGGAATAAAATTTTGACAAAATCTTTTATAGAAATAAAATTTTGGCAAAATTTTCTATAGAAATAAAATTTTTACAAAATATTCTATAGAAATAAAATTTTTACAAAATTTTCTATAGAAATAAAATTTTGACAAAATTTTCTATAGAAATAAAATTTTGACAAAATTTTCTATAGAAATAAAATTTTGACCAAATTTTCTATAGAAATAAAACTTTGACAAAATTTGCTATAGAAACAAAGTGTTGACAAAAATTTCTATAGAAATTTAATTTTTTGTAAAAATTTTCTATAGAAATAAAATTTTTAAATTTTGGCAAAATTTTCTATAGAAATAAAATTTTTACAAAATTTTCAGTAGAAATAAAACTTTAACAAAATTTTCTATAGAAATAAAATTTTGACAAAATTTTCTTTGGAAATAAAACGTTTACAAAATTTTCTGTAGAAATACAATTTTGACAAAATTTTCTATAGAACTAAAATATTGACAGAATTTTGTATCAATTAAAAGTTTTAATTTTCGTTTTGAGTCATACCCTCACAGTCCATTGTAATTTCTCCATTTTCAAGGAAGTAGTAGCTTTCACTTTTCGGTGCAAGCTATATCGTTAAAAAATCTAAAATTCGACACATTTACAAATTCAAGGGATATTAATACACAAAAGAAAAAAATATCGTACATTTTGTCTTCTCGGCGAATAAATGCAAGTATCCATTACGAAAGGATTGATTTCGATATATAACTGTTTAGAAAATTTTCGTACCGTATCTGTTATTTTACCGATGAGATAAATTATAAGCGGATATTGAAAAACGTCTCTTATTTTTAGTAAAAAATGGGACAGAAATTAGTACCTAACCTAACCTATCAATTAATGAAATATTTCAAATTTTATATACGAGAATACGATTGATTTTTGTCATACATATCATTTGTTCAATTCTCTTTCTTCTACACCCAGAGAAGGAATATGATCACCTCAAACATGTTTTAAGAGCAAAATGTTATTTTTGGGTGGTGACCATGTAACATGGTTTACGCAACCATGTTATTTTCTCGGAAATCATGTATCTGATTTCGGTAAGCAGGTTATATTTGACGAGAAAATAACATTTTAGTGACAAACATGTTACATGGTCACCATACAAATATAACATTTTGCTCTTGAAACATGTTTGAGGTGATCATATTCCTTCTCTGCGTGTAGAAATGGCAAATAAATGACCTAACCTATAATACCCCGTATAGTGATATAGTACCCTATAGTGATATGCATAGGTCATAAATATTATCTCAAATCTTAATATTAAATCAAAAGTACGCTTTGTTTTTTTTTCTTTTTTTTTTCTAATTGCTCATATATGAGCATTTAGTAGACCCTAGTTCCTTATCACGTTTTTAGAACCATAAAGATTTTTATTGATACATCGATCGATTTGCAGCTGGTGATAAGCTTCCAACACCTAACTAGACTTATGAATATGATGGACAGAATTCATGATTGCGATGGGAATGACCACAATCAGTAAGAAAACTCACGCTTATTTCTCCATTTTAGAAATGTGTGTTCGATTGTAAACACAAAATCTTTTGATAATGGGTGACCTTTATGAAAAACGAACAATTGCATAGCAAATATTTTGTTCAAACTGAAAAAAAAACAAAACATAAAAATAACGATTGATAATACCATAGACCAATCTCGTTTATGGTAGCACAAAATAATTTTGTATTTATTTTCATAATTTATTATGATTTTAAATAAATTTTAATTTAAATTTAGTGACATATAGTTCGAAATTCTTTATTTAAATTTATGAAACGAATCTCTGAAATTTTCATATCTTCCTTAAAGTAAGAGCATTTTCTCTTAGCATAAAGAAAATAATTTTCGATTTACCCCCATTTTCATGAAGCTCCGTTAGTGCTACGTTAGTTAACGAATATTCCCTCTAGAAATAAAACAAAAATTTGCCTACAAATCTAAATTAAATGTTAAAAATTTCAAATCATATTCATCTGTACCAAAAAAAATCCGTAATTAAACTAACGCTAAATTTAACTTATTTTATTGCAAAATAATTATTTGTTTGTAATGACTTATCCAAATTATATTTGTGAATTTTTCGCAATGTAGATCACTTTCTATTTGTATACCCACCGCCATAGAATGGTGATGGGGGTATAATAATTTTGTCATTCCGTGTGTAACACATCGAAATATCGATTTCCGACTATATAAAGTATAAATATTCTTGATCAAGGAGAAATTCTAAGACGACATGAGCATATCCGTCTGTCTGTCTATCTGTTGTAATCACGCTACAGCCTTCAATAATGGCGCTATCGTCCTGAAATTTGGCACAGATTCGTTTTTTGTTTGTAGGCAGGTCAAGTTCGAAGATGGGCTATATCGGTCCAAGTTTTGATATAGTCCCTATATAAACCGACTTCCCGATTTCGGTTCTTGGTCTTATAAAAACCGTAGTTTTTATCCAATTTGCCTGAAATTGAAAATCTAGAGGTGTGCGGAAAATGGTGCTCATCGGTCCTTGTTTTGTTATAGCCCCCATATAGACCGATCTCCCGATTTTGCTTCTTGGGCTTCTAGAAACTGTATTTACTATCCGATTTGCCTGATATTTGAAATCTAGAGGAATTTTGGGACCATAAAGAGGTGTGTCGAAATTGGTCCGTATCGGTTTGGTATAGCCCCCATATAGACCGATCTCCCGATTTGGTTCTTGGGCGTCTAGAAACTGTATTTATTACCCGATTTGTCTAAAATTGGAAATCTAGAGGTATTTTGGGACCACAAATAGGTGTGCCGAAATTGAGGTGTATCGGTCCACTTTTTTGTATAACCCCCCATATAGACCGATCTCCCGATTTTACTTCTTGGGCTTCTAGAGAATATATTTTCTAGCCGATTTGCTTGAAATTGAAAATCTAGAGGTATTTTAAGATCACAAATAGGTATGTCGAAAATGGTGCCTATCGGTCCATGTTTTGGTATAGCCCCCATATACACCTATCTCTTTATTTTTGGGGCTTCTAGAGTTCGTAGTTTTTATCCAATTTGCCGGAAATTAGAAATCCAGAGGTATTTTAGGACCATAAAAAAGTGTGTCGAAAATGGTGAGTATCGGTCCATGTTTTGGTATAGCCCCTATATAGACTGATCTCCCGATTTTACTTCATAGGCTTCTAGAATTCGTAGTTTTCACCCAATTCGTCTGAAAGTGGAATTCTAGAGGTATTTGAGGAACATTAAAAGGTGATGAGTTTTGGTCCATGTTTTGGTATAGCCCCCATATAGACCTAACTCCCGAATATGGTGTGTGTCGACCCATGTTTTAGTATAGCCTCCACATAGACCAATCTCCTGATTTAACTCCTTGGGCTTCTAGAAACCGTAGTTTTTATCCGATTTGCACAAAAATGTAAATATACTGGAATTTTAGACCCTCAAAAATCTGTATTGCATTTATTTTTACCGGTCCGTTTGGTAAGGCATCAATATAGACCGATTTAACTTCTTGAGGGTACACCCAAAGAAAAAATATTTTCCTCCGGAATGAAATTTTAGACAAACGAAATTTCCCTTTCGTCTAAGTATTTTCGTTTAGAGCAAATTAATCCGAATTTTTGATAAGCGATTCAACGATTGTCTCTAAAATTTTGTGTCAAAAGAAAACTTTGTTTGTCTAAAATTTCGTTCCTCAGAAATGAAAACACTTCTTTCAGGGTATAACAGGCGCACTAATCATGAAAATTGCTTGAAATTGAAAGTAAAATTTCCAGATTTTACTTATCGTATTCATTTAAATAATGTCGGAAAAAATCTACAGAATTAAGATTTCAAATCAAGGCGTTATTGCATCATATACACGATATTTTTATAATTTCTCTAAAACTCAAACAAAATTGGTTCTCATAAATCCAGAATCTGATCTAGTCTTCATAGGTAGTATCTGGTTGAACTGATTTGCTGGGGAGAAAATTTGTCATCAAACCCCCTAAAATTCTATATATTATGAAGAAATCCGCTACGACGAAGAGTTTTCAAAGTAAACTATTATATTTAATTCACGGTGGTGGGTATTTAAGATTCGGCCCTGCCGAACTTACTGCTGTATATACTTGTTTTTTTTTCCATTTTTCAACAATTAATTTTTAAAAAATACAAAAAAGAGTTTTGAAAATATGTTGAATAGTTTTGAGATATAGAATATTAACGGCCATTTTCATGTAGCTCCGTTAGGCTTTAACTGTCAATTAACAAAAAGAAAATTTCAAATATCTTCTCTCCGGTTAACTTTAACTGAAAAATTATCGGCAGTTAAGTTCCTAACTGGCATATGGAATATATAGGCAGGACGGCAGCTATGTCCATAATACGGTTTAAAAGTTCGTTAGTTAACGGAGCACAAACGGAGCTTCATGAAAATGGGCGTAAGTAAATCAGAAAAATTATAATTTTCTGAAATATTTAATACTGAAAAACTCAAATTTACCTTATAATATGGTATATATAAAAATTTCGTAAACTAAAATTCCATGTAAAATGTAATGTTCGAGCAAATAAATTGAATATAAACTAAAACAAAAGAAAATGTTATTTTGGAAAATTATTACATTTTTTATCCTTTTTCCTAGGTTCATCCAATAATGCGTCTTTTTTTGTTTTTTTTTCCATTGCTGAGAATATGGTGATAGCATTAAGTTCTTGTGTTGCTATGAGTGCTTCATTCATACATTCCTTGACCTTTTAGGCGATCATCAAATTCAGAAAAGGTGATGTTAAATTTCACACCAGATTATTTAAAAAGTTTTATTTTAATGAAATTAGCACTGATATGCAAAGCCTCACTTGTCACGCCATATTGAGATAACAAATTAGAAAATTAAATTGAAATTGTCAAAATAAGCACACAAACAGACATGCCATTCAGTAGCGCAGGAGATAAGTGAAATATCCACTAAGCTTCCTATCCAATTAAATATTTAATTCAAAATCTAATCTCTGTTTATGTTTGACAAAGAATGTTTACATTTTATAAAAAAAAATTAAATGGATATTTGGCAAGTTGTCACATAACACTATGTAACACATTGTCAAAATTCAATTTGAATATTCATTCAAGCCAAAAAGTTATTTAACTAGACATAATTAAAAAAACAACAACAACAATAAATAACACAATTAATAAAAATGTACCGAAAAATTAGGTACACCTAAACCCATATTTTAATTCAATATATATATGCACTGAAAAAAAGCATACTCGGTTCCAAAGATTTTGTCTTTACTTTAAAAAATTTGGTATTGATTCCGAGCCAAAGAAGCGGAGAATACAAGTAAGGATACTTTTAAGACACAATTCTCTTTTAAATTTAGGTTTTGTGTACTTGCTTATAGGATGCAAATTTTAATTTTTCGCTTTCTCAGCTTTTCTTCTTCATATGCTATCAAAGCCCTTTAAAAACGAGTTAACGGCAACTTTATTTTCCAAAATAAGACTCGACTTCCAGTAGAAATTATGCTATGTTTCAAGTAAAACGCGTCTTTAAAATAAAGTGTTGAAAAACATGTCCTATATTTGAACGATTTTTTGCTTTGTAGTCAAGATGCAAAAAGACAACAAATTTAACGACAATTTCATTAAATTTAAAGAATTTTTCTGAATTATTAAAGTTAAGTTGACCTTAGCCTATAAATTTTTTCTTTCATGTTAAGATACCCATTTTTAAGTCAAATCACTTAATTATAAGGACAATACGACTTCATTGAAAAGTTTATCGACTTTTGGATAAGGAAAATAACTTTATTTTAGAGAAATGCGTCTTCTATGCTAAGCAAAATTTGTATTCGTATTTTAAAGACATGAAATCTTTGACCTCACGACAATATTTTTTTCAGTGTGGTAAATGGCAAGCTCGAAGTATTTGAAAAACATTCGATATTGGGTCCCCCCTATAGAATATGGTGACGGTGCGGTGGTAATGCACCATAACTTTAGTATGGCCATAGTGATCGATGATGATAACAGAATACAATATTGAATAAAGAATAGAAAGCAAATCATCACAGCCAATTAGTTTCATTTACTAAACGAAAATTGCCACAATAACTAAACAATAACACAAGCGATATACATACACACATACAAATGCAACAAATAATAAAGCCACCAATATTCACAAAATGACAAAGTGTGACCATATTTGATAACATTTTAATATTAATTGCGTTTACATACACAAAATGAATGGACGATGTACACGGACAAAAAAAATGGAAGATTCATAGGAAGTATGAAGTGTCACCACCATTACAGAGAGGGTACACTCAAAAAAGTGAACTACATATGGCACTAAAGCCAATTTAACTTTATTTTAGTTCATGGTATTATTATGTTTTGAGAAAGTTTCCTAACCTTTAATAATTATATATAAATGAAGCATAAAGATTTACTAAATTCGTGGCTCCCACTTGTTCAGAATTTCTTAAAATTTGTAAATTTTACCAAAAATGTGCCCATCATTAACATTGCACCAAAGTCATTGTTGAACTCCAACTTTTTCCTTCAAATTACGAAGTTTTCTCTAAAGGTGAGTATTAAGTTCGAGTTTAGCCGCTAAAATCGTAATTTTTTCACTAAAATGAAAACTAAATCAGTAAAAAAGCCATAAAATTATATATATTTGTTGCAGATTTCATTATAACTTGATGGGGAATATGCCAAAGCAAATTTTCACAAAGTTTGTATTCCTTAAAATGGATTATTAAAGAAAAGTAATCGTGAAAAAATTACGATTTTAGCGGCAAAACTCGAACTTAATACCCACCTTAACACGTAAAAAAAATAATAAGTAGGGCTAATACATTTTCTTGAATTTGTCAAAAAAATATTAACTTATTTTTGTGAAAACTGCGTTTGTAGTACAGTTTATTTAAAATTTTACAAAAGGAACTTAAATTTTCTAATATATAATTATGGACTGATATGAACGAATTCCTGCATGGTTGTTGGATACAATATACTAACATCACGTACCAAATTTCAACCGAATCGGATGAATTTTGCTCTTCCAAGTTGCTCCGGAGGTCAAATCTGGGGATCGGTTTATATGGGGCCTATATATAATTATGGACCGATTTCGACCAATTTTTGCATGGGTGTTTGAGGCCATATATTAACACCACGTACCAAATTTGAACTGAATCAGATGGATTTTGGTCTTCCACGAGGCTCCGGAGGTCAAATCTGGTGATCGGTTTATATGGGGGCTATATATAATTATGGACCGATGTTGACCAATTTTTGCATGGTCATTAGATAACATATACTTACACCATGTACCAAATTTCAGCCGGATCGGATGAAAGTTGCTTCTCTTAGAGGCTCCGCAAGCCAAATCGGGGGATCGGTTTATATGGGGGCTATATATAATTATGGACCGATGTGGACCAATTTTTGCATGGTTGTTAGAGACCATATACTAACATCATGTTCCAAATTTCAGCCGGATCGGATGAAATTTGCTTCTCTTAGAGGCTCCGCAAGCCAAATCTGGGAATCGGTTTATATGGAGGCAATATAAATATTTAATTATGGACCGATGTGGACCAATTTTTGCATGGTTGTTAGAGACCATATACTAACACCATGTACCAAATTTCAGCCGGATCGGATGAAATTTGCTTCTCTTAGAGCAATCGCAAGCCAAATTTGGGGGTCCGTTTATATAGGGGATATACGTAAAAGTGGACCGATATGGCCCATTTGCAATACCATCCGACCTACATCAATAACAACTACTTGTGCCAAGTTTCAAGTCGATAGCTTGTTTCGTTTAGAACTTAGCGTGATTTCAACAGACGGACGGACGGACATGCTCAGATCGACTCAGAATTTCACCACGACCCAGAATATATATACTTTATGGGGTCTTAGAGCAATATTTCGATGTGTTACAAACGGAATGACAAAGTTAATATACCCCCATCCTATGGTGGAAGGTATAAAAATGGCGATTTACTCGAACTTAATACCCACCTTAAAGGTGGGTATTAAGTTCGAGTTTAGCAGCTAAAATCGCCTTTTCTCACAATTAAGTAATCCACTTTGAGGAATGCAAGGAATTGAGGAATTGCTTTGGGCTATTCCCCATCAAGTTATAATGAAATGTGCAACAAATATGCATAATTTTATGCCTTATTTTAATGATTTAGTTTTTTAGCGGCTAAACTCGAACTTAATATCCACCTTTAAAGAGGAATGAAAAGACAATCTGTGGCGTTATATTTCTTGTTGCAATATCTTCAACTACAGATGATATTATCGGTTTTTATTGCAACCAAATGAGTCGTCTCTACAAAGAGCACAATCCGTAAGCATACGTGGGAGTACTGTTTAGAATTTCATTCTGATCCAAAAATACCAATCTTCACCGTGAGTCACTGTATGTAATGTAGCTAAAAACCGTTGGATCCCTACCACAAAATTAATTTTTCAAGGTTATGGCCGTTTTCGAAATCTAAGTTAATCTCAGAGGTATTGTTGTTAAGTATATGGCTATGTGTGTGTTTGTGGTAATCTCAACCAAAATACATAGAGAGAAATAAATGTAAGTAACTCTCATAGTCTCATGCTCAAAGCAAAACTAACACTTTCCATATAAGCTTCTCTCTATTACGTTTGCCGCTCAGAGTATAGTGAGTATAAAGGTCACAAACAGCTGCAATAAATAGTTGACGAACAAGTTTCTTTACGAATATCATAGATCTAAATATTTTACCGTATGTAGGGCATTATGAAAATACACGATGTGTACATAAACAACAATAAAGAAAATAAACAAAACTTAAATAATAACAAACCGCTGGCAACTCGACTCAAGCAACGACAACATCTTAATCAATTCACATTGCAAACAAAAAATAAACGAATCGCATCGTTGGCATAGTCCAGTGCAAGTCAAAGTCTCGTCATCATCTATATCAAGCCAGTTGCTACTAGCCGTCTCAGTCTATTTGCTGTAACGTTTAACATGACTGCACTAAACCAGCTATCGGCAAATAGGCAAACCAAAAGAATAGGGCAGACGGACAGATAAATGCGAATATTATAGTGTATAATGTGTACACATATTGATGTAGATGTTTTGTGTGAATGTTTATCTATTTAAGTTTTTCTATGGTTCTTTACACCGTTTCCGTGATAGTTCAATATTGTTGTCAATTAAAAGCGGTTGAAATGGTGGACATACGCCCTATGACAAGCCCATATGTTTTTACATGCATCGCTTCTGCGCCAATTTTGCACCACTTCTGGATCGAAAAAGAACATTTTCACTCCTTTTTTGGCAACGCTTTGTTTGCTGGGATGTTTCGAGAGCCTAATGATATTTTCGACGGAGAACATGGAACATTTTAGTGGGACCATTTTAATTTTTTTTAAATTAAACACAAAGCATAAACATGTACAGTAATCCCTGGATTTACGTCGTGATTGGTTCCAGAATATGACGGTGTGTATCGAAACGACGCACAGTGGTTCCAAATCGAAATATTTCTGTAACTTTTTGAAGGGATAAAGATATCAACATAATTTTGTGGATCCCTAGTGGGTCCACGGGCTGACCTGTAGGCGTTGAAAGTTGGTCAGCTCGGGGTATGAAATTTTGTTTTAGCTGTCAACTCCGCAATTTTTATCCGATTTCGATCATTTTTTCTTTTAATCTAAAGCACATTTTTATAAAAAAAAGCACATTTTTATAAATTGGTGCATTTGTATGTAACGCCAAGAAGGAAAAGTCTGAGACCCATCGTTTAGTATACCGATCGTCTTAGAATTGAATTCTGAGTCGATTTAGCGACGTCTGTCTGTCTGTTCATGTATTTTTATGCGCAAAGTACAGGTCGCAGTTTAAGTCCGATCGTCCTCAAATTTGGTATAGGATCGTTTTTTGGAACAAAGACAATCGCTATTGACTTTTGAAAAAATCGGTTCAGATTTAGATATAGCTGTCATATATATTTATCACCGATCTGGTCATAATTGACGTATTTATCAAGGTATTTCCTTAAAATTTCTCAACGCATAATATTTGGAGGCTCCCGTAACATATGCAAAATATCAGCCAAACCGGTTCAGATTTGGATATAGCTCCCATATATATCTTTCGCCCGATATGGACTTATATGGCCCCAGAAGCCAGAGTTTTACCCTAATTTGCTTGAAATTTTTTCACAAGGAGTACGTTTAATAGTATGATTATTTTGTGCCAAATTTAGTGTAAATCGGTTCAGATTTAGATGTAGCTCCCATATATATATATATATTTCGCCCGATATGGACTTATATGGCCCCAGAGGCCAGAGTTTTTGCACTAGGAATATAATTAGTAGTGTAGTCAAGTGTGGTAAGTTTTATTGATATCGGTTCAGATTTAGATATAGCTCCCATATATATCATTCACCCGATTTGGGCTAATATGACCACAGAGGCAAAATATTTACTCTGATTTACGTGAAATTTTGCAGAGGGAGTAGAATTAACATTCTAGCTACGCTTGCTAAATTTTATTTAAATCGCTGCAAATTTACGTATAGATTTCGAATATATCTTTCGACCGATTTAGACTCATATACCCACAGAGACCAAAGATTTACCCCGATTTAGTTGAAACTTTGCACAGAGAGTAGAATTAAGGTTTTGGATATGCGTGCTAACTGTGGTTGAAATCGGCTCAGATTCTGATATAGCTCCCATATATATCTTTCGCCCTATTTTCCGTCATATGACCACAGAGGTCAAAAATGTAATCCGATTTACGTGAAAATTTGCACAGGGAGTAGAATTAACATAGTAACTATGCATATGATATTGCTTCCATATATATGTTTTTTTTTTTCGATTTAGGCAAAAATGGCCAAAATACTCACATTTTCCTTATTAAATCGCCACGGCTAAGTCGAAAACTCAACCAAAAAGAAATGACTCAAATTTAATACACATCTCGATAAATCATAAATACGTTTTTGCGAAGTTGCCTCAAATTTGGTTCAGATTTAAATGTTTCCCATATTTTTTTAGTAACATTGTGCTTCATCCCAGGGCATTAGCCTATTTAAATTTTTTAAGATTTTGTAGAAGTACAAAAAATTGTCTCCAAATCGGTTGAGATATAAATATTTGTATATGGGAATATAAACCTTCATGAAGGGTTGAGATGGTAACACAAATCTTGGTCTACAAGGGTATAATATAGTCGGCCCCGCCCGACTTTAGTCTTTACTTACTTGTTTTAGCTGGCTTTTTTGAGTTTTTATTATTATTTTCTTTATTTGTAATATAAAGCCTTAAAGGCCACTTCAGGTAAATTACAATAAATCTAATAAAGAATAACGCCTCGAAGCACAATGTCTATGATGCTGAAAGGTAGGGATTTAAAATGATTACAAATATAAAATTCTTCAATATTTAATAAAAAACTACTCCTGCAATTATTATTATTATTATTATTATTAATTAATTTATTTTTTTTTAATTTATTTTTATTTTTCATCGTTTTCTTTTAAACCAATATTACTATTGTGAATATATATAAAGTTGTTATTCTGTCATCTTCAGTGACACCTACTCCTAAATTTTGATAAAGGTAAATAGCTACAATGAATTTTCAATCCAAAATTAAAATGAAATCCATTCAACCATTGTCAGCTAACATTTTAATAAAACATGGCTAATATTGGCGTTGTAAACACTTGTTATGCATATATCATTTTTAACAGACTTACGAGATTACTCCATAAAACAGCTTTATGATAAAACAAATAATAACTACAAAGCAAAGATACAATATATTTTACCAAATGACTGGTTAACATACATAAATTAATATTTAAATCAGTTATTATACCCTACACTAATATGTGATCGCGAAATATAGTAACCCAATAAACATAAACGTTTGAAAAATGCTAAATTTCAACAATTTTTCAAACACTTTTTCAAAGGATTAGGGTAACATTCAAGTTGAGAAATTGTTGAGAAAATCGCGTTCTCAACAAAAAACAGACATTACCCTCAACAGTGAAATTCAACACATTAGCAATAATATCTCAAGTGTTATCCTCAAATTGAAATGCATCGCTACTCAATAATTTGTCAAACAATTTTCGATGCGAGTCAAATTCAAAATTAACATCGTTGAAAATACTTTTCAACCTAAATTTGTATGAATCATATCCCCACTTCAAATTGAAAGTTAAAGCCAAAATTCTATGAATTTTGTATAATTTATTAATTTTCATCAAAATAAAATATATAATAATATACTACACTACATAATACACTACAATACCAATTGATAAATAATAATCTTATTAAACATATCAACAAATAAGAACAAAAAAAAAAACAAACAACAAAACTTTAAATATCTTAAACATTATTAGTAAACACTTTTGCATTGATAATTCCATTTCCTTCCTGTTGGTGTCATAAAACAGCATTAAAATTTATTAACATGCGGGCAATTTGAAATTAGGAACGTACTGGACCGCGTGTTAGAATTGATGTCCAGCAGAAGGAAGTTACAAAATATCCATTTTAAACTGATAATAGCATATGAATTAAACTGACGATGTGATGCACATTTTCATCCAGAAGTGGATGATTTCAACAGTTTGTTGTTTTTAACAATTTTAATTGGTTGCACTTGTAATGTTTCTGGAAACTTTTTCTTGTCGATAAGCCACTCATTTTTCGTTGGTCAGCTTCTTAATGTTTGCAAGAATGTAGTATACAAAGGTTTTAGTTTTCTGCAAAGAGATTTAAATTTAGTGACTTCTCTAAAGTGTTGATTTAATTTTTCATATTGACGTACCATTTATTATAAACTACACTCAAAAAAAAGTGAACTCACTATTTCACTAAAGCCAATTTAACTATATTTTAGTTCATGAAATTATTATATTTGGAGAAGGTTTCATTTACACTAATAATTTTTTGCGTACGTTAGTTAAATGAACTAAAAGACGGGAAAAAATTATACACAAATTTAGCAAAATGATTTACTAAATTCGTACTTCTCACAAAATAGTTAATTATTTCTTTAAATTTGTAAATTTTACTACAACAGCGTCCATCATGAACTTTGTATGTCACTAAAGACATTCTTGCAATTTTGAACTCCAATTTTTTCCTTCAAACTACAAAATTTTCTTTAAAAAGTGAAAAAAATTATTTATGTCTAATAAATTTTCTTGAATTTGTCGAAAAATATTTACTTATTTTTGTGATATCGGCGTGATGCCAGCGCTTGTAATTCTGTTTAGTTAAAAATTTCTAAAACTATTCAAAATTTTCTAAAAATAGTCAAAAGTTTTCTTCCTGGTGGGTTCACTGTTTTTTCAGTGTACTTGAAGCAGTTTCAGTTAATTGTCCACCATTTTTTCATCGGTCAGCTTTTTAATGTTTTCAAGAACGTAGAATCCATAATTTTAGTTTTCTGCAAAGAGATATACGTTTAGTGACTTCCTTAAAGTTTTACTTCATTTTTTATTTTCACTTACCTATTTTTATAAACTATTTGGTTATTTGTCTAAAATTTTCCATTTTTTTATTTCTTGCAATTGACCACGAACTTCGTTGCACAAATAAATATTGAAAACCACATGGTTTTTTCGTTGCATTTTAGGGTAGTGTTTTGTCAAAGTTTTCTCATATTATCTTCAACACCTTTTCAAAGATTTCGTCAACATTTTGGCAAATTGGAAGTAATTCACAAACAATTTGAAGATGTATTGAAGATGAGCTATTTCAAGTCAAGTTGAATTAATGTTGAAAATTATATTTACCCTCAAACTGAAAAGTTGTTGCATTTGAAAAACGCTCATCCTGTGTTTATTGGGAATCGATCTAAATGAAAATGTTATCCCTGAAGCCATATTTTGTATATTGGCCTACTCAGAATGGAAACGGCAAATGGTTACCCCCGCGAAATTTGAGCCACTGTGGTGCAATGGTTAGCATGCCCGCCTTGTATACACAGGGTCGTGGGTTCAAACCCAGTTTCGACCAAACACCAAAAAGTTTTTCAGCGGTGGATTATCCCACCTCCGTAATGCTGGTGACATTTCTGAGTGTTTCAAAGCTTCTCCAAGTGGTTTCACTGCAATGGGGAACGCCGTTCGGACTTGGCTATAATAAAGAGGTCTCTTGTCATTGAGATTAACATAGAATCGGGCAGTACTCAGTGATAAGAGAGAACTTCACCACTGTGGGACAATTTTTGTGAAAGTACAATAAAGGTATTTATTTGAGCGAAAAAGTACCTTTCATTAAATTTCAGCAAAATTCCATTGTAAGATTATTGTCAAGAGCTCCTTTAGACTGAATTTTAAAGAAAATAAAATTTTAACAAAATTTTCTATAGAAATAAAATTTTGACAAAATTTTCTATAGAAATAAAATTTTGACAAAATTTTCTATAGAATTAACATTTTGACAAAATTGTCTACCGAAATAAAATTTTTACCAAAATTTTCTATAGAAATAAAATTTTGATAAAATTTTCTATAGAAAATATTCTATCCAAATTTTCTATAGAAATAAAATTTTGGCACAATTTTCTATAGAAATAAAATGTTGACAAAAAATAATATTAAATTTTGCCAAAATTTTCCAAAAGAAAAAATGTTTACAAAATTTTCTGTAGAAATAAAAATTTGACAAAATTCTCTGAAGAAATAAATTTGTCCAAATGAATAATATTTTTTTTTTGTCTCAAGTTTCGATCGTGACTGTAATGGTTCACATTGTTTTAGTAAGCGATCGATTTCTTCTTATCTAGAAAGTGTTCGTTACAAATTTTATTTTTACAAATTTTCTGTAGAAATAAAAATTTGACAAAATTCTCTGAAGAAATAAATTTGTCCAAATTAATAATATTTTTTTTTTTTTGTCTCAAGTTTCGATCGTGACTGTAATGGTTCACATTGTTTTTGTAAGCGATCGATTACTTCTTATCTAGAAAGTGTTCGTGTGGAAACGTAATATAAAAACACATGCTTTTTTCGACTAAAACATTCTTAAAATTCAAGCAAATCGTGTTTTTGACTATGACTTTTACAAAATCGAGTTTTTCTTCCCACATGAACTTGTCTGTTTTGCCAAATTTCTAAAAGGCTATTAGCAAATAATTTAGATAAAGACTTTCTCAAAATATTAAACTATTTTATCAGAACTATTGTACCATAAATCTGATATCGGCTCAAAAATGTCTACACAAAAGGTACTAAATCATTCGCGAGGGTACTACGGTACTGAAAAAAAGTAGTAAAAGTAGTTGAAAAAAGTAGTATAGTACTGCATTTTCCATCCCTGCTGTGGGGTCACAATGGACTGAATAGTCTAAGTGAGCCTGAAATATCGGGCTACCACTATACCTAACCTAACTTCCAATTGCATTTATAATTTCTGAAAATAAAAAAAATTAAAATTGACTTTTCCAAATTCGCAAAATTTTTAAAAGTTGAAAATTCGTCTCTTTGAGAACGTTTGTTTCTTAGTCCTTTGTTGTATCTGCTACTAAAAAACAGCCCTTATAATGGTAAATATACTATTGTAAAAACGTTGCTAAGCACCTCAGATATCACATCGTAATCAATGCACTCTACTATGTCTTTGCAATCTCTAATATTTATTAAATGCAATCGAAAGAAAAAAATAATCCATGGCATTTTGATTTTAAATTGACCGATAACGTTAATTTGTCTAGATTTAATTTAAGTCAACTTGTCCTTTTGAAAGTTAACGAATGCCAAAAATTCATTTTAGATTAAAAATTGGCAGCAAATGATAAATAAAACATAAGATTTAGAAATTGAATCAAGAATAGGCCCCTACTATGGATTGTTATTCCATAATAATGGAGTAAACATTGTTGCAATATCTATATTATAGATGTGAGTGCGATATGCCTTTCATGTAAGCTATGTATGTATATTAAAAATATTTTCTTCTGAGCGAATTATGGCTAATGAGATTTTCAAATATCTTTGCGTTGAGATTGTGTGCTCGGTATTCTAAAAATAAAAACAATTTTCTATACCAATTTTCCGATCATGTGCCCAAAAACAAATAGGCAAATTGGAAAACATCACGACCTGGAAAATATTTTCAAAATACATTTTAATTGCTACACCGTTTCCTTAAGGTAATTTGAAAAAATGAAACTTATACGATCATTAAAAATGTATGTTCTAAATTCTAAATATATTCCTAAAACCATGGAATGTCAAATCCTTGATATTTTATCACTTCCTAAGGTGTGATTCGAATTCAGTGTTTTGGATGTGAATTAAAAAATTTTGTGATATTTTGCCAAAAAAAAGCATCGAAACGTCAATGACATAACATTCTAACTATTTATCGATATGTTTTTATACCCTGCGCCACACTGTGGAACAGGGTATTATAAGTTAGTGCATATGTTTGTAACACCCAGAAGGAGACGAGATAGACACATTGTGTCTTTGGCAATAATGCTCAGGGTGGGTCCCTGAGTCGATATAATAATGTCCGTGAACACATTTTTGTGATCAAAGGTCGCAATTTAAGTCCAATCGCCTTCAAATTTGGCACATGTTCCTAATATGGATCAGAATAGAACCCTATTGATTTTGGAAGAAATCGGTTCAGATTTAGATATAGCTCCCATATATATCTTTCGCCCGACATGGACTTATATGGCCCCAGAAGCCAGATTTTTGGCCGAATTTGGTTGAAATTTTGCACTAGGAGTACAATTAGTAGTATAGTCAAGTGTGCAAAATTTGATTGAAATCGGTTCAGATTTAGATGTAGCTCCCATATATATCTTTCGCCCGATATGGACTAATATGGTCCTAGAAGCCAGAGTTTTGGCCCAATTTGTTTGAAATTTTTCACAGGGAGTAGAATTAGCATTGTAGCTATGCGTGCCAAATTTGGTTGAAATCGGTTCAGATTTAGATATAGCTCCCATATAAATGTTTTTCTTATTTCGACAAAAATGGCCAAAATACCAACATTTTCCTTGTAAAATCGCCACTGCTTAGTCGAAAAGTTGTAAAAATTACTTTAATTTTCCTAAACTTCTAATACATATATATCGAGCGATAAATCATAAATAAACTTTTGCGAAGTTTCCTTAAAATTGCTTCAGATTTAAATGTTTCCCATATTTTTTTTACTAACATTGTGTTCCACCCTAGTCATTAGCCGAGTTATATTTTGAGTCTATAGATTTTGTACAAGTCTATCAAATTCTGTCCAGATCGAGTGATATTTAAATGTATGTATTTGGGACAAACCTTTATATATAGCCCCCAACACATTTGACGGATGTGATATGGTATCGAAAATTTAGATCTACAAAGTGGTGCAGGGTATAATATAGTCGGCTCCGCCCGACTTTAGACTTTCCTTACTTGTTTATTAGTATGAATGAAAAACAAAGAACACAGGTTAAAATTTCACCATCGATAATTTGTTATCAAATAGTTTTTATTTTTTTTTGGGTTTTAAATGATTTTTATTTTGTTATTTTCGGCATAATTTTTTTGTAAAAGTATATTTTTCAATTTAAATTCAATAAAAAATTTACAATTCCAGTAATTTCCAAAACTTCTCAAAAGAACTTCCATGGAAGTGAATGTCAATAGACACAGATTTAAATCCCCGCGGTGGTGAAATTTTTAATATTATTTTTTTTTTTACTTTTTTGTTGATTTTCTATTCTTTTTGCTACATTTAATTGTCCAAAATTTAAATTTTCACTTTTGGACCGCCAAATATCGTTTTTTAACTGGTTCAAAAGAACTTCATTGGATGAGGACAAACAATTGATGAATGGTGGAACAACTTCCCATTTTATTGTTTTTTTTTTTTTTTGGCTGGGAACCTCCAAATTTGTTTGTACATCCAACATTGTCTTTTAAAGGTGGACTTTTGAGGTGATATATAAACTTGGAAAAATTAAGAAAAAAAATTATTTTTGATGCTTTTCCCTATTTTTTGTTTTGTTTTTTTTTTTTTTTTTTTTTTTAATGAAATAATCCGAACTAAATCCGATCTAAATCTATGTTACGGATGCTTAAAAGGATGACTTCCGCCCTTTGACAGGCCCTTGTCAGTGAGCTTAACATGGAATCGGGCAGCACTCAGTGATAAGAGAAAAGTTCATCAATGTGGTATCACAATGGAATGAATAATCTAAGCGAGCCTGATACATCGGGCTGCCACCTAACCTAACCTAACCTTGACAGGCCAATTTAAATTAATTGCTTATACGCCAATTTTGCACCACTTTCGTATCCAAAAGGAATATTTTTTTTTGGTTTTTTGTCTATTATTTTTGCGGGTGTCTTATCAAGATTGAAAATAACATTTGCCAGCAATGACTGCTTTTCCGTTTTTAAGCTTAGTTCAGTTTTAAAGCTGAAAACCAGCTTGTTTTCACGGTTACTTTTTTTAATTAATTAATTAATTTAGAAATATAAAATTAATTGCTATCAATTGCTTCCATCCATTATTTGGCAAGACTCTATCAAAATATAATCGTCTTCATAAAAATATTTGTACTTTTAATTTAGTGTTTTGGTGAAAAAAAACCGAACATAGTACTCACCTTTAGTTGACTTTTCTGTTGTATCGTTGTCATTATTTGGATAAAAAATATTATTTCCTCTTCTTTATGCGAAATATTTCTTCAATTACAACCTTCGGAAACGGTGTAACTATGCATTAAACTGTTAACAAGGCACCTGCTTGTCCACTGTATTTGCATAGCCAATTAGCACAAGTCTTCATTCCTAATTGGTTTCTCTGGCAATAAAGGTCTCAATTATCTGCACAAAAAAAACGGAAATCGACATCCCAAATAAAAAGTCCAAGTTTTATATAATTTTCAGTTTTTTTTTTCAAAATTATTACTATTCATGGCTTTATTTTGTTTTATGGAATTCTGTTCTGTTCATTTCAACAATTTCAAGCTTTAACAATTAACAAACAAAAATAAAAGTAAATGGCTGTCCATCTTCAGTATATACATACATTGTAAATGGAACTCTCTACAGTTAAGTATACATACATACATATATAAATAGTGTTATGTATTTCTAAAGATACGATTTGATCACTATATTGTCTCTCCACAGATTTTCGGTGATGGAGGGGAGGAACACCCCCTCCAATCAGGCTTTAGAATCACAGATTCTTTTTGGCAGCAAATGTGAAATAGGCTTGATTCAATTGTTCCAGGAAAATGAAAGTCAAAACTGTGTGTGGTCCCAGACGGCAGTAGTATGGAGTGAAGCCCTTCCACAAGGCCAAGACACCCTCTTGACGCAATACACGACCCAAGACATCAAAAGTACCACGATATTCAGGCTTACCATCAACATATTTCTGATTTTGTATACGTGTCTTGGCAATATCCAAAGGCATGGAGGCAATGGTGGTCAATAGACCGGATAACATACTGGCACAGAAATGCAATTTGATGCCCTCCTCCATTTGCATGGGTCCAGTGCGGAAATAGGTTTTGAATTGTGAGTAGGAGGCAAGTTGTGTCATATTGACCACCATGGCACGACCCACGGTTGGTAAACTGCCACGCCATAATGTGGCCAAACCTTCTTCGCTGGTAATTCGGGCCAAGGCATTGAAGACATTCTTGTAGTTACGTCTCTCCGCCAAAGGCAGACGGCCATCGGACGCCATACGCACCAAGGCAACTTCGGCAGGAGTACCAATGAATGCACCACAAGCACCGGCAATAACGCCCATCAACATACTGGCCGACACATTGGGATCTTTGTTGAAATGACTCTTATAGGCATCATTGAGGTAGGAGAACATTCCCAAACGACCGGTGGTGTAGGTAGCTTGACGCAACAAAGCGGCGCCAATTCCTTGATACAAACCAAAGGGTCCCTCCTTGCTTATCACAGTCTGCATGCAATGGAAGGAGTTGCGGAATTCTTTTTTCCCACTACCGGCACCCGAAATTTGCATGCGTGTCTTTACCAAATCGAAGGGTTGGACAATAAGTGTGGCACCCATACCGGCTCCACCACCGAAAACGAATTTCAAACCATTTGGAATATTCTTTTTGGCGGCCTGAGTTTGTTGTTCATTTTGTTGAGATGACATTGTGGCAGTTTATTTTGTAGTTTTCTTCGTTGTTTGTTACCCGTCCGTTCGTCTTTTTGTTCAAAAGAATATCGTCACTTTTCCACGTTCCAAGTTATACAGCAGTCCTCGTACACCTTAAATCGCGCTGTTACATCAAACCAATAAAAAGCACACTGCAAATACAAAAACAACAAAGATTACACTACGTAAACAAAAACGATGAAAATTTCCCAAGAATTTTGCAACAAATCGATAATCTGGAGGCAAACGAACCACAATGACATGGAATGAATGCAGCAGTTGGCCAAAGCACATTACTCGATGACAGATATTAAATAATACACTTGAATTTTTTTCTTCGTTTTTCTCCATCAAAGTCATATGGTTTGTGCCACCACCATGGGTTTTGTGTGGGGGACACACCCTCTGTCTGCACTTACCTCCTCTTGCCAAGGGAATGGGGAATTTTCACTACAAAACGGTGGGTAAAGGCACGTAAAGCGACGACCGTATGACTTGTTTGCGCAAGCGGAAACCTGACTACTGCCACAATGGACGAAGAGTAACGTACTGAATGAATGATTCGCAGTGGTGGGGCTCTCTACACATGACGAAGTCTGCTCCACCACGTTACTTGAGCTGTTCTGTGTATCTCAGAGAAGTAATAGCACACAATCAGACAAACACAAGCAAAATACTCGTTGAATAAATAAACGGTACTCACCAAATCGTATTGTCGAGATTGTAGTATTGCGATATTATATACGACGTCACACTATGATTAAATTTAGATCATCAGATTTTACCCCAAAAGTAAAAAAACAAGATCATGGCACAGTGACTATGACATTGTATGTCCGTCCGGTGCACATATGGGTTTTGACAGTCCGAAAACAGCTGATTTTTGTGTGTGCTCTACACTTACAAACATACAACAAGAAACGTCATCGTCAAAAGAGAAATGAAAATTTTTAAAACAACAAAGAGCAGCATAGCGAAGAAATGTCATGTGGGCAATTGTGTTGTAAATCTACAGTAGACGACGAAATTTCCCTGTCATGTGGATAACACTAAGTATCCCTTAAAAAATTAATGTAGTTTGAAGCCACATATAGTAGTGGTTTTTAAATACCATCATGCCCGCCAACAAGATTTCCGCTTGAGTGGCATATTTTTCAATTGGTTATGTCCGCAATGCAGCGGAAAAAATAACGAAATTTCGGTTATCTATAAAAAAATGCATTGATATTTTTTGAGCCAAATTTTTATTATGACGATGTTATCGATTGTTTAAATTTTGCTCCGAAATTTCACAAGAACTAAGAACAAATTTGATAGCCATAAGAAACTCATAGGCAGTTTAGCTAACGAAATTATTCGTTGGGACGAAGTTATCGATTGTTTAAATTTCCTCCTAAAAAGCCAGTATGCACTCTAACAGAATTTCCGCCACCCATAAGAAATGCGTTGCTATATTTGCTAACGAAAATTCCATGAGGCGTTGTTATCGATTGTTTACATTTTGCTCCCATAATGCGCTTTACAGACTATCAGTTATTCCGGACGGAATGTCGGTGTTTGTAAAGAATCTTACAGTGTGTCGAATCGATACGACTTGTCGGCGATGACTAAATAATCGGTAAATGTGTTATCGATCCCATAAACATGCAGCAGTATCGATTATGCCTTCGGACTTAATTTATAATGTGCACAATATATGGGATATGTTCGACACGAGCACTGTGGTCCGGAATAACTGATAGTCTGTAAAGCGCATAAGGCCGGTATTAAATTGGCATTATAACAATGTTTTCACGATTACTTTTCTTTAATAATTCACTTCACAAAAAAAAAAATCAATGCATAAGATCATTACCCAAGATGTTATAATAAAATTTGCTATGGAAAATTCCGTGAGACGTTGTTATCCATGGTTTACATTTTGCTCTCATAAAAAGTTGGTATTAAATTGACATTATACCGCTAAATTGGCCTGTTATTGACAATTACTTTTCTTTAATAATTAATTTCACAAAAAAATCAATTGTTGCATTGGATCATTCCCAAAGATGTTATAATAAAATTTGCTTACAGAAATTCCGTGAGACCTTGTTATCGACTATTTATATTTTGCTTCCATAACGACGGTATTGACATTGACAATATAGGCCTAAATTGGCAAGGTTTTGACGATTATTTTTCGTTAATAATTAATTTCACAAAAAATTAATTGTTGCATTGGATCATTACCCAAGAAGTTACAATAAAATTTACAACAAGAAGATATATTTTTATTTTTTATTTTTTTTTGTTTTTTATATTAACGACTAAACTCGAACTTACAGCCTGTTTCTGTATGTCGAATGAGCTCTGTCGATCGACTAAAATGGAAACAAACAGCTGAATTTATAACCAAAAAACAGCTGTTTCTATGCATTTCAGTCGATCGATTGAACTCGTTCGACATACAGAAACAGGCTGTTAGTATACACATGTTAACGAGCTTACTCCCATGAGAAATACAATTGCAAAACTGTACTATCGACACACCGGGCTTTAATTTTGTTGCTCATAAGAAATAATATTTTTATTTTTTTTTTTTTCACATGAAAAATTAGCTTGTAGGCAAGCAAATTTCACAAAAACTGCACCAATACTAACAACAATTTTGTTACCCATAAGGAATCCATATGCACTTTATCGTACTTTATGTTATCGATTGTTTACAAGTACATCATAAGCCCTGCATTAATCTCTGGAGATTTCTTAACTACCTTTTGATTTTTGGTTTTTTATCCGATCCTTTTCTTTCCAATAAATGTCAATAGTTTTATTAAGCTTGAGATGAGACCATAAGAATAGGATTATTTTTTAATGTAAAGTTATATGACAAAGCTGTGTTACCGATTTGTTTGAAAAACAATTTCCGCGACATAACATATAAGAAATACATAGACACATTTGCTAACGGAAATTCCGTGAGGCGTTATTATCGGTTTTGTAAGATATTGTGTTATTGACACGTAAACAAAATGTTCGAAATAAAGATCGGTATGCACCTTCAAGGAAATTTCCGCTATATCACAAAAACAAAAAAATTGTGTGAGTCGTTTTCATTGACTGCTTACATTACAACGATCTTCGAAAATTTCGAAAAATTAGCATATATATAAATATTTAATTAAATTAATAAACATCTAAACAATCGTGTTTTACTTGACCACAATGATTATTTTACAACTATCTTAAAATTCACTTTTTCTGATTATTTGAAGGGGCTCTTATTGGCGCCGTTCTAAATGTATCATAAAAGGCACCTAATAATTGCACTCATGCGATACTTTTTTGTAGTAACTTGGCGTGGTACAACTTCTCAATAGTGACGGCGCTTTTCCGACGAGTTTTGTATGTCTTATATGATTGTTTTTGACGTGGTGGGGATTCTCGGAAGCGCCGTCAAATTCAAAAAATGTTGGCAGGGTACTGATATGTAAACAATCGATAACAATAATTCACGCAATTTTTGTTAGCAAAAATAGCAATAGCGTACCGGGTTTTAAGCCAATTTTGCTAACATTTTGCTTCCATACGAAAATGGCGATTTCAAATCCCAAATGAGCAAGACTTCGATCATGACGGTAATGTAGCATGAGAAAGGATTTACAGTGAAACAGGTAATGCCACCATGGTGAAACGTACTATGCATACAACAAGCCAAATATGTACATGCCGATAATGCAGTTTATCTACAAATAAACATTTTTGCCATGGGACAATTTTTGTTGCATATCAATATTACAGCTTTGTCATGTATTACTTACGGGAGTGTCAATTAAACAATCGATAATAACGCTTCACCGTGGTGCAATGGTTAGTATGCCCGCCTTGCATACACAAGGTCGTGGGTTCGATTCCTGCTACGACCGAACACCAAAAAGTTTTTCAGCGGTGGATTATCCCACCTCAGTAATGCTGGTGACATTTCTGAGGGTTTCAAAGCTTCTCTAAGTGGTTTCACTGGAATGTGGAACGCCGTTCGGACTCGGCTATAAAACGGAGGTCCCTTGTCATTGTCTTATGTATAGCAGAAATGGAATCGGGCAGCACTCATGGAATCGGGCAGCACTCAGTGATAAGAGAGGAGTTCACCACTGTGGTATCACAATGGACTGAATAGTCTAAGTGAGCCTGATACATCGGGCTGCCACATAACCTAACCTAACCTAACCTAACGCTTCACGACATTTTTGTTAGCGTTTTTGGGTAGCGGCAATTACCTCTTCGAAGGCAAACTCTTCACCAGAGCTCCTCATCGAACACACATATCGTAACCGCATTCAAACGAATTTTTCGCAACGTACATTTTGATCGAGTTTAGTTTCCTTTTGTGTTCCGAATTCCGTCAATGTAACTCACGTTTGGTATATACTGTAGATGTGAATGTACCCATGTTTTGCGGCAAATTGAAATGTGTGTGGGACAAAGATGAAATTTTGGTGAAAAGAAAGCATCTCGCATCGGCACAATCACACATGTGTAATTGCGGAAATATACTCGTGTGTGCATGCACTTACATTCATACAAATAAATATTTGCTAATAACCTTGACAATCAGAAAAGAACACATTTTGTGCGTTCATCTCTCTTTTATTTTGGTTGTGTGTTTACTCTGAGACATTCATGTTTTTGATTTATAAATACGCAAAAAACATGTTTATTTTAGATTTCATGCGTTGTTTGAATGAATGAAAATATATCAAGTTTTAAAATATAACGGTAATGCTTTATTATTGAAGTATGCATTTTGAAATATTATGAGAAATGCTAATAAGAAGGATTAAAATATTGCTTAGGATACTGCGACCATAACGTAATACTTTAAGCGTAAAGGACATTTCTGCTATACATAAGACATGCATTGCTATATTTGATAAGGAAAATTCATGGAGACGTTGTTATCGATTGTTGGCATTTTGCTCCCATTATGGATTTAATAGGAAAAAGCAAAATTCTTCTTGAACAGAAAAAGTCTATCACCAATATTATGTCAATTAAAATATAAATTTAATTTGAAAAAAAAAATATTTAATTAAAAAACTAATTGAATTCATATTACAGGTTGGCTGATAAGTCTCCGGTCTAACAAAGAAAAACAAATTTTTTGTCTAAATTAGTTTTTATTATTCAACATAGTTCCCTTCAAGAGCGATACAACTATTTTAACGACCTTCCATTTTTTTGATACCATTTTGGTAGCACACCTTCGGTTTTGCCTCAAGATAGGCCTCAGTTTCGGCGATCACCTCTTCATTGCAACCAAATTTTTTTTCTGCGAGCATCCTTTTGAGGTCTGAGAACAAGAAAATGTCGCTGAGGGCCAGATCTGGAGAATACGTTGGGTGGGGAAGCAATTCGAAGCCCAATTCATGAATTTTTGCCAACGTTCTCAATGACTTGTGGCACGGTGCTTTGCCTTGGTGGAACAACACTTTTTTCTTCTTCATATGGGGCCGTTTTACCGCGATTTCGACCTTCAAACGCTCCAATAACGCCATATAATAGTCACTGTTGATGGTTTTTCTCTTCTCAAGATAATCGATAAAAATTATTCCATGCGCATCCCAAAAAACAGAGTCCATTACTTTGCCAGCGGACTTTTGAGTCTTTCCACGCTTCGGAGACGGTTCACCGGTCGCTGTCCACTCAGCCGACTGTCGATTGGACTCAGGAGTGTAGTGATGGAGCCATGTTTCATCCATTGTACATATCGACGGAAAAACTCGGGTGTATTACGAGTTAACAGCTGCAAACACCGCTCAGAATCATTAACACGTTGTTGTTTTTGGTCAAATGTGAGCTCGCGCGGCACCCATTTTGCACAGAGCTTCCGCATATCCAAATATTGATGAATGATATCACCAACACGTTCCTTTGATATCTTAAAGGCCTCTGCTATCTCGATCAACTTCATTTTACGGTCATTCAAAATCATTTTGTGGATTTTTTTTGATGCTTTCTTCGGTAACCACCTCTTTTGGGCGTCCACTGCGTTCACCGTCCTCCGTGCTCATTTCACCACGCTTGAATTTTGCATACCAATCAATTATTGTTGATTTCCCTGGGGCAGAGTCCGGAAACTCATTATCAAGCCAAGTTTTTGCTTCCACCGTATTTTTTCCCTTCAGAAAACAGTATTTTATCAAAACACGAAATTCCTTTTTTTCCATTTTTTTCTCAATAACAAAAGTTGCTTCACAAAAGATGCTCCATCTCACAAACTAATTGAGTTACAGACGTCAAATTTTGACACGAATCATTTGAAGATTGGTATTATATAAAAATGATATAAAAATAATACTAGCGACGCCATCTATGTGTCAGACCGGGGACTTATCAGCCAACCTGTTATATAAATCAATAACAAAATTTAATTAATCAATTAAATTTGAAACAATTTAGTTCCCAGCAAAAAAAAAATTTGGAAGTTCTTACAAAGGCACAACAACAGAAGATGTACTACCAATGATGTTATTTATTTTAACTACAATTTTTTATAACATGCTTTTTTCATATTTTTAATGGGTAATTTTAACTTCTTTTATTTTAAATTGGTTAAAAACAGTTTAAGAATTCATAAGATGATACAAATTATTTAAATTTTGACGAAAAAAATGCTAAATCCAATCTGAAAAAATTATGAATTTGTGAAAATATTTTAGGTCAAACGTTTCTGACAAGCGTTAGAATCCATTAAAAATTATAAAAAATTATAAAAATTATTTATTTGACAAAATATCGCAGAATTCTTTAATTTACATCCAAAACATTGAATTTGGATCACACCTAAAGAAGTGATGCAAATTCAGTGCACCGGCTATTGAAACGGAGGACTTCTGTCCTATGACAAGCCCATGTTAAATTCATCGCTTCTGCGTCAATTTTGCACCATTTTCGGATCCAAAAAAAACATTTTCATTACTTTTTTGGCGACGCTTTTTTTGCTGGGCTGTTAATCGGTGTTGGTGAGTTTCCAAGATTGAAAACAAAAACTATTTTTTTTTTGTGTATGACATCGTTTTTCGTTTTTTAAGAAAGCCAATAAGCAACAATTGGATGACGATTCATTCTTACACTCTTAGTTTTTATAGCCATGACCGACAAACAAAATGACGTACCTGATTTTATTTTTTTTGTATTTCTCGCGATAACAATCACATTTTTATTGAATCTCTTAAAATCAATTTAGAAGAATTAAACTCATTGAACTCACATCGACTGGCTATACACCTCATTCGGTTTTTTGTTGTTGTTTTATTTTTTCAAATAAGTGTGAACTGCATTTTTAGTCTGTGTAACAATATGAACCGCACCTATATATGGGTATCAAGAGTACATGCATTAAAATTTTTTCTCATAGAAGGAATCCATTGCTTAGTTAGGTTAGGTTAGGTGGCAGCCCGATGTATCAGGCTCACTTACGGTCAAAATTTGGTCAAGGGAAAACGCGTGTAAATCGGTGAAATCGTTTATTTAAAAAATCAAATTAAATTTCTTTTTCAAGTTCAATTAGTATAAAATTCAGGAAAAATATTCAGTTGGGCTTTCGCTTTTCCAAATCCGAATTGCCGGGCCTCACGCTTGACACCTGCCATCAGATTTTGTACAGCCACCTTGTCCACCTTCTTCGCCGCAGACAGCCAGTTTGCCTTGAACTGCTGCTCGTCCTTAGCAGTTTTTTGGTCTTCTTTAGGTTCCACTTGACAATAGCCCAGTATTTCTCAATTGGGCGGAGCTCTGGCGTGTTGGGAGGGTTCTTGTCCTTGGGAACCACCAGCACGTTGTTGGCGGCGTACCACTCCATGGCCTTTTTACCGTAATGGCAAGATGCCAAATCCAGCCAAAACAGTACGAAACAACCGTGTTTCTTCAGGAAAGGCAGCAGACGTTTATTCAAACACTCTTTCACGTAAATTTCTTGGTTGACAGTCCCGGAAGCTATGAAGATGCTGCTTTTCAAGCCACAGGTACATATGGCTTGCCAAACCAGATATTTCTTTGCGAACTTTGACAGTTTTATGTGCTTGAAAATATCTGCTACCTTTCCCCTTCCTTTTGCCGTATAAAACTCCTGTCCCGGAAGCTGATTGTAGTCGGCTTTGACGTAGGTTTCGTCGTCCATTACCACGCAGTCAAACTTCGTCAGCATCGTCGTGTACAGCCTCCTGGATCGCGCTTTGGCCGTCGTATTTTGTTTATCATCGCGATCGTCACTACCTTCTTGTAAGTCGATAGTCCGGCTCGTTTTTTGGCTCGATGTACGGTTGTAGACGATACACCTAGCTTATTTGCGGCATCTCGGAGAGAGAGAGGTTAGGGTTTCGCTTGAAACTACCGGCAACTCTCTTTGTCGTCTCAGCGGCTTCCGGTTTTCGATTTCCCCCCGATCCAGACTTCCTGGCATTCGACAAACGTTCCCGTTACATTTGTAACGGTTGATTTGGCAACTTTTAGCGATTTTGCCAGCTTTGCGTGCGAGTAGCTCGGATTTTCGCGATGCGCGAGCAAAATTTTGATACGCTGCTCTTCTCGCTTGGACGGCATTTTGACAACTGAAGAGTGAATCCCAAAATCAAAATAGGAGCAACATTCTACACACACACACCTTCAAAATGAGGGGTGTTCAGGTTTTTTAAATGCAAAATTGAAAGAAATACGTCAAGTTTATATTGACCAAATTTTGATCGTATCACCCTTTACCACATTGGTGAACTTCTCTCTTATCACTGAGTGCTGCCCGAGTTCGAAGCAAGAATCGAACCCACGACCTTGTGTATGCAAGGCGGACATGCTAACCATTGTACCACGAGGCGTTACTAACATTTATGTATCGATAAAGCTGTTTTTCATATATGGTTGTTTCTTGTTTGCGATCCAATATGAGAGTTTCGGATTTCCGTTTTATTTTGTTTATCATCGCCGTCGTATTTTGTTTATCATCGCGATTTGGAGTCACTACCTTCTTGTAAGTCGATAGTTCGGCTCGTTTTTTGGCTCGATGCACGGTTGTAGACGATACACCTAGCTTATTTGCGGGATCTCGGAGAGAGAGAGGTTAGGGTTTCGCTTGAAACTACCGGCAACTCTCTTTGTCGTCTCAGCGGCTTCCGGTTTTCGATTTCCCCCCGATCCAGACTTCCTGGCATTCGACAAACGTTCCCGTTACATTTGTAACGGTTGATTTGGCAACTTTTAGCGATTTTGCCAGCTTTGCGTGCGAGTAGCTCGGATTTTCGCGATGCGCGAGCAAAATTTTGATACGCTGCTCTTCTCGCTTGGACGGCATTTTGACAACTGAAGAGTGAATCCCAAAATCAAAATAGGAGCAACATTCTACACACACACCTTCAAAATGAGGGGTGTTCAGGTTTTTTAAATGCAAAATTGAAAGAAATACGTCAAGTTTATATTGACCAAACTTTGATCGTATCACCCTTTACCACATTGGTGAACTTCTCTCTTATCACTGAGTGCTGCCCGAGTTCGAAGCAAGAATCGAACCCACGACCTTGTGTATGCAAGGCGGGCATGCTAACCATTGTACCACGAGGCGTTACTAACATTTATGTATCGATAAAGCTGTTTTTCATATATGGTTGTTTCTTGTTTGCGATCCAATATGAGAGTTTCGGATTTCCGTTTTAAGTCGATAAAAACGTCTGATTCTCCGTTGATTGGAAGCGAAACTTTCGCATGCATGAATAGCAATGCATTTATTATGCATTGCTAGAGAAGTGTATCGGATTTTACATATAATGCAACATTATAATGGTAACACTTGAAAAAGGCTAATACCAAGGTTCTCTACATGGTTAATATTAGAATGCAAAAAAGTTTTAATTCAAAATCAAAGATGTCATAAGTCTCAATTTTTTGTTTATTACGAACTACAATATTTATGTTATAATATTGTTCAGTACCAGTTTGACACACATAATTAACTTTACAAATTGTTTTTTGTTGTTGTTGTAGTGCTTTTGTTGTTTGTGGTTGCATTAATTAAAATACAAGTTTTATGCAAAATTCAAAATTAGCATTGCTGCCAGACAATGTGATTGAAGTCGCCATATGTATCGAATACCATGAATTGGCTGAATATATAATATAAATAAGTATTTAACATGAGGTTTTTGAACTCACCAAACATATGTTAACCTATATAAAAATAAATGGGAATGTGAAAAACATAACGATAATTTTGTGAGCATTTAAGAAAAAAGAGAACATATTACATAGTCGATAAGTATGTTTAAATTTTTCTTCCGCAGAATTACCTTTCGGGTAGAGGAGGTTGACATCATCCTGACGGTAAGGGGGCAACGCAGATGGGCCGTTTGTTGGTCTCATAAACACGGTTGACACTGGAGCCAAAAATAATCTACCAAAATTTGGAGAACATTTTTCCAAAAAACTATCAAACAACAAAATCTTATTTTGGAAAATTTAATTTTTATAGAAAATTTTATCGAAATTTTATTTATATAGAAAATTTTTGTAAAAATTGTATTTCTATAGAAAATTTTTGTCAAAATTTTATTTATATAGCCAATTTTTTGTAAAAATTGTATTTCTATTGAAAATTTTTGTAAAAATTTTATTTCTATAGAAAATTTTGTCAAAACTTAATTTCTATAGAAAATTTAGTCAAAATTTTATTTCTATAGAAAATTTTGTCAAAATTTTATTTCTATAGTAAATGTTTTCAAAATTTTATTTCTATTAAAAACTTTGTCAAAATTTTATTTCTATAAAAAAATTTTATCAAAATGTTATTTCTATAGGACCAATACTCACCATTTTCGGCACACCTCTTTATGGTCCGAAAATACATCCAGATTTCCAATTTCAGGCAAATTGGATAAAACTACGGTTTCTATAAGCAGATGGGCCGCTTGTTGGTCTCATGAACACGGTTGACACTGGAGCCAAAAATAATCTACCAAAATTTGGAGAACATTTTTCCAAAAAACTACCAAACAATAAAATCTTATTTTGCAAAATTTCATTTTTTAGAAAATTTTATCGAAATTTTATTTATATAGAAAATTTTTGTCAAAATTTTATTTATATAGACAATTTTTGTAATAATTGTATTTTTTTGCAAAGATATTATTTCTATAGAAAATTTTGTCAAAACTTAATTTCTATAGAAAATTTAGTCAAAATTTTATTTCTATAGAAAATTTTGTCAAAATTTTATTTCTATAGTAAATGTTTTCAAAATTTTATTTCTATTAAAAACTTTGTCAAAATTTTATTTCTCTAAAAAATTTTGTCAAAATGTCATTTCTATAGAAAATTTTGTCAAAATTGCATTTCTATAACAAATTTTGTCAAAATTTTATTTTTTTATTTTTCAAAATTTTATTTCTATAGAAAATTTTTCAAAATTTTATTTCTATTAAAAACTTTGTCAAAATTTTATTTCTATAAAAAAATTTTGTCAAAATGTTATTTCTATAGAAAATTTTGTCAAAATTTTATTTTTATAAAAAATTTTGTTAAAATTGCATTTCTATAACAAATTTTGTCAAAATTTTATTTCTATATAAAATTTTTCAAAATTGTATTTATATATAACATTTTGTCAAAATTTTGTTTCTATAGAAAATTTTGACAACATTTTATTACTTAGGTATCGGTCTAAGTAAAAGGATGCGGCCGCAAGATAACCACAAAATGAATGATTGAAACTTTGAAAAAAAGATGGAATCCTTCTTGAATTCGGCCTCGACGAGTCTTATTTAATCCACAGTGGCTTAAAAATTTGGCTTACTTCAAGGACAAGACAAATTTTAAAGATTCGTATCCCAAGTTTAATAAAACAAGTATATCCAGCAGTAAGTTCGGCCGGGCCGAATCTTAACTACCCACCACCATGAATCAAATATTAGGGTATCCTTTGAAATTTCAGTTAAACAAGCAGAGCAGTTTAACCAGTAAACTTCCCGAAGATAAATTTAAAGATTTTACCTATGAAGACTAAATGGTCCGCTAAAAACTTTATCCAATACACGTTTTTGTGAGCCTAAAATACCGGAATATTTATAGTTTCAGGTAAATCCAATAAAAACTTCGGATTCTAGAAGCCCAAGAAGTAAAATCGGGAAATCGGTCTATATAGGGGCTATACCAAAACATGTACCGATACTCACAATTTTCGGCGCACCTCTTTATGGTGCCTCTTTATGGGAATGTGAAAAACATGACGATAATTTCGTGAGCATTTAAGAAAAATTAGAACAACAGTCGATAAGAGTGTTTTCTTTGCGGAAATACCTTCGGGTAGAGGAGGTTGATAGCATGCTACAGTGCACGTTTCCAGGTGGCGGAAAGAGGGAAAACGCAGATTGGTTGCCACTCGAGCCAAAAAAAATCTACCGAAATTCGGAGAAAATTTTTCCAAAAAAAAAAACTATCAAACAAAAATTCTTATTTTGAAAAATTTTATTTCTATAGAAAATTTTGTCAAAATTTTATTTATATAAAAATTTTTGTCAAAATTTTATTTCTATGGAAAATTTTATCAAAATTTTATTTCTATGGAAAATTTTGTCAAAATTTTATTTCTATAGAAAATTTTGTCAAAATTTTATTTATATAAAAATTTTTGTCAAAATTTTATTTCTATAGAAAATTTTGTCAAAGTTTTATTTTTATTGAAAATTTTGTCAAAATTTTATTTCTATAGAAAATTTCGTCAAAATTTTATTTCTAAAAAATGTTTGTCAAATTTTATTTCTATAGAAAATTTTTAAAAATTGAATTTCTATGAAAAATTTTGTCAAAATTTTGTTTCTACAGACCATCTTGACAAATTTTTATTTCTATAGAAAATTTTGACAAAATTTTATTTCTATTGAAAATGCTGTCAAAATTTTATTTCTATAAAAACTTTTCTCAAAATGTTATTCCTATAGAATAGAGTTACTCTGACACTACCTACCTAAGGCTATCTCACAACTGCCTTAGGTATCGGTCTAAGTAAAAGGATGCTGCAGAAAGATAACCACAAAATGACTGATTGAAACTTTGAGAAATAGCAAGTCCTTCAAAAGATGGAACCCTTCTTGTATTCGGACAAGGCAAATTTGAAGGATTCGTATCTCAAGTCTAATAAAAACTGTAAAGCAAAGACTTTCTTTTAATTAAAAGTTTTATTTTAAAGATTTGTGTAAATGCATGTCCCAAATTATAGGTTGTATTATCTTTCATATTAGGTTAATATTTCTTTCAGAGTAAAAATATTTTTTATATTATTAAAAACCAACTGTAGCTTTTGTAATGTTATTTGTTTAAAACAATTAAATTTAATAGATATTTAAGAACCAATATTCAAATATGAATTAAAATCGAAATCCCCAGAGGTTTTAAAATTTCGCCATTAATGTGTTTTTGTTTTTTTTTAGTATTCTCGACCTCAACAGTGTGTAAGGATATGGATTTAAAAATTGTATTAAAATGTCAGCAAAGCATTGTTACCTCAACAAAAGCCCTCAACAATATCAACAACAACAACAAGAAAAGCAGATTATGATGATTTAAACTTTTCAAGATTCTATAAAAAGACGGGAAATTTGAATATTATCGTAACCTTCTCTCCGAAAATGTGTCATGGTTAGTTGGAAAAGGACGAACATTGCTGGCATCACCACCATCAACAACAGTAGCATCCTCAAGAATAGGGGACAGAAAATATACAATTTGTGTGATTTTTTTATTTATTTATATAGTGTTAAATTTATATATTTTCACATACGTTCTATCATAAGCTGAGAATACCGTATGTATTTGTATTTGTGATTGCATATTTATATACAAATACATGTAAAGCGATATACCACAAACAGAATGTATTAACGATGGAATTTTGAGGTAATATTTGTATTAAGGCCCTTGTGATGCAGAAAAGGAATATTATCACCTCAAACATGTTTCAAAAGCCTAATTTCACTTTTTCAGGAGGAACATGGAACATTTTGTCGGAAAAACCAAACATATTATTTCATATTATTTCAAAGAAAATATATATTTGTCTCATAATCAATACCAAAATCTTAAAACGAAGATCGAAATAAACTTTTTTAACCTTTACTAAATTAAAAACTAGGATTTTCGACGACACTATACGGGTGTGTGTGTGTGTGTCAACAATAGAATCGTTTAAGAAATGGAAAATATAAGTTAAAAATACCACATCATCAAATTAGTGAGATGATAAGGCTTTTTTTACGAGATTCCTATTGTCCCTATCTACTAAAGGGTGATACGGTCAAAATTTGGTCAATATAAACTTGACGTATTTCTTTCAATTTTGCATTTAAAGCGTATCAAAATATTGCTCGCGCATCGCGAAAATCCGAGCTACTCGCACGCAAAGCTGGTAACATCGCTAAAAGTTGCCAAATCAACCGTTACAAATATTACATTTACATTTAAAGTGTTTGGGGAACGTTTGTCGACAGCCAGGAAGTCTGGCTCGGGGGGAAATCGAAAACCGGAAGCCGCTGAGACGACAAAGAGAGTTGCCGGTAGTTTCAAGCGAAACCATAACCTCTCTCTCCGAGATGCCGCAAATAAGCTGGGTGTATCGTCTACAACCGTGCATCGAGCCAAAAAACGAGCCGGACTATCGACTTACAAGAAGGTAGTGACTCCAAACAAAATACGACGGCCAAAGCGCGGAGGCTGTACACGACGATGCTGACGAAGTTTGACTGCGTGGTAATGGACGACGAAACCTACGTCAAAGCCGACTACAAGCAGCTTCCGGGACATGAGTTTTATACGGCAAAAGGAAGGGGAAAGGTAGCAGATATTTTCAAGCACATAAAACTGTCAAAATTCGCAAAGAAATATCTGGTTTGGCAAGCCATCTGTACCTGTGGCTTGAAAAGCAGCATTTTCATAGCTTCCGGGACTGTCAACCAAGAAATTTACGTGAAAGAGTGTTTGAATAAACGTCTGCTGCCTTTCCTGAAGAAACACGGTTGTTCCGTACTGCTTTGGCCGGGAGTGGTACGCCATGGCCATGGAGTGGTACGCCGCCAACAACGTGCAAGTGGTTCCCAAGGTCAAAAACCCTCCCAACACGCCAGAGCTCCGCCCAATTGAGAAATATTGGGCTGTTGTCAAGCGGAACCTAAGAAGACCAAAAAAACTGCTAAGGACGAGCAGCAGTTCAAGGCAAACTGGCTTTCTGCGGCGAAGAAGGTGGACAAGGTGGCTGTACAAAATCTGATGGCAGGTGTCATGCGTGAGGCCCGGCAATTCGGATTTGGAAAAGCGAAAGCCTAACTGAATATTTTTCCTGAATTTTATACTAATTGAACTTGAACAAGTATATACGGCCGTAAGTTCGGCCAGGCCGAATCTTATGTACCCTCCACCATGGATTGCGTAGAAACTTCTACGAAAGACTGTCATCCACAAATTTCAACTCACTCGGATGAAATTTGCTCCTCCAAAGGCTCCAAAACCAAATCTCGGGCTATAAATGATTATGGACTGATATGGACCACTTTTGGCATGGTTGTTAAATATCATATACTACCACCACGTACCAAATTTCAACCAGATCGGATGAATTTTGCTTCTCCAAAAGGCACCGGTCAAATCTGGCGATCGGTTTATATGGGAGCTATATATAATTGTGGACTGATAGGAACCCTTCCTGCATGGTTGTTGAATACCATGTACTAACATCACGTACCAAATTTCAACCGAATGGGAAGAATTTTGCTCTTCCAAGATGCTCCGGAGGTCAAATCTGGGGATCGGTTTATATGGGGCCTATATATAATTATGGACCGATATCGACCAATTTTTGCTTGGGTGTTTGAGGCCATATATTAACATCACGTACCAAATTTCAACTGAATCAGATGATTTTTGGTCTTCCAAGAGGCTCCGGAGGTCAAATCTGGTGATCGGTTTATATGGGGGCGATATATATAATTATGGACCGATATGGACCAATTTTTGCATGGTTGTTAGAGACCATATACTAACACCATGTACCAAATTTCAGCCGGATCGAATGAAATTTGCTTCTCTTAGAGGCTCCGCAAGCCAAATCGGGGGATCGGTTTATATGGGGGCTATACGTAAAAATGGACCGATATGGTCCATTTGCAATACCATCCGACCTACATCAATAACAACTACTTGTGCCAAGTTTCAAGTCGATAGCTTGTTTCGTTCGGAAGTTAGCGTGATTTCAACAGACGGACGGACGGACGGACGGACTGACATGCTCAGATCGACTCAGAATTTCACCACGACCCAGAATGTATATACTTTATGGGGTTTTAGATCAATATTTCGATGTGTTACAAACGGAATGACAAAGTTAATGTACCCCCCATCCTATGGTGGAGGGTATAAAAAGAAAATTAATTTGATTTTTTAAATAAACGATTTCACCGATTTACACGCGTTTTCCCTTGACCAAATTTTGACCGTATCACCCTTTATCGAACTAATCCGCAGTCAATGAATGGGTACGAAGTCAAACTGTATTCTAAAGCCGTTCTAACGTTTTTCCACACGTTAGAACGGGATCATCGTGTTTGGTTCACTCTGATGACTATTTATAATATTTCGAAGAAAAATGTTGGGAGTCATGTTCCATTTCAAATTCAAGAAACAAACTCTTCTATTCGAATTTGGAATAAAAAATTGACTCGGTAGTCTTCCAAGGACTGCGGATTGATTAGGTAGTAGATAGGGACAGAAGGAATCTCGTAAATACATTTTTGGATTTACTTGCATTTGTAATTAATTGTTCCATCTCCGTTGTGAAGATGTTATTAATTTAGGGAATCTAAATGGACCTTTATTAATGGCTATTGATTCCAATGCAAAGATGTTGTTTCTTTAAAATAAAGAAGGAAACTATCCCCCTTTAAACTTAGGCTCTATGAAATAAAAATTGGCGTCACCGATTTTCAATTCTGGAAAATGAGTCACAAAGCCCATCATTTGCACAGATATCTCATGGATGTATTGTTCTTGACATTGCTTTAGTTGATATGCCTCACAGAGGGATCTTTAAAGGTTTTTGTAGCCTTGAACGCCATTAGAGGAGATATTAGATGACTATGCCGCCATCCACCATTGTTACTTCTGCTTTTGATGATGCTACTGTCATTGTTGAGCATATGAAGGTAGGTTTGAAATCTTCTTCTTTGAATGTCGGGGGAATATCGACTGACTATGCCATGAGGCATTTTTGCCTTTGCTTTGATTATTATAGCGTAAAATTTTATTGATTGCCAATAAAATTGTTGTTGGGTGATTGACTGCTTTCACTTTAGCCACGAATGCCAAACATCTAAGCACCCAAGATCCACTCGTACTCATACACTGAAAAAACAGTGAACCCACCAGGAAGAAAACTTTTGATTAATTTTAGAAAATTTTGAATAATTTTAGAAACTTTTAACTAAACAGTATTACAAGTGCTGGCATCACGCCGATATCACAAAAATAAGTAAATATTTTTCGACAAATTCAAGAAACTTTATTAGACATAAATATTTTTTTTCACTTTTTGAAGAAAATTTTGTAGTTTGAAGGAAAAAATTGGAGTTCAAAATTGCAAGAATGTCTTTAGTGACATACGAAGTTCATGATGGACGCTGTTGTAGTAAAATTTAAAAATTTTAAGAAATAATGAACTATTTTGTGAGAAGTACGAATTTAGTAAAACTTTTTACTTCATTTGTGTATACTTTTTTCCGTCTTTTAGTTCATTTAACTAACGTACGCAAAAAATTATTAGAGTAAATGAAACTTTCTCCAAATATAATAATTTCATGATCTAAAATATAGTTAAATTGGCTTTAGTGAAATAGTGAGTTCACTTTTTTTTGAGTGTAGTAGGGCGAAGTGAGCAATGGAATCATTTATCCACCCCTCCATTTATCTATGGGAACAGTCCCTGGTTCTGAAACAACAAACCACTTGTGTGCCATTCACGTACAAAATACACATCCTCTCATTTCCAATTGCTTCAGCTTTGGGCAGTATTAGTATAGCAAGCCCCCATTCACCCACACCAGGAGCAATGGCGATGAAAGCCGCCTCTAAACCATGTTTGTTTATTTTTGGTTATTTATCACAGATTTGATGATACTTTCAGTCACTACTGTATACCATGTCTTTATTCTATGTACACTTTGGAGGTAGCATGAGAGGTGCTTGAAATCGAGGCCTGGATAACCCACAAAAGGGGGCAATAAAGCCAATTTAACTTTATTTTAGATCATGGAAATTTAATTTTATTTAATTGAACTTTCCTCAATGATATATGAAAAAGTTTCCTTTACTTTTATAAATGTTTTCTTAACATAGTTCAATGAATTAAAAAAAATATATGTATACATATATATATTATATTCAAATAAAGTATAAAATTTAACTAAAATCTAATTAATTTTTTTTTATTTTATTTAAGACAATACAATAAGCTAGTAAATAACTATAACTAATTATTTATATACAATCTAAAATAAATTTACCATTTAATTAAATAATAATATGAATATATAAGTGCAAATCAAATAAGCAAAAATATTGCTATAACTAATTAATTATATAAAATCTAAAATACATTTACAATTTAATTAAATAACAATAAGAATGAATTTTAAGAAAAAGTATAGAATATATAAGTGCAAACCAAATAAGCAAAAAAAAAACATCCACCAATGCTTATTCTAGAAAATAAGGATAACTACCATTGGCAATGACAGACATTTCTACTAATTAATTTATTCTTCTATAAATCATTCATTCAGAAACCTCCGTAACAAGAATTGCTTAAATTGTTAAACAGTAAAGTTGAAGCACCTGAGTGTTATCGGGAGAGAATTCCAAATTCTAGCAACGGACACTATGTACGATCTCTCGAATGTAGAACAGGAAATTTGATTACAGATTATTTCAGATTTTGCTAAAATGTTTAGGAAATTCGATGCGTCTTCCTAATTTCTTTAAAACTCCGAGACTATGTGTAAAAAATATCGTAAATTTTTTACTGTTTGGTAGAATTCTTCAAGTTTTGGTAGATTTTGCGAAACATTCCTCTCCAACTAAGAGTTACTTCTATTCTCTATAGAAATTTAATTTTGGATAAAATTTCTATAGAAATAAATTTTGGAAAAATGTTCTTTAGAAATAAAATTTTGGAAAAAATTCATAGAAATTAAATTTTGGAAAATTTTTCTTTAGAAATAAAATTTTTTCAAAATTGTCTATATAAATAAAAATTTGAACATAATCTCCATAGAAATAAAATGTTGACAAACTTTTCTATAGAAATACAATTTTGACAAAATTTTCTATGGAAATAAAATTAAAAAAAAATTCAATGGAAATAAAATTTTAAAAAAATTCTCCATAGGAATAAAATTTTGAAAAAAAAAATTCTATAGAAATAAAATTTTGACAACATTTTCTATAGAAATAAAATTTTGATAAAATTTTTCTTTAGAAATAAAATTTTGAAAAAATATTCTATAGAAATAAAATTTTGACAACATTTTCTATAGAAATAAAATTTTGACAACATTTTCTATAGAAATAAAATTTTGTCTTAATTTTCTATAGACATAAAATGTTGACAAAATTTTTCTTTAGAAATAAAATTTTGACAAAATGTTCTATAGAAATAAAATTTTGACAACATTTTCTATAGAAATAAAATTTTGATAAAATTTTTCTTTAGAAATAAAATTTTGACAAAATGTTCTATAGAAATAAAATTTTGACATTTTCCATAGAAATAAAATTTTGACTTAATTTTCTATAGACATAAAATGTTGACAAAATTTTCTATTGGAATAAAATTTTGACAAAATTTTCTATAGGAATTTCTTTGAAACGAGAATATGTGTAAAAAATATTGTAAATTTTTTACTGTTTGGTAGAATTCTTGATGTTTTGGTAGATATTGCGAAACATTCCTCTCCAACTAAGATCTATTCTCTATAGAAATAAACTTTTGGATAAAATTTCTATAGAAATAAATTTTGGAAAAATTTTCTTTAGAAATAAAATTTTGGCAAAAATTCATAGAAATTAAATTTTTGAAATTTTTTCTTTAGAAGTAAAATTTTTTCAAAATTTTCTATATAAATAAAATTTTGACAAAATTTTCTATAGAAATAAAATTTTGAAAAAATCTCCATAGAAATAAAATTTTGACAAAATTTTCTATGGAAAAACAATTTTGACAAAATTTTCTATGGAAATACAATTTTAAAAATTTTCTATGGAAATAAAGTTTTAAAAAAGTTATCCATAGGAATAAAATTTTGAAAAAATTTTCTATAGAAATAAAATTTGATAAAATTTTTCTTTAGAAATAAAATTTTGACAAAATGTTCTATAGAAATAAAATTTTGACAACATTTTCTATAGAAATAAAATTTTGACAAAATTTTCTTTAGGAATAAAATTTTGACTTAATTTTCTATAGACATAAAATGTTGACAAAATTTTCTATAGGAATAAAATTTTGACAAAATTTTCTATAGGCATAAAATTTTGACAAAATTTTCTATAGAAATAAAAAAGTAAAAGTATGTTTATCAAATTTATTTGCATTTTTTTAGTTTGGTAGATTTATGGTAAAATTTTCTTCAAATTTTGGTAGATTATTGTGACATTATTTTATTTTCTATAGAAATAAAATTTTGATACAATTTTTCTTTAAAAATGAAATGTTGACAAAATTTTCTTAAGAAATAATATTTTGATAAAATTTTCTGAAGAAATAAAATTTTGACAAAATTTTCTACAGACATAAAATTTTAACAAAATATCCTATAGAAATAAAAAAGTAAAAGTATATTTATAAAATTTATTTGCATTTTGATACCCACCACCATAGAATGGTGATGGGGTATAATAAATTTGTCATTCCGTGTGTAACATATCGAAATATCGATTTCCGACTATATAAAGTATATATATTCATGATCAGGGAGAAATTCTAAGACTATATAAGCATGTCCGTCTATCTGTCTGTCTGTTGTAATCACGCTACAGCCTTCCATCACGCTACAGCGCTATCGTCCTGAAATGTGGCACAGATTCGTTTTTTGTTTGCAGGCAAGCCAAGTTCGAAGAAGTTTTGATATAGTCCCCATATAAACCGATTTCCCGATTTGGGGTCTTGGGCTTATAAAAACCGTCGTTTTTATCTAATTTGCCTGAAATTAAAAATCTAGAGGTATTTTAGGACCATAAAGAGGTGTGTCGAAAATGGTCAGTGTCGGTCCATGTTTTGGTATAGTCGCCATATAGACCGATCCCCCGATTTTTGTTCTTGGGCTTCTAGAATTCGTAGTTTTCACCCAATTCGTCTGAAAGTGGAATTCTGGAGGTATTTGAGGAACATTAAGAGGGTATTGACCATATTGTGGTATAGCCCCTCCTAACTAACTCCCGAATTTATTGCTAGGACTTCTGGAATCCGGCTGACCACAAATAGGTCAGCCGAATATGGTGTGTGTTTTAGTAAAGCCCCCACATAGACCGATCTCCAGATTTCTCCTTGGGCTTCTAGAAACCGTAGTTTTTATCCGATTTGCACAAAAATTTAAATATACTGGAATTTTAGACCCTCAAAAATCAGTATCGCATTTATTTTTACCAGTCCATTTGACAAAGCATCGATAAAGACCGATTTAACTTCTTGAGGGTACACCCAAAGAAAAAATATTTTCCTCCGGAATAAAATTTTAGACAATGATCATGAAAATTGCTTGAAACTGAAAATTGCTTGAAATCGGTAACTGACCACTTTCGTGCAAGTGAAGCAACTCCTTGGAGTTTTCTACTTTAACTGTTTTTTGTGCAGTCCAAGTTCATTTTTAATATGTTCTCTCGATATTTTAAGCTCACGAGCAAGTTTTCTAGCTCTGGGACGTGGATATTGACAAACAATTTTTTCGTTATTTTTTTCGGTGCGATGCAAGATTTCCAGTATCATGGTAACGAGCAATAATACAAGAAACAAAAGATGTATTCACCTTTAAATGCTCGGGGGCTCTACCACTTGTGCTTTTCCTCTGCCCAAGACAGAATTCTGTGTACTCGAAAGTGGGAATTTGTTCAATGTTGGAGAGAAATTTTGCCTCAAACATGGATCTGTCAAGTACACCCGCCTACATTTATATTTACCCAGAATGGATATCAGAGTGTGTTTGCATATGCACTCCTTCGATAATCAAGGACCACATATCGCATCACATACCTAATTTTTCCTTGATAAAGGCCTTCTTCATCACAAGAGTACCACTCTCTACTATCCCAGTTGATGCAATACATCACAAAAGTACTCACATGAAACCGAGAGTGAACGGTTCCGTTTTCATCAAACGGTGAAAAGAAAAAGCTCTTCCAAAAATATCAACAAGCCGCAATAAATCGATTCAGGATTCGTTTTAGGTTTGTGGGTTTCTGTTTTAGTTATTCCAGTGTCATTTCATCCCAGCCGCCTATTACTGATAACGAATGAATCTTTATTAGGGGCTCTGATTCACTAGAGCACACCTGTTCGCATCAGCATCTCAGTCAAAAGAGGCATAACCATCTCGTTTGTATTCAATGATGTCTTTGTGTGCGTGTGTGTGCTGGTGATGATACTTATTGCTGCTGTATGATGGCGTATGGCTTCCTTTATTGTCGTCGGTGATTTATTTTTAACATCAACATTTTTCCAGATATTGCTGTGATGTGATGATGATGGTGAGTGGTGGGTAAGGTAACGTGGAGATTATGGTGACTTTAGTATAATTTCTCCAGATTTAGTATCAGACGGATACAGTTTATTTGTTTCGTTATGGGTTGGTAACCCATAACTGAATATGCTTTGCCCGTATAAGAAATAAACCTGAAAACCAAACAATATCAGTTGGTTTTCAATCCACTAATATCGTTCGTTTTTTTTCGCAAATCCCAAGAGTCAAATTTGGCGTTTTTTTTTTGAAGTACTTAAAGTTATGGAAATCAAATATGGTAAGGAGGTTCTAATTTTGAGAATTTTAAGATACAATGCGATTGTGCATATATTGTCAGACTTCCAATGGAAGTTATGTGAGATAGCTGTAAGTGTAGGAAACATTTTTGGTATGAGAATATGCGCAATGGGTGCCACGCTTGCTCACTTTCTACAAGAACTGCAGTGTATTGGACAAAATTTCTTAGGACTGGACCTCTAAGTCATTCCGTGATCCTGCAGATGGAACGGATTTCTTTCGATGCTAAGGTTACATACGGAGCCACCGTGGTGCAATGGTCGGGCATGTGACTTCCATACAAGATGTCATGGATTCCATCCCAGTTTCGACCAAACATCAAAAAGTTTTTCAGCCGTTCACTAAGAGTTGGAAAATGATCACCCCAAACATGTTTCAAGAGCAAAATGTTATATTTAGACGGTGAAAATAAAACATATATGTCCTAAAAAGTTTTTTTTTTGCAAAAATATACATGGTTGCCGAAATCAGATTTCTGAGAAAATAACCAGCTCCAACTTTCGCTGGGAAACTGTACCGAGTTAAAAGGAGACTACGCTGAAAAATAAATCACCTCTTCTCTACAATGTTCGCCGTTGATGGCTAAGAATTTAAATTTTTTGAACATTCACGATAGTAACCATTATTAAACGCAGAGCCTGAAAATATGCCACAAAATATTCTAATTGTGAATATGCCATGATTCCAATTATTTCTTGATCTATTGTGGATATTCATAATAATAAAAATTATTTATCAATTCGCCTGAAAGTATGCCACAAAATATTTAATTAGGGGCATTGTAATTTCTCCAATACATATTGGAGTGAAATGTACTTCACTTTTTATACCCTGCTCCACACTGTGGAACAGGGTATTATAAGTTAGTGCATATGTTTGCAACACCCAGAAGGAGATGAGATAGACACATGGTGTCTTTGGCAAAAATGGTCAGGGTGGGCTCCTGAGTCGATATAGCCATGTCCGTCTGTCCGTGAACACATTTTGTAATCAAAGTCTAGGTCGCAGTTTTAGTCCAATCGACTTCAAATTTGGCACAAGTATGTATCTTGGCTCAGAATAGATCCCTATTGATTTTGGAAGAAATCGGTTCAGATTTAGATATAGCTCCCATATATATATATTTCGCCCGATATGGACTTATATGGCTCCAGAAGCCAGAGTTTTACCCTGATTGGCTTAAAATTTTGCACAAGAAGAACAATTAGTACTATAGTCAAGTGTGCCAAATTTCATTGAAATCGGTTCAGATTTAGATATAGCTCCCATATATATATTTCGCCCGATATGGACTTATATGGCCCCAGAAGCCAGAGTTTTACCCCAATTAGGTTGAAATTTTGCACAGGGAGTAGAATTAGCAGTGTAGTCAAGTGTGCAAAATTTTATTGAAATCGGTTCAGATTTAGATATAGCTCCCATATATATCGTTCGCTCGATTTACACTCATATGACCACAGAGGCCAATTTTTTGCTCCGATTTAGTTGAAATTTTGCACAGGGAGTAGAATTAGCATTGTGGCTATGCGTGCCAAATTTGGTTGAAATCGGTTCAGATTTAGATATAGCTCCCATATATAGCTTTCGCCCGATTTACACTCATATGACCACAGAGGCCAATTTTTAACTCCGATTTAGTTGAAATTTTGCACAGGGAGTAGAATTACCATTGTTGCTATGCGTGATAAATTTGGTTGAAATCGGTTCAGTTTTAGATATAGCTCCCATATATATGTTTTTTTAATTTCGACAAAAATGGTCAAAATACCAACATTTTCCTTGTAAAATCGCCGCTGCTTAGTCGAAAAGTTGTAAAAATGACTCTAATTTTCCTAAACTTCTAATACATATATATCGAGCGATAAATCATAAATAAACTTTTGCGAAGTATTCTTAAAATTGCTTCAGATTTAAACGTTTCCCATATTTTTTTACTAACATTGTGTTCCACCCAGTGCATTAGCCGATTTAAATTTTGAGTCTATTGATTTTGTAGAAGTCTATCAAATTCTTCCAGATCGAGTGGTATTTAAATGTATGTATATGGACAAACCTTTATATATAGCCCCCCAACACATTTGACGGATGTGATATGGTATCGAAAATTTAGATCTACAAAGTGGTGCAGGGCATAATATAGTCGGCTCCGCCCGACTTTAGACTTTCCTTACTTGTTTTTTTATAAAGATCACACGGTATCTAAACCACGGTGGCCACTCAAGCCAAAAATAATATACCAAAATGTGGAGAAAATTTTACCAAACAACTACCAAACAAGAAATCTTATTACTTTACAATTTTTTATCAAAATTTTATTTCTATAGAATATTTTGCCAAAAAGTTTGTTTCTATAGAAAATATTGTCAAAATTTTATTTCCGTAGAAATTTTTTTCAAAATTATATTTCTATAGAAAATTTTGCCAAAAAGTTTGTTTCTATAGAAAATATTGTCAAAATTTTATTTCTGTAGAATTTTTTTCAAAATTATATTTCTATAGAAAATTTTGTCAAAATTTTATTTCTATAGAAAATTTTGTCAAAATTTTATTTCTATAGAAAATTTTGTCAAAATTTTATTTCTATAGAAAATTTTGTCAAAATTTTATTTCTATAGAAAAAATTTGTCAATATTTTATTTCTATAGAAAATTTTGCCAAAATTTTATTTCTATAGAAAATTTTGTCAAAATTTTATTTCTATAGAAAAAATTTGTCAAAATTTTATTTCAATAGAAAATTTCGCGAAAATTTTATTTCTATGAAGATTTTTTTCAAAATTTTATTTCTATAGAAAATTTTGCCAAAATTTTATTTCTATGAAGATTTTTTTCAAAATTTTATTTCTATAGAAAATTTTGCCAAAATTTTATTTCTATAGAAAATTTTGTCAAAATTTTATTTCTATAGATTTTTTTTTTTCAAAATTATATTTCTATAGAAAATTTTGTCGACATTGTATATCTATAGAAAATGTTGTCAACATTTTATTTCTTTAGAAAATTTACCTTTTAGTTGATGAGCAATATTGTTCAAAATCTACCAAAACATCAAGAATTCTACCCATCTACCAAACAGTAAAAAATTTATCATATTTGTAGGAATAGTAGGAAAACTCGAATAATCCCCTCTCAGTTCTGCTGATGACATGTTTGAGTGTTTCACAGCTTCGCAAGTCTTTTCACAGCTTTGTGATGCGCCGTTCGGGCCCGGCTATAAAAACTAGGTCCCTTGTCATTGAGCTAAACATAGAATCGGTCAGCACTTGAACTGAATATTCTATGTGTGTCTAAAATAATGGGCTGCAATTACACGTTCGATTTTTTGTCCAGTCAACTCTCCCCTTTTTCGAAAGTCTATTGAACGTCAGTTTTTAATAAAAACCATTCGATCACAATGCAAAGACATTTCCTTTATCGATTTTCTTCCATATGAATCAATGGGCCGAAGAATGATGCTCTTTGTGGAGAAAGTCTAATGGATTCGAATTTCTGTATTAATTTGCAAAACCATTTTAACATGTGGACAAGAACAAAAACTATCCCATAACATTAAGTACTACAACATCTTGTTTCCTTTCGAGAAATGACCTGAATGTTTCCATTCAAACAATGGCACTGTGTTAATGGTCATTTATTCCAATGTAATCTCTATTTGTTGAAATGTATTTTGTCTGTCGGCATGTCCCCGTCCGTCGCACGCACAATGTTACCGAATGCGGTGACATGAATTCAAATTGTGATCACTTGTCATTGTTGCTCAAATCGATGGCTTTGGTCTTTTTTTGCCCATTATTGTGGTTATATTGGGATACAAGCTCTACATTGGAGCCCCTTCTAAATGTGTATTTATTGAAATTGCTTTTGTCATCAACGAGTATTCATTTTGGCACAGCACATCTATTTGCGTAGGACTAGTGAAAGTGGGTGGGCATTTTCTCACGCACACACACGAGAGGACATTATTATGAGGACATTCCAAAATAAGAGAAAACACCAAAATCACTGATGTAAACATGGACAACAGCAGTGACATTCAGAGTATGAAAATGAAAGCTGGAGAGTATATTGAGGTGGATCAAAAGGGAAACGCGCTTCGTATTTCTAGAGTAAGGGATGAAAAATTAGGCGTAAAAATGTTTAAGAACCCGCATTGCGTCGGCGTCCGTCGCCGAATGTATCGAGTTGGAAATCTACACTGAAAAAAAGCATACCCGGTTCCAAAGATTTTGTCTTTACTTTGGTATTGATTCCGAGCTAAAGAAGCGGAGAATTCAAGTAAGGATACCTTTAAGACACAATTCTCTTTTAAATTTGGGGTTTGTGTAATTGATTTTAGGAAGCAAATTTTAATTTTTTGTTTTTTTTTTCCAGCTTGTTTCTTCATATTTTATCAAAGTCCTCAAAAACAAGTTAACGACACCTTTATTTTCTAAATTCAGAATCGACTTCCGGTAGTAATTATGCAATGTTTCAATCTTTAAAATAAAGTATTGAAAATAAAGTATTGAAAAACATGTCTTATATTTGAACGATTTTTTGCTTTGTAGGCAACATGCAAAAAGACAACAAAAGTAAAGACAATTTCATTAATTTTAAAGAATTTTTCTGAATTATTAAAGTCAAGTTGACCTTAGCCCAAACATATTTGTTTTCATGTTATGATACCCATTTTTAAGTCAAATCACTTAATTATACGAACAATACAACTTCATTGAAAAGTTTATCGACTTTTGGCCAAGGAAAAAAACGTTATATTAGAGAAATGCGTCTTCTATGCTAAGTAAAATTTGCATTCGTATTTTAAGGACATGAAATCTTTGGCCTCACGATAATATTTTTTTTTTCAGTGTAGTAGTAATTTAGGATTTACCTTTGTCGGGATGTACATACGATGTTGAGACTACGTTCCATTCTAAGGTTCATGAACATATCAAGTGGGATGGGAATGGTACTCAAATTTGTGTGCAGATTTCCTAGTGCTTTGTGAATATCTCATTTTTATTATTTTTTTCCAATTCTAACTTTTATTAAATTTCAAATGGTCATCACCATCATCATCATCATCGCTATTGCGGAGATATTGAAACCATAAATTGAAATGATTTATTTATGCGGAGACCAACAGAATTCCAAGAAGCAAACAAATTCACTCACACACACACTAATACACTCACCCAAATTCACACACAGTTTGACCATTGCAATGCCACGAAAATTATCACACAAATCCATTAAAAGCTTCAGGATATTTCAGAAGTACAATTCAATTTGTGGCTATGTCTTTTATACTTCCCTAGTGTTTGCATTTGCATATTTCCGCTAAGCAAATAGAGGATCATACATCCATTGAGAGATATTCATCGAAATTATGTAAATAATAATAATATTGGAAAAATTATTGAAATTCCATCTCATCTATTGTCTATTTATTTTTGTAATAGGAGAGAGAGAGAGATATTTTATAAATTAATTGCGCAATTGTTCTATGTGTCTGTGAATGTGTTTGTGTGTGCGGGTGTGTAAATATGCTTAATAATTCAAAATTATGTAACATATATATAATAAACAATTAAATTATGGTGTTTAATCCGATTATAGAATTAATACTTTACAATTAGACAATTACTATACCATGCAATAGAATATTGTGAATGCAACGCAATTGTAGATCAATTGAAATGAAAATAATGCCTGGAGAGTAAATCGTAAAATAATTAATGAATAAAGCAAATAAATTTATTTTTTCATATTCATAGAAAAAACAAGTAAGTAAAGTACAAAGTCGGGCGGGGCCGACTATATCATACCCTAAACCACCATTACAGAATTAATAATCATAAACATTTGTGGGGTAACATTGATATAGGTCTGGGAGATAAACCGCAGTTGCATATTTAAGAAAATTAAGGGGTACATGTTTATGGGTGATTTGTCTCAATCTGACTATAGCTCATAGCGTTGCCAGGGAAAATGTTCGGTTTACCCTACAAGGACAAAAAAATATTCCCTACTTTCCCATACAATTTCCCTACAATATTTTTCGTAAAATTTAAACAAATTTACAAAACAAAAATGGTTCTAAGTACTTTATTATCATAAATAAAATATAAATATGCAACGTATATAACTTAGAATATAAATTTGTATTACCACCACGGTTGCCACAGTTGGTAGAATTCTACCCAAAATAGTATTTTTTTTTGTTAAATCTCTACAAAAATAAAATTTTGGAAAAAGTTTCTATAAACAAATTTTTGTGAGACACTTTTCTATAGAAATAAAATTTTGACAAATTCTATAGAAATAAAATTTTGAGAAAATTTTTTATAGAAATAATATTTTGAAAAAAAATTCTATAGAAGTATAATTTTGACAAAATTTTCTATAGAAATAAAATGTTGACAAAATTTTCTACAGGAATAAAGTTTTGACAAAAATTTCTATAGAAATATTTGTTTGGTAGATTTGTGGTAATTTGTAGTGGTAACTGTTGTTACCACACATTGTTAAAGATTAAGCCTTGCGGGCTTCTAATTTCCTCCTCTAGAGCCACCAAAATGTAAAAATTATTACACATTGTGTTGAATGAAAATGTCCCTACATTGTGGCCCTACGTCCCTACAAGACGCTAAATATTAGAAAAACCCTACATATAGGGAATTTCCCCTACTTCTAGCAACACTGGCTGTATTTGATATTGTACCTACGGAGTTAGTATGCCACTAATATTGAGCCCATTATTAAAAAAGAGAAAATCTCTCAATTAGTGTGGGTAATAAATCCAAATTTGTACAAATGGAAAAATATTCTTATGTAAGAGCTACAGTAAAGATCGGATAGTACATTAAAATTTGAAATTTGAGTAACATTGGTTAATAAATAAGAGACTATGGCCAAATTTGGGAAAATCGAGCGATGCATATATATGGAAGCTATATCTAAATCTGAACCAATTTGCATAATATTTTGCGGGTTTGATTAATACCACAAAAGGTTACCTAGAATTTGAATTTGAGTAAGATCAGTTAAGAAATGAGGCCTCTATGGTTAAACATAAGGTTATTAGGGGCGAATTTTTCAAAATCGGGCGATACATATATGGGAGCTATATCTACATCTGAACCGATTTCGATGAACATATAGTTAGTACTATATAGTTTGTACTATAGAGGACTTTGAGTAAGATCGGTTAATAAATAAGGGTTCTATGGCCAAATTTGGGAAAATCGGGCTATACATATATATGGGAGCTATATCTAAATCTGAACCGATTTTGATGATTTTTCGCACATATAGTTAGTGCTATAGAAGACTACATTTAGCTAAATTTGAGTAAGATCGGTTAATAAATAAGGGTTCTATGGCCAAATTTGGCAAAATCGGGCTATACATATATATGGGAGCTATATCTAAATCTATATGGGAGCTATATCTAAATCTGAACCGATTTCGATAATTTTTTGCACATATAGTTAGTGCTATAGAAGACTACATTTAGTCAAATTTGAGTAAGATCGGTTGATAAATAAGGGTTTTATGGCCAAATTTAGAAAAATCGGGCGGTACATATATATGGGAGCTATAGCTAAATCTGAACCGATTTCGATGATTTTTTGCACATATAGTTAGTGCTATAGAAGACTACATTTAGCCAAATTTGAGTAAGATCTGCTGATACATAAGGGTTTTATGGCCAAATTTAGAAAAATCGGGCGGTACATATATATGGGAGCTATAGCTAAATCTGAACCGATTTCGATGATTTTTTGCACATATAGTTAGTGCTATAGAAGACTACATTTAGCCAAATTTGAGTAAGATCTGTTGATAAATAAGGGTTTTATGGCCAAATTTAGAAAAATCGGGCGATACATATATATGAGAGCTATATCTAAATCTGAACCGATTTGGATGAAATTTTGCAGACTTGAAGGGCGATGGAAAATATTACCTTTTGCCAAATTTGGTGACGATCCGTTTGAAAAAAAGCGCAACGTGACCCCATTTGTCGAAATCGGGCGATACATATATATGGGAGCTATATCTAAATTTGATCCGAATAGTGTTCGTCCTTGTGCTCAAAAAACTCCCTGTACCAAATTTCATCAAAATCGGTTAATAATTGCGATCGGAATCCTGTGAACAACAAATACATGGACAGACGGACACCAAGTGCTAGATCGACTCACGAGGTGATTCTGAGTCGATCGGTATATATTTTAAAATCAATATTTCTGGTAGGCACATTTTTTTGGCATATCAAACTTATTATACCCTGACCACTATGTGGTTAGGGTATAAAAATCGTTATTAAATTAATACTAAGATAATGTGTTTTGCAAAAAAACTTAATTTCGTAAATGGTACTTCCAACAGATGTTCTTTATTTTAACATTTTTTATACCCACCACCATAGAATGGTGACGGGAGTATAATAACCCAGCAAAAAAATTTGGAAGTTCTTCTCAAGCACAACTTTAAAAGAACTTCCAAAAATGCTATTTCAAAGATGTTCTTTATTTTAAATGCACAGGAAGTTAATTTGAGTCAATTTCTTTATAACTCGCTTTTTTCATATTTTTAATGGGAAATTTATTTTGTTTGTGTTTCAAATATGCTAAAAACAGATTAAGAATTAATAAAATGGTACAAATTATTTAAATTTAGCCGAAAAAATGCTAAATCCTTTGTAGAAAATTTTCTAATTTTTGAAAATATTTGATCACAAAAAAGTTCCAGACAAGCGTTTTTAATGCATTATTAAAAATCATAAAAAATTTTAAAAATTATTTATTTGTCAAAATATCACAAAATTTCTTAATTCACATTCAAAACATTGAATTCAGTGCGGCGGCTGTTGAAATGGTGGACATCCGTCCTATGACAAGCCCATGTTAAATTCATCGCTTCTGCGTCCAAAAAGAACATTTTTCCGGATCCAAAAAGAACATTTTCACTACTTTTTTGGCGCCGCTTTTTTTGCTGGGAAGTTTGTCATTCCAATTGTAACATATCTAAATATCGATTTCCGACTATATAAAATATATATATTCTTGATTAGGGAGAAATTCTAAGACGATATAAACATGTCCGTCTGACCGTCTGTCTATCTGTTGTAATCACGCTACAGCCTTCAATAATGGCGCTATCGTCCTGAAATTTGACACAGATTCGTCTTTTGTTTGTCAAGTTCGAAGATGGGCTCTATCGGTCCAAGTTTTGATATAGTCCCCATATAAACCGACCTCCCGATTTGGGGTCTTGGACTTATAAAAACTGTAGTTTTTATCCAATTTGCCTGAAATTGGAAATGTAGAGGTATTTTAGGACCATCAAAAAGTGTACCGAAAATGGTGGCTATCGGTCCATGTTTTGGTATAGCCCCCATATGGACCGATTTTCCGATTTTGCTTCTCGGGCGTCTAGAAAGTATATTTTCTATCCGATTTGCTTGAAATTGGTAGAGGTATTTTAAGACCATAAATTGGTGTGTTAAAAATGGTCCATCGGTCCATGTTTTGATATAGCCCCCATATAGACCGATCTCCCGATTTTACTTCTTAGGCTTCTAAATCCGTAGTTTTAATCCAATTTGCCTGAAATTGGAAATCTAGAGGTATTCTAGGACCATAAAGACGTATGCCGAAAATGGTAATTATCGGACCATGTTTTGATATAGCCCCCATATAAACCGATCTCCCGATTTTACTTCTTGAGCTTCTAGAATCCGTAGTTATTATCCAATTTGCATGAAATTGGAAATCTAGAGGTATTCTAGTACCATAAAGAGTGTGCCGAATATATTGTGTATCGGTACAATTTTTGATATAGCCCCCTTATAAACCGGCCCTCCGATTTGGGGTCTAGATTCTAGAACTACAATTAGATGTGCTGAATACTGTGTGTATCCTTCCATGTTTTGATATAGTCCCCATTACACCGAACTCCCGATTTAACTCCTAGGGTTTCTAGAAATTGTAGTTTTTATCCGATTTGCCATAAATTGATAATATACTGGCATTTTAGACCCATAACAAAGTGTATATGATTTAGTTTTATCGGTCCATTTGGTAAGGCCTCCTTAGACCGATTTCACTTATTGGGGGTATAGAAGGCGCACTGATCATGAAAGTTGCTTGAAACTGAATGCAAAATTTCCAGATTTTACATCTCGTAGTCATTTAAATAATTGGGATGAAAATCTACAGATTTTAGATTTCAAATCAAGGCGTTATTTTATCATGTTCTTGCACACTTAAAAGAGATGTTTATGATTCCTCTAAAACTGAAACAAAAAATGGTTCTTATAAATTCAGAATCTGATCTAGTCTTCATAGGTAAAATCTTTACATTTATCTGTGGGAAGCGTACTGGTTGAACTGATCTGCTTGGGAAAATATCTGTCATCAAACCCCCCTCAAATTTTCAAAGGAAACTATTATATTTGATTCATGGTGGTGGGTATTTAAGATTCGGCCCGGCCGAACTTACTACTGTATATACTTGTTTATAATTCGCTTTTCTCATATTTTAAAAACAGAGTAAGGATTAATAAAATTGTACAAATTATTTAAATTTTGTTGCAAAAAATGTTAAATCCATTCTAGAAAAATGGCGAATTTTTGAAAATATTTGAAGTAAAACGTTTCAGACAAGCCTTATGTCAGAATGAATTAAAAATCATAAAAAATTGTAAATTTTATTTATTAAAATGTCACATATTTAATTCACATTCACAGCACTGAATTCGGATCACACCTTAAGAAGTGATGCAAATTCAGTGCAACGGCTGCTGAAATGGTGGACAAAGTTATGGTGCTCACCAGATGATATGCAAAATTGAAGGCCCTACACTCAAAAAACAGTGAACACACCAGAAGGGAATAGTTTCGTTAATTTTGGAAAATTTTAACTAAACTGTATACAAACGTAGATATCAAACCGATTTAATAAAAATAAGTAAATATTTTTCGACAAATTCAAGAAAATTTATTAGACAACACTGAAAAAAATATTGCCGTAAGGTCAAAGATCTCATGTTCTTAAAAATCGAATGTGAATTTTTCTTAGCATAGAAGACACATTTCTCTGATACAAAGTTGTTTTCTTTGTCCAAAAGTGTTATCCTTGTCAATGAAGTCGTTTTGATCTTATATTTAAGTGATTCCATTTAAAAATGGGTAACTTAACATAAAAGAAAAGATTGTTTGTCTTTAATAACTCTGAACAAAATTAATGGAATCGTAATGAATCGTCTAATTTTGTTTAATTTTTCTATCTTGATTACAAAGCAAAAAAGCTTTAAAAATTAGTTCATGTTTTCAACACTTTTTTAAAGCCGTTTTTTACTAAACATAGCATAATTTCTACTTGAAGCCGACCACGAAATGAGAAATTTACACTCAAAAAAAGTCTACTTGGATCCAAAGATTTTGACCTTCCCTTAAGGCTTCTTTAGATCTAGGACTACTTAAAATAAATTTACGGTACAGATCTCATTTATCAATTTTTATACCCTCCACCATAGGATGGGGGTATATTAACTTTGTCATTCCGTTTGTAACACATCGAAATATTGCTCTAAGACCCCATAAAGTATATATATTCTGGGTCGTGGTGAAATTCTGAGTCGATCTAAGCATGTCCGTCCGTCTGTCTGTCTGTCCGGCTGTCCGTCCGTCTGTGGAAATCACGCTAACTTCCGAACGAAACTAGCTATCGACTTGAAACTTGGCACAAGTGGTTGTTATTGATGTAGGTCGGATGGTATTGAAAATGGGCCATATCGGCCCACGTTTACGTATAGCCCCCATATAAACCGATCCCCAGATTTGACCTCCGGAGCCTCTTGGAGGGGCAAAATTCATCCGATCCGGTTGAAATTTGGTACCTGATGTTAGTATACGGTCTCTAACAACCATGCAAAAATTGGTCCATATCGGTCCATAAATATATATAGCTCCCATATAAACCGATCCTCAGATTTGACCTCCGGAGCCTCTTGGAGGGGCAAAATTCATCCGATCCGTTTGAAATTGGGTACCTGATGTTAGTATACGGTCTCTAACAAGCATGCAAAAATTGGTCCATATCGGTCCATAATTATATATAGCTCCCATATAAACCGATCCCCAGATTTGAACTCTGGAGCCTCTTGGATGAGCAAAATTCATCCGATGCGGTTGAAATTTGGTACATTTCGTTAGTATATGGCCTCTAACAGCCATGTAAAAATTGTCAAATTTTATTACTATAGAAAGTTTTGTCAAAATTTCATTTCTATAGAAAGTTTTGTAAAAAGTTTATTTCTATAGCAATGTTTGTCAACATTTTATTTCCATAGAAAATTTTGTCAAAATTTTATTTCTATAGAAAATTTTGTAAAAAATTTATTTCTGTAGAAAATTTTGTCAACATTTTATTTCTATAGACAATTTTGTCAACATTTTATTTCTGTAGAACATTTTGTCAACATTTTATTTCTATAGAAAATTTTGTCAACATTTTATATCTATAGAAAATTTTGTCAAAATTTTATTGCTATAGAAAATTTTGTCAACATTTTACTTCCATAGAAAATTTTGTCAACATTTTATTTCTATAGAAAATTTTGTCAAGTTTTTATTTCTATAGAAAATTTTGTCAAACTGAATTATATACGTATTTAATCGGCGTTTTTTTTTGTTTAATATATACCCCTTATGGACTAACTTACAATTTAGAAGACCGTGTTAAAAAGTTTTACGATACCTTGCCATCGGCAAGTGTTATCGCAACCCAAGTAATTCGATTGTGGAAGACAGCCTTTAGTAGAAGTTCCTACGCAATCCATTCGGCCTGGCCGAACTTACGGCCGTATATACTTGTTCATTCTCTTTCCGCGGTTTATTAATAAAGGTACTCACGTACAAATAAAGGCCAGTTTAAAAATTCAAATTATAACGGATACTTCAAAGTAAAAAATGTTTTCTTGATTTCAAGAAAACTTCAAACCAAAGACGGTAAATCCTCACAATAAGTATTTGCCTATATTTGAAGAGTTTTTATCTTAAATCTAAAGTTTCATTATTTCAGTTAATTAAGGGACAATTTCTTTAAATCAAAAATGTGTTTCCTTACTTTAAGGAAAATTAGCCATAGTTCAAAGGCATGCGAATTTGTGTCCTAAATTTAATGAAAAAATATTTTGAATCAAAGATTATAAACTTTATTTTAATTAAATGTTCATTATTTTAAAGAAATTTGTCCTTAATATTTTGTAAATTTGGCATCCTAATTTTTAATATCACGTAAATACTTTTTATACCCACCACCATAGAATGGTGACGGGGGTATAATAAGTTTGTCATTCCGTTTGTAACACATCGAAATATCGATTTCCGACTATATAAAGTATATATATTCTTGATCAGGGAGAAATTCTAAGACGATATAACGATGTCCGTCTGTCTGTCTGTTGTAATCACGCTACAGTCTTCAATAATGAAGCAATCGTGCTGAAATTTTGCACAAACTCGTCTTTTGTCTGCAGGCAGGTCAAGTTCGAAGATGGGCTATATCGGTCCAGGTTTTGATATAGTCCCCATATAAACCGACCTCCCGATTTGGGGTCTTGGGCTTATAGAGATCGTAGTTTTTATCCAATTTGCCTGAAATTTGAAATCTAGAGGTATTTTATGACCATAAAGAGGTGTGCCAAAAATGGTGGGTATCGGTCCATGTTTTGGTATAGCCCCCATATAGACCGATCTCCCGATTTTACTTCTTGGGCTTATAGAAACCGCAGTTTTTATTCAATTTACCTGAAATTGGAAATCTAGATGTATTGTAGGACCACAAATACGTGTACCAAAAATTGTGAGTATCGGTCCATGTTTTGGTATGGTCCCCATATAAAACGACCTCCCGATTTGGGGTCTTGGGCTTATAGAAACCGTAGTTTTTATCCAATTTGTCTGAAATTGGAAATCTAGAGGTATTTTTGGACCATAAAGAGGTGTGCCGAAAATTGTGAGTATTGGTCCATATTTTAGTATAGCCCCCATATAGACCGATCTCCCGATTTAACTCCTTGGGTTTCTAGAACACGTAGTTTTTATCTGATTTGCCTGAAATTGTAAATATTCTGGTATTTTAGGCTCACAAAAACGTGTATCGGATTAAGTTTTTATCGGTCCATTTGGTAATGTCTCCATATAGACCGAATTCACTTCAAGACGTTATTTTATAATTTTCTTGCACACTTACAAGAGATGTTAATGATTCCTCTAAAACTCAAACAAAAATGGTTCTTATAAATCCAGAATCTGATATAGTCCTCACAGGAGAAAATTTATCTTCGGGAAGTGTCCTCAAGCCCTCCTGAAATTTCAAAGGAAACCCTAATATTTGGTTCATGGTGGGGGGTATTTAAGATTCGGCCCGGCCGAACTTACTGCTGTATATACTTTTTTTATTGTAAATTATCGTCAACAAGTTTTTAAATGACTTTGATAACATATAAAAAAATGTTAAAAAAACGAATAAATAAAAATTTTATTTCCTACAATCAAGTATGTAAAACTCTAATTTAAAAGATTATTGTGTCCTAAAGTTATCCTTACTTCAATTCTCCGCTTTTTTGGTTCGGAATCAAAATCGTTACTGTAAAGACAAAAACTTTGCAACCGCTTTTTTTCAGTGTAATTATTTTTTTCACTTGTTAAAGAAAATTTCGTAGTTAAAAAAAAAAATGGAGTTCAAAATTTCAAAAATGTCTTTAGTGACATACAAAGTTCAAGATAGGCGCATTATTGTTATAACTACTAATCCCATAAAGTTAGGTTAGGGGGCAGCCCGATGTATCAGGCTCACTTGTCCATTGTGATACCACATTGATGAACTTCTCTCTTATCACCGAGTACTGTCCGATTCCATGTTAAGCTCAATGACAAGGGATCCATAAACTAAAATAGAATGAAATTGGCTTAATTGTAAAGTTTTCTTGAGTGTAGGGATATTGGGTCATCTAAGGTGAGTGTCTATTTATGTTAGTTTCTGCTACTAATCCTACCTCTTCATCAATACCTAAAGACTTAAATAATCTACTTTGCCTTCTTGATTATTAAAGTTGAGCATTTTTTATACCATTCAACATATTGTTAACATATCTAAGTGATATATATTGCTGTTATGGCATCTTTAACTTCTAAACTATTCTTGTGGTCAACGACACAAAGTTATTGGCTGAGTATGTTCACAGACAAAACTAAGCTCATAAACAACCCCATTCCTGTGGTGTTTTGGTCAAACAAACGGAAATAAAATTGAATGCTGTAAAATCCACAAAAAGTTTTTTTTATTCCATCCTCTTTCGTAGTCGGCAAATAGTTGTAAAACAGCAAAATAATGACAAAAAAATGTCGTCCACAAAAATGCCACCGCAATGACTTTGAAGCTAAGAATGAATATAAATCTTCAACTATATGAAGAAGTTTAGCTAAAAGGTTACAAGAAAAGGAAAGTCATAAGTAAAGCGACAATGTAGTATTTAGTATTATTCTGTGGACCAATACACATACATCTATAGGCGAAATATATGGGACCTTATTAGTATTAGGCGCAATTGTTGAACAAACTTGGAGTAATTTCTAAAATGGACTGTATGTTAATGATTTGGTAAACTCCCAGAGTTGTTAATATCAGCCAATATCAGTGAACCCAAGAAATATAAAAAAAAACAGAAACAAAGACAGAATTCAGTATTAACCAGAAGTCAGATTTATTGCTGCTGCGATCAATAGGCTTCTTACCGTCTTCGATGAAGATGTACAAGTGAGTTTTAAAGGGTTCGCGCGCAGGCGTTATAAAATTGAGTGAAGTTATTTACATTGGAATATTAATTCAAATATGGTGACTATCTATATCTCTTGAGTAAAAGCAATTATCGATAGTTGGTAAGAATAGATGGTTGCCATATGGAAACAATTCAAATTCAAAGAATATTCAAGTTATTCTAAGGGAAATTCATAATAGATAATAGAAAAGATAATTCATAATATTTTACTTCATAATTCATTAAATAATTCATTAAACATTTTAAAAGGAAATATTTGTTTGTGGAACGGAGTTCAACATTCCGCCCCCTTTGCAGGATTGCAATTCAACGACGACAAGCACCTGAGATGACCCAACCGAATATGGAACTTTGTGCTATTGGCATTGATGACGTTGTCTGTATTAGGCCGGCCAGAAGAATTTTCGAAAGTTGGTCGTTTCCAATTATAACTTCGATGTTCACAGGGTTGTAAAAATGAGGGTCTGCTAAATCCAAATGTCCATATACAGATTGAAATTGTTTGTCCTCCGTAGTTTCTGGAAGAGTCACATTAAGTCGTCGTTGTACTACTCCGGTTATTTGAATTTTGGCCGACGAGTCATAAAATGATTGCAGGCTTAGAGTGCAATATTCGTCTCCGTTCAAACGAGTGGTTTGCAGATTGTAGCGGTGCACCAGCGATTCAAGAATATAAGTTCGCAAGCCAGCCGAGTTAAACATCAATCTTGTTTTACCAGGACCGTCCGGAGAAAGAAGTCGTGCCAAAGCAGTGGGAAGGAACACATGTATCTTTGTCCTTTGACTCAGACGTTCGTGTACAAGAGGTGGGGATCGCTGTGAGTGAGTTAGTTGACGGCGTGGCTTCTTTTGATGCTTGGAAGATGATCTTCTTGAGTTTCTGCGATTGATTTCCTTACGTCGGCTTTGAGAATTACGGTGAGAGTTAGAAGATGATGATTGCTGAGTGTGTCGAACTTGTTTGTGGTCGTCAATGTGTAACATTGTGTGGTGGTTGTGGTTGCAAACCATGCATGTTTTGCGGGAGCGACACCAATCACGTGTGTGGGACGAGCACAAGCATTTATAGCAAAACCGTTTCTCCTTAACTTCTTGTCTGCGTTTGTGTACATCCATATTATAAAATGCTGGACAGTCTTTCAATGTGTGCCACTTGTAGCAGATGCGACACTTTGGTGTAGATGTATGGCTAAAATACGTAAGACTTATTTAATGTGTGAACGGATAGAACTAAAACTAAGCAGGCAGTATACACAGTTTAACTAGTGGGCGGACTACAGTACCATTTTTTGTTCGAATTTCCGCAACACGAATTTTAGAATCAGTACCAGAAAAAACTTTTATCACTCTACCTAGACACCATTCAGTAGGTGGAAGATTATCTTCTTTCACAATAACAAAGTCATTTTCTTTCAGATTTTTCTGCACGGTCTTCCATTTGTATCGTCTTTGCAATTCAAGAAGATATTCTGATTTCCAACGTTTCGCAAATTGCATTTGCAAAGTTTTTAGACGTTGCCAGCGATTTAAAAGATTCAAATTGTCAGAATATTCTTCAGGTACTGCTATTAGAGCAGATCCTCGCAATAAATGACCAGGTGTAAGGGGGTTCAGTTCAAATGGATCCTCACTCATAGGTGAAAGAGGTCGAGAATTCAAGATGCTCTCAATGCGAACAAGTAATGTGGAGAATTCTTCGAAAGTAAATTTCAAATTGGAAGCTACTTTCCGCAAATGACTCTTCATGCTCTTCACTGCCGACTCCCACAATCCTCCCATGTGTGGTGCGTGCGGTGGAATGAAGTGCCAAGAAAACCCATGCAGATTGTACTTTTCAGATATCGACTTCTGTGCACTCTTCAAAAATATCTTATATTCAGTGGCCAATGCTCTACTTGCACCAACGAAATTGGTGCCATTGTCAGAAAACATTTTGCTTGGGAATCCTCTACGCCCTGTGAATCGATTAAAAGTAGAAAGGAAAGCCTCCGTTGTAAGTTCTGAACAGGCTTCCAGGTGAACAGCTCGAGTTGACATACATACGAAGATAGCCGCGTATCCCTTTTGTAATTTGGCGTTTCTAAGACGCGAGGTTTTTATTTCAAAAGGGCCGGCAAAATCAACGCCAGTATGTGTAAAGGGCAAAGAAAAGGTGCATCTTTCAGTTGGCAATGAAGACATTATTTGTGTGCGAATTTTACTTTTATATATAGTGCAGGTGCGACAGTTTCTTATACAGTGTCTTATTATACTTTTCAAACGTATGATGTAAAATTCTTGGCGAATGGCTCGTAACATCACTTGATGCTCAGAATGCAGTAACAGTTTATGAGTATATTCGACAAATAGTTTGCAAAATCTTGATTTTTCAGGTAAGATTATCGGAAATCTTTCGTTGTAACTTAGATCAGAATTAGATAGTCGACCATTCACTCGTAATAATCCGTTTTCATCAAGTTTCGGATTCAGTGCAAGTAATCTACTTTTAGAATTAATGGGCATGCGATTTTCAATAGCATTATATTCAGTTGAATAGTATTTGCGTTGAGCTTGTCGTATCAGATTAAATTTTACAACTTTTATCTCTTCCTTGGTAATAAAATCAGTATTAATTTCTGGAATCCTTATCTTCCTACATTTGCTTATAAATCTATACATGTAGCATAACACGCGTAGCGCTCGATCAAAAGATGAAAATCGATCTAGAATGTCTTCAATCTGAGTATCAGTATGAAAAGTTACGATTTTCCGTTCAAGACTAGGTTCTTTAAATGTAACAGATTTAGGCCATAATTCAGAGGGACTGGTTAGCCATTTTGGACCGTGCCACCATAATGAGTTATCATTTAGTTCTGATGCTGTGCAACCCCGTGTACCAATGTCCGCAGGATTTTCGTTAGACGAGACATGTCTCCAGGTAGCATTTCCAACATTTTCAAGAATTTCTGAAACTTTATTGGCAACAAATGTCTTCCAGTGAAACGGTGGTTTGTCCAGCCATGCCAATGTAATAGTAGAATCAGTCCACAGATAAATCTCAGAAACAGCCAAGCTCAAATTTTTACAGACAGTTTTCAAAAGTTTAGATAACAGTGCGGCTCCACATAGCTCCAATCTAGGCAAGCTTACAGTTTTCAATGGAGCCACTTTGCTTTTTGATACAAGCAAATTTGATATAACAGTATTATCAGTTGATTTGGTACAGATATAAAGACATGCGCAGTACGCCTTTTCCGAGGCGTCGCAAAATCCGTGAATTTGTATTTGATTTCCAGGCGAATAGTTCAACCAGCGCGGAATCTTGATATTTTCAATATTTGGGAGATTCGATATAAAGAAAATATATTTTTCGAACGAATGCGGTTTAACTTCTTCGTCCCAATCAGTCCCATCAATCCAGAGCTGTTGCATTAGTACTTTAGCTACGACAATTATCGGTGCCAACCAGCCAGCTGGGTCAAATATCTTTGCAATTATTGACAAAATTTTTCTTTTCGTTAAAGGAGGGGATGGTACAGAAATATTGGACACCTGATAGTGGAATGAGTCAGTCATAGCATTCCATCGAATGCCTAATGTTTTCGTTTCGCTAGCGTCTTCAAGTTTCAAAAAATCTTCTCTTAGGAGATCTTCGGGGGGCACTTGTTCAAGAATTTCTGGATGGTTCGCTGTAAGTTTTTTCAATGGAAACCCAGCAGAATCGAGTAAATCAATCAGTTGACGCAGATAATATTTTGTTTCAGAGATAGTGTGACTTCCAGACAATATATCGTCAACATAAATCTGATTTTGTAAAATAGACGATGCTGTAGGATGAGTTGCTTTCCCATCTTCACTCAGTTGTAATAAAGTTCTGATTGCTAGGTAGGGGGCACAGTTTACCCCAAACGTTACAGTTTTCAAGCAATAGTCTTGAAGCAATTCAGTTTCAGAATTTCGGAAAATAATTCGCTGATATTGTCTATCATTTTCGTGAACAAGAATTTGGCGATACATTTTTTGAATGTCGCCATTGAAAACATATTGAAAGAAACGCCAACGTAGTATTACACTCATCAGATCATTTTGTAATATTGGGCCAGTATGCAAGATATCATTTAACGAAAATCCAGACGACGACTTTTTCGAGGCATTAAAAACAACTCTGACCTTTGTAGAAGTGCGTTCTGGTTTCACTACAGCGTGATGAGGAAGATAATAGGAACTATAGCCAGCTTTTCCGCAGACTTCCAAGGAGCCACAAGGCTCCATATGGTCAAGATCCAAGTATTCGGAGAGAACTTTTGAATATTCAGTTTCAAGATCAGGCGATTTTTTTAAAGTGTTTTCCAGATGAAGAAATTGACCCATAGCAGCTCTTCTTGACGAGCCAAGAGCCATATTGGGAGGAAGATCATGTCGGAATGGTAAGCGAACGACATATTTTCCATCAGGTTGTCGAATAGTATTTTCCTTATAGAAATTTTCGCACCAAACGTCATTGTCAGATTGAGGTTTCATTGAAGTAACTTCTTCAAGTTCCCAGAATTTTTTCAACTCCTCATTCAAATTATCAGAACTAGTCACAAAATTTGCAAATGTTGAAACCGACCGAGCTCTTGGCGGACCACTCAAAATCCACCCAAATTCAGTTTCTTGTGCTAAGAGATTCCCAGAAACATTTTGGTGAACACCAGACTTCAAAATAAATGGAAGAATATCACTTCCCAGTAACATATCAATTTGTCCAGGTCGGTAAAAGTATGGATCAGCTAATTCCATGGTTTTCAATTTTGACCAATCAGAAATGCGAGTAGGCGAAGTCGGCATTAAATGATTCATACTTGATATAACAATTGCCGTCGCTTTCAATTTAAATTCAGACTTTCGAGATTTTAAAGTTATATCGCAAATTTTTGACGAGTTTTCTAAAACTGTACCGCCAAGGCCTGAGATCGTCGTAAACGCCTTTCTTGTCGGTATGGAATATTTATTTGCAACTCTGCTCGAGATGAACGATTCCTGGGATCCCTGGTCAATGAAAACCCTAATTGTAAAATTTGTTCCTAAATGTTCCAAATCGATAAGGGCAGTCGGTAAAACAGTACAATCGCCAGAAGTAACAAAGTTCGATTGAACATGTGAAACAGAATTACCATATGCAGCAGCCGAAGTAGATGGCTGATCAGTATATTGTGCATCAATATGGTAAGTGGAAACTTGTTGATCAATTTGAGCCATATCCCGATTTCTAGCGTTACTAGAATCATAATGCAGTAAAGTATGATGGGATTGTTGACATTTCTGGCAGTGTCTGTCACTTTGACAGTTTTGAGCAATATGTCCGTAAGACAAACAGTTTTCACATATTTTATTCGTATTAACAAATTTTCTTCGTTCAGAAATAGTCCAAGACTTGAATTTAATACATGCTCGTAAAGCATGATTTTGCTTGCAGATCTTACAGGGTTTGAAACTATTTTCAGTCTTTGTATAGTAGGTTTGGGTTTTTTGAGGATTTTGGATTTTTTGAGAATTTGGCGCTGAACCAGAAGGTTTCCTAATATCTGAAATGGATTCTAACATGTTCAGCCTTCTAGATATAAATTCATCTAATTGTTCCCAGGATGGCATTTGTTTGTGATTTTCAAGAGAATTTTCCCAAGCAGACAAAGTTTCGTCAGGTAATTTCGAAGACACCCAAAATACCAGAATAGGATCCCAGGAAATCACAGAAATATTATAAGTCTTGAGAACTGAAAGGCAATTATTTACAGTGTATTGTAAGTTTCTTAACGCCTTCCCCTTTTCAGTACCTACTCGTTCCATTTCAAAAATTTTCTTTAACTGATGATTAACAAGTATACGCTTATTTTCGTATCTTTGCCTCAACGCTTCCCACGCTAGTCCAAAATTGTCATCAGTGAGAGAAAATTGTTTAACTATTTGGCTTGCTTCTCCCCTAGTCTTGGCCCTCAAGTGAAATAGTTTTTGCGCTGGAGATAACTTGGGATGTTTTATATAGATAGCCGTAAACATATCCCGAAAGCAAGGCCATTTTTCATATCCTCCACTAAATAATTCAGTATCACACGGAGGCAATTTTAAAGAAAATCCAGTTTCTTCAGGTGATTTCGACTCAGTTCTCACTACAGGTTGTGATGACTTATCCAGTTTCTTTTTTTCTATTTCAATCAAATCTAACATGTCCGCTTTGCACTTTTTGTATGCCCGAATTGATTCATTGAACTTCGAATGAATCGATTCCTGCTCAGTTTTACTGCGATCCTCAACCGTCATCTCAGTCTCGTATACATTGATAAATGATTGCCAACGACGTTCAAGATCGTCGAGATCCACTTGTAAACTTGAAAGTTTATGTTCAGATATATCTATGGCAGCAAAATTGGCGCAGTACGTGACCACTTGGTCAGAAAAAAATATAAATTTCTGAGAAGCCATGTTATATGGTGACTATAAGTTTCAATTCAGTGCAAAGAAAACACAGACAAACGGATTTCTATTCTAAATATATTCAGCTTTGATTTCGCACAACAGATACAGCAGAATTCAAGCAAATAAAAAAATATTTTCGTTTCAAATATTTCAAGATAGATTTGATTTCGCACAACAGAAGTCAATCAAGTATAATGGTAAAATCAAAATCAGTTTTAGCTCCACGAGAGCAATATTCAGGATTTCCAAAATTCAAAAATAGTTTTAGCTCAACGAGAGCAATATTCAGGGTAATTCCAAAATTAAAATAAAAAAAAATAGTTTTAGCTCAACGAGAGCAATTTTTCAGGATGTAAATATATGCACCAAAATTTCAGATATATTCCACAAAAAATAGTTGTTTACTTTAAAAAAAAAGTGTAAATCGGTTTTAACTCCACAGGAGCAATATTTCAGACTTTAAAAAATTCAACAAGATATTTCTCACAGGGCAATAGTACACATTTCCAAAATTCACAAACAATTGTATAATATTCGAGATCAAAAAACCACTTTCAGATTCCAAATTTCGTGAAAATTAGAAAAAAAAAAAAAAATCCAGATTTTGAGAAATCAGAATATTCAAATTTTATCTATTTTTGACAAGTACAAATTGATGTTCAAAAAAATCGTATTCCTTCGTTTTTGATTTATCTACTATCGATGATGAATGACAATCAATAATGTAGAACAAATTTCCAAATCCAAAGCTTCAAAAAATGAATGTGATTTTGACAGTGATTGCGAATTTAATACGGCATAGAATAGAGAATTACTCAATTGAGAAATAATTATGACGATATTTACAAAAGTTCCAATTTACAAACACTTCCAATTTCCGCTTTTCGACAAAGTTTATGAAAAAAAGGTTAATTTAATGTTGAACATTCATTGACTTTAAAATAAACTCGATGTATTTATTCAACGTCTCGAAGATGGCATTAAATTGTAATAAATTATAGTTTTGGATTTTCCAAAAGGAAAATAATTCACTGCTTGCATTAAATGTTTTCTATATGTAAGCTGATTTTTATATCGAAAAGTAGTAAATCATTCAGATTATGATTTTTGGAAAATGTGAGTAAAATGTGTACATATAATAAATTATATTCTTGCAAATTTCGATTTCAGTTCGAACTTCAAATTAAATCAGAAAATAATTCCACTTTTTTCCCAACCTTCTCTTACGCTGGCCACTGGGAAATAAATCCAATTCACAATTGTTTCACATCAAATGACTGTGACTTAAAATCCAAATAGAAAAAAAATCCAATATTATTGAATATATTTTAACTTTGTAGCCAAGTTATAAATATACCAAATTTGTGAATGGTTTAAAAATGCATAAAAAATTAGATTTTCTAAAGCCAAAATTATCTCAGTTCAGCGAGAATTTCCTTTATGTAATAATACAATTACAACTCTCACATTAAAGTTGAACCATTTAATGGAAAATATTTATGTTCATATTAATAATTTACTGACAGTTTATCAAAGGAATTTGTATGGCAATAGTAGGTTTAAGATTTACGTTAACTTTTATAAATATGGGTATTACTTCGCGTATCAATAAATATTCATATCAAAAAAATTCGTCTTCTCTGCCTTGCAAAATTTGTATTCTTACTCGGCTTTTGACAGTACTTCAATAGTACAAATTCACAACAATATTATGCCCAGAGCAGTTATAAAACAATAATATTTTCTAATGTAGCAATATCAGCAAATTAGATTTAATCTTTTTTTTTTTTCACTGTAGGTAAATGTTTTAGTGTGATTGTGGACAAATTTCTTTATTCGTCTCAATTAATTACAATCAAAATATGTGCCCCCATAGACAAATTAAACTGAAGCACCAGAGGACTCTGTCAACAAAATATCACGAAGTTTGCGTCGACGTGTCTCTCAAATGTACTGCCGTTTGCGTCGGAAAATATCAAACCATTTATGTTTTAAATAAATTTCTGTATTGAAAACCACAAAAACAATACTAAACCGATTATAGAAATTTTAAATGAAACGTAGGTGTATGTTAAAGCGAGGAATTATTATGTTTTTATGTGAATATTGCTGTTTTAGTTTATTCCTGAGCAGAGCTTGCTTTGGAAAAAATTGACAAATAAACCAATTTTTTCCTCATAGCCCTCTACACCTTGACATTTGTTTTCTCTTTGTAGAAGCACAAAGCTCAATCTTGTTGTACTCAATTATCTTTATTGCCTCTTCAAAATAGCAACTTTCCAACTCTTGTTCTTATTTTAAAAATTTCGTTGGCAACTCTACCAAAAACAAACAACACTCACCAGTCTGATTCCTTCAAACATCCCCCAACTCCATATGCTCCAACATAAATCCACGTTGGTTGAACGTTTTTGCATTTACAGTTATGATTCTTTTATTCCAAATATGCAGCCACCACAAACCAAAGACACAACCAATATCCAAGCAATATCACTAGGCAACCATTCATCCAACAATAGGCAAATATCAATACCATCCACATTAGGCAATAGCAATAGGCAAATCTCATACAAATCTTACACTCCACGGCAATAGAAATTCCAATTCCACATCACAGACAGACAGATCAACAATTTCCTTTTTTCACCACTTTTAGTTTTCTATTTTATTTATTTATTTTTTTTTTATAATTTTAGTTCCACTTGAAGTTTCACAAATTGTTAAATTTTCTTTAGTTTAATTCCTTTTCAATTACCACACTTGAGTTTCTTAAATTATAAAATTTATTTTTTCTGTTTTCCTTTCCTCCTTAAAATCACGTCCAGCACATTTGACACCTCAATTCGAATGTCAACAAAACCACAAACCGGTCTTTCTGCAACCTCTTCTGTGCCTCTCTTCTCTGTCAATTTTAGATTTATGTGAAGTAAATGTAAAATCAAACTTTCAAACAGTGTTGCCAATGAAGCGTTTTAATTATATGTAATTAGCGAGAAATTCCCCGGTGTAATCGACATATAAATTTTTCTTTTAAAATGTATTCGTTTGTTTTGGAAACGACCACCAACCAAATTGACCAAAGGAATTTAACATATAATAAATTGTTTACCTTAGTAAACGCTGTATAATTAGAATGTTCAATAATACTAATCCGATGGGATATTTGCGATCTTCTTTTATACAGTATAGTGGCAACACTGTTGTTCAATTTGCAAAATCTATGAGAAGAAGAGATGAGCTGTCTGGGTTGTGTATGTGAAGTTCTTTGCAATGGTGGGAGGCAAGGGGTTTTTTAAACCAATAACAACGTACTGATATGTTGATGTCTTTCAATGTTAAGAAAGTGGTTCGAAAATAAGTGAGAGTGAAGTTGGATAATGTGTCAAAATATTTATTATGGTAAATGAGAGACTGTGGCATATGTATACATTTAACAGTGGGCATGGATGATAAACATTTTTCTTTCGATCATGACCTGTTAAAAAATTTTGTGCATGTACAAATGTATGTTGATAGTGAGTATTGATGTTGTTAATGGTAGGTCAGCAGGTATGTTGAGAATAAACCTGCTGTAAACATGGATGTTGGGAACAATGTTGCCAGTGAATGTTGCGAACGTAAGTTGATACAAAATGTGTCGATAAAAAGGAATTTGGATATGTGGTGTATGTTACTGTATGTACATATGGGCGGTGAGCATGAACATTGAATGTAATTGAATATGTATGCTAAGATCAAATGTTGAGATGCTCAGGAATGTTGTTAGAACGTTGTTTATCGATAAGTTCGGTTGAATGTTAACCGTAAACATGTATGACAATTTACTTGGTAGTTTTAGAGTCATAAATTAAGAGAATCTCTCTTAAACTCTAAAGAAACAAATTTATCCAATTCAATGTATGTTAAAGCAGATATACTTTCTGTTGATTGTTGTTCTCCAAACATATAAATGTAAAATAATTTATGCGTTCTTTTTGCAATTTTTGTGCTCGTGAAGCAACAAATTCTGTTCAAAAAAAGAGTTGCATATATCGTATTTGGTGCTTTCGTGAAAAGCGTTTATATGTATTAACATATGAGCGTAACAATATTAACAGAAGTTGATGACTTTGTACAACTGCGGTAGTAGCTTTTGAGGTACGAATAGAAATTTGTCAAACTTTTGTAAAATCACACAACACATTCGAGAAATGGTACTGTTTTTTATAGATTTCAGATTTCTTTTCACAGTTCGACGGTTTTAAAATGTATTTCCACCAATTTAAATTTCAATTTATAGTTTCTATCCGTTCACAGCACAATAAATCTTACATACCTGTTCTCCATAATTTTACGATGTAAAAGGATGATATGCAGTATTGCGTAACTTGAATGCCAATCAGTTTTTATCAAAATTTCTTCCAGTTCCTTGACGGTTCGTAAGGACCATGAACAAACTTGGAGTAATTTCTAAAATGGACTGTATGTTAATGATTTGGTAAACTCCCAGAGTTGTTAATATCAGCCAATATCAGTGAACCCAAGAAATATAAAAAAAACAGAAACAAAGACAGAATTCAGTATTAACCAGAAGTCAGATTTATTGCTGCTGCGATCAATAGGCTTCTTACCGTCTTCGATGAAGATGTACAAGTGAGTTTTAAAGGGTTCGCGCGCAGGCGTTATAAAATTGAGTGAAGTTATTTACATTGGAATATTAATTCAAATATGGTGACTATCTATATCTCTTGAGTAAAAGCAATTATCGATAGTTGGTAAGAATAGATGGTTGCCATATGGAAACAATTCAAATTCAAAGAATATTCAAGTTATTCTAAGGGAAATTCATAATAGATAATAGAAAAGATAATTCATAATATTTTACTTCATAATTCATTAAATAATTCATTAAACATTTTAAAAGGAAATATTTGTTTGTGGAACGGAGTTCAACAATTGTAATGATTGTCAATTCTTTTGTTTTTTTTTTTTTGTAAAATTTAAATCGACCGTAAATATGCAAGAAGTTCAATAATATAAAATTGTTCAAATAGCTAATGCCGGGTGACATACAAGGTTGTCACTCCTGTCAAAAATAATCTACCAAAATTAAACAAATAAGAACATTTGATCTAAAATTTACCAACATTAAGTATATTTTATTTTGAAGTTGTTTGATAAAATTTTTGTGGTTAGTATAAAAACAAAAAGTGTTTTTTTTTTTCGTAAAAAAAATGTTTAATTTTTTACTTTAGAAACTTTTTTATGTATTGGCAATACTAATGATTGAAGAATAAACCAACAATAAAAAAAAAATGAAAATTTTATTTAATTTTGTCAACATTATTTATATAGAAAATTTTGTAAAAATTTTATTGTTATAGAAATTTTTTTTCAAAATTTTATTGCATAGAAAATTTTGCCAAAATTTTATTTCTATAGAAAATTTTGTCAGAATTTTATTTCTATAGAAGAATTGTCAAAAAAGTATCTCTATAAAACATTTTGTAAAAATTTTATTTCTATAAAAAATTTGGTCAACATTTTATTTCTATAGAAAAATTTGTCAAAATTTTATTTCTATAAAAGTTTTGTCAACATTTTATTTCTATAAAAGTTTTGTCAAAATTTTATTTCTATAAAAAACTATGTCAAAATTTTATTTCTATCGATAATTTGGTAGAAATTTTATTTCTATAGAAAATGTTGTCAACATTTTTATACCCTCCACCATAGGATGGGGGTATATTAACTTTGTCATTCCGTTTATAACACATCAAAATACTGCTCTAAGACCCCATAAAGTATATATATTCTGGGTCGTGGTGAAATTCTGAGTCGATCTGAGCATGTCCGTACGTCTGTTGAAATCACGCTAACTTGCGAGCTATCGACTTGAAACTTGGCACAAGTAGTTGTTATTGATGTAGGTCGAATGGTATTGCAAATGGGCCATATCGGTCCACTTTTACGTATAGCCCCCATATAAACGGACCCCCAAAATTGGCTTGCGCAGACCCTCTAAGAGAAGCCAATTTCATCCGATCCGGCTGAAATTTGGTACATGGTGTTAGTATATGGTCTTTAATAACCATGTAAAAATTGGTCCACATCGGTCACTAATTATATATAGCCCCCATATAAACCGATCCCCAGATTTGGCTTGCGGAGCCTCTAAGAGAAGAAAATTTCGTCCGGTCAGGCTGAAATTTGGTACATGGTGTGAGTATATGGTTTCTAACAACTATGCAAAAATTGGTTCACATCGGTCCATAATTATATATAGCCCCCATATAAACCGATCCCCCGATTTGGCTTGCGGAGCCTATAAGAGAAGCAAATTTCATCCGATTCGGTTGAAATTTGGTACATGGTGTTAGCATATGGTCTCTAACAACTGTGCAAAAATTGGTTTACATCGGTCCATAATTATATATAGCCCCCATATAAACCGATCCCCCGATTTGGTTTGCGGAGCCTCTAAGAGAAGCAAATTTCATCCGATTCGGCTGAAATTTGGTACATGGTGTGAGTATATGGTTTCTAACAACTATGCAAAAATTGGTTCACATCGGTCCATAATTATATATAGCCCCCTTATAAACCGATCCCCCGATTTGGCTTGCGGAGCCTCTAAGAGAAGCAAATTTCATCCGATTCGGTTGAAATTTGGTACATGGTGTTAGTATATGGTCTCTAATGACCATGTAAAAATTGGTCCACATAGCTTAATAATAATATTTAGCCCCCATATAAACCGATCTCCAGATTTGACCTCCGGAGCCCCTTGGAAGAGCAAAATTCATCCGATTCGGTTGAAATTTGGTACGTGATGTTAGTATATGGTATCCAACCACCATGCAGGAATTGGTCCACAATCATATATAGCCCCCATATAAACCGATCTCCAGATTTGAACTCCGGTGCCTTTTGGAGAAGCAAAATTCATCCGATCTGGTTGAAATTTGGTACGTGGTGGTAGTATATGATATTTAACAACAACCATGCCATAAGTGGTCCATATCAGTTCATAATTATATATAGCCCCCATATAAACCGATCCCGAGATTTGGTTTTGAAGCCTCTTGGAGGAGCAAATTCCATTCGAGTCAGTTGAAATTCGGTACATTGTGCTAGTATATGGCCGTTAACAACCATGCCTAACTAGGTTCATATCGGTCTAAATTTATATATAGACCTCAGATAAATCGATCTGCAATCACACAAAAATTCGTCCATATCAAGATCATAATTTTATATAGCCCCCATATAAGCGACTCCTATATTTCAGTTCTGGCTCTCTACGTACCGCGCAAAAGTCCATATCGATTCGTAATTATTTGTGGACTTACCTATACATTGTGTAGGGTACATAAGATTCGGCCTGGCCGAACTTACGACCGTATGTACTTGTTTTTCTATAAAAAATTTGGTCAAAATTTTATTTCTATAGAAAAATTTGTCAAAATTCTATTTCTATCGATAATTTGGTAGAATTTTATTTTTTTAGAAAATTTTGTCAAACATTTTTTTCTATAGAAAATTTCGTCAACATTTTATTTCTTTAGAAAATTTGGTCAAAATTTTATTTATATAGAAAATTTTGTCAAAATTCTATTTCTATCGATAATTTGATAAAATTTTATTTCTACACTTGTAGTTTAGTCAATGCATGGTTTTAAGCTGAGATCAAAAACAACAATAATGATTGAAGAGAAACCAACAATAACGAACAAAACGAATGAAGATAGACGAAGCACGCTGAGATCAAAAACAACAAAAATATTATTTCTATAAAAAAATTGTCAAAATAATATTTCTATGAAACATTTTGTCAAAATTTTATTTCTATGAAACATTTGTCAAAATTTTATTTCTATAGAAAAATTATGTCAAAATTCTATTTCTATCGATAATTTTTCTATAGAAAATTTTGTCAAAATTTTATTTTTATAGTAAATTTTGTAAAAATGTTATTTCTATCGAAAATTTTGCCAACATTTTATTTTTATAGAAAATTTTGTCAAAATTTTTTTTCTATAGAAAATTTTGTCAAAATTTTATTTCTATAGAAAATTTTGTCAAAATATTATTTCTATCGATAATTTGTTAAAATTTTATTTCTATAGAAAATTTTGTCAAGATTTTATTTCTATAGAAAATTTTGTCAATATTTTTTTTCTATAGAAAATTTTGCACAAAATTTTATTTCTATAAAAAATTTTGTCAACATTTTATTTCTATAGAAAAATTTGTCAAAATTCCATTTCTATCGATAATTTGTCAAAATTTTATTTCTATAGGAAATTTTGTAAAAATTTTATTTCTATAGAAAATTTTGTAAAAATTTTATTTCTATCGATAATTTGCTAAAATTTTATTTCAATAGAAAATTTGTCAAAATATTATTTCTATAGAAAAATTTGTCAGCATTTTATTTCTATCGAAAATTTGTCAAAATATTATGTCTATAAAAGTTTTTGTCAAAATTTTTTTTATATGGAAAATGTTATTAACATTTTATTTCTATCGATAATTTGATAAATTATTATTTCTATAGACAATTTTGTAAAAATTTTATTTCTATAGAAAATTCTGTCATAATTTTATTTCTACAGAAAATTTTACTTCTACAGAAAATTTTGTCAAAGTATTATTTCTATAAAAAATTTTTCAAAATAGTATCGCTATGAAACATTTTGTCAAAATTGTATTTCAATAAAAATTTTTGTCAAAAATTTTTTTTATTTTCTATAAAAGTTTTGTCAAAATTTTATTTCTATCGATAATTTTGTAGAAATTTTATTTCTATAGAAAATTTTGTCAACATTTTTTTTCTATAAAAATTTTGTCAAAATTCTATTTCTATCGATAATTTGGTAGAATTTTATTTCTTTAGAAAATTTTTTCAAAAATTTTTTTCTATAGAAAATTTCGTCAAAATTTTATTTCTTTAGAAAATTTGGTCAAAATTTTATTTCTTTAGAAAATTTGGTCAAAATTTTATTTATATAGAAAATTTTGTCAAAATTCTATTTCTATCGATAATTTGATAAAATTTTATTTCTATAGAAAATGTTGTCAACATTTTATTTCTATAGAAAATTTTGTCAAAATATTATTTCTGTAAAAATGTTTGTCAAAATTTTATTTCTATAGACAATTTTGTTTACCAAAACATTAAGAATTCTACCGACAGTCTCTATTTGACTCCATAATTATTTATCAATCTAATTGAACGTAGGAGTTCATTTCTTCTTGGAGATTGTCAGATAAACAAAAAACAATAGTCAAATAATTTTGCTCTCTTCATATAGAATACAATTTGTTGTTCCAATTGAAAGGCAAACTCTTAAAGGCAACGGTTGTGGCCTTTAAACATGAACATAAGCTATATTGAAGTATGACATTTTTCTATAAGTTTGTCATGTTTTCGTTGCATTTTTAACTTTTTTACTCCAGGATCAACATGTATTCCCAGCAGCTGTGTAAATATCAACACCAACACCATTCCGAAGTTAGCATAGGTGGATGTAATAGAAATGGAATATGGAATGTGTACTGTATGGTAGCAACCACCATCGTTTTTGAAGCTCCCTGAATGGCTTGGGTCAACAACATATTGCTGTTGCACCCACATACATAGTATGTGTATAATGTTGTTTACAACTGAGTTTCTGCTCAGTTTAATTCTGACGACCAGGACGATAAACCGAACAACCCCATGACCGAACAAGAGGAACCATTGATATAATATAGCAATAGGAACCACTAACGCCAACAAACAATAATCATTTTATGGATACGGTGGTGTGGCATTCTCTGGACGATATGGCTACTTATCTTAGGGTTATCTCAGCAGGATATCAAATTAATTCTAAATTTTCAAGGATATTTACCTTTCGTCGATATATCAAAAGGTTATGGTCCTAAATAAAATTGTGCTAAAAATTAAAGTATAATTCCAGCAGTTATCTCGTTTTCGAATATAACAAAAGAAAAATCGTAAAATTGTGAAAATGTGTTGCAGGCGCTAAAGCCAATTTAATTCTATTTTAGTTCATGGTATTATTAGGTTTTGAGAAATTTTCCTTGACTTTAATACTTTTTTTTTTCGTACGTTTGATAAATGAACTAAAAAGGAGAACAAATGAAGCATAGAGATTTACTCTATCGTGACTCCCACAAAATAGTTCAGAATTTCTTAAAATTTGTAAATTTTACCAATCCTGCGCCCATCTTGAAATGCGTATGACCTACTAAGTCACATTTCTCCTGGCCTGACCCAATTTTTGTGGGGCTACCGGTTGCCACTCTAGCCAAAAAAACTACCAAAATTTGGAGAACATTATACCAAAAATACAAAAGATAAAGTATTTTTAAAAAATTGTATTTCAATCGATAATTTGGTAAAATTTTTTTCTATACAAAATTTTTTAAAATTTTATTTCATTAGAAAATTTCGTCAAAATTTTATTTCTACGGAAAATTTTGCCAAAATTTTATTTCTATAGAAAACTTTGCTAAACTGTAGAAAGATAGAAAATTTTGTCAAAATGTTATTTCTATGGAAAATTTTTTCAATAGAAATAAAATTGTATAGAAATAAAATTTTGACAAAAATAAAATTTTGACTTTTTCTTTTGTATTTTTGGTATAATGTTCTCCAAATTTTGGTAGTTTTTTTGGATAGATTGGCAACCGGTAGCCCCACAAAAATTGGGTCAGGCCAGGAGAAATGTGACTTAGTAGGCCATACGAATTTCAAGATGGGCGCAGGATTGGTAAAATTTTTTTTCACAATTTTATATCTATAAAAAATTTGGTCAAAAAAATTTATTTTTACAGAAAATTTTGTCAAATTTCATTTTTTAGACAATTTTCCCAAAATTTTATTTCTATAGAAAAATTTCCCAAAATTTTATTTCTCTAGAAAATTTTGTCAAAATTTTATTTCTATAGAAAATTTTGTCAAAATTTTATTTCCATAGAAAATTTTGTCAAAGTTTGATTTCTATAGAAAATTTTTTCAACATTTTATTTCTATTGAAAATGTTGTCCAAATTTTATTTCTACAGAAAGTTTTGACAAAATTTAATTTTTGTGAAAATTTTTCTAACATTTTATCTTTTATAGAAAATTTTGTCCATTTTATAAAACCTATCAACACATCAAGAATTCTACAATATGTTACTACCAAACAGAAAAATTTCTACCATTTTTAGTAGAATTCTACTAACTGTGGTAACCGTTGTCATTTCAGCACCAAATATATACATCAAATGTCCATTTCAATTCAAAGTTGACTTTTAGATTTTTTTTCGCTAAACTTCGATTGGTCGATTTTATCATTATCAGAAGTCATGTTAACGCGATGTTAAAAATAAAATCGGTTACTCCAATTTCATTAAATTTTGGACTTTTGTATTCCTAAGAGGTATTTGCTTTTATATAAAATTCAAGTAACGTTTTTATTGCAATAATTTAATCTCCACATAATTCTCGGTAAGGTATGGTTTTAAATCAATCATTAGCACCGAGACTATCACATGGAATTTTTATAGCTACTTGCCCTATATCCCTGTTAATCCATTTCTCCAGAAGTTATTACAATAAATTCTTGTTTACTATAACAATGGTCATATGTGAAAACCAGTATCACCACCTAAGGATGACAATGTTGATCATACTTCTTTGTATTCTAACCATTCCATATGGATGAATGCAATACTGTATGGAAAGGGCGGAATGTCGACATGACTTTTGGCCAAGAAATTCAAGACAGCAGTGAAGAAGTATGCTATAGCCAGTCCTGATGGAGCTACAAAATTAAATCAACGCCAGGCCATTGGGTCAGTTTGAATCACTGCAACTCTTTCACATTTTCACAATGTCACACTGTATTGCCAATACCATGGTCCGTCCATCTAAAGGACAAAAGATGAGAAAGGCATAAAATTTAGCAGCTGCAGCAATAACAAACTCGTCCAGGCGGCAACAATGCCAATGGCGGCTACCATCACCACTAACAATGCCAGTATTAAAAATGGCCAACGGATGGAAGACATCCTTGTCTTCGTTTGTGTGTGTGTGTGTGCTGCCTTAGTTATTTTGTTGCCATTTCCTTGTAATGATTTCACAACCTTCGAATTTTTTATGGTAGTCTTTGTGTGTCCAGTGTCCCTTTTGGTTGGTAACTCGGTGTTGTCGTCGTGTTGGTGTGCCAATATTCTGTAAAGCAAATTGCAGAGTGAAAATAGTTTATCGAAAGGAATTTCTAGGAATTCCCATAACTGGGCCAATATCCAGCATACAAACACATTGGCATTGGAACCTGGTAGAGATTGGCTAACACAGCAATTTGTATCGAACACAATGGCTTTGTTCTAAATGGCATCTCTCAATGGAAAAAAATCCAATGGAGGCTAAATGCACATCGATTTTATGTACAATGAATTAAAGTTTTAACTAAGACGAAAACTTTAGAAGTGCAAGGAATTAAAGTGATAGAAATGCTTTTTTGTTGTGAGGTCTGCGGGGCAATAAAAGATGTAAAATGCTCTAAACTTTACTAGAATTGGATTTGAATCTGATATTAACATTTTGACTAACACACACTCATACTTTAAATATATTCATAGACTCCATTATCTATGACGTACGAGAAACGTATATGCAATGAATAGGCTTTGAATTCGCCAGTGCCATTCCTATTGGTTTTTATATCATAGAAGGTGGAGTTGGAGGGGGGAGTTGTACTATATTTGTCATTCCGTTTGTAACACATCGAAATATTAGTCTCAGACCCCATAAAGCATATGTATTCCGGGTCGCGATTGAACTCCGAGCCGATCTAGCGACATCCGTCTGTCTATTGAAATCACCCTACTTTCCGAACGAAACAAGCTTTCGACTTGAAACTTGGTACAAAGAACGATTTTTAATGTAGCGATTATTGATGTACATATCGGACTGATCCCCAAATTTGATTTCCGGAGCCTCTGGATGTAGTCAATTTCATCCCATCCGATTGAAATTTGGTACGCGATGATAATGTCACGGTTGTCACTCGCCCCAAAAATAATCTACTCAAATTTGAAGAAAAATTTACCAAAAATCTACCAAATTTATTTAATTTATTTAATTATTTTGTGTTAATTAATTTAATAGACCTTTGCCTAGCTCACTCTCAAATTTAAAGATATATTTTAGAAGTTTTTTTGTTATCAAATTTGTAAGCTTTTTTTATTATTGCAATATTATATATTATGATCGGTACTATTTGCGAAAATTTTTTTACATAAATCCCTTGAATGGGTCGAATTTTAAAGGTTTTAATGATTCTACCTTGCACCATCAAGTAATAGTTACTATTTCTTCAAAAAGAAGAACTTACAATGGACTTTGAGTACATTAAATTTATTGAAATTATTAAAAATATTGAATTTATAGAAAATCTATGAACATATAATTTATATAGAAAATTTTCTGAAAACTGTGTTTTTATAGAAAAATTACTAAAAAATTATGTGTTTGTAGAATATTTTCGCAAAATTGTGTTTTTATACAAAATTTTCTCAAATTTGTGTTTTTTAGAAAATTTTGTCAAAATTTTTGTTTTATAGAAAATTTTCTCAAAATTGTTTATATAGGAAATTTTCTTAAAATTGTGTTTTTATAAAATATTTTCTCAAAATTGTTTCGTTCATAAAAAAAAATTAAATTTTATTTGTATAGAAAATTTTCGCAAAATTGTATTTCTATAAAAAATTCTGTCAAAATTTTATTTCTATAGGAATTTTTTTCAAAACTGTGTTTTTATAGAACATTTACTGAAAATTATGTTTCTGTAGAATATTTTCGCAAAATTTTGTTTTTATAGAAAATACTCTAAAAATTGTGTTTTTATAGAAAATTTTGCCAAGATTATTGTTTTATAGAAAATTTTCTAAAAATTGTGTTTTTATAGAAAATTTTCTGAAAATTGTGTTTTTATAAAATATTTTCTGAAAATTGTTTTTTATAAAAATATTTTTAAATTTTATTTCTATAGAAAATTTTCTCAAAATTTTATATCTATATAGAAAATTTTCTCAAAAGTTTATTTTTATAGAAAATTTTCTCAAATTTTATTTCTATAGAAAATTTTTTCAAAATTTAATTTCTATAGAAAATTTTCTCAAAATTTTATTTCTATAGAAAATTTTCTCAAAATGGTTATATCTCTAAATAATTTTCTCAAAATTGTATTTCTATAAAATTTTTTTTTTCATAATTGTGGTTTTATAGAAAATTTTCTGAAAATTGTGTTTTTGTGTCTATAGAAATAAAATTTTGAGAAACTTTTCTAAAATGGTTATATCTTTAAATTATTTTCTCAAAATTTTATTTCTATAAAAAATTTTGACAAAATCGTAGATTTATAGAAAATTTCTGAAAATTGTGTTTTTATAGAATATTTTCTCAAAATTATGTTTTTAAAAAATTTTCTCAAAATATTATTTCTATAGAAAATTTTTTCAAAGTTTTATTTTTATAGAATATTTGATCAGAAATATTTGATTAGAAGATTTTGTAAAAAAATTTTGTTTTATAGAAAATTTTCTCAAAATTGTGTTTTTATAGAACATTTTCTGAAAATTGTGTTTTTGTAGAATATTTTCGCAAAATTGTGTTTTTATAGATTTTTTTAATAAAAAAATTTTTAAATCTTATCAAAATTGTATTTCTATAAAAATTTTCCCAAAACTGTGTTGAAAATTGTGTTTTTGTAGAATATTTTCGCAACATTTTGTTTTTATAGAAATTTTCTCAAAATTGTATATTTAAAAAAATTGTAAATCTTATTTCTATAAAAAAATTTCTCAAAATTTTACTTCTATAAAAAATTTTCTCAAAATTTTATTTGTTTGGAAAATTATCTCAAATTTTATTTCTATCGAAGATTTTCTCAAAATGGTTATATCTCTAAATAATTTTCTCAAAATTGTATTTCTATAAAAATTTTTTTCATAATTGTGGTTTTATAGAAAATTTTCTAAAAATTGCGTTTTTGTGTCTATAGAAATAAAATTTTGAGAAAATTTTCTAAAATAGTTATATCTTCAAATTATTTTCACAAAATTGCATTTCTATATAAATTTTTGTCAAAATCGTAGTTTTATAGAAAATTTTCTGAAAATTGTGTTTTTATAGAATATTTTCTCAAAATTATGTTTTTAAAAATTTTTCTCAAAATATTATTTCTAAAGAAATTTTTTTTTCAAAGTTTTATTTTTATAGAATATTTGATCAGATATATTTGATTAGAAAGTTTTGTCAAAATTTTTGTTTTATAGAAAATTTTCTCAAAATTGTGTTTTTATAGAATATTTTCTGAAAATTGTGTTTTTATAGAATATTTTTGCAAAATTTTGTTTTTATACAATTTTTTTTTTATAAAAATATTTTATATCTTATCAAAATTGTATTTCTATAAAAAATCTTCCCAAAAAATATTCTACAGAATATTTTCGCAAAATTTTGTTTTTATAGAAATTTTCTCAAAATTGTATTTCTATAAAAAATTTTCTCAAAACTGTGTTGAAAATTGTGTTTTTGTAGAATATTTTTGCAAAATTGTGTTTTTATAGAATTTTTTTTTATAAATCAATTTGTAAATCTTAATTCTATGAAAAATTTTCTCAAAATTTTATTTGTATAGAAAATTATCTCAAATTTTATTTCTTTAGAAATTTTCTCAAATTTGTATTTCTTTAGAAATTTTCTCAAATTTGTATTTCTTTAGAAATTTTCTCAAATTTGTATTTCTATAAAAAATTTTCTCAAAACTGTTTTAAAAATTGTGTTTTTGTAGAATATTTTCGCAAAATTTTATATATATAGAAAATTTTCTCAAAATTGTGGTTTTATAGAAAATTTTCTCAAAATTGTGTTTTTACAGAAAATTTTCTGAAAAGTGTGTTTTTGTAGAAAAATTTCGGAAAATTGTGTTTTTGTAGATTTTTTCGCAAAATTGTGTTTTTATAGAATATCTTCTGAAAATTGTGTTTTTGAAGAATATTTTCGCAAAATTGTGTTTTTATAGAGAATTTTCTCAAATTATATTTCTATAGAAATATTCTCAAAATTGTATTTCTATAAAAAATTTTGACAAATTTTTATTTCTATAGAAAATTTTCTCAAAACTGTGTTTTTATAGAAAATCCCAGCAAAAAAATTTGGAAGTTCTTCTAAAGGCACAACTTTAAAAGCACTTCCAAAAATGTCCTCCCAAAGAAGTTCTTTATTTTAGCTGCACCGGAAGTTTATTTGAGTCAATTTTTTTTTATAACTCGCTTTTTTCATATTTTTAATGGAAAAATTAAAATTTTTTATTTGAAATAGGTTAAAAATTGATTAAGAATTAATAAAATGGTAAAAATTATTTAAATTTTGCCGAAAAAAAAATCCAAATCCATTTTAGAAAAATTGAGAATTTTGGAAAATAGTTGATGTCAAACGTTCCAAACAAGCATATGAATGCATTAAAACTCATAAAAAAATCTAAAAATTATTTATATGTGAAAATATCAGAAAATTTCTTAATTCACACCCAAAACACTGAATTCACATCACACCTTAAGAAGTGATTTCAGTGATTCAGGGCAACGACGGTTAAAATAGTGGACATCCGTCCTATGACAAGCCCATGTTAAATTCATTGCTTCTGCGCCAATTTTGCACCACTTCCGGATCCAAAAAGAACACTTTCACTACTTTTTTGGCGACGCTTTTTTTGCTGGGATGTGCTAGAAAATTTTCTCACAGTTGTGTTTTAATAGAAAATTTTGTCAAAATTTTTGTTTTATAGAAAATTTTCTGAAAATTGTGTTCTTATAGAATATTTTCTCAAAATTGTGTTTTTTAAACAATTTCTCAAAATATTTCTATAGAACATTTTTTCAAAATTTTATTTTTATAGAATATTTGATCATAATTTTATTTCTATAGAATATTGCGGTAACTTTGCAGAGGAATGTTTTATAATATCTGCCACAACATCAAAGGCGGTAAAAATATATACTCTATTTGGTAGAATTCTTTCTACCAATTGTAGAAACCGTGATTAGTTTCTACATTAAATTTGGATTAAAAATTGATCCACATTTATGGTCTCAAATGTCCATAACCAAGTTCATAAGTAACTACAATTTACTGTAGGCCCGATATTAACCGAATTTACGCCATTTTTTATCTGCAGTCAAAGTTGTGATGTTATATATGACAATCCATCCCGAGGAGATGTTTTCAAAGAACATTATTGTACGTGGTCCATGGTGTTGGGTATTTAAGATTCGGCTCGGCCGAACTTTTGTCTGTATATACTTGTGTTTACTAGAATTACCTTAAAGTAAGGCACAATGAAAATGTTTTAGAAGTTTCTTTGTTTAATACACCAAACATGCTTATTTGATTTTCACATAAATCACATCTAGGAATTTTCAAACATTAATCCGTAATAAAATTCTTTTATCTCTACCACCTCAAAATTCAAAAGGTATTTTTAAAACTCTACTAAAATAAATAAAAAAGCTTAATCAATACAGAGTAAAAAAAATATTCATGTCTACCCATATACCTCAATCGAATGCAGACTATGGGCCAAAATAAAATTCCAGCAATCATTGCTATTTATCATCATCGATATTCTGAACTTGGGCCTTTGCTGAAAGCCGTTAAGGCTTTCAACATTTATGGCCATATGTTTAAAGAAGATTTATTTTATGATGCAAAATTTTTACGGCCAAAGTACTTAATGATCAAATTGATTGCGGCAGGCACATAGAGCACCTAAGAAATGCGGAACATCCTCAATTTGGCTATAAACGCAAATCAAATAATGTCAGTTACCCATATAAAGATCCTTTCATCCCCTCTCCGCCCACTCACGATTTTCATTATGTTCAATGCCTAAGTTCCTTGGTCTGCAAGATTTTCAAGGATAGGTATCGAAAAAGGTTACGCACGCATGAATGAAAATGGCTACAAAGCTCATCAAAATGGTAGAAGAATAAAAATGAAGAATTATCTCATCGAATAATTCAATTTTAGAGCCCATAAAATCTAAATTCTTTACTATAAACAATAAAAAAATGTTGTTTATCCAACCAAAAGAGAAAGGTGAAAGTTGCAAGGCCAGCTGAATTTATGGAAAAAAGGAAACCAACATGAAATGATTAAAAGATGTATTAGTCGGTTCCTTATTTGATTTGAAATTTGTGGAAATAAGAGATAAGGGAGTATGAGATGAAGAGAGGGATATACCCAGTGTGATGAGAATATCATATATCCTAAAATAGAGGTTCAAATTTTTCACCGTCCATAAACAACATTTTGCTCTTGAAGCATGTTTGGGACGATCATATTCCTTATCAGAGTTTAAATCGTGGTAAAACTTTGATCTCTCTGATCACATGAGTGAAAATCGGGCGAAAGATATACTGTGAAACCTCACAATCGTGGACACTAAAAAGCGGACAGCTCTCAAATAGGGTCGTTTATATTGAATGTAGACAACAATTTATTAATAAAAAATCCTTAAAAGCCCCAAATTTAACAAATATGGATTATTTTAAAAAATCCCGTGATTCGAGATAAATCCTGGGATTTCGGGACGGGATAAATCCGGTATGATAACCCTAATTAAGACCCAAAGTAAATATTTGTGTCAAATTTGAAATCGATTGGTCGCAGACATGACAGACTGATGGAAATGGCTAGATCGACTCAAGGACAGGCTCTAAGTAATATTGCCAAAGACACCATGTGCCTATCTCGTCTCCTTTTGGGTGTTGCAAATATATACACTAAATAAAATCGCCAATACCAAGTCCAAAGCTTGTAAAAATGAATTAAGTTTTCCTAAACTTTTAATACACATCTATGGACCGATAAATCTTAAATGCACTTTTGCGAAATTGCCCAGCAAAGTTGCCCGGGATCCCCCATTGATTTTTTTCCACTTCCCGTCACGTCCTTTTGGACCAGAGAATTAAATATCGCGGATTTGAACCTGTGCCTTTCGACTTTTTCACTTCCATAAAAGTTCTTTTGAAAAGGTTTTGCAAATTACTATCACTTTCATTTTTTGCCGAGTTGAAATAGAAAAAATATATTTCTACAAAAAAAAATAACCCGAAAATAACAAAATAAAACAACATACAAAAAAAAATCTTTTCAAAAAATATTTTTGGAAAAATTGCCGCTGGTGAAATTTGAACCTGTGTTCCTTATTTTTTCATTCCAACTAAAAAGAACATCTCGAGAAGTAGTTACAATGCTACGTCTTGGTGTCATATTACGATCTATCACATACGTTTCGACACATGTTCAATGGTGTTTGTGGCTGAGTGTACGAAGGCGTTCTGTGACCAGGTTCAATATCGGGTCGGAGCGAAATAAAAAAAACAAATTTGTGTTATTTTTTGTTTTTTTTTTTTTTAATTTCTTCGTTCGAATGAATTCCTAGGCAGAACTTCTAAAGCAATGCAATAAATCCAAAAATGGAGTACTTCCATCCTGTGACACCCCAGCAAAAAAAATGGGTGTTCTTCTAAAGGCACAACATTAAAGGCTCTGCAAAAAATGTCCTCCCAAAGATTGTAACGGTTCGAAATATATTTCGCCCGTACATACTATTTCCCAATACCAAATGATACTCAGATGTACGTATTTTAATTATTGGGAGTAGTGTAATAATCGTTTTACACCCCTACGTATACTTACTGTGATTCACTGCGCCTACCACTATATAGGTTAACCTACCACTATATACATTTATCACTTAACGCCGACTATGTTTTCACTGCTGTGTGGTGCCAGTTACAATGCAAAGTGGTTTCTGATTACAATATTTTTTATTATTTTTTGGTCGATATGGACATAATTCCCATTCACTTCATTGTTACCCCACTTATAAGAGCAGCCTTTTTAGTGTGTAGGGAGAATTCCAATAGACGGACAACTCATTTGGCATAGATCCGTCTAATCGAAAGGAGTTCACCCTATACAGGGATGGAAAATACAATTTTTAAGAAAGTACAAAAAAGGTATTTTTTTGAGCAAAAAAGTACTTTTCACTAAATTTGAACAAAAATTCCATTGGAAGATTATTGTCAAGAGCTCATTTAGACTGAATTTGAAAGACAATAAAATTTTGTTTGTCAACTCCTCAATTGTAAATATTTTTTAGTTTTATATCCGCTTACAAAGACTGCCGTAATATTGTAATCACGGTTGCCACAGTTGTACTTCATGGTACATCATAAATTTTCTGTAGATAAATTAAAGTAAATTTTTGACAATATTTTCTAATGAAATAAAATTTTAACAAAATTGTTTATAGAAATAAAATTTTGATAAAATTTTCTATAAAAATAAAATTTTACTAAATTTTTTAAAAGAAAACAATTTTGACAAAATTTTCTGTAGAAGTAAAATTTTTACAAAATTTTCTGAGTTATTATGCAAAATATTTTTTTGGTAGTTTTTGGTAAGAAATGTTGGTAGATTATTTTTGTCTCAACTTTCGACCGTGACTGACGAATGGTTCGCATTATTTTAGTATGCGATCGATAACTTCTCATCTAGAAAGTGTTCGTGTGGAAGCTTAGTATAGAAACACATGCTTTTTCGACATTCTTGATATTCAATAAAATCGTGTTTTTGACTATGGCTTTTAAAAATCAAGATTTTCTTCCCGCATGAACTTGTCTATTTTGCCAAATTTGTAAAAGAGCAAATAAGCAAAATACTTTCTAAAAATATTAAAATATTTTGTCAAAACTATTGTACCATAAATTCGATATCGGGTCAAAAAATGTCTATACAAAAGGTACTAAATCATTCGCGGGGGTACTACGGTACTGATCAGGGTGAAAAAGTATTGAAAAAAGTACTATAGTACTGCATTTTCCATCCCTGACCCTATACGTATTCGCTTGCTTCCGCACTAATTGCTTCGGCTTTTACCTTGCTTCCGCACTAATTGTTTCGGCAATTAGCTTGCTTCCGCAGTCGCTTGCTATCGCTCTAATTGTTTCGGTTTTTAGCTTGCTTCCGCACTAATTGTTTCGGCAATTAGCTTGCTTCTACATTCGCTTGCTTCCGCACTAATCGCTTCGAGTTTTAGCTTGCCTCCGCACTAATTGTTTCGGCAATTACCTTGCTTCCGCACTAATTGCTTCGGCATTTAGCTTGCTTCCGCACTAATTCCTTCGGAAATCAGCTTGCTTCCGCACTAATTGTTTCGGCAATTAGCTTGCTTCCGCAATAATTGTTTTGGCAATTAGCTTGCTTCCGCACTAATTGTTTCGGCAATTAGCTTGTTTCTACATTCGCTTGCTTCCGCACTAATTGTTTCGCCAATTAGCTTGCTTCCGCACTAATTGCTTCGGCAATTAGCTTGCTTCCGCACTAATTGTTTCCGCAATTAGCTTGCTTCCGCACTAAATGTTTCGGCAATTAGGTTGCTTCCGCATTCGCTTGCTTCGGCATTCGCTTGCTTCCGCATTCGCTTGCTTTCGCACTAAATGATTCGGCAATTAGCTTGCTTCCGCACTAATTGTTTCGGCAATTAGCTTGTTTCTACATTCGCTTGCTTCCGCATTAATTGCTTCGGCTTTTAGCTTGCTTCCGCACTAATTGTTTCGCCAATTAGCTTGCTTCCGCAATAATTGTTTCGCCAATTAGCTTGCTTCCGCACTAATTGCTTCGGCAATTAGCTTGCTTCCGCACTAATTGTTTCCGTAATTAGCTTGCTTCCGCATTCGCTTGCTCCTATATTCGTGTATCTTCCTTTAGTATTAGTTTGTTAACCGAACATCGAAGCTTCAACGAATCACCGAGCAGTCAACGAGCACCGAATCAACGAATTATCGCCACGACATCAACGCGCAATCAACGAGCACCGAATCGAGCAATCAACGAATCACCGACATACCATCATCGAGCAAGCAATGATCACGAAATCAATGTATCAATGCAAAAATCGACGACCACCCTATCAGGACATCGTCAACGACAACCCTAAATTACCGAAACCGAATCGTCAATCACATCAAACAACGACAAACCTGGATTACCGAAACCGAATCAACAATCAAACACGAATCGCCAACGACAATCCTGAACTACCGAAACTAATCGTTAACGACAATCCTGCATCACCAAAATCGATTTACCAACCACCAAACCCGAATCAACAACCGAACAGTCAACGACGCCGAATCGTCGACGACAATATCGACTTACCAAGGCGGAAGCATCGTCCACAAACGCTGATTCAATAGATCGTTAACGACAACCGAACAGATCGTTAACAACAAACCCGAATCACCGAACGGTGGCCGACGACGTCTAACCGCCTAAACGAATCGACAACGATAAAACCCAAACCAACGAACCTAGCTCGTCTTCGCGGTCGTCAAGTCAACAACGAGCCTCAGCAACGAAAATCCACGACACGCCTGAATTCTAAGCTTATAGAAATAATTACTATTGTACGTATATACGATAAAACAACCATCAATAAAACCTGTACTGCTCAACCTAAAGGGTGATACGGTCAAAATTTGGTCAAGGGAAAACGCGTGTAAATAGGTGAAATCGTTTATTTAAAAAATCAAATTAAATTTCTTTTTCAAGTTCAATTAGTATAAAATGCAGGAAAAATATTCAGTTAGGCTTTCGCTTTTCCAAATCCGAATTGCCGGGCCTCACGCTTGACACCTGCCATCAGATTTTGTACAGCCACCTTGTCCACCTTCTTCGCCGCAGAAAGCCAGTTTGCCTTTAACTGCTGCTCGTCCTTAGCAGTTTTTTGGTCTTCTTTAGGTTCCGCTTGACAATAGCCCAGTATTTCTCAATTGGGCGGATATCTGGCGTATTGGGAGGGTTCTTGTCCTTGGGAACCACCTGCACGTTGTTGGCGGCGTACCACTCCATGGCCGTTTTGCCGTAATGGCAAGATGCCAAATCCGGCCAAAACAGTACGGAACAACCGTGTTTCTTCAGGAAAGGCAGCAGACGTTTATTCAAACACTCTTTCACGTAAATTTCTTGGTTGACAGTCCCGGAAGCTATGAAAATGCTGCTTTTCAAGCCACAGGTACAGATGGCTTGCCAAACCAGATATTTCTTTGCGAACTTTGACAGTTTTATGTGCTTGAAAATATCTGCTACCTTTCCCCTTCCTTTTGTCGTATAAAACTCCTGTCCCGGAAGCTGCTTGTAGTCGGCTTTGACGTAGGTTTCGTCGTCCATTACCACGCAGTCAAACTTCGTCAGCATCGTCGTGTACAGCCTCCGGGATCGCGCTTTGGCCGTCGTATTTTGTTTATCATCGCGATTTGGAGTCACTACCTTCTTGTAAGTCGATATTCCGGCTCGTTTTTTGGCTCGATGCACGGTTATAGACGTTACACCCAGCTTATTTGCGGCATCTCGGAGAGAGAGGTTAGGGTTTCGCTTGAACCCTCTTTGTCGTCTCAGCGGCTTCCGGTTTTCGATTTCCCCCCGATCCAGACTTTCTGGCTGTCGACGTTCCCGAAACACTTTAATTACATTTGTAACGGTTGATTTGGCTACTTTTAACGATTTTGCCAGCTTTGCGTGCGAGAAGCTCGGATTTTCGCGATGCGCGAGCAAAATTTTGATACGCTGCTCTTCTTGCTTGGACGGCATTTTAACAACTGAAGGGTGAATTCCAAAATCAAAATAGCAGCAACATTCTACACACACACACCTTCAAAAGAGGGGTGTTCAGGTTTTTTAAATGCAAAATTGAAAGAAATAGGTCAAGTTTATATTGACCAAATTTTGACCGTATCACCCTTTATTAAGGCATAAATCGTGTGTTTTAATTTTAAGGTTTGTGAACTACACAGGAAGTGCTTTTAACTCAATTTTTTATAATTCGTTTTCTTCATGTTTTTTATGGGTAATTTCAACTTTTTTTGTTTCAAATAGGCTAAAAACATGGCGAGAATAAATAAAATGGTACAAATTACTCAAATTTTGTCGGAAAAAATTTAAATCCCTTCTAGAAAAATTACGAACTTTTGAAAATATTTGATAGAACGCATTGAGAGAGAAGATCACCACTGTGTATTCTCAGTGATTTATTTTTTAATGAAATGAAAATGATTAATGAAAATTGGTAATACATTTTATGAATTTCAGTATAGGAACATTTCTATGTACACAATTCATAAAAGAAATGAATAATTTTTTTGTATGTGTATTCCATAAAAATGTTCACACTCATTGGTCTCATGTTTGTGTTGCGTTCACAAATATCGTGATAGCTCGGACTTCAGTCCTTCATCTTCACTTAAGGCCACTTTGCCACCCTATAGGGTCTACCTATAATCCACACCAAAGTCACTAAAATTACGCATATGTAGGTTTTTTTGAATCAACCCAAATAGTATTGAAAAATGGTACTACTACACACAAAACTAACACAGACAACCCGGCAGTAACAATACAGACAGGATTATTATTGACGCTTTTATGGGCTCTTGGTAATACGAATAACTGAAATAGATTGATGGATGGATACATGGATACTATGGAGTTAAAACGACGAAGACAACGACATCAGCAGGAACTGTTTCAGATTTTTGTATCTTTTTGTGCTTTTTGGGTCTTTAGCTCAACAGGATTTTAATGATACTCAACAACAACTACAATACCACAACAGAGTCCTAGTCGATGAAAAAGCATAGGGACAGACAAACATCCATACGAATATGTGGTTATGTATGGCTAGAAGATACTCATATGCGAACATCTCTCTAGGTCCGTTCATCCATGCTTGAATCTATCTTTTTTTGGGTTTTGTGTTCATGTGTTCTAGTGTTCAGCAGCGTTTTACTTGGCTTGTGTTTCATGGGAATTTTTGCCTGCCTGGCAAAGGACCCTTATCATCGTTAAGTGAATTATTTTCTGTTGATGACGGAAGTGAGCGCGCGTGTGTATATGAGTGTGGTGTATGACATAGGTGGCGGTAAAGTGCCAGGTGGTTAGGTAATCTTTTTTTATTCTCTTGTTTCGGGTTAAATACTTCACTCGCCTACTCGCCTTAATTTTATTTTTGGCCCTATCAAAAAAAAAGAACACTTTTAGGATGAATATTTTCATTAAACTTTATCTACGTGCTTCGTTCGCTCTCAGACCATTGACATACACTCACTTTATGAAATTATAACGCAACATTTAAGCATCTGAACCTGTCTAAAGTGGATAAGGCCATAGATTAACTGAAAAAATAATATGGAAAAATTCCATTTAAAATTACTTTTTCTATAGTTTTAAATTTTTCTTTTCAAATTTCGTGGATTAAAGGGTTTCGCAAAAATAATTATACCGTGCGCCACACCGTGGAACAGGGTATTTATAAGTTAGTGCATATATTTGCAACACCCAGAAGGAGATGAGATAAACACATGGTGTCTTTGGCAATAATGCTCAGGGTGGGTCCCTGAGTCGATCTAGCCATGTCTGTCTGTCCGTCCGTCTGTCATTTTTGGGATCAAATTGTAGTTCGGAGTTTTAGTCCAATCGACTTAAAATTTGACACAAGTTCCTGTTTGGGGTCGGAATAGAACACTATTGATTTTGGAAGAAATCGGTTCAGCTACCATATATATCTTTCGCCCGATATGGACTTATATGACCCCAGAAGCCAGAGTTTTACCCTGATTTGCTTGGAATTTTGCACCATTGTGGTACCACAATGGACTGAATAGTCTGAGTGAGCCTGATACATCGGGCTGCCACCTATCCTAACCTGACCTAACCTACCTATAGATTTCCAGACAAATCGAGTAAAAACTACGATTTCTAGAAACCCAAGATGTAAAATCGGGAGATCGGTCTATATGGCGGCTAAATCAAAACATGGACCCATACACACCTATTTGTGGTTCTAGAATAGCTCTAGGTTTCCAATTTCAGACAAATCGGATAAAAACTACGGTTTCTAGAACCATCTTCGAACTTGGCCTGAGTGCAGACAAAAGACGAATCTGTGCCAAATTTCAGGACGATGGCGCAATTATTGAAGACTGTAGCGTGCTTACAACAGACAGACAGACAGCCGGCCAGACCGACATGCTTATATCGCCTTACAATTTCTCCCTGATCAAGAATATATATACTTTATATAGTCGGAAATCGATATTTCGATGTGTTACAAACGGAATGATAAACTTTTTATATCCCCACCGCCATTCTATGGTGGTGGGTATAAAAAGAAACAATTAGCTTGTATTTTATCATCATTAATGCATAAATGAAAATTTAATATGAATTCTTTTTTTAAGTTTCATTGAATTATTGTCACCAAAATTTCATGGTAGAGGCGGCTCATTAACAATTCATAATTGAACCATAAATTGAATCTTGAAACACAGGGCTTTGAAGCCTCATAAAATATTAACAAATTATGCAAAACCTCTTCATAAGACTGACTGTTGTGTGTTCATTGATTTCCGTTCGTCCTTTTTCGATAATGACACTCTAACTTTATTTAACTAATTCCGAAAATTATTCATAATGTTGCTTTCGGGTTCTTTTCTCTCTCTATCTATCTTTTCGAGTGTTGGCAGAATTCGTAATGAACCCCAACACTTTTCAAGCGAAATGGAGAGAAGTCCTTGTCCATAATCGAATTTGAAAAAGTTACTGTGGGCGAACGGATTCTTTTTCATAAATAAAGTACGAGCATTTAACCCTTCATATCTTTTTTTGCTTTGGTAAATAATTGGCAACCTTTTATGGATTCTGAACAACATGGCTAAAGCATAAAATGGTTTGAATTTCTTTTGTATGTCTTCAGCCATTCACGGGTCAAAAGTGAAATTGGCTGTAAATGTAGCAAAATTGTTGAATGACTTCAGTTCATTCAAATAAATGGAATTATGAACTTGAAAGAGTTTATTTTTTGGTAAAATAAAAATTCAAAATGAATTAAAAAAATTTTTTAATACTTTCTAAAATGGTAATTTTTATGATATCAAGTAATTTTTGAATAGTTTTATTGAATTACCGCCGATACAATTAAATAGAAATAATATGACAAAAAAGTATATTGAAAAAATATTGTCGTGAGGCCAAAGATTTGATGTCCTTAAAATAGGATTGCAAACTTTGCTTAGCTTAGAAGACACATTTCTCTGGTATAAAGTTTTTTCCTTGTCCAAAAGTCGATAAATTTTTCAATGAAGTCGTTTTGACCTTATAACTAAGTGTTTCGATTCAAAAATGGCTAACCCTCCATGAAGGAAAATTTTGTTGGACTAAATTCAACTTGGAAAATTTGTCTAAATTAATGAAACTGTCTTTCTTAAACTTGTAAACTTTTTGCATCTTGGCTATAAAAGAAAACAGAAGTTGTTTTTCAAAACTTTATTTTAAAGACGTTTTTTGCTTGGAACTTAGCCTAATTTCTATTTTAATAGCACATGAAGAAAAAAAGCTAAAAAATCGAATGAATAAAAATTTGTGTCCTACACTCAAAAAATGTTTACTTGGATCCAATGATTTTGACCTTCCCTTAGGGATTTAGATATTGATTCCGATCCAAAGATGTGGCTTCTTTAACCCTTTCACTACCGAAATAAACCTAATGTTAAAAACTTCAATTTTTCTTCTGTTTTTACTTGTACTAACAGCATGTAGAACAAAAATTGTCATTTTGAGAACCTACCTCAATTACTTCAAGAGATGTATGAGCTTGTTCTGAAAATTTGATTTTTGAATTGTGACCAAATGGCCTTACGAAAATAAGCGCTATTTGGCCTATAATATCTTTTAAAGTGTGAGCAAAAATACAAAAAAGAACCCGAAACTGTATCAGCTATAGTTTTTGTATGAATGTCCATTTACTAGAAACATACAGTAGAAAAAATTTTCGTATTTTTCGTTCCTTGTTAAAGAAGTTTATAAAAATGTGTTTTAGTGCTCACCAATATGGAAAATATTTATAGCTTATTTATATTAAAGCCTCTACTTTAAAATAACATCGAGAAATAAATCGAAATTAAGTGGGAAAATAGAATTTTGTGTCTTTTTCGAATGTCCTTCTAAGTGGACATCGGTAGTGAAAGGGTTAAAATAAGGACATTTTTTAGGGACATTTCTAGCTTTATATCTAGGATCAATGGGATCAAAATTAAGAAACAGATCTCACACCCAGAAAAAAGTGCCTTCGAAACTAAAGGAAAAAATGTTTATCAATTTACTTTAGCCATTTTATTTCCATTAAGTTACAGTTTTGTGTGAAATAATAAAATTTACTTGTTTCAGTAATAAAATCCTAAACTGAAAGCAGTTAGGCATAGTTCATTAACTAGAATAAGACATGAAATTTTTCTAATACTGTTTTCTTCGCTGGGTATAAAAATTTACTTCACTGATAACAAAACATTCGTAAAAATAAACAAATACCGAACTAAAACCAAGTTTCGTAAAATTTAGTAAAATTTCTTATAAAACGATAACACTGACTTCGTTTATTATAGAAAGCTTATCATACATACGAATAACACTTGACATAAAAAAAATATTTTCCTACATTTTTCTTTTATCTTTCTGTAATTGATACCTGTCATCGATGTAATCGATATGTTTGCGCGTGGGTTGTTTTTTTATACCCTTCATCACTACTGTGGTACAGGGTATAATAAGTTTGTGCATTTGTATGTAACGCCAAGAAGGAAAAGTCTGAGACCCATCGTTTAGTATACCGATCGTATTAGAATTAAATTCTGACTCGATTTAGCGATGTCCGTCTGTCTGTCTGTCTGTCTGTCTGTCCGTCTGTCCGTTGATGTATTTTTGTGTGCAAAGTACAGCTCGCAGTTTTAGTCCGATTGTCCTAAAATTTGGTATAGGGTCCTGTTTCGGCTCAAATACGATCCCTATTGATTTTGGAAAAAATCGGTTCAGATTTATATATAGCTGACATATATATTTTTCACCGATCTGGTCATAATTGGCGTGTATATCAACCGATTTTCCTCAACTTCCGTACATCCGAATATTTTATGAGTCTCGAAAAACTTGCAAAATATCAGCCAAATCGGTTCAGATTTAGATATAGCTCCCATATATAGCTTTCGCCCGATTTACACTCATTTGCCCACAGAGGCCAATTTTTTGCTCCGATTTAGTTGAAATTTTGCACAGGGAGTAGAATTAGCATTGTAGTTATGCGTGTCAAATTTGGTTGAAATCGGTTCAGATTTAGATATAGCTCCCATATATAGCTTTCGCCCGATTTACACTCAAATGACCACAGAGGCCAATTTTTTGCTCCGATTTAGTTGAAATTTTGCACAGGGAGTATAATTAGCATTGTAGCTATGCGTGCCAAATTTGGTTGAAATCGGTTCAGATTTAGATATATCTCCCATATATAGCTTTCGCCCGATTTACACTCATATGACCGTAGAGGCCAATTTTTAACTCCGATTTAGTTGAAATTTTACACAAGGAGTAGAATTAGCATTGTAGCTATGCGTGCCAAATTTGGTTGAAATCGGTTCAGATTTAGATATAGCTCCCATATATATGATTTTCTGATTTCGACAAAAATGGTCAAAATACCAACATTTTCCTTGTAAAATCGCCACTGCTTAGTCGAAAAGTTGTAAAAATGACTCTAATTTTCCTAAACTTCTAATGCATATATATATCGAGCGATAAATCATAAATAAACTTTTGCGAAGTTTTCTTAAAATTGCTCCAGATTTAAATGTTTCCCATATTTAGTGCATTAGCCGACTTAAATTTTGAGTCTATAGATTTTGTAGAAGTCTATCAAATTCTGTCCAGATCGCGTGATATTTAAATGTATGTATTTGGGACAAACCTTTATATATAGCCCCAACACATTTGACGGATGTGATATGGTATCGAAAATTTAGATCTACAAAGTGGTGCAGGGTATAATATAGTCGGCCCCGCCCGACTTTAGACTTTCCTTACTTGTTATTTATTTGGAATCGCGCTGTTATGGTATACGGAGAGATTGTTAAAAAAAAATAATATAGTAATATAATATAATAAATAACAAATAAAATATTTGTTATATTAAATTAGTGAGAAAATTTTTCGGTTTTTCAAAATTATTGAACATAAATAACAAACAATAAGTCTATCAATGTTCGTGATAAAGAAAGAAAACAGCAACAGAATAACAACCCCTTCATTCGTCTTCATTTTGGAATCTTCAATTATCAGATAACATTCATACAGTGACGCTAACCTTTAGTGAAAAAATTGGTTTATGATTTTTTTATATTTGTATTGGTATTGAAATTGTAAAAGGAGGACAAAATCGCTACGCAGCGGAACAAGAAGAAGAAAAGCATTACGTTTTACAGTTGGTAACTTTACATGGAAATTGGAAATAGTGGAATAATAAACTAATATTTCAAGGCCAGTCGATGTTGTTAATTCTTAATAAATATATTTAATATATTAATAAAACATGTCTTTTATTGAAGAAAAAATGCCTATATAAATAAATAAAACTGTATTTACAAACGAAGGTAAGCAGTTCTAATTTTGAAGTAAAAGGTTTACCACAAATATGTAAGATTAGTCCAAATGAATGAAAAAAGTTCAATAAAATCATTCCATATATGTGTGAATTCAATTCAGTTAAATTTTTTCATTCTGTAGTATAAGGGTACATAAATATAGGAAAATGTTAACTAATATATGGAATGCATTCTACCTAATTTCTACGAAAATCACATCGTTCAAACAAATAAAAATGTCTTTGGCGCTATACGAAGTTCAACTTTCTTAACAATGAGTTCATTTTAATTTAAAGAAGTGGTCACTTTTTTCTGGGTGCATTTATTGAATGTTCATTCTCTTTTTGTAAACATGTTTTAAGTACACATTTTTTTAAAAATTCCAAAAAAAACCTTTGGACCAAGGATACAAAATCCTCAAAATAAGTCTTATCATATATTTAAAGCGTTTTTATCTTAAAACTAAATATTCTATATTTCTGTTAATTTAAGGACGATTTCTTTAACTCAAAAAGGTTTCTTTTTTACTTTAAGGAAAATGTGCATTGCTTCAAAGACATGCGACTGTGAAATCTAAAATAAATCAATCAAATCGGATGATTATTTCGTATTCCATGCCTTCAAGAATAGACAGATATATACCAAATGTGGCGCAGCTCTTTATGGACCGAACATACCTCTAAATTTCCAATTTCATCAAGATCGTGAAGATAAAACAAGTGAGTAAAGTAGAAAGTCGGGCGGGGCCGACTATATTATACCCTAAACCACCCCCTACTGAATTAGTAAACATAAGCATTTGTGGGGTATCATTGGTATAGGTTTTGGAGAATATAAAGAGGGATACATGTTTATGGGTGGCTTGTCACAATCTGAGCAGAAATGTCTAATATTAGGAGCTGTAGTTTATTTTGCACCAAAAGAGTTAGTATGCCACTAATATTGATTCCATTATTAAACAAGTAAAGAAAGTCTAAAGTCGGGCGGGGCCGACTGTATTATACCCTGCACCACTTTGTAGATCTAAATTTTCGATACCATATCACATCCGTTAAATGTGTTGGGGGCTATATATAAAGGTTTGTCCCTAATACATACAAATATCACTCGATCTGGACAGAATTTGAAAGATTTCTACAAAATCTATAGACCCAAAATTTAAGTCGGCTAATGCACTAGGGCGGAACACAATGTTAGTAAAAAAATATGGGAAACATTTAAATCTGGAGCAATTTTAAGAAAACTTCGCAAAAGTTTATTTATGATTTATCGCTCGATATATATGCATTAGAAGTTTAGGAAAATTAGAGTCATTTTTACAACTTTTCGACTAAGCAGTTGCGATTTTACAAGGAAAATGTTGGTATTTTGACCATTTATGTCGAAATCAGAAAAACATATATATGGGAGCTATATCTAAATCTGAACCGATTTCAACCAAATTTGGCACGCATAGCTACAATGCTAATTCTACTCCCTGTGTAAAATTTCAACTAAATCGGAGTTAAAAATTGGCCTCTACGGTCATATGAGTGTAAATCGGGCGAAAGCTATATATGGGAGATATATCTAAATCTGAATCGATTTCAACCAAATTTGGCACGCATATCTACAATGCTAATTCTACTCCCTGTGCAAAATTTCAACTAAATCGGAGCAAAAAATTGGCCTCTGTGGTCATTTGAGTGTAAATCGGGCGAAAGCTATATACGGGAGCTATATCTAAATCTGAACCGATTTCAACCAAATTTGACACGCATAGCTACAATGCTAATTATACTCCCTGTGCAAAATTTCAACTAAATCGGAGCAAAAAATTGGCCTCTGTGGTCATTTGAGTGTAAATCGGGCGAAAGCTATATATGGGAGCTGTATCTAAATCTGAACCGATTTCAACCAAATTTGACACGCATGGCTACAATGCTAATTCTACTCCCTATGCAAAATTTCAACTAAATCGGAGCAAAAAATTGGCCTCTGTGGTCATATGAGTGTAAATCGGGCGAAAGCTATATATGGGAGATATATCTAAATCTGAACCGATTTCAACCAAATTTGGCGCACATAGCTACAATGCTAGTTATACTCCCTGTGCAAAATTTCAACTAAATCGGAGCAAAAAATTGGCCTCTGTGGTCATTTGAGTGTAAATCGGGCGAAAGCTATATACGGGAGCTATATCTAAATCTGAACCGATTTCAACCAAATTTGACACGCATAGCTACAATGCTAATTCTACTCCCTGTGCAAAATTTCAACTAAATCGGAGCAAAAAATTGGCCTCTGCGGGCAAATGAGTGTAAATCGGGCGAAAGCTATATATGGGAGCTATATCTAAATCTGTACCGATTTGGCTGATATTTTGCAAGTTTTTCGAGACTCATAAAATATTCGGATGTACGGAATTTGAGGAAGATCGGTTGATATACACGCCAGTTATGACCAGATCGGTGAAAAATATATATGGCAGCTATATCTAAATCTGAACCGATATTTTCCAAAATCAATAGGGATCGTCTTTGAGCCGAAACAGGACCCTATACAAAATTTTAGGACAATCGGACTAAAACTGCGAGCTGTACTTTGCACACAAAAATACATCAACAGACAGACAGACAGACAGACAGACAGACAGACAGACAGACGGACATCGCTAAATCGACTCAGAATTTAATTCTAAGACGATCGGTATACTAAACGATGGGTCTCAGACTTTTCCTTCTTGGTGTTACATACAAATGCACAAACTTATTATACCCTGTACCACAGTAGTGGTGAAGGGTATAAAAAGAGCAAATCGGTCAATTATTTGTGGGTAATAAATCCAAATTTCTGCAAATAGGGCAATAGATTTATGTAAGAGCTACATGTTAGTCTAAATACGAACAGCTAGTACATCAAAATTTGAAATTTGAATAACATAGGTTAATAAATAAGAGTATTATGGCCAAATATAACAAAATCGAGCAATGCATATATATGGGACCTATATCTAAATCTGAACCAATTTGCATAATATTTTGCAGGTATGATTTATACCACAGAAGGTCACTTTGTGTAAAATTTGAGTACGATCAGTTAATAAATGAGGCGTCTATGGTCAAAAATACGGTTATTAGGGGCAAATTTTTCAAAATTTGGCGATACATATATATGGGAGCTATATCTAAATTTGACAGTTAGTGCTATAGAAGATTACATTTAGCCAACTTTGAGTACGATCGGTTGATAAATAAGGGTTTTACGGCCAAATTTGACCAAATCGGGCGATACATATATATGGGAGCTATATCTAAATCTGAACCAAATTTTTCAAAATTTGGCGATAGATATATATGGGAGCTATATCTAAATTTGAACCGATTTCGATGAAATTTTGCACATACAGTTAGTGCTATAGAAGATTACATTTAACCAACTTTGAGTACGATCGGTTGATAAATAAGGTTTTTACGGACAAATTTGACCAAATTGGGCGATACATATATATGGGAGCTATATCTAAATCTGAACCGATTTCGATGAAATTACGCACATACAGTTAGAGGTGTAGAAGATTATATTTAGCCAACTTTGAGTACTATCGGTTGATAAATAAGGGTTTTACGGCCAAATTTGGCAAAATCGGGCGATACATATATATGGAAGCTATATCTAAATCTGAACCGATTTCGATTATTTTTGGCACATATTGTCAGTACCACAAAAGATTAGAGTAAGCCATGTTTGAGTAAGATCGCGTAATAAATAAGGTTTTTATGGCCAAATGTGGGAAAATCGGGTGATACATATATATGGGAGCTATAAATAAATCTGAACCTATTTCGATGAAATTTTGCAGACTTAGAGGGTGATGAAAAAGTTTACTATGTGCAAAATTTGATGACGATCGGTTTGTAAAAAAAGCGCAACGTGACTCCATTTGTCGAAATCGGGCGATACATATATATGGGAGCTATATCTAAATTTGATCCGATTTCTTCCAAATTCAATAGCGTTCGTCCTTGTGACCAAAAAACACTCTGTACCAAATTTCATCCAAATCGGTTAATAATTTCGACAGGAATCCTGTGAACAACAAATACATGGACAGACGGACGGACGGACGGACACCAAGCGCTAGATCGACTCAAGAGGTGATTCTGAGTCGATCGGTATATATTTTATGGGGTCTAAAATCAATATTTCTGGTGGGCACATTTTTTGGCCGATCAAACTTATTATACCCTGACCACTATGTGGTTTAGGGTATAAATAGCTACGTCTATATGCTCAAAAAGCCAACAGATTTGGCCGTTTATATAGAGGCTATATCGAAACATGGAAACAGATTGCCAAACAGACTGGCGGACATAGTAGTTTCATATTAAAATTTCTCCTTGATCAAGAATACGTATGCACTATACACTGAAAAAAATATTTACGTGATATTAAAGTTTACGCAACCTCGATTTTAGGATGCGAAATTTACACACTATTAAGGACAAATTTCTTTAAAATAATGAAATTTTAATTAAACGAAAGTTTATAATATTTACTTAAAAAATTTTTTTCATTAAATTTAAGACATACATTTTGAAAATTTGCGCCCCTTAGTAAAAGTTGCATGTCTTTAAGCTAAGTCAAATTTTCCTTAAAGTAAAGAAACACATTTTTGATTTAAAGAAATCGTCCTTAAATTAACTGAAATATTGAATCTTTAGATTGGAGAAAAAAAAACGCTTCAAATATAAGCTTAGGCTTATTTTGAGGATTGAGCATCTTTGGTTTAAAGTTTATTTTGGAATTAAGAAAATATTTTTTACTTCGCAGTATCCGTCATAATTTGGATTTTTAAAGTGGCATTTGTTTGTACGTGTAGCTTTACGAGTATTAATATACCCGAAAAACAGAATGAAAATTAGATAAATGACATGTGTATCCTAATATTAATTATATAGATCCTAGATTTAAAGCCAGATATGTCGCAAAAAAATTTCCTTATTTTAAAGAACCCGCGTCTTTGACTCGGAATCAATACCAAAATCTTTAAAGGAAGTTCAAAATCTTTGCATCGAAGTAAACTTTTTTTTGAGTGTATATAGTCGGAAATTGATGTGTTACAAATAGAGGTGTGCACGTGACACGAAATTATCGCGAGTCACGAAAATGACTAACGCGTGAGACGTGAGTCACGCCCATGGCAACGGCGTGAGTGTGCGTGAGCGTGATTCCCAATCCAAAATGTCGTGCGTGAGCGTGAGACACGAAAATAATATCGTGAGTGTGCGTGAGTAACGAACTACGCTCACGAAAATAATCTCGCTCACCAACATAAAACGCTTAAGAGTTAAATTCATTTACAATTTCAGTGACACCTACGATGTTAAGAGTTTAATAACGCTCTCGATTTTAATCGTGCTCATGATTTCAGACACGTACCTCAGGCAAATTACTTATAAAATTATTCGTGATTCACGACGTTTATCGTGAGTCACGACATTTTCGTGCGTGAGTGTGCGAGAGTACAAATTTTCTTTTCGTGAGTGTGCGTGAGCGTGAGACCTACCAAAAAAATCGTGCGTGAGTAAGATTTTTCCGTCGTGAGTGAGCGTGAGCGTGAGTAAAATATTACTCACGTGCACATCTCTAGTTACAAACTGAATGCTAAACTTATTATACATACCTTCATTGTCGCCCTACAATGAAAAAAAAATAAATAAAATATTAATATTCACCGGATTTGGCCCTACGGTTACCACGGTTGGTAAAATTCTACCAAAAATGGTAGATTTGTTACTGTTTGGTAGATTGTTTGAATTATTGATGTTTTGGTAGATTTTGCAAAATAATATTCTCCAAATTGTCTATAGAAATAAAATGGTAAACAAAAGTTTCTATAGAAATAGAATATTGACCAAAATTTTCTGTCGAAATAAAATTTTGATCAAAATTTTCTAAAGAAAAAAAATTTTAACCAAAATTTTCTATAGAAATAAAGTTGACAAAATTTTCTATAGATATAAAATTTTACCAAAAATTTTCTATAGATATAAAATTCTGAAAAATTTTTCAATAAAAATAAAATTGTGACAAAATTATCTCAAGGAATACAACTTTGAAATTTTTTTTTATAGAATTAATATTTTGAAAATGAGTTTTTTTTAATTCGATAGATGTTTGGTAAAATTTTCTTCATATTTTGGTAGATTATATTTGTTCGTAATGCTACAATTGAGAAGATAAGAGAAAAATCGTAACAGCAGCTGTTGGCTACATATAAAGGGAGTTTCTTTTCTTTCGAGGATTACAAAAAAACGCTGGTATAAGTATATTACATCTGAGTGGTATTACAATGAAGGGGACAATATAATTATATTTAGATGAATAAATAAATAAATAAATACTTTTTGAAAAAAAAAAAAAAACAAATAACGGCTTTAACTTTCACAGACCTCGTACGTTTCTTCCAAACGAACTTTTTGTTTACCGCGAAAAGTAAATTCAAAACTATATTTGCTGGTCTTAAATTTCGTTTGGGAGGAAATAATTGTTTTATTTTACCATAGGTTTCCAAATCACATAACAATTGTTTAGTTCGCTTTAATAAATGCATAGAAAAAAAAGTGTCTCGTAAATTTAAGAAGATTTTTACAATAATTTATTACATGAATTTTCCAGAATTTTAGTTCATTTTTCGTATCTTCAACGAAAATTAACTACTCGAAAGGAAATTTTACAAATTCTAAGTAGCAATCGTTTAGTTCATGGCCTACAAAATACGATGGAAATTTCCTTAAAAAATTTCTTAACTGGTAGTTAAAAATTCGTTTGTCATGCTATAAAACTACTTGTGAAATGTAAAGTATTTTCTAAATAATAAGTGCAATTTATATAAGATTTTTTTGTATGAGAAAATATATTTTTACGAAAAATGAACTTGAAAGTGGATAGCAATTTCTTACTGACAATTCCTATAGTTAATAATTGTTGGTAAATAATTGCTCAATGAAATATTTTTGGTTCACATGTAATTAAATTTATAGACATTTTCGTCAAAAATGGTAGATAATATTTCATGAAAATTTTGGAAATTTTAAGTTAAACGTTTCATCGTTCATAAACTGGTGTGCCTTTACGAATATTATTCTTAGAGTAAATTGTCAGCAGATGCGATGAACTAATGCATAGTACAGAGATCTTTATCGGAATAGTGGAATGTGATTAATGTAAAGATGATGTTACTTGAGTTTTGTTGTGTATACATGAGCGTGGGGTTGTTTTTATTTTTGTTCATTTAGTGGTTTGTGTGTGTGTTTGTTATTCGTGGATGGTTTATTTGGCTGGATGAGGTGTTGTTTTCAATAAAGGCACATGTGTTTTTGATGTTGTAGGGATGTTTTGGCTTTGCTTGGTTTTGTTTGACATGCTTCAGTTGTATAGTTGGCGTTGGCGTGGGTTGTTGCATCTTTTAAGCAGGTATGCAACAAGGAAATATAAAGGCATGGAATATTTTGTATTTTTCAGACATATATTGGTGTTTGTTTATTAAACCTTTTAAATGAAAGTTATTAATATTTTAACGGTAGTTTAGAAAAAAGTTACTAAGAATATTTAGGAAAATATGTTGAAATTGAAAGTGTATTGAAATTTTTATTATTCAATGTAAAAAAATAATATTCAATTCCAGATGAATTTGGAAAATTTTTGTAATATCTCAGCGTATAGTTTAGTCATAAATTGGTAAGTATTTTTTAATATGGTTTTCTTTTAAAAATAATATTTTTTATGTATATTATTATTTGTTAATTAATTTTTTTGGATACCAGTTTAATGTTTTTCTTTGTTGTAAAAGCAATATTTAATTTCAGAGCAACTCCAGATGGATTCGAACAAATTTAAAAAATAGAGAATTGGCAAGTTTTCTTTTACAAATTGGCTTTCTTTCAACTAGAATATTTACATTTTTATCATCAAAATTACAGGTTTTTAATACCTCATTTTAGTATTTTTTTAATCAATTTTTGTTAAACCAATGTAATATTTTTAATGTAAAAAACAAATATTTAATTTCAGAATAACCCCTTAAAAATTTGGAAAGTCATCCTTATTTTTTGTACATTAACGTCATCCTTCGTCATTTTGACTACGGCTCATTTCAAGACGCTATCATTTTCATCGTGAGCGAAAAAGTGAACCAAACTTGAGTTTATTTTCTTATTCAATTTGGTTTTAAGTAGTATAAAACAAAAATTCATAAAACGGTGGAATTAGTATAATTTAAATTTACCATTTCCCAATAGACTAAAATGCATTTTAAATCGAAAATGAAATGTCGTCATTTTGACGAATGATGACTGTCTACGGTTAACCAGAATATTTGGTTTTTTTTTTTATCCATATTATTATTTTTTCCATTAGATTTTTTAGAAACCTATTTAATAATTGTATTTAATGTAAAAAATAAATATTTAATTTCAGAGTAACCCAAATATATTTCCCCTCAGCGTACAATTTAATAGAGAATTGGTAAGTTTTATATTAAAACTTTGGCTTTCTTTCAACTAGAATATTTATTTTATTATATCCTTCACATCGATAACAACACAGTTTTATGAGTTTATATAGAATACTTCATTATTTCTCTAATTGTTTTAGGTATAAATTTTATGAGATACGTTTTCCAAAGAAAAGTTGAATTCCTTACACCATTTAATAAAATGCCTCCAAATATGGTATGTTACAAGCTAAAATGATGAATTAAAAAACTATATTTCATTACATGGTGTTAATTTTTAACAAGTTTCATTATTGCTTCCATTTTTCCCAGCAAGATATGTGAAAAAATTACCTACGATGGAAAAAAAAAAAGGATAAGTCAAAATGTCCAAACAGCGAGTTCAAATGAACTACTCTCTGTTCCACGAGGTCATCATTTTTATTCACAAAAAACATTGTATTAAGAACTTTCATCATAAGTTTTTATAATAAAGTACTTTTGCTTAAAGAAAGTTTAATTTTAACGTATGAAAATGTTCATAATAGTAAAACGGTTTGTTGTTCCTTTAATTATTTATTTTCTCTGTACTGTGGAATGATTGATTTAAAAATAGTTTAGTCGTCGACATTTTAAAGAGACTGTTACCCAATTTTTATTATCGGGTTTCCCAAAAAATAAGCAAGTAAACCAAAATAATACTGACTTGTTAACTTGGTAGGGGTATATAAATCTTATGGCGTTGTAAAAATGAACTAAAATACAATGTTATAGATAAACTAAAATTTAAGAGAATTATAAACTAGACAAGTTGAAAAAAATCTTAAGGGCTAAATCATGGTCAATATTACTACAGTTTAGTTCATTTTGCAATGGAAAAGGGTTCACTGTTGTTTCAGTGTGGCCCTATACATGCATTTGACTAACTTCAATATTAAATTTTTAAGTATCAATTGAAACCCCCAAACTTCCCCAACATTTTTTTCGCATATCCCAGATGGACCTCCGGGCTTCATTAAATCGATTGTAAATATTTTCATAATAGCTTCCGCTGTCTGGATAAATGATATAAAATCCCCAATTGTTGTTAAATTAACAAGTTAATATTTTATTGACACAATTATGTGTCAAACAGCTCATTGTGTCACATGGCACAATCAGTGTACTTCGACATGGCTTTAAGCCAGTCACCTTTCAACCTTTAACACAAAATGCCATGGTTAAATGCCGGAACAATTGTGCGGTGGAAATGCGACTGTCGGGCAGGGAGGAACGAATGGAAGGAGCAGCAAAGTTTAAATTTAATTACTTCGAATATATGGCAACAACTGAATTGAAGTAAGCCAATACTTTGTACCAGCAGTTAGCCTACATCTGAGCCTGAGAATCTGGAGCCAGTGCTAATGGTTGTGATGCCAAAGTAAAAGTGAAACTTTCCTTCAAAGCTTTAATGAAACATTCCCTCTAATTAAATACCAAGTGAATGATGCTAGACTTTGTGACTTGGACATGAGCCGATGAGGTTCCTTCTCGCTAAAGGAGGACGATATCTGCAAAAAGGATAACATTGGCTGTCTTAGCTATTGTTAATGATCACAGATTTCATTTAAGCAATTTAATTACGAACTTTTGGATATTTCTTATTATTTCTTCTCTTGCTACTGTTGTTATTGTTGTTCAACAATTGATTAATAATTACGAAAGTTTTAAAATAAACAGTAACGGCACCAACATCATGGAATGAGTGAAATTGGACCAGTGGATTTTAGTCATTATAATCACTATAATGCTCATGTTACTTTGAGGCAACAGTTACCCCTTTTTCAGCATGAGTATTTCTTCGCTTGCAGACAGCTTTAAAGGATCAGATGTATTGTAGCAATGTGCCTATTAATTTTAATTTCCAATGAAAATAAACAATGGGCGATTTCGTGGCATAAATGAGAAAATTTTCTTCAGGATGAAAATATTTTATATAGGTCTATAATTTATTTGAATGTAAAGTTTTGTTTATCAGGAAATAAAGTATAAATGGAATGAATTGGACTCAATAGACGGTTTTTGTTAACCATAAAAATGTGTATTCCTAAGTGGTCAACATAAACTCGGTTTTGCTCCCCAATGTATCGGAATAATATGACAAATATTTTAGTTCACTCATACTAAGAAGTATTCAATCATTTCAAAACTTAGGAAAACACACACTGTTAGAGTATGCGAAATTTTCCTATATTTCGACCTGTTATCAATGTAATCGATATGCCCCATATATTTGCGCGTTTGGTTTGTGTTTTTCAGTGGGAATTGTGCTGTTATACACCCAGAAAAAAGTAACCCCTTCTTTAAGTTGAAATGAACTCATTGTGAAGAAAGTTGAACTTCGTATAGCGCCAAAGACATTTTTATTTGTTTGAACGATATCTTTTTCGTAGAAATTAGGTAGAATGCATTCCATATATTATTTAACATTTTCCTATATTTATGTACCACTACACTACAGAATGAAAAAAATTAACTGAATTGAATTCATATATGGAATGATGTTATTGAACTTTTTTCATTCATTTGGACAAATCTTACATATTTGTGGTAAACCTTTTACTTCAAAATTAGAACTGCTTATCTTCGTTTTTAAGTACAATTTTATGTATTTATATAAGCAATTTTTTCTTCCATAAAAGACATGTTTTATTAATATATTAAATATCGGGTGGTTAAATTGTAAGGACCGATGTTGAATGTGAACCACACCTAAACGCAAAGTTTTTTTCTAAATTTTATTTGACATTTCTCTATTTCAGATTCAATTTGAACCATGGACGTCGTGAATGGGCAGAATGGTTCCAAGAAATGGCAACAGTGGATGATCAATTTTCGAAGAAAATCATCTTCAGTGATGAGGCACATTTTCACCTCAGTGAATTCGTCAATAAACAGAATTGCCGCATTTGGGCGAATGAGAATCCAAGAGTGATTGTCGAAAAACCAATGCACCCACTAAGAGTGACTGTTTGTTGCGGTTTATGGGCTGGCGGCATCATTGGGCCGTATTTTTTCCAAATTGAGGCCGGTCAGGCAGTTACTGTGAATGGTGTTCGCTATGGTTAGATGATAACGAACTTTTATGGCCCGAATTGGAAGATATGGATGTGGACGATATGTGACTTCAGCAGGACGGTGCCACTTGCCACACAGCTAACCAAACAATGGCTCTTTTGCGCAACAAATTCAATGGCGGTATTATCTCACGTAATGGCGATGTCAATTGGCCGCCAATATCATGTGATTTGACACCGTTGGACTTTTTTCTTTGGGGTTATTTGAAAGAAAAGATGTACGTCGATAAACCAGCAACAATTCAAGAGCTAAAGGATGAGATAATTCGTCACATTATCGGCATAGAACCTCCATTATGCCTCAGCGTCATCAAAAATTTGGACCATCGGATGAAGGTGTGCCACCGAGGTCGCGGCGCCCGTTTGGCCGATATTTTGTTCCATACATAATTGAGTAATACCAATGTATCATAATAAAATAAAATTACAATAATTTCCTAAATAGTTTGTGTTTTATTCAAAATCAACATCGGCTCTTGAAATTTTAACCACCCTTTATATTTATTTAGAATCAACAGCATCGACTGGCCTTGAAATATTAAAACATATTTTTTTCTTCTTCTACACTGAAAAAACAGTGAACCCACCACGAAGAAAACATTTAGTTAATTTTACAAAACTTTTTATATTTTTAGCTAAATTTTAACTAAAAAGTATTACAAACGCTGACACCACGCCGATATCACAAAAATAAGTAAATATTTTTCGACAAATTTAAGAAAAATTATTAGACATAATTATTTTTTTCCACTTGTTAAAGAAAATTTTGTAGTTTGAAAGAAAAAATTGGAGTTCAAAATTGCAAGAATGTCTTTAGTGATATACGAAGTTCATGATGGACGAATTTGTAGTAAAATTTACAAATTTAAAGAAATAACGAACTATTTGGTTAGAAGTACGAATTTAGTAAAACTTTTTATTTAATTTTTGTATAATTTTTTCCCGTTTTTTACTTAATTTAACTAACGTACGCAAAAAATTATTAGAGTAAAATAAACTTCCTCCATATATAATAATTCCATGAACTAAAACAAAGTTAAATTGGCTTTAGTGAAATAGAGAGTTCACTTTCTTTGAGTGTAGTACCTTTCACTTTGAATAAGTTGATGCCTATCAATTTTGTCCACATTTTACAATTTCAATACCTACAAATATAAACAAAAACAAGTATATACGGCCGTAAGTTCAGCCAGGCTGAATCTTATGTACCCTACGTCTACAAATAATTACGAATCGATATGGACTTTTGCACGATACGTAGAGAGCCAGAATTGAAATATGGGGGTCGCTTATATGGAGGCTATATAATACAATTATGAACTGAATATTGACCAATTTTTGTGTGATTGGGATTTATCTGAGGGCTATATATAACTATAGACCGATATGGACCTAGTTAGGCATGTGCTAACGGCCTTATACTAGCACAATGTACCAAATTTCAACTGTCTCGGATGAAATTTCCTCCTCCAAGAGGCTCCAAACCCAAACCTCGGGATCGGTTTATATGGGGGCTATGTATGATTATGGACTGATATGGACCGCTTTTGGTATGGTTGTTAAATATCATATACTACCACCACGTACCAAATTTCAACCAGATCGTATGAATTTTGCTTCTTCAAAAGGCACTGGAGGTCAAATCTGGGCATCGGTTTATATGGGGGCTATATATAATTATGGACTGTTATGAACCAATTTTTGCATGGTTGTGTGAGACCCTATACTTACACCATGTACCAAATTTCAGCCGGATCGGATGAAACTTGATCTCTTAGAGACTCCACAAGCCAAATCTGGGGATCGGTTTATATGGGGGCTATATATAATTATGGACCGATGTGGACCAATTTTTGCATGGTTGTTAGAGATCATATACTGACACTATGTACCAAATTTCAGCAGGATCGGATGAAATTTGTCTCCTCAGAGGCTCCGCAAGCCAAATCGGGGGATCGATTTATATGGGGGCTATATATAATTATGGACCGATGTGGACCAATTTTTGCATGGTTTTTAGAGACCATATACTTACGCTATGTACTAAATTTCAGCCGGATCGGAAAAAATTTGCTTCTAAATTTGGGGGTCCCCTTATATGGGGGCTATACGTAAAAGTGGACCGATATGGCCCATTTGCAATACCACCTGACATACATCAATAACAACTACTTGTCCCAAGTGTCAAGTCGATAGCTTGTTTCGTTCGGAAGTTAGCATGATTTCAACAGACGGACGGACGGACATGATCAGATCGAGTCAGAATTTCACTACGACCCAGAATATATATACATTATGGGGTATTACAGCAATATTTCGATGTGTTACAAACGGAATGACAATGTTAATATACCCCCATCCTATGGTGGAGGGTAAAAAAATCTTAAACCAATTTTTGCACAAAAGGTCACCGAATACAGTGACGCTAATTATATTACCTGATAATTGAAGATTCCAAAATAAAGACGAATGAAGGGGTTGTTATTCTGCTGGTGTTTTCTTTTTATACCCACCACCATAGAATGGTGACGGGGATATAATAAGTTTGTCATTCCGTTTGTAACACATCCAAATATCGATTTCCGACTATATAAAGTATATATATTCTTGATCAGGGAGAAATTCTAAGACGATATATCCATGTCCGTCTGTCTGTTGTAATCACGCTACAGCCTTCAATAATAAAGCAATCGTGGTGAAATTTCGCATAAACTCGTATTTTGTGTGCAGGCAGGTCAAGTTTGAAGATGGGCTATATCGGTCCAAGTTTTGATATAGTCCCAATATAAACAGACCTCCAGATTTGGGGTCTCGGGCTTATAAAAACCTTAGTTTCTATCCAATTTGCCTGAAATTGAAAATCTAGAGGTTTTTTATGACCGCAAAGAGGTGTGCCAAAAATTTTGAGTATCGGTCAATGTTTTGGTATAGCCCCCATGTAGACCGATCTCCCGATTATATTTCTAGGGCTTCTAGAATCGATAGTTTCTATCCAATTTGCCTGAAATTGAAAATCGAGAGGTATTTTATGACCGCAAAGAGTTGTTCCAAAAATGGTGAGTATCGGTCGATGTTTTGGTATAGCCCCCATATAGACCGATGTGCCAAAAATGGTGAGTATCGGTCGATGTTTTGGTATAGCCCCCATATAGACCGATTTCCCGATTTTACTTCTTGGGCTTGTAGAATCCGTAGTTTTTATCCAATTTGCCTGAAATTTGAAATCTAGAGGTATTTTAGAACCATAAAGTTGTGTGCTAAAAATGGTGAGTATCGGTCTAGGTTTTGGTATATCCCCCATATAGACCGATCTCCCGATTTGGGGTCTTGGGCTTATAGAATCCGTAGTTTTTATCCAATTTGCCTGAAATTTGAAATCTAGAGGTATTTTAGAACAATAAAGAGGTGTGCCGAAAATGGTGAGTATCGGTCCATGTTTTGGTATTGCCCCCATATAGACCGGTATCTAGTTTTTACTTCTTGGGCATCTAAAATCTGTAGTTTTTTATCAAATTTGCCTGAAATTAGAAATCTAGAGGTATTTTAAAACCCTAAAGAGGTGTGCTTAAAATGATGAGTATCGGACCATGTTTTTATATAGCCCCCATATAAACCGATCTCCAGATTTTATTCTTGGGCTTATAGAAACCGTAGTTTTTATCCAACATGCCTCAAATTAGAAATCGATGTTATGGTATAGCCCCCATATAGACCGGTTTCCCGATTTTACTTCTTGGGCTTCTAGAATCCGTAGTTATTATCCAATTTGGTTGAAATTTTAATTCTAGAGGTATTTTAGAACCATAAAGTTGTGTGCTAAAAATGGTGAGTATCGGTCTAGGTTTTGGTATATCCCCCATATAGACCGATCTCCCGATTTGGGGTCTTGGGCTTATAGAATCCGTAGTTTTTATCCAATTTGCCTGAAATTTGAAATCTAGAGGTATTTTAGAACAATAAAGAGGTGTGCCGAAAATGGTGAGTATCGGTCCATGTTTTGGTATTGCCCCCATATAGACCGGTATCTAGTTTTTACTTCTTGGGCATCTAAAATCTGTAGTTTTTATCAAATTTGCCTGAAATTAGAAATCTAGAGGTATTTTAAAACCCTAAAGAGGTGTGCTTAAAATGATGAGTATCGGACCATGTTTTTATATAGCCCCCATATAAACCGATCTCCAGATTTTATTCTTGGGCTTATAGAAACCGTAGTTTTTATCCAACATGCCTCAAATTAGAAATCTAGAGGTATTTTAGGACCATAAAAAGGTATGCCGAAAATGGTGAGTATAGGTCCATGTTTTGATATAGCCATCAGATAGACCGATAGACCGATATCCCGATATTACTTTTTGGGCTTCTATAAACCGTAATTGTTGTCCACTTTGCCTGAAATCGAAAATCTGGAGGTTTTTAGGAATACAAATAGGTGTGCAAGAAATAGTTTTATTTTTTAGGCTTCTAGAATCCGTAGTTTTTATCCAATTTGTCTGAAATGAGAAATCTATAGGTATTTTATGACCTTAAATATGAGAGCCGAAAATGGCGTGCATTTGTTCATGTTTTGGTTTATCTCCCAAATAGACCGATCTCCCGATTTTACTTCTTGGGCTGTAAACCAAAATTTTTTTGATCAAATTTGCATGCAATTTTAAATCTAGAAGTATTTTAGGAACATAACATAAAGAGATGTTCCGAAAACGGTGAATATCGGTCCATGTGCACTATAGTGAAAATTGCTTCAAACTGAATTATAGTTTCCAGATTTTACTTCTGGTAATCATTTAAATAATGGGGGTAAAAATCTACAGATGTTAGATTTTAAATTAAGGCGTTATTTCATTTTCTTGCACACTTGCACACGATATTTATGATTCCCCTAAAACTCAAACAAATATGGTTCTTATAAATCCAGAATCTGATCTAGTCTTCATAGGTAAAATCTTTGAATTTATCTTTGGAAAGTGTACTGGTTGAATTGAACTGCTTGTCATCAAATCCCCCTGAAATTTTCACACGAAACTATAATATTTGATTCATGGCTGTGCGTATTTAAGATTTACTGCTTTATATACTTGTTTTATAAACCAATTTTCAAAGAACGAACATTTTTCTCACTAATATAAAATAACAAATATTTTATATATTTTATTTGTTTTTTATACCCTCCACCATAGGATGGGGGGTATATTAACTTTGTCATTCCGTTTGTAACACATCGAAATATTGCTCTAAGACCCCATAAAGTATATATATTCTGGGTCGTGGTGAAATTCTGAGTCGATCTGAGCATGTCCGTCCGTCCGAACGAAACAAGCTATCGACTTGAAACTTGGCACAAGTAGTTGTTATTGATGTAGGTCGGATGGTATTGCAAATGGGCCATATCGGTCCATTTTTACGTATAGCCCCCATATAAACGGACCCCCAAATTTGGCTTGCGAGGCCTCTAAGAGAAGCAAATTTCATCCGATCCGGCTGAAATTTGGTACATGGTGTTAGTATATGGTCTCTAACAACCATGCAAAAATTGGTTCACATCGGTCCATAACTATATATAGCCCCCATATAAACCGATCCCCCGATTTGGCTTGCGAGGCCTCTAAGAGAAGCAAATTTCATCCGATCCGGCTGAAATTTGGTACATGGTGTTAGTATATGGTCTCTAACAACCACGCAAAAATTGGTTCACATCGGTCCATAATTATATATAGCCCCCATATAAACCGATTTCCAGATTTGACCTCCGGAGCCTCTTGGAAGACCAAAATTAATCTGATTCAGTTGAAATTTTGTACGTGGTGTTAATATATGGCCTCACACTCCCATGCAAAAATTGGTCGAAATCGGTCCATAATTATATATAGCCCCCATAGAAACCGATCCCCAGCTTTGAACTCCGGAGCCCCGTGGAAGAGCAAAATTCATCCGATTCGGTTGAAATTTGGTACGTGATGTTAGTATATGGTATCCAACAACCATGTAGGAATTGGTTCATATCAGTCCATAATTATATATAGGACCCATATAAACCGATCCCCAGACTTGATCTCCGGTGCCTTTTGGAGAAGCAAAATTTATCCGATCTGGTTGAAATTTTGTACGTGGTAGTAGTATATGATATTTAACAACCATGCCAAAAGTGGTCCATATCAGTCCATAATCACATATAGCCCCCATATAAATCGATCCCGAGATTTGGTTTTTGAGCCTCTTGGAGGAGCAAATTTCATCCGAGTCAGTTGAAATTTGGTACATTGTGCTAGTATATAGCCGTTAACAACCATGCCTAACTAGGTCCATATCGGTCTATAGTTATATATAGCCCTCAGATCCATATCAATAATTGTATATAGCCCCCATATAAGCGATCCCCATATTTCAATTCTGGCTCCCTACGTACCGTGCAAAAGTCCATATCGATTCGTAATTATTTGTAGACTTACCTACACATACTTTTTTGTCTAATGTATACCACGTATGGACTAACTCACAATTTTGGAAACGATTGAAGATACCACAACCCAAGTAATTCGATTGTGGATGACAGTCTTTCGTAGAAGTTTGTACGCAATCCATGGTGGAGGGTACATAAGATTCGGCCTGGCCGAACTTACATCCGTTTATACTTGTTTAGTTTAATATATACCACGTATGGACTATGAGGTATATATTACGGTGTTAGGAAGTTTTAAGATACCTTGCCATCGGCAAGTGTTACCAAGTAATTCGATTGTTGATGACAGTCTTCAGTAGAAGTTTCTACGCAATCCGTGGTGGAGGGTACATAAGCTTCGGCCTGGCCGAACTTACGGCCGTATATACTTGTTATTATATTATTTTACTATATTATTTTTCACAATCTCTCCGTATACCATAACAACGCGATTTCAACTAAAAAACAACCCAGCCCAAACATATCGATTACATCGATGACAGGTATCGATTACAGGTAGATAAAAGAAATGTAGGAAATTTTCCTATATTCTAACAAGTGTGTTTCCTTAAGTTTTGAAAGTACGAATGAACTAAAATATTTTTCTATGTCACGTGTTATTCGTATGTATGATAAGCTTTCTATAATAAAGGACGTTAGAATTATCATTTTATAAGAAATTTTACTAAATTTGAGGAAACTTGGTTTTAGTTCGGTTTTTGTTTATTTTTACGAATGCTATGTTATCAGTGAATACAATTTTTGTGTTCAGTACAAAATACTTATAACCAGCGAAGAAAACAGTATTAGTAAAATTCCATGCCTTATTCGAGTTAATGAACTATTCCTAACTGCTTTCAGTTTAGGATTTTTTTTACAGAAACAAGAAAATTTTATTATTTCACACAAAAATTGAACTGAATGGAAATAAAATGGCTAAACTAAATTGATGAACATTTTTTTCCTTTAGTTTCGAAGACACTTTTTTCTGGTGTAGTCACAAAATCTAATGATTGTTAAAAACCCCACCAAAACAAAAACGTCGCCAAAAAAGTAGTGAAAATTTTCCTTTTTGCCATATCTTTGGCCAAAATCCTTAAGGGACTGACAAAATATTTAGCTACACCTAAACTTTTTTGAGTGTATGTAGCCACAAATGCTCGCCTCTGTATGGTCCGTTTTGCACAACTATTCAAATTTGAAAAAAAAAACTTTAGTATAAACTTATCATATCTCTCTCACTGTGACCAATTTGTAGCATAACATAAAACAATGTTCGTTCGCTCTCCCTGTTTTATGCTTCATTTTTAATCAGATTGAATTACGGCTGTATTCTGGTTACGCGCGTTTGATCAAAATTTAATTAAGCGTTTCAATGCCAACAGGCTTTGTGTGAGTGTGTTAAAGCGTAAATTTCATTGTCACATTTGTTTCTCATGCTCCAGCAGCTGAAGCTGCCATCCTAGTCTCACAAAGGGAATGGACCACAAAAATTGTGTTAAATTCTCATAAATCTATTCACCGGCATATACACACACACACACGCACACTCACACAGTGGCGAGCAATTTGGGAACATGGAGAGACCAGCATCAACATCACGAAACAACTTAACAATTAATCGAAAACGAATGTCATTTAATTCAATTGTCAATTAGTAAAAGCTTACATTGACATAAAACATGGAAATAATGTTTGTTCCCAAGTCAACCAACCAACCAACCAGTCAGTCACTGAGCTAACCATCCAGTCAGCTTGGATTGGCTTGTCTGTATTCAAGGAATGCTGATGATGTTGCCGCCATTGTTTTTATTCCCTTGGGTTTCCTGTTTCGGAAACGGATGCGGATGTTGGTGCTGATATTGATAATGACAACAACTGAACAATTGTTGGCAGCGAAGGTGGCGGTGGTGGTAGTGATGGTGGTGATGTTGTATTTGGCCATCATCACTACACCGCATTCTGGTATTCATGCTCAGCAGCTAACAGATGAGACATTGACGAGAAATCCCATTAATTAAAACAATTGTTGGCCAATGAAGCCAGTGATACGTGGTCGTATCTCCGAAAAATTCATTCTTAATGAGATGAAAGAAAAACAACAACCACAACACAATAAACCAACAAATTTGGGCCAACAGCATCTACCTATCCACTGGCCATCCCCCCACTTGTAAACAAAAGCAAACTTAACAAAAAACGAAAACCCAAACGACGAACCCAACCGACTATAATAACAATAATATTGTTGTAATAAAAACTTTTTTATTTGGGGCCGGTAAATTATTGCTAAGTTCGTTTGCGTCCTCTTCAATGCTGTGAATGTGAATGTCAACACATCTTTAAGGATATAATTGAAAACCTGACAGTGAATGATGATGACGCTGGCGATGGCGGGAGCACGACAATGAGATAATATGCTGGCTTCACAATTCCATTAATTGGAAATTGTAATGGCGTTACCACTTCCGTTCCGGGAAATTAATTGTTCCTGAGTGGTTTTTTAATGACAACCATGACCTAAGGCCATTGTAAGGAATTGAAATGAAGTTCATGTTGTCAACTCTCTTTGAGAGTTTTACAATCGGTTTGATACGTTTATAACAATTAAATGTGCCATAATCCCTGGCTCATTTCTATTATATCTGTACTTGTGTCAAATATTATTTATTTTAAATATCGTATAGTTAGCACAAATTTGAATCAACATTGTTAGAAGCTACAGAGAAAAGCACGTATATATGGCAATAATTTCGGCCGGGCCTAATCTTAAATACCCACTGCCATGAATTGAGTAGAAAATTCTACTAATGACTGTCATCCACAATCGAATCACTTGGGTTGTGATAGCAGATGCCAAAAACTAGCGTAACCCGGCCCGCTTCGCTGCGCCTTCCGAAGCGTATTTGTAGGAACATTTTGCGTTTACTTAGTCAACCATATTCTTCGTCCTGAAAACAAATTCGAAAAGATTTCAAACAAATCGGACTACTTGCTTTTTCGTTTCTAGGTACAAATGCGGCGGATATGCATATGTAAAACGGTTCGTCTTAAAAAATGTCGGCGAGAGGTTGTAACCTTTCCACCAAATTTTCTAAATAATGTTCTGTATTCAAGTAACAGGTTGGCTGAGAAGTCCCCGGTCTAACAAAGAAAAACACATTTTTTGTCAAAATTCGTTTTTATTATTCAGCATAGTTCCCTGCAAGGGCGATACATCGATTGTAACGATCTTCCAATTTTTTGATACCATTTTGGTAGTACTCCTTCGGTTTTGCCTCAAAATAGGCCATATCGGTCTTCTTTTACGTATAGCCCATATAAACGGACCACCAAATTTGGCTTGCTAATCCTCTAAGAGAAGCAAATTTCATCCAATCCGGCTGAAATTTGGTACATGGTGTTAGTATATGGTCTCTAACAACCATGCCAAAATTGGTTCACATCGGTCCATAATTATATATAGCCTCCATATAAACCGATCCCCCGATTTGGCTTGCAGAGCCTCTAAGAGAAACAAATTTCATCCGATCCGGCGGAAATTTGGTGCATGGTGTTAGTATATGGTCTCTAATGACCATGTAAAAATTGGTCCACATCGGTCCATAATTACATATAGCACCCATATAAACCGATCCCCCGATTTGGCTTGCGGAGCCTCTAAGTGAAGCAAATTTCATCCGATCCGGCTGAAATTGGGTACATGGTGTAAGTATATGGTCTCTAATGACCATCCAAAAATTGGTCAACATCGGTCCATAATTATATAAAGCCGCTATATAAACCGATCACCAGATTTGACCTCCGGAGCCTCTTGGAAGACCAAAATTCATCTGATTCAGTTAAAATTTGGTACGTGATGTTAGTATATTGTATCCAACAACCATGCAGGAATTGGTTCATATCAGTCCATAATTATATATAGCTGCCATATACAACGATCCCCAGATTTGACCTCCGGTGCCTTATAGAGAAGCAAAATTCATCCGATTCGGTTGAAATTTGGTACCTGGTGGTAGTATATGATATTTAACAACCACGCCAAAAGTGGTCCATATCAGTCCATAATCATGTATAGCCCCCATATAAACCGATCCCGAGATTTGGTTTTGGAGCCTCTTGGAGGAGAAAATTTCATCCGAGTCAGTTGAAATTTGGTACATTGTGCTAGTATATGGCCGTTAACAACCATGCATAACTAGGTCCATATCGGTCTATAGTTATATATAGCCCTCAGATAAATCACACAAAAATTGGTCCATATCAATTCATAATTGTATATAGCCCCCATATAGGCGACCCCCATATTTTAATTCTGGCTCTCTACGTATCGTGCAGAAAGTCCATATCGATTCGTAATTATTTGTAGACTTGCCTATACATAACTTTTTTGTCTAATATATGCCACGTATGGACTAACTCACAATTTAGAAAACGATAGCATTTTTTATATAAAAACCAAATTAAAAATATCAGTTAGATAATTTTTTTTAATAAAAAATTAAATTTCAACAAAATTTTCTATTAAAATAATATTTAGACAAAATTTTCTATAAAATAAAATTCCGATGGAATTTTCTTTACAATAAGTTTTTTTGAACAATTTTGTTTTGTGCAATTTCGACAAAAAATTTTTATAAAAATAAAATTTTGACGAATTTCAAATAAACAGTACAATATTTTTCTGAAACTTTCTATAAAAAAATTTTAAAATTTTCTATGGTAATAAAATACAAAATATCAATTAGATAAATTTTTTTATAAAAAAAAATAAATTTCCCCAAACTTATCTATAAAAGTAAGATTTAGGCAAAATTTTTTATAAAAGTAAAATTTCGATCAAATATATATAGCAAAATGCAAATTTCTATATAAAACAAAAAATAAAAATATCAATTAGATAAAATATTTTTTTATAACAAATTAAATTTCAACAAAAATTTCTATTAAAATAAGATTTAAACAAAATTTTCTATAAAATAAAATTTCGATAATATTTTCTTTACAATAAAATTTGTTGAAAAATTTTGTATTGTGCAATTTTCGACAAAAAATTTTTATAAAAATAAAATTTTGACGAATTTTTGTATACAAATTACTGCTATGCGTTGCAAAACAAAAAAGTGGCATTTTTATATTAAACCAATACTAAAAAGATATCAATTAGATAAAAGTGTTTGTAAAGAAGTTTTTTTTATAAAAAAATAATTTTTTTATAAAAATTAGTACAACGCGTTGTAAAAAAATGTGGCATTTTTGATATATAGAACCAAAATTTAAAATATATCAATTAGATAAAACTTTTTATAAAAAAGAATTCTTCTTATAAAAAAATTAAATTTCCACAAAAGTTTCTATAAAAAGATTTAGATTTAGACAAAATTTCCTATAAAAGTAAAATTTCGATGAAATTTTCTTTACAATAAAATTGTTGGCAAAATTCTTATGTATAGCAAAATACAAGTTTCGACGAAATTTTTTCATAAAAATAAAATTTCGACGAAATTTTTTCATAAAAATAAAATTTTGGCGAAACTTTACATAAAAACAAGTATATAAAGCAGTAAATTCGGCCGGGCCGAATCTTAAATACCCACCACCATGAATCAAATATAATAGTTTACTTTGAAAACTCTTTGCCGTAGTGGGTTACTTGATAATATATAGAATTGTAGGGGGTTTGATGACAAATCTTCTCCCAAGCAAGTCAGTTCCCGAAGACAAACTTTAAAGATTTTACCTATGAAGACCAGATCAGATTCTGGATTTATGAGAACCAATTTTGTTTGAGTTTTAGAGTATTATAAACATATCGTGTATATGATGAAATTACGTCTTGATTTGAAATCTTAAATATGTAGATTTTTTCCGCCATTATTTAAACAAATACGATGAATTAAATCTGGAAATTCTACTTTCAGTTTCAAGCAATTTTCTTTTTTGAGAAACGTAATTTTAGACAAGCAAAGTTTTTTTTGACACAAATTTTAGAGACAATCGTGTAATAAACGAAAATACCTTATAAGAAAAGGAAATTTCGTTTGTCTAAAATTTCATTATAGATTACTAATTTTCAGCAAATCGTATAAAAACTACGGATTCCAGAAGCCCAAGAAATAAAGTCGGGAGATCGCTCTATATTGGGGCTATATCAAAACATGGACCGATAGGTATCATTTGCTACTCACATATTTGTGATCTTAAAATACCTCCAGATTTTCAATTTCAAACAAATCGGCTAAAAAATATAGTCTCTAGACGCCCAAGAAGTAAAAATCGAGAGATCCGTCTATATACAAAAAAATGGACCTCGATATACCTCAATTTCGGCACACTTATTAGGGGTCTAAAAATACATCTCGATTTCGAATTTCAGGCAAATCGGGTAATAAATAAAGTTTACAGAAGCTCAAGAATTTCAGGCAAATCGGATGGTAAATATAGTTTCTAGAAGCCCAAGAAGCAAAATCGGGAGATCGGTCTATATGGGGGCTATAACAAAACATGGACCGATGGGCACCATTTTCGACACACCTTTTTATGGTCCCAAAAGAACTCTAGATTTTCAATTTCAGGAAAATCGGATAGAAAATATAGTTTCTAGAAGCCCAAGAAACAAAATCGGGAGATCAGTCTATATGGGGCTATACCAAAAAATGGACCGATGAGCATCATTTTCGGCACACCTTTTTATGGTCCTCAAATACCTCTAGATTTCCAATTTAAAGCAAATCGGATGGTAAATATAGTTTCTAGAAGACCTAGAAGCAAATTCGGGAGATCGGTCTATATGGGGCTATACCAAAACATGAACCGATGGGCACCATTTTCGGCATACCTTTTTATGGTCCTCAAATACTTCTATATTTTCCATTTCAGGCAAATTGGATAAAAACTACGGTTTTTATAGGCCCAAGACTCCAAATGGGGAGGTTGGCTTATATGGGGGCTATATCAAAACACGGACTGATACGGACCATTTTCGACACACTTCTTTATGGTCCCAAAATACCTGTAGATTTTCAATTTCATACAAATCGGATAGAAAATACTGTTTCTAGACGCGTAAGAAGAAAAATCGGGAGATCGGTCTATATGGGGGCTATACCAAAACATGGACCGATACGGACCATTTTCGACACACCTCTTTATGGTTCCAAAATACCTCTAGATTTCCAATTTCAGGCAAATCGGATGGAAAATATAGTTTCTAGAAGCCCAAGAAGCAAAATCGGGAGATCGGTCTATATGGGGGCTATATCAAAACATGGACCGATACGGACCAGTTTCGACACACCTTTTTATGGTTCCATAATACCTCTAGATTTCCAATTTCTGGCAAATCGGATGGTAAATATACTTTCTAGACGCCCAAGAAGCAAAATCAGGAGATCGGTCTATATGGGGGCTATACCAAAACATGGGCCGATACGGACCATTTTCGACACACCTCTTTATGGTTCCAAAATACCTCTAGATTTCCAATTTCAGGCAAATCTGATAAAAACTACGGTTTTTGTAGGCCCAAGACTCCAAATAGGGAGGTCGGTTTATATGGGGACTATATCAAAACTTGGACCGATATAGCCCATCTTCGAACTTGACCTGCCTGCAAACAAAAAACGAATCTGTGCCAAATTTCGGAACGATAGCGCCATTATTGAAGGCTGTAGCGTGATTACAACAGACAGACAGACAGACAGACAGACAGACGGACAGACGGACATGCTTATATCGTCTTAGAATTTCTCCCTGATCAAGAATATATATACTTTATATAGTCGGAAATCGATATTTCGATGTGTTACAAACGGAATGACAAACTTATTATACCCCCGTCACCATTTTATGGTGGTGGGTATAACTACTGCCATGCGTTAAAAAAAAATGTTGTTTTGTTATATAAAACCAAATATAAAAAAATTTCAATATCAAAATAAACAAAATTTTCTAAAAAATAAGATTTATACAAAAATGTCTATAAAAGTAAAATTTCGTTGAAATTTTCTTTACAATAAAATTTTTTTGAAAAATTTTGTATTTATTGCAAACCGCAATTTTCGACAAAAATTTTTTTTATAAATATAAAATTTTGACGAATTTGTATATAAAAATTACTACCATGCGTTGCAGCCCAAAAATGTGACATTTTTTTATATAAAACCAATATTTAAAAATATCAATTAAATAAAATTTTTGTTAAACAATTTTTTTTTATAAAAATTAAATTTTATATAAAAATTAGTACCATGCGTTGCAAAACCATATGGCTTTTTGTTATATAACCAAAATTAAAAATAATCAATTAGATAAAAAGATTTAGACAAATTTTCCTATAAAAGTAAAATTTCGATGAAAGTTTCTTTACAATAATATTTTTTTGCAAAATTTTATATTTATAGCAAAATTGAAGTTTCGACAATTTTTTTTAATAAAACTAAACTTTTGACGAAATTTTGTATAACAATTACTGTCATGCGTTAAAAAATTTTTTTTTGTTATATAAAATCAAATTTAAAAAAAATATGAATATCAAAATTTTTTTCATAAAAAATAAGTTTCTACAAATTTTCTATACCGAAAAGATTTATAAAAAATTTTCTATAAAAGTTATATTTCGATGAAATTTTCTTTACAATCAAATTATTGTCAAAATTTTATATGTATATATAGCAAAATGCAATTTTCGACGATTTTTGTTTGTTTAATAAAATGTTGTCGAAATGTTATATAAAAATTATAACCGTGCGCTGCAAAATAAGGAAAAATATGCCATTTTTATATGTATTCCGCCTAGTTATGATTATACTGAAAATAAAAGGCCACTTTTCCAAAAATCCATTATGAGATACTGCCACCACTACCTTCCCACTCTCTGGAAATTTCATGCAAGCCATAGAAATTAATTTGGCCTTGTCATAAAATCGGAAAAGGTAAGATCCCATTTAAAAAATATATTGGCGCTAATTTACTTACACCAAATAATCCTGGCTTTTGTGAATTTTGGAGATCTCTTCCAAATGATTACAAACACCTTAGCTCTAATAAGAATTTGTAAGAGAAAAGGCCACCAAATTGACCTAATTGATATTTGATGGCTATACCTCAATATATATCACAAATACTTAACTGCTGTTCACACGTGTTGGATAATTTGCCACTATAGATGAAAAGTGCTTGGACCTATTCTTCTAATATGGTATACGCAAAGAAGTACAAAAAACCTTGAAGTATTTCCTTTAGAAAATACCTACCTGCCTCTATTTAATGTATGAACTTTTCTTTTGTCGTCCTCTAGGGAATAATTAAGTTCCTTGAATGTTTCTCTCATTGCTATGCTCTTTTAAGTGTTCATACTTCATGGCAAGAATGTGTAAAGGTTAACACGTAAATACAATACCAGACTGTCAAGTCGTCACCGTAGCTGCTAGCCGTTATAGGAATTTAAGTATGATTTATATTCTCCCTCTCAAAAAAAAAAAATGAAAACAACAAGTGAACAAAAAGAAATTGTCAACGAGGCATCTCGTTCTTATTTTCAGGGTATTTAATTCCTTTTCACTTAAACTCATTCTCTATTGCTAGATCGTGTTAATGACGACATTGGTAAAAAAAGGAACAATGGTCGTTAAAGAGAGATCCATTTATAAAATATGCATTTAATTAACATTAATTGCCAACGAAAAGTTTCTCCAGCACCTGAGGCCATTAAACATCCCACAAAAGTGCCCATTTAATTGCCTGCAATTTGTTTTGAGTGTAGGTGTTTTTGCATGTGTGTATGAGTGTGATTTTCTTTTTTTGTCTCACATTCAACTACGAAATACAAATAAAAAAGCAACACATTTACGTCGGGAAGCCAAATTTGCCATAGGGGAAAATACATTAATTAAAATGTTTACCCGTACAAAACTTTTAAATTGTAAGTTGGCCAATAAAACAACAAGGATTCATATGAGAGAAAAAATTGAAATCACAATGGGGATTTCTTATTTCAAGGAATTTTCAAGTAGTGCGGAAATGGTGTTAAAAATATTAAATTATATGATTTATGATAGATTCATATGAACAAATACAGTGCAATCAATTTATGGTCATTATCAGTATTTAAGTTAGAAGAGGTTCATTTGAAGTTCTCTTTACAATTTTCTTTAAAGCTGGTTCGCATAGCTGGCCAAGCTAGCTAAGAAAGAGTCCCAGGTGCTTTAGGGGGGTTTGCTATCATCTGCTTTAGAGCTTGTTCACTTAATTCAGACCGTAGGACGATCATGCCAATTTCTGGGGATTTTCAAACAATCTCCTTGCTCTTAGTAGCCTAGTTCCACTACCCCTAACAGTATTTCACTCTACAACCGCCCGAGTTCTATTTGCTACTTGTAGTTCGAACGCTTCTACATCGCCATGCTTTCGATATAAAGATGCTGGAAACACTGTTTGGAATATTGATCCCGACACTTCATGGCTTTAATGCCAAATTTAAAGTAATACCAACACTTCAATGCATCATTTGCTTCACCATGTGACCGAATCTTACTTTCTCTACGTTTTCTGGATGTACGTTGTGTTGGTCGCAGCTTTTCAACTTTTCGTATTATGTCATTAATTTGCTCTTCACGATTATCTAATATTGATACTCGGTCAGATTTACTTACTTGATTTATTGATGCGCTTCCGACACGGTCCAACCGTTGCTGGCAACCGTTGGAACCATACACTGAAAAAAATATTTTCATGATATTAAAGATTACGCAACCTAACTTTTAGGATGCGAAATTTACAAAATATTAAGGACAAATTTCTTAAAAATAATGAAATTTTAATTAAAATAATGTTTATAATCTTTGCTTCAATTTTTTTTTTCATTAAATTTAGGACACAAATCATGTCAATTTGCATCCCTCCGTTAAAGTCGCATGTCTTTGAACGAAGGCTAATTTTCCTTAAAGTAAAGAAACACATTTTTGATTTGAAGAAATTGTCCTTAAATTAACTGAAGTCTTGAATTTTTAGATTTAAGATAAAAACGCTTCAAATATAGGCTAAGACTTATTTTGAGGATTTAGCGTCTTTGGTTTATAGTTTTTTTTTTGGAATTTTTTTTTTGGAATTTGGAATTTTTGGTATCCGTTATAATGTGCATTTTTAGATTGGCATTCACGTACAAACAAATGCCGCGAAAAGAGAATGGAAATTTGATAAATGAGATTTGTATGTTATTCTAATTTTAATTTTATTGGTCCTAGATTTAAAGCCAGAAAGGTCGCTAAAAAATTTCTTTATATTAAAGAAGCCGCATCTTTGGCTTCGAATCAATACCAAAATCTTTAAGGGAAGGCCAAAATCTTTGGATCCAAGTAAACTTTTTTTTTTGAGTGTAGGGATCGTAGAATTTCTTCAGATTCTTTTCCAGATAGTAGTTGGAGCATGTCGCACAGCATCGCCGAATGGTTTCTATCGCTCAAACCCCTATATTTCATAAGCTTCTGCAGACGTTTTTCTTCTGAATCGTGAAACTCAGCAAGCTGGGCGTTTTACAGGGAATTGAACAAAACTCTTTCCGAAGGATTTTCGATTATGTGGCCAACGTCATTTAGGATGTTGCTTTCTATCGGTCCAACAGGCGCAAGGTATTTCTTGGAATCTTGAGAAATACCAGCATTAATAAATTGATTCTCCATCTGGCTAAATCATAATGTTGGGTTCGCCTTCCAAAACGGCGGCACTTTACAGCAACACGTGAAATTGTTGAATTTTCGTCCATATTATCAGGTATTGTTTTCAAATACTCGCGGGTCACCAATAAAGGAAACAAATTTAGCTTTTCCTTTTTATACCCTCCGCAATAGGATGGGGGTATATTAACTTTGTCATTCCGTTTGTAACACATCGAAATATTGCTCTAAGACCCCATAAAGTATATATATTCTGGGTCGTGGTGAGATTCTGGGTCGATCTAAGCATGTCCGTCCGTTCGTCCGTCTGTTCAAATCCGAAGGAAACAAGCTATCGACTTGTCACTTGGCACAAGTAGTTGTTATTGATGTAGGTCGGATGGCATTGCAAATGGGCCATATCGGACAACTTTTACGTATAGCCCCCATATAAACCGACGCTCAGATTAAGTTTGCGGAGCGTCTTTTGGAGGAGCAAAATTCATCCGATCCGGTTGAAATTTGGTTCATGGTGTAAATATATGGTTTCTCACAACCATGCAAAAATTGGTCCACATCGGTCCATAATTATATATAACTCCCATATATACGGATCCCCAGATTTGGCTTGCGGAGCCTCTAAGGGAAACAAATTTCATCCGATTCGGCTGAAATTTTGTAGGTAGTGTTAGTATGTGGTCTCTAATAACCATGCAAAAATTGCTCCATATCGGTCCATAATTATATATAGCCCCCATATAAATCGATCCCCAGATATGACCTCCGGAGCCTCGTGGAAGAGCAAAATTCGTCCGATTCAGTTGAAATTTGGTACGTGGTGTTGGTATAATGTCTCTAACTACCATGCAGGCATTGGTCCATATCGGTCCATAATTATGTGTAGCCCCCATATAAACTAGAGGTGTGCACGTGACACGAAATTGTCGTGACTCACGAACATTTTCGAGATTCGTGCGTGAGTCGTGAGTCACGCTCATGAAAACAGCGTGAGTGTGCGTGAGCGTGATTAACAAACCAAAATGTCGTGCGTGAGCGTGAGTCACGAAAATAATATCTTCGTGAGTGTGCGTGAGTAAAGAATTACACTCACGAAAATATTCCTGCTCTCCAACATAAAACGCTTAAGAGTTAAATTCAATTACAATTTTAGTGACACCTGGGATGTTAAGAGTTAAATAACACTCTCGATTTTAATAATGCTCATGTTTTCAGACACTTCGGTAAGGTAAATTAATCATAAAATTATTCGTGAGTCACGATATATTTCGTGAGTCACGATATTTTTCGTGAGTCACGGTATTTTTCGTGAGTCACGACGTTTTCGTGCGTGAGTGTGCGTGAGTACAAATTTTCTTTTCGTGAGTGTGCGTGAGCGTGAGTCCTACCAAAAAATATCGTGCGTGAGTGTGCGTGAGTATGATTTTTCAGTCGTGAGTGTGCGTGAGCGTGAGTAAACTATTACTCACGTGCACACCTCTAATATAAACCGACCCCCACCAAAAAACAACAAATCTGAATCAATCACGAAATTAATTGATCCAATTAATTTTTTAATTGAAATGTCTTCAATCACAGAAATGATAGTATCAATTAAAAAATTAATTGATACTTTTAATTTGAGTGATTGATTTTTATTTAAATTATATATTTAATTGAATATTTTTTAAAACTCAATTAAGATTTTAATTGGAAAAATTTTCGTGAAATTTTTTTCTGTGCAGATTTGATATTCAGAGCCTCTTGGAGGAGCAAAATTCATACGATCAGGTTTAAATTTGGTACGAGGTGTACATATATCGTATCTTACAACTATGCAAAAATTGATCGATATCGGTCCATAATTATATATAGCCCCCATATAAATCGATCCCCAGATTTGACATCCGGAACCCCTTGGCAGAGCAAAATTCATCCGATTCGGTTGAAATTTGATACGTGGTATAAGTATATGGCCGTTAACACCTATGCCAAAATTGGTCCATAACGGTCTATAGTTATATATAGCCGATCCACAATCACACAAAAATTGGTCCATATCGATTCATAATCATGGTTGCCACTACAGCCAAAAATAATCTACCAAAATTTGATTACTATAGAAAATTTTGTCAAAATTTTATTTCTATAGAAAATTTTGTCAAAATTTTGTGTCTATAGAAATTTTTTTCAAAATTTTATTTCTATAGAAAGTGTTGTGAAAATTGTAATTCTATAGAAATTTTTGTCAAAATTTTATTTCTATGAAAAATATTGTCAAAATTTTTTTCTATAGAAAATTTTGTCAAAATTTTATTTCTATAAAAAATATTGTTAAACTTTTTTTCTATAGAAAATTCTGTCAAAATTGTATTTCTATAGAAAATTTTGTTAAAATTTTATTTCTATAGAAAATTTTGTCAAACTGAATTATATACGTATTTTTTTGGGAGCCACCGTGGTGCAATGGTTAGCATGCCCGCCTTGCATACACAACGTCGTGGGTTCGATTCCTGCTTCGACCGAAGACCAAAAAATTTTTCAGCGGTGGATTATCCCACCTCAGTAAGGCTGGCGACATTTTTGAGGGTTTCAAAGCTTCTCTAAGTGGTTTCACTGCAATGTGGAACGCCGTTCGGACTCGGCTATAAAAAGGAGGTCCCTTGTCATTGAGCTTAACATGGAATCAGGCAGCAATTAGTGATAAGAGAGAAGATCACCAATGTGGTATCACAATGGACTGAATAGTCTAAGTGAGCCTGATATATCGGGCAACCACCTAACCTAACCTAACCTAACATATACGTATTTTTATACCCACCACCATAGAATGGTGACGGGGGTATAATAAGTTTGTCATTCAGTTTGTAACACATCGAAATATCGATTTCCGACTATATAAAGTATATATATTCTTGATCAGGGAGAAATTCTAAGACGATATAACGATGTCCGTCTGTCCGTCTGTCTGTTGTAATCACGCTACAATCTTCAATAATGAAGTAATCGTGCTGAAATTTTACACAAACTCGTCTTTTGTCTGCAGACAGGTCAAGTTCGACGATGGGCTATATCGGTCCAGGTTTTGATATAGTCCCCATATAAACCGACCTCCCGATTTGGGGTCTTGGGCTTATAGAAATCGTAGTTTTTATCCAATTTGCCTGAAATTTGAAATCTAGAGATATTTTATGACCATAAAGAGGTGTGCCAAAAATGGTGAGTATCGGTCCATATTTTGGTATAGCCCCCATATAGACCGATCTCCCGATTTTACTTCTTGGGCTTATAGAAACCGTAGTTTTTATTCAATTTACCTGAAATTGGAAATCTAGAGGTATTGTAGGACCACAAATACGTGTGCCACAAAATTGTGAGTATCGGTCCATGTTTTGGTATGGTCCCCATATAAAACGACCTCCCGATTTGGGGTCTTGGGCTTATAGAAACCGTAGTTTTTATCCAATTTGTCTGAAATTGGAAATCTAGAGATATTTTAGGACCATAAAGAGGTGTGCCGAAAATGGTGAGTACCGGTACATATTTTGGTGTAGCCCCCATATAGACCGATTTCCTGATTTTACTTCTTGGGCATCTAGAATCCGAAGTTTTTATCCTATTTGCCTGAAATTGGAAATCTAGAGGAATTTTCGGGTCATAAAGAGGTGTGCCGAAAACGGTGAGTATGGGTCCATATTTTAGTATAGCCCCCATAAGAACGATCTCCCGATTTAACTCCTTGGGTTTCTAGAAACCGTAGTTTTTATCTGATTTGCCTGAAATTGTAAATATTCTGGTATTTTAGGCTCACAAAAACTTGTATCGGATTAAGTTTTTATCGGTCCATTTGGTAATGCCTCCATATAGACCGACTTCACTTCTTGAGGGTGTAGAAGGCGCACTGGTCATGAAAATTGCTTGAAACTCTATGTAAAATCTACTTCTACAGATTTAAGATTTCATATCAAGACGTTATTTTATAATTTTCATGCACACTTACAAGAGATGTTAATGATTCCTCTAAAACTCAAACATAAAATGGTTCTTATAAATCCAGAATCTGATAAAGGGTGATACGGTCAAAATTTGGTCAATATAAACTTGACGTATTTCTTTCAATTTTGCATTTAAAAAACCTGAACACCCCTCATTTTGAAGGTGTGTGTGTGTAGAATGTTGCTCCTATTTTGATTTTGGAATTCATTCTTCAGTTGTCAAAATGCCGTCCAAGCAAGAAGAGCAGCGTATCAAAATTTTGCTCGCGCATCGCGAAAATCCGAGCTACTCGCACGCAAAGCTGGCAAAATCGCTAAAAGTTGCCAAATCAACCGTTACAAATGAAATTAAAGTGTTTGGGGAACGTTTGTCGACAGCCAGGAAGTCTGGATCGGGGGGAAATCGAAAACCGGAAGCCGCTGAGACGACAAAGAGAGTTGCCGGTAGTTTCAAGCGAAACCCTAACCTCTCTCTCCGAGATGCCGCAAATAAGCTGAGTGTATCGTCTACAACCGTGCATCGAGCCAAAAAAAGAGCCGGACTATCGACTTACAAGAAGGTAGTGACTCCAAATCGCGATGATAAACAAAATACGACGGCCAAAGCGCGATCCCGGAGGCTGTACACGACGATGCTGACGAAGTTTGACTGCGTGGTAATGGACGACGAAACCTACGTCAAAGCCGACTACAAGCAGCTTTCGGGACATGAGTTTTATACGGCAAAAGGAAGGGGAAAGGCAGCAGATATTTTCAAGCACATAAAACTGTCAAAGTTCGCAAAGAAATATCTGGTTTGGCAAGCCATCCGTACCTGTGGCTTGAAAAGCAGCATTTTCATAGCTTCCGGGACTTTCAACCACGAAATTTACGTGAAAGAGTGTTTGAATAAACGTCTGCTGCCTTTCCTGAAGAAACACGGTTGTTCCGTACCTTTTTGGCCGGATTTTTGCATCTTGCCATTACGGTAAAAAGGCCATGGAGTGGTACGCCGCCAACAACGTGCAGGTGGTTGCCAAGGACAAGAACCCTCCCAACACGCCAGAGCTCCGCCCAATTGAGAAATACTGGGCTATTGTCAAGCGGAACCTAAAGAAGACCAAAAAAACTGCTAAGGACGAGCAGCAGTTCAAGGCAAACTGGCTTTCTGCGGCGAAGAAGGTGGACAAGGTGGTTGTACAAAATCTGATGGCAGGTGTCAAGCGTGAGGTCTGGCAATTCGGATTTGGAAAAGCGAAAGCCTAACTGAATATTTTTCCTGAATTTTATACTAATTGAACTTGAAAAAGAAATTTAATTTGATTTTTTAAATAAATGATTTCACCGATTTACACGCGTTTTCCCTTGACCAAATTTTGACCGTATCACCCTTTATAGTCCTCATAGGTGAAATCTTTAAATTTATCTTCGGGAAGTGTCCTCAAGTCCTCAAGCCCTCCTGAAATTTCAAAGCAAACCCTAAGATTTGGTTCATGGTGGTGGGTATTTAAAATTCGGCCCGGTCGAACCTAGTGCTGTATATACTTGTTTTAGGATAATATACACCACGTATGGACTAACTTACAATTTAGAAGACGATGTTAAGATGTGTTAAGATACCTTGCCATCGGCAAGTGTTATCGATTGTGGATGACAGTCTTTAGTAGAAGTTTCTACGCAATCTATGGTGGAGGATACATAAGCTTCGGCCTGGCCGAACTTACGGCCGTATATACTTGTTTTCACTTTGCGTTGTTAGATTTTCGAAGTTGCGTTGTTATCTGTCTCCAATCTTTGCATGGTTTGCCATAGAAACTCATAATTCACTTTGCGTCGTTTCAGTTTGCGTCGTGGTTTTTTTGGAACGTATCTGCGACGCAAGGCGAGGTTTAGGTGTATTTAAATAGGGTTTTAACTACACTCTAATTAATATAAGATGGAAGACTAATTCATTTTGCAAAATTCATTTTAAAACCTTATTTAATTTATATGCATTTAACCAGGAATTTTAAAAAAAAAAACAAAGTTTTTTGGCCAATGGCAATGTTACTACCTCGTCTCTAATTTATTTTTTTATTTTTTATTGAAAAGCAACTGTTGACATGCATATATAATAAGAATTTTCTGAAATAGAAAACAAACTTTATCCATTTTACCTCTAATGAAACAAAAGTTATCCTTTTGTATTAAATCCAATGGATTTATATATAAAATAAAGTTGCAATAATTGATACAATATGTTTCAGCTTAAGAAGAAGAAATGAACATAAAAAAACAACAAGTCCAAGAATAAAGCGATAGAAATAAAATGGCTGCTGGACATGAAAACATTTCACAAGTACGTGACTCATTCAGGGTGACCCTTTCGCATATGGTCATATATGGTCTCGCACAATGAATTTTAGATCCCTTGCCATGCATGTAGCAATTTCAAAATTTCCCCACACCTCAAAAAAAACTTCTGCCACGTTTCATGCCTAGAATGAAGTGGCCATTTTTGAGAAAATCTTAATTCACTAAACCATGTTCATTTTAGGGTCAATATTTTCCGTCTCCATTAAAAAAGAAACCCAAACAGGTATTTTAGATAACAAAATTTGTCGTTTTTATTGTTGTGTGACTAATCTTTTGACAAAGCTTTGAAAAAAAAAAAAGAAAAACAACTTGCTTGCAATTTCGTCCATAGACATGAAGCATTTGAATATCAAAACCAATTTTGATATTCAAATATAAGATTGCTTTTTTTTCAATCGAGTCCTTTTTTCTGAGAAAAATCCTTTACTTGTTTTTAGGTATGAAAGACATAATAAAACCTTTGTTGTCTTAAGCTTATCCCAGAACTGTATAAATTAAATGCTTTTGTTCATGCCTATCACATTCCATTTGGACGTCTCAAGTAAAAGACAAGTTTCCATGAAGTTTTTTGTTGGGGGCAATAAATCTTACCATAAACATGAGTAATCATCCACTCACGAACAAATGCCAGAAAAAAAATAGGAAAATGTCTTTAATGTCAAACCTTTGACGTTAAAGCGGATTCGAATTACGAGGCATAGAGTGACAATTTTACTTCATATTTTAAACACCCATTTTGTTTGTGGTTGTAAAGAAAATTGAACAAATTGAACAATTGGTCTGAAACATCCCAGCAAAAAAAAACTAAAAGCACTTCCGAAAATGTCCTCCCAAAGATGTTCTTAATTTCAACTACGCCGGAAGTTCTTTTAATTAAATTTTTTATAAATCGCTTTTTCCATATTTTTAATAAGTAATTTCAACGTTTTTATACCCTGCGCCACACTGTGGAACAGGGCATTATAAGTTAGTGCATATGTTTGCAACACCCGGAAGGAGACGAGATAGACACATGGTGTCTTTGGCAAAAATGCTTAGGGTGGGCTCCTGAGTCGATATAGCCATGTCCGTCTGTCCGTGAATACATTTTTGTAATCAAAGTCTAGGTCGCAGTTTTAGTCCAATCGACTTCAAATTTGGCACAAGTATGTGCTTTGGCTCAGAATAGATCCCTATTGATTTTGGTTCAAATCGGTTCAGATTTAGATACAGCTCCCATATATATATATATATTTCGCCCGATACGGACTTATATGGCCCCAGAAGCCAGAATTTTACCCTAATTTGCTTAAAATTTTGCACAAGCAGAACAATTAGTACTATAGTCAAGTGCGCCAAATTTTATTGAAATCGGTTAAGATTTAGATATAGCTCCCATACATATCTTTCGCCCGATATGGACTAATACGGTCACAGAAGCCAGAGGTTTTCCCCAATTTGGTTGAAATGTCGCACTAGGAGTACAATTAGTAGTGTAGTCAAGTGTGCCAAATTTTATTGAAATCGGTTCAGATTTAGATATATCTCCCATATATACCTTTCGCCCGATTTACACTCATATGGCCACAGAGGTCAATATTTTGTTCCGCTTTAGTTCAAATTTTGCACAGGGAGTAGAATTAGCATTCTAGCTATTCGTGCCAAATTTGGTTGAAATCGGTTCAGATTTAGATATAGCTTCCATATATAGCTTGTAACGTGGTTTTCTTCGTGGGCTGAGGTAGGCCAGCGGCCGTCCAGGGTTGTCTTTTAAGGATCCACAAACCTTAAATAATAACAAACTAGTTATATCCTTTTATGGGTTTTTATTGATAATTCTTACTTATATACAATACAATCGTGGGTAAGGGCAATGATGGGCGACGACTGGTGGGGACTTGACTATGAATGGTGGGCTGGGTTGGTCGGACGATGACGAAGTCTCGTGGAGCGCTGGTTGATGAACGTGCGATGTTGCTTGATGACGATGATGATGAAACAATGTCGGTGGATTGGTTGGATACGATGATGAATCGTGTCGGTGATAGAACGGGGTGATGACGATTGGTGACGACGGAGAATAGTACGGAGTCGACGGTTGGGTCGGGCCGACGGTGTTCGTGTTCGGTGATAACGATGGGGTCGCGCCGACGTTGATCGGGTGCGGTGACGACGGTGGTATCGGGCTGGTGGTATTCGTGTACGAAGATGACGGGGGGTCGGGCCGACGGTGTTCGTGTACTGGGATGGCGGTGGTGTCGGGCCGACGGTATTCGTACGCGGTGATGACTATGGTATCGGGCTGGGGGTGTTCGTGTACGAGGACGACGGTGGGGTCGGGCCGACGGCGTTCGTATACTGGGATGACGATGGCGTCGGGCCGACGGCGTTCGTATGCGGTGATGACGATGGTATCGGGCCGACGGTGTTCGGGCACGGTGATAACGATGGTGTCGGGCCGACGCTGATCGTGTGAGTTGATGATGATGGTGTCGGGTTGGTGATGTTCGTGTATGATGACGACGGGGAAGTCGGGCCGACGATGGTCGGGGACGTTGATGTTAATGGTGGTGTTCGTGCACGAAGATGACGGTGGAGTCGGGCCGGCGGTGCTCGTATTCGAGGACGATGATGGTGACGGCTGATGGAGCTCGTGCCGGTTTCTGTAACGGAAAGAGGGATAGGGGAAATACAACTGATTAATGCGGACGAACCGCGTAAGCGGACGAACCGCGTAAGCGGACGAACCGCGTAAGCGAACTAATGGCGTAAGCGAACGAATCGCGTAAGCGGACGAACCGCGTAAGCAGCCGAACTGCGTAAGCGAACGAATCGCGTAAGCGGACGAACCGCGTAAGCGAACTAATCGCGTAAGCGAACGAATCGCGTAAGCGAACGAATCGCGTAAGCGGACGAACCGCGTTAAGGGGAGGTTTAGTATAGAGAGGGGGAAAGGGAAAGGATAGGAGAAAAGTAGTCGGGAGTTCTACTCTACTGTGTTCGGATGCGAACGAATCGCGTAAGCGGACGAACCGCGTTAAGATGAATCGGTTGTTGCTTTCGGAAGTTCGGCAGCGGTCGTTGCCACTCGCTTTACTGTTCGTCAAGCCTCGGTTGATTCATGCCATTGTCGCCGAAAGCCCACATTCTTAAGTCGGCCGATACATCAACCCAGTGAGAATTACCAACATGTAATCTCAACAATGATGGGTGATGAAAGCATGTTTCCCCTTGATACCACTTGTACCTCATGCAAGAAAGTGATTACGGTTGCAATGGTTACCGTGACGCACAGCAACCAAACGGGTACAGTGGTACGAAGGGGAAAAATGTGGTATTTATACAAATTAAAGTAATTAATCAAATCAAGGACAAAATGTGGTATTTATATAAATCAAAATAAATTAAATTAATCAAAAACAATATGTACGAGCAATTGGCTCGTTACAAGCTTTCGCCCGATTTACACTCCTATGACCACAGAGGCCAATTTTTAACTCCGATTTAGTTGAAATTTTGCACAGGGAGTAGAATTAGTATTGTAGCTATGCGTGCCAAATTTGGTTGAAATCGGTTCAGATTTAGATATAGCTTCCATATATATGTTTTTCTGATTTCGACAAAAATGGTCAAAATACCAACATTTTCCTTGTAAAATCGCCATTGCTTAGTCGAAAAATTGTAAAAATGACTCTAATTTTCCTAAACTTGCGAAGTTTCTTTAAAATTGCTTCAGATTTAAATGTTTCCCATATTTATTTTTTACTAACATTGTGTTCCACCCTAGTGCATTAGCCGACTTAAATTTATAGATTTTGTAGAAGTCTATCAAATTCTGTCCGGATCGAGTGATATTTAAATGTATGTATTTGGGACAAACCTTTATATATAGCCCCCAACACATTTAACGGATGTGATATGGTATCGAAAATTTAGATCTACCATATCACATCTTTAGACTTTCCTTACTTGTTTTAATTTACACCCAATGCTGAATTCGATGTAGAAAGTGATGCAGTGCAACGGCTGGTGTACATCCGTCCTATGACAAGACCATGTTAAATTCATCGCTTCTGCGTCAATTTTGCACGACTTCCGGATGCAAAAAGAACATTTTTACAACTTTTTAGCGACGCTTTTTTTGCTGGGATGTAAATATTTTTTTTAATTAATTTGACAAGAAAATATTAAATAAACATTTGGATTAATAAATTTGTAATTGGTGTCGGTTAAAATTGCAAGGTGGCTTTATAAGTAATACAATAAATTAAAGTGCTATATATTTTAATTTAATGCGAAAGCAAAAAATTTCGAAAATAACAACAAATTTTTGAATCAGTTCCGATTTGTTGGCATTGCCTATCTGTGCTACGTATTATGGCCTTCAAACAGCCAACAAATCCATCACACGATGCACGAAAGTGGTTCTGCGGTATTTTGGTCCACTTTCGACGAAGCGCCGTCTTGATATGATCGACACTTTTATTTATTTTTTAGTGCCTGACTTGTTCTCAAAATGCCCCAAGCACAAATGTCCAACTGAGTGAGATCCGGACTTTTCCGTAACCATTGTGCGAATTTTATCGTGAATATGAATTTTATTGTTAACGTGAATTTTATCTTGAGCGTGGGTTGGATCGTGAAAGTAAATTTTTATCGGGTGATTTCGGAGAAAGTTTACTCACTCACAATCACGAACACAATTTGATTTTTACTCACGCGCCACACATTTTTCTTTAATCCCGTTCACGCACCTTCACGAGGTTTCGTTTAAACTTCATTCACGAGATTTCGTTTAAATTTCATTCACGGCTTCGCGTGAATCACGCGTGACTCACGAAAATGTTTTGTTCTTTTTTTTGTTTTTAACCCATGCCAATTTAACTGGCGGTGTAAAAAACCAAAGTATTATAAAGCGTCAATACCTTCCAAATTCCCCACGGCACTGCAGATATGTTTTCCACATCATCGCCGCATGTCTCGTCACTGGGACATCCCAATTGAAGTTCAAATTTTTTTCAAAATTATTGTTTTTCAAACCTTTTTTCTCCAGGTCTTATGTTCAAAAATATGTAATTTTACTACCACAATAGCCCAAAGTTGCCCACAGGCAACTTTTCAATTTTAAAAATTTCCCATCTGTTGGTTTTTTGCAATTCTAAGATTTGACTTCGAGAAATATTTTATTTGACATGTACTACAATAGATTTAATAACAGCTTCCAACATTTTAGTTGTAATTTTTGAAAAAGTCACATGTATAAAAACCTCTTTTTAAATTAATAAAAAATTTTTTACTAATTGACAACCAAATTAGCTGATTTTTCATTAAACTTGAAGAAAACACTTGTAGCTTTCGATACCGTTACAGTTTTATGAACAAAAGCAACAACAACGCTGACAGTGAGTCTCAAAACACAAAAAGTTGCCCACAGGCAACTTTAGGGTCGAAAGGGTTAAAGACATTTTAACAAATTTTAATTCCATTTTTTTTCTTCAAAAAATATGAAATTTTAATAAACAACAGAAGTTTTTTTTATTGTTAATAAATTTTCTTCAATTTGACAGTAAATATTAACTTATTTGTTAGGTCTTAATCTTAGTTGTTACACCCAGAGAAGGAATATGATCACCTCAAACCTGTTTCGAGAGCACTAAAGGGTGATACGGTCAAAATTTGGTCAATAAAAACTTGACGTATTTCTTTCAATTTTGCATTTAAAAAACCTGAACAACCCTCATTTTGAAGGTGTGTGTGTGTAGAATGTTGCTCCTATTTTGATTTTGGAATTCACTCTTCAGTTGTCAAAACGCCGTCCAAGCAAGAAGAGCAGCGTATCAAAATTTTGATCGCGCATGGCGAAAATCCGAGCTACACACACGCAAAGCTGGCAAAATCGCTAAAAGTTGCCAAATCAACCGTTACAAATGTAATTAAAGTGTTTGGGGAACGTTTGTCGACAGTCAGGAAGTCTGGATCGGGGGGAAATCGAAAACCGGAAGCCGCTGAGACGACAAAGAGAGTTGCCGGTAGTTTCAAGCGAAACCCTAACCTCTCTCTCCGAGATGCCGCAAATAAGCTGGGTGTATCGTCTACAACCGTGCATCGAGCCAAAAACGAGCCGGACTATCGACTTACAAGAAGGTAATGACTCCAAATCGCGATGATAAACAAAATACGACGGAAATTTACGTGAAAGAGTGTTTGAATAAACGTCTGCTGCCTTTCCTGAAGAAACACGGTTGTTTCGTACTGTTTTGGCCGGATTTGGCATCTTGCCATTACGGTAAAAGGGCCATGGAGTGGTACGCCGCCAACAACGTGCAGGTGGTTCCCAAGGACAAGAACCCTCCCAACACGCCAGAGCTCCGCCCAATTGAGAAATACTGGGCTATTGTCAAGCGGAACCTAAAGAAGACCAAAAAACTGCTAAGGACGAGCAGCAGTTCAAGGCAAACTGGCTTTCTGTGGCGAAGAAGGTGGACAAGGTGGCTGTACAAAATCTGATGGCAGGTGTCAAGCGTGAGGCCCGGCAATTCGGATTTGGAAAAGCGAAAGCCTAACTGAATATTTTTCCTCAATTTTATACTAATTGAACTTGAAAAAGAAATTTAAATTGATTTTTTAAATAAACGATTTCACCGATTTACACGCGTTTTCCCTTGACCAAATTTTGACCGTATCACCCTTTATGTTAATTTTTCACAGCGACCATGTAGCATTTTTGTCGCGAAAATATTTTTTCTCGTCAAACATAACATGCTTTCCGAAATCAGATCCATAATATCCTAGAAAAGAACATGGTTTCGACAAACATGCTACATGTTTTCCGTGAAAAAGTAACATTTTGCTCTTGGAACATGGTTGGGGTGAGACTATTTATATAAAATAAGCATGTCCGTCTGACCGGCTGTTTGTCTGTTGTAATCACGCTACAGTCTTCAATAATGAAGCAATCGTGCTGAAATTTTGCACAAACTAGTCTTTTGTCTGCAGGCAGGTCAAGTTCGAAGATGGCCTATATAACTCCAGGCTTCGATTTAGTCCCCGAATAAACCGACCTCCGACTTGGTATCTTGGGTTTATAGAAACCGTAGTTTTTATCCAATTTGCCTGAAATTTCAAATCTAGTGGTATTTTAGGACCATAAATAGGTGTGCCAAAAATGGTGAGTATTGGCCCATGTTTTGTTATAGCTCCCATATAGACCGATCTCCCGATTTTACTTCTTGGGCTTTTAGGAGCCGCAGTTTTTACCAAATTTGCCTGAAATTGGAAATCTAGAGGTATTTTAGGACCATAAAAAAGTGTGACAAAAATGGTGAGTATCGGTCCATGTTTTGGTATAGCCCCCATATAGACCGATTTCCCGATTTGGGGTCTTGGGCTCATAGGAACAGTAGTTGTTATCCAATTTGCCTAAAATTGGAAATCTACAGGTATTTTAGGACCATAAAGAGGTGTGCCAAAAATGGTGAGTATCGGTCCATGTTTTGTTATAGCCCCCAATAGACCGATCTCCCGATTTTACTTCTTGGGCTTATAGGAACCGTAGGGTCTTGGGCTCACATGAACCGTAGTTTTGATCCAATTTGCCTGAAATTAGAAATCTAGAGGTATTTTAGGACTATAAAGAGGTGTGCCAAAAATGGTGAGTAACGGTCCTTGTTTTGGTATAGCCCTTATATAGACCGATCTCCCGATTTTACTTCTTGGGTTTCTAGAAACCGTAGTTTTTAACCAATTTTTCTGAAATTGGAAATCTAGAGGTATTTTAGGATCATAAAAAGGTGTGTTAAAATTAATGAGTATTGGTACATGTTTTGATATAGACCCCATATAGACCGATCTCTCGATTTTATTTTTGGGCTTGTCGAAACTGTTCACCCTCAAAAAAAATCGCTTCTTTAACATATGTTCCAAACATATTTTGCAGGAAGCACATATATTATGGGATACTGCCGAAACATTAATATGTTTGTTTTATGTGAACATATTATATGTTTGGAAGCATTTTGAGCCCAAAAAATAACATTTGTATTTATACTTAAATTTTTATAATGAAACTTCGAAATGTGGGTTATTAAAGATTTATAGTCAGTAACAGTGCTTGATATAAACGAAATTGACTGATTTTTGGATAAAATATTATTTTTTTTTTTTTTGCAAAAATAACAATTTTGTAACAAAAAACTGGCGTGAACAGTTTTTTACTAGCATTTAACACCATCGCTCTAAAATGCCTTTTATTTTTCTTTAATAATTCATTTTAAAGAAAATAAACTTTTTAAATTGTTTTAGCTGCAAAACTCGAACTTAATTCCCGCTTTTATATTTGAAGGTGTCCGTCAACTCCTCGTGTACTACTTATTAATAAAGAGGAACTAAACTTTGTTTTTATACATTTTACTGAGTCATTTTTCACTATTTCCTCCTTATTTCATTTTACTGTCCTAACTCTAAAAAGAGTATAGTGCCCTTTCGTTATTTTTATGAAGACCCCTGATTTATTTTAACGAACCAAGAAAAAAATTGTGTCCATAATGCCAAAATGATAAACAAAACACATGTCCACACATACATAAAATGCTGCTCTCAAGGCGAAAACATATGCTGTTTGTTTTTCAAATGTCTATTCTCTTGGTTCCGAATGTCTATTCTCTTTATTCAAATTAAATAATATTTAGTCTTAAGCATATCAAATTTTTGGCCTTATCATAAAAGAGTTTTCCAAAACAACATACAAGCGGTTTCACAGAAATTGTTCTCTTTTGATTCTTTCGCTTTGTTATGTTGATATCTTTCGTCAACTCTCCCGGTTTCCATCTCTATTTCTTTCTCTATACTCTCTCTGTCGCTTTGAATAAAATATCACAACATATGTATGTTTAATTGAAATTTGTAAATTTATATATGTTTGCATTCACACATATGATTTTTATGAAACATTCATGCCCCAAATATAATATATTCTAACATATTAATATAGATGTCCCAAACATTTAGTGTTAGTTTAGGAACATTATATGTTTGCACTTAAATATATTGTGTTTTAAAATTGTGCGCGAAACACATTTTGTTTATATCGGAACATATGAAAAACATATTTTTCTAACAGTGTTGTTGTTGTTCAATTTGTCCGAAATTGTTTGGAATTTTAGAAACCGTAGTTTTTATCCAATATGCTTGAAATTTTAAATCTAGAAATATTTTACACGGATGAAAAAGACTGTTTTTCATATGTTTGGCTATAAACATTATATGTTTGGAAAACAAATTTTTAAACACAATATTTTTGAGTGCAAGCATATAATGTTCATAAACTAGCATAACATGTTTGGGACATATATGTTAATATGTTAGAACATATTATGTTTGGGACATAAAATGTTTTTAAATATAATATGCTTGGATGCAAACATATATTAATTTAGAAATAGCCTATAAACATGTATGTGTTTAGTAGCTTGGAGCGCTATTTAACAGGGAGCGATATTGAATTAAGTTGGTGGTTGTTGCTTTTTATTACAAAATTAACATTTTATTTTTCCTTGGGCAATTGATCAGCTACTTCTTTGATCCTTACAAACTGTGTGGTCCGCTGTTCGAATCCCCGTCCGGCAAAAGGTAAAATTAAAATAAAAAAAAATCATACAATTGAATAATTTCTTCTACAATGTTTGTATTACAGAAAAAGGTGCTAAGAACTAAAAAATCTCGTGGAAGTGAGAAAGATGTGGGGGAATAAACAATTGGGCAGAAACAAAATTTTGAGCATTCAGGTCGAAAACCTATGTTGTTAGCACCTATATTACCTGTTTATTTTCATAATTCATTATGATTGTAAATATATAAATAAATAAATAAAATTTTGAGCACAATATTGTTGGGGAGAATTTTTTTAAGTATATAATATTTTTGGGTGCAAAATGCTTCCAAACATATTATATGGTCACATAATAACATATTGTTTTTTGGAAGACAACATTATTGAATTTGGATGCAAAAATACAAAATGTTTGGAAATTGACTACCCAAACATATATTGTTTAGACCAATATGCTTTCAAACATATTATATATTGGAAGAGATCAAACATATAAATGTTTGGGCAATAGCCAAAAATGTATATGCTTGAAGCAAAATATGTTTGGGAGTATATGTTACAGAAGCGATTTTTTGTGAGCGTGTAGGATCATAAAGAGGTGTGCCGAAAACGGTGAGTATCGGTCCATATTTTAATATAACCCCCATTAGACCGATCTCCCGATTTAACTCCTTGGGTTTCTGGAAGCCGTAGTTTTTATCCGCTTTGCCTGAATAGTAAATAAATATAGTTTTTTTCGGTCCATTTGGTAAAGCCTCCATACAGACCGATTTCACTTCTTGAGGACATAGATCACGAAAATTGCTTGAAAGTGAATGTAAAACTTCCAGATTTTATTTCTCGTAATCATTTAAATAATGGGGGTAAAAATCTACAGGTTTTACGTTTCAAATCAAGGCGTTATTTCATCATTTTCTTGCACACTTACAAGAGATGTTAATGATCCTCTAAAACTCAAACAAAAAATGGTTCTTATAAATCCACAATCTGATATAGTCTTCATAGGTAAAATCTTTAAATTTATCTTAGGGAAGTGTAGTGGTTGAACTGCTCTGCTTGGGAGAATATCGGTCATCAAACCCCCCCTGAAATGTATAAGGAAACTATAATATTTGATTCATGGTGTTGGGTATTTAAGATTCGGCCCGGCTGAACTTACAGCTGAATATACTTGTTGTATTTAAATAAACGAATAATGATTTTAAATAAACTAATAATAGTAATCATAATAGTAACTTATTTGTATCATGTTGGAGTTAATAAAATGTTTTAGTTAAGATTTTCTAATATAAACCTACATTATATTCTTTCATGATGGGTTCACTTGTTTCTGGTTGTTGCGCGCACTATTCACAGTTACGCTACGATTCGTATCATCTTTGATACGAAACTGTGACATTTTTCTGAATACATTCGTAGCTTTTGCAACACTTCTGACTGATCTTCACTCCAAAATCGACAATTCTGCTTATTTACATACCCATTGTGACGAAAATGAGCTTCGTCGCTGAACACACAATTCATAAAAGAGCACGTGCATTTTGATAATAAAAGTCAATCATTTTTAAGCGTTATTCGTTTGTAAGACAATACATGGTTAAATTATAAACCAAACTGAATATGTTTGATGCTGTTTAAATATGATATGACCCCTTTGAAGATCAGACCTCAATTTGATTACCTTTCACTTTTTCATCAACACCTCGTAGAAGTTATTTAAGACTCCACTAAGACATTAGACGTATACTTAATAAACGTTTCGGTATTCATATTACTAATACGCCTAATATGGTTTCAAGTTAAATTGGGTGATTTGTTATTCAAGTGGCTTGTGTACGTGTGTGTGTGTATGTAGCAAGCGAGAGAGTATTGCTTACATCAGATGTTGAATTAAGTGTGTGCTTGTGTGTAGCTGTTGTGTCAGTTACTCTGAAAAGGGGATTAACAGGTGTCATACGTTTTGTTAATTCATTCTTTGGCCTATGCTTCTGTTGTTGTCGATAGCAACGAATTTCGTGTATGTGTATGCGTTTCTATGTCTGTACATTCGTACACTCATGTGAACATGGGTTTAGGTATTTGTACAGATGTCTGCCAATATGTAGGCATTATTGTAAGTCACGATTATCGGGTTTAATACATTGCTAATGCCATTATACATTTATATATTCACACATGAAATATTGAATGCTGTGTTTTTTTCTTATTCTTCTTTTTGTGATGTTTTGATATCTTAATGTATGTGAGAGTTTGTATATTTGTTAGTGAGTTTATGTGTGTGGGAGCATGTTAAGGTATTCAAGATATTTCCTTTGTACATTTCCAAGTCAATGCAAAGTAAACACTCTGTGTTATAACATCTGCTTTACGATTTTCCAAGAAAATCCTTTTAATTATATTTGGCAAATTATGCCAGATTAAAGGTATTAGCAACATTTAAAAAGACATAAATGATGATGGTGACACACTTCGAAGACAGCAGAGAATTAAATTTTGGAAAAATATTACTTAAGCAAAGTGATAAACGTTTCAAAGAATATCAATTATAAGATTAAACATAGGAAATATTAAAGAATGGAATATTAAAAGTCATATGACAATAAATTTGTTGTTTTCCTGAAGGATTATGGAAAGAAATTTCATGAAAATTACAAATGTTGATAGACATATTATTAGTAAATTCTTTTTCTTAGGATACTTTGAAAAATCGTTTGCTCTAAGTTATTAGAAAACTTAAAACAGAAGTCAGACCATATGGTAGGTCTGCAGACACATTTAGACTTTGAAGTTCACTTTGATAAACCAGTTTGTAAACTTCTCTTTTGGTGTAACAGACCATGCTCTCATACGCTCCGTATACTCACCAATTAAAATGGCGTTTTTAGCTCAAAGGCCCCCTATATAATAGCCCAATTTGAAGTGTTAACGAACAAATTAACGTTTAGCTTATGAACTAAAAAGAAGGTAGATATTATTTGAATACAAAAAATGGCTTTTGTTAAATTCGAAAAGAACGATATTTTGAAAATGTATCCACATTTTCATAAATCTCGTTTTATATGGGGGCTACATATAATTATGGACCGACATGGACCAATTCCTGCATGGTAGTTAGAGACAATATACTAACACCACGTACCGAATTTCAACCGAATCGGATGAATTTTGCTCTTCCACGAGGGTCCGGAGTTCCAATCTGGGGATCGGTTTATATGGGGGCTATATATAATTATGGACCGATATGGACCAATTTTTCAATGGTTATTAGAGACCACATACTAACACCACCTACCAAATTTCAGCCGCATCGGATGAAATTTGCTTTTCTTAGAGGCTCCGCAAGCCAAATCTGGGGATCGGTTTATATGGGGGCTATACGTAAAAGTTGTCCGATATGGTTCAATACCATCCGGCTATATATAATTATGGACCGATGTGGACCAATTTGTGCACGTTTATTAAAGACCATACACTAACACCATGTATCAAATTTCAACCGGATCGGATGAATTTTGCTCCTCCAAGAGGCTCCGCAAGCCAAATCTGAGCGTCGGTTTACATGGGGGCTATACGTAAAAGTTGTCCGATATGGTCCAATACCATCCGACTTACATCAATAACAATTACTTGTGCCAAGTTTCAAGTCGATAGCTTGTTTCGTTCGGAAGTTAGCGTGATTTCAACAGACGGACGGACGGACATGCTCAGATCGACTCAGAATTTCACCATGACCCAGAATACACAGTCTCACATAAGTTTACATACCCTTGAGGTTTTTACCTTATAACTAAACATGTTTCTTGTTGTTGTTTATAATCCAGACTAAAAACATCTTCTTGGAAATGGACAAATACTTTGTTTTTCAAATTAATTTACAAAATCTAAAGCATATATATGCATATTTTATTATATTTTAATAATTAAAGAAAATACAATTTCTTAAACCGTATGTAAACTTGTGTAAGACTGTGTATATGTATATATACTTTATGGGGTCTTAGAGCAATATTTCGATGTGTTACAAATGGAATAACAAAGTTAATATACCCCTATCCTATGGTGGAGGGTATAAAAAACGAGTTATAAAAATTGCACTCTGTAGTTAAAATAATTAACTTCCTTGTGAGGATATTTTTTAAAGAGCTTTTAAAGTTGTGCCTTTATAACAACTCCCAATTTTTTTTTTGCTGGAAAAAGTGTGGAACTACTTATAGTTGCTTTGTCTGATTTTTTATTTATTTTTACAAAAAAAAACCCCCTAGGAAAATTGTCTAGCTACGCTAATGATCGGCGGTGCATTCAATTTGTCTGAAATTGAAAATATAGTGGTGTTTTAGGTCCACAAAGTCCTATGCTAAATTTGTTTACATCGGTCCATATATATCACGTAATTTTCCTTTCACTTTGAAATGCAGTATCGAAAATTTAGATCTACTAAGTGGTGCAGGGTATAATATAGTCGGCCCCGCCCGACTTTAGACTTTCCTTACTTGTTTTAAAACTCAATTAAGATTTTAATTGGAAAAATTTTCGTGAAATTTTTTTCTGTGCACCTCAGTAATGCTGGTGACATTTCTGAGCGTTTCAAAGCTTCCTAAAATGGTTTCACTGCAATGTGGAACGCCGTTCGGACTCGGCTATAAAAAGGAGGTCTCTTGTCATTGAGCTTAACATAGAATCGGGCAGCACTCAGTGATAAGAGAGAAGTTCACCACTGTGGTATCACAATGGACTGAATAGTCTAAGTGAGCCTGAAATATCGGGCTGCCACTATACCTAACCTAACCTAACCTATGGGTAGTAATAATTGCCTATCTTTTTTTTTCAGTATACTCTATTTTTTTCAGCGTATTGCAATAAAAGTTTTTCAGTGTTAATTTCCCATCGAGAAGTTGCATAAAGCCGTAATAAGACTTCAGCATTAAACTATGGCGTACATTTCACTACCATTTTCCTCTGTTGGCTGCATTAAATAAAACCCCAGAAATTAAATTCTCAGTTTATATTCCATGACATTTGTGATTCTTCACATATCGTCAAGCAAATAACTTTCATGAACAGAGTTATGACTGTATGAATAAGTTCTTGCTGGGGGATGACATTAAATCATGATTAAATTTCCGATTTGCATAGTGTGACACTTTGCTCAATTGCATATAACTGAGAGTCATAGAGAATGCAACAAATGCCCTCGTTTGCTGCTTTATTAAGTTTTAGCTGAAAGAAAACCAAAAAACAAAAAAAGCCACTCCAAGATGAATAACAGCGTTAAGAGCTTTATTGGAATTAAAAAAATGAAGAGGATTTTCTTTCTGGGTGCTTGGGGAATATTTTCCCTTGCTTAAGTTTATTATCTAACATCAATTGGAAAAAATTAAGTTAACAAAAGAAGTATACGAGTACCATAAAACTCTTTATGAAATTTACATGGACAACCTAAAGAATTACTTTTCCAGATGGTAGCATATGTGTTGCATGTGCTATATTTCTTGTTGAGTTTTTGTTTTTGTTTCTCACATTTGTTTTTTTTTTTCTCACTCTCTCACTTTTCACTTGAGTTTTTAATTATTGCTATTTTTCAACATTTCCCGTGGTGTATTGCAAGTGGTAGAATACGAGGTTGGTTGCAAAAAATTGTTTAAACTTTTGTGAATGATTATTTAGTGGATTATAATTTGGCTGTAACTTAAAATTTTGCTTTAATATCAAAATCTTCAAAACTATTGTGAGATAGAGACTACATTTCCAAAGATTGACAAATAATGTATATGCAAAATCATCTGCAACGGGGGCTATTACAACAGGTAAAAATGTGCTAAATAATGACAATCAATTTAATAAACAAACTTTTTCTCTGTTCATTACGTTGCTCGAATTATAAAGTGTTAGAGTCACTTGCAAATACTTTGCAATTCATATAATTAATTTTAACAAACTATCATTGATTTTCCATCAACTTACCATTGAGTTTTGTATACCAATGGATACATATTTTTTCATTTAGATTTTAGTTTTTATTTAGAGTTTGAACTTACAATAAAGATTTCTGTGGTTTGAGATAAAACAGTGTGTCTATTCATTTCCAAAATTTCCTAAACTGTAACAAATTTTGGCGACGAGGATTATGGCGGACGAAAAAATTCTGCAGCTCCTAACATTACAAGGCAAACTCCTTGAGAGTTTAACAAAAGGCACGCCTTTAAACCAAGACCAACTAATGGAAAAGCTATCGAATAGCATCACAGAATTTTGCTATGATGTATCAGATGGCTTCACTTTCAACAATTGGTACACCCGATATGAAGATATTTTCCTTGTGGAAGGCGCATCTTTGGAAGATGGTGCTAAAGTTAGATTGTTAATGCGCAAGCTAAACTCTGTAGCGTATAACAAATATTCATCATTCATCTTACCAAGGAATGCAAGAGATCTAACATTTGCGGAGACAGTCAAGATACTTAAGGAAATATTCGGAATACAGGAAAGTCTTTTCAGTACCAGATACAAATGTTTGCAAACCATAAAAAACCCTCAAGAAGATTTGGTAACGTATGCAGCGAGAGTGAATGTAGCGTGTGAAAATTTTAAGCTTTCGGAAATGAATTCGGATCAGTTCAAGAGTTTAGTATTTGTCTGTGGACTACAAGCTCACAATGATTCCGAAGTCCGGATGAGATGCTTATCCCTTCTTGAAGACGATTCTAACCACAATCTGAATAAGTTGGTGACAGGGGCACAGAGATTGCTGAATTTGAAACATGATACAGCTTTAGTTCAAGGAAATACGCCACTAAATGTGCATTCAGTTAAAGCCACTGGAAAGTCACAGAAATCAAAAACAACAACAGTTCCAAAGACCCCGTGTTGGAACTGCGGAGCGATGCATTATTCAAAATACTGCAACTACGCTCAACATAATTGCACACAGTGTAATACCATTGGTCATAAAGAAGGATATTGTAAGAGTCCAAAACAAAATAAACCGCAAAACAACCAAGGACAAACTCATAAAGCTCAAAAGTACAAGAAGAAATCAAATAACCCAAGAACGAGCGTGGTTCAAATCAACAAAGTTTCTTATGCATCAAATCGACGATATGTTACGGTCAACATCAACCCAATCAAAAATTCCACGGCTATTCAACAGGATTATGATATTAAAATGCAAATCGATACCGCATCCGATGTATCAATTGTCGGTAAAAGCCAATGGATTAAAATGGGAAAACCAGGGCTGGAGGTAACGAATAAACATGTGACAAGCGCTTCTAAAAATGAAATACGACTTATCGCCGAAGTTCCATGTATCGTTCGGCTATCAGGTGAAGTAAAACAATGCAATTTATCCGTTGTAGACATTGATTCTCTTTGCGTTTTCGGTGCAGATTGGTGTAACATTTTTGGACTATGGGACAAACCCTTAAGTAGCGTATGTTGTCAAATTCAGTCAAAACAGTCAACAAACCAGGAACTAACTAAAATCAAAACAGAATTTGCGGACATTTTCCAAGATACACCATCGAAATGTACAAAGGTCCAAGTACAGCTTAATCTAAAACCAAATGCCAAGCCAGTGTTTAGAGCGAAGAGACCCGTAGCCTACGCTATGCTTCCTCTAATCGAAGAAGAATTACAACGGCTCCAGTCTTTACAAATCATTACCCCAGTTGAATATTCAGAGTGGGCGGCACCAATTGTTGCTGTAAAGAAATCCAACGGCAAGGTGCGCATTTGTGGTGACTATTCTTCTGGACTTAACGATAGTTTAGAACCACATCGATATCCTTTGCATCGTCCGGAAGACTTATACGCAAAAGTTGGAAACAGTTGTATGTTTTCCCACATTGACCTCTCCGATGCCTACTTGCAAACAGAAGTCACCCCTGATTCAGCAAAACTCCTCACAATAAACACATCAAAGGGTTTATTCATGTTCAATCGTCTTGCTCCAGGAGTTAAGAGTGCTCCAGGAGCATTCCAACAGCTTATGGACACCATGCTGGCGGGAATAGATGATACCGCAGCCTACATAGATGATATAATCATAGGTGGAAAAACGACAGAAAAGCATTTACAAAATGTTCGCATGGTACTTAACAGACTTCGCGAGTACAATTTTCATATTAAGTACGATAAATGTAAGTTTTTCGCAAAAGAAGTCAAATATTTGGGGAATATCATGACACCATCAGGACTACGGCCAGATACAGACAAAATCAAAGCTATCACAGAATTGCCTCCACCAACAAATAAAACTGAACTTAGATCATTTCTCGGGTCTGTCAATTACTATGCAAGTATATTCATAATATAACAAATTTAAGATCACCTTTGGACAACTTACTTCACGAGGATGTTGAATTCGAATGGAATAATGAATGTCAACAATCATTCAAAAAGTTCAAAGAAATCTTAAATTCGGATCTACTGTTAACACATTTTAACCCTGACTTACCAATAAAAGTTGCTGCGGATGCCTCTGGGAAAGGAATTGGAGCATATATTTGCCACGTTTTCCCTGACAACTCGGAAAAGGTTATTGAGCATGCTTCTCGCACCTTAACACCAGCTGAAACGAACTACTCACAGATAGAGAAAGAAGCTTTGGGGTTAATATATGCTGTAAAGAAGTTCCATAGATACATCTATGGACGAGAATTTACGCTGTGTACTGATCATAAACCACTTCTTTCAATATTCGGCAGTAAAAAGGGTATACCTGTATATACAGCAAACAGGTTGCAACGGTGGGCGTTAACTCTCATGATGTACAATTTCAAAATACAATACATAAATACAAAGGATTTTGGGTGCGTTGATATGCTATCAAGACTTATTAGCAATACCTCCACAGTAGATGAGGATATTGTTATCGCTTGTATGACATTGGAAGAAGATTGTGCGGCATCATTACAAGGACATATCAGCAAGCTTCCCATAACTTTCAACATGGTAAAACAAGCAACACTCAAAAACAAAACATTACAAACTGTAGTCAATTCACTTAAAAATGGATGGGGTTCCAAATTAGCACAAGATTTAAAACCCTATCATGTAAAGCGAGATAATCTCAGTATCGTTCAAGGATGTGTGATGTACAATGACAGAATTGTTATCCCTGAATGTCTTAGGAACAGATTACTTAAAGATTTACATCGTGGGCATCCAGGTAAGGAGAGAATGAAAACACTTGCAAGATGTCATGTATTTTGGCCTGGAATAGATGAAGATATTACCACATATGTGAGAAACTGTCATAAGTGTGCAGTGACGTCATCAAACCCCGTCAAACACTCACTAAAGTCATGGCCCTTGGCATCTAAACCAATGGAACGCATACATGTAGATATAGCTGGCCCCTGCAATGGGTTATACTACCTGGTAATGGTCGACGCGTTTTCAAAGTGGCCAGAAATTTTCCAAGTTCATAATATAAACTCAGCTACAATCATTTCAAAACTTACCGAAGTATTTGCTCGATTTGGAAACTGTGATACTTTAGTCTCTGACAATGGAACACAGTTCGTCAGTGCACAGTTTAATGAGTTTACCAAATCACGAGGGATTATTCATATCAAATCTGCTCCATACCATCCCCAATCAAATGGGCAAGCCGAACGTTTCGTTGGTACATTGAAAAGAGCTCTTAATAAACTTAAGGATGAGGGAGACAATCGGGAAATACTTGAGATTTTCCTCCAAACCTACCGTTCTACTCCCAAAGAAACATCCAAATCACCTGCTGAACTATTTCTTAATAGGAAAATTAAAACAACCCTTGATTTATTAAAACCAACTTGTCAGCCTAAACCTCGGATACATGACAGTAAGATGGAAGCACAGTTTAATAAGAAACATGGAGCTAAGGAGAGAAATTTCAAGCCCAATGACTTAGTATATGCGAAAGCTTATAGAAAAGGTAAACTGGTATGGTTACCAGCATCAATCGTGGAAAGAGTTGGAACTGTGAACTATAACGTGTACATATACGAAAACAATAAAACAAAATTAATGCGATTTCATGTAAACCAATTAATAGCCAGGACGGATGAGTCAAAAACCGGACAGGATTTGGAACCACTTCACATAATTTTCGAAATGTTTGGACTAAAACCATCAGAAAACCAACAGTCAGTGGATTTAGAACAAGATTTCGAAGGAACAATTCGATCAGCAAACATTGTTCCCGAAATATCTGAGGAGCAGAACTCTCATTCTGAACAAAGAGCCAATGGGTTTCAAGATAATGAATCCTCCAGTCCTGCGGGTCACTTTCTTTTACAATCGCCAGAAACTTTTAGTACTCCAGAAGCATCTGAATCTGCCCCACGTTCCAGACCAACCAGAGCCAGAAAAGCGCCAGTTTGGTATGGATTTACTGAATAAAAAAAAAAAACAAAGGGAGATGTTAGAGTCACTTGCAAATACTTTGCAATTCATATAATTAATTTTAACAAACTATCATTGATTTTCCATCAACTTACCATTGAGTTTTGTATACCAATGGATACATATTTTTTCATTTAGATTTTAGTTTTTATTTAGAGTTTGAACTTACAATAAAGATTTCTGTGGTTTGAGATAAAACAGTGTGTCTATTCATTTCCAAAATTTCCTAAACTGTAACATAAAGTCCTTTCAAAGTGGAAATAATCACTATACTGAAAAAAATATTGACCTAATATGCAACTTAAATTTTAGGACTCAAAATTTACGCAATGCTAAGGACACAATTCTTTAGAACAATGACATTTTAATTAAAAGAAAGTTTATAATCCTTGCTTCAAAATTTTTATACCCTGCGCCACACTGTGGAACAGGGTATTATAAGTTTGTGCATATGTTTTTAACACCCAGAAGGAGACGAGTTAGACACATGGTGTCTTTGGCAATAATGCTCAGGGTGGGTCCCTGAGTCGATATAACCATGTCCGTCTGTCCGTCCGTCCGTCCGTCTGTGAACACATTTTTGTGATCAAAGTCTAGGTCGCAATTTAAGTCCAATCGCCTTCAAATTTGGCACATGTTCCTAATTTGGGTCAGAATAGAACCCTATTGATTTTGGAAGAAATCGGTTCAGATTTAGATATAGCTCCCATATATATCTTTCGCCCGATATGGACTTATATGGCCCCAGAAGCCAGTTTTGTGGCCGAATTTGGTTGAAATTTTCCACTAGGAGTGCAATTAGTAGTATAGTATAGTGTGCAAAATTTGATTGAAATCGGCTCAGATTTAGATATAGCTCCCATAAATATCTTTCGCACGATATGGACTAATATGGTCCTAAAAGCCAGAGTTTTGGCCCAATTTGGTTGAAATTTTGCACAGGTAGTAGATTGAGCATTGTAGCTATGCGTGCAAAATTTTGTTGAAATCGATTCAGATTTAGATATAGCTCCCATATATATATCTTTCGCCCGATATGTACTTATATGGTCCCAGAAGCCAGACTTTTATCCCGATTAGCTTGAAATTTTGCACAAGGAGTACAATTGGTAGTATAGTCATGTGTGCAAAATTTGATTGAAATCGGTATAGATTTAGATATAGCTCCCATATATATGTTTTTCTGATTTCGACAAAAATGGTCAAGATACCAACATTTTCCTTGTTAAATCGCCTCTGCTTAGTCGAAAAGTTGTAAAAATGACTCTAATTTTCCTAAACTTCTAATACATATATATCGAGCAATAAATCATAAATAAACTTTTGCGAAGTTTCCTTAAAATTGCTTAAGATTTAAATGTTTCCCATATTTTTTACTAAAATTGTGTTCCACCCTAGTGCATTAGCCAACTTAAATTTTGAGTCTATAGATTTTGTAAAAATCTATTAAATTCTATCCAAATCGAGTGATATTTAAATGTATGTATTTGGGACAAACCTTTATATATAGCACCCAACACATTTGACGGATGTGATATGGTATCGACAATTAAGATCTACAAAATTGTGCAGGGTATAATATAGTCGGCCCCGGCCGACTTTCCTTACTTGTTTTTCATTAAATTTAGGACACAAATCTTGAAATTTTACGTCTCTCTGCTGAAGTTGTAGATCTTTGAAGTAAGACAAATTTTCCTTAAAATAAAGAAAAACATTTTTAATTTAAAGAAATCGTCTTTAACTCAACTGACATATTGAATTTTTAAATTTAAGATAAAAACGCTTCAAATATAGGCTAAGACTTATTTTAAGGATTTGCATCTTTGGTTTAAAGTTTTTTTAGCATTAAGAAAACTGCGTTTACTTTCAAGTACCTGGAATAATTTGGATTTTGAAATTGGAATTTGTTTGTACATAAATACCTTTATTATTATATCGCAAAAAGAAAATAAAAACTCGATGAATGAGATCTTTATCCAATTTTAATTTTATTGATTCTAGATTTAAAGCTCGGGAGGTCCGTAAAAAATGTATTTATTTTAAAGAGGCCGGTATCAATACCAAAATCCTTAAGGGAAGGTCAAAATCTTTGGATCCAAGTAAACTTTTTTTGAGTATACTGGAACTACAGGAAATTGATGCAATTTGTCAGTTATGCACTATTTTGATTTTTCATCCAAATTAATTTCTTTAGATATTGTTACAAGATTAATATTAATAATCTGCATGTTCAAATTAATATTGTAATTTTATGTAAATTTTAATAAAATTTTATTTACTTCTATACTGCCTTGATATTAAAATATTATAACACCTACACATTTACTGAAATACAATAATCAAAATACTCTGTTTTTTAAATATTCATGAAATGAGTTTCTAAGAGTTTTCCCAGACTGGTTGGATGACCAGAATTGGTAGTGGTCATAGTACTATATCGGCCCTGGGGTTGATCCATTTTCTGTATGGCGCGTTTTACGTAAGCATAAATCATGGTCATATTAAGACGCTTAGAAATCCAAGCAAACATTCAAATTCATATACATAAGCGTAGGAAGGCCTCTGGGAAGGGGGCTTAGACCCCCCCCCCCCCCCCCAGAATTTGAAAACCTGTTTAATATAAAATTGAACAAGTAAATACACAAAGTTGCGCTAAAGACTTTCGTGCACAATCGAATTACTTGGGTTGTGGTATATATTGCCAATGGCAATATATAGTTTTATTTCTTAACATTGTCTTCTAAATTGAAAGTTAGTTTCTTTATTATAAGTGAATGCTTGACGTCTGATATTTATGAAATAAAGCTGTGGTTGAACTTTTTAGTCAATTTAATTAAATAAATAAAAAATTAAAACTATTCTTTCATAAATGCACATATTAATAATGCTGCAACAAAGCGTCGCCAAAAAACTAGTGAAAAAGTTCTTTTTGGGTCTCGGAGTGGTGCAAAATTGGCGGAGAAGCGATGACAATAATATGAACTGTCTTAGGAAGGATGTCCACCATTTCAGCTGCCGTTGCACGGAATTTACATGACTTCTTAAGGTGTGATCCGAATTCAGTGTTTTGAATGTGAATTAAAACAAGTATATACGGCCGTAAGTTCGGCCAGGCCGAATCTTATGTACCCTCCACCATGGATTGCGTAGAAACTTCTACGAAAGACTGTCATCCACAATCGAATTACTTGGGTTGTGGTACCTTAAAACTTCTTAACATCGTTTTCTGAATTATGAGTTAGTCCATATGGGGTATATATTAGACAAAAAAGGTAAGTCTACAAATAATTACGAATCGATATGGACTTTTTGCAAGATACGCAGAGAGCCAGAATTGAAATGTGGGGGTCGCTTATATGGAGGCTATATACAATTATGAACTTGTTATGGACCAATTTTTGTGTGATTGGGGATCGATTTATCTGAGAGCTACATATAACTATAGACCGATATGGATCTAGATAGGCATGGTTGTTAACGGCCATATAAAGGGTGGTTAAAATTTCAAGGGCCGATGTTGATTTTGAATAAACCACAAACTATTTAGGAAATTATTGTAATTTTATTTTATTATAATATATTGGAATTATTCAATTATGTATGGAACAAAATATCGGCCAAATGGTGGCACACCTTCATCCGATGGTCCAATTTTTCGATGCCGCTGATGCATAATGGAGGTTCTTTGTCGTTAATGTGCCGAATTATCTCATGCTTTAGCTCTTGAATTGTTGCTGGCTTATCGACGTACACCTTTTCTTTCAAATAACCCCAAAGAAAAATGTCCAACGGTGTCAAATCACATGAGATAACACGGCCATTGAATTTGTTGCGCAAAAGAGCCATTGTTTCGTTGGCTGTGTGGCAAGTGGCACCGTCCTGCTGAAACCACATATCGTCCAGATCCATATCTTCCAATTCGGGCCATAAAAAGTTCGTTATCATCTCACGATAGCGAACACCATTCACAGTAACTGGCTGACCGGCCTCATTTTGGAAAAAATACGGCCCGATGATGCCGCCAGCCTATAAACCGCACAAAACAGTCACTCTTTGTGGGTGCATTGGTTTTTCGACAATCACTCTTGGATTCTCATTCGCCCAAATGCGGCAATTCTGTTTATTGACGAATCCACTGAGGTGAAAATGTGCCTCATCACTGAAGATGATTTTCTTCGAAAATTGATCATCCACTGTTGCCATTTCTTGGAACCATTTAACACGTGTAACATTGTGTATCTCTCCATGGTTCAAATTGAGTAAGTCTAAAATAGACAAATTTCAAATAAAATTCGGAAAAAAACTTGGGGTTTAGGTGTGGTTCACATTCAACATCGGCCCTTACAATTTAACCACCTAGCACAACGTACCAAATTTCAACTGACTCGGATGAAATTTGCTCCTCCAAGAGACTCCAAAACCAAATCTCCGAATCGGTTTATGTATATGATTATGGACTGATATGGACCACTTTTGGCATGGTTGTTAAATATCATATACTACCACCACGTACCAAATTTCAACCAGATCGAATGAAGTTTGCTTCTCCAAAAGGCACCGGAGGTCAAATCTGGGGTCGGTTTATATGGGGGCTATATATAATTATGGACTGATATTAACCAATTCCTGCATAGCTGTTGGATGCCATATACTAACATCACGTAGCAAATTTCAACCGAATAGGATGAAGTTTGCTCTCCCAGGGGGCTCCGGAGGTCAAATCTGGGGATCGGTTTATATGGGGCCTATAAATAATTATGGACCGATTTCGACCAATTTTTGCATAGGTGTTTGAGGCCATATATTAACACCTCGTACCAAATTTCAACTGAATCAGATGAATTTTGGTCTTCCAAGAGGCTCCGGAGGCCAAATCTGGTGATAAATCTGGTCAAATCTGGGTATAAAAATTTTGTGATATTTTCCCGAATAAATAATTTTTATAATTTGTAATGCATTCCAATGCTTGTCTGAAACTTTGCCTGGAATATTTTCAAAAATTATCGATTTTTCTAGCATTCTTCCGGCAATCTAGCGTTCTTCGGCATTTGAATAATTTGTACCATTTTATTAATTCTTTTCTACCTATTTGAAAAAAAATACGCATTGAAATATGACTAAACGAGCTATAACAAATTTAATTAGTTAAATTTGCGTATATACATTTTAGCAAACATACAAAACTATCTTCTTTAATGATATATGTTTCCCTCCTCCTATCATTCATTTCCAAAAATTCGACATTGCCACTCGTCTCTGTTAAATGAATGCTTTAAATCTAAATCTTTTTGGCAGTAACTCTTTTTTCATCGTTATTCTTACATGAACCGTTTAAGTGTAAAAAATGGGCCGTTAGATGTAGTTGGCGCTTATAATTTATTTGCTTTCAATTTAAATCTTATAAAGGAATCCATGAAACCTCTACCTGTTGGTAGAATACATTTTTAGGTTGCCTCACCTTATATTGGTCATAGAGTTATCTCTTCAACGCAAATCCCAAATGAAAACCGAACATTCTTTTCAATTTGTTTGGGGTACCTTAATGTGGCAGAGTTTGTAGCAAAAGTTTATTTGGTTTACTGGTTATTGACTTGGATTCATACACACCCAGAAAAAAGTGACCCCTTCTTTAAGTTAAAACGAACTTATTGTGAAGAAGGTTTAACTTCGTATAGCGCCAAAGACATTTTTATTTGTTTGAACGATGTTATTTTCATAGAAATTATATAGAATGCATTCCATATATTAGTTAACATTTTCCTATATTTAGGAAAATGAAAAAAAAAATACACTACAGAATGAAAAAATTTAACTAAATTGAATTCACACATATATAGAGTGATTTTATTGAACCTTTTTCATTCATTTGGACTAATCTTACATATTTGTGGTAAATCTTTTACTCAAAATTAGAACTGGTTACCTTCGTTTTTAAATACAATTTTTTATGTATTTATATAAGCAATTTTTTCTTCAATAAAAGACATGTTTTATTAATATATTGAATATATTTATTAAGAATCAACAGCATCGACTAGCCTTGAAATATTAGTTTATTATTCCACTATTTCCAATTTCCATGTAACTAGCAAGTCGATAATTCTCAATTTTGAAAGATTTGACTTTTTGGTACAGTATTGGGTACCATTAGTGTTGGACTGCCTAGTCGATACCACAAACGCCCGTTCTACTTGGGTACGAGATAATGTGCAATTCTTTTTATACCCTCCACCATAGGATGGGGGGTATATTAACTTTGTCATTCCGTTTGTAACACATCGAAATATTGACCTAAGACCCCATAAAGTATATATATTCTGGGTCGTGGTGAAATTCTGAGTCGATCTGAGCATGTCCGTCCGTCCGTCTGTTGAAATCACGCTAACTTCCGAACGAAATAAGCTATCGACTTGAAACTTGGCACAAGGGCCATATCGGTCCTCTTTTACATAGCCCCCGTATAGACGGACCCCCAAATTTGGATTTCACACACTCTAAGAGAAGCAAATTTCATCCGATCCCGCTGAAATTTGGTACATGGTGTTAGTATACGGTCTGTAACAACCATGCAAAAATTGGTCCTCATCGGTCCATATTTATATATAGCCCCGATATAAACCGATCCCCCGACTTGCCTTTCGGAGCCTCTAAGAGAAGCAAATTTCATCCGATCCGGCTGAAATTTGGTACATAGTGTTATTATATAGTCTCTAACAACCATGCAAAAACTGGTTCACATCGGTCCATAATTATATATAGCCCCCATATAAACCGATCCCCCGATTTGGCTTACGGAGCTTCTAAAGGGTGATACGGTCAAAATTTGGTTAATATAAACTTGACGTATTTCTTTCAATTTTGCATTTAAAAAAACTGAACACCTCTCATTTTGAAGGTGTGTGTGTGTAGAATGTTGCTCCTATTTTGATTTTGGAATTCACTCTTCAGTTGTCAAAATGCCGTCCAAGCAAGAAGAGCAGCGTGTCAAAATTCTGCTCGCGCATCGCGAAAATCCGAGCTACTCGCACGCAAAGCTAGCAAAATCGCTAAAAGTTGCCAAATCAACCGTTACAAATGTAATTAAAGTGTTTGGGGAACGTTTGTCGACAGCCAGGAAGTCTGGATCGGGGGGAAATCGAAAACCGGAAGCCGCTGAGACGACAAAGAGAATTGCCGGTAGTTTCAAGCGAAACCCTAACCTCTCTCTCCGAGATGCCGCAAATAAGCTGGGTGTATCGTCTACAACCGTGCATCGATCCAAAAAACGAGCCGGACTATCGACTTACAAGAAGGTAGTGACTCCAAATCGCGATGATAACCAAAATATGACGGCCAAAGCGCGATCCCGGAGGCTGTACACGACGATGCTGACGAAGTTTGACTGCGTGGTAATGGACGACGAAACCTACGTCAAAGCCGACTACAAGCAGCTTCCGGGACAGGAGTTTTATACGGCAAAAGGAAGGGGAAAGGTAGCAGATATTTTCAAGCACATAAAACTATCAAAGTTCGCAAAGAAATCTGGTTTATCTGGTTTGGCAAGCCATCTGTACCTGTGGGACTGTCAACCAAGAAATTTACGTGAACGAGTGTTTGAATAAACGTCTGCTGCCTTTCCTGACGAAACACGGTTGTTCCGTACTGTTTTGGCCGGATTTGGCATCTTGCCATTACGGTAAAAAGGCCATGGAGTGGTACGCCGCCAACAACGTGCAGGTGGTTCCCAAGGACAAGAACCCTCACAACACGCCAGAGCTCCGCCCAATTGAGAAATACTGGGCTATTGTCAAGCGGAACCTAAAAAAGACCAAAAAACTGCTAAGGACGAGCAGCAGTTCAAGGCAAACTGGCTTTCTGCGGCGAAGAAGGTGGACAAGGTGGCTGTACAAAATCTGATGGCAGGTGTCAAGCGTGAGGCCCGGCAATTCGGATTTCGAAAAGCGAAAGCCTAACTGAATATTTTTCCTGAATTTTATACTAATTGAACTTGAAAAAGAAATTTAATTTGATTTTTTAAATAAACGATTTCACCGATTTACACGCGTTTTCCCTTGACCAAATTTTGACCGTATCACCCTTTAAGAGAAGCAAATTTCATCCGATCCGGCTGCAATTTGGTACATGGTGTAAGTATATGGTCTCTAACAACCATGCAAAAATTGGTCCACATCGGTCCGTAATTATATATAGCCCCCATATAAACCGATGCCCCGATTTGGCTTGCAGAGCATCTAAGCCGGATCGGATGAAATTTGGTACATGATGTTAGTATATGGTCTCTAATGACCATGCAAAAATTGGTCCATATCGGTCCATTATTATATATAGCCCCCATATAAATGCCGTCCAAGCAAGAAGAGCAGCGTGTCACAATTTGGCTCGCGCATCGCGAAAATCCGAGCTACTCGCACGCAAAGCTGGCAAAATCGCTAAAAGTTGCCAAATCAACCGTTACAAATGTAATTAAAGTGTTTGGGGAACGTTTGTCGACAGCCAGGAAGTCTGGATCGGAGGGAAATCGAAAACCGGAAGCCACTGAGACGACAAAGAGAGTTGCCGGTAGTTTCAAGCGAAACCATAACCTCTCTTTCCGAGATGCCGCAAATAAGCTGGGTGTATCGTCTACAACCGTGCATCGATCCAAAAAACGAGTCGGACTATCGACTTACAAGAAGGTAGTGACTCCAAATCGCGGTGATAAACAAAATATGACGGCCAAAGCGCGATCCCGGAGGCTGTACACGACGATGTTAACGAAGTTTGACTGCGTGGTAATGGACGACGAAACCTACGTCAAAGCCGGCTACAAGCAGCTTCCGGGACAGGAGTTTTATACGGCAAAAGGAAGGGGAAAGGTAGCAGATATTTTCAAGCACATAAAACTGTCAAAGTTCGCAAAGAAATATCTGGTTTGGCAAGCCATCTGTACCTGTGGCTTGAAAAGCAGCATTTTCATAGCTTCCGGGACTGTCAACCAAGAAATTTACGTGAAAGAGTGTTTGAATAATCGGTCCATAATTATATATAGCCCCCATATAAACCGATCCCCCGATTTGGCTTGCGGATCCTATAAGAGAAGCAAATTTCATCCGATCCGGCTGAAATTTGGTACATGATGTTAGTATATGGTCTCTAATGACCGTGCAAAAATTGGTCCATACCGATCCATAATTATATATAGCTCCCATATAAACCGATCACCAGATTTGACCACCGTAGCCACTTGTAAGACCAAAACTCATTTGATTCAGTTGATTTTGGTACGTGATGTTAATATATGTCCTCAAACACCCATGCAAAAATGGGTCGGTAGCGGTTCATAATTATATATAGGCCCCATATAAACCGATCCCCAGACTTGACCTCCGGAGCACCTTGGAAGAACAAAATTCTTCCCATTCGGTTGAAATTTGGTACGTGATGTTAGTATATGGTATCCAACAACCATGCAGGAATTGGTTCCTATCAGTCCATAATTATGTATACTTCCATATAAATCCCCAGATTTGACCTCCGGTGCCTTTCGGAGAAGCAAAATTCATCCGATCTGCTTGAAATTTGGTACGTGGGTGTAGTATATGATATTTAATAGCCATGCCAAAAGTGGTCCATATCAGTCCATAATCATATATAGTCCCCATATAAACCGATCCCGAGATTTGGTTTTGGAGCCTCTTGGGGGAGCAAATTTCATCCGAGTGATGAATGGTGGAGGGTACATATGATTCGGCCTGGCCGAACTTACGGCCGTATATACTTGTTTCTTTTAACTTATAGCATCTCATACTCTTACCAGCTTTTAATGCTCTCTTCATTAAATAGTTCCAAAAATTCTTACAGTGTATACATCTAAGTACATATGCATATCTCGATCTTAGGTCTTTTATCGCATATTGCACATCTATTAAATACCCGGATTTACTACAGAGAAATGTAAATACACTTTAACACTGAACTATAAGGGTAGGCAAAGGTAGTTTCACAAACTACAAAGAATACACCAAACATACAACACCCATTTTACAACATGAATGTAGATGTTGGTAAAATGCACACCTTCGTCAAGTTACACTGACACACACACACAAACCCATAGTCCTACTCAAATAAATGTTCTCTTTTCAATATCTTCTCTTCCCCTTCTCGCTCTCTCACTAGCTCATTCATTCATTCATTCATTTCATGCATCCTGTGGGTATTCCGTTACTCGTTGCTCAAAATGCAAACAACTACGTTTGATGTTAAAATATCGATGTGGTTGTTGTCTTTACTCTCGTTGTTGTTGTTGTTGTTATTGGTACAAAAATTACTAGCAGTCTCGTTGTGTTGTAGTTATAGTTGAACAGGTCGCTTTGGTAGCGTAGCTCTTGTATGATGTTGTACACATCCAGATATAAAAAAGCACTAACAATCCTTCCATATGTGAATTTAACAATTTCCGCTGTTCAACAACAAAGTGAATATCGGTGTAAACTACATTTTATTGCTGCTCTCTCTCTCTCTCTCTCTCTATCTCTCTCTCACTATTCAGAGGCAACAAGCCATAGCCGTAGAAATTAAGTATGTGAAATATAACAGTGTGTGTGGAAATTATGTAGATGGTTAATTCAGAAGTATTCTCATGAAACATTTCGGAAATAAAAGGATGCCTTTGTATCATGTAAAAATCCCTCTTTAAACTTATGCCCATATTCATAATATTTTACCGACAGTTTATGGAAGAAATTTGTATGGTAATAGTAGGTTTAAAGTGTACGTTAACTTTTATGAATATGTAGGTTAGTGTTTAGTCTATATGAATATTGCGGAAATTACAAATAAAATAACAAGACAATAAATTGTCTGTAGCATCAAAGATGATCTGTATCAAATTTTTTAGATTTGAGACTGTCGCAAAATTGTAAACGTCGTAAACGTCACATATGCGTTGTAAATGTAGAAAAAGTAACAAACGTCGCACAGTGGTTTCAAATCGTATTTTTATGCGCTCCACCATAGGATGGGGGGTATATTAACTTTGTCATTCCGTTTGTAGGACATCGAAATATTCCCCGAAATAAGACCTCATAAAATATCTATATATATTCTGGGTCTTGGTGAAATTCTGAGTCGATCTAAGCACGTCCGTCCGTTCGTCTGTAGAAATTCGAACTTACGAACGAAACAAGCTATCGACTTGAAACTTGACATAAATAGTTGTTATTGATGTAGGTCGGATGGTATTGCAAATCGGACCACTAAACCGACCCCCAGATTTGGCTTACGGAGTCTCTTAGAGAAGCAAATTTCACCCGATCCGGTTGAAATTCGGTATGTGATGTTAGTTTATGACCTCTAACACCCATGCAAAAATGGATCCATAATCGGTCCAATTATATATAGCCCGCATTAAAAACCGATCCACGAATTTGATCTCCGGAGCCTCTTGGAGGAGTAAGTTTGATCCGATCCGGTTGAAATTTGGTACGTGGCCTAAGTATTTAGTCTTTACAAACCATGCCAAAATTGGTCCATATCGGTCTATAGTTATATATAGTATTCGGATAAACCTATCCCCAATTACACAAAAATCGGTTCATAATTGTATATAGTCCCCTTATAAAGCGACCCCCATATTTCAATTCGGCTCTCTAATTACCGCAAAAAATCCGTTGGTAATTATTTTTACACTTCCATATATTCCATATAGCGGGTCAAGAACTGAATTATATTGTGGATGGCAGTCTTAAGTAGAAGTTTCTACTCAATCCTTGGTGCACAAAAAAAAGCCTGATGCAATCAAGAAATTAATTGATCCAATTAACTTTTTAATTGAAATGTCTTCAATCACGAAAATGATAGTATCAATCACAGTTTTCATTGGGTATAAACAAATATTTGATTAAAAAATTAATTGATTTTATTTGAAAATTTCAATTAATTTTTTTAATTGATTCAATTAAAAAAATTTTGAATAAAAACGTAACTATTTTCCATTATTTTTTTTTTTATTTGACTTTGTGTTTTTAATTTGATTAAAATATTGATTGTTTGAAATAATTTTTTTTTGAAATTAAAAAAAAATTCCACCACTTTTTTAACTGACTTAGTTTTCCGAGTTTGATAAAATAGTTAATTGTAGGGGACCCACAAACATGCAAGTTTGGAGAAAAACACCTCAGCTTTCGCACAAAGAGAATATTATGTTTATATCCTTTCAAAAGTTGCAGAATTATTTTCAAAAAAGCGATTTGGAATAACTGATTTTAATGCTATTTATCGCTTGCGTATTAAACATTCGCCTTGAACATTCGTTTTAGGTCTGTATCAATGCATTATTAAAAAATTTGGGACCATAAAACTCTTAACAAGTTTAAAAAATTAAATCTTGAGAATAAACTTATTTCAATATCATTCCGAATTTACCATATCATGTTCCATAAATAAATGAAGCATGCTTCTGCATAAACTGATAGCGAAGGAAAATCATTCTTATACTCAATAATTTTATAAAATTTATTTAGAGACTTTTTGACTTATTAGAGTCAGTTTGCCATACTAAACTAAACAATGAACTGAATGTCTAAGTGAGTCCGGGTAGCCACCGTGGTGCAATACGCTATGGTGGCGGGCTCAGTTTTCTTGGCCAAAATTCACAATTGTAAATTTATTATTTATTCATATCATGCGATAATAACGTCAATATGTTTAATCCTAGTTTCGACCGACCGTTTTTGGCAGAAATAGTAGGTACCTTATCAGTGGGCTTAACATAGAATTGGACAACACTCTTCAATAGTAGTTCACCACGTATGGTATCACAGTGGACTGAATAGTCCAAGTGAGCCTAGAATAATAGGATGCCACTATCAGGGATGGCCTGTTGCAAACTGTGACTTTTGCGACATACGTTTACTACGGTATAAAACGTATTGCGCAAAAGTCGTAAACCTAATCTAGAAAACCTAACTTTGAATTGATTAAATTGTGAGTATTTTTATACCCTGCGCCACACTGTGGAACAGGGTATTATAAGTTAGTGCATATGTTTGCAACACCAAGAAGGAGACGAGATAGACATATGGCGGTTTTGGCAATATTGTTCAGGGTCGGCCCCTGAGTCGATCTAGCCATGTCCGTCTGTCGATCTAGCCATGTCCGTCTGTCGATCTAGCCATGTCCGTCTGTCCGTCCGTCCGTCTGTCCGTCCGTCCGTCTGTCTGTCTAGATCGCAATTTTAGTCCAATCGACTTCAAATTTGGCGCAAGTATGTTTATTTGCTCTGAATAGAACCCTATTGATTTTGGAAGAAATCAGTTAAGTTTTAGATATAGCTCCCATATATATATCTTTCGCCCGATATCTACTAATATGGTCCCAGAAGCCAGAATTTCATCCTGATTTACTTTAAATTTAACACAAGAAGTGCAATTGATAGTGTCGTAATGTGTGCCGAATTTGGTTGAAATCGGTTCAGGTTTAGATATAGATCTCATATATATCTTTCGCCCGATATGGACTTATATGGCCAGAGAAGCTAGAGTTTTGCCCTAATTTGATTTAAATTTTGCATAGGGAATAGAATTAATATTATAGCTGTTCATGCTATATTTGGTTGAAATCGGTTCAGATTTAGATATAGCTCCCATGTATATCTTTCGCCCGATATGAACTCCTATGGCCCCAGAAGCCAGAATTTTGCCCTAATCTGCTTGGCATTTTGCACAGGGAGTATAATTAATATTGTAACTATGCATGCCAAATTTGGTTGAAATCGGTTCAGATTTAGATATAGCTCCCATATATATCTTTCGCCCGATATGCACTTTTATGGCTCCAGAAGCCTGAGTTTTGCTCTAATTTACTTTAAATTGTGCACAGGAAGTAGAATTAATATTGTAGATATATGTGCCAAATTTGGTTCAAATCGGTTCACATTTATATATAGCTCCCATATATATCTTTCCCCCGATTTTCACTCATATGACATCAGAGGTCAAAGTGGTAATCCGATTTACGTGAAATTTTGCACAGGGAGTAGAAATAATATTGTAACTATGCATACCAAATTTGGTTGAAATCGGTTCAGATTTAGATATTGCTCCCAGATATATGTGTTTCTTATTTCTGCAAAAATGGCCAAAATACCCAAATTTTCCTTGTAAAATTGCCGCTGCTAAGTCGAAAACGTGTAAAAATAACTTTAATTTTCCTATATTTCTAAGACATATCTATTGACCGATTAATCACAAATACACGCTTGCAAAATTGCCTAAAAATTGTTTTCTATATTTTTTACTAACATTGTGTTCCACCCCAGGGGATTAGACTGAAATTTTAAGTGTACAGATTTTGTCCAGGTCGAGTCAGATTTTAATGCATGTATAGGGGACAAGAAACCTTTGACACATTTGACGGATTTTATATGGCCAAAATGTGGATCTACACAGTAGCGCAGGGTATAATACAGTCGACCCCGCCCGACTATAGACTTTCCTTACTTGTTTAATTTAATTTAGTTAGGCTTCCCGATAAAAAAAATATATTGTATTTATACAAAACTCGACTAGTTTTACATTCTCATTCACATTCAAACTATTCTTGGTTTACATGGTCCATAATGTCCGTCCAAGCTTTTGTTGCATCAGCGAATGACTAGCTACAATTTTGAAAAATTTAATTAGTATGGAAATTGGCAACAATTCTCTTTAACAGCAATTCACTTATTCAAGACTAAAGTAATTTTCCTTCCTTCCAATTTCTGCAGAAATTTGTGAAAGGTTAATTATGAGCGAGTACCGACCGTCACGTTTACTGCATCATCGAGTAGTTAATAGTAATTTTGGCTTGGAGTCTCTAAAAGAAATAACTCTATTATCAAGTTTTTAAGACTTGTTAATAGTTTTATGAACATTCCTGAGAATTGAAACTTCTTCACATATATCATCATCTTAGATATCATTCGCTGCCTAGCTGAAGGGACTGAAGTATTTTGAGTTTTCGACGTTTGAGTTTGTGACGTTTACAAATTTGCGACTGTCGCAAACCTAAAAAAGTTTGATACAGACCATTTCTGGCCACTATACCTAACCTAACCTAAGTGAACCTGGAACCTGGATCTGCCTCTATATCTTACCTGATGTAATTTGCTGAATATAATAGCAATAATATAATGTATTAACACTTATGCTTGTGACTGTATTTGTTTTTATTTACGTGGATACATTCCCTATAGCCTGCATCGTTTAAATGTTTTCTTTACGTTTGTTTAATGATTTCCCATAAATTTTCACTCAAAATGCTAGAAAAGAAATATAGACGCGAATGCTATCCTTTATTCCTTACAAAAACAATTCGTAAATTCTTTTAATGTGGTTGGGTAAATGTAAAATCCAAGTAAAAGTCTATGTAATGCAGACTATGTGTGTTTGAGGCAACATTTCAATGGCACAGTAACTTTGAATATCTTTTAAATTATCATCTCTGATATTTGGTGCTGGTACCGCGTTATTATTTCAACAGCAAAAACAAAATGTTGGTACGCGAAAACACATTGTTCGCTTTTATGACTTGAGAGACAATGAGGTTCTAGTAGTAAAAAGGAAATGTTTATATGTCTCCTTCGATGACTTTTCATTGTGGAAGATGTGCTGCGGTATTTAATTTATGCCATATCACTTTCCAGTAATCGTACATTTTGGGTAAATGTATTTCGAAATGGTTTCCTGTCATTCAATTTGAATATGGTCGTTCGGGGAATTCGATAAACGATAATCAACTTTTATTCTTTGACAATGTTCTTTATAAATGATTTTCAATTGTATTTACTTTCAAATACACAAAGGAATTTATTAAAATGTTATTTCGTTTTTGGCAATAATTTGGTATATTTATAATCATACTCATAATAGGTATCTCAGAAAAATGAAAATGCTAACTTGTTGAGACCGGACTACGAATATGTATTCCTTTGTATTTATAAATGGAATAAATTTTAAATGATTTACAATTTTGTAGAAATTTAATTCAGATGCAAATTTTAATGAAATTTTATCAAATTCTTTATCCAAGTAACATAACATGAATAAAGACATTTTTTTTTGTATTGTGTCTCTGCAAAAAATTAGAAGTTGATACAAATACATTTATTTTTAAAAGCGCCCTGGGATCTACTATCAATTGTTTTTCCAATTGTGACGAAGTTCTTTTGGGCCAGTTTCAGAAAATGCACTATTTGGTGGTTTAAAGTCAACATTTAAATTTTGAACAATTAAATGTCGTAAAAAAAGAAAATAATTTCAACAAAAAAGTAAAAAAACAGTAAAATTAAATTAAGAATTTCACTCACGCGGGGATTTGAAACTGTATCTGTTGACTCTGTTGAAACTCTTTTTTTAGAAGGTTTCGCAAATAACGAAAATTGTCAATTTTTTATTGAGTTAAATTGAAAAAGTATATTTCTATAAAAATATATGCCAAAAAAGCAAAATAAAAGCGTCCAGCAAAAAAAAAGCGTCGCCCAACCAAAAAGTTGTGAAATTGTTCATTTTGGATCCGGAAGTAGTGCAAAATTGGCGCAGAAGCGATGAATTGAACATGGGCTTGTCATAGGACGTATTTCCACCACCATTACAACAGCTGTTTCACTGAATTTGCATCACCTCTTAAGGTCTGATCCGACTTCAGTGTTTTAAATGTGAATTAAAAATGTTTGGCAAATAAATAATTTTTATAATTTTTTATGATTTTTAATGCATTTCAAACGCTTGTCTAAATCCTTTGGCCTTAAATATTTTCAAAAATTCGAAATTGTTCTAGAATAAATACTTTCTAGAAAAATTATTTCGACAAAATTTATTTCGACAAAATTTAAATAATTTCTATCATATTCTTATCATATCCCTGTTTTTATTGTTTCAAACTTCCCATTAAAACTTCTACTAAAGACTGTCATCCATTATTGCATTACTTGGTTTGCGGCCGATGGCAAGACATCTTAAAACTTCTTAACATCATTTTCTAAATTGTATGTTAGTCCATGCGGGATGTATAGTAGACAACAGAAAGGTCGATTAGATTCGTATATATTCAGTTCTTGGCCGGAATATATAGGGAAGAAATTATTACGAACTGATATGAACTTTTGTGGGGTAATTATAGAGCCAGATTTAAACTATGGGTGTCGCTTTTTATGGGGGCTATATACAATTATGAACACGAGTTTACCAAAAATGGCAGATTTTTTACTGTTTAGAAGATTGGTAGAATTCTTGATGTTTTGGAAGATTTTGCAAAATATTCCTATCGAACTATAAAATGCTTCATAAATTTTCTATAGAAATAACATTTTGACAAATTTTTCTACAGAAATAAAATTCTGAAAAAATGTTCTATAGATAAAATTTTGACAAAATTTACTATAGAAATTATATTTTGACAAAATTTTCTAAAGAAATAAGATGTTGAAAAAATTTCCTAAAGAAATAAGATGTTGACAAAATTTTCCATAGAAATATAAAATTGTGACAAAATTGAAATTTGCTTCTCTTAGAGGTCCGCAAGCCAAATCTGGGGATCGGTTTATATGGGGGCTATATATAATTATGGGAGGGTTCAATTCCTACTTCGACCGAACACCAAAAAGTTTTCAGCGGTGGATTATTCCAACTCAGTAATGCTGGTGACATTTCTTAGGGTTTCAAAGCTTCTCTAAGTGGTTTCACTGCAATGTGGAATGCCGTTCGGACTCGGCTATAAAAAGGAGGTCCATTGTCATTGAGCTTAACATGGAATCGGGCAGCCCTCAGTGATAAGAGAGAAGTTCACCACTGTGGTATCACAATGGACTGAATAGTCTAAGTGAGCCTGATACATCGGGCCTGATACACCTAACCTAACATATATATAATTATGGTCCGATGTGGACCAATTTTACATGGTTGTTAGAGACTATATACCAACACCATGTACCAAATTTCAGCCGGATCTGATGAAATTTGCTTCTCTTAGAGGCTCCGCAAGCCAAATCTGGGGATCGGTTTATATGGGGGCTATATAATTATGAACCGAAATGGACCAATTTTTGTATGGTTGTTAGAGACCATATACTAACACCACGTACTAAGTTTCAACCGAATCGGATGAATTTTGCTCCTCCAAGAGGCTCCGAAGGTAAAATTTGGGGATCGGTTTATATAAGGGCTATATAATTATGGACCGATATGGACCAACAACTGCATTGGTTGTTAGAGACCATATACTAATACAACGTACCAAATATCAACCGGATCGGATGAAATTTGGTTCTCTTAGAAGCTCCCCAAGCCAAATCTGGGGATCGGTTTATATGGGGGCTATATATAATTATGGACCGATGTGAACCAATTTTTGCATGGTTCTTAGAGACTATATACCAACACCATGTACCAAATTTCAGCTAAATCGGATGAAATTTGCTTCTCTTAGAGAAACCGCAAGCCAAATCCGGGGATCGGTTTATGTGGGGGGCTATATATAATTATGGGCCGATATGGACCAATTTTTGCATGTTGTTTGTTAATACCATTTACCAAATTTCAGCCAGATCGGATGAAATATGCTTCTCTTAGAGGCTCCGCAAGCCAAATCTGGGGGTGCGTTTATATGGGGGCTATATGTAAAAATGAACCGATATGGCCTATTTGCAATACCATCCGACCTACATCAATAGCAACTACTTGTGCCAAGTTTCAAGTCGATAGCTTGTTTCTTTCGGAAGTTAGCGTGATTTCAACAGACGGACGGATATGTTTAGATCGACTCAGAATTTCACCACGACCCAGAATATATATACTTTATGGGGTCTTAGGGCAATATTTCGATGTGTTACAAACGGAATGACAAAGTTAATCCTATGGTGGAGGGTATAAAAGTTGAATTAAAAGAACTTCCTGTGTAGTTAAAATAAAGAACATCTTTTGGAAGTGCTCTTGAAGCTGTGCCTTTGGAAGAACTTCCAAATTTTTGATACAAAATTTGAGAGTTGAGCCTGTGTTCTTTATGTTTTCGTTCATACTAACAAAGAACATCTCGAGAAGTAGTTCAAATATATTGTCTTTGTGTCATATTATGATCATATTACAAACATTGGAATTACATTTGGTGGTTTGTGAAATTAATGGAAAAAAAAATTTGTTCATTTTTTTTAATTTCTTCATTTTAATGAACTTCCAACACTCAACTTCTAAAGCAATTCAAAGGATCTGAAAACGAAGTACTTCCGTCCTATGACAACCACATGTAAAATTCATTGCAGATGATTCAACTTTTTCACTACTGCCGGGTCACAAATTGGGGATACAAACTACTTTTTTTTGGAGGTCTTTTTTGCTTGGGGGGGGGCTGGGTTTAAAAAAGAAATTCCTCGCTTCAATGCTGTTGCACAGTGGCTGTTCGACTTTTGCGCCTGTGACATTTCGGGGGTAAGGCTGGCATTAAAAAATAACAACGTGGCGACAATTTCCGAGAATGGCCCAAGATACCGCGGACTCAGTTTCGTGCGGCATATGATGGTTCTGTCGGCCGTTTGAAAGCCATATTTCGTGTCAAATTGAAATCTAAACAAGTAAGGAAAGTCTAAAGTCGGGCGGGGCCGACTATATTATACCCTGGACAGAATTTGACAGACTTTTACCAAATCTATAGACTCAAAATTTAAGTTGGGTAATGCACTAGGGTGGAACACAATTTGAGTAAAAAAATATGGGAAACATTTAAATCTGAAGCAATTTTAAGGAAACCTCGCAAAAGTTTATTTATGATTTATAGCTCGATATATACGTATTAGAAGTTTAGGAAAATTAGAGTCATTTTTACAACTTTTCGACTAAGCAGTGGCGATTTAACAAGGAAAATGTTGGGATTTTGACCATTTTTTGTCGAAATCAGAAAAACATATATATGGGAGCTATATCTAAATTTGAACCCATTTCAATCAAATTTGGCACACATGACTATATTGTATCCCTAGTGCAAAATTTCAACCAAATTGGGCCAAAACTCTGGCTTCTGGGTCCATATAAGTGCATATCGGGCGAAAGATATATATGGGAGCTATATCTAAATCTGAATCGATTTCAACCAAATTTGGTACGCATAGCTACAATGCTAAATCTACTCCCTGTGCAAAATTTCAACCGAATTGGGCCAAAACTCTGGCTTTTAGGACCATATTAGTCCATATCGGGCGAAAGATATATATGGGAGCTATATCTAAATCTGAACTGATTTCAATCAAATTTTGCACACTTGACTATACTACTAATTTTGTTCCTAGTGCAAAATTTCAACCAAATTCGGCCAAAAATCTGGCTTCTGGGGCCATATAAGTCCATATCGGGCGAAAGATATATATGGGAGCTATATCTATATCTGAACCGATTTCAATCAAATTTAGCACACTTGACTATACTACTAATTGTACTCCTAGTGCAAAATTTCAACCAAATTCGGCCAAAATCTGGTTTCTGGGGCCATATATGTCCATATCGGGCGAAAGATATATATGGGAGCTATATCTAAATCTGAACCGATTTCAATCAAATTTAGCACACTTGACTATACGACTAAGTGTAATGTTTGTACAAAATTTCAAGCAAATCGGTCTAAAACTCTGGCTGCTGGGTCCATATTAGTGCATATCGGGCGAAAGATATATATGGGAGCTATATCTAAATCTGAACCGATTTCTTCCAAAATCAATAGGGTTCTATTCTGACCCAAATTAGGAACATGTGTCAAATTTGAAGGCGATTTAAGTCCAAATTGCGACCTAGACTTTGATCACAAAAATGTGTTCACAGACAGACGGACGGACGGACAGACGGACATGGTTATATCGACTCAGGGACCCACCCTGAGCATTATTGCCAAAGACACCATGTGTCTATCTCGTCTCCTTCTGGGTGTTACAAACATATGCACTAACTTATAATACCCTGTTCCACAGTGTGGCGCAGGGTATAAAAATATATAAATATAATTTATAGTGCTTTCCTTTGTTGCATTACACCCATAGAAAAATTATTACCATACGGACTCAAATCGATATCGTACGTTATTGATAGTTAGGCAACCCCGTATGGTACAATATCAATACCGAACGGTACAGGCGGTATGCAAAGCATGAAAGTACCATACGGTATTATGAAAATACCCATATGGTATTAAAAATAGTACTTAAGCGGTATTAATATTTATACCATAAAGGTATTGATGTATAATCAGTGCGGTATTACCAAATAATACCAAAACGGTAACGAGTTTTATACAAATCCGGAATTTATTAATTCATTTTAGTTTAATAAAATACATCCATATACCTCATCAGTTTTTTATGCAAAGTTATTCTCTAAATTCTATGTCCCATCGCAGGCACTGAGGCATGCAGTAAAGTTGTTTGTAGTGAGATTTGGAAAGCTTATGTATGTCTCGCACGCATCTAATGAGAGAAGGATTCTGAATTATCAAACATTAATAATGCTAAAACATCTTATATTTACCGATGCTTCGCTTTGTTCACAAATTTACGTTTAGGTTGATTTCCCAGAAATGTTGTAATTTACTAGCCTAAAATAAACTACAAAGGCGACCAATTAGTTTTTATCAACGGCGACATATCATTTGTTACGGGGATGTGATAGTTAATACCATAATAATACCGGATGATATAAAGTGGCATTAAAATTAATAGGTAACGTGAACCAGGCTATGAATACCAAACGGTAATGACCACATACCGCCATTTTTCTACCAGTGTACATAGGAGTCACCCTGCACTTTTTTTATTTTACGATAAAATTTCCCACTTGAATACTTTTCGTGGTAAATTGAAACAATGGCAAGATTTATGATATCCTAGCTTATGACAGCTATAAACAATCACTTATATAACGATGCGAGCATTGAATGGTTCATGTTACTCGTAGCAGTATTGATGATGCTTCCTCTTAGTATCATTCAAGAATGTCAACAATGCCATCATTGCGGCTACATAACATTTCATAAAGTAACAATCATACGCCACATGGGTCATAACTATTAAAGTGATGTGACCTTAAATTACAAATGACATATGCAACAGTAAAAAATTGGGTTGCTGAATTTAAACGTGGTCGTACAAACATTGAAGATGAACCACGTAGTGAACGGCCAAAAACAGCAACAACAACAAAAATTATAGCCAAAGTGCATGATATGGTATTAAATGATCGACGAATAAAAGTGCGTGAACTTGCTAATATCATGATCGAGTCCATTTAATTTTGCATGAAGAACGACAGATGAAACAAGTATATACAGCAGTAAATTCGGCCGGGCCGAATTTTAAATACCCACCACCATGAATCAAATATGATAGTTTACTTTGAAAACTCTTCGTCGTAGTGGGTTACTTGATAATATATGGAATTGTAGGGGGTTTGATGACAAATCTTCTCCTAAGGCAGTCAGCTCCCGAAGACAAACTTTAAAGATTCTACCTATGACGACCAGATAAGATTCTAGATTTATGAGAACCAATTTTGTTTGAGTTTTAGAGAAATTATAAACATATCGTGTATATGATTAAATTACGCCTTGATTTGAAATCTTAAATTTGTAGATTTTTTCCGCCATTATTTAAATAAATACGATGATTAAAATCTGGAAATTTTACTTTCAGTTTGAAGCAATTTTCATGATCAGTGCGCCTGCTATTTTAGAGAATTTTAGAGTTGAATAAACGAAAATACTTTATAAGAAAAGGAAATTTCGTTTGTCTAAAATTTCATTATAGATTACTAATTTCCAGCAAATCGGATAAAAACTACGGATTCTAGAAGCCCAAGAAATAAAGCCGGGAGATCGGTGTATATGAGGGGCTATACCAAAACATGGACCGATAGGTACCATTTGCTACTCACATATTTGTGATCTTAAAATACCTCCAGAATTTCAAACAAAACGCCTAGAAAACATAGTCTCTAGACGCCCAAGAAGTAAAAATCGAGAGATCAGTCTATATGGGGGTTATACCAAAAAATGGACCGATATACCTCAATTTCGGCACACTTATTTGTGGTCTGAAAATATTTCTAGATTTCGAATTTCAGACAAATCGGGTAATAAATACAGTTTATAGAAGCTCAAGAATTTCAGGCAAAGCGGATGGTAAATATAGTTTCTAGAAGCCCAAGAAGCAAAATCGGGAGATCGGTCTATATGGAGGCTATACCAGAAAATGGACCGATGGGCACCATTTTCGGCACACCTTTTTATGGTCCCAAAAGAACTCTAGATTTTCAATTTCAGGAAAATCGGATAGAAAATATAGTTTCTTGAAGCCCAAGAAGCAAAATCGGGAGATCAGTCTCTATGGGGCCTATATCAAAACATGGACCGATGAGCACCATTTTCGGCACACCTTTTTATGATCCTCAAATACCTCTAGATTTTAAATTTCAGACAAATCGGATAGAAAATACTGTTTCTAGACGCCTAAGAAGCAAATTTGGGAGATCGGTCTATATGGGGGCTATACCAAAACATGGACCGATACGGACCATTTTCGACACACCTCTTTATGGTCCCAAAATACCTCTACAAATACAAAAAACTAATCTATGCCAAATTTGGGGACGATAACGCCATTATTGAAGGCTGTAGCGTGATTACAACAGACAGACGGACATGCTTATATCGTCTTAGAATTTCTCCCTGATCAAGAATATATATACTTTATATAGTCGGAAATCGATATTTCGATGTGTTACAAACGGAATGACAAACTTATTATACCCCCGTCACCATTTTATGGTGGTGGGTATAAAAACTTTCTGCTAGATGGGTGCCGCATTTGTTAACAGTCGATCAAAAACGCATAAGAATGAACATTTCTCAAGCTTGTTTGGATCGTTTTAAGCGAAATAAAATGGATTTAAAGCATCGTTTCATAACTGTTGATGAGACATGGATCCACCACTATACTCCAGAGACAAAAGAACAATCCAAACAATGGACTGAAGCTGGAGGAATATTTTAATTGATTCAATAAAAATTTTAATTGATGTTGATTGCAAGACGTAATTATTTTTTTCATTAAAAACTTTACTATTTTCAATTACATTCTTAACTGACTTATCCCTATTTTCATGAAGCTTCGTTAGTGCTACGTTAGCTAACGAACTTTTAAACCGTACCATGGAGATATCTGTCATCTTGTCTATACATTCCATATGTCAGTTAGGAACTAAACAGCTGAAAAATTTTCAGTTCAATTTAACCAGAGAGAAAATATTTGCAATTTACTTTCTGTTAACTGACAGTTAAAGACTAATGGAGCTACATAAAAATGGTCGTTAGTGTTTTTATTTGACTTACGCCCATTTTCATGAAGCTCCGTTAGTGCTCTGTTAACTAACGAACTTTTAAACCGTATTATGGGCATAGCTGCCATCTTGCGTATATATTCCATATGCCAGTTAGAAACTTAACTGCTGAAAATTTTTCAGTTAATGTTAACCGGAAAAAAGATTTTTCCATTTTTCTTTCTGTTAACTGGCAGTTAAATCCTAACGGAGCTACATGAAAATGGCCGTAAAAAATTTATTGGTTGAAATAATTTTTTAATTCAAAATCAATAATATTCCATCACTTTTCTAACTGATTTGATCTTCCGAGTTGGATTAAAAAGTAAATTGTTTCAATTATTTTTTAATTGAAAATTTTAAAATTTTCAATCCTTAATTAACTAAATGTTTCTAACTTGATTAAAAAGTTAATTGTACTTTTTTGAGTGTAACTAATAAATTCATAAAATACCTGCCTTGTCCTTCAAAACCAATTATGCCCAATTAGAATCCTCCAATTTCTCTCACTCTTTAAATAAATATTTTGTTGTTTATATAGCTATGTCCTTCTATGTCCCAAATTCAATTTATTCCTCTATTGGTTTTCATAGACTCCATGACTCCAAGCAAAAGTTTTATTTGAAATTCACAACTGTATTCGCTCGAAGTAAAAAAAATTCAACGAGTAAAATTGAAATAGTCAACAAGCCAACTTTGATTTACGTTAAATCGATGATTGCAATTTTAATCAATTCAATGGACGATTATTGGTAGCCGCGCTATTTTTGGGTGCATATTGAGTGTTAACACCGAAATAACACACGCATACACACAAAACAATTTTCCAAACAACCAACCAACAACTGCCACGGCAATGGAAAATACATGAATATGCACACCACAGGACTTCAACCTCGTTTCAAGGATATGATGGTAACAGTTGTGAGCAACCGCATATAGTTCAGTCAAACCCGAAAAAAATTGTAAGACTTTGTAACAGCACAAAAACCTGAATGATTTGTATTCAGCTATTTTTTGGGGGTTTTTAGCAACGAAGTGAAATATAAACCAATATGTATAGACAGAAATGGAGCATACGCACTTCAATATAGCTGTACTCTTACAGCATCTCTAAATATTCAACAAAGTATATAGAGGTGGGTCAAAGTAATCAATGAAATGATGAAACATATATATACCAAAGAATCCACGATTTATTGATTTTTGAAAGTTGATTTTTGACTGTAAAAAATTTTCTTTAAAAGCATAGAACAAGTATATAGGGTAGCAAGTTCGGCCGGGCCGAATTTTCAATACCCACCACCATGAATTAAATATTTCCCCCTTTGAAAATTTCAGGGGGGTTTGATGACAGATATTTTCCCAAGCACATCAGTTCAACCAGTACGCTTCCCACAGATAAATGTAAAGATTTTACCTAGGAAGACTAGATCAGATTCTGAATTTATAAGAAACATTTTTTGTTTGAGTTTTAGAGGAATCATAAACATCTCTTGTAAGTGCAAGAAAATGATGAAATAACGCCTTGATTTGAAATCTAAAATTTGTGAATTTTTATATCAAATATTTAAATGACTACGCGAAGTAAAATCTGGAAATTTTGCATTCAGTTTCAAGCAATTTTCATGATCAGAGCGCCTTCTATACCCTCAATATATGAAATCGGTCCATATGGAGGCCTTACCAAATGGACCGATAAAACTAAATGATATACACTTTGTTATGGCCAGTATAAAATGCCAGTATGTTTTCAATTTGTGGCAAATCGAATAAAAACAATTTCTAGAAACCCTAGTAGTTAAATCGGGAGTTCGGTGTAATGGAGGCTATACCAAAACATGGAAGGATACACACAGTATTGAGCACATTTAATTGTAGTTCTAGAATCTAGACCCCAAATCGGAGGGCCGGTTTATAAGGGGGCTATATCAAAAACTGTACCGATACTCAATATATTCGGCACATCCCTTTATAGTCCTAGAATACCTCTAGATTTCCAATTTCAGGCCAATTGGGTAAAAACGACGGATTCTAGAAGCCCAAGAAGTAAAATCGGGAGATCGGTCTATGTGGGGGCTATATAAAAACATGGACCGATAATCGCCATTTTCGGCACATCTCTTTATTTTCCTAGAATACCTATAGATTTCCAATTTCAGGCCAATTGGGTAAAAACTACGGATACTAGAAGGCCAAGAAGTAAAATCGGGAAATCGGTCTATGTGGGGGCTATATCAAAGCATGGACCGATACTCACCACTTTTGGCACACCTCTTTAAGGTCCTAGAAAAACCCTAGATTTCCAAGTTGAGGCAAATTGGGATTCTAGAAGACCAAGAAGTAAAATCGGGAGATCGGTCTATATGGTGGCTATATCAAAACATGGACTGGTACTCACCATTTTCGGTACATGTCTTTAGGGTCCTAGAGTACCTCTAGGTTTCAAATTTCAGGTAAATTGGATTAAAACTACGGATTATAGAATCCCAAGAAGTAAAATCGGGACATCGGTCTTTATGGGGGCTATATCAAAACCTGGACCGATACACCCCATTTTCGGCACACCTCTTTATGGTCCTAGAATACTTCTAGATTTCCAATTTCAGGCAAATCGGACAGAAAATACACTTCCTAGACGCCCAAGAAGCAAAATGGGGAAATCCGTCCATATGGGCGCTATACCAACACATGGACCGATAGGCACCATTTTCGGTACACTTTTTGATGGTCCTAAAACCCCACTAGATTTTCAATTTCAGGCAAATTGGATAAAAACAGTTTTTATAATCCCAAGACCCCAAATCGGGAGCTCGGTTTATATGGGGACTATATCAAAACTTGGACCGATATAGCCCATCATCGAACTTGACCTGCCTGCAAACATAAGACGAATCTGTGCCAAATTTCAGGACCATAGCGCCATTACTGAAGGATGTAGGTTAGGTTAGGTTATGTGGCAGCCCGATGTATCAGGCTCACTTAGACTATTCAGTCCATTGTGATACCACAGTGGTGAACTTCTCTCTTATCACTGAGTGCTGCCCGATTCCATGTTAAGCTCAATGACAAGGGACCTCCTTTTTATAGCCGAGTCCGAACGGCGTTCCACATTCCAGTGAAACCACTTAGAGAAGCTTTGAAACCCTCAGAAATGTCACCAGCATTACTGAGGTGGGATAATCCACCGCCGAAAAACTTTTTGGTGTTCGGTCGTAGCAGGAATCGAACCCACGACCTTGTGTATGCAAGGCGGGCATGCTAACCATTGCACCACGGTGGCTCCGGTGGCTGAAGGATGTAGCGTGATTACAACAGATAGACAGACGGACATGCTTATATCGTCTTAGAACTTTATATAGTCGGAAATCGATATTTCGATGTATTACAAAGGGAATGACAAACTTATTATACTCCCGTCACCATTCTATGGTGGTGGGTATAAAAAAATTTAAAGCCCATCATAGGATCGGTTATCATAAATATAGGATTATTTGCTCTTAAAAATTCGTTATCTAAAAATGGACATTTCCAAAAAAAAAAAAAAATAAATAAAAGTTGTTCCAAAAACATTTCTTTTTAAGAGCCTCCCGGGATCCTTAATCAAAGTGTTTCCACACTAAAAAAATATTTTTTTGAGGCCAAAGATTTCGTGTCCTTAAAATATGAATGCGTTTTTTGCTTAGCATAGAAGACGCATTTTTCTGATATAAAGTTTTTTCTTTGTCCAAAAGACGATCAATTTTCAATAAAGTCGTTTTGTCCTTATAATTAAGTGATATAATTAAGTGATTCGTATTAACCATTGGTAAATGAAAGAAAATGTTGTTTACCTATAAGGTCAACTTGTCTTTAGTAATTGTGAAAAATTCTTTAAAAATAATGAAATCATCTTTCAATTTGTTGGCTTTTTGCATCTTGACCACAAAGCTTAAATTCGTTCGAAATTAGGACATCTTTTTCCACAAATTGTTTTAAAGACGATTTTTACATCAATAGTAGCATAATTTCTACTTGAAGTCGAGTCTGAATTTGGAAATTAAAGTTTTCGTGAACACATTTTTAAAGGACTTTAGCAGCACATGAAGAAAAAATCTGAAAAAATGAATAAATTATAATTTGTTTCCTAGAATGAAGTACGCACAACTCAACTGGTGTCTTCAATGTGTCCTTAGAGACACATCGAATGGTGTCTTCAATGTGCCGCTTCTTTGGCTCGGAATCAATACCAAAACCATTAGTGAAAAGGCCAAATCATTGGAACAGGGCATGCTTTTTTTCAGTGCACTTCCCATGAAGTTTTATTGGACCAGTCATAGAAAATACGCTAGAGGGGCAATTAAATGTCGTAAAAGAAAATAGAAAACCAACAAAAAAGTTAAATAAAATAACCCAGCAAAAACAATTGAAAGTTCTTCTTAAGGCACAAATTTAACAGCATTTCCAAAAATGTCCTCCCAAAAATGTTTTTTATTTTAACTCCACAGGAATTTAATATGAATCAATTTTTTTATAACTCGCTTTTTTCATATTTTTAATGGAAAATTTAAAATTTTATTGTTTCAAATGGATTAAAAACAGGTTAAAAATTAACAAAATAGTGCAAATTATTTAAATTTTGCCAAAAAAAAATGATAAATCCTTTCTAGAAAAATTGCGAATTTTTGAAAATATTTGATGTCAAACGTTCCAGACAAGCGGATTAAATATCATAAAAAAATTTAAAAATTATTTTTTTTGGCAAAATATTACAAAAATGTTTAATTCGCGTTCAAATCGCTGAATGCGTATCACACTTTAAGAAGTGATGCAAATTCAGTGCAACGGCTGTTGAAATGGTGGACATCCGTCCTATGACAAGCCTATGTTAAAATCATCGCTTCTACGGCAATTTTGCACCACTTCCCGATCCAAAAAGAACATGTTCACTACTTTTTTAGCGACGCTTTTTTTTGCCGGGAATGAAAATAAAATTAAAAATTTCACCCCCGCGGGAACCCAGCAAACAATTTGAAAGTTGTTCCAAAAGCACAACTTTAAAAGCACTTCCCAAAAATGTCCCCCCAAATGAGCCCGATGTATCAGGCTCACTGATACTATTCAGTCCATTTTGATACCATATTGGTGAACTTCTCTCTTATCACTGAGTGCTGCCCGATTCCATGTTAATCTGAATGACAAGGGACCTCCTTTTTATAGCCGTGTCCGAACGGCGTTCCACATTGCAGTGAAACCACTTAGAGAAGCTTTGAAACCCTCAGAAATGTCACCAGCATTACTGAGGTGGGATAATCCACCGCTGAAAATCTTTTTGGTGTTCGGTCGAAGCAGTAATCGAACCCACGACCTTGTGTATGCAAGGCGGGCATGCTAACCATTGCACCATGGTGACTCCCCTCCATGTTAAATTCATCGCTTTTGCGTCAATTTTGCACAAATTCCGAACCCAAAAATCACATTTTCACTACTTTTTTGGCGACGCTGTTTTTGCTGGGTAGTTTGTCTAAAATTTCGTTCTAGAAGAAACTATTTTTTCTTTGTGTCCAAACGTTCTTTGATTTCGTTGAGTGATTTTTTTTTTCCAAGGCCACGAATCGAATCACCGGTCTATGTTGCCCTTTTCCCATTTTTCTAGAACCGAGGATACCTCCCCCACATAAAGTAAAAAGTCAATTAGATCAGATTAAAAATTCGACAGTAGCTATTTTCACGGGAGTAAAATCGTCTTGTCATATGGTATAGCAAATTGGTCAACTCGGCAAGTTTTCTTCCAAAAGCAAGAGTTGAATCGCCGACTTAGATATCCTTTTTTAATTCTCATACAGTTGAGGTAAAATAGAAATTCGATCTAAAAGCAAATTCTAAATTTGCTTGGAGATCGAAAGAGTACATTCGACAATAAAGTCCTCTTGGGATAAGGCATAAGATGTTATGGGAAAATATGTTCGAACTTCATCCCAGATATCTGCTAATTAAACATTCTATTGGCGGAGCAAATTAAAAATGCGGATTTTTTATACCCTCCACCATAGGAACTTTGTCATTCCGTTTATAACACATCAAAATACTGCTCTAAGACCCCATAAAGTATATATATTCTGGGTCGTGGTGAAATTCTGAGTCGATCTGAGCATGTCCGTACGTCTGTTGAAATCACGCTAACTTCCGAGCTATCGACTTGAAACTTGGCACAAGTAGCTGTTATTGATGTAGGTCGAATGGTATTGCAAATGGGCCATATCGGTCCACTTTTACGTATAGCCCCCATATAAAGGGACCCCCAAAATTGGCTTGCGCAGACCCTCTAAGAGAAACAAATTTCATCCGATCCGGCTGAAATTTGGTACATGGTGTTAGTATATGGTCTCTAACAACCGTGCAAAAATTGGTCCGCATCGGTCCATAATTATATATAGCCCCCATATAAACCGATCCCCCGATTTGGCTTTCGGAGCCTGTAAGAGAAGCAAATTTCATCCGATCTGGCTGAAATTTGGTACATGGTGTTAGTATATGGTCTTTAACAACCATGTAAAAATTGGTACACATCGGTCACTAATTATATATAGCCCCCATATAAACCGATCCCCAGATTTGGCTTGCGGAGCCTCTAAGAGAAGCAAATTCCATCCGATCCGGCTGAAATTTGGTACATGGTGTTAGTATATGGTCTCTAATAACCATGCAAAAATTGGTCCACATCGGTCCATAATTATATATAGCCCCCATATAAACCGATCCCCCGATTTGGCTTGCGGAGCCTCAAAGAAAAGCAAATTCCATCCGATTCGGTTTAAATTTGGTACATAGTGTTAGTATATGGTCTCTAACAACTATGCAAAAATTGGTTTACATCGGTCCATAATTATATAGCCCCCATATAAACCGATCCCCAGATTTGGCTTGCGGAGCCTCTAAGAGAAGCAAATTTCATCCGATTCGGCTGAAATTTGGTACATGGTGTTATTATATGGTCTCTAATGACCATGTAAAAATTGGTCCACATAGCTTAATAATAATATATAGCCCCCATATAAACCGGTCTCCAGATTTGACCTCCGGAGCCCCTTGGAAGAGCAAAATTCATCCGATTCGGTTGAAATTTGGTACGTGATAGTATATGGTATCCAACCACCATTCAGGAATTGGTCCATAGTCATATACAGCCCCCATATAAACCGATCTCCAGATTTGAACTCCGGTGCCTTTTGGAGAAGCAAAATTCATCCGATCTGGTTGAAATTTGGTACGTGGTGGTAGTATATGATATTTAACAACCATGCCATAAGTGGTCCATATCAGTTCATAATTATATATAGCCCCCATATTATGAGGTGTAGCGCCCCGACCAAATAAACACTTATTTTGAGCGTAATCCAATTTTATTTAATCCACTAGAGACTGCGCTAAAATCTAAAACAATTTTAGTTTATATTATTTTAATTCAAATTGTAAATAATTATTTTTTATTACAATTGTGTTTGACTTAAATTTAGCCTGGCACTAATTTTCATAAAAGAATACAATGGTTTTAAGAGTTTACTTCTCCTTCTTTGTGACCGGTCTTCTTGGAGTTTACTTCAAAATGGAAGAGTAATGGCTTATTGCAAATGACAGTTGTCAATTACAATGAGTTGCCGGATCGATGTAATAAGGGCCATGAGTGGGAATTCAAAAAGCTAAATTTTAGTTGGCCACTCAACATTCCCCTCCCCGTAAACTTCAGGCAGCAACAGCATGATGTTTACTTCAAAACGTCCAATTTAGCTAATTTCACAGAAGGTCTAGTTATAAGTCCTTTGATTGTCTTCACCACTGCGCTGCGAACTTGATTGTCTTTGCCTCTATGTACATCCACAACAATTCCCTTTAACCACGATCCTCTCTTACTTGTGTCATCCACCACAACAACAATGTCACCAACTTCAATAGGACTTGGACTGTTTGAAAACCATTTCGAACGACGAGTAAGGCACGGTAAATATTCACGCAACCAACGTTTCCAAAATTGGTCTGCCAATTGACCGGCAATCTTAAAATTCTTAAGCAAAATATTTCCACTCGCCTCCTCACTACCCTTTTCTCTTATTCCACTAGAACAACCAACGAGAAAGTGGTTGGGTGTGAGCGCCTCGGCATCAGCTGACTCCAATGGTACATATGTGAGTGGTCTTGTATTTATAATATTCTCCACATCTGCCATAGCCGCTCTCAGCACATCCTCTCTCAAACCGGTTTGTGGCAAAATGTCCATTAAGATTGATTTTACTGAGCGAACCATTCGCTCCCACACGCCTCCCATGTGGGGAGAGGCTGGGGGTATGAAACACCACTCAATTCCAGGATGATTTCGCTTTAGATTTTCTGTGGACAACTTTTCTATCTCAGATTGTAGTAAACGACTTGCACCACGGAAGTTGGTGCCGTTGTCCGATATAATTTTATGTGGTGTTCCTCGTCGACTGACAAATTGTTTAAACACCAACATGAATGCATCAGTAGACAATGATGGTGAAATTTCTATATGCACTGCTCTCACGGTGAGACATGTAAATAAAACACCCCAACGTTTCTCACGTCGACGACCAACTGCAACTTCTAGCGGTCCGAAAAAATCTATGCCGGTGTATGTAAACGGTCTAGTGTATGGCATCAACCTTTCTGGTGGCAATTCTCCCATTTCAGGGGGGTTTGGAGTTGCTCGTTTGTTTTTGCAAATTTGACAAACACTCGATACAGAACGAACAACTGCTCTTAAGCCTGGAATCCAAAATCTTTGTCGCATTTCATTCACCACAATTTCGTTGTGGTGATGATGAAATCGTCTGTGGTAGAAATCAACAACAAGGTTGGTTATAGCATGCTTTCGTGGTAATATTATTGGTCGTTTTGTATCAACTGCTACACCCTCTGCTGCGTCAATTCGCCCTTTTATTCGCAGCACACCCATACTATCTAAATACGGCGAACACTTAAACAATATGCTCTTTCGGCTAATCTGCTTACCTTCGGATTTCAATGAGTTTATTTCTTCACCAAATGACTCTTCCTGACAGTTACGAAAAATAATTGACTCGACTACACTAATGTTGATTACCTCTGTAAGCATATTGAGAAGAGATGACATTTCTTTTTCTTTAGAAATCAATTTTAAAAATTTCAAAATATATAGTTGAGTGTGTCGAAGTTTTTCCCATCTGCTGAATCGTGTGGGGTCCGGTGATATTTCTGCCAACGTCGATACGGTTTTCTGATTTTCTTCAAAATGGCAAAGTAGCTCGAAGTTTCTATTATCCGATTTGTTGAAAGTTGTTGTAGGCCAAAATTTTTCATCTTCAAGCAGAAAATCGGGACCTGTAAACCATCGAATATTATTATCGAATTTTGGAGTTGTGGACCACTTCGTGCCTTCGTCCGCAACATTTTCTGCAGAGGGAACCCATCGCCATTCACTCACTTTAGATTTTTCAAGAATTTCACCAATGCGAAGGGCTACAAATTGTTTGAATTTTCTTGCATCGGAACGAATCCAAAACAATACATCTTTTGAGTCAGACCAGAAAAATCTCTTTTCGATGTTTATGGACATCTCCGCCATTATGAGCTTCGACAATCTAAGACCAACAATTGCTGCCATAAGTTCCATCCTCGGTATTGAAATTGGTTTTAGCGGTGCTACACGAGTCTTCGAAGCAACCAATGAACATTTTACGTCAGTACCAAGTTGAGCACGAATATAAGCTACAGCAGCATATGCACTATTGCTGGCGTCTACAAAAATATGCAGCTGAATGTTTTTGCCGACGCTTACCAGCGGGTAGCATCTTGGAATGCGAACGTAGCTAACAAAATTTATGTATTTAATCCAGTGCAGCCACATTTCAAGCTCATCAGGTTTGATAGGCTCGTCCCATGAAACACCAGAACGCCAAACATTTTGTAAAATAATTTTAGCAAATATTATGTAGTAGCCCAAAAATCCTAAAGGGTCGAATATTTTCATGATCACTCTTAAAATTTGCCTCTTTGTGACTTGAGTTTTGTCGAAAAGTGATCTTAAATCTATTTTTTGTATAAAGGTAAATTCATCAGAATTTGGAAGCCACCACATACCTAATACCTTTTCCTGTCCGTTGTTCTCTTGTTGAATACATTTGTTGGATTTGATCTTGTTTCCAGTAAGTTTTTCCAAAACACGGGGGGAGTTGGAAATCCAATTCCTCATCTCGAATCCACCGTCTTTGTGGATATATCTAACCTTTTCAGCAAGCTGTACCATTTCTTCCTCAGTCTGACAACTTTGGAGCCAGTCGTCAACAAATGTATTCTCTAGAATTGCATTTACAGCTGATGGGTATTTTTCGACGAAGCGGTTTGCATTTTTGCTTTTTATGTAATTGGCTAGTGACGGTGAACACGAAGCTCCAAAAGTCATTACCTGCATACAATAAACATCAATATCAGCTGTGGTGTCCCCACCACGCCACAAAAACATTTGAGCCTTTTGATCTTCATTTATGACTTTTATCTGGTGAAACATTTCACGAATGTCACCACACAGAGCTACTGGCTTTTCTCTAAAACGTAAAAGCACACCAACTAATGATTTCAACAGATCTGGACCTTTAAGCAAACATGAGTTTAAAGCAACACCATTTACTTTTGCTGCGGCGTCCCATACAAGTCTGGTTTTGTTTTTATTAATATTGGTTACAGTGAAAATTGGTATGTACCAAGATTTGCCACCCGAAGTCACCTCGTTTTTGTGTAATTTTCTGACGTAACCTTTTTTTTCATAATCTTTTATTTTCTCTACCAGAAATTCTTTTAGAGAAGGTTCTCGCATCATTTTTGCTTCAAGGCATTTTAAACGTCTTTTGGCCATTGGAAGCGAATTCGGCAATTCTACTCTATCAAATTTCCATAATAGACCGGCCGCCCATCTCTTTTCTTTAGAATCATATACTGCCGTTGCATCCATTATTTTCAACGCACGCTCGTCGTCAACAGATGTCAGAGGTTTCGTCGATACTGCAACGCCTAAAGACTCTAAAGAAAAATATTCTTGCATCAGTTCATCAATTTTTTCTAATTCGCCGGAAGAGCAATTACACTCGCAAATATGAAAAATACAATGGTCTGAAGCGAATTCAACATATTTGCGACCATATACTGTCCAACCAAGTTTACATTTCGCAGCCATTAATTCGCCGTCGTCACTCGCTCGAATTTCTGATGGGACACCGAGTTTTGCGTTGTCTAATCCAATTATAACACTCGGCTTTATTTTTGTGTATGGAGTGATTGGCAAATTACGAAGATACTCACACGAATTTATTGTCGATGACTCAAGAGTTTGCTCTGGCAAATCAAGTTTTTCCACTGTACGGACATTTAATAATTTATGTTTCATTGAGCCCTTTTCGCGAGATGAAATGTAAATAGATACCTTCTTAGATGCCGTATATGTTTTTGTCACATCGCCTGTCCAGCGTAAGCATAATTCTTCTGAAGGGCCGTCAATTCCAAGTTGATTTACAATCTCATCTTCTACTAATGTGCAGCCTGCACCTTCATCAATTAGGGCCCATGTATCAAGACTAATATTATTGCCATACAAAGTTATAGGCACATACCGAAAAACAGCCACCTTCTTTTCCCCTGCATGGAATAACACAGGAGACTCCTGTCCACCATTCGTGTTCAATTGTTGAGGTTTTGTATGAAGCAGCAAATTGTGTGGTAACTTGCAACCGTCGGTGCCGCAAGGCTTTTTAGAATAGCACCTACGAAGGGAATGTTTGCCAAAACAGCGAAAACACAACTTGTTTTGTCTAACAAATTGCCAGCGGTCGTTGTGTTTAAGCGAAATAAAATCCGAGCATGTTGAAAGTTTGTGTTCACCACCACATTTAAGACACACAGTACAAATATTTTCTTTCTTATTTGTTACGGATTTATTTTGCGGTGTGTCTTCTTTTGTTTTTTCTACATCGTGAAACATCAAACTTTCCTTTGCACCTTTTCGGCTATTTCTGTATTCGCTAGAATCAAATTTTACGTCAAAGGTTGTGACTTGACTAGCACAAGTCGCAAGGCTAAACAACCATTCATCAAAGACCAAAAGATTCACTCGAACACCTGACATACAGTGACGACCCCATTCTAGCTTCATATTTGATGGTAATTTAGATACCAGATCGTTCAAAAGCATTGGATCGTTTAAATAATCACCTAGGCCAATTGCCTGAATTGTGGCACAATAATTTTGAACAGAAAGTGCCAATGAAATTAAGGTATTCAAATTTTCAACACGAACTTTTGGCTCGTCTCTAAGTTTGGCCTGCAGAGCATGATGAATCACTTCAGGTCTTCCAAAAAGCATTCGCAAAGTTTCTATGGCCTGGCTAACCGTCGACGGCATCATCAATTTACCTCTTACCGCTTCTAACGCTGGGCCTTTCAAGCATTTCTGCAGGCGGATCAAATTCTCTTGATCAGTGAATCCACAGCGCTCTGTGGATTGATTATAATTGGTAATGAACACAGGCCACTCATCTGGCCTACCAGAAAAATTTGGCAAATCTTTGGAGATCACTTGACGTGCTGCTATTTGTGAGGAAGACATCGAAGTATCCGCTGAGCTGGTGTTGTTAAATTGCAAATACCTATTGTTGTTGTTGGGCAATGTGTGTGCATTATTAAACGTCATACCGGGTTGTGCGTATGTTGCCGTAGGTATAGGCTGAGAAAATATTTGGGTTCCTTCAAACATGTTTGATGCAGCAGATCTAGCAAGAGAGGGAATGTGTGTGTTCGACCCACTGACTGCAATCGCGGGGGGGCGAGACGGAGCAGAGGAATAACTGTGGTTCTGTTGAGTGTCAAGCGCACAATTTGTTCTTTCGTATCTTCTTTCATTCTGGCAAGCAAAATTGTTGTTGGCGTTGTCTACTGCTATTGAAAAGGGAATTTGTTGATTACTGTTTTCGATGACAAAATTTGGTTGATGAGTACCGTTATGTATTTGAGTGGAGCTTAAGAAATTATTTCCTTGCTGTCCATACAGGGTTGAATAGTTTATGTTTTGCGAACTACTTACGATTGTGGAATTTGGCAGACCGTGCGAAATATTTGCATAAAAGGAGTTGGTTTCATTTGATGTATTTGGGAAAGACAGAGGCATTGAAGTTCCATTTATTACCCTACTATTTTGATACTGCGCCTGCCATACTTGGGTGTTTGCAAATGTGGACACGCCATCACCTATATTTATGATTGTGTCGTCAAAAATATTTGCATTAGCAGTGGCCGCAGTGACATTGGTAATGGACGTCTGGTTGATCGTGGCCGCAGAGGAGGGAGGCAAAGACAGATTAGAATATGTAACGGTAGATGTTACGGTGACTATTGCATGTGGACTGTTTGTTACGCAATCGCTGCCGGCGATACTTAAATTTCTGGGTCCACCAGTTTTCATACTTTCTTCATCCGGATTAACCATTTTTGATGTTCTTGGATGTTACACTCCAGCGTTGAAACAGACACAATTATTTTAGAATATTATGAGGTGTAGCGCCCCGACCAAATAAACACTTATTTTGAGCGTAATCCAATTTTATTTAATCCACTAGAGACTGCGCTAAAATCTAAAACAATTTTAGTTTATATTATTTTAATTCAAATTGTAAATAATTATTTTTTATTACAATTGTGTTTGACTTAAATTTAGCCTGGCACTAATTTTCATAAAAGAATACAATGGTTTTAAGAGTTTACTTCTCCTTCTTTGTGACCGGTCTTCTTGGAGTTTACTTCAAAATGGAAGAGTAATGGCTTATTGCAAATGACAGTTGTCAATTACAATGAGTTGCCGGATCGATGTAATAAGGGCCATGAGTGGGAATTCAAAAAGCTAAATTTTAGTTGGCCACTCAACACCCCATTTAAACCGATCCGGAGATTTGGTTTTGAAGCCTCTTGGAGGAGCAAATTCCATCCGAGTCAGTTGAAATTCGGTACATTGTGCTAGTATATGGCCGTTAACAACCATGCCTAACTAGGTCCATATCGGTCTATAGTTATATATAGCCCTCAGATAGATCGATCCCCAAACACACAAAAATTCGTCCATATCAAGATCATAATTTTATATAGCCCACATATAAGCGACTCCTATATTTCAATTCTGGCTCTCTACGTACCGTGCAAAAGTCCATATCGATTCGTAATTATTTGTAGACTTACCTATACATACCTTTTTTGTCTAATATATACCAGGTATGGACTAACTCACAACTTATAAAACGATATTAAGAAGTTTTAAGATACCTTGCTATCGGTAAGTATTACCACAACGCAAGTAATTCGATTGTGGATGACAGTCTTTCGTAGATGTTTCTACGCAATCCATTGTGGAGGGTACATAAGATTCGGCCTGGCCGAACTTACGGCCGTATATACTTGTTTTTTTTTCAGAGTTTATTTCGAAGTATTATCTATCCTATCCCAAATTTTCCCCTTTTTCCGATAGCATACGGATACTGCGAAAGAAACACTCGTCCTTTGACTTAATCCGCAAATTAACTAATACGTTGCCGATCTGAACGAGTAGTAATCAGGACTGTCGGCGGTTGGAGTAGGACTTCCTATTTCATTGTTTCCAAACAAGGTTTTACGGATTTTTCAACATGTAGCCGAGCATTGCAGTGTTGCAAAATTGTCATTCCTTTCCAAATTTTGTGGCCATTTATAACGCAATGCTCGACACAAATCCATCAATTGAGTTCGATACAAAGCTCGTGTGATCGTTTCACTCGGTTGCAGCAGTTCATAGTGCACCCACCAAATACACATCATAAGCTTTTTTTCCATTCATATTGGACTTTGCCGTCGATATTGATCCTCTTTTCACCACAAGTAACGATGCGATTGAAAAACTCGTTCCTTACTTGCCTTTGAGCAACTGTTTGTAAGTGTAAATTCACTTTTCGACTTCTCTCGGTTTCAACTCATTCAGTTTCAATTGATGGAACATGGCCTGACTCGTAACTTGGAACGATTTGGAAAGATCTTCTTGCGTTTGACACTATTGCAGTAATGACTCCAATTTAGCATCTTCAAACTTCTTCTGCACTTCTGAAATAAACAAACTACGCACGTTGAAATCGAAAGAGCTCACTTGGGATAAGCTTCGGAAAGTCATAAAATTCTTACCCACTTTATTGTGACCCCCATAAATAAGTTCACTTCTTCAGTATATGGACTAAAATATGTGCAATTTCCCTGTATAGGAAAAAGGATTACTAGAAAAATCAATGTGATATATTTACATACATATATATATACTCCTACGCCAGCAACTACGAAAATTATTCTTTGGAATTTATATGCAATATTGAGTTTAAGTGAATGGAAAATTTTTATTGATAATGTCAGTGATTGCGATATTAAAAAAAAAATATTTTTACTCCCATATAAATCGAAGTCAAGTCAAGATGTTAATAAAAAAAACACAAATGTAATCTTGCTGTATATTAAAGTAAAACCCAGATTAACATACATTGATTATTAAAAATGATTATTTTCAAATTTTTGGTCTGCGAATTCATTAAAATTTTAACAGTATTTTTACTTTTGTTTTTAATAAAAATAATAATAATATTGTACTGGAAAAAAAATCCAAAAATAGGTTTGTTCATAATTTCTTCTACCAAGTATAGCCCAAATCTGTTTTATATAACATTTCAATAAATAAGTGTCCGATTAGGTTTACAGGCGACAAAAATCGATTTTTGGTCTAACAACTCGTTCTAAATACGGAAACATAGCATAAATATCCATCATGAATGGAAATGTACACTTTATTTCTATAGCGAATGGGCGATAAATATGAATATCTTACAGATGATTTATATTCTGATATTTATTTTTAGGTTTTAGCAATTGAGTGAAATAATATAAATTTACTGAATTTATTTTGTTTTTTTTTTCGTTTTGTTTGTTATTGTTGGCTTCTCTTCAATCGTTATTGTTGTTTTTTTTTTTATCTCAGCTTAAAGCCATGCATTGACTAAACTACAAGTGTAGCTTAACCAACGGAGGAAAAGTATGCTTGTCAAATTTATTTGGGCAAAGCCCTATAGACTGCAAGATGGTTGGATGTACAGCTGTTTCGGAATTACCACATTCCTCATCAGCATCCTCTACTTGCAGCAAACTATCAACCAATTATCAGAATAAATTCGGGTAATTCACTCAACCCAACGTGAACTACACTTGAACCTCCCGAAAAAGGGTTTGACAGTCGGCTACTGCCTAAACAAATTTGCCAGCATATCTCTTTTCCTTTGCCAAACTCAAATCATCGATTTGTATGTATTTGGCTGGGTTTGTTTTTGAGCGTGCTTCTTCTATCTTCATTCGTTTTGTTTGTTATTGTTGGCTTCTCTTCAATCGTTATTGTTGTTTTTTTTTATCTCAGCTTAAAGCCATGCATTGACTTAACTACAAGTGTAGCTTAACCAACAGAGGAAAAGTATGCTTGTTTTTCGGGAGGTTCAAGTGTAGTTCACGTTGGGTTGAGTGAATTACCCGAAGTTTTTTTTTTTTTTATAAAATTTTTCAAACTCACCAAAATATTCCCGCAATCTCTCATATATGACATATGTCGAATTTTAGTTTAGGAGTCTTTTTTCCGCATTTTTCACCATCACATAGATTCGAAAAATTGAAAAATATCAGCCCCTGTCTTTTCCGCAGTCAATAACTGGTAAATGGCTGCAGTTTTTCATAACACTATTGGGAAATTACAAGAAGAAAACCTACTCAAGCCCAAACATCACAAAGGGAAGGATACTAGTGAATATGCGGATTGGGATGCCATTAATTTAGTTTGCCTTTAGTTTTTTTCCATCTTTCATCACAAATAAAAAACTGAGAAGACATAGTAAATTATGAATTGGTGTATGGATTATGCTTTCGGTTTTACGTTGTGAATTCTACAGAAAACAAACAATAACTACCCAGCAACAAAATTTGGAAGTTGGTCTAAAGACACTCTTCCAAAAATATCCTCCCAAAGATGTTCTTTATTTTAACAACACCGGAGTTTCTTTTAATTCAACTTTTTTATAATTCTTATTTTTTTATATTTGTAATGGGAAATTTTTTATAAAGAATATTCCCCTCAAGGCCGTATTCAGGGGGGGGGGGGTGAGGGGGATCAAACCACCCCCGAAATGAATGAATATTTTTATATAAATAAATATATATTTTTAGCTGCATAGAAAAATCTTATCGAAGATGTTGAAGAAAAGCTGGAGGTTTTATTTTGAAAAACGCTTACCTATAAAACTTGCACAAATCATAGAATACTAGTTGAAAAGCCCGTCAAACGACGGTCGAAAAAACGAAACAGCCAAACACACAAATGAAATGGCGCAAAACCTGCGAAAATAACCTGCCTAATTCAGCGATGGAAGCACTTGGAGAGTGCAATAAAGAGATATTTCCAAACGTGCATATTCTTTTAAAAATGTTGGTCACTTTGCCAGTTACTCAGGGATGGAAAATACAATTTTTAAGAAAGTACAAAAAAGGTATTTTTTGAGCGGAAAGGTACTTTTTACTAAATTTCAACAAAAATTTCACTGGAATATTATTGACAAAATTTTCTATGTAAATAAAATTTTGCAAACATTTTCTATAGGAATAAAATTTTGCAAAAAAAATCTGTAGAAAAAAAATGTTGCAAAATTTTTTCTATAGAAATAAAATTTGTACAACATTTTCAATTGAAATAAATTTTTGACAAAATTTTCTATAAAAATAAAATTTTGCAAAAATTCTATATAGAAATAAAATTTTGACAACATTTTCTACCGAAATAAAAAATCGATAATATATAATCACATTCTTTTTTCGACTAAAACATTCTTGAAGTTCAATAAAATCCGGTTTTTGACTATGTCTTTTACAAAATCGAGATTTTCTTCCCACATGAACATGTTTGTTTTGCCATATTTGTAAAAGACTATTAGCAAATAAGGTTGATAAAGACTTTCTCAAAATACTAAAATATTTTGTCAAAGCTATTGTACCATAAATCTGATATCGACTCAAAAATGTCTACACTAAAGGTACTAAATCATTCGCGGGGGTACTACGGTACTGACCGGGGTAAAAGTATTGAAAAAAGTACTATAGTACTGCATTTTCCGTCCCTGCAGTTACTACGTACTCATCCGAACTTTCATTTTCAACAATGAAGAGATTAAAGACTTATCTTAGAAATTCGACTAGCAAGAGTAGACTCAATGGATTGGCATTAATGTCGGTTCATCGTCGAATAAATGTGCCGACTGAAGAAGTAATTGATTTATTTGCTGCCCAAAAAGCCCGTCGGCTCAATTTAATATTATAAAAATATTGTATACATACCTATGCATAAATAAAATTTTCTACACATGAGATTATATGAATATTTTTTTTTAAGTTGAACCCCCCCCCCCCCCCCGAATTAAAATCCTGGCTACGCCCTTGATTCCCCTTCAGTGTTTTAAAGGTGTACAAAACCATTTCGAGAAAGTGATGAGCAAATTGCACATTTAATGAAATTGTCTTTAAATTTGTTTTCTTTTTGCATCTTGACTACAAAAAAAAAAATCGTTCAAAAATAGGACATGTTTTTCAACACTTTATTTAAAGACGTTTTTTACTTGAAACATAGCATAATTTCTATTGGAAGTCGTGTATGAATTTGGAAAATAAAGTTGTCATCAGCTTGTTTTTAAAGGAATTTGATAGCATATGAAGAAAAAAAGCTGAAAAAACGAAAAATTAAAATTTGCTTCCTAGAGTCAAGTACACAAAACCCAAATTTAAAAGAGAATTGTATCCTAAAAATATCCTTACTTAAATTCTCCGCTTCTTTGGCTCGGAATCAATACCAAAATTGTTATAGTAAAGAAAAAAGTCTTTGGAACCGGGCATGCTTTTTTTCAGTGTGATTGATATCAAACCCTTTGAAAAAAAGATTTTTTTCTAGAATTTCCAAATAATCGTAGGTTCTGTGGCGACGATGTTCTCCTCATTTTTATACTCTCCATCATAGGATGGGGGTATATTAACTTTGCCATTCCGTTTGCAACACATCGAAATATTGCTCCAAGACCTCATAAAGTATATATATTCTGGGTCGTGGTGAGATTCTGAGTCGATCTAAGGATGTCCGTCCGTCCGTCTGTTGAAACCACGCTAACTTCCGAACGAAACATGCTATCGACTTGAAACTTGGCACAAGTAGGTGTTATTGATGTAGGTCGGATGGTATTGCAAATGGGCCATATTGGACTTTTACGTATAGCCCCCATATAAACCGACGCTAAGATTTGGCTTGCGGAGCCTCTTGGAGGAGCAAACTTCATCCGATTGAAATTTGGTACATGGTGTTAGTATATGATCTCTCACAACCATGCAAAAATTGATCCACATCGGCCCATATAAACCGATCCCCAGATTTGGCTTGCGGAGCCTCTAAGAGAAGCAAATTTCATCCGATCCGGCTGAAATTTGGTACATGGTGTAAGTATATGGTCTCTAACAACTATCTAAAAATGGGTGCACATTGGTTAATAATCATATATAGCCCCCATATAAACCGATCCCCCGATTTGGCTTTCGGGGCCTGTAAGAGAAGCAAATTTCATCCGATCCGGCTGAAATTTGGTACATGATGTTAGTATATGATCTCTAACAACCATGCAAAAATTGGTTCACATCGGTCCCTAATTCTATATAACCCCCATATAAACCGATCCCAAGATTTGACCTCCGGAGCCTCATGGATGAACAAAATTCATGCGATTCAGTTGAAATTTGGTACGTGATGTTAGTATATGGTCTCTAACAACCATGCAAAAATTGGCCCATGCCGGTCTTAATTATATATAACCCACATTTAAACCGATCCCCAGATTTGACCTCCGGAGCTATTGGAGAAGCAAAATTCATCCGATCCGGTTGAAATCTGGTACATTGCGCTAGTATATGGCCGCTAACAACCACGCCAAAATTGGTCGATATCGGTCTATAGTTATATATAGCCGATCTCCAAAAAAAAATCTACCAAAATTTTATTTCTATAGAAAATGTTGTCAAAATTTTATTTCTATAGAAAATTTTGTCAAAATGTTATTTCTATAAAAAATTTTGTCAACAATTTATTTCTATAGAAAATTTTGTCAAACTGAATTATTCACGTATTTAGTCGGCCTTTTTTGTTTAATATATACCCCGTATGGACTAACTTACAATTGAGAAGACGGTGTTAAGAAGTTTTAAGATACCTTGCCATCGGCAAGTGTTACCGCAACCCAAGTAATTCGATTGTGGATGGCAGTCTTTAGTACAAGTTTCTATGCAAACCATGGTGGAGGGTACATAAGATTCGGCCTGGCCGAACTTACGGCCGTATATACTTGTTAATTATTGTTTCAAGTAATTGAGTAAATGTTAAGGGTAATTCATAGCACAATTCATTTTGGGAGGGATATCTTGGTAAAAGATCTATTTGTCTTCAACATATGGGATCGTTTTTCATCAATTGAGTGTCGAAACTGTCCAACAATTCGATGGGATTCACTCTTTGTGAATTATAAAAACACGGAGACCATCAATTTTCTTCCATTGGAAAGTTTGCCACTAACCCTAAGTAGACCACCAATTTCACAAAAAAATTGATATAACTTCTTTTGTATTTGGTCAACATTCATTTTCATTTAACTGATTGATGGCTTTTGTTTTCATCCATTCCGTAAAAACTTTAACTGAATGAAGTAAAATTGAAAATTTAATTGGCAATAGAACGGAAGATGACGAATTAAGCCATTGAAGTGTTTGTCCTGGCAATAGCCTCTTTTGAAATCATCACTTAGTCCTATGTCTACGATTCAATTCCGTTATGAATGGATGTGTACTGCAGTTTAAAAAATTGTTTTTGCTATTCTAGTTAAGTAACATCCTCGAAATAGACCGACAATCACAAAGACTCAGTATGCCATTGTGAGTGGAAATTTGCACAGTGTATTTAAATGAACACAAGATATATTTCAAAATACTTGTAGAAATTTGCTAAAGACAAATTGAGGAGTCTGGTCAGATACTCAACTCCCAGTATTCCCAGATGCTTCAACATTAGCATTGAAATTCCGTCGGGGCCCAGCGTCTTAGATGGTTTCGCGCTGTTGATGACACTGGTAACTTCGGCTGCAGTAAATTGTGGTGTGTCGTCGGCTCGGAGACCACGTATGCGACGAGTGGCTCTCCTTTTCGCTCTATCACTCTCGGGATGCTCCACAAACTGTCGGTTAAAGTACTTGGCGCATCTCTTCGGACCAGTCACGTCGCCAAAGGTGACTGAAATCCCATCATCCCTTGTAGCGGGCTTCGAGAGGGCTCTAACTGTTGACCACAATTTACCAGTCCCTGTGCCTAAGTTACATTGCTTCAGGTGCTCTAACCAAGTGTTCCGCTTGTGCTCGTCGACTATCTTACTAATCTCTAGATTTAGTTCTCTAATTCTAGGATCAGCAGGGTTAGCACGACGGCGTTCATCACGCTCGCCTGCGAGTCCCGCCGCTTCGGCTGGGAAGTTGGGTATCACTTGGGAAATTCGACCAGCGGGTATGAAGCGAGCGGCTGCTGCGTTGATGATGTTCCGGAATGCCCTCTGGGCAACATAAACATTAGAGGGGGACGGGAGCTCACTGAAGCGGCGATCGGTGTATTCTCTGAAGCCTTCTCAGTTGGCTTTGTTTTGATTAATAAACGTCCGGCGTTCAGAGGTTATGAAATCGGAGGGACGGTTGATGGTGAGAATTATGGGGAGGTGGTCCGATCCCAATGAAATGACGGGTTGCCAGGAGACGACATTTATCAGACCAGGTGACGCTAAAGATAAATCTGGCGAACTGCTGCAGTCACCCATAATCCTCGTGGGGGCCTCTTCGTTCACCGTGCAAAATGTGGAGTCATCTATCTGCTCTGCCAAAGCTATGCCTCTCTGGTCATTACCTAGGAGAGAATGCCAAAGTTCATGGTGGGCATTAAAGTCTCCTAGAACCAATCGGTTATGCCCGCACAACAGCCACTCAATGTTTGGGCTATAACCTGGAGCACAGCTACCAACCGGCGGTATATACACATTATATAGCTCTATCTCGGCAGCCCCAGACTTGACTGCTACCCCCATACATTCCATATACGGGTCAATAGTGTCTGGAACAAGCGGGATAGGTCTATACTGCACGGAACGGTGTAATATGAAAGCCAGGCCACCACCTCCACTTCCCTTGCGATCCTTTCGAAGCACATTGTATCCATCACAATGGCGCAGGCTGCAGGTGGAATTCAGCTTAGTTTCCTGGATCGCCGCGACACTTATCCTTTTCCGATTCATAAAGTCCACGATCTCGCTTATCTTACCCCGGAGCCCGTTGCAATTAAATTGCAAAAACGATGCACTATCCGGAACTGGAACAACAATATTGGGTGTGAGATGCTGCGCCGGAGTATATTGTTGTACGGGAGATGTCGGGGGAGTCGCATAGTCAAACGACCCGCTGCTCCTATCGCTGGCACAGCATCCTGCCACATAGTCAGTATGACTATACTCCCGCAGCGATGTTAAGCCGGAGCAGTTCCGGAAGTGCACCCACTCCAAGCACCGGTTACACCTAACCGAAACCGAACGGTGGTGGATCGGGTTTCGGTAGACTGAACAACCGATGTTAATGTGTCCTTCATGTACCCAAAATAAATTCCTATAGAACCAAGAGCTAAATCCGCAAATTGGTATATGCGTCAATTACAGCTTCCATGTCCTCAAGTGTTCGAATCGGAATATCGATCCATACGGGCTCTATATCACAACATTAACGAAATATAATACAGCTCTTTATGGACTTACTGACTGAGATATATCTTCAAGATTTTAAATATCAAGCAATTCGTATGGAAATTTTGACTCTCATGAAATCAAATCGTGTAACAACAGGTTTCCCCTGATATGCTGGGTTTTATTCGCGGGAGACAGGGTTCGTCACAGAAAATTTGTATTTGCAAGACCTCAGTATATAAAGGCTGCTAGGTTTTTAATGTTTTTATTGATGAATTCAAAAGTCTTGGCTACAATTATATGTTGACGTGTACGCGGTGGTAGCACTCAAAATATCAACAACACTCAAAATATCAATTTGATGGGCCATTTTTCGTATAGTCGTTTTTTGACACCTGAAGAAGCATTCAGAATGGATGAATTGCAGATTCCTTATTCAGTGTCCCAAAAGAGCTTAATGGGGAATTAAAAAAGACAAAACGATTTTCGATTATTAATATTCGTTTTTGTTCTTTAGTCCCCAAATTTAAAAGGCAATCCTCTTATATTAATTTTAATTGAATTGAAAAATTTAATATTTAATTTTGTTTCGCTCTACTCGAAAGTATGACTACTGTACATTCACTTGATGGAATTTGATATCATTTCAATTTCAAGACATCTATGAGGCGTAAACCGTCATTTACCCTGTCAACTAGAAGCGCGGCGTGTTGTCAGCATGGTGTCAGAATACGCTAAGGCATTCTCATATTTTACCAATGACTAACAAAGATTTACGGTTTATTCATTTGGAGATGGAGTGTAAACAAAAATTAGCATTAAATTACGCTTGACAAGAATGTTGTTAAATATTTTCATAAATCACAAAATCAACATTTCCTTCATCTACGTCTTCTTACTACTTCTATCGATGCTCTCTCAACAATGAGCCGCAATTACTTTATCTACTCGAATAATCCTTCGAGTTGAGGTATTCGATTAAGTGCATTCATTCATGCAGTGTGAATTCAGTGTGAATTTAACGACAAGCAAAGTGCTAATCAAACAGAACTAAATCAAGGATAAAGCAAACAAGGATTGCTAGCAGATGGCTAGCAAGTACATGAAAAGGAATGCAACATAAAAAGAAGAATTTCTGTGCGGGCAAAATCGAAGGCGTTCAACTGTATGGTGAACAAATATTGAAAATCTTGTTTATTTAAAGAGTTCATTGAATATTTCGAATATTTTTTTATGAATGATTTTAACAGGATATTAACCCTAGTTATGGTAGGCATCTTTAAAATACCCCACATTTAAAAAAAAATTGTTATGTTAAATATTTCAATACCTTTAAAATAGTTACTTTATCAGATTTCTTTGAGAGTATTTGAGAAATATAGTATTATGTATTTGAAATAGGATACCTAATTTCCAATATGTTAAGAAAACGGATATCCCCGACCAAACCACCCTTTGAAACAGGTAATTTGGCGAATAGTTCAACAACTTGAAAACACAGAAAGAAAACGGCTACCCCCGAACAAACCACCCTTTGAAACAGGTAATTTGGAGAATAGTTCAACAACTTGAAAACACAGTTGTCACATTTGGTAGAATTCTACCAAAATTGGTAGATTTATTTACTGTTTGGTAGAATCCCTGATGTTTTAAAAGATTTTGTAAAATATTCCCCCCAAACTAGAGGTATTTCAAAAATTTTCTATAGAAATAAAATTTTGAAAAAATTTTCTATATAAATTAAATTTTGACAAAAAATTTCTATATAAATTACATTTTTATACAATTTTCAATAGAAATAAAATATTGACAAAATTTCCTATAGATATAAAATTTTGACAAATTTTTTAAAAGAAATAAAATTTTGACAAAATTTTCTATAGAAAAAAAATTTTGACAAAATTTTCTATAGAAATAAAATTTTGACAAAATTTTGTATAGAAATAAAATATTGACAAAATTTTCTATAGAAATAAAATTTTGACAAAACTTGCTATATATATAAAATAAAATATAAAATTTTGACAACATTTTCTATTGCAATAAAATGACGACAAAATTTTCTATTGCAATAAAATATCGACAAAATTTTCTATAGAAATCAAATTTTCACAAAATTTTCTATAGAAATAAAATTTTGACAAAATTTTCTACGGAAATAAAATTTTGATAAAATTTTCTATAGAAATGAAATTTTGACAGAATCTTCTATAGAAATAAAATTTTGACAAAATTTTCCATAGAAATAAAGTTTAGACTAAATTTTTTAAAAAAATAAAATTTTTATAAAATATTCTATAGAAATAAAATTTTGACAAAATTTTCTATGGATGTAAAATTTTGACAAAATTTTCCAAATAAATAAAATTTTGACAAATTTTCTATAGCAATAAAATTTTGACAAAATTTTCTATAGAAATAAATTTTTGACAAAATTTTCTATAGAAATAAAATTTTGACAAAATTTGCTGTCGAAATAAACTTTTGATAAAATTTTCTATCGCTATAAAATTTTGAAAAAATTTTCGAAAGAAATAAAATTTTGACAAATTTTCTATAGAAATAAAATTTTGACAAAATTTTCTATGGAAATATAGAAAATTTTCTATAGAAATACAATGCTGACAACATTTTCTATAGAAACAAAATTTACACAGAATTTTCTATAGAAATAAAATGTTGACAAAATTTCCTATAGAAATAAAATTTTAATAAAATATTCTATGGAAATAAAATTTTGACAAAAGCATCTTTAGAAATAATATTTTGAGAAAATTTTCGATAGAAATAAAAATTGGACAGAATTTTCTATAAAATCAAAATTTTCACAGAATTTTCTATATAAATAAAATTTTGACAAACTTTTCTATAGAAATAAAATTTTGATAAAATTTCCCATAGAAATAAAATTTTGGCAGAATTTTCTATAGAAACAAATTTTTCACCGAATTTTCTATAGAAATAAAATTTTGACAAAATTTTCTATAGAAATAAACTTTTGATAAAATTTTCTATGGAAATAAAATTTTGACAAATTTGTTTAAAAAATAAAATTTTGACAAATTTCCTATAGAAATAAAATATTGACAAAATATTCTATAGAAATAAAATTTTGACAAAATTTTCCAAAGAAATAAAATTTTGACAAATTTTCTATAGAAATAAAATTTTGACAAAATTTTCTATAGAAATAAAATTTTGACAAAATTTTCTATCGAAATAAACTTTTGATAAAATTTTCTATGGATATAAAATTTTGACAAAATTTTCCAAAGAAATAAAATTTTGACAAATTTTTTATAGAAATAAAATTTTGACAACATTTTTTATGGAAATATAGAAAATTTTCTATGGAAATAAAATGTTGATAAAATTTTCTATAGAAACAAAATTTACACAGAATTTTCTATAGAAATAAAATGTTGACAAAATGTTCTATAGAAATAAAATTTTGATAAAATATTCTATGGAAATAAAATTTTGACAAAAGTATCTTTAGAAATAATATTTTGAGAAAATTTTCGATAGAAATAAAAATTGGACAGAATTTTCTATAAAATCAAAATTTTCACAGAATTTTCTATAGAAATAAAATTTTGACAAACTTTTCTATAGAAATAAAATTTTGATAAAATTTCCCATAGAAATAAAATTTTGGCAGAATTTTCTATAGAAATAAAATTTTGTTTTTGTTTTTTATTTCAGCTTAAAACCATACATTGACTAAACTACATTGACTAAACTACAATTGTGTAGATAAAATTTTCTATAGAAATGAAATTTTGACAGAATCTTCTATAGAAATAAAATTTTGACAAAATTTTCTATAGAAATAAAGTTTAGACTAAATTTTTTAAAAAAATAAAATTTTTATAAAATATTCTATAGAAATAAAATTTTGACAAAATTTTCTATGGATGTAAAATTTTGACAACATTTTCCAAATAAATAAAATTTTGACAAATTTTCTATAGCAATAAAATTTTGACAAAATTTTCTATAGAAATAAATTTTTGACAAAATTTTCTATAGAAATAAAATTTTGACAAAATTTGCTGTCGAAATAAACTTTTGATAAAATTTTTTATCGATATAAAATTTTGAAAAAATTTTCGAAAGAAATAAAATTTTGACAAATTTTCTATAGAAATAAAATTTTGACAAAATTTTCTATGGAAATATAGAAAATTTTCTATAGAAATACAATGTTGACAAAATTTTCTATAGAAACAAAATTTACACAGAATTTTCTATAGAAATAAAATGTTGACAAAATTTCCTATAGAAATAAAATTTTAATAAAATATTCTATGGAAATAAAATTTTGACAAAAGCATCTTTAGAAATAATATTTTGAGAAAATTTTCGATAGAAATAAAAATTGGACAGAATTTTCTATAAAATCAAAATTTTCACAGAATTTTCTATATAAATAAAATTTTGACAAACTTTTCTATAGAAATAAAATTTTGATAAAATTTCCCATAGAAATAAAATTTTGGCAGAATTTTCTATAGAAACAAATTTTTCACCGAATTTTCTATAGAAATAAAATTTTGACAAAATTTTCTATAGAAATAAACTTTTGATAAAATTTTCTATGGAAATAAAATTTTGACAAATTTGTTTAAAAAATAAAATTTTGACAAATTTCCTATAGAAATAAAATATTGACAAAATATTCTATAGAAATAAAATTTTGACAAAATTTTCCAAAGAAATAAAATTTTGACAAATTTTCTATAGAAATAAAATTTTGACAAAATTTTCTATAGAAATAAAATTTTGACAAAATTTTCTATCGAAATAAACTTTTGATAAAATTTTCTATGGATATAAAATTTTGACAAAATTTTCCAAAGAAATAAAATTTTGACAAATTTTTTATAGAAATAAAATTTTGACAACATTTTTTATGGAAATATAGAAAATTTTCTATGGAAATAAAATGTTGATAAAATTTTCTATAGAAACAAAATTTACACAGAATTTTCTATAGAAATAAAATGTTGACAAAATGTTCTATAGAAATAAAATTTTGGAAAAATTTTCTATAGAAATAAAATTTTGGAAAAATTTTCTATAGAAATAAAATTTTTACAAAATTTTCTATAGAAATAAAATTTTTACAAAATTTTCTATAGAAATAAAATTTTGACAAAATTTTCTATAGAAATAAAATTTTGACAAAATTTTCTATATCAATAAAATTTTGACAAAATTTTCTATAGAAATAAAATTTTGTTGTTGTTTTTTATTGCAGCTTAAAACCATACATTGACTAAACTACAAGTGTAGCTTAACCAACAGAGGAAAAGAATGTTTGTCAAATTTATTTGGACAAAGCCCTATAGACTGCAAGATGGTTGGATGGACGCACGTTTCGGAATTACCACATTCCTCATCAGCATCCTCTACTTGCAGCAAAACTATCAACCAATTATCAGAATAAATTCAGGCAGTTTATTAAACCCAACAAAAACCACACTTGAACCCTCCGAAAAAAGGTTTTACATTGATAGCCGGCTTATGCCGAAATAAATTCGAAACAAACATATCTCTTTTCCTATGCCACTGTCAAATCATCGATTTGAATTCACATGGCTGGGTTTATTTTGAGCGTGCCTCCTCTTCTTTTTCCATTTGTTTTGTTTTGTTATTGTTGGTTTTGTTCTTTAAGCATTGTTGTTGTTTTTTATTTCAGCTTAAAACCATACATTGACTAAACTACAATTGTAGCTTAACCAACAGAGGAAAAGAATGTTTGTCAAATTTTGACAAAATTTTCTATAGAAATAAACTTTTGATAAAATTTTCTATGAAAATAAAATTTTGACAAGATTTTCTAACGAAATAAAATTTTGACAAATTTTCTATAGAAATAAAATTTTGACCAAATATTCTATAGAAATAAAATTTTCACAAAATTTTCAATAGAAATAAAATTTTGAAAAAATTTTCTATAGAAATAAAATATTGACAAAATTTCCTATAGAAATAAAATTTTGACAAAACTTGCTATAAAAATAATATTTTGACAACATTTTCTATTGAAATAAAATGTCGAAAAAATTTTCTATAGAAATAGAATTTCGACAAAATTTTCTATAGAAATAAAATTTTGACAAAATTTTCTAAGGAAATAAAATTTTGACAAATTTTTCTATACAAATGAAATTTTGACAGAATCTTCTATAGAAATAAAATTTTGACAAAATTTTCCATAGAAATAAAGTTTTGACAAAATTTTTTATAACAATAAAATTTTTATAAAATATTCTGTAGAAATAAAATTTTGACAAAATTTTCTATAGAAATAAAATTTTGACAAATTTTCTATAGAAATAAAATTTTGACAAAATTTTCTATGGAAATATAGAACATTTTCTATAGAAATAAAATGTTGACAAAATTTTCTATAGAAACAAAATTTTCACAGATTTTTCTATAGGAATAAAATTTTGACAAAATGTTCTATAGAAATAAAATTTAGATAAAATTTTCTATAGAAATAAAATTGTCTATAGAAATAAACTTTTGATAAAATATTCTATGGAAATAAAAATTTGGCAAAAGTATCTTTAGAAATAATATTTTGAGAAAATTTTCGATAGAAATAAAATTTGGACAGAATTTTCTATAAAAACAAAATTTTCACAGAATTTTCTATAGAAATAAAATTTTGACAAACTTTTCTTTAGAAATAAAATGTTGATAAAATTATCTTTAGAAATAATATATTCCAAGCAAATTTTCTATAGAAATAAAATTTTGACAGAATTTTCTATAAAAACAAAAATTTCACAGAATTTTCTATTGAAATAAAATTTGGACAAAAGTATCTTTAGAAATAATATTTTGAGAAAATTTTCTATAGAATTTTCTATTGAAATAAAATTTTACCGAATTTTCTATAGAAACAAAATTTTCACCGAATTTTCTATTGAAATAAAATTGTGACAAAATTTTCTATAGAAATAAAATTTTGACAAAAATTTTTATAGAAATAAAATTTTGATAAATATTTCTATAGAAATTAAATTTTGACAAAATTATATTGAGAAATAATATTTTGATAAAAATTTCTATTTTGACAGAATTTTCTGTAGAAACAAAATTTTCACAGAATTTTCTATAGAAATAAAATTTTAACAAAGTTTTCTATAATAAAATTTTAACAAAGTTTTCTATAGAAATAAAATATTGACAAAAATTTAGAAATAAAATTTTGCAAAATAAGATTTACCCGACTTTTTATTAAGAATATTAAGGTTAGATTCGTTAAATACCTTTAGATTTCAAATTTAAAACAATTCAGATAAAACTAGCGCATATCATACCCCCAATGGTGTCAAATCAGAAGATTGGTCTATATGGGGTTTATATTAAAACATGTATATTTCTGTATGGAACTAAAATACCTATAGATTCCCAATTTCAGAGAAATCGGTTTAAAATAACAGTATCCAAATATTCTCGAAATCAAAGCCGATATAGCCCATATTCGAACTAGACCTGCAGTAAAAAGTCCGTATGAACTTCTAACTTTATATGGTTGGGGATTATTGTTTTGATGTGTTATAAATGGCATGGAAAAATTATTACATCCCCATCTTCTCCAACCAAAATTAAATTGTTATTTGAACTTTTTAATCTGAAGTTCACAAGGAAATCTTATTAAATGGAAAATTTGCTGGTCATTCTCTCAAATTCAAAAATATATTTACATATATATTAAGCAAATAAAAATAATCTGCTCCTGACTTTTTCAAATGCATCTAACCTTGACTAAAATAAAATAGAATTTAATTCCAAATTATGTCTTACGCAATTTGTTCATCGCCCTATAGAATTATCCTTGGTATTTTATTTATTCAATTTTTAGAAATAATAGAATAACGCTGGCCAACAAATTCGTAGCCATTGCAACATTTTTAATCTAAGTCACAGTTATAGCCATAAGCTATAAATAGCTAGCCTTTAAGTACTTCAAAAATATCCTCGTAACTGAAATCACTCTCACAAAAATAGTTACTGTCGTCAACGTCACAAAGATAAGAATAAATCTGTTAAATTTAAATATAAATCTATTTTAAGGACCTTCCATGATTATTTGCTCCCCGCGGTGGTTGCACTATCACTCTCCTTTTGTATCTTTTTTTATCTATCTGTTATGTTTCACGGTTCACTCAAATCAGATGAGTATCCTCATCTGACGGGACATACCACCAACTAACAAAATACCGAGAAAAAAAGATGTTGGCAATAAGTTTTCTAGTATCAAGGCAAAAATCTTTTAAAGCCATTTCATACATAACGGAATTGATGACACTTTATCGTTCATTCGCTGTTGGTTCATGCCCAGCCACCCACCATGGTATATTCAAACGAAGGAGATGTTGAAATTGGTGTCACTAGCTAGCTAGCTTGGTTAGTTCTTTGAGTGAATGAATAGCCAGCTGAATGCTTGGATGGTTGGCTGGTTGGTGGATGCTTGAATGGAACATTTCAATTTGGTTTGTTGATGGTCGTTATGTTATCACTTCTGAAGAATGTTACTAAAAATTGTTTCCATTCCGTAATTGTTTCCAATTTATTTTGTCTCTTTTTTTGTGGTGGTCGCTTTCTCTCTCAGGGTTAGGATATTTTTGTCTGTCTTTCGATTGACCTTCTTTCCCCTTGTCTTGTTTACATGTATGTCCTTGGCTGAGTGAGTGATTGTCCTTCGACTTGTCTGTTCTCCCTCTCTCTTATTTCATTTGTGTTTTTGTTTTTGTATATGTGTGCGTATTTCAAGGATAATAATATTTAGTTTGTTTGGATTTTATCCTACCATAATTTCCCTTTTGGCCAATTCAAAAATAAAATTCCGTTTAATATTGATTTGGTCATTTGGTGTCGAATTACATTCAATTACATAGCAAATGACAGCATTTCAATTTCAATTGCCCATATTTATGATAAATGTTAGGGTCTAAAAATGAGCAATGAGAAAATCATATTAAAATTTGACGAATGACAAAGTAGATACATTAAATATTTAAAGTTTTTTAATTATAATCGTTATCCATACTTTTTTATAAAGAAAACTTACGAAAATTTTATATCACTTCAATGTGTCGAATTCAAACATCATATTTCCAAATTAAATTAAAATAAAAATAACAATCATTTTATCTCAGTTTCATTTCAAATCCCTTATTCATATTGACTGTTCAGGATAGTAACCCGGTTTAACGACTATAAAAATTGCATACTTTCAGGCGGTATATTTGACAAAAGGCATTTAGTAGCATAACTCTTAAAAAAATAAGAATTTATCTCTCAACAGACATATCTGTAATACTGTATATGAAATTAACTCTCAATCTGACTTCAGTCATAGCCATAGGTCAAAATTCAGTTTTTGTTTTTTATTTCAAGCCTATTTAAGAATATATGAGCATTTTGAAGATTTTCTTAATAAAGTTTAGTATTTCCGATTTGGGCGCGTATTAACCTTCTTTTCGCTTTAGGACGCTTAGTTTAGGTTAGGTTAGGTGGCAGCTCGATGTATCAGGCTCACTTAGACTATTCAGTCCATTGTGATACCACATTGGTGAACTTCTCTCTTATCACTGAGTATATCCTTGAAGGTTCCTCGCCTCCCTGATTTACCATATGTGCCGATTCCCTGTCCTGCGGCTTAGCTTCGGTGTTTTTCTTGATGAACTCATTGCGAGGCTTCTGACCAACCATTGGTTTTCCGATCTTGAAAATGACATGCTTTTGGGTTTTGTCATGGTGGACAGAAATCAAAGGATTTCGTCAAAATTTGGATTTTTTAGGGGTAATCGCGAATCAAGCTCCTTTTCGCTATAGGCCGCATATTTAAGGAGTTATGAGAATGTTATGTTTCTCATATAGAAATTTGGATATTTTGAGGACTCCCTCACACATTTGATTTGTGCACCAAGGGAAGGACAATGATAACGCCAAACGTGTTTCAAGAGCAAAATGTTATTTTCGGACGGGGATCTTCCCCGTTTGTCGCAAAAATATTATTTTCTCGAAAATTATTTCGGCAACCGTGTGTATGTTTGTTGAGAAAATAACATTTTTGCGACAAATATGTTTCATGTTCACAGTCCAAACATAACATTTTGTTTTCAGAACTTTTTTGAGTTGATCATACACCTTCTCTGCTTGTGTAGGTGGTCACGAATTAACTTAAAAAGGGCAATTAAAAAGATTTGTATCTTTTGAGGATTTCATCAACATTTTGATTTTTTGGCGGATATATGAGTAAAATAAGTTTTTCATATGAAACTTTGGATTTCTCAAATTTTTACGAAAACCATCTAGGACGTATTTTCACGGAGATATAAGAAAAACAAGTAAGTAAAGTCTAAAGTCGGGCGGGGCCGACTATATTATACCCTGCACCATATTGTAGATCTAAATTTTCGATACCATATCACATCCGTCAAATGTGTTGGTGGCTATATATAAAGGTTTGTCCCAAATACGTACATTTAAATATCACTCGATCTGGACAGAATTTGGTAGACTTCTACAAAATCTATAGACTCAAAATTTAAGTCGGCTAATGCACTAGGATGCAATACAATGTTAGTAAAAAATATGGGAAACATTTAAATCTGAAGCAATTTTAAGGAAACTTCGCAAAAGTTTATTTATGATTTATCGCTCGATATATATGTATTAGAAGTTTAGGAAAATTAGAGTCATTTTTACAACTTTTCGACTAAGCAGTGGCGATTTTACAAGGAAAATGTTGGTATTTGGAACATTTTTGTCGAAATCAGAAAAACATATAAAGGGTGATACGGTCAAAATTTGGTCAATATAAACTTGACGTATTTCTTTCAATTTTGCATTTAAAAAACCTGAACACCCCTCATTTTGAAGGTGTGTGTGTGTAGAACGTTGTTTCTATTTTGATTTTGGAATTCACTTTTCAGTTGTCAAAATGCCGTCCAAGCAAGAAGAGCAGCGTATCAAAATTTTGCTCGCGCATCGCAAAAATTCAAGGTACTCGCACGCAAAGCTGGCAAAATCGCTAAAAGTTGCCAAATCAACCGTTACAAATGTAATTAAAGTTTTTGGGGAACGTTTGTCGACAGCCAGGAAGTCTGGATCGGGGGGAAATCGAAAACCGGAAGCCGCTGAGACGACAAAGAGAGTTGCCGGTAGTTTCAAGCGAAACCCTAACCTCTCTCTCCGAGATGCCGCAAATAAGCTGGGTGTATCGTCTACAACCGTGCATCGAGCCAAAAAACGAGCCGGACTATCGACTTACAAGAAGGTAGTGACTCCAAATCGCGATGATAAACAAAATACGACGGCCAAAGCGCGATCCCGGAGGCTGTACACGACGATGCTGACGAAGTTTGACTGCGCGGTAATGGACGACGAAACCTACGTCAAAACCGACTACAAGCAGCTTCCGGGACAGGAGTTTTATACGGCAAAAGGAAGGGGAAAGGTAGCAGATATTTTCAAGCACATAAAACTGTCAAAGTTCGCAAAGAAATCTGGTTTATCTGGTTTGGCAAGCCATCTGTACCTGTGGCTTGAAAAGCAGCATTTTCATAGCTTCCGGGACTGTCAACCAAGAAATTTACGTGAAAGAGTGTTTGAATAAACGTCTGCTGCCTTTCCTGAAGAAACACGGTTGTTCCGTACTGTTTTGGCCGGATTTGGCATCTTGCCATTACGGTAAAAAGGCCATGGAGTGGTACGCCGCCAACAACGTGCAGTTGCTTCCCAAGGACAAGAACCCTCCCAACACGCCAGAGCTCCGCCCAATTGAGAAATACTGGGCTATTGTCAAGCGGAACCTAAAGAAGACCAAAAAAACTGCTAAGGACGAGCAGCAGTTCAAGGCAAACTGGCTTTCTGCGGCGAAGAAGGTGGACTAGGTGGCTGTACAAAATCTGATGGCAGGTGTCAAGCGTGAGGCCCGGCAATTCGGATTTGGAAAATCGAAAGCCTAACTGAATATTTTTCCTGAATTTTATACTAATTGAACTTGAAAAAAAAAATTTAATTTGATTTTTTAAATAAACGATTTCACCGATTTACACGCGTTTTCCCTTGACCAAATTTTGACCGTATCACCCTTTATATGGGAGCTATATCTAAATCTGAACCGATTTCAACCAAATTTGGCACACATAGCTACATTGCTAATTCTACTCCCTGTGCAAAATTTCAACTAAATCGGAGCAAAAAATTGGCCTCTGTGGTCATATGAGTGTAAATCGGCCGAAAGCTATATATTGGAGCTATATCTAAATCTGAACCGATTTCTTCCAAAATCAATAGGGACCTATTCTGAGCCAAAACACATATTTGTGCCAAATTTGAAGTCGATTGGACTAAAACTGCGAACAAGACCGATGAACCGATTTCAACCAAATTTGGCACGCATAGCTACAATGCTAATTCTACTCCCTGTGCAAAATTTCAACCAAATTGGGGTAAAACTCTGGATTCTGGGACCGTATTAGTCCATTTCGGGCGAAAGATACATATGAGAGCTATATCTAAATCTGAACCGATTTCTTCGAAAATCAATAGGGACCTATTCTGAGCCAAAACACATATTTGTGCCAAATTTGAAGTCGATTGGACTAAAACTGCGAACAAGACTCTGATTACAAAAATATGTTTACGGACATCGCTATATCGACTCAAGAGCCCACCCTGAGCATTTTTGCCAAAGACACCATGTATCTATCTCGTCTCCTTCTGGGTGTTGCAAACATATGCACTAACTTATAATACCCTGTTCCACAGTGTGGCACATAAAAATATGGGAAACATGTAAATCTGAAGCAATTGTAAGGAAACTTCGCAAAAGTTTATTTATGATTTATCGCTCGATATATATGTATTAGAAGTTTAGGAAATTTAGAGTCACTTTTACAACTTTTCGACTAAGCAGTGGCGATTTTACAAGGAAAATGTTGGTATTTTGAACATTTTTGTCGAAATCAGAAAGCTATATCTAAATCTGAACCGATTTCAACCAAATTTGGCACGCATAGCTACAATGCTAATTCTACTCCTTGTGCAAAATTTCAACTAAATCGGAGCAAAAAATTGGCCTCTGTGGTCGTATGAGTGTAAATCTGGCGAAAGCTATATATGGGAGCTATATCTAAATCTGAACCGATTTCAATAAAGTTTGGCATACTTAACTACACTACTAATTGTACTCCTAGTGCAAAATTTCAACCAAATTGGGGTAAAAGTCTAGCTTCTGGGACCGTTATAGTCCATATCGGGCGAAAGATATATATGGGAGCTATATCTAAATCTGAACCGATTTCAATAAAATTTGGCACACTTGACTTTAGTACTAATTGTTCTTCTTGTGCAAAATTTTAAGCAAATTAGGGTAAAACTCTGGCTTCTGGAGCCATATAAGTCCATATCGGGCGAAATATATATATATATATATATGGGAGCTATATCTAAATCTGAACCGATTTCTTCCAAAATCAATAGGTATCTATTCTGAGGCAAAAAACATACTTGTGCCAAATTTGAAGTCGATTGGACTAAAACTGCGACCTAGACTTTGATTACAAAAATGTGTTCACGGACAGACGAACATGGCTATATCGACTCAAGAGCCCACCCTGAGCATTTTTGCCAAAGACACCATGTGTCTATCTCGTCTCCTTCTGGGTGTTGCAAACATATGCACTAACTTATAATACCCTGTTCCACAGTGTGGCGCAGGGTATAATAAATTTTTCGGTTTTTGGTTTTTGATTTTTATACCCTGCTCCACACTGTGGAAAATGCTCATGGTGGGTTCCTGAGTCGATATAGCGATGTCCGTCTGTCCGTCTGTCCGTGAACACATTTTTGTAATCAAAATCTAGGTCGCAGTTTTAGTCCAATCGACTTCAAATTTGGCACAAGTATGTGTTTTGGCTCAGAATAGATCCCTATTGATTTTGGAAGAAATCGGTTCAGATTTAGATATAGCTCCCATATATATATTTCGCCCGATATGGACTTATATGGCCCCAGAAGCCAGAGTTTTACCCTAATTTGCTTAAAATTTTGCAAAAGAAGAACAATTAGTACTATAGTCAAGTGTGCCAAATTTTATTGAAATCGGTTCAGATTTAGATATAGCTCCCATATATATCTTTCGCCCGATATGGACTAATATGGTCCTAAAAGCTAAAGTTTTGACCCAATTTGGTTGAAATTTTGCACAGGGAGTAGATTTAGCATTCTAGCTATGCGTGCCAAATTTCATTGAAATCGGTTCAGATTTATATATAGCTCCCATATATAGCTTTCGCCCTATTTACACTCATATGACCACAGAGGCCAATTTTTTGCTCCGATTTAGTTGAAATTTTGCACAAGGAGTAGATTTAGCATTGTAGCTATGTATGCCAAATTTGGTTGAAATCGGTTCAGATTTAGATATAGCTCCCATATATATCTTTCGCCCGATATGCACTTATATGGACCCAAAAGACAGAGTTTTATCCCGATGAGCTTGAAATTTTGCACAAGGAGCACAATTGGTAGTATAGTCATGTGTGCCAAATTTGATTGAAATCGGTTCAGATTTAGATATAGCTTCCATATATATTTTTCGGCCGATATGGACTTATATGGCCCAGAAGCCTGAGTTTTGGCCCAATTTGGTTGAAATTTTGCACAGGGAGTAGATTTAGCATTCTAGCTATGCGTGCCAAATTTGGTTGAAATCGGTTAAGATTTAGATATAGCTCCCATATATATGTTTTTTCTGATTTCGACAAAAATGGTCAAAATACCAACATTTTCCTTGTAAAATCGCCACTGCTTAGTCGAAAAGTTGTAAAACTCACTCTAATTTTCCTAAACTTGTAATACATATATATCGAGCGATAAATCATAAATAAACTTTTTCGAAGTTTCCTTAAAATTGCTTCAGATTTAAACGTTTCCCATATTTTTTTACTAACATTGTGTTCCACCCTAGTGCATTAGCCTTCTTAAATTTTGAGTCTATAGATTTTCTAGAAGTCTATCAAATTCTTCCAGATCGAGTGATATTTAAATGTATATATTTGGGATAAACCTTTATATATAGCCTCCAACACATTTGACGGATGTGATATGGTATCGAAAATTTAGATCTACAAAGTGGTGCAGGGTATAATATAGTCGGCACCGCCCGACTTTAGACTTTCTTTACTTGTTTTTTTTTTGGGGACGATTAATATCCTTTTCTCTTAAGGATGCATTTCTAAGGACATATTAGCAAAAGCAATTTCACAAAAATGTTGGTGTTTCTCCAAAAATCTTTTTTTTTTTTTTCTTTCATTTAAATAATTGAATGTTTCGAAAATTTGTTTATTATGCAAATATATTAGTTATTTAGTATGTCTCGCAATTCTTCTTAGAATAAAAATTTACAATAACTTGTTCATTGAAATAAAATTGTGGAAATTTTGTCTCAGGGGACAAATTTAAACAAAACCCTTGTCTCCATCGACTCCTTAAAACTTGGTTTCCTAACTCTAGTATTCCTTACACATTTCTCGAATCAGTCACACTACATTGGCTAGGAAACTTTAAATGATAACCACTACCCACATGTGTCACCACCTTTGTGACATTTGTGAAACCCCAAAATGGTGATATTAACTCATTCGTTTCATAAACGTTTTGGTCCATTTAAGACATTTGTGTGTTCACCAAGGATCTCTGTGTGTACAAATTTCTCCAATTATGGTGAAGATGATGGCCATGCCAACGCACTTAGAAGAACACACACGATTATCGTGCAGCCCATGACACACGTAGACAAAAGTTTATGAACATTTGGTTTGGTGTCTCTTTTTATTTTTGATATTTTTGCTGAGAAAAGGATTTTAAAGCCATGGATTTAGATGTGCAAAATAAAAAAAGGCACAACGCATCTAATTGGGAGTAAAAATAATCATTTAGAGATTGCCTTCTGTTTAAGGAATTATTTGGATGAATTTGATAGAAAATATATTACAGGCATTATATACGGATTTCATCGCCGCTTCATAATTATGAGGGTTGTCTTTTATAGTTTGGGATTGGGGAACCTTGCAGTGTTGCAATCTGGCAACTTATAGCTCTATCGTAAAGCTTGACATTTTTAAGTTATAAGTACTCCGAACATTCTGACATACGAGCGCTATTTGTGTTTATAGCAAAAAAGGGAATTAAGTCGTGAATATTTTCGTGAGATTACTTTTATAACTTTTGACATGGATTAATTCAACAACAGTGCAACGATGAACTTAGTTCATTATTTGGCGATGGAGATCCGTCAAGGAATCGTGCTTATCTATGGTATGGAGGATTCAACCGAGGTCGTAGTTCATACCAAGTCGAATTTCGTGGAGGTCGTAGAAAATCAGATGTTGTTCCGGAGACCATTATTGTACAGCATTGCAAGATCGTCATGTGGCATTAGTGGGACCAGCAAACATTCGTGTTATCGATTCGAAACGATTTTCAGTAAAACTAAGTAAAGTAACTTAGGATACTTTCTATACTACCCCATTGCACAGTGGTCGATCCCTTTGGCCAAAAATAAAAAATCAAAGTTAGAAATTTTTCAAAAAGTGTGGCATCACTGTTTCTTATGCAAACAAGGTTTTACAATGTGTATTTGTTTTTGTTTTATTCCATCTGTACTCTTTAAGAACGGATTCAAAAGAGAGATCAAGTAAGCAGTTGGTTTTTGAAGTGTGAAAAAGTATAAAATTAAGTGCACTTTTAAATAAATAAAACAAAAGAAAGAAAACTTATATCGAAATAAATATTGAACTAAATGGTTTTAACTATATTATAAAATAAAAAAATGTATAAAGCTTGTTTTAAATTTGTTATAAAATCAATTTTTGTCAGTCTCATTGTTTCGTGTTCGTTCGTCCTTATATGTAAATTTTATGTGGAGTTTTAGTTGTGTTCCCCCCTGAAGTCTCCAATGGGATTTCTTGTGGTTTATTAGTTAATATTTCAAGATTCTAAATTGATAAAAATCAGCTGCTTTCTTTTGCCCCTCTTTGTGTTATCTCCCTAATACCGAAGTGGTCTTGTTTTTTTATATCCAAATATGAATTTTTGTGTGGGGTTTGTTAACACTAGTTTACATTGAAAATGTACACTTGATGATTTTTCTTATATATTTTGACCTGCTGAATTTGAAAATGAAAGTTAAAAAAAATTTATGAAACCGTTTTTGAGATATCCCGTTATTTTTAGTTTTTTCTGACTTTTTTTCGCTAAACAAATTATACCTCGAGCTAAAAATATCCGATTATATCGTTGTTTGTACTTGAATGTTAGGTATTGGGATGTCGAACAAACGTGTATAATAAGATCTATGACAAGTTAAGTGGTTCAAAATATATCGATGAAAATAGGGCGAATTTGCAAAACAATCTTGTTTTACAACTTCATGAAAATCGGATAAAAAGTACTGCCCTTGGAGTAAAATCGTGAGGTCGGTCTATACGTGGGTTATACCAACACATGGACTGATTCACCTCATTTCCGTTACATCTATTTGTGATCTTAAAATAATTCTAGATTTTGAATTTAGGCAAACCGAATAGAAAGTACGTTTTCTAGAAGCCGAAAAAATAAAATTGGAAGATCGGTATATATAGGGGCTATACCAACACAATAAACTATAACCATCATTTTCTTAACACCTATTTGTGGTCCTGAAATACCTCTGTATTTCAAGTTTAAGGCAAATCGGATTGAAAATACGGTTTCTAGAAGTCCAAGAAGTAAAATCGGGATATCGGTCTATATGGGGGTATATAAATACATAAACCGATAGACACAATTTTTGGCACTCTTATTTGTGGTCCTAAAATACCTGTGGATTTCCAATTTCAGGGAAATCGGATAGAAACTATGGTTCCTAGAAGCTCAAGAAGTAAAATTGGGAGATCGGTTTATATGGGGGCTATACCAAAACATGGACCGATACACACCATTTTTAGCACACCTATGTTTGGTCCTAATATACCTTTAGATTTCAATTTTCAGCCAAATCGGATAGAAAATACAGTTTCTAGAAGCCCAAGAAGTAAAATCGGGAGATCGGTCTATATGGGGGGGCTATACCAAAACGTCATCATTCAATCCCATTTTATCATTAAATAGTCCTGACATAATTATAAAGCCGTGACCGAAGTTTCACGATGCTACCTATACTGGAAGTATTTTTGGCCGCTAACTCCATATACCACCGACCACTGTGCATTGCCTTCGTTCATTTTCAATGACTCGTTTGAGACATCGACCTTTTTGCATAATAGGAGTTTCATTTCATTGTACTTATGCACTCATTCTGGGCAAAAAAAAGTGGCACAGGTTACCAAAAGTGAATCTGAAAATTCTACCTTGGCATCCCTAAATGACGTAGATAAAGGACAAAAATTATTCCAATTCAAACGTACCAAATAGGCAACTATAAAAGCAAATGGCTCACAATAGTTTTATCTTTTTGAGTTCTTTATTTTTGTTTCGTTTTTTTATTCATTTTTAGATTTGATTGGCCATTTTAAAATGTCCATGTGCTTTCTAATTGTTGTCAATTATACTCCAAGTGTTACATTTAAAGTAAATACGTGTACAACTTTTGTCAATGTGGCCGTATAAATGTATATAGGGCGATAGATATTAATCGTTCATACGAGGGCGGTTCGGAAACTTTTTAGTCTATCAATGAAAGAGAATAGTTTGTTTTTCAAAAGTATTTTTATTTTTCAATATAATCTCCTGCAACTTCATTACACTTAGTCCAACGCTTTTCTAGCAACTCTATCCCTTGATTAAAATAGTTTTCCTCAAGGTCTTCAAAATAGTGGTTTACAACTGCAATTACATCTTCATTTGAGGTAAAACGCTTGTTGCCAGCAAGGATTTTTTTAGATTTGGGAACAAGTAAAAGTCACTGGGAGCTAAATCAGGAGAATAAGGTGGATGGTCAAGCAACTCGTACTTTAATTCGTTGATTTTAGCCATTGTTAAAACACTCTTGTGTTTTAGCCATTGTTAAAACACTTTTGTGTTGTAGGCCAGGACGTTTTTCTCGAATTTGTACATTTAATTGATCCAAAAGGTTGCAATAGTACTCTGAATTTATTGTTTTACCTTTTTGCAGATAGTCAATCAATAAAATACCTTTGAAGTCCCAAAAACCGGTGTAATAACCTTACCAGCCGATTGAATTGTTTTTGCCTTCTTTGGGGCACTTCTTACAGCTTCAGTCCATTGTTTGGATTGTTCTTTTGTCTCTGGAATATAGTGGTGGATCCATGTCTAATCAACAGTTATGAAACGAGCTTGAGAAATATTCATTCTTATGCGTTTTTGGTCGACTATTAACAAATGCGGCACCCATCTTGCAGAAAGCTTTTTCATCTGTAGTTCTTCATGCAAAATTAAATGGACTCGATCATTTGAGATGCCCATGATATTAGCATTTTCACGCACTTTTATTCGTCGATCATTTAATACCAAATCATGCACTTTGGCTACAAATTCTGTTGTTGTTGCTGATTTTGGACGTCCACGTGGTTCATCTTAAGTGCTTGTACGACCACGTTTAAATTCACCAACCCAATTTTTTACTGTTGCATATGAAGGAGCACTTTCACCTAACACATTCACCATATCATTATGCATTTCTTTCTTTCTTTTTTATGTAAATATTTAATGACTGCATGCATTTCTAATTTTTCCATTGTAAAAAAATTGCGGATGCGTGTTTTTTGAACACCTCTTTCTATATAAACGAGTTGCCAGATCGAAACAAAATCTTACATTTGTTCATAAGAGAGATGGAAGTTTCCAAAACACTTAACTTTTTTCTTTTTATACCGCGCTGTTTGTGCTAGGCTAAGAAGTTTCCGAACTGCCCTCGTATATCTAAATATGAACCAAATAGGAATCCTCTTATATTCCTCTCATATTCATATGACATGCGGTGCTTGAACATTTGTCGGTTGCATGACACTATTCACTATTATCAATATTTTCGGTGGTTTTCCTTTGATACTTAGAGCATTCCACAGTGCTGGACGGGATACAGTGTTGAACGCACGCACAACGCATTGCAGTTGTATTCAACGCATTGCAGTTGTATTCAATGGAGTGCTATATATTAATTCTAACTTCATTTATATTCCATTTCTGAGCCCTGCCTGCTCGTTCCTACACTGAAAAAATTATTGTCGTGAGGCCAAAGATTTCATGTCCTTAAAACACGAATGCAAATTTTGCTTACACTAAAAAAAAACAAGTTTACTTGGATCCAAAGATTTTGACCTTTTTCTAAGGATTTTGGTATTGATTCCGAGCCAAAGATGCGGGTTCTTTAAAATAAGGAAATTTTTTGCGACCTATCTGCCTTTAAATCTAGGATCTAAAAATTTTGTCATTCTATTTTTCCGGTACATTAATAAAGCTATTCACGTACAAACAAATGCCAGTTTAAAAATCCAAATTATGACGGATTCTTCGAAGTAAAAAATATTTTCTTAATTCCAAAAAACTTTAAACCAAAGATGCTAAATCCTCATAATAAGTCTTAACCTATATTTGAAGCGTTTTTATTTAAATCTAAAGATTCAATATTTCATTTAATTTAAGAACGATTTCTTTAAATCAAAAATGTGTTTCTTTACTTTAAGGAAAATTTGCCTTAGTTTACAGACATGCGACTTTAAAAAATTTTCAAAATGTGTGTCCTAAATTTAGTGAAAAAATTGTTGAAGCAAAGATTATAAACTTTCTTTTAATTAAAATATCATTATTTTAAAGAAATTTGTCCTTAATAGTGTGTAAATTGCGCATCCTAAAATTTAGGTTGCGTAATCTTTAATATCACATAATTATATTTTTTCAGTGTAGCATAGAAGTAGCATTTTTCTAATATAAAGTTTTTTTCCTTGTCCAAAAGTCGATAAACTTTTCAATGAAGTCGTATTGTCCTTATAATTAAGTGATTTGACTTAAAAATGGGTATCATAACATGAAAGAAAAAACTTTTGGGCTAAAGTCAACTTGACTTTAATAATTACTAAAGTCGATAAAATCTGACCTCCACTTTCCGAATCATTTCGTTTGGAGTTACCGTTTTTCCCCATCCATATTTTGGCACAATTCAACATTATCAAAATCACGGTAATGAGGTAAAAGGTAAAAGAAACAAATGATTTACTCACATTGAAATGCGGATTGACTCTAACGATAGCCACACTGAAAAAAATATTGTCGTGAGGTCAAAGATTTCATGTCTTTAAACTAAGAATGCAAATTGTGCTTAGTATAGAAGACACATTTCTCTAATATAAAGTTTTTTTCCTTGTCCAAAAGTCGATAAACTTTTCAATGAAGTCGTATTGTTCTTATAATTAAGTGATTTGACTTAAAAATGGGTATCATAACATGAAAGGAAAAATTTTTGGACTAAAGTCAACTTGACTTTTATAATCTATAAAAATTCTTTAAAATTAATGAAATTGTCTTTAAATTTGTTGCCTTTTTGCAACTTGAATACAAAGTAAAAAATCGTTCAAAAACATGACATGCTTTCCAACCCTTTATTTTAAAGACTTTTTTACTTGAATCATAGCATAATTTCTATTGAAAGTCGAGTCTGTATTTGGAAAATAAAGTTGTCGTTAACTCGTTTTTAAAGGACTTTGATAGCATATGAAGAAAAAAAAGCTGAAAAATCGAAAAATTAAAATTTGCTTCCTAGAAGCAAGTACACAAATACCAAATTTAAAAGAGAATTGTGTCTTAAAAGTATCCTTACTTGTATTCTCCGCTTCTTTGGCTCGGCAATGTGGAACGCCGTTCGGACTCGGCTATCAAAAGGAGGTCCCTTGTCATTGAGCTTAACATGGAATCGGGCAGTACTCAGTGATAAGAGAGAAGTTCACCACTGTGGTATCACAATACACTGAATAGTCTAAGTGAGCCTGATACATCGGGCTGCCACCTAAACCTAACCTAACCTAACCTAACCTTGGCTCGGAATCAATACCAAAATTGTTAAAGACAAAATCTTTGGAACATGGCATGCTTTTTTCCAGTGTAAGTATGGTTTCTACCGCTGGAGATATGCGATTAAATAATATCGTCGACAGTAGTTTATTGACTGCATTCAGCATAGAAGTGTGCATATTAGATAGGGTCACAAAAAAAGTTGATGTGGTCACCCCCCAGTTTTGTAGCATATTCGAAGACAATTTCAGAACACCAAAACTTTTTTTTCCCGTGCACCCTACGACCCCCCGAAATACAATTTATTGTGCTGTGTCGTCATTTGAAGTCCGATCGAAAAGAAACGCATATCGTTGTTCATGGTTGATCAGGGGCTATATTTCGCGCATTGGTCATTTTTGACTCCTATGTCAAATTTGATTTTTAATTTTTTATTTCGCCTTCGTATACCCCTATGATGCCCATTTCTGATAACTTCAAATGACGACACAGCACAATAAATTGTATTTCGGGGGGCCGTAGGGTACACGGAAAAAAAGTTTTGGTGTTCTGAAATTGCCTTCGAATATGCTACAAAACTGGGGGACGACGGCAACAACTTTTTTTCCTTTAGGCCGTGATCCTATCTAGTGCATATACTCATGTTTTCAGTCAGGTTCTAAAGGTAAATCACTCATAAAATTATTCGTGAGTCACGAGGTTTTTCGTGAGTCACGATATTTTTCGTGAGTCACGACATTTAAAAGATTTTCGTGAGCGTGCGTGAGCGTGAGTCCTACCAAAAAATATCGTGCGTGAGTGTGCGTGAGCGTGAGCAAAATATTACTCACGTGCACACCTCTAATTCAGGAGCGTTATACACCTCCAATTCCTGCACAACCTGAAATCAACTTTTTTAGAATCGTTGCAATTACGCAGTCCATTACAGCTTCTTCCTCCCACGCATTTGTGATTATTGGTGCCAGAGCTTCTGCAATTGGCTCCCTGCCGTATCGTAGTAGTTCGGAGGGCTTTGTCCAAATAAATTAGACAAATATTCGTTTCCTTTGTTGGCTAAGCTACTCATGTAATTTAGTCAACGCATGGTTTTAAGCTGGAATCAAGACAACAATAGTTTGATGAAATTCTGAACTATTTTGTGGAAAATTAAAGTTTTCTAAAGTTTGTGTACTTCATTTGGGCACTGAAAAAAAAGCATACCCGGTTCCAAAGATTTTGTCTTTACTTTAAAAATGTTGGTATTGATTCCGGGCCAAAGAAACAGAGAATACAAGAAAGAATACTTTTAAGACACAATTCACTTGTAAATTTGGGTTTTGTGTACTTGCTTCTAGGAAGCAAATTTTAATTTTTCGTTTCTTCAGCTTGTTTTCTTCATGTGCTAACAAAGCCCTTTAAAAGCGAGTTAACGATAACTGTACTTTCCAAATTCAGACTCGACTTCCAGTAGAAATTATGCTATGTTTCAAGTAAAAAACGCCTTTAAAATAAAGTGTTGAAAAACATGTCCAATATTTGAACGATTTTTTGCTTTGTAGTCAAGACGCAAAAAGACAACAAATTTAAAGACAGTTTTATTAATTTTAAGGAATTTTTCTGAATTATTAAAGTCAAGTTGACCTTACCTCAAAAAATTTTTCTTTCATGTTATGAAAACCTTTTTATAGCCACCATCATAGAATGGTGATGGGGGTATAATAAGTTTGTCATTCCGTGTGTAACACATCCAAATATCGGTTTGCGACTATATAAAGTATATATATTATTGATCAGGAAGAAATTCAAAGACGATATAAGCATGTCCGTCTGTCTGTCTATTGTAATCACGCTACAGCCTTCAATAATGACGCTATCGTCCTTAAAATTGGCACAGATTTTAAATCGTGTCTATTTGACTAAATCAACGCCAACATCTTTAAAATAAAAACTATGATATTTTAAATTTATTACAAATTTGTATTTATCTTGTAATCCAACTTATCCTATGAAAACGATTTTTTTAATATTAATACTATAAACCCCACAATTAGGTAGGATTATCTTAATATTGTAGAAAAAATTGGCATTTCTTTTTATCTTTTTTGTTTTGCCTTTTTGTTAAAACGGAAAAAAATTTTTTTAATTTTTTTTCATTTACCACCCATCAGGGTTGATAAACAAAAGATGTTTTTATTCTCTTTAAACCATCCCAGCAAATAACAAGTAAGGAAAGTCTAAAGTCGGGCGGGGCCGACTATATTATACCCTGCACCACTTTGTAGATCTAAATTTTCGATACCATATCACAACCCTCAAATGTGTTGGGGGCTATATATAAAGGTTTGTCCCAAATACATACATTTAAATATCACTCGATCTGGACAGAATTTGATAGATTTCTACAAAATCTATAGACTCAAGATGTAAGTCGGCTAATGCACTAGGGTGGAACACAATGTTAGTAAAAAAAATATGGGAAACGTTTAAATCTGAAGCAATTTTAAGGAAACTTCGAAAAAGTTTATTTATGATTTATCGCTCGATATATATGTATTAGAAGTTTAGGAAAATTAGAGTCATTTTTACAACTTTTCGACTAAGCAGTGACGATTTTACAAGGAAAATGTTGGTATTTTGACCATTTTTGTCGAAATCAGAAAAACATATATATGGGAGCTATATCTAAATCTGAACCGATTTCAACCAAATTTGGCACGCATAGCAACAATGCTAATTCTACTCCCTGTGCAAAATTTCAACTAAATCGGAGTTAAAAATTGGCCTCTGTGGGCATAGGAGTGTAAATCGGGCGAAAGCTATATATGGGAGATATATCTAAATCTGAACCGATTTCTACAATGCTAATTCTACTCCCTGTGCAAAATTTCAACTAAATCGGAGTTAAAAATTGGCCTCTGTGGTCAAATGAGTGTAAATCGGGCGAAAGGTATATATGGGAGATATATCTAAATCTGAACCGATTTCAACCAAATTTGGCACGCATAGCAACAATGCTAATTCTACTCCCTGTGCAAAATTTCAACTAAATCGGAGTTAAAAATTGGCCTTTGTGGTCATATGAGTGTAAATCGGGCGAAAGCTATATATGGGAGCTATATCTAAATCTGAACCGATTCCAACCAAATTTTGCAAGCATAGTGACAATGCTAATTCTACTCCCTATGCAAAATTTCAACTAAATCAGAGCAAAAAATTGGCCTCTGTGGGCAAATGAGTGTAAATCGGGCGAAAGCTATATATGGGAGATATATCTAAATCTGAACCGATTTCTACAATGCTAATTCTACTCCCTGTGCAAAATTTCAACTAAATCGTAGTTTAAAATTGGCCTTTGTGGTCATATGAGTGTAAATCGGGCGAAAGCTATATATGGGAGATATATCTAAATCTGAACCGATTTCTACAATGCTAATTCTACTCCCTGTGCAAAATTTCAACTAAATCGGAGTTAAAAATTGGCTTCTGTGGTCATATGAGTGTAAATCGGGCGAAAGCTATATATGGGAGATATATCCACATCTGAACCGATTTCAACCAAATTTTGCACGCATAGTGACAATGCTAATTCTACTCCCTATGCAAAATTTCAACTAAATCAGAGCAAAAAATTGGCCTCTGTGGACAAATGAGTGTAAATCGGGCGAAAGCTATATATGGGAGCTATATCTAAATCTGAACCGATTTGGCTGATATTTTGCAAGTTTTTCGAGACCCATAAAATATTCGGATTTACAGAATTTGAGGAAGATCGGTTGATATACACGCCAAATATGACCAGATCGGTGAAAAATATATATGGCAGCTATATCTAAATCTGAACCGATTTTTTTCAAAATCAATAGGGATCGTCTTTGAGCCGAAGTAGGACCCTGTACCAAATTTTAGGACAATCGGACTAAAAGTGCGAGCTGTACTTTGCACACAAAAATACATCAACAGACAGACGGACAGACAGACGGACATCGCTAAATCGACTCAGAATTTAATTCTAAGCCGATCCGTATACTAAAAGGTTGGTCTATGATTACTCCTTCTTGGCGTTACATACAAATGCACAAACTTATTATACCCTGTACCACAGTAGTGGTGAAGGGTATAAAAAATATAAAGTTCATCTTTAAATCATAAAAGGTCAACAATGCGCGAAATTCCAATGCGAATATGCCACACAAAACAAAATTTAGGCCGAATAAAATCGTCAACATTCCAGCAAATCGGTTTATGTCACACAGAAGCCAAAAACCTCATAACAACGAAAATGTGAAAAGGCGCTTTGCAATCTGCAAATACATTTGCGATTGTCACGCAAACGAAGCAATGGAATAATGATTCCTTGTAAGATAAAAGCTTACCAAAAACAACAACGAAAAACATAGACCACATTCTATCACCATGAATTTTAAATAAACATACGGGAAAATTATTTCACAAAAAAAAACAGTACGCTTCATACACAACCTCCCTCCACTTAAGCCACCGTGGGTCATTTTTAATAAAAGAAAAAAGCTTAACCAGTTCCAAAGATCATGTTTTTATCTTAATTATTTTGATATTCTTTCCAAGCCAAAAAAGCAAGGAGTTGTACTAGGATACATTAAAGGCGTAATTCAATTTTCAATTTAGGTTTTATGTCCTTGGTTTAAATGTAAAGAGCCATTTTTTGATTTAAGGACGTAATCTTTAATTTAACTAAGATATTGAATCGAAGTTACATTTAAAGTTTCTTTATAGGGAGGCTACATCAGATTCTGGATTTATAAGAACTAGTTTTGTTTGAAGTTTAGAGGAATCTTATGCGTAGACAGTTAATCTACGTCTGAGAGAAGTAAAAAATGTTTTTTTGTTACACTCAAAAAAAAAAAGCATGCTCCGTTCCAAAGATTTTGTCCTCACTTTAACAATTTTGGTATTGATTCCGAGCCAAAGAACCGGAGAATAGTAGTAAGGCTACTTTTAATACACAATTTGCTTTTAAATTTGGGCTTTGTGTACTTGCTTCTAGGAAGCAAATTTTAATTTTTCGTTTTTCAGTTTTTTTTCTTCATAAAGGGCGATACGGTCAAAATTTGGTCAAGGGAAAACGCGTGTATATCGGTGAAATCGTTTATTTAAAAAATCAAATTAAATTTCTTTTTCAAGTTCAATTAGTATAAAATTCAGGAAAAATATTCAGTTAGGCTTTCGCTTTTCCAAATCCGAATTGCCGGGCCTCACGCTTGACACCTGCCACCAGATTTTGTACAGCCACCTTGTCCACCTTCTTCGCCGCAGAAAGACAGTTTGCCTTGAACTGCTGCTCATCCTTAGCAGTTTTTTTGGTCTTCTTTAGGTTCCGCTTGACAATAGTCCAGTATTTCTCAATTGGGCGGAGCTCTGGCGTGTTGGGAGGGTTCTTGTCCTTGGGAACCAACTGCACGTTGTTGGCGGCGTACCACTCCATGGCCTTTTTACCGTAATGGCAAGATGCCAAACAATCGTGTTTCTTCAGGAAAGGCAGCAGACGTTTATTCAAACACTCTTTCACGTAAATTTCTTGGTTGACAGTCCCGAATGCTATGAAAATGCTGCTTTTCAAGCCACAGGTACAGATGGCTTGCCAAACCAGATAAACCATATTTCTTTGCGAACTTTGACAGTTTTATGTGCTCGAAAATATCTGCTACCTTTCCCCTTCCTTTTGCCGTATAAAACTCCTGTCCCGGAAGCTGCTTGTAGTCGGCTTTGACGTAGGTTTCGTCGTCCATTACCACGCAGTCAAACTTCGTCAGCATTGTCGTGTACAGCCTCCGGGATCGCGCTTTGGCCGTCGTATTTTGTTTATCATCGCGATTTGGAGTCACTACCTTCTTGTAAGTCGATAGTCCGGCTCGTTTTTTGGCTCGATGCACGGTTGTAGACGATACACCCAGCTTATTTGCGGCATCTCGGAGAGAGAGGTTAGGGTTTCGCTTGAAACTACCGGCAACTCTCTTTGTCGTCTCAGCGGCTTCCGGTTTTCGATTTCCCCCCCATCCAGACTTCCTGGCTGTCGACAAACGTTCCCCAAACACTTTAATTACATTTGTAACGGTTGATTTGGCAACTTTTAGCGATTTTGCCAGCTTTGCGTGCGAGTAGCTCGGATTTTCGCGATGCGCGAGCAAAATTTTGATACGCTGCTCTTCTTGCTTGGACGGCATTTTGACAACTGAAGAGTGAATTCCAAAATCAAAATAGGAGCAACATTCTACATACACACCTTCAAAATGAGGGGTGTTCAGGTTTTGTAAATGCAAAATTGAAAGAAATACGTCAAGTTTATATTAACCAAATTTTGACCGTATCACCGTTTATAAATTCGTGAACGTGTACACTTCTCCTAGTATTACCCAAGAGAATAAAACCCATTCTAACTGTCTTGCAAGTTTATACTGAATAACTTTTATTCGAAAATTTCCCATACAAACCTATTGTTGTCCAATTTTCGTAAATGTAAATCCATTCCATTAATAAATAGAAGATTTGTTTTGTTCCTATCACTACGATTTTTTTATTGCATTTTTTTTATGATAAAAAAATAATACCACATTCAAAACTTTATTATTATTTTATTTATTATTATTATATTATTTCTATGTTCGATTCCAAAGATTTTGTACACTAATGATTTTGGTATTGATTGCGAGTCAAATTTGAATTTATTAGTTTTTTCTTCGTGAGCTATCACAGTGCTTTAAAAACGTGCTAACGACAACTTAACGTTTTTAAAATAAAATGTTGAAAAACCTCTTCTATTTTTGAACGCTATTTTGGTTTGTGGTCAGCATACAAAAACTCCACAAATTTAAAGACTAGTTCATTAATTTTAAGAATTTTTTAGAATTGACCCTAGCCTTCTTTCATGAAAAGATACCCATTTTTAAGTTGAATCACTTAACTATAAGGACAAAACGACTTATATAAGAGAAATTCAGAAATGCTATTATAACCAAAACTACACGGATGAAAAAGACTGTTTTTCATATGTTTGGCTATAAACATTATATGTTTGGAACACAAATTTTTAAACACAATATTTTTGAGTGCAAGCATATAATGTTCATAAACTAGCATAACATGTTTGGGACATATATGTTAATATGTTAGAACATATTATGTTTGGGACATAAAATGTTTGTAAATATAATATGCTTGGATGCAAACATATATTAATTTAGAAATAGCCTATAAACATATATGTGTTTAGTAGCTTGGAGCGCTATTTAACGGGGAGCGATATTGAATTAAGTTGGTGGTTGTTCCTTGTTATTACAAAATTAACATTTTATTTTTCCTTGGGCAATTGATCAGCTACTTCTTTGATCCTTACAAACTGTGTGGTCCGCTGTTCGAATCCCCGTCCGGCAAAAGGTAAAATTAAAATAAAATAAAAATCATAAAATTGAATAATTTCTTCTACAATGTTTGTATTACAGAAAAAGGTGCTAAGAACTAAAAAAATCTCGTGGAAGTGAGGAAGATGTGGAGGAATATACAATTAGGCAGAAACAAAATTTTGAGCATTCAGGTCGAAAACCTATGTTGTTAGCACCTATATTACCTGTTTATTTTCATAATTCATTATGATTGTAAATATATAAATAAATAAATAAAATTTTGAGCACAATATTGTTTGGGAGAATTTTTTTTAAGCATATAATATTTTTGGGTGCAAAATGCTTCCAAACATATTATATGTTCACATAATAACATATTGTTTTTTAGAAGACAACATTATTGAATTTGGATGCAAAAATACAAAATGTTTGGAACTTAGACTACCCAAACATATATTGTTTAGACCAATATTCTTTCAAACATATTATATATTGGAAGAGATCAAACATATAAATGTTTGGCAATACCCAAAAATGTATATGCTTGAAGCAAAATATGTTTGGGAGTATATGTTACAGAAGCGATTTTTTGTGAGGGTGTAGCCTTCGTATTTTAAGGACATGAAATCTTTGGCCTCACGACAATATTTTTTTCAGTGCACTGATAAAAAAGCATACTCGTTTCCAAAGATTTTGTCTTTACTTTAAAAAATTTGGTATTGATTCCGAGCCAAAGAAGCGGAGAATACAAGTAAGGATACTTTTAAGACACAATTCTCTTTTATATTTAGGTTTTGTGTACTTGCTTCTAGGAAGCAAATTTTAATTTTTCGCTTTCTCAGCTTTTTTTCTTCATATGCTATCAAAGTCCTTTAAAAACGAGTTAACGGCAACTTTATTTTCCAAATTAGAACTCGATTTCCAGTAGAAATTATGCTATGTTTGAAGTAAAAAACTTCTTTAAATTAAAGTTTTGAAAAACATGTCCTATATTTGAACGATTTTTTGCTTTGTAGTCAAGATGCAAAAAGACAACAAATTTAAAGACAATTTCATTAAATTTAAAGAATTTTTCTGAATTATTAAAGTCAAGTTGACCTTAGCCTATACATTTTTTCTTTCATGTTAAGATACCCATTTTTAAGTCAAATCACTTAATTATAAGGATAATACGACTTCATTGAAAAGTTTATCGACTTTTGGACAAGGAAAATAACTTTATTTTAGAGAAATGCGTCTTCTATGCTAAGCAAAATTTGTATTCGTATTTAAAGACATGAAATCTTTGACCTCACGACAATATTTTTTTCAGTGCACTTCTCCAATAGGATGGGCCTTGAAAATTTCAAAGGGATAACTTTCACAGCTTTTTCCAAAATGATTCGCTTCGCAATGAGATCCATATCCTAATTCTAGTTTTATGCAGCATCTATATAAAAAATGTATTTATTAAAAAAAAAAACATCATTGTCTCTAAATCGGTACCGAAATATTTGAAGGAAGGTGAACATTTTATGCTCCAAGTATTTTTTCCTTGAGTGTCATGAATTCGATCCAAGCCATCGTTGAATAGTCTTGCCAAAATTGTATTCAAATCATTTCTCCTTACTCGTTTCTCCTTCATCCTTTATCATTTCTCCATTGCAAATTTCAAAGGGATAACTTTCACAGATTTTTCACAGCCAATCATTTTGTCTTCACAATACCAATTCAGATTTTTTGAAAACAAAAACTTTTCTCAGCACAAATATTAACATCGACCCACTGTGTCATTTTGTTAACATCATCATCCCCTCACTGAAAACAAAGCCACAATTGACAGTCTTAAATAAGTCGACTAAATCCTCTCTTAGCATGCTTTGAGTTTGAGTTGAATATCTTTGGTGTTGAAAGAACAATAAAAAACAACCCCGTACATTGAAAGACGGATTAGAATTTAGGCATTAAGTCAATGAAGACATTCAAATTAGAGCTGGAGTTGCTTTCTTCCATAACTATGGACACCAACACGGTAGCATATTTGTTATAAAACTCAGGCTCTCTTGTCTGGTATTTCAAGTGCGTTAATAGAATTTTTGGCATTAAGATGTTTCACACCAAAAATGTCTTTTCAAATGTTAGATGAAGAAGAAAGGCTAGAACATAAACAATAGGGATGGTAAAAAGGACTCCCGCATCATAGATATTGGTGCGCTGGCATATTGAAGGAGCCACCTTGGTGTAATGGCTACACGCAAAAAAATAATTCTTTCCTCCCAAACGAAATTTTAGACAAACAAAGTTCGTTTCTCATTTGCTTTTCTCTGTAAGGAAGTGTATTTGGAAGAAAAGTATATACTTTTTGTGATAAACGTTTATTCTTTTCCAGGATGTAAAAACAATTTCATAAGGACAAACTCAAAACAAAAAAAAAAACATTGTTTTCTTGCTAATTGCATTTTCCTCACATCTTTCTCACATCCACGATGTTTTTTAGTTCTTAACTTTCCTGTAATACCAACAATGTAGAAGAAATTATACGATTTTATAAATTTTTAAAATGTTTTAACCTTTCGCCTGGACGGAGAATCGAACCGCGGACCATGCACTTTGTAAGCCAACACACCAACCACTGAGCTATGTACCTGTTATGGTCATCAATAAACAAACATTTAGTTTGGCACCGTGGAGCAGTGGTTGCTACGTCCGACTAGCATGCCAAGGGTCGTGGGTTCGATCCCTGCTTCGACCAAAGTTTTTTTTTTTTACATATATTCCAGATATGTTCGGAAGATTTCGAAAAAATGTTCAACATTACATTGTAGTATATTAAATTTTGAACTGTAAAATGTGTCTTATTAAAGACCTAAAGTCAGAAAAGAACAGTGTTAAAATAAACGTTAAACAAGTAAGTAAAGTAGAAAGTCGGGCGGGGTCGACTACATCATACCCTAAACCACCATTACAGAATTAGTAATATAAGCCTTTGTGGGGTAACATATAAGTCTGGGAGATGAACCGCAGTTGCATATTTAAGAAAATTAAGGGGTACATGTCTATGAGTGCTTTGTGTCAATCTGACTATAGCTCATAATCAATGTTGCCATGGAAAATGTTCGGTTTACCCTACAAGGAAAAAAAAGTTCCCTACTTTCCCATACATTCCCAAACAATTTTCCCTACTATATTTTTCGTTAAATTTAAAAAATGTTACAAAACAAAAATGGTTCTAAGTACTTTATTATCTTAAAACATGAATATGCAACGTATATAACTTAGAATATAAATTTGTATTAACACCACGTATGCCACAGTTAGTAGAATTCTACCCAAATTAGTAATCTTATTTGTTAAATCTCTATAAAAATAAAATTTTGGAAAAGTTTCTATAAACAAATTTTTGTGAGAAATTTTTCTATAGAAATAAAATTTTGACAATAAATTCTATAGAAATAAAATTTTGAGAAAATTGTTTATAGAAATAATATTTTGAAAAAAATTTCTATAGAAATACAATTTTGACATACACCCTCACAAAAAATCGCTTCTGTAACATATACTCCCAAACATATTTTGCTTCAAGCATATACATTTTTGGGTATTGCCCAAACATTTATATGTTTGATCTCTTCCAATATATAATATGTTTGAAAGCATATTGGTCTAAACAATATATGTTTGGGTAGTGTAAGTTCCAAACATTTTGTATTTATGCATCCAAATTCAATAATGTTGTCTTCCAAAAAACAATATGTTATTATGTGAACATATAATATGTTTGGAAGCATTTTGCACCCAAAAATATTATATGCTTAAAAAAAATTCTCCCAAACAATATTGTGCTCAAAATTTTATTTATTTATTTATATATTTACAATCATAATGAATTATGAAAATAAACAGGTAATATAGGTGCTAACAACATAGGTTTTCGACCTGAATGCTCAAAATTTTGTTTCTGCCTAATTGTATATTCCCTCACATCTTTCTCACTTCCACGAGATTTTTTAGTTCTTAGCACCTTTTTCTGTAATACAAACATTGTAGAAGAAATTATTCAATTGTATGATTTTTTTTATTTTAATTTTACCTTTTGCCGGACGGGGATTCGAACAGCGGACCACACAGTTTATAAGGATCAAAGAAGTAGCTGATCAATTGCCCAAGGAAAAATAAAATGTTAATTTTGTAATAACAAGCAACAACCACCAACTTAATTCAATATCGCTCCCTGTTAAATAGCGCTCCAAGCTACTAAACACATATATGTTTATAGGCTATTTCTAAATTAATATATGTTTGCATCCAAGCATATTATATTTACAAACATTTTATGTCCCAAACATAATATGTTCTAACATATTAACATATATGTCCCAAACATGTTATGCTAGTTTATGAACATTATATGCTTGCACTTAAAAATATTGTGTTTAAAAATTTGTGTTCCAAACATATAATGTTTATAGCCAAACATATGAAAAACAGTCTTTTTTCATCCGTGTAGAATTAAATGAACATAGAATTAAAATGTTGACAAATTTTTCTACAGGAATAAAGTTTACCACACATTGTCAAAGATCAAGCCTTGCCGGCTTCTAATTTCCTCCTCTAGAGCCACCAAAATGTAAAAATTATTACAAAATATGTTGAGTGAAAATGTCCTACATTGTGGCCCTACGTCCCTACAAGACGTTAAATATTAGAAAACCCCTACATATAGGGAATTTCCCCTACTTCTAGCAACACTGGCTGTGTTGATATTGCACCTACAGAGTTAGTATGCCACTAGGTTAGGTTAGGTTAGGTTAGGTGGTAGCCCGATGTATCAGGCTCACTTAGACTATTCAGTCCATTGTGGTACCACATTGGTGAACTTTGTATGCCACTAATATTGAGCCCATTATTAAAAAAGAGAAAATCGTTAAATTAGTGTGGGTAATAAATACAAATTTGTAAAAATCGAGCAATATTCTTATGTAAGAGCTACAAGTACGTATAAGTACGATCGGCTAGTACATCAAAATTTGAAATTGGAGTAACATTGGTTAATAATTAAGAGTACTATGGCCAAATTTGGGAAAATCGAGCGATGCATATATATGGAAGCTATATCTAAATCTGAACCAATTTGCATAATATTTTGCGGGTTTGATTAATACCACAAAAGGTTACCTTGTGCAAGATTTGAGTAAGATCAGTTAAGAAATGAGGCCTGTATGGTCAAACATAAGGTTATTAGGGGCGAATTTTCCAAAATCGGGTGATACATATATGGGAGCTATATCTACATCTGAACCGATTTCGATGAAATTTTGCACATATAGTTAGTACTATAGAGGACTGGATCTAGTAAACTTTTAGTAAGATCGGTTAATAAATAAGGGTTCTATGGCCAAATTTGGGAAAATCGGGCTATACATATATATGGGAGCTATATCTAAATCTGAACCGATTTCGATGAAATTTTGCACATATAGTTAGTACTATAGAAGACTGGATCTAGTCAACTTTTAGTAAGATCGGTTGATAAATAAGGGTTTTATGGCCAAATTTAGAAAAATCGGGCGGTACATATATATGAGAGCTATAGCTAAATCTGAACCGATTTCGATGATTTTTTTGCACATATAGTTAGTGCTATAGAAGATTATATATAGCCAACTTTGAGTAAGATCGTTTGATAAATAAAGGTTTTGTGGCCAAATTTGGGAAAATCGGGCGATACATATATATATATATATGAGAGCTATATCTAAATCTGAACCGATTTGGATAAAATTTTGCAGAATTGAAGGGCGTTGGAAAAGATTACCTTTTGCCAAATTTGGTGACGATCCGTTTGAAAGAACGCTCAACGTGACCCCATTTGTCGAAATCGGGAGATACATATATATGGGAGCTATATCTAAATTTGATCCGATTTCTTCCAAATTCAATAGCGTTCGTCCTTGTGCCCAAAAAACTCCCTGTACCAAATTTCATCAAAATCGGTTAATAATTGCGACCGGAATCCTGTGAACAACAAATACATGGACAGACGGACGGACGGACGGACACCAAGCGCTAGATCGATTCAGGAGGTGATTCTGAGTCGATCGGTATATATTTTATGGGGTCTAAAATCAATATTTCTGGTAGGCACATTTTTTGGCCGATCAAACTTATTATACACTGACCACTATTTGGTTTAGGGTACACGCACAGAAAAACCATGTTTGGACATGGTTGCCGCATCCATTTAATGGTTATCTAGAGCATGTAATTGCCGCGAAAACCATGTATTTTGTCTTTGTAAAAATAGTTTTCGAGCGGAGAAAAATATATGGTTGCAATAAGCATTTGAATGGTTATCAAATACCGCAAACATGTTCTATCATTTAAATGATAGAATTTGAGACCATTAAATGGTCGGGAAAATCATGTACCTGACCATTCAATTTTTTTTACTTTTTTACAGAGAAAAAAGTATTTTTATAGATTAAGTATAGATATGTCTAGAACCATTACATGGCCATAAAGACCATTTACATTTTTTCGTGACCATTTAATTTTTTAACTTTTTTGCAGCGAAAAGAATTTTATAAAAACATTGAGCAGGTACACACGATTTTCATTTTGCGCGTCAGTCGTGTGTTGATTGTTTCTTGGAATGGACGGAGAATACGGATTTACTGTGTTTTGTGTTAATTTATTTATTCATAAGTGGCACGTGGTTTTATGTGAACACAAAAAAGGAAAGTGTAATTGAAAAATATACCTGTTTTTTGTTCTGCATTTTTCTATATGGATCATTTATTTTTATTTGCAGTTACATGATGTCTGCGTTTGTACATTTGATGGGCACACGATGTAAATATGGAATGATTACTTATTGTTGAAATTGAAATAAAATAGTGTGTGTAAAAATATGTGATGTTTGCTTGCACGACATTATAAATACAAACAAACAATGAATTAGTTTATAAATAAATAAAAACAAATAAATAATGTTAATTTTGTGTTTTCTTTTCTCAAGTGGCGTCCTTTTTTCGACGATGAAAAAAGTTTTTTCATAAAGATCAAAACATTTTAGGTTGTGACCATGTTCTTTTAACTAGAAGAAAAACATTTTGAATGAATACCATAACATTTTAAATCGTGACCATTGTCTTTTCATCCAAACAAAATTCTTTTTATCAATATAATAACATTTTAGATGAGGACAATTATATTTTTCTTAGAACCATGTTCACTGATCCAACATGGTTGCAGGTTAAAATGTTACATGGTCGCCGCAAAAATAGCTCCTATCATATTATTTTGCTCTTCGAATATGATTGTGACAATCATGTTTCTTCTCTGCGTGTATACAAATAAACGAAATGGACTGTAATGTTGTTTCAAAAATAACTTTTTTTATTGAAAAAACAAAAATTTTGTAACAAACGAATTTTTTTGGTGATAAAAGTTTAAAATTTTCGAAGCAATCCAAAAAACTCTAACAAAAGAAAAACGTTTTCGGTACACGTTTTCCAAACGTTTTTTTTTTTCTTTGCGTGTAGTACACCCACCTTACATATAAAAGGTTCTGCGTTCAATTCCAGTTTCGACCAAATAAAGAATAATAAAGCAAAGTAAAGTAAATGCATATTTTCTCGTTATTTTTTATTTTCACAAAAACAAAAATATTTACTTTAAATTAAAACGATATAATTTTAAAAAATATTTAATTTGTTTTGTAACAAAAAATTTGGTTAATTTTTTTTTAATACAAACCAAGTATTTTCTTTAGGAAAAAAAATATCTAAAACAGAAAAATATATTCTCTTTTGCTATTGTTTTTTTTTTACCAACAAATATCCTTTGTTTATTTTATTAAAAGACATACTATATAAATAATATATGCAAAAATTCATCTAGCCATGTCGATGTTAGTATGATAATACCAACATGTTTGCATTATAAAAATAATTTCCTCTCTTGTGGCATTTTTCATTTAAAATAAAAACAAATACACATTAGAATTGTTTTCGATGTGCAAGCAATTTGTTACTCGTCTACCAAAGTTCCTGTCATCTTGCACAAAATGTTGATAGGAGGGAGGGGTTTCATCTTAACCACAACCAAGAACAAGGATATTTGTATTGTACTCACAACGCAAAGAGTGTATGCATTTAAAATGAGTTTAGGACAGAAATAAATATGAACAGCATATATTTAATGAAATTTAAACAAATCGGAAATTGTACTGTAAAAAGCATGCCCGGTTCCAAAGATTGTGTTGTTGCACTAATGATTTTGGTATTGATTCCGGGCGGAGAATCACTCTTAAATTTAAGTTATCTTATATTTAAGTTTTGCGTACTTAATTCTAGGTAACAATATTTGATTCATTCGATTTTTCTGTTTTTTTCTTCATGTGCTATTAAAGTTCTTTCAAACCGTGTTAATGACAAAAACATGGTAGTATTAGAAAGAATGCAATCAGGCTATTTAAAGTGCAAATTTTGGACAACTAAATTTTACAAAAAAATAGCAAACTAATAAAAAATAAAAAAACAAGTATATACGGCCGTAAGTTCGGCCAGGCCGAAGCTTATGTACCCTCCACCATGGATTGCGTTGAAACTTCTACTGAAGACTGTCATCCACAATCGAATTACTTGGGTTGCGGTAATACTTGCCGATAGCAAGGTATCTTAAAACTTCCTAACACCGTAATATATATCACATAGTCCATACGTGGTATATATTAAACTAAAAAAGGCCGATTAAATACATATATATTTAAGTTTAAAGTTTCTATAGAAATAAAATTTTGACAACATTTTCTATAGAAGTAAAATTTGGAAAAAATTTTCTATAGAAATAAAATTTGGATAAAATTTTCTATAGAAATAAAATTGTAACAAAATTTTCTATAGAAATAAAATTTTGCCAATATTTTGACAAAATGTTCTATAGAAATAACATTTTGACAATGTTTTCTATAAAAATAAAATTTTGGTAGATTATTTTTGGCTCGAGTGGCAACCATGATTATGAACCGATAAGGACCAATTTTTGTGTGATTGGGGATCGCCTATATATAACTATAGACCGAAAATCTGGGGATCGATTTATCTGGGGGCTATATATAATTATGGACCGATATGGACCAATTCTTGCATGGTTGTTAGAGACCATATACTAACACCACGTACCCAATTTCAACCGGATCGAATGAATTTTGCTCCTCTAAGAGGCTCCGGAGATCAAATCTGGGGATCGGCTTATATGGGGGCTATATATAATTATGGACCGATATGGACCAATTTTGGCATGGTTGTTAGAGACAATATACTAACACCACGGACCATATTTCAATCGGATCGGATGACTTTTGCTCCTCTAAGAGGCTCCGGAGGTCAAATCTGGGGATCGGTTAATATGGGGGCTATATATAATTATAAGCCGATGTGGACCAATTTTTGCATGGTCATTAGAGAACATATACCAACACCATGTACCAAATTGCAGCCGGATCGGATGAAATTTCTTCTCTTAGAGGCTCCGCAAGCCAAATCGGGGGATCGGTTTATATTTGGGGCTATATATAATTATGGACCGATGTGGACCAATTTTTGCATGGTTGTTAGAGAACATATACTAACACCATGTACCAAATTTCAGCCGGATCGGATGAAATTTGGCTCTCTTAGAGGCTCCGCAAGCCAAATCGGGGGATCGGTTTATATGGGGGCTATATGTAATTATAGACCGATATGGACCAATTTTTGCATGGTTGTTAGAGACCATATAATAATACCATGTACCAAATTTCAGCCGGATCGGATGAAATTTGCTTCTCTTAGAGCAATCACAAACCAAATTTGGGGGTCCGTTTATATGGGGGCTATACGTAAAAGTGGACCGATATGGCCCATTTTCAATACCATCTGACCTATATCAATAACAACTACTTGTGCCAAGTTTCAAGTCGATAGCTTTTTTCGTTCGGAAGTTAGCGTGATTTCAACAGACGGACGGACGGACATGCTCAGATCGACTCTGAATTTCACCACGACCCAGAATATATATACTTTATGGGGTCTTAGAGCAATATTTCGATGTGTTACAAACGGAATGACAAAGTTAATATACCCCCATCCTATGGTGGAGGGTATAAAAATAGAACCTGGGCCGTTTGACTTTTTCGCTTCCATGGAAGTTCTTTTGAGAAAGTTTTGCAAATTACGAGAATTTTTAATTTTTTTTTTTGATTTTTTATGGAAAAAAATATATTTATATGAAAATATATGCCGAAAATAAAAAATAAGAACGATGCATAACATGAAAAAAAATTAGGAAAATATTTGATAAAAAATTGCCGCAGGTGAGATTCCCAATTTTTAAACAGTCAAAAGGCCTAAAAGACGACGTTTCCATATTTTTAAAATGTTCTAAAGCCTACGATTTTATATATATATATATATATATATATATATATATATATATATATATATATATATATATATATATATATATATATATATATATATATATATATATATATATATATATATATATATATATATATATATATATATATATATATATGTCCTTTATTTACATATCGTGTATACATGTACAGTAAATCACAATAATTAAAAGTTCAGTTCTCTGAACATAGGGCGATTACAAAATCTTTCCATTTTGTTTTGTCGTAGGCAATGTGTTTTACTTGGCTACACGACATATGCTGGCTTTCGCACTCGCGTCTTACAGACCTCATCCAGGTATTTCTTGGTCTTCCCGGTCTTCTTTGTCCTTGGGGGTTCCATTGCAGAGCTGATTTAGTGATACCGTTGTCGTTTCTCCTAAGTATGTGGCCGATCCAAGTCCATTTGCGTTTTTTTATGTCATACTCAATTTTGTTGCTGTTGGTTATGTTATGAAGATCGGTGTTGCTAATTGTGTTTGGCCAATAAATACATAATATTCTGCGCAGGCACCGGTTGACAAAGGTCTGCAGTTTATTTATATTTGATTGGGTTAATCCCCATGTAGTGGAACCGTATAATAGGACTGATTTGACACTACAGTCGAAAATGCGGAGTTTGGTTTTCCTGCTGATCCTATTGTTGCGCCATACTTTGTGCAGGGAGTAAAAAGCACTTCTTGCTTTGTTTATACGCGAAATTATGTCATCATCCGTACCCCCGTCTTTGGTGATGACACTTCCCAGATAGTTGAAAGACTCTGTTTCTTCGATGATGGTGCCATTTAGTTTTAGGGTTGAGGCCACGTTTGAGTTTATCCTCATAATTTTGGTCTTCCTTGTGTTAATTTTCAGGCCGATTTTAGCAGCATTTATTGATAACTTTTTTAGTTTATCTTCAATGTCGATGAATCGATGTGCCATCAGACAGATATCATCTGCGTAGTCGATATCGTTTAGACGCTCTGTCATATTCCATTTTATCCCACTTGGAGCTTCCGTGGTTGTTTGTTCCATCACTTTATCTAGCAGGAGCAAGAATAATATTGGCGAGAGCATGCAGCCCTGTCTGACTCCGCTGGTGGGTGTGAAAGGCAGGCTTTCGGCGTTGTTGAACCGTACCCTACTCTCAGAAGAGTTATAGAGTTCTTGTATAAGTGATATTATTTTTTCCGGGAAACCCTTTTCCGCTAGCGTTTCCCAGAGTGCCTCCCTTGATACAGTGTCGAAGGCGCGTTCGAAGTCGACAAACAGAAGATATAGTGGGGAGTTGAACTCTCTTGATTGTTCTATGATAACCCGCAGGGTGTTTATGTGGTCTGAGCAAGATCTACCCTGTCTGAAACCCGCTTGTTCCTTTCGAAGTATGCTTTCCACGGCGGGGGTGATGCGGTTGAGTAGCAGCGTTGCCATGAGCTTGGCTATGGAGTTTAGTAAGGTTATTCCCCTCCAATTTTTACACTCGCGCAAATCACCTTTTTTGGGGATTGTTATTACTACTCCTTCCTTCCATTGTTTTGGTATATTGTTTGTGACCCACGCAGTTCTAATTACCCTGTAAAGTGGCTGGGCTAATGTCGATGCTCCATACTTAAGGAGCTCGGCAGGGATATCATCGGGACCTGCGGATTTCCCATTCTTGAGCTGTAGTAGCGCGGTTTCGATTTCTGCAGTCGTTGGAGGCTCGATTGAGATGTCCAATATTTCGTGTTGACGCTGCCATGTACTGCTGTCAAGGGTTCGCTGTTGTTCAATATAGTATTCCCGCCACCGACTGAGTTGTGACATTGGCGATGTTAGAATGTTGCCATCGCTGTCTTTAATTATTTCCGTATTTCTGATGTTGTTACCACCAATTTTCTTTATGGATGCGTAGACCTTGCGCATGTTTCCTGTGTTTGCTGCTTGCTCCATTTCGTCGGCGATGTTGTTGTAATACAAGTTTTTATCGTTCTGACCACAGATGCCAATTTTTTACTCCGATTTAGTTGAAATTTTGCACAGGGAGTAGAATTAGCATTGTAGCTATGCGTGCCAAATTTGGTTGAAATCGGTTTAGATTTATCTCCCATATATAGCTTTTGCCCGATTTACACTCATATGACCACAGAGGCCAATGTTTTGCTCCGATGTAGTTAAATTTTTGCACAGGGAGTAGAATTAGTATTGTAGCTGTGCGTGCCAAATTTGGTTGAAATCGGTTCTGATTTAGATATAGCTCACATATATATGTTTTTCTGATTTCGACAAAAATGGTCAAAATATCAACATTTTCCTTGTAAAATCGCCACTGCTTAGTCGAAAAGTTTTAAAAATGACTCTAATTTTCCTAAACTTCTAATACATATATATCGAGCGATAAATCATAAATAAACTTTTGCGAAGTTTCCTTAAAATTGCTTAAGATTTCAATGCTTCCCATATTTTTATACCCACCACCATAGAATGGTGACGGGGGTATAATAAGTTTGTCATTCCGTTTGTAACACATCGAAATATCGATTTCCGACTATATAAAGTATATATATTCTTGATCAGGGAGAAATTCTAAGACGATATAACTATGTCCGTCTGTCCGTCTGTCTGTCTGTTGTAACCACGCTACAGTCTTCAATAACGAAGCAATCGTGCTGACATTTTGTACAAGCTCGTCTTTTGTCTACAGGCAGGTCAAGTTCGAAGATGGGCTATATCGGTCCAGGTTTTGATATAGTCCCCATATAAACCGACCTCCCGATTTGGGGTATTGGGCTTATAGAAATCGTAGTTTTTATCCAATTTGCCTGAAATTTGAAATCTAGAGTTATTTTATGACCATAAAGAGGTGTGCCAAAAATGGTGACTATCGGTCCATGTTTTGGTATAGCCCCCATATAGACCGATCTCCCGATTTAATTTCTTGGGCTTATAGAAACCGCAGTTTTTATTCAATTTACCTGAAATTGCAAATCTGGAGGTACTGTAGGACCACAAATACGTGTGCCAAAAATTGTGAGTATCGGTCAATGGTTTGGTATTGTCGCCATATAAAACGACCTCCCGATTTGGGGTCTTGGGCTTATAGAAACCGTCGTTTTTATCCAATTTGTCTGAAATTGAAAATCTAGAGGTATTTTAGGACTATAAAGAGGTGTGCCGAAAATGGTGAGTATCGGTACATATTTTGGTATAGCCCCCATATAGACCGATTTCCCGATTTTACTTCTTGGGCTTCTAGAATCCGAAGTTTTTATCCTATTTGCCTGAAATTGGAAATCTAGAGGCATTTTCGGGTCATAAAGAGGGGTGCCGAAAACGGTGAGTATCGGTCCATATTTTAGTATAGCCCCCATAAGAACGATCTCCCGGTTTAACTCCTTTGGTTTCTAGAAACCGTAGTTTTTATCTGATTTGCCTGAAATTGTAAATATTCTGGTATTTTAGGCTCACAAAAACGTGTATCGGATTAAGTTTTTATCGGTCCATTTGGTAATGCCTCCATATAGACCGACATCACTTCTCGAGGGTGTAGAAGGCGCACTGATCATAAAAATTGCTTGAAACTCAATGTAAAATTTCCAGATTTTACTTCTACAGATTTAAGATTTCAAATCAAGACGTTGTTTTATAATTTTCTTGCACACTTACAAGAGATGTTAATGATTCCTCTAAAACTCAAACATAAAATGGTTCTTATAAATCCAGAATCTGATATAGTCCTCATAGGTTAAATCTTTAAATTTATCTTCGGGAAGTGTCCTCAAGTCCTCAAGCCCTCCTGAAATTTCAAAGGAAACCCTAATATTTGGTTCATGGTGCTGGGTATTTAAGATTCGGCCCGGCCCGAACTTAGTGCTGTATATACTTGTTTTTACTAACATTGTGTTCCACCCTAGTGCATTAGCCGACTTAAATTTTGAGTCTATAGATTTTGCAGAAGTCTATCAAATTCTGTCCAGATCGAGTGATATTTAAATGTATGTATTTGGGACAAACCTTTATATATAGCACCCAACACATTTGACGCATGTGATATGGTATCGAAAATTTAGATCTACAAAGTGGTGCAGGGTATAATATAGTCGACCCCGCCCGATTTTAGACTTTCCTTACTTGTTTTCATTCTACTTGTCTCCCTCTTTCTCTGGCTCCTTAACCGTACCTGTTTCCTCATTCATCGCCATATCCTTGTCTCGTTGACAACGTTTGAAGGCAGTGGGTATCAAATCATAGTAATGGGAAATCCCAAAATGAGCATCTGGAAACTTTTTGGCGCAGGGTCGGCCCCAATAAACCCAAGCCGGTAATTTGACTTTTTTAAAATTTAAACAAAATCGAAAAACCGAAAATTTAACTTTTACAAAAATGGAAAAACTTATTATTTCCTCAAATAGTAAATTTTTACAATTTTGATTCGATTGAAATCCCTACTATAAACAGATTTTTCCCTTGTTATAATGGTAAAAAAACAAAACCAATTTACGTGGCGAAAACTATTTAGATGCTCAGTAAAAAAAATTGCAAGTCGTTCCACAAACATCTCTTTCATTTCAAACATTGCATTCAAGTATATCTTCACTATAATCATTTTCTTCCATCCATACGCACATAAATAGCCCACTGTGCTTTGATGGATTTTACGAGAAAATTATTGCAAACATTTTCGAAGTGGTTTACATACACTTCGAAATTATTTCTATGTGTAAATAATTTATTGTACGATTTCTTAAAAATTATTTTTTTTTTTAATTTCAAAAAAATACATTAATCTTGCCCATTACCACCTTCATTCTCCTTTTCACCTTCCTTCTCACCCTCTTTCTCCGGCTCCTTAACCGGATCTTTTTCCTCAGTCATTGTCACATCTTTATCACGTTGACAGCCTTTTAAGGTGGTGCGTATAAAATCATAGTAATAGGAAATTCGGGCATGAGCATCGGGGAATCCTTTGGCACAGGGACGACCCCAATTAACCAAAGCAACCAATTTTCCATTGTGGACCAAAGGTCCACCACTATCACCATGACAAGCTCCCTTACCTTTTTCGTTGAAGGTACACAAATGGCCAATATCAATCCAAGTGCTATTGTCATGGGCAGCTCGACACTCTCTAAATGGAACATAGCGCACTGTCAAAGTTTGCAATGTTTCTGGAACTTCACCACCCAATGAAAGTGTTCCCCAACCGGTCAGCACCAACTCATCACCTTCCTTGAGAGGCTCATTTTCATACTCCACAGCCTTAGTGTGATTATCAAATTCGATACTGCTATTCAGATGGATCAAGGCAATATCATTGGCATAGGCTGGATTATTATAGCTGCAATGCATGACAATACGATCAGGGTAGTAATATTTTCCAGTATTATTTTTAAGATTTTGGGCTCCGGTCAGGACCTTAAGTTTTTCAGCACTAGCCCCAGCCACACAATGGGAAGCAGTAATGATCCAACGTTGATCGATAATGGCACCACCACAAAAATGACGATTTTGTTTTCATTCTACTTGTCTCCCTCTTTCTCTGGCTCCTTAACCGTACCTGTTTCCTCATTCATCGCCATATCCTTGTCTCGTTGACAACGTTTGAAGGCAGTGGGTATCAAATCATAGTAATGGGAAATCCCAAAATGAGCATCTGGAAACTTTTTGGCGCAGGGTCGGCCCCAATAAACCCAAGCCGGTAATTTGACTTTTTTAAAATTTAAACAAAATCGAAAAACCGAAAATTTAACTTTTACAAAAATGGAAAAACTTATTATTTCCTCAAATAGTAAATTTTTACAATTTTGATTCGATTGAAATCCCTACTATAAACAGATTTTTCCCTTGTTATAATGGTAAAAAAACAAAACCAATTTACGTGGCGAAAACTATTTAGATGCTCAGTAAAAAAAATTGCAAGTCGTTCCACAAACATCTCTTTCATTTCAAACATTGCATTCAAGTATATCTTCACTATAATCATTTTCTTCCATCCATACGCACATAAATAGCCCACTGTGCTTTGATGGATTTTACGAGAAAATTATTGCAAACATTTTCGAAGTGGTTTACATACACTTCGAAATTATTTCTATGTGTAAATAATTTATTGTACGATTTCTTAAAAATTATTTTTTTTTTTAATTTCAAAAAAATACATTAATCTTGCCCATTACCACCTTCATTCTCCTTTTCACCTTCCTTCTCACCCTCTTTCTCCGGCTCCTTAACCGGATCTTTTTCCTCAGTCATTGTCACATCTTTATCACGTTGACAGCCTTTTAAGGTGGTGCGTATAAAATCATAGTAATAGGAAATTCGGGCATGAGCATCGGGGAATCCTTTGGCACAGGGACGACCCCAATTAACCAAAGCAACCAATTTTCCATTGTGGACCAAAGGTCCACCACTATCACCATGACAAGCTCCCTTACCTTTTTCGTTGAAGGTACACAAATGGCCAATATCAATCCAAGTGCTATTGTCATGGGCAGCTCGACACTCTCTAAATGGAACATAGCGCACTGTCAAAGTTTGCAATGTTTCTGGAACTTCACCACCCAATGAAAGTGTTCCCCAACCGGTCAGCACCAACTCATCACCTTCCTTGAGAGGCTCATTTTCATACTCCACAGCCTTAGTGTGATTATCAAATTCGATACTGCTATTCAGATGGATCAAGGCAATATCATTGGCATAGGCTGGATTATTATAGCTGCAATGCATGACAATACGATCAGGGTAGTAATATTTTCCAGTATTATTTTTAAGATTTTGGGCTCCGGTCAGGACCTTAAGTTTTTCAGCACTAGCCCCAGCCACACAATGGGAAGCAGTAATGATCCAACGTTGATCGATAATGGCACCACCACAAAAATGACGATTTTTAAGACTTTGTAATGATATTTGATAGGGAGCAAAATCTTCAGGAGCTTCCTGTCCACCCACTATACGATTACTTGTGAATTGTGGTGGATAGAGAACTTCGTCGTCTAATTCATCTCTGGTTTGCAGAATGCTCGCTTGGCTGTAGTGGCAGGTCATCATCATGACCCAAAGTAAACTTAAAAACTTTCGATTTCCTTTAAAATCGTAACTGCTGTTCATGTTGTTGCCGTTTGCTGGTGGAATGGTGAATGAGATCATTTTTGGTATTACACCCATCTACTTATATAGCAAGGGAGTAGGAATTCTCACTAGTGAGTTCCCACAGACAAAGCCCTATTAGTTCTTAACTATTTTTAATTGTCTGGAACTTTCATTAAGGCATTCTGGTCACGTATCGTCGAACTGATATCATTTCAGTTGGCCCACAGAGTTTTTTTTGGTTTTGAGAAGACTGCTGATATGGCGCTTAGACAGCAGGTAATATATGTTGCTAATCGGTTGAGTTTGCGCAGTAGCTACTTGCTTAACTGTTATGGGGTGACAACTTTACAGTTTGATGCAGACAATGCAGCCAATGTGTCACCTTAATTGTTTTTGTTTTTTCTTTTCAACAATTCTATTTATTTATTGGCACCCGCATATTTATTTATTTATTCTAAAATACTGATAAAACTATGTCCCAATTATGGAAATGAGCCTCCAACCGAATTTTTGTGATGATACAGGTCAAGTCAAAAGATTTCACTTCATTCAAGAAAGTTCGTTATTATTGTTTTTGCTTGTATAACTCTGAGACGCGTTATTAATTGATTTTATTTTTATACCCACCACCATAGAATGGTGACGGGGGTATAACAAGTTTGTCATTCCGTTTGTAACACATCGAAATATCGGTTTCCGACTATATAAAGTATATATATTCTTGATCAGGGAGAAATTCTAAGACGATATAACGATGTCCGTCTGTCTGTTGTAATCACGCTACAGTCTTCAATAATGAAGCAATCGTGCTGAAATTTTGCACAAACTCGTCTTTTGTCTGCAGGCAGGTCAAGTTCGAAGATGGGCTATATCGGTCCCCCCTCCCGATTTGGGGTCTTGGTCTTATAGAAATCGTAGTTTTTATCCAATTTGCCTGAAATTTTAAATCTAGAGGTATTTTATGACCATAAAGAGGTGTGCCAAAAATGGTGAGTATCGGTCCATGTTTTGGTATAGCCCCCATATAGACCGATCTCCCGATTTTACTTCTTGGGCTTATAGAAACCGCAGTTTTTATTCAATTTACCTGAAATTGGAAATCTAGAGGTATTACAGGACCACAAATACGTGTGCCAAAAATTGTGAGCATCGGTCCATGTTTTGGTATTGTCGCCATATAAAACAACCTCCCTATTTGGGGTCTTGGGCTTATAGAAACCGTAGTTTTTATCCAATTTGTCTGAAATTGGAAATCTAGAGGCATTTTAGGACCATAAAGTGGTGTGCCGAAAATGGTGAGTATCGGTCCATATTTTGGTATAGCCCCCATATAGACTGATTTTACTTCTTGGTCTTATAGAATCCGAAGTTTTTATCCTATTTGCCTAAAATTGGAAATCTAGAGGTATTTTCGGGTCATAAAGAGGTGTGCCGAAAACGGTGAGTATCGGTCCATATTTTAGTATAGCCCCCATAAGAACGATCTCCCGATTTAACTCCTTGGGTTTCTAGAAACAGTAGTTTTTATCTGATTTGCCTGAAATTGTAAATACTCTGGTATTTTAGGCTCACAAAAACGTGTATCGGATTAAATTTTTATCGGTCCATTTGGTAATGCCTCCATATAGACCGACTTCACTTCTTGAGGGTGTAGAAGGTGCACTGATCATGAAAATTGTTTGAAACTCAATTTCTAGATTTTACTTCTACAGATTTAAGATTTCAAATCAAGACGTTATTTTATAATTTTCTTGACAAAATTTTCTATAAAAAATAAAATTTTGACAAAATTTTCTATAGAAATAAAATTTTTACAAAATTTTCTATAGAAATAAAATTTTTACGAAATTTTCTATAGAAATAAAATTTTGACAAAATTTTCTATAGAAATAAAATTTTGATAAAATTTTCTAACATATATTGAAATAAAATTTTGACTAAATTTTCTATAGAAATAAAATGTTGAAAAAATTTTCTATAGAAGTAAATTTTTGACTAGAAATTTTTACTTGGACATACTACTAATAAAAGAAAATGGAAAACTTATTACAGACTGGTATCAGAAAGATACAGCATCAGGAAGAATAATGAACTTCTTTTCCAATCACCCAAGGTCCATGCTAATAAATACGGCCAAAAACTTAGTAAACAGAGTACTGACAATAAGCGATAATAAATTCCATAAAAACAACAGAAAAAAGCTGCATAATATACTTCAGGAAAATAATTTTCCACCAAAACTAATAAAAGAACTAATTTCATCTTACAAACCCTACTTGGACAAAGAAAATATAGGGAAAGAACCCAAAATTTACAGATCCTTATCCTATATAAAAGGAATTTCGGAAAGGATAACAAACTCTAACATATTAGACAAAAATAAAGTCAATATTGCCCATAAAAATTACAATACACTAAAAAACATTTTCACAAAAACTAAAGACAAGACGCCTATTATGGAAACATCTAATGTTATCTATCAAATAACATGCAATGGAGATAACAAAGAACCATGTGACAAAATGTATATTGGAACTACGAAAAATAAATTAAAAACAAGACTGTCGGGACACAAATCAGACATAAAACTCCGCAATAACAACAAACTCCAAAAAACCGCGCTTGCAACACACTGTGCGACAACGAAACATCACCCGAACTTTGACGATGTGAGAGTATTGGAGAGAGAGAGTAACAACAGCAAAAGATTAACATTAGAAATGTTGTACATTAACAATGTACCCACAGAGAAGAGAATGAACTACAAATCAGATACAGATAACATTGCTCACATATACAGACACATCATAGACAAGACAACTAGATATGCAAGTACTCAGCATCAGAGAAAGCAAGAGGGAAATCAGTGCAATAAAAGTAATAGACGAACGTAGTGATACTACTCTAGTTTTAAGCTTTATGTGTTGTTGTTGTGTTACACTTGAATGTTTTGCATACGTAAGTGTATAATGTAATTCCTTTTGTTTTTCCTGGTCTCCTGATACTTGTTAATTACAATTATTAAAATCTTTAATTATTTATAAAAAATTTGTAAACTAAAACCAATAGCTGTTATTAGCATAAACCACTAAAATTATCTGCGATTTGAAAAACAATTTTGAGAAAGAATTTTACATGTCATGATTAAAAATTATCAAACCACTTTTATTATAGATCGACTCCTGATGAAGCAATTCAATGTAATTGCGAAATATTGAAAAATAAAGAAACCAATACATACAAAAAACGATCTCAAGCTTGATTAATTATTTTCTATTGGTAAATTTTTGACAAAATTTTCGATAGAAATAAAATTTTGGCAAAATTTTATATAGAAATAAAATTTTGGCAAAATTTTATATAGAAATAAAATTTTGGCAAAATTATATATGTAGAAATAAAATTTTGGCAAAATTTTATATAGAAATAAAATTTTGACAAAATTTTCAACAGAAGTAAAATTTTAATAAAATTATCTATAAAAGTAAAATTTTAATAAAATTTTCTATAGAAGTAAAATTTCTACAAAATTTTCTATAGAAATAAAATTTTGACAAAATTTTCTAAAGAAATAAAACTTTGACAAAATTTTCTATAGAAATAAAATTTTTACAAAATTTTCTATAGAAATAAAATTTTGGCAAAATTTTATATAGAAATAAAATTTTGACAAAATTTTCTAAAGAAATAAAACTTTGACAAAATTTTCTATAGAAATAAAATTTTTACAAAATTTTCTATAGAAATAAAATTTTGACAAAATTTTCTATAGAAATAAAATTTTGACAAAATTTTCGATAGATATAAAATTTTGACAACATTTTCTATAGATATAAAATTTTGACAACATTTTCTATAGAAGTAAAATTTTAATAAAATTTTTATAGAAGTTAAATTTTAACAACATTTTCTATAGAAATAAAATTTTGACAAAATTCTCTATCGAAATAAAATTTTGACAAATTTTTCTATAACAATACAATTTTGACAACATTTTCTATAGAAATAACATTTTGACAAAATTTTCTATAGAAATAAAATTTTCTATAGAAATAAAATTTTAATACAATTTTCTATAGAAATAAAATTTTGACAAAATTGTCTATAGAAATAAAAGATTGACAAAATTTTCTACAGATTTTTTTTTGTACATAATTTTCTATAGTAATAAATTTTTGACAAAATTTTTCTTAGAAATAAAATTTTGGTAGATTATTTTTGGTGATAGGGACCAATTTTTGTGTGATTAGCGATCGGCTATATATAACTATAGACCGATATGGACCAATTTTTGCATGGCTGTTAGCGGCCATATACTAACGCAATGTACAAAATTTCTATCGAATCGGATGAATTTTGTTCCTCCAAGAGGTTCCGGAGGTCAAATCTGGGGTTCGGTTTATATGGGGGCTATATATAATTATCCGCCGATATGGAAACATTTTTACGTAGCTGTTAAAGACCTTATACTAACATCACGTATCAAATGTCAACCGGATCAGTTGAATTTTGCGCCTCCAAGAGGTTACGGGACTATATATAATTATGGACCGATATGAACCAATTTTTGCATGGTTATAAGGTACCATATACTAACACCACGTACCAAATTTCAACCGAATCGGATGAATTTTGCTCCTCCAAGAGGCTTCGAGGTTAAATCTGGGGATCGGTTTATATTGGAGCGATATATAATTATGGACCGATATGGACCAATTTTTGCATGGTCGTTAGAGACTATATACGTACACCACATACCAAATTTCAACGGAATCGGATGAATTTTGCTGCTCCCAGAGGATTCGCAAGCCAAATCTAAGGGTCGGTTTATATGGGGACTATACGTAAAAGATGTCCGATATGGCCCATTTGCAATAATATCCGACATACATAAATAACAACTACTTTTGCCAAGCTTGTTTCGTTCGGAAGTTAGCGTGATTTCCACAGACGGACGGACGGACATAGCTAGATCGACTCAGAATTTCACCACGACCCAGAATATATATACTTTATGGGGTCTTAGAGCAATATTTCGACGTATTACAAAGGGAATGACAAAGTTAATATACTCCCCATCCTATGGTGGAGGGTATAAAAATGTTTGCTTTTATAACTAATTGTCGAAACAAATAACATACATTGAGTACTTTCCCTTTTTCAGTAGGCAAATTTCCCTTTTTCAGTAGGCAAACATTTTTTTCTGTCATAAATAACATTTTTTTGGGTGTAAGAAATATATAAGGTAAGGTATAATATTAAAATTTGTTTTGGAGTTAGCCTTTATTAAATTGTTTCCACATCCTGTAAAGAGTCAACGCTTATCACAAAAAGTTTATACTTTTTTCCCACACAAACTTCTTTACTGCAAAAGGTAAATGATATTTGTTTGTCTAAAATTTGTTTGGGAGCAATGAATTATTATTTTGCGTGCAAAAATACACAAAACCTTTTTTGTTTCTTGAAAATACTTTGGATAACTTTACTCAAAGAAGAAATATGTTCATCTCAAAAATATTTCATGAGCAAACTGTTATTTTTGGTCGGGGAAATTGGACTCGGAGATTATGTATCTGATATCATAATTTATGTTTTTGATATCGGGCGGGGAAATTGGACTCGGAATTTATTTATCTGATAACAGCAATCATGTATATGCTTAACGAGAAAATAACATTTTTGCGACAAATGTGTTCCATGTTATCCCTTCCAGAAAAAAGCATTTTGCTATTGAAATTTATCTGAGTTTATCATACTTGTTCGCTAGACCATGAAATCAAGTGCTACTTTTATCAGATTTTGTTTTTTTGTATGAGTGTAGTCCAACCACATAATCATATTCATAAATAATAACAATAACTATGGCTATGACATATAATCCCAATGAAGCGTTCATTCAACTTTTGATCAGTATGGTTTTTTTTTTTTTGAATTAATGAAAACTTTATTTGTCTACTTTTCATCGAACCAAAACAGCTTTTCAATTTCATATGAAAGAGGGATAGTTGATTGATAGGTCACTGATAAATACTTGGAAAAACATCCAGCCTCTTGCTTTGGGTAATATCGAAAAAACAAGTAAGGAAAGTCTAATGTCGGGCGGGGCCGACTATATTATACCCTGCGCCACTTTGTAGATCTAAATTTTCGATACCATATCTCATCCGTCAAATGTGTTGGGGCTATATATAAAGGTTTGTCCCAAATACATACATTTAAATATCACTCGATCTGGACATAATTTGATAGACTTCTACAAAATCTATAGACTCAAAATATAACTCGGCTAATGCACTAGGGTGGAACACAATGTTAGTAAAAAACAAGTAAGGAAAGTCTAAAGTCTGGCGGGGCCGACTATATTAAACCCTGCACCACTTTGTAGATCTAAATTTTCGATACCATATCACATCCGTTAAATGTGTGAGGGCTATATATAAAGTTTTGTCCCAAATACATACATTTAAATATCACTCGATCTGGATAGAATTTGATAGACTTCTACAAAATCTATATACTCAAAATTTAAGTCGGCTACTGCAATAGGGTGGAACACAATGTTAGTAAAAAAAAAATATGGGAAACATTGAAATCTGAAGCAATTTTAAGGAAACTTCGCAAAAGTTTATTTATGATTTATCGCTCGATATATATGTATTAGAAATTTAGAGTAATTTTTACAACTTTTCGACTAAGCAGTGGCGATTTTACAAGGAAAATGTTGGTATTTTGACCATTTTTGTCGAAATCAGAAAAGCATATATATGGGAGCTATATCTAAATCAGAACCGATTTCAACCAAATTTGGCACGCATAGCTACAATACGAGTTTTACTCCCTGTGCAAAATTTTAACTACATCGGAGCAAACCATTGGCCTCTGTGTTCATATGAGTGTAAATCGGGCGAAAGCTATAAATGGGAGATAAATCTAAACCGATTTCAACCTAATTTGGCACGCATAGCTACAATACCAATTCTACTCCCTGTGCAAAATTTCAACTAAATCGGAGCAAAAAATTTGCCTCTGTGGTCATATGAGTGTAAATCGGGCGAAAGCTATATATGGGAAATATATCTAAATCTGAACCGATTTCAACCAAATTTGCCACGCATTGCTACAACGCTAAATCTACTCCCTGTGCAAAACTTCAAGCAAATTGGGCCAAAACTCTGGCTAGTAGAACCATATTAGTCCATATCGGGCGAAAGATATATATGGGAGCTATATCTAAATCTGAACCGATTTCAATCAAATTTCGCACACTTAACTGCACTACTAATTCTACTCCTAGTGCAAAATTTCAAACAAATTGTGCCAAAGCTCTGGCTTCTAGGACCATATTAGTCCATATCGGGCGAAAGATATATATGGGAGCTATATCTAAATCTGAACCGATTTCAATCAAATTTTGCACACTTGACTGTACTACTAATTGTTCTCCTAGTGCAAAATTTCAACTAAATTCGGCCAAAAATCTGGCTTCTGGGGCCATATAAGTCCATATCGGGCGAAAGATATATATGGGAGCTATATCTAAATCTGAACCGATTTCAATCAAATCTTGCACACTTGACTATACGACTAAGTTTTATGTTTGTACAAAATTTCAAGCAAATCGGTATAAAACTCTGGCAGCTGGGTCCATATTAGTGCATATCAGGCGAAATATATATATGGGAGCTATATCTAAATCTGAACCGATTTCTTCCAAAATAATACAATAGGGTTCTATTCTGACCCAAATTAGGAACATGTGCCAAATTTGAAGGCGATTGGACTTAAATTGCGACTTAGACTTTGATCACAAAAATGCGTTCACAGACAGACGGACGGACAGACGGACGGACAGACGGACGGACAGACGGACGGACAGACGGACGGACAGACGGACGGACGGACAGACGGACGGACGGACAGACGGACGGACGGACAGACGGACAGACGGACAGACGGACGGACAGACGGACGGACATGGTTATATCGACTCAGGGACCCACCCTGAGCATTATTGCCAAAGACACCATGTGTCTATCCCGTCTCCTTCTGGGTGTTACAAACATATGCACTAATTTATAATACCCTGTTCCACAGTGTGGCGCAGGGTATAAATATTCGTGTGAAAAAATATCGTTAAAGAAAACATAAAATTAAACAATTTTAGGAAAATTGTCATCGAAGCATTAAATTCAATACTCTGTTATTATGTTTGTGTGTCTGTTATTCGTTTTCCTCCAAGTCACCTTTTAACAAAATAATGTCTCTTTGGATTCTGAATGGCCGTGTGCTTTTTTGCTCCCCTTGCTGGTTTGTCTGGATATTTTTCTTAACTTAATTGAAGTTAATTTTGTTGCTCATAAAACTTTTTAATAAGTTCTAAATTGTCAACATCCACTTGTCACACGACTTGTGCTGGTGTTGCCTGTTGAAAAGCCGCGAGGGACAATAATGTTGACGATGATGATGTGTAGGAAAATGTTGTGAAATCAAACCAAGAACTCCAACGACAGTGCAAAAACAGGATGAGGGCAACACGTATCACACCCTTGGACAAACAGACAATGTACTTTCCATGTACATTGTCAGGCATTTTTCCCATGTGCAAATTAGGCTGTTTTGCCCAGAGTCCATATAAAATGGTCTCGGAAAGGACAGCAAATCATGAATTAATATTCTCAACATTGTTGGTGTCTTCACTAGCCTACGTCGACCAACACCAGTCGTTCGTTCTTCTATAGAGGAAAAGCCCTAAATTAAAGATGTAAAGGCAGATAAATTCGAACATGACTTCGAATGAAAGATTTTACCATACAAGGCCTATATATATAGGCACCGCATTAATGTTATCGTTGTTTTCATGTTTTCTTGTTCTCTCTGTTCATTTTTGCCGAAGCAAAAAAGGATATGCGCTAAACTTCATCGCCTTTAGCTGGGATAAACTATCAACAATAAACAACAACTGGAAACATAATAAATCACCAATGAACATATATACGTGTCAAAGCCGATGCAAGACATGTTAAATAGTCTCCCAAGGACGAGTATGGAAGGAAAGGAAAATGTTCACAGATATGGCAAGCGAACATGTTCTTAAGGAATAATGAAGAATACAAGGCAGACAGTTTATTCAAAATGAAAAATTCTTAAGAAATTTAAAAAGGGGGAGATTTAAAATGATCATATATGAAATTTATTTGATTCACCAACTTTTGTCTGCAGATATACCAAAAGCCTTCTCTAGGCTAAGGGGAACTTATTACGTCAATAATAAAAAGCAATAGCAGTCAAATGACTACCATGATCACGCTTAGGGGACCATATCCCTTTTCTTTAAAATTTTGCATAACACAGCCCATGACAATTTCAAGGAATCTATCTTCGAGGTCTTGGTTTGGTATACAAAAGTCGACATCCACTTTTCGACTAAGCGACATTTGTTGTCATCGAATTTCGATACGTCAAAGACAAATTTTTGTAATCTTCAAAATCGACTTTTCCTCTTGGTTAAAATCTAATTGATCGACTTTCATTTTTTTTTTTCAAAATTGGCTCAAATCGACTATCGACTTTCGATATTTGTCAAATCTACCAAATACGGTTAATCCAAACTTAACAAATGAGTCAAATTTTTATCGAAAGTGAAATATGATGAAGCTGCCCTACGAGAAATGGATTAACAAGCACAACGAACAATCCCATAATTTTAAAATTCCAAAGGTCAACTAAGAAGACTAAACGAAATTAATAAATTATATAAAAATTTAAAAATTGCGATAGACTTGACCGTCGATACAAATCCTTTGATAGGTCCGTTAAAGGCAAATTCCCGTAGGGTGTACTTATGTGTAACCAAAATGGAATTTTTTCTTATCGCAAGAGTCGGTTTTTTGTCGTAAGATGTCATTATGTCGAAGTCGATTTTTTATGATCTTCACAAATGATCAAATGTTGATCAAAATGGACTAATCGATTTTTACTTTTTTTGAAAATTAACACAAATCAACTTTTACAGTAGCAAAAATTTAAAAATCCACCCAAAAAAATGTATTTTTTCCTAATCCTAAAAAATTAATTTTTTTTATGAAAAACTTCTTTTGCTCATATCTTATAAACTAAGCGTTCTAGAGCGAAAAAGACTTTAATTCGTGACCACCCCCCAAAAAATTGAAAAATCCACCCAAATCCTAAAAAATTTAAATTATTATATGAAAACCTTCTTTTTACCATACCTCCTAAACTAAGCGTTCTAGAGCGAAAAAGACTTTAATTCGTGACCACTCCCCAAAAATTTTAAAAATCCACCCAAAATCCTAAAAAAAAATAATTTTTATATGAAAAACTTATTTTTATATAAAAAAGGAGCTTAATTCATGACCTCTCCAAAAAAATCGAATATTCCCCAAAAAATCGAAAATTCCATCCAAATCCTAAAAAAATTGAAATTTTTATATGAAAAACTTGTTTTGCTCATATATCCTTAACTAAGCGTCCTAGAGCGAAGAGGAGCTTAATTCATGACCACCCACAAAAAATTTAAAATTCCATCCAAATCCTGAAAAATTTTAAATATTTATTAAAAAACTTCTTTTGCTCATATCTTCTATACTATGCGTCCTAGGTCCAAAGGAGCTTGTTTTGCTCATATCTTCTAAACTAAGCGTCCAAGAGAGAAAAGGAGGTTAATTCGTGACAACCCCCAAAAAATCAAAAATTCTATCCAAATCCTAAAAAATCAAAATTTTTATATGAAAAACATATTTTGCTCATATCTCCTAAACTATGCGTCCTAGAGCGAAAAGGAGCTTAATTCATGACCACCCCCAAAAAATCGAAAATTCCATTCAAATCCTGAAAATATTGAAATTTTTATATAAAAAACTTGTTCTACTTATATCTCCTAAACTATGCGTCTTAGAGCGAAAAGGAGCATAATTCATGACCACCCCCAAAAATCGAAAATTCCATCCAAATCCTGAAAAAATTTAAATTTTTATACGAAAAACTTGTTTTGCTCATATCTCCTAAACTATGCGTCCTAGAACGAAAAGGAGCTTAATTCATGACCACCCCCAAAAAATCGAAAATTCCATTCAAATCCTGAAAAAACTTAAAATTTTTTTATGAACAACTTGTTTTGCTCATATCTCCTAAACTAAAAACTCAAAAATTCCGTCGAAATCCTTAAAAAAATCTAAATATCTCCTAAACTTAGCGTCCTGGAGCGAAAAGGAGGTTCATTCGTGACCACCCCCAAAAAATCATTCAAATCCTAAAAAATCAAAATTTTTATATGAAATGAAGACCATCATGAAAAGGACCACACCCAAAAATCAAAAATTCCATCAAAATCCTTAAAAGAATTCAAATTGTTATATGAAAAACTTATTTTGCTCATATCTCCTAAACTAAGCGTCCTAGAACGAAAAAGAGGTTTATTCGTGACCACCCCCAAAAATCAAAAATTCCATCGAAATCCTAAAAAAAATAAAATTTTTATATGAAAAACTTCTTTTGCTCATATCTCCTAAACTAAGCGTCCTAGAGCGAAAAGGAGGTTAATTCATGACCACCCCCAAAAACTCAAAAATTTCACTAAATCCCAAAAAAAATCAAAATGTTTATATGAAAAACTTCCTTTGTTCATATCTCCCTAAATATGCGTCCTAGAGCGAAAAGGACTTTAATTCGTGACCACCCTCAAAAAATTGAAAAATCCAACCAAATCCAAAAAAAATAATTTTTTTTTATGGAAAACTGCGTTTGGCCATATCTCCTTAAATATGCGTCGTAAAGCGACAACCTCAAAAAAAAATTACCCAAAAAAAAATTTAAAATTCAACTATATCTTAAACAATTAAAATTTTTATACAAAAAACTTCTTTGGGCCATATATCTCTTAAGCGTCCTAGAGCGAAAACGATTTTAATGCGTTACCACCTCCAAATAATTGAAAAATTCACTCAAATCCTAAAAGAATTAAAATTTTTATATGAAAAACTTTTTTGGCCATTCATCTGATTCAGTTGAAATTTGGTACGTGGTGTTAATATATGGCCTCATACTCCCATGCAAAAATTGGTCTAAATCCATAATCATATATAGGCCCCATATAAACCGATCCCCAGATTTGAACTCCAAAGCCCATTGGAAGAGCAAATTTCATCCGAGTGAATTGAAATTTGATACATTGTGCTAGTATATGGTCATTAACAACCAGTTTTAAGATACCACAACCCAAGTACTTCGATTGTGGATGACAGTCTTTCGTAGAAGTTTCTACGCAATCCATGGTGGAGGGTACATAAGATTCGGCCTGGCCGAACTTACGGCCGTATATACTTGTTTTTTTTACTAATGTTGAATTCGACTTTGTGTAATCTTCAAAATCGACAAAACAACCTTTGATATTGGTTACAATGTATAAATCGACTTTCCAATTTTTGTAAAATTAGCACAAATCAAATTTTTATAAATAACGAATGAGTCGAAAAGTCAAATTTGAATTGAATGAAAAAATTCATGTATCTCTCTTTATAGAGTAAATTCATTAAAAAGTTGAAAATCCCGAGTTCACTAATCGCAAAAGTCGGCTTTTTAAAATTTTTCAGACATTCTCGATTCTTATTACACATCCTAAGTGCTACTCATTAATGATGGTCCAAATCGTTTAATCGACATTTTGTAGTGACCAAAATCAACTAATCGAACTTTAACGAAAATTCGAAATGTCGAATTTGAATTGAAAGGAGATTGCCATATAGCTCTATTTATGAAGAAAATTCATTAAAACGTCGAAATTCACAACGATCAAAAGAAAAAGTCAAAAGTTCATTAGCGTATTACAAACTTCAATATAGATACATTTTTAATAAAATTTGTACATTTAACTACAGAAAACAACAAATTATTAAAGCTAATTTAACTTACTATTTGCTACTAAATCAAAATATTTTTCATGAAATAAAATAAAGTTAAATTGGCTTTAATGCCCCCTTTTTTTTGAGTGTATCCAATGTCATTACTCCTGAAGGAAAAGAAAATATCGCATATCCAGCATATCTTGCAGATGGTATGACAAGTAAATTTCTACAAAAATGCTCATCTGGACCAAACGTTTCAAAGTCGGTGGCATCCAAGAATTTTTCAAACCAATATGGACTTTCTCTTAGAAACCACAAAGAAATTTCCTCCAGTATGTAAGTACGTGTGGGTGGAAGGATATTAAAGAATATCCTCTACAAATATGCATGCATCTGAACATAAATGCGTGCATGTGGGTATATGTGTGTGTGTGTGTGAGTGTCGTGAAAGGGTTCATATATGTGTGTTATGGGTCCATGTGAGAGATGTATGAGAAATCTTACATAAATGCAACCATAATATCACTGTAAGTACATTTAATACTAAGCTAAATCTTCTTTAACAAATAGTCTCCATACCACATTGTTACCATGCATCTGGGTATTTCTTTACTCTTCTTCTCTGGGTCAATATGTGGAATAACAAAATTGAAACTTTTCTGTGGTTCTGCTAGTGTGGTTGAAAGGGAAACTTTCAATGAAGCGACATTGCATCATAAACTAGCCAATATAGCCAACTTCATCTACATATACCAGCATGACTTGGTCTATGGGGCCACACAGATTATGATATCCCAGTTTTGGGCATATTGGGATTAATTGAGGGAATTTTTAAAAATGGATTCATAACATGAATTTAAATTTAACCAGTATGGAAAGTCTAAAGTCGGGCGGGGCCGACTATATTATACCCTGCACCACTTTGTAGATCTAAATTTTCGATACCATATCACATCCGTCAAATGTGTTTGGGGCTATATATAAAGGTTTGTCCCAAATACATACATTTAAATATCACTCGATCTGGAAGAATTTGATAGACTTCTACAAAATCTATAGACTCAAAATTTAAGTCGGCTAATGCACTAGGGTGGAACACAATGTTAGTAAAAAACCAGTATGGAAAGTCTAAAGTCGGGCGGGGCCGACTATATTATACCCTGCACCACTTTGTAGATCTAAATTTTCGATACCATATCACATCCGTCAAATGTGTTTGGGGCTATATATAAAGGTTTGTCCCAAATACATACATTTAAATATCACTCGATCTGGAAGAATTTGATAGACTTCTACAAAATCTATAGACTCAAAATTTAAGTCGGCTAATGCACTAGGGTGGAACACAATGTTAGTAAAAAACCAGTATGGAAAGTCTAAAGTCGGGCGGGGCCGACTATATTATACCCTGCACCACTTTGTAGATCTAAATTTTCGATACCATATCACATCCGTCAAATGTGTTTGGGGCTATATATAAAGGTTTGTCCCAAATACATACATTTAAATATCACTCGATCTGGAAGAATTTGATAGACTTCTACAAAATCTATAGACTCAAAATTTAAGTCGGCTAATGCACTAGGGTGGAACACAATGTTAGTAAAAAACCAGTATGGAAAGTCTAAAGTCGGGCGGGGCCGACTATATTATACCCTGCACCACTTTGTAGATCTAAATTTTCGATACCATATCACATCCGTCAAATGTGTTTGGGGCTATATATAAAGGTTTGTCCCAAATACATACATTTAAATATCACTCGATCTGGAAGAATTTGATAGACTTCTACAAAATCTATAGACTCAAAATTTAAGTCGGCTAATGCACTAGGGTGGAACACAATGTTAGTAAAAAAATATGGGAAACATTTAAATCTGAAGCAATTTTAAGGAAACTTTGCAAAAGTTTATTTATGATTTATCGCTCGATATATATGTATTAGAAGTTTAGGAAAATTAGAGTCATTTTTACAACTTTGCGACTAAGCAGTGGCGATTTTACAAGGAAATTGTTGGTATTTTGACCATTTTTGTCAAAATCAGAAATACATATATATGGGAGCTATATCTAAATCTGAACCGATTTCAACCAAATTTGGCACGCATAGCAACAATGCTAATTATACTCTCTGTGCAAAATTTCAACTAAATCGGAGCAAAAAATTGGCCTCTGTGGTCATATGAGTGTAAATCGGGCGAAAGCTATATATGGGAGATATATCTAAATCTGAACCGATTTTAACCAAATTTGGCACGCATAGCTACAATGCTAATTCTACTCCCTGTGCAAAATTTCAACTAAATCGGAGCAAAAAATTGGCCTCTGTGGTCATATGAGTGTAAATCGGGCGAAAGCTATATATGGGAGATATATCCAAATCTGAACCGATTTCAACCAAATTTGGCATGCATAGTTTCAATGCAAATTCTACTGCCTGTGCAAAATTTCAACTAAATCGGAGTTAAAAATTGGCCTCTGTGGTCATATGAGTGTAAATCGGGCGAAAGCTATATATGGGAGATATATCCAAATCTGAACCGATGTCAACCAAATTTGGCACGTATAGTTACAATGCTAATTCTACTCCCTGTGCAAAATTTCAACCAAATCGGAGTTATAAATTGGCCTCTTTGGGCAAATGAGTGTAAATCGGGCGAAAGCTATATATGAGAGCTATATCTAAATCTGAACCGATTTGGCTGGTATTTTGCAAGTTTTTCGAGACCCATAAAATATTCGGATGTACGGAATTTGAGGAAGATCGGTTGATATACACGCCAATTATGACCACATCGGCGAAAAATATATATGGCAGCTATATCTAAATCTGAACCGATTTTTTCCAAAATCAATAGGGATCGTCTTTGAGCCGAAGCAGGACCCTATACCAAATTTTAGGACAATCGGACTAAAACTGCGAGCTGTACTTTGCACACAAAAATACATCAACAGACAGACAGACAGACAGACAGACGGACAGACAGACGGACAGACAGACGGACAGACAGACAGACGGACATCGCTAAATCGACTCAGAATTTAATTCTAAGCCGATCCGTATACTAAAAGGTTGGTCTATGATTACTCCTTCTTGGCGTTACATACAAATGCACAAACTTATTATACCCTGTACCACAGTAGTGGTGAAGGGTATAAATATGGGAAACATTTAAATCTGAAGCAATTTTAAGGAAACTTTGCAAAAGTTTATTTATGATTTATCGCTCGATATATATGTATTAGAAGTTTAGGAAAATTAGAGTCATTTTTACAACTTTGCGACTAAGCAGTGGCGATTTTACAAGGAAATTGTTGGTATTTTGACCATTTTTGTCAAAATCAGAAAAACATATATATGGGAGCTATATCTAAATCTGAACCGATTTCAACCAAATTTGGCACGCATAGCAACAATGCTAATTATACTCTCTGTGCAAAATTTCAACTAAATCGGAGCAAAAAATTGGCCTCTGTGGTCATATGAGTGTAAATCGGGCGAAAGCTATATATGGGAGATATATCTAAATCTGAACCGATTTTAACCAAATTTGGCACGCATAGCTACAATGCTAATTCTACTCCCTGTGCAAAATTTCAACTAAATCGGAGCAAAAAATTGGCCTCTGTGGTCATATGAGTGTAAATCGGGCGAAAGCTATATATGGGAGATATATCCAAATCTGAACCGATTTCAACCAAATTTGGCATGCATAGTTTCAATGCAAATTCTACTGCCTGTGCAAAATTTCAACTAAATCGGAGTTAAAAATTGGCCTCTGTGGTCATATGAGTGTAAATCGGGCGAAAGCTATATATGGGAGATATATCCAAATCTGAACCGATGTCAACCAAATTTGGCACGTATAGTTACAATGCTAATTCTACTCCCTGTGCAAAATTTCAACCAAATCGGAGTTATAAATTGGCCTCTTTGGGCAAATGAGTGTAAATCGGGCGAAAGCTATATATGAGAGCTATATCTAAATCTGAACCGATTTGGCTGGTATTTTGCAAGTTTTTCGAGACCCATAAAATATTCGGATGTACGGAATTTGAGGAAGATCGGTTGATATACACGCCAATTATGACCACATCGGCGAAAAATATATATGGCAGCTATATCTAAATCTGAACCGATTTTTTCCAAAATCAATAGGGATCGTCTTTGAGCCGAAGCAGGACCCTATACCAAATTTTAGGACAATCGGACTAAAACTGCGAGCTGTACTTTGCACACAAAAATACATCAACAGACAGACAGACAGACAGACAGACAGACAGACGGACAGACAGACGGACAGACAGACGGACAGACAGACAGACGGACATCGCTAAATCGACTCAGAATTTAATTCTAAGCCGATCCGTATACTAAAAGGTTGGTCTATGATTACTCCTTCTTGGCGTTACATACAAATGCACAAACTTATTATACCCTGTACCACAGTAGTGGTGAAGGGTATAAATATGGGAAACATTTAAATCTGAAGCAATTTTAAGGAAACTTTGCAAAAGTTTATTTATGATTTATCGCTCGATATATATGTATTAGAAGTTTAGGAAAATTAGAGTCATTTTTACAACTTTGCGACTAAGCAGTGGCGATTTTACAAGGAAATTGTTGGTATTTTGACCATTTTTGTCAAAATCAGAAAAACATATATATGGGAGCTATATCTAAATCTGAACCGATTTCAACCAAATTTGGCACGCATAGCAACAATGCTAATTATACTCTCTGTGCAAAATTTCAACTAAATCGGAGCAAAAAATTGGCCTCTGTGGTCATATGAGTGTAAATCGGGCGAAAGCTATATATGGGAGATATATCTAAATCTGAACCGATTTTAACCAAATTTGGCACGCATAGCTACAATGCTAATTCTACTCCCTGTGCAAAATTTCAACTAAATCGGAGCAAAAAATTGGCCTCTGTGGTCATATGAGTGTAAATCGGGCGAAAGCTATATATGGGAGATATATCCAAATCTGAACCGATTTCAACCAAATTTGGCATGCATAGTTTCAATGCAAATTCTACTGCCTGTGCAAAATTTCAACTAAATCGGAGTTAAAAATTGGCCTCTGTGGTCATATGAGTGTAAATCGGGCGAAAGCTATATATGGGAGATATATCCAAATCTGAACCGATGTCAACCAAATTTGGCACGTATAGTTACAATGCTAATTCTACTCCCTGTGCAAAATTTCAACCAAATCGGAGTTATAAATTGGCCTCTTTGGGCAAATGAGTGTAAATCGGGCGAAAGCTATATATGAGAGCTATATCTAAATCTGAACCGATTTGGCTGGTATTTTGCAAGTTTTTCGAGACCCATAAAATATTCGGATGTACGGAATTTGAGGAAGATCGGTTGATATACACGCCAATTATGACCACATCGGCGAAAAATATATATGGCAGCTATATCTAAATCTGAACCGATTTTTTCCAAAATCAATAGGGATCGTCTTTGAGCCGAAGCAGGACCCTATACCAAATTTTAGGACAATCGGACTAAAACTGCGAGCTGTACTTTGCACACAAAAATACATCAACAGACAGACAGACAGACAGACAGACGGACAGACAGACGGACAGACAGACGGACAGACAGACAGACGGACATCGCTAAATCGACTCAGAATTTAATTCTAAGCCGATCCGTATACTAAAAGGTTGGTCTATGATTACTCCTTCTTGGCGTTACATACAAATGCACAAACTTATTATACCCTGTACCACAGTAGTGGTGAAGGGTATAAATATGGGAAACATTTAAATCTGAAGCAATTTTAAGGAAACTTTGCAAAAGTTTATTTATGATTTATCGCTCGATATATATGTATTAGAAGTTTAGGAAAATTAGAGTCATTTTTACAACTTTGCGACTAAGCAGTGGCGATTTTACAAGGAAATTGTTGGTATTTTGACCATTTTTGTCAAAATCAGAAAAACATATATATGGGAGCTATATCTAAATCTGAACCGATTTCAACCAAATTTGGCACGCATAGCAACAATGCTAATTATACTCTCTGTGCAAAATTTCAACTAAATCGGAGCAAAAAATTGGCCTCTGTGGTCATATGAGTGTAAATCGGGCGAAAGCTATATATGGGAGATATATCTAAATCTGAACCGATTTTAACCAAATTTGGCACGCATAGCTACAATGCTAATTCTACTCCCTGTGCAAAATTTCAACTAAATCGGAGCAAAAAATTGGCCTCTGTGGTCATATGAGTGTAAATCGGGCGAAAGCTATATATGGGAGATATATCCAAATCTGAACCGATTTCAACCAAATTTGGCATGCATAGTTTCAATGCAAATTCTACTGCCTGTGCAAAATTTCAACTAAATCGGAGTTAAAAATTGGCCTCTGTGGTCATATGAGTGTAAATCGGGCGAAAGCTATATATGGGAGATATATCCAAATCTGAACCGATGTCAACCAAATTTGGCACGTATAGTTACAATGCTAATTCTACTCCCTGTGCAAAATTTCAACCAAATCGGAGTTATAAATTGGCCTCTTTGGGCAAATGAGTGTAAATCGGGCGAAAGCTATATATGAGAGCTATATCTAAATCTGAACCGATTTGGCTGGTATTTTGCAAGTTTTTCGAGACCCATAAAATATTCGGATGTACGGAATTTGAGGAAGATCGGTTGATATACACGCCAATTATGACCACATCGGCGAAAAATATATATGGCAGCTATATCTAAATCTGAACCGATTTTTTCCAAAATCAATAGGGATCGTCTTTGAGCCGAAGCAGGACCCTATACCAAATTTTAGGACAATCGGACTAAAACTGCGAGCTGTACTTTGCACACAAAAATACATCAACAGACAGACAGACAGACAGACAGACGGACAGACAGACGGACAGACAGACGGACAGACAGACAGACGGACATCGCTAAATCGACTCAGAATTTAATTCTAAGCCGATCCGTATACTAAAAGGTTGGTCTATGATTACTCCTTCTTGGCGTTACATACAAATGCACAAACTTATTATACCCTGTACCACAGTAGTGGTGAAGGGTATAAATATGGGAAACATTTAAATCTGAAGCAATTTTAAGGAAACTTTGCAAAAGTTTATTTATGATTTATCGCTCGATATATATGTATTAGAAGTTTAGGAAAATTAGAGTCATTTTTACAACTTTGCGACTAAGCAGTGGCGATTTTACAAGGAAATTGTTGGTATTTTGACCATTTTTGTCAAAATCAGAAAAACATATATATGGGAGCTATATCTAAATCTGAACCGATTTCAACCAAATTTGGCACGCATAGCAACAATGCTAATTATACTCTCTGTGCAAAATTTCAACTAAATCGGAGCAAAAAATTGGCCTCTGTGGTCATATGAGTGTAAATCGGGCGAAAGCTATATATGGGAGATATATCTAAATCTGAACCGATTTTAACCAAATTTGGCACGCATAGCTACAATGCTAATTCTACTCCCTGTGCAAAATTTCAACTAAATCGGAGCAAAAAATTGGCCTCTGTGGTCATATGAGTGTAAATCGGGCGAAAGCTATATATGGGAGATATATCCAAATCTGAACCGATTTCAACCAAATTTGGCATGCATAGTTTCAATGCAAATTCTACTGCCTGTGCAAAATTTCAACTAAATCGGAGTTAAAAATTGGCCTCTGTGGTCATATGAGTGTAAATCGGGCGAAAGCTATATATGGGAGATATATCCAAATCTGAACCGATGTCAACCAAATTTGGCACGTATAGTTACAATGCTAATTCTACTCCCTGTGCAAAATTTCAACCAAATCGGAGTTATAAATTGGCCTCTTTGGGCAAATGAGTGTAAATCGGGCGAAAGCTATATATGAGAGCTATATCTAAATCTGAACCGATTTGGCTGGTATTTTGCAAGTTTTTCGAGACCCATAAAATATTCGGATGTACGGAATTTGAGGAAGATCGGTTGATATACACGCCAATTATGACCACATCGGCGAAAAATATATATGGCAGCTATATCTAAATCTGAACCGATTTTTTCCAAAATCAATAGGGATCGTCTTTGAGCCGAAGCAGGACCCTATACCAAATTTTAGGACAATCGGACTAAAACTGCGAGCTGTACTTTGCACACAAAAATACATCAACAGACAGACAGACAGACAGACAGACAGACGGACAGACAGACGGACAGACAGACGGACAGACAGACAGACGGACATCGCTAAATCGACTCAGAATTTAATTCTAAGCCGATCCGTATACTAAAAGGTTGGTCTATGATTACTCCTTCTTGGCGTTACATACAAATGCACAAACTTATTATACCCTGTACCACAGTAGTGGTGAAGGGTATAAATATGGGAAACATTTAAATCTGAAGCAATTTTAAGGAAACTTTGCAAAAGTTTATTTATGATTTATCGCTCGATATATATGTATTAGAAGTTTAGGAAAATTAGAGTCATTTTTACAACTTTGCGACTAAGCAGTGGCGATTTTACAAGGAAATTGTTGGTATTTTGACCATTTTTGTCAAAATCAGAAAAACATATATATGGGAGCTATATCTAAATCTGAACCGATTTCAACCAAATTTGGCACGCATAGCAACAATGCTAATTATACTCTCTGTGCAAAATTTCAACTAAATCGGAGCAAAAAATTGGCCTCTGTGGTCATATGAGTGTAAATCGGGCGAAAGCTATATATGGGAGATATATCTAAATCTGAACCGATTTTAACCAAATTTGGCACGCATAGCTACAATGCTAATTCTACTCCCTGTGCAAAATTTCAACTAAATCGGAGCAAAAAATTGGCCTCTGTGGTCATATGAGTGTAAATCGGGCGAAAGCTATATATGGGAGATATATCCAAATCTGAACCGATTTCAACCAAATTTGGCATGCATAGTTTCAATGCAAATTCTACTGCCTGTGCAAAATTTCAACTAAATCGGAGTTAAAAATTGGCCTCTGTGGTCATATGAGTGTAAATCGGGCGAAAGCTATATATGGGAGATATATCCAAATCTGAACCGATGTCAACCAAATTTGGCACGTATAGTTACAATGCTAATTCTACTCCCTGTGCAAAATTTCAACCAAATCGGAGTTATAAATTGGCCTCTTTGGGCAAATGAGTGTAAATCGGGCGAAAGCTATATATGAGAGCTATATCTAAATCTGAACCGATTTGGCTGGTATTTTGCAAGTTTTTCGAGACCCATAAAATATTCGGATGTACGGAATTTGAGGAAGATCGGTTGATATACACGCCAATTATGACCACATCGGCGAAAAATATATATGGCAGCTATATCTAAATCTGAACCGATTTTTTCCAAAATCAATAGGGATCGTCTTTGAGCCGAAGCAGGACCCTATACCAAATTTTAGGACAATCGGACTAAAACTGCGAGCTGTACTTTGCACACAAAAATACATCAACAGACAGACAGACAGACAGACAGACAGACGGACAGACAGACGGACAGACAGACGGACAGACAGACAGACGGACATCGCTAAATCGACTCAGAATTTAATTCTAAGCCGATCCGTATACTAAAAGGTTGGTCTATGATTACTCCTTCTTGGCGTTACATACAAATGCACAAACTTATTATACCCTGTACCACAGTAGTGGTGAAGGGTATAAATATGGGAAACATTTAAATCTGAAGCAATTTTAAGGAAACTTTGCAAAAGTTTATTTATGATTTATCGCTCGATATATATGTATTAGAAGTTTAGGAAAATTAGAGTCATTTTTACAACTTTGCGACTAAGCAGTGGCGATTTTACAAGGAAATTGTTGGTATTTTGACCATTTTTGTCAAAATCAGAAAAACATATATATGGGAGCTATATCTAAATCTGAACCGATTTCAACCAAATTTGGCACGCATAGCAACAATGCTAATTATACTCTCTGTGCAAAATTTCAACTAAATCGGAGCAAAAAATTGGCCTCTGTGGTCATATGAGTGTAAATCGGGCGAAAGCTATATATGGGAGATATATCTAAATCTGAACCGATTTTAACCAAATTTGGCACGCATAGCTACAATGCTAATTCTACTCCCTGTGCAAAATTTCAACTAAATCGGAGCAAAAAATTGGCCTCTGTGGTCATATGAGTGTAAATCGGGCGAAAGCTATATATGGGAGATATATCCAAATCTGAACCGATTTCAACCAAATTTGGCATGCATAGTTTCAATGCAAATTCTACTGCCTGTGCAAAATTTCAACTAAATCGGAGTTAAAAATTGGCCTCTGTGGTCATATGAGTGTAAATCGGGCGAAAGCTATATATGGGAGATATATCCAAATCTGAACCGATGTCAACCAAATTTGGCACGTATAGTTACAATGCTAATTCTACTCCCTGTGCAAAATTTCAACCAAATCGGAGTTATAAATTGGCCTCTTTGGGCAAATGAGTGTAAATCGGGCGAAAGCTATATATGAGAGCTATATCTAAATCTGAACCGATTTGGCTGGTATTTTGCAAGTTTTTCGAGACCCATAAAATATTCGGATGTACGGAATTTGAGGAAGATCGGTTGATATACACGCCAATTATGACCACATCGGCGAAAAATATATATGGCAGCTATATCTAAATCTGAACCGATTTTTTCCAAAATCAATAGGGATCGTCTTTGAGCCGAAGCAGGACCCTATACCAAATTTTAGGACAATCGGACTAAAACTGCGAGCTGTACTTTGCACACAAAAATACATCAACAGACAGACAGACAGACAGACAGACAGACGGACAGACAGACGGACAGACAGACGGACAGACAGACAGACGGACATCGCTAAATCGACTCAGAATTTAATTCTAAGCCGATCCGTATACTAAAAGGTTGGTCTATGATTACTCCTTCTTGGCGTTACATACAAATGCACAAACTTATTATACCCTGTACCACAGTAGTGGTGAAGGGTATAAATATGGGAAACATTTAAATCTGAAGCAATTTTAAGGAAACTTTGCAAAAGTTTATTTATGATTTATCGCTCGATATATATGTATTAGAAGTTTAGGAAAATTAGAGTCATTTTTACAACTTTGCGACTAAGCAGTGGCGATTTTACAAGGAAATTGTTGGTATTTTGACCATTTTTGTCAAAATCAGAAAAACATATATATGGGAGCTATATCTAAATCTGAACCGATTTCAACCAAATTTGGCACGCATAGCAACAATGCTAATTATACTCTCTGTGCAAAATTTCAACTAAATCGGAGCAAAAAATTGGCCTCTGTGGTCATATGAGTGTAAATCGGGCGAAAGCTATATATGGGAGATATATCTAAATCTGAACCGATTTTAACCAAATTTGGCACGCATAGCTACAATGCTAATTCTACTCCCTGTGCAAAATTTCAACTAAATCGGAGCAAAAAATTGGCCTCTGTGGTCATATGAGTGTAAATCGGGCGAAAGCTATATATGGGAGATATATCCAAATCTGAACCGATTTCAACCAAATTTGGCACGCATAGTTTCAATGCAAATTCTACTGCCTGTGCAAAATTTCAACTAAATCGGAGTTAAAAATTGGCCTCTGTGGTCATATGAGTGTAAATCGGGCGAAAGCTATATATGGGAGATATATCCAAATCTGAACCGATGTCAACCAAATTTGGCACGTATAGTTACAATGCTAATTCTACTCCCTGTGCAAAATTTCAACCAAATCGGAGTTATAAATTGGCCTCTTTGGGCAAATGAGTGTAAATCGGGCGAAAGCTATATATGAGAGCTATATCTAAATCTGAACCGATTTGGCTGGTATTTTGCAAGTTTTTCGAGACCCATAAAATATTCGGATGTACGGAATTTGAGGAAGATCGGTTGATATACACGCCAATTATGACCACATCGGCGAAAAATATATATGGCAGCTATATCTAAATCTGAACCGATTTTTTCCAAAATCAATAGGGATCGTCTTTGAGCCGAAGCAGGACCCTATACCAAATTTTAGGACAATCGGACTAAAACTGCGAGCTGTACTTTGCACACAAAAATACATCAACAGACAGACAGACAGACAGACAGACAGACGGACAGACAGACGGACAGACAGACGGACAGACAGACAGACGGACATCGCTAAATCGACTCAGAATTTAATTCTAAGCCGATCCGTATACTAAAAGGTTGGTCTATGATTACTCCTTCTTGGCGTTACATACAAATGCACAAACTTATTATACCCTGTACCACAGTAGTGGTGAAGGGTATAAAAATATTGTTTACACTATCATACGAAATCACAGTGGTGCAATTGATAATATAAGAGTCTTGCGCAGAACCTGATGAAGTAGTAATAGCAGTAAGTTAAAACCTACACAGTAAGTAGTTGTAGTGAGCAACTCATTACCAAAAGCTATTTTGTCACTACTGTTTCGAAGAAATAATGTCTAGGAACACTTTCGGCCTAGCAATCCACGTCTCATGTCGTCGTATGGACTCGAGCCCTAGCAGGAGACATTTTATACACCCAGAAAAAGTGCCTTCGAAACTAAAGGAAAAAATTTTCATGAATTTAGTTAAGTCATTTTATTTCCATTCAATTAAATTTTTGTGTGAAATAGTAAAATTTACTTGTCAGTAAAAAATCGATAATGAAGGCTTCATTCAGAGTCCAAATGGTATCCCAATTTTCTATCATCTCTATAGAAGAGCGAATAACAAGCGTGTTGATAGCAATATACTAGCCAACAATGATATGCGATTCAGGACAAGTATTCCTACCAGGGACATAGATGGACGAGAAAACATAGATTTTGTTAAATATTGGTGGATTATGTCCTAACCCCAACCTAACCTACTTTTACTAATACGACCCCTCTATTTTATACTTACAAATAAAAAAGTGATGTTTTTGCAAATTTTTTCATTACAAAGCAATTATTGGAATTTATAGTCTCTATAACTTAAAGAAAATTAAAGAAAATTCATCTTAATAGTAAATGTATCTTAAAAATTGTACTTGAGAGTACTACTTAGGAACTGTGTGCACTAAACATAAATAAATTATCTATTTGTTTATTTGTAGTAAAATATCATATATAAACCTAAATAAATAAACGATTATACAAAAAAAAAAGTTTATTAACTAGAATATTAACTAGGCATGGAATTGTTCGCTGGGTATAAGAACTATAACCAAGTTTCCTCAAATTTAGTAAAATTTCTTATAAAATAATAGGTAGGTTAGGTTAGGTTAAAGTGGCAGCCCGATTAAGATTCAGGCTCACTTTGACTATTCAGACCATTGTGATACCACATTTAACTAAAAGTACCTATTACATATGGGCACTTCTAGTTTTAACCGCTGAACCTTCTTGATTATTTTTATACCCTCCATCATAGGATGGGGGTATATTAACTTTGTCATTCCGTTTGTAACACATCGAAATATTGCTCTAAGACCCCATAAAGTATATATATTCTGGGTCGTGGTGAAATTCTTAGTCGATCTAAGCATGTCCGTCCGTCGGTTGAAATCACGCTAACTTCCGAACGAAACAAGCTATCGACTTGAAACTTGGCACAAGTAGTTGTTATCGATGTAGGTCGGATGGTATTGAAAATGGACCATATCGGTCCACTTTTACGTATAGCCCCGTATAAAGGGACCCTCAGATTTGGCTTGTGGAGCCTCTAACAGAAGCAAATTTCATCCGATCCGGCTGAAATTTGGTACATGGTGTTGGTATATGATATCTAACAACCATCCAAAAATTGGTCCACATCGGTCCATAATTATATATAGACCCCATATAAACCGATCTCCAGATTTGGCTCGCGAAGCCTAAAAGAGTATATGGTCTCTAACAACCGTGCAAAAATTGGTCCACATCGGTCCATAATTATATATAGCGCCCATATAAACCGATCCCCAGATTTGGGTTGCGAAGCCTCAAAGAGAAGCAAATTTCATCCAATCCGGTTGTAATTTGGAACATGGTGTTAGTATATGATCTTTAACAACCGTGCCAGAATTGGTCCATATCGGTCCATAACTATATATAGCCCCTATATAAAACTTTCTCCAGATTTGACCTCCGGAGCCTCTTTGAGGAGCAAAATTCATCCGATCCGGTTCAAATTAGGAACGTGGTGTTAGTATATGGTCGCTAACAACCATACCAAAATTGGTCCAATTACACAAAAATTGGTCCATATCGGTTCATAATCATGGTTGCCACTAGAGCCAAAAATAATCTACCAAAATTTTTTTTCTATAGAAAATTTTGTCAAAATTTTATTTCAAAGAAAATTTTGTCAAAATTTTATTTCTAGAGAAAATTTTGTTAAAATTTTATGCGGTTCATAATAAAATTTTCATCATTGTCAAAATTTTATTTCTATAGAAAATTTTGTTCAAATTTTATTCGGTTCATAATCATGGTTGCCACTCGAGCCAAAAATAATCTACCAAGATTTTATTTCTATAGAAAAGTTTGTCAAAAGTTTATTTCTATAGAAAATTTTGTTAAAATTTTATTTCTGTAAAAATGTTTGTCAAAATTTTCTTTCTATAGAAAATTTTGTCAAAATTTTTATTTCTATAGAAAATTTTGTGAAAATTTTATTTCTATAGAAAATTTTGTTAAAATTGTATTTCTGTAGAAAATTTTGTCAAAATTTTATGTCTACTTTGTCAAACTGAATTATATACGTATTGGATCGATCTTTTTTGATTTAATATATACCACGTATGGACTTACATACAATTTAGAAGATGGTGTTAGGAGGTTTTAAGATACCTCGCCATCGGCAAGCGTTACCGCAACTTAAGTAATTCGATTGTGTATGGCAGTGTTTAGAAGAAGTTTCTACGCAATCCATGATGGAGGGTACGGCCGTATATACTTGTTCTTTGTTGAACCAACCAGATTGTTCCAAAAACATTAGCAGACTGCTTAAGTTAACGTTTTCCAGATCCGCCAGTAATCTGAAGCTATATGCTCCTAAAAGTTGCTTGCGCTTTACACAAAATGCAGGACACTCACACAAGAGGTGTTTAATTGATTTCTTTTCCTCCGCATCATGACAGCTCATACAATAGTCATTATACTTCGCGCCTATAGTCTTTGCAAAATCGCATATCAGGCAGCGACCCGTTATAGCAGATATCAGGAGTGATATCTGACGTCTCGAGAATACTAGCATATCCAGTGTGCGGTTTAAGTTTAAATGGGGCCATATTTGCTTGGTGTCGTTACAGCCCTTGCAATTCTCCCATCGAACATTTGCCATCATAACAGCCTTCTCACGCAGCATGAGCTTGCAGGTAGCCATGGGCATACCAACTAGAGGTGGGGAACTATCGATAGAACTATCGGCACTATCGATTGTTGGGCACTATCGAGCTACTATCGATAGCAGCCAGACATTTTCGATAGTACTATCGATAGTTAGTCGATAGTTTGGCTTTCACATCACCAAATATTTTCCTTTTTTGTGACGTCTGCTGCAGCGTTAAAAGGAATGGATCGCTCTCTCCAAAGAGGTGTAATATTTACTTTTAAAGTTGTTCTGAGTTTTGACTATGTGTTGAGTTAAACCTCGGAGCTCCATGACAGTCAGTGAGTCGACCACGTCAGGCATGTGATTACAACAGCACAGACTCAGAGAAAGATTTGGCTACCGAGAGAAAAAAGAAAAATAATATCTTTCAAGTATGGAAATATTTTAAAAGGTCAGAGGACAAACAATTTTCAAAGTGCCTTAATTGCGGAAAGGAGTATAAAACGAGCAGAAACACATCGAATTTTCACGACCATCTAAAAAGATACCATTCTGGCTTGGAAATTCTAGCCTCTGATTCCAGCTATTTCGGCGGATACTGCCAATATTGCACCGACAAGCAGAAGTTGTAGATCGTCAATACATTCAGTAGCTTCTTACTTTAAAAGAGCCGTTTTGTACGACACAAACATCCCTGCAACAAAGCGGGACAAATTGTTTTCGAGAGACGAAAAATGTTAACATTATTTCATTTTGAAACCAAACCTTTTGGATCAAATAACATTAATATCGTAAAATATTCATATTAAAATATTAAACAAATTTTAAATACGAACCAAATATGTATATTATTGTGGACGATACTATCGTCGAATATCGATAGTACTATCGTCAACTATCGATGGTTGTGAAATTACTATCGTCGACTATCGATGGCGCCGACTATCGATAGTTCTCCACCTCTAATACCAACAGATTCTAGTTCCCCTGGAATATGTAAGGTAGTCCCTAGCCTTGCCAACTCATCCGCTTCGCAGTTCCCCGGTATGTTCCTATGGCCAGGCACCCATATTAGATGAATATTGTACTGCTCAGCCATCTCATTGATTTCGGCAGTCGATGGCCTTTTTCGAGTTGAGAAAAACAGAGTCCAAGGATTTGCCCACATTTTTTGGAACATTACTTCTCAGCCAATTCGCCAGCTCTCTTATTGCTAATATTTCAGCCTGAAAACACTACAGTGATTAGGTAATCTTTTCGCTATTCGAAGTTCCAGATCTTTAGAATATATTCCGAAACCCAATTGTCCATCCAATTTGGAGCCATCAGTGTAGAAATCTATATATTCTTTATTCCCCGGGGTCTGTGTGCAACACGCCTCACTGTTGGGGATTAGAGTCTCAAACTTTTTGTCGAAAAGTGGTTTCGCCAAAGTGTAATCCACTACGTTAGGCACATTTTGAGGACCGAACTGTGACCGTAACTTTTTTCCGACCACAGCGATAGCTCGCGCAACCGCACAGTCGTTGTTTCAGCTGATTGTTTGGCCAAAATGTCTAAAGCCAATAGATGCAGCATGACATTAAGGGAATTTGTCCCTGTGTTGCTGAATGCGCCTGAGATACACAAACACGCCATACGCTGTACTTTGTCTAAACTTGTTGGCTGGTGAAGTGCCGGCCACCTGCAGTAATCATTCCAAGAGTTATGCTGAGCATTTCTCAGTTCTCGCTTGAATCCTCTTAGATTCTTCTTGTAAGCGTTCCAGTAATAATTTTTTGCTTACATTAGTTAAATTAACTAAAACCGAGGAAAAAATATACACAAATGAAGCGTAAAGATTAACTAAATTCGTGTCTTCCATAAAATAGTTCATCATGAACTTCGTATGTCACTAAAGCCATTCTTGCAATTTTGAACTCCAATTTTTTCCTTCAAACTACATAATTTTCTTTAACAAGTGAAAAAACTTAATTATGTCCAAAAAATTTTCTTGAATTTCTCGAAAAATATTTACTTATTTTTGTGATACGCACCCAGAAAAAAGTGACCCCTTCTTTAAGTTAAAATGAACTCATTGTGAAGAAAGTTGAACTTCGTATAGCGCCAAAGCCATTTTTATTTGTTTGAACGATGTGATTTTCGTAGAAATTAGGAATAATGTATTCCATATATTAGTTAACATTTTCCTATATTTATATACCACTATACTACAGAATGAAAAAATTTAACTAATTTGAATTCATATATGGAATGATTTTATTGAAATTTTTTCATTCATTTGGACAAATCTTACACATTTGTGGTAAAACTTTTACTTCATAATTAGAACTGCTTACCTTCGTTTTTAAATACAATTTTATTTATTTCTATAAGCAACCTTATCTTCAATAAAAGACATGTTTTATTAATATATTGAATATATTTATTAAGAATCAACAGCATCGAATCTCTTTGAAATATTAGTTTATTATTCCACTATTTCCAATTTCCGTGTGATATTATCAACTGTAAAACGCACTTTTTCTTCTTCTTGTACTTTTCACTTTTAATAAGTTGCTGCCTAACGATTTTGTCCTCCTTTTACAATTTCAATACCTACAAATATAAAAAACAAGTAAGGAAAGTCTAAAGTCGGGCGGGGCCGACTATATTATACCCTGCACCACTTTGTAGATCTAAATTTTCGATACCATATCACATCCCTCAAATGTGGTGGGGGCTATATATAAAGGTTTGTCCCAAATACATACATTTAAATATCACTCGATCTGGAAGAATTTGATAGACTTCTACAAAATCTATAGACTCAAAATTTAAGTCGGCTAATGCACTAGGGTGGAACACAATGTTAGTAAAAACAAGTAAGGAAAGTCTAAAGTCGGGCGGGGCCGACTATATTATACCCTGCACCACTTTGTAGATCTAAATTTTCGATACCATATCACATCCCTCAAATGTGGTGGGGGCTATATATAAAGGTTTGTCCCAAATACATACATTTAAATATCACTCGATCTGGAAGAATTTGATAGACTTCTACAAAATCTATAGACTCAAAATTTAAGTCGGCTAATGCACTAGGGTGGAACACAATGTTAGTAAAAAAATATGGGAAACATTTAAATCTGAAGCAATCTTAAGGAAACTTCGAAAAAGTTTATTTATGATTTATCGCTCGATATATATGTATTAGAAGTTTAAGAAAATTAGTCATTTTTTCAACTATTCGACTAAGCAGTGGCGATTTTACAAGGAAAATGTTGCTATTTTGACCATTTTTGTCGAAATCAGAAAAACATATATATGGGAGCTATATCTAAATCTGAACCGATTTCAACCAAATTTGGCACGCATAGCAACAATGCTAATTCTACTCCCTGTGCAAAATTTCAACTAAATCGGAGCAAAAAATTAGCCTCTGTGGTCATATGAGTGTAAATCGGGCGAACGCTATATATGGGAGCTATATCTAAATCTGAACCGATTTCAACCAAATTTGGCACGCATAGCTACAATGCTCATTCTACTCCCTGTGCAAAATTTCAATTAAATCGGAGTAAAAAATTGGCCTCTGTGGTCATATGAGTGCAAATCGGGCGGAAGCTATATATGGGAGCTATATCTAAATCTGAACCGATTTCCACCAAATTTGACACGCATAGCTATAATGCTAATTCTACTCCCTGTGCAAAATTTCAACTAAATCGGAGCAAAAAATTGGCCTCTGTGGACAAAGGAGTGTAAATCGGACGAAAGCTATATATGGGAGATATATCTAAATCTGAACCGATTTGGATGATATTTTTCAAGTTTTTCGAGACTCATAAAATATTGGGATGTACGGTATTTGAGGAAGATCGGTTGATATACACGCCAATTATGACCAGATCGGTGAAAAATATATATGGCAGCTATATCTAAATCTGAACCGATTTTTTCCAAAATCAATAGGGATCGTCTTTGAGCCGAAACAGGACCCCATACCAAATTTTAGGACAATCGGACTACAACTGCGAGCTGTACTTTGCACACAAAAATACATCAACAGACAGACAGACAGACAGACGGACAGACAGACAGACAGACAGACAGACAGACAGACAGACAGACAGACAGACAGACGGACATCGCTAAATCGACTCAGAATTTAATTCTAAGACGATCGGTATACTAAACGATGGGTCTCAGACTTTTCCTTCTTGGCGTTACATACAAATGCACAAACTTATTATACCCTGTACCACAGTAGTGGTGAAGGGTATAATCATAAAACATTTTTGTTCCAAAAGGTTAGCGTCACTGAATATTACCTGATAATTGAAGATTCCAAAATGAAGACAAATGAAAGGGTTGTTATTCTGCTGGTGTTTTCTTTCTTTATACACTATCACGAACATTGATAGATTTATTTAAAAAAACGAAAATTTTTCTCACTAATTTAATATAACAAATATTTTATATATATTATTTGTTATTATACCCTCCATCATAGGATGGGGGTATATTAACTTTGTCATTCCGTTTGTAACACATCGAAATATTGCTCTAAGACCCCATAAAGTATATATATTCTGGGTCGTGGTGAAATTCTGAGTCGATCTAAGCATGTCCGTCCGTCCGTCCGTCCGTCCGTCCGTCTGTTGAAATCACGCTAACTTCCGAACAAAACAAGCTATCGACTTGAAACTTGGCACAAGTAGTTGTTATCGATGTAGGTCGGATGGTATTGAAAATGGGCCATATCGGTCCACTTTTACGTATAGCCCCCATATAAAGGGACCCTCAGATTTGGCTTGTGGAGCCTCTAAAAGAAGCATATTTCATCCGATCCGGCTGAAATTTGGTATATAGTGTTGGTATATGGTCTGTAACAACCATGCAAAAATTGGTCCACATCGGTCCATAATTATATATAGCCCCCATATAAACCGATCCCCAGATTTGGCTTGTGGAGCCTCTAACAGAAGCATATTTCATCCGATCCGGTTGAAATTTGGTATATGGTGTTGGTGTATGGTCTCTAACAACCATGCAAAAATTGGTTCACATCAGTCCATAATTATATATAGCCCCCATATAAACCGATCTCCAGATTTGGCTTGCGGAGCCTAAAAGTGAAGCATATTTCATCCGATCCGGCTGAAATTTGGTATATGGTGTTGGTATATGGTCTCTAACAACCATGCAAAAATTGGTCCATATCGGTCCATAATTATATATAGCCCCCATATAAACCGATCGCCAGATTTGGCTTGTGGAGCCTCTAAGAGAAGCATATTTCATCCGATCCGGCTGAAATTTGGTACATGATGTTCGTATATGGTCTCTAACAACCATGGAAAAATTGGTTCACATCGGTCCATAATTATATATAGCCCCCATATAAACCGATCCCCAGATTTGGCTTGCGGAGCCTAAAAGAGAAGCAAATTTCATCCGATCCGGCTGAAATTTGGTAAATGGTGTTGGTATATGGTCTCTAACAACCATGCAAAAATTGGTTCCCATCGGTCCATAATTATATATAGCCCCCATATAAACCGATCCCCAGATTTGGCTTGCGGAACCTCAAAGAGAAGATAATTTCATCCGATCCGGCTGAAATTTGGTACATGATGTTGGTATATAGTCTCTAACAACCATGCAAAAATTGGTCCATATCGGTCCTTAATTATATATAGCCCCCATATAAACCGATCCCCAGATTTGGCTAGTGGAGCCTCTAAGAGAAGCATATTTCATCCGATCCGGCTGAAATTTGGTACATGGAGTTGGTATATGGTCTCTAACAATCATGCAAAAATTGGTCCACATCGGTCCATAATTATATATAGACCCCATCTAAACCGATCTCCAGATTTGGCTTGCGAAGCCTCAAAGAGAAGCAAATTGCATCCGATCCCTCTGAAATTTGGTACATAGTATTGGTGTATGGTCTCTAACAACCGTGCAAAAATTCCCCAGATTTGGCTTGCGGAACCTCAAAGAGAAGATAATTTCATCCGATCCGGCTGAAATTTGGTACATGATGTTGGTATATAGTCTCTAACAACCATGCAAAAATTGGTCCACATCGGTCCATAATTATATATAGCGCCCATATAAACCTATCCCCAGATTTGGGTTGCGGAGCCTCAAAGAGAAGCAAATTTTATCCGATCCGCCTGAAATTTGGTACATGATATTGGTATATGGTCTCTAATAACCGTGCAAAAATTGGCCCACATCGGTTCATAATTATATATAGCCCCCATATAAACCCCAGATTTGGCTTGCGAAGTCTCCAAGAGAAGCAAATTTCATCCAATCCGGTTGTAATTTGGAACATGGTCCATATCGGTCCATAATTATATATAGCCCCCATATAAAACGCTCTCCAGATTTGACCTCCGGAGCCTCTTGGAGGAGCAAATTTCATCCGATCCGGTTCAAAGTAGGAACGTGGTGTTAGTATATGGTCGCTAACAACCATACCAAAATTGGTCCAATCACACAAAAATTGGTCCATATCGGTTCATAATCATGGTTGCCACTAGAGCCAAAAATAATCTACCAAAATTTTATTTCTATAGAAAATTTTGTCAAAATTTTATTTCTAGAGAAAATTTTGTTAAAATTTTATTCGGTTCATAATAAAATTTTCATCATTGTCAAAATTTTATTTCTATAGCAAATTTTGTCAAAATTTTATTTCTATAGAAAATTTTGTTCAAATTTTATTCGGTTCATAATCATAGTTGCCACTCGAGCCAAAAATAATCGACCAAGATTTTATTTCTATAGAAAATTTTGTCAAAAGTTTATTTCTATAGAACATTTTGTTAACATTTTATTTCTGTAGAAATTTTTGTCAAAATTTTCTTTTTATAGAAAATTTTGTCAAAATTTTTATTTCTATAGAAAATTTTGTGAAAATTTTATTTCCATAGAAAATTTTTTAATATTTTCTTTCTGTAGAAAATTTTGTCAAAATTTTATGTCTACTTTGTAAAACTGAATAATATACGTATTGGATCGATCTTTTTTGATTTAATATATACCAAGTATGGACATACAATTTAGAAGATGGTGTTAGGAGGTTTTAAGATACCTTGCCATCGGCAAGCGTTACCGCAACTTAAGTAATTCGATTGTGGATGGCAGTGTTTAGAAGAAGTTTCTACGCAATCCATGATGGAGGGTACATAAGCTTCGGCCTGGCCGAACTTACGGCCGTATATACTTGTTTATTATATTATTTTACCATATTATTTTTTAACAATCTCTCCGTATACCAAAACAACGCGGTTCCAACTAGAAAAAACAACCGACGCGCAAACATATCGATTACACCCACGCGCAAACACATCGATTACGATGACAGGTATCGATTACAGGTAGACAATAGAAATTTAGAAAAATTTCCTATATTCTAACAAGTGTGTTCCTTAAGTTTTGAAAGGATTGCATACTTCTTAGTACGAATGAACTAAAATATTTTTCTATGCCAAGTGTTGTTCGTATGTATGAAAAACTTTCTATTATAAAGGAAGTCGCAATTATCATTTTATAAGAAATTTTACTAATTTTGAGGAAACTTGGTTTTAGTTCGGTTTTTGTTTATTTTTACGAATGCTTTGAATAAAATTTTCTTTTTCAGTAGTAAATTCTTATACCCAGCGAAGAAAATAGTATGAGTAAAATTCCATGCCTTATTCTAGTTAATGAACTATTCCTAACTGCTTACAGTTTAGGATTTTTTTACTGAAACGAGTAAATTTTATTATTTTTCACAAAAATTTACCTTGATGGAAATAAAATGGATAAACTATATTGATGAAAATTTTTTCCTTTAGTTTCGAAGGCACTTTTTTCTGGGTGCGGCGTGAAGCCAGCGTTTGTAATACTATTTAGTTAACATTTTCTAAAAGTATTAAAATTTTTCTAAAATTAACTGAAAGTTTTCTTCCTGATGAGTTCACTGTTTTTTCAGTATATATAATTTATATAATATATTTGTTATTTTAAATTAGTGAGATTTTTTTTTGTTTTTTGAAAATTATTAATCATAAACAACAAACAATAAGTCTATCAATTTGATGGTGATTGTGTACAAAAGAAGAAAACACCAGCAGAATAACAACCCCTTCATTCGTCTTCATTTTGGAATCGTCAATTATCGTCAATTATATTCAGCAACGCTAGTCTTTTGTGAAAAAATTGGTTTAGGATTTTTTTGGTTATGACAGGATTGACCCGAGATTTGTAAGAATTTTTCTGCCTTATATACTGCCACATATCTCACATCTCTTCAATGGAATAATTACGACTAGTACCTTTGGAAACATGCTAAGATTATACCACTGCCCAAAGGTTCGAATGAGTTTCGTCCGATTGCAATTCTTCTTTATCTTTCAAAGGTGTTTGAGAAGATACTGTATCGCCAGATGTACACATATTTGAATGAATGTTCTCTATTATGCGAGGAACAATCAGAATTTCGTCCTAACCATAGTTGTGTAAGTGCCCTGGCTGAAGTTACCGAGAATTTTCGATGGAATTTGGAGGATGACAGGATCAATTTTCCTGTTCTTCTTGGTCATTCCAAGGCATTTGACTGTGTACTAAGGTGTTTGGAAAACGTGTACCGAAACCCTTTTCCTTTTGTTAGAGTTTTTTGAATTGCTTCGTTTTTGATTTGCGACGAATTAATCCTTTTAGATCCATACAGCAACCATTGACGTACATTGCAAAATCCATAATTTTAGCTAAATATATACAAATCACTGTGCACCCAGTTGTTCTTCATCTTCTTGGGTTAACCACAACTCTGAGTATTGATACTGAAGTAACGCCAGTAAAAGCAACATGAGCATCACCACTTCTCCCTCCCAAAATTGCCATTCTAATCCACTGCTTCAATGGGAGTAGTCGTCGTAGATTCTAGTCATTGACTAAGTGTTGTGTTGGAAATGCAACTTAGCTCAATGGATATCATCCAACCCAGAAGGCAAGAACTTATTGCAGTCTTTCATAGAAACCCACAAAGCAAAGTGAGTGAGTGATAAAGAAACTAAAACTGCCATAAGCTGACTTAGTTACCCATAAATGTTGATTATATTGCACACTTGGTATTTATGTACATGATGCAGCATCTTCTTTTTGGGTTATTATGTCATTTACTCTACAGAGACACCAACTATAATGGCGATTATAATAGAGGATTATCTAATTTACCATAACAGAATACATTTTCAGATCTAAATACGAAATTTTGTGGAATGAATTTAATTAGTTTGTAATGGGGTATGTATTATATATATGTACATAAATAATTCAATTACAAATTTTGTAGACCAATGTCTTATACGAGGGTGGTCCGATAGACAAAGTAGTTTCGACTTTGTCAAAGGGAGCCAACGTGGTCCAATGGTTAGCATGTCCGCCTTGAATAAACAGGGTCGTGGGTTCAGCGATAGATTATCCCCTCTCAGTAATGCTGGTTACATTTCTGAGTGTTTCGAAGCTTCTTCAAGTGGTTTCACTGCAATGAGGAACGTCATTCGGACTACTCGGCTATAAAAAGGAGGTCCCTTTTCATTGAGTTTAACATAGCATATGTACGGCCGTAAGTTCGGCCGAATCGTATGTACCCTCCACCATGGATTGGATAGAAATTTGTACTAAAGACTGTCATCCACAATCGAATTACTTGGGTTGCGGTAACACTTGCCGATGGCAAGGTATCTTAAAACTTCTTAACACGGTCTTCTCAATTGGAAGTTAGTCCATACGGGGTATATATTAAAAACAAGTATATACAGCACTAAGTTCGGCCGGGCCGAATCTTAAATACCCACCACCATGAACCATATATAAGGGGTTCCTTTGAAATTTCAGGAGGGCTTGAGGACTTGAGGACACTTCCCGAAGATAAATTTAAAGATTTCACCTATGAGGACCATATCAGATTCAGGATTTATAAGAACCATTTTTGTTTGAGTTTTAGAGGAATCATTAACATCTCTTGTAAGTGTGCTAGAAAATTATAAAATAACGTCTTGATTTGAAATCTTAAATCTGTAGAAGTAAAATCTGGAAATTTTACATTAAGTTTCAAGCAATTTTCATGATCAGTGCGCCTTCTACACCCTCAAGAAGTGAAGTCGGTCTATATGGAGGCATTACCAAATGGACCGATAAAAACTTAATCCGATACACGTTTTTGTGAGCCTAAAATACCAGAGTATTTACAATTTCAGGCAAATCAGATAAAAACTACGGTTTCTAGAAACCCAAGGAGTTTAATCGGGAGATCGTTCTTATGGGGGCTATACTAAAATATGGACCGATACTCACCGTTTTCGGCACACCCCTTTATGACCCGAAAATACCTCTAGATTTCCAATTTCAGGCAAATAGGGTAAAAACTTCGGATTCTAGAAGCCCAAGAAGTAAAATCGGTCTACATGGGGGCTATACCAAAATATGGACCGATACTCACCATTTTTGGTACACCTCTTTATGGTCCTAAAATACCTCTAGATTTCCAATTTCAGACAAATTGGATAAAAACTACGGTTTCTATAAGCCCAAGACCCAAAATCGGGAGGTCGTTTTATATGGGGACCATACCAAAACATGGACTGATACTCACAATTTTTGGCACACGTATTTGTGGTCCTACAATACCTCTAGATTTCCAATTTCAGGTAAATTGAATAAAAACTGCGGTTTCTATAAGCCCAAGAAGTAAAATCGGGAGATCGGTCTATATGGGGGCTATACCAAAACATGGACCGATACGCACCATTTTTGGCACACCTCTTTATGGTCATAAAATACTTCTAGATTTCCAATTTCAGGCAAATTGGATAAAAACTTCGATTTCTATAAGCCCAAGACCCCAAATAGGGAGGTCGGTTTATATGGGGACTATATCAAAATCTGGACCGATATAGCCCATCTTCGAAATTGACCTGCCTGCAGACGAAAGACGATTTTGTGAAATATTTCAGCACGATTGCTTCATTATTGAAGACTGTAGCGTGATTACAACAGACAGACAGACGGACATCGTTATATCGTCGTAGAATTTCTCCCTGATCAAGAATATATATACTTTATATAGTCGGAAATCGATATTTCGATGTGTTACAAACGGAATGACAAACTTATTATACCCCCGTCACCATTCTATGGTGGTGTGATCGGTAAAAACTCGCATTACCAAATAATCATGGAGGTAACTTAGTAAAAAAATTGGTAAGCAGTACATATCCTATGGGGAAAGTACTTCTCAGCAGCATTACCTAATTGACTGGTGATAGCTCTCTTAAAAATGTGATGTATGGTAACCGAAACCGTTCGGTGGTGATAGGTCATTATTCTAAAGCATATGGTACTGCTGGTGGTATGGCATAAATTCTTTTGCTAAGCTGATTGACTCCTCATCTACTTACCAAGCTTTCTCTGCTGCCACTTCTTTTTGTATCGCATGTTTGAAAATGTCAATCGTTCATCACAAAATCACTTTTAGAAAATGCCAAAATTTCCAACAAAAATTAATTTTCGAAAAATTTCATTTTTCTTTCATTTAATTTCTACCACCAACTTAAAGCTAGCAATTATTTCTTTTGAAGAATTATTTTGAAAAAAAATTTACAACAAAAACTTCATATTGGCTTTTGGGAACAATTGATGGGATATTCAATTTTTCCAAGGTCACACCTAACCATGAATAATTACCCTACAAATAAATTTCAATAAATAATAAACTCAAAAATAAAACAAATCATCAACCACATACCGCTACAACAGGACAAGTCTGAGGTAAATTACCGCTAGACCAAAAATGTTTTAACCATGAGAATATAAAACCACTTGTGCTTTTACCCAATTTCCTTAAGAAATCACAGGCATTAAATTCGTACTGCATCATTGGTATTGAACGCCTGGCTGAGCCCCTTGGAGATGTCCTTATTGATATAGAGATCTGATAAAAAGGTTCACTAGCATAATCTCGGTATATATCCGCATAAACATCTATGGACTTATTGCCTCGACGAATATTCACCACTACATTACGAAAGAATTTACGATTAAAATCGCTTTGCACGGATAGAAAATATACACTCTTGGAAGGTTTTCCCAACTAAGAATAATAGAAAGTTAAATTATTTTATTAGATTTTTCTTATGGGAAATAAAACGAAAAACGTACTTTTATGATTTGAAACAATATGACCAAAATTAAGGCAAAAAATATGTACCTACTCATATTGGTAAATTTATTAAAACCGTTAGGTTAGGTTAGGTGGCAGCCCGATGTATCAGGCTCACTTAGACTATTCAGTCCATTGTGATACCATATTGGTGAACTTCTCTCTTATCACTGAGTGCTGCCCGATTCCATGTTAAGCTCAATGACAAGGGACCTCCTTTTTATAGCCAAGACCGAACGGCGTTCCACATTGCAGTGAAACCACTTAGAGAAGCTTTGAAACGCTCAGAAATGTCACCAGCATTACTGAGGTGGGATAATCCACCGCTGAAAAACCTTTTGGTTTTCGGTCGAATCAGGAATCGAACCCACGACCTTGTGTATGCAAGGCAGGCATGCTAACCATTGCACCACGGTGGCTCCGTTGAAACACTCTAAAGCAATGGAAGATAAATCGATCCCCAGTAACACAAAAATTGGTCCATATCAAGTTCATAATTGTATATAGCCTCCATATAAGCGACCCCCATATTTCAATTCTGGCTCTCTACCACGTATGGACTAACTCACAATTTAGAGAACGATGTTAAGAAGTTTTAAGATACCACAACCCAAGTAATTCGATTGTGGATTACAGTCTTTCGTAGAAGTTTCTACGCAATCCATGGTGGAGGGTACATAAGATTCGGCCTGGCCGAACTTACGGCCGTATATACTTGTTTTTTTTTTTTTTTTTTTTTTAACTATCAAAAATTTATTGCGAAAACTGCGTAAACAAATAATGTTTATATGTCATCTCAAAAGCCTATCTTGTTGATCTATAGAAGAAGATTTATAAATGTACTTGAAAAGTAATGACTTATATAGAACTTTCAAATTTTTATACCCTGCTCCACACTGTGGATTATTATAAGTTAGTGCATATGTTTGCAACACCCAGAAGGAGACGAGATAGACACATGGTGTCTTTGGCAAAAATGCTCAGGGTGGGCTCTTGAGTCGATACAGCGATGTCCGTCTGTCCGTCTGTCCGTGAACACATTTTTGTAATCAAAGTCTAGGTCGCAGTTTTAGTCCAATCGACTTCAAATTTGGCACAAGTATGTGTTTTGGCTCAGAATAGATCCCTATTGATTTTGAAAGAAATCGGTTCAGATTTAGATATAGCTCCCATATATATATATTTCGCCCGATATGGACTTATATGGCCCCAGAAGCAAGAGTTTTAAACTAATTTGCTTAAAATTTTGCACAAGAAGAACAATTAGTACTGTAGTCAAGTGTGCCAAATTTTATTGAAATCGGTTCAGATTTAGATATAGCTCCCATATATATCTTTCGCCCGATATGGACTAATACGGTCCCAGAAGCCAGAGTTTTACCCCAATTTGGTTGAAATTTTGCACAGGGAGTAGAATTAGCATTGTAGCTATGCGTGCCAAATTTGGTTGAAATCGGTTCAGATTTAGATATAGCTCCCATATATAGCTTTCGGCCGATTTACACTCATTTGACCATAGAGGCCAATTTTTTGCTCCGATTTAGTTGAAATTTTGCACAGGGAGTAGAATTAGCATTGTAGCTATGCGTGTCAAATTTGGTTGAAATCGGTTCAGATTTAGATATATCTCCCATATATAGCTTTCGCCCGATTCACACTCATATGACCACAGAGGCCAATTTTTAACTCCGATTTAGTTGAAATTTTGCACAGGGAGTAGAATTAGCATTGTAGCTATGCGTGCCAAATTTGGTTGAAATCGGTTCAGATTTAGATATATCTCCCATATATAGCTTTCGCCCGATTTACACTCATATGACCACAGACGCCAATTTTTAACTCCGATTTAGTTGAAATTTTGCACAGGGAGTAGAATTAGCATTGTTGCTATGCGTGCCAAATTTGGTTGAAATCGGTTCAGATTTAGATATAGCTCCCATATATGTGCTTTTCTGATTTCGACAAAAATGGTCAAAATACCAACATTTTCCTTGTAAAATCGCCACTGCTTTGTCGAAAAGTTGTAAAAATGACTCTAATTTTCCTAAACTTCTAATACATGTATATCGAGCGATAAATCATAAATAAACTTTTTCGAAGTTTCCTTAAAATTGCTTCAGATTTAAACGTTTCCCATATTTGTTTACTAACATTGTGTTCCACCCTAGTACATTAGCCGACTTAAATTTTGAGTCTATAGATTTTGTAGAAGTCTATCAAATTCTTCCAGATCGAGCGATATTTAAATGTATGTATTTGGGACAAAACTTTATATATGGTATCGAAAATTTAGATCTACAAAGTGGTGCAGGGTATAATATAGTCGGCCCCGCCCGACTTTAGACTTTCCCCACTTGTTTTTTGCTGGTGTAGCAATATGTTTATCTGTAAACATCTTATTTCACTTCCACCAACAAATTTAAATCACCAACTGATTCTTTTCCATCGATGTTGCTAAAGTAGTTCAATACGTACACTTCGTATTGGCTATTTGGAATGAATGAAGGTATAGTCAAATGTTCCATGGTCAAATGTTTCCAAGTATAATTACCCTGAAAATTATCTATTTTAATAGATCGATCAAGACAATAACACCACTATACATACCTTGTCGACAGGACATTTTTTGGGGAAGTTACTGGCAAACCAAAATTTCTTTAACCATGACAATATGAATCCTTTGTAGGATTTCTTTGTGCCACCAATATAATCGCAGGCATTGAATTCAAATGTAAATTTAGGCAGTGATCTATCACCAGTTCTTCCCCGAGGCATCTTAAGGGCAATGGTTATTAAGAAGTGTGGATCGCTGGGAAAATTACGATGGGCATCGACAAAGACATCCAAATACTGCTTGGTAGCACCGATATTCACAGAATATTTATTCAAGTATGCACGATTGAAGGTTGTTTCCGATGAAATGAAGTAAACCATTTTTGAAGATTTCGTCAACTGGTTAGAATTAAAAAAACCAAATGTAAAATGATTTAAGAATTCTAATTCCATTTATAAAAAAAAATTGTTTTACATTATACGTTTGAAAAAATTGCATTAAAATCATTGCAAATAAACCATATTTTTCCATAATGTGGATTATTCAAAAAGTTCTCTGTACCTATAAAATCACTTAATATAATTTAGGAACAACATGTCAATGTTGTATATAAAAATATTCTGATACCAACCATTATTAGACGGTATACGAATGTTAGCATTCCATTTGTAACGCATGGAATTATTAGACGCAAACCAAAAAAAGTTTTTGCTTGGTCGTGGTGAAAGTTTGCACGCAAAGAAGGAACATGATCACCCCAAACATGTTTCAAGAGTAAAATGTAATTTTTGGAAGATTTTTGTCGCAAAAAAAATTATTTTTTGGCAAACATATACATGGCTTCCGAAATCAGATACATAATTTTCGAGAAAATAACATGATTGCGGCAAACATGTTCACCGTTCAAAAATAACATTTTTCTCTTAAAACATTTTTGACGATATTGACCTAATATGAAATATACGGCAACCCAAATTCTGGGACACGCACTTTACACAATATTAAGGAAAATTTTCCTTAAAATAAAGATATATTAATTAAAACGAAGTGCATAATATATTATTTTAAAATTTATTTCATTAAATTAACAGGTTGGCTGATAAGTCCCCGGTCTGACACATAGATGGCGTCGCTAGTATTAAACGCATTTTTTTATATAGTACCAACCTTCAAATGATTCGTGTCAAAATTTGACGTCTGTAAGTCAATTAGTTTGTGAGATAGAGCGTCTTTTGTGAAGCAACTTTTGTTATTGTGAAAAAAATGGAAAAAAGGAATTTCGTGTTTTGATAAAATACTGTTTTCTGAAGGGGAAAAATACGGTGAAAGCCAAAACTCGGCTTGATAATGAGTTTCCGGACTCTGCCCCAGGGAAATCAGCAATAATTGATTGGTATGCAAAATTCAACCGTGGTGAAATGAGCACGGAGGACGGTGAACGCAGTGAACGCCCGAAAGAGGTGGTTACCGACGAAGACATCAAAAAAATCCACAAAATGATTTTGAATGACCGTAAAATGCAGTTGATCCACACGCAGAGAAGAAACATGATTGTCACAATCATATTCGAAGAGCAAAATAATATGATAGGAGCTATTTTTGCGGCGACCATGTAACATTTTAACCTGCAACCAGGTTGGCTCAGTGAACATGGTTATAAGAAAAATGTAATTGTTCTCATCTAAAATGTTATTATATTGATAAAAAGAATTTTGTTTGAATGAAAAGACAATGGTCACGATTTAAAATGTTATGGTATTCATTAAAAATGTTTTTCTCCTAGTTAAAAGAACATGGTCACAACCTAAAATGTTTTGATCTTTATGAAAAAACTTTTTTCATCGTCGAGAAAAGGACGCCACTTGAGAAAAGAAAACACAAAATTAATTTTATTTGTTTTTATTTATTTATAAACTAATTCATTGTTTAATTGTATTTATAATACCGTTCAAGCAAATATCATATATTTTTACACACTCGATTTTATTTAAATTTCAACAATAAGTACACGCTCACAAAAAATCGCTAACATATACTCCCAAACATATTTTGCTTCAAGCATATATATTTTTGGGTATTGCCCAAACATTTATATGTTTGATCTCTTCCAATATATAATATGTTTGAAAGCATATCGGTCTAAACAATATATGTTTGGGTAGTCTAAGTTCCAAACATTTTGTATTTTTGCATCCAAATTCAATAATGTTGTCTTCCAAAAAACAATATGTTATTATGTGAACATATAATATGTTTGGAAGCATTTTGCACCCAAAAATATTATATGCTTAAAAAAAATCTCCCAAACAATATTGTGCTCAAAATTTTATTTATTTATTTATATATTTACAATCATAATGAATTATGAAAATAAACAGGTAATATAGGTGCTAACAACATAGGTTTTCGACCTGAATGCTCAAATTTTTGTTTCTGCCCAATTGTATATTCCCCCACATCTTTCTCACTTCCACGAGATTTTTTAGTTCTTAGCACCTTTTTCTGTAATACAAACATTGTAGAAGAAATTATTCAATTGTATGATTTTTTAATTTTAATTTTACCTTTTGCCGGACGGGGATTCGAACAGCGGACCACACAGTTTGTAAGGATCCAAGAAGTAGCTGATCAATTGCCCAAGGAAAAGTAAAATGTTAATTTTGTAATAACAAGCAACAACCACCAACTTAATTCAATATCGCTCCCTGTTAAATAGCGCTCCAAGCTACTAAACACATATAGGTTTATAGGCTATTTCTAAATTAATATATGTTTGCATCCAAGCATATCATATTTACAAACATTTTATGTCCCAAACATAATAGGTTCTAACATATTAACATATATGTCCCAAACATGTTATGCTAGTTTATGAACATTATATGCTTGCACTCAAAAATATTATCGAGCCCATCAAATGTACAAACGCAGACATCATGTAACTGCAAATAAAAATAAATGATACCATATAGCAAAATGCAGAACAAAACAAGTAAGGAAAGTCTAAAGTCGGACGGGGCCGACTATATTATACCCTTCACCACTTTGTAGATCTAAATTTTCGATACCATATCACATCCGTCAAATGCGTTGGGTGCTATATATAAAAGTTTGTCCCAAATACAAACATTTAAATATCACTCGATTTGGACAGAATTTGATAGACTTTTACAAAATCTATAGACTCAAAATTTAAGTTGGCTAATGCACTAGGGTGGAACACAATTTTAGTAAAAAAATATGGGAAAATTTAAATCTGAAGCAATTTTAAGGAAACTTCGCAAAAGTTTATTTATGATTCATCGCTCGATATATATTTATTAGAAGTTTAGGAAAATTAGAGTCATTTTTACAACTTTTCAACTAAGCAGTGGCGATTTTACAAGGAACATTTTTGTATTTTGACCATTTTTGTCGAAATCAGAAAAACATATATATGGGAGCTATATCTCAATCTGAACCGATGTCAACCAAATTTGGCACGCATAGCTCCAATGCTAATTCTACTCCCTGTGCAAAATTTCAACTAAATCGGAGTTAAAAATTGGCCTCTGTGGTCATATGAGTGTAAATCGGGCAAAAGCTATATATGGGAGCTATATCTAAATCTGAACCGATTTCAACCAAATTTGACACGCATAGCTATAATGCTAATTCTACTTCATGTGCAAAATTTCAAATAAATCGGAGCAAAAAATTAGCCTCTGTGGTCATATGAGTGTAAATCGGGCGAAAGTTATATATGGGAGCTATATCTAAATCTGAATCGATTTGGATGATATTTTACAAGTTTTTCGAGACTCATAAAATATTGGGATGTACGGAATTTGAGGAAGATCGGTTGATATGCACGCCAATTATGACCAGATCGGTGGAAAATATATATGGCAGCTATATCTAAATCTGAACCGATTTTTTCCAAAATCAATAGGGATCATCTTTGAACCGAAACAGGACCCCATACCAAATTTTAGGACAATCGGACTAAAACTGCGAGCTGTACTTTGCACACAAAAATACATCAATAGACAGACAGACAGACGGACGGACAGACAGACAGACAGACAGACAGACAGACAGACAGACGGACATCGCTAAATCGACTCAGAATTTAATTCTAAGACGATCGGTATACTAAACGATGGGTCTCAGACTTTTCCTTCTTGGCGTTACATACAAATGCACAAACTTATTATACCCTGTACCACAGTAGTGGTGAAGGGTATAAATATGGGAAACATTTAAATGTGAAGCAATTTTAAGGAAACTTCGCAAAAGATTATTTATGATTTATCGCTCGATATATATGTATGAGAAGTTTAGGAAAATTAGAGTAATTTTTACAACTTTTCTACTAAGCAGTGGCAATTTAACAAGGAAAATGTTGGTATTTTGACCATTTTTGTTGAAATCAGAAAAACATATATATGGGAGCTATATCTAAATTTGAACCGATGTCAACCAAATTTGGCACGCATAGCTACAGTGCTAATTCTACTCCCTGTGCAAAATTTTAATTAAATCGTAGCAAAAAATTGGCCTCTGTCATATGAGTGCAAATCGGGCGAAAGCTATATATGGGAGCTATATCTAAATCTGAACCGATTTCATCCAAATTTGGCACACATAGCTACAATGCTAATTCTACTCCCTGTTCAAAATTCCAATTAAATCGTAGCAAAAAATTGGCCTCTGTGGTCATATGAGTGTAAATCGGGCGAAAGCTATATATGGGAGATATATCTAAATCTGAACCGATTTCAACCAAATTTGGCACACATAGCTACAATGCTAATTCTACTCCCTGTGCAAAATTTCAACTAAATCGCAGCAAAAAATTGGCCTCTGTGGTCATATGAGTGTAAATCGGGCGAAAGCTATATATGGGAGCTATATCTAAATCTGAACCGATTTGGCTGATATTCTGCAAGTTTTTCGAGACTCATAAAATATTCGGATGTACGCAATTTGAGGAAGATCGGTTGATATACACGCAAATTATGACCAGATCGGTGAAAAATATATATGGCAGCTATATCTAAATCTGAACCGATTTTTTCCAAAATCAATAGGAATCGTCTTTGAGCCGAAACAGGACCCTGTACCAAATTTTAGGACAATCGGAGTAAAACTGCGAGCTGTACTTTGCACACAAAAATACATCAACAGACAGACAGACGGACAGACAGACGGACATCGCTAAATCGACTCAGAATTTAATTCTAAGACGATCGTTATACTAAACGATGGGTCTCAGACTTTTCCTTCTTGGCGTTACATACAAATGCACAAACTTATTATACCCTGTACCACAGTAGTGGTGAAGGGTATAAAAACAGGTACATTGTTTCAATTACACTTTCCTTTTTTGTGTTCACATAAAACCACGTGCCACTTCTGAATAAATAAATTAACACAAAACACAGTAAATCCGTATTCTCCGTCCATTCCAAGAAACAATCAACACACGACTGACGCGCAAAATGAAAATCGTATGTACCTGCTCAATGTTAAATCCTTTCTAGAAAAATTGGGAATTTTTTAAAATATTTGATGTCGAACGTTCCGGACAAGCGTTATAATACATTAAAAATCATAAAAAATTTTAAAAATTATTTATTTGTCAAAATATCAAAAAAATTCTTAATTCACATCCAAAACACTGGATTCGCATCACACCTTAAGAAGTGATGCAAATTCAGTACAATAACTGTTGAAATGGTGGACATCCCTCCTATGACAAGCCCATGTTAAATTCATCGCTTCTGCGTTAATTTTGCACCACTTCCGGATCCAAAAAGAACATTTTCACTACTTTTTTGGCGACGCTTTTTTTTGCTGGGCTATTCAGTCCATTGTGATACCACAATGGTGAACTTCTCTCTTATCACTGAGTCCTGCCCGATTCCATGGTAAGCTCAATGACAAGGGAACTCTTTTTTATAGCCTCATCCGAACGGCGTTCCACATTGCAGTGAAACCACTTAGAGAAGTTTTGAAACACTCAGATATGTCACCAGTATTACTGAGGTGGGATAATCCACCGCTGCAAAACTTTTTGGTTTTCGTCGAAGCAGGAATCGAACCCACGACCTCGTGTATGGCGGGCATGCTAACCATTGCACCACGGTGGCTCCCAAAGATTATGTAACTAAAATTTTAGATATTATAATTAACACAAAGTTCCAAATGTTTGATTTAAAAAAAAAAAAAAAAAAAAAAAAAAAACAAGTACATAATTTTCTAAAGAAATAAAATTTTGACAAAATTTTCTGTAGAAATAAAATCTTGGTAGATTATTTTTGGCTCGAGTGGCAACCATGATTATGAACCGAATAAAATTTGAACAAAATTTTCTATAGAAATAAAATTTTGACAATGGTGAAAATTTTATTATGAACCGAATAAAATTTTAACAAAATTTTCTAAAGAAATAAAATTTTGACAAAATTTTCTATAGAAATAAAATTTTCGTAGATTATTTTTGGCTCTAGTGGCAACCATGATTATGAACCGATATGGACCAATTTTTGTGTGATTGGACCAATTTTGGTATGGTTGTTAGCAACCATATACTAACACCACGTTCCTAATTTGAACCGGATCGGATGAATTTTGTTCCTCCAAGAGGCTCCGGAGGTCAAATCTGGAGAACGTTTTATATGGGGGCTATATATAAATATGGACCGATATGGACCAATTCTGGCACGGTTGTTAAAGATCATATACTAACACCATGTTCCAAATTACAACCGGATTGGATGAAATTTGTTTCTCTTGGAGACTTCGCAAGCCAAATCTGGGGATCGGTTTATATGGGGGCTATATATAATTATGGACCGATGTGGACCAATTTTTGCATGGTTGTTAGAGACCATATACCAACACCATATACCAAATTTCAGCCGGATCGGATGAAATATGCTTCTGTTAGAGGCTCCACAAGCCAAATTTGGGGGTCCGTTTATATGGGGGCTATACGTAAAAGTGGACCGATATGGCCCATTTTCAATACCATCTGACTTACATCGATAACAACTACTTGTGCCAAGTTTCAAGTCGATAGCTTGTTTCGTTCGGAAGTTAGCGTGATTTCAACAGACGGACGGACGGACATGCTTAGATCGACTCAGAATTTCACCACAACCCAGAATATATATACTTTATGGGGTCTTAGAGCAATATTTCGATGTGTTACAAACGGAATGACAAAGTTAATATACCCCCATCCTATGATGGAGGGTATAAAAATTGTCATAAAATTTATGTCCTCCCTCTTTTGAAACCGCTTAACTTCCGAACTACAACCAGAAAACACTGAATCTAGCATGAAAAAAATGTAGGTTTATTTTAGAAAATATTAATTTAAATACTTTACAAATTGCAATATGAAACAAATATGTTAATAATTTTAATTTAATGAAGCGAAAATAATTTTTTGTCTTTTCTTTACGAAAATTTAATATTTCGAAGGTAAAAATTGGAATTAAAAATTGTCAAAATGTCTTAAGAACCATACAAAGTTCAACACAAACGCAATTTAATAATTAAATGCACAAGATCACCGATTCCTCCGAAAAATATATATAATATGCAAAATCCCAGCAAAAAAGCGTCGCCAAAAAAGTATTGAAAATGTTCTTTTTGGATCCGGAAGTGGTGCAAAATTGACGCAGAAGCGATGAATTTAACATGGGCTTGTCATAGGACGGAGTCCTCCATTTCAACAGGATCAACAGGTGTGATCCGAATTCAATGTTTTATGTATGTATGTATGTAAATTAAAAAATTCTGTGAAATTTTGTCAAATAAATAATTTTTATAATTTAACGCTTGTCGGAAACGTTTGACCTCAAATATTTTCAAAAATTCGCAATATTTTCAGATTGGACTTAGCATTTTTTTTTTCGACAAAATTTAAACGATTTGTACCATTTTATGAATTCTTATTCTGTTTTTAACCTATTTGAAACAAAAAAAATTAAAAATACTCATTAAAAGTATGAAAAAATCAAGTTATAAAAATTTAATTAAAATAACTTCCTGGGTAAGTAAAATAAAGAACACCATTGGGCGTGCATCTTTTGGAAGTGATTTTAACGTTGTGCCTTTGGAAGAACTTCCAAATTTTTTGCTGGGATGGCAAAAAACAATCTACATACCTACATCAAAAAAAAATATATATGTGTTTTTTTTAACATCTAAAATTGCAGTGCCCATTAAACTAAGTTTTTATTTACAAATAAATAATTTGTTTTTAGTGGAAAATGGATATATTTTTACAATATACAGTTTTTTACCAACATTACTTTTATATCCGGTAAATATTATTTTACTTCCAATTTTTAGTTTGATTTTTAATTTTTTGTCAAAATTTTATTTTCAATGTTGATTACTCAGAAGTACTACAAACTTTCCGGGAAAAATATATTTTTAAAAAATAGGGTTATGATGTTTTAAATTAGAGGTGTGCACGTGACACGAAATTGTCGTGACTCACGAACATTTTCGTGACTCACGCTGATGGCAACGGCGTGAGTGTGTGTGAGCGTGATTAACAAACCAAATGTCGTGTGTGGGCGTGAGTAACGAAAATAATATCTTCGTGAGTGTGCGTGAGTAACGATTTTCGAAAAATACACACAAAAAAATTCACGAAAATTTTTCCAATTAAAATTTTAATTGAGTATTAAAAAATATTCAATTAAAAATTTAATTGATTCAACAAATTTTTTAATTGAAACAAAAATCAATCACAAAAATAATACTATCAATTAATTTTTTAATTGGATCAATTAACTTTTTAATTGACCTTCAATTAATTTTTTAATTGATACTATCACTTCTGTGATTGAAGACATTTCAATTAAAAATTAATTGGATCAATTAATTTCGTGATTGAATCAGAACAAAAAATTTTTGTGTTTACGCTCACGAAAATAATCTCGCTCCCGAACATAAAATGCCTACGAGTTGAATTCAATTATAATTTTAGTGATGCTTACACACAAAAAATATTTTTTGAGTTCAATCACGAAATTAATTGATCCAATTAATTTTTAATTGAAATGTCTTCAATCACAGAAATGATAGTATCAATTAAACAATTAATTGAAAGTCAATTAAAAATTTAATTGATTCAATTAAAAAATTAATTGATACTATTAATGTTTGTGATTGATTTTTGTTTCAATTAAAAAATTTGTTAAATCAATTAAATTTTTAATTGAATATTTTTTGAAACTCAATTATGACATTAATTGGAAAAATTTTCGTGAATTTTTTTTTTCTGTGTAGGATGTTAAGAGTTTAAAAACGCTCTCGATTTTAATCATGCTCATGTTTTCAGACAAGTCCCTCAAGTAAATTACTCATAAAATTATTAGCGAGTCACGACATTTTTCTTGAGTCATGATATTTTTCGTGAGTCACGGTATTTTTCGTGAGTCACGGACATTTTCGTGCGTGAGTATAAACTTTCATTTCGTGGGTGTGCGTAAGTCCTACCAAACAATATCGTGCGTAAGTGTGCGTGAGCAGAATTTTACCGTTGTGATGTGCGTGAGTAAAATATTACTCACGTGCGCACCTCTATTTTCAATACATCAAACTTAATTTCATAGAATTCGATCAAAATTTTAAGACGTAAGATTTTTTGTGGTTGTATCTTAATCATTTGAGAAACTTATGAATGCAATTTGAATAAACTTCCCCCATTTTAGTAAATTGTGAACTATTTTCCAATAACGTAAAATTGTACACTTCATTTGTATATTTTTTTTCATTTTTAGTTCATGTCATTAAAGTTTCAAACAAATAATTCAAATAGGAAAAATGTTTCCATTTTGAAAAAATTAACTAACATCAAATAATTTTCATAAATTAAAATAAATTGAAGTCAACTATAAGAAATTTCGTTGACTTTTTTCTGGGTGTATATGGTATAAAAAATATTTTTATCATGAAAATTATTGACCTAATATGAAAGATAATGCAACCCAAATTTTAGAACACATACTTTATAACAATTTTCTTTAAAATAAAAATATTTTAATTAAAACGAAATTTATAATATAATTTTTATTTAAGTTAATGTCCGCCCATCGGTTCCTTTTGTTGAAGCCACGCTAATTTTCGAATATACAACCCAAATTTCAACAAAAGGACACATTTTTTTCCTTTTGTTGACTAAAGTAAATATTTTCTTGGTCGTGGTGAAAGTCCGAATCAATCGAGCCATGTCCGCCGAACGGTATTGACCTAATATGAAAGATAATGCAACTTTAATTTTACAGATACAGACTTTAAATAAAGGAAAATTGACTTTAAAATAAAGAGATTGTAATTAACGCGAAATTCAGTTTGTAAGATATTTAAATTAAAAAGAAATTTTGATATATACAGAAATGTCACTCGCAGAGTGGTATTTGGTCGAAACTGGGATTTAACCCATGATCCTTTGTATGCACGGTGGACATTTTAAACATTGCACCACGGTGGCTCCCTAATTTTAATCTTATGTTTTTTTTTTTTAATTAAAAAAAATTTGCTTGCAACGATAAAGTACCTATTTTAAATTTTGTACGCCATCCATGGTGGCAGGGTATATAAGATTCGGTCCGGTCCAACTTAAAGGCTATATTTTAAATTTTGTCTTTAGTAGAATTTTGTACGCCATCCATGGTGGCAGGGTATATAAGATTCGGTCCGGTCCAACTTAAAGGCTATATATGTTTATTTGTTATATGTATGTAATTCATTTTAAAATATTAATTGTTCATATACCCGTTGTTGCTTTCAATTGGACAAAAATGAATATGTTGCGATAAAATCGTTTCGTTCGGAAGTCCCAACCATCCGTTGACTTAATGTAGTTAATGGATGTTTGGACAGCAGGTTATTTAGCTGAAACAACGCTTCAAACAGACCATAACATAAAAATAAATTTGGAGCAAAATCCAAATTTATTAAGGCGGAAGAAAAATAAAAAAAGGCAGAAACCATTTTTTTATTCCCCCATACACCACCCAAGTATGGGAGAATAACAAGTTTGCCATCCTATTGAAAGAAATCGAAATGATTGTGGTGCAATAATATGTTAAACATGCCCGTCTTGCATACAACGGATAATAATAAAATCCCAGTTTCGATCAAACACAAAGAAGTTCTTTTGCGGTGGGTTATCCCCTCTCAGATATTTCTGAGAGTTGCAAAGTAGAGGTCTGCATCGAATAACTTTTCACTACATGTATGCAATTCGCTGTCGAATATAGTACATACACTGTCTTTCTCTCAGAGAACACTTGCTTGTCAAATACCACCAAGTACTTATCCGAAACAATATGTGTTCCGAAAAAAAGGAACAATAAAAATGTAAGTACTTGAGAAAAAGTACAACATGGATTCTCTTTACTTCACGTGGTACCACAAGTATTTCTCAAGTTATGTGCCAAGCAAAACTTTCCATTATTATTAATCATAGATATGTATGTATATCACATATTTCATATATTTATGTATGTCACACACTTACCTTAACGTTTGCCGTTCTTTATAATAAACCAAAACATATATTATGGAGATTAACTGTTTTTTTTGTATTTCTGAAACTGCACTTGGTACATGGAGTACTCTATGAAGTTTTGTTCTCGCAACATACTCGACGTGATCACTCTGAGTACACTTCAATAAGAGAGAAAGAGGAATATGTGTTTGTTGGTAGTGAAGACATCAGAGTAGCAACAAGAAGTTACTCGTGGCTTTTGGTGTTCATCAAAATGTGTACCAATAGTTTTGCGACTCTTTCAAATAGATGTACTCATGTAGCAAGTACACGTGTACTCTGCATTTACAACTGGAATTGTGCAGACCTCTATTGCAAAGCTTCTCTAAGTGGTTTCACCACAAAGTAAAACTCCGTTCGTACTAGACTATAAAACTCAGGTCCCTTGTCATTGCTCAAAATACAGTCGACTCTCTATAATTTGACACTCGTTAATTTGAATCTCTTGATTATGTGAAGTCTTTTACCGGTCCCTTGAAAAAATTTGATAAATTGAAAAAACCAGTACGAGTTTGACACATTGATAATTTGAAGCCGTAGGAAAGGCATCATTCTCGCCAACATTCTATAATTTGAATTTCTGTTATTTTACTATCTCTATTTTGAAGTCGGTGATTCATCGGTTAACGATTACATGAAAAAGGAAAAATGCAAAATTTTATTGTTTTGGATAACTGCACCGTGCAGTTATCCAAAAAAAAGTTGACTTGTATCCAAAGATTTTGACCTTCCCTTAAGGGTTTTGATATTGATTTCGAGCCAAAGATGCTGCTTCTTTAAAATAAAGAAATTTTTTTGCGACCCATCTGGCTTTAAATCTAATTTATCAAATTTTCATTCTCTTTTCGCGGTTTATTAATAAAGCTACACCCAGAAAAAAGTGCCTTCGAAACTAAAGGAAAAAATTTTCATCAATATAGTTTATCCATTTTATTTCCATTAAGGTAAATTTTTGTGAAAAATAATAAAATTTACTCATTTCAGTAAAAAAAAAATCCTAAACTGTAAGCAGTTAGGAATAGTTCATTAACTAGAATAAGGCATGGAATTTTACTCATACTATTTTCTTCGCTGGGTATAAGAATTTACTACTGAAAAAGAAAATTTTATTCACCGATAACAAAGCATTCGTAAAAATAAACAAAAACCGAACTAAAACCAAGTTTCCTCAAAATTAGTAAAATTTCTTATAAAATGATAATTGCGACTTCCTTTATAATAGAAAGTTTTTCATACATACGAACAACACTTGGCATAGAAAAATATTTTAGTTCATTCGTACTAAGAAGTATGCAATCCTTTCAAAACTTAAGGAAACACACTTGTTAGAATATAGGAAATTTTCCTAAATTTCTATTGTCTACCTGTAATCGATACCTGTCATCGTAATCGATGTGTTTGCGCGTGGATGTAATCGATATATTTGCGCGTCGGTTGTTTTTTTAGTTGGAATCGCGTTGTTTTGGTATACGGAGAGATTGTTAAAAAATAATATGGTAAAATAATATAATAAATAACAAATAAAATATATAAAATATTTATTATTTTAAATTAGTGAGAAAAATTTTCGTTTTTTGAAAATAAATCTATCAATGTTCGTGATGGTATATAAAGAAAGAAAACACCAGCAGAATAACAACCCTTTCATTTGTCTTCATTTTGGAATCTTCAATTATCAGGTAATATTCAGTGACGCTAACCTTTTGTAACAAAAATGTTTTATGATTTTTTATATTTGTAGGTATTGAAATTGTAAAAGGAGGACAAAATCGTTAGGCAGCAACTTATTAAAAGTGAAAAGTACAAGAAGAAGAAAAATTGCGTTTTACAGTTGATAATATCACACTGAAATTGGAAATAGTGGAATAATAAACTAATATTTCAAAGAGATTCGATGCTGTTGATTCTTAATAAATATATTCAATATATTAATAAAACATGTCTTTTATTGAAGATAAAATTGCTTATAGAAATAAATAAAATTGTATTTAAAAACGAAGGTAAGCAGTTCTAATTATGAAGTAAAAGTTTCACCACAAATGTGTAAGATTTGTCGAAATGAATGAAAAAATTTCAATAAAATCATTCCATATATGAATTCAAATTAGTTAAATTTTTTCATTCTGTAGTATAGTGGTATATAAATATAGGAAAATGTTAACTAATATATGGAATGCATTATTCCTAATTTCTACGAAAATCACATCGTTCAAACAAATAAAAATGTCTTTGGCGCTATACGAAGTTCAACTTTCTTCACAATGAGTTCATTTTAACTTAAAGAAGGGGTCACTTTTTTCTGGGTGTATTCACGTACATACAAATGCCAATTTAAAAATCCAAATTATAACGGACATTTCAAAGTAAAAATGTTTTCTTAATTCTAAAAAAAAAAAAAAAACTTTAAACCAAAGACGCTAAATCCTCAAAATAAGTCTTAGCCAATATTTGAAGCGTGTTTATCTTACATCTAAAGTTTCAATATTTCAGTTAATTTATTGACAATTTCTTTAAATCAAAAATGTGTTTCTTTACTTTAAGGAAAATTAGCCTTAGTTCAATGACACGCGACTTTAACGGAGGGATGCAAATTTATAAAATTTATATAAATTTATATAAATTTAAGAAAAACAAGTAAGTAAAGTAGAAAGTAGGGCGGGGCCGACTATATCATACCCTAAACCACGCTTACTGAATTAGTAATCATAAGCATTTGTGGGGTAACACTGATATAACAGGTTGGCTGATAAGTCCCCGGTCTAACCAAGAAAAACACATTTTTTTGTCAAAATTCGTTTTTATTATTTAACATAGTTCCCTTCAAGAGCGATACAACGATTATAACGACCTTCCAATTTTTTGATACAATTTTGGTAGTACTCCTTCTGTTTTGCCTCAAAATAGACGTCAGTTTCGGCGATCACCTCTTCATTGCAGCCAAATTTTTTCCCTGCGAGCATCCTTTTGAGGTCTGAGAACAAGACAAAGTCGCTGGGCCAGATCTGGAGAATACGGTGGGTGAGGAAGCAATTTGAAGCCCAATTCATGAATTTTTGCCATCGTTCTCAATGACTTGTGGCACGGTGCGTTGTCTTAGTGGAACAACACTTTTTTCTTCTTTATATGGGGCCGTTTTGCCGCGATTTCGACCTTCAAACGCTCCAACAACGCCATATAATAGTCACTGTTGATGGTTTTTCCCTTCTCAAGATAATCGATAAAAAGTATTCCATTCGCATTCCAAAAAACATAGGCCTTTACTTTGCCAGCGGACTTTTGAGTCTTTCCACGCTTCGGAGACGGTTCACCGGTCGCTGTCCACTCAGCCGACTGTCGATTGGACTCAGGAGAGTAGTGATGGAGCCATGTTTCATCCATTGTCACATATCGACGGAAAAACTCGGGTGTATTACGAGTTAACAGCTGCAAACACCGCTCAGAATCATGAACACGTTGTTGTTTTTGGTCAAATGTGAGCTCGCGCGGTACCCATTTTGCACAGAGCTTCCGCATATCCAAATATTAATGAATGATATGACCAACACGTTCCTTTGATATCTTTAAGGCCCTTGCTATCTCGATCAACTTCATTTTACAGTCATTCAAAATCATTTTGTGGATTTTTTTGATGTTTTCGTCGGTAACCACCTCTTTCGGGCGTCCACTGCGTTCACCGTCCTCCGTGCTCATTTCACCACGCTTGAATTTTGCATACCAATCAACTTATTATCCAAGTTTTTGCTTCCATCGTATTTTTCCCCTTCAGAAAACAGTATTTTATCAAAACACGAAATTCCTTTTTTCCATTTTTTTCACAATAACAAAAGTTGCTTCACAAAAGACGCTCTATCTCACTAACTAATTGACTTACAGACGTCAAATTTTGACACGAATCATTTGAAGGTTGGTACTATGTAAAAATAATATGCATTTAATACTAGCGACGCCATCTGTATGTCAGACCGGGGACTTATCAGCCAACCTTACTTTATGGGGTCTTGGAGCAATATTTCGATGTGTTACAAACGGAATGACAAAGTTAATATATCCCCATCCTATGGTGGAGGGTATAAAAATTATAAAACAATTAAGCCTCCCAGACTTTTTGGAAAATTATTGCATAAATTCTGCTCATGGCTTAGTTTGAATTTATTGAAAATGACGATATTTCGTCTGTTCCTATGGGTATCGCTATTCACATCGATCTTTCCATATACTAAAGTATTTCCTTTTAAATAACAATTAAATATTTTAAAAACTTATTTAATTTATTCCACAGTCTCAGAAATCATCTAAAAGTGTGACTTTACTTTCAGCTGAGACCAATTTCAATAGGTTCTTTCTACGTCAATATGTGGCGAGTATTACGAATAAGAATAAAGTTCTCGATATTATTTTCAATGTTGGAAAAAATGTTACATTCAATCCTTTTATTGCTTTAAAATTTTTCATGGAAATGCCGAATGGTAATCAAAGGTCAGCGCCGATATTTGCATATGAATTTGATATTTGTGAGTTCTTGACAAAAGTTAGAGAAGTGGGAAAAGGAGCTTCGGGTTTTGGTTTGTCATGAATGAAACGATTTTGGTCTGTAAGTCAATTACCTAAAAGCTGTCCAATATTGGTGGTGAGTTATTCTTTCCAGCCAAATCGGAAAAAAAAAACTTTGTAATAATTTAAATGGAATATTTTTTGTTTTGTGTTTCTTTTAATATAGGGAAATTATTCATGGATTGGTATAAATCTGGAGAAATTGAATATACTTTCATTTATTCCACATAGACTATATGAAATTACGGTTTTCATTTATTATCGCAAAAAATTCTATAACCAATTCTATATTTTAAAGGGTGATACGGTCAAAATTTGGTCAAGGGAAAACGCGTGTTAATCGGTGAAATCGTTTATTTAAAAATTCAAATTAAATTTCTTTTTCAAGTTCAATTAGTATAAAATTCAGGAAAACTATTCAGTTAGGCTTTCGCTTTTCCAAATCCGAATTGCCGGGCCTCACGCTTGACACCTGCCATGAGATTTTGTACAGCCACCTTGTCCACCTTCTTCGCCGCAGAAAGCCAGTTTGCCTTGAACTGCTGCTCGTCCTTAGCAGTTTTTTTGGTCTTCTTTAGGTTCCGCTTGACAATAGCCCAGTATTTCTCAATTGGGCGGAGCTCTGGCGTTTTGGGAGGGTTCTTGTCCTTGGGAACCACCTGCACGTTGTTGGCGGCGTACCACTCCATGGCCTTTTTACCGTAATGGCAAGATGCCAAATCCGGCCAAAACAGTACGGAACAACCGTGTTTCTTCAGGAAAGGCAGCAGACGCTTATTCAAACACTCTTTCACGTAAATTTCTTGGTTGACAGTCCCGGAAGCTATGAAAATGCTGTTTTTCAAGCCACAGGTACAGATGGCTTGCCAAACCAGATATTTCTTTGCGAACTTTGACAGTTTTATGTGCTTGAAAATATCTGCTACCTTTCCCCTTCCTTTTGCCGTATAAAACTCCTGTTCCGGAAGCTGCTTGTAGTCGGCTTTGACGTAGGTTTCGTCGTCCATTACCACGCAGTCAAACTTCGTCAGCATCGTTGTGCAGCCTCCGGGATCGCGCTTTGGCCGTCGTATTTTGTTTATCATCGCGATTTGGAGTCACTACCTTCTTGTAAGTCGATAGTCCGGCTCGTTTTTTGGCTCGATGCACGGTTGTAGACGATACACCCAGCTTATTTGCGGCATCTCGGAGAGAGAGGTTAGGATTTCGCTTGAAACTACCGGCAACTCTCTTTGTCGTCTCAGCGGCTTCCGGTTTCCGGTTATCACCCTTTAATTATTTAAAATTTCTTGTATCTGGCCTAATACCATCTCCACGTGGGGCATTTATTTCCCAGCATTTTTGGAGGTCCGAGATTGACTTTTTTTCTAAAATCTGACAGATTCCGAAAGGAAATATAAAGCTTTCGATATAGAACTTTGGGCAGTGTATTTTAATATTGAACATTTTAGATATATGTTGGAAGGTAGGACCATAAACCCTAGATACATGTCTTGCAAACGGAGACGGATAGAAGCCCGAGGCCGATCAGACATCTTGAGTATATATCGCAATTTACGAACGACATAAGATTCGTTAAAGTGTGCAAAAAACATTGTGACAGATACTTTATCGCGGTCATTTGAAATAAGTGAGCTAAAAACGTGAGCTGAGGCAGAGCTTTGGTGTGAGATTTCCCAAGGGTCTCCTCGTCCGTTTCTTCCAGAAGAGATGCGAAGAATAGTTTTTAGACAGAGTTAGGACTAGTGTAGGTAGCCACCGTGGTGCAATGGTTAGCATGCCCGCCTTGCTTGTGTATGCAAGGGTTCGATATCTGCTTCGACGGAACACCAAAAAGTTTTTCAGCGGTGGATTATCCCACCTCAGTAATGCTGAAGGTTTCAAAGCTTCTCTAAGTGGTTTCACTGTAATGTGGAACGCCGTTCGGACTCGGCTATAAAAAGGAGGTCCCTTGTCATTGATCCTAACATGGAATCGGGCAGCACTTAGTGATAAGAGAGAAATTCACCACTGTGGTATCACAATGGACTGAATAGGCTAAGTGAACCTGATACCAGGGATGGCCTGTCACAAACTGTGACTTTTGCGACATACATGTGCAACGGGTAATACGTATGTCACAAAAGTCGTAAATCTAGTGAAGAAAACCTAATTTTGAATAGAAGAAATTCTGAACATTTTTAAATTTAGTTTGACAGCATTCGCTGTGAGTTTCTACAGAAATTTGTGAAATTTCCTATTTTCTTAGGTGTTCGATACCATTCCCGTTGGTGAATATGAAAAATACCATGGGGTTATATTGGACAGGAGACTGAACTTAAAGCTAAGAAAGGACGAGAAAAGCCAAGGTTACCCTGTACTCGTGCAAAAGGCAATACGGAAAATGTGGGGACTAAAACCGAAAATTCTGAACATTCCCAAGAATTGAAACTTCTTCGCACATACCATCGTCTTGAATATCATCGAATTCGCTGCCTAGCTGACGCGACTAAAGTATTTTGAGTTTGCGACTTTTGTTACTTTTTCTACATGTCCGACGCGTATATGACGTTTAAGACGTTTACAACTTTGCGACAGTCGCAAACCTAAAAAAGTTTAATACAGACCATCTCTGCCTGATACATCGGGCTGTCACCTATTCTAACTTAGGACTAAGAGTTGGTTGGACAGGGAGAGTACACAGATAGTCGTCTGGGCCAGGGACTGCCAAAAATCAAAGGTGCCCATCAAAAAAAGTAGCAAAAATGTTCTTTTTGGATACGGAAGTGGTGCAAAATTGTTAATGTGGGATCCGAATTCAGTGTTTTGGATAAGAATTAAACAATTTTGTGATATTTTTAGCAATACATAATTTATTGTATGATATTAATGCATTGTCTGAAACTTTTCAAAAAAAAATGTAATAATTTTATATTATTAATTCTTACTTCGTTTTTAACCAATTTGAAACAAAATGTTTAAATTATCCATTTGATTAAAAACTGAATGTTCGAAATATTTTTTAAATTAAAATTTTAAAAAATCAAAATCAATTTTTTTACTGACAGCCTCCCGAGATTGATTAATAAGTTTATTGTATCAATTATTTTTTTATTTAAATTTTTAAATTATTGACGTAATTAACTTGATGTTCCTACACGCAAAGGAAAAACACGTTTGGAAAACGTGTACCGAAAACGTTTTTATACCCTCCATCATAGGATGGGGGTATATTAACTTTGTCATTCCGTTTGTAACACATCGAAATATTGCTCTAAGACCCCATAAAGTATATATATTCTGGATCGTGGTGAAATTCTGAGTCGATCTAAGCATGTCCGTCCGTCCGTCCGTCTGTTGAAATCACTTCCGAACGAAACAAGCTATCGACTTGAAACTTGGCACAAGTAGTTGTTATCGATGTAGGTCGGATGGTATTGAAAATGGGCCATATCGGTCCACTTTTACGTATAGCCCCATATAAAGGGACCCTCAGATTTGGCTTGTGGAACCTCTAACAGAAGCATATTTCATCCGATCCGGCCATAATTATATATAGCCCCCATATAAACCGATCCCCAGATTTGGCTTGCGGAGCGTCTACGAAAAGCAATTTCATCCGATGCGGCTGAAATTTGGTACATGGTGTTGGTATATGGTCTCTAACAACCATGCAAAAATTGGTCCACATCGGTCCATAATTATATATAGCCCCCATATAAACCGATCCCCAGATTTGGCTTGCGGAGCCTCAAAGAGAAGAAAATTTCATCCGATCCGGCTGAAATTTGGTACATGATGTTGGTATATGGTCTCTTACAACCGTGCACAAATTGGTCCATATCTGTCCTTAATTATATATAGCCCCCATATAAACCGATCCCCAGATTTGGTTTGTGGAGCCTCTAAGAGAAGCATATTTCATCCGATCCGGCTGAAATTTGGTACATGGTGTTGGTATATGGTCTCTATCATTCATGCAAAAATTGGTCCACATCGGTCTATAATTATATATAGCCCCCATATAAACCGATCCCCAGATTTGGCTTGCGGAGCCTCAAAGAGAAGCAAATTTCATCCGATCCGGCTGAAATTTGGTACATGATGTTGGTATATGGTCTCTAACAACGGTGCAAAAATTGGTCCACATCGGTCCATAATTATATATAGCGCCCATATAAACCGATCCCCAGATTTGGCTTGCGAAGTCTCCAAGAAAAGCAAATTTCATCCAATCCAGTTGTAATTTGGAACATGGTGTTAGTATATGATCTTTAACAACCGTGCCAGAATTGGTCCATATCGGTCCATAATTATATATAGCCCCCATATAAAACGTTCTCCAGATTTGACCTCCGGAGCCTCTTGGAGGAGCAAAATTCATCCGATCCGGTTCAAATTAGGAACGTGGTGTTAGTATATGGTCGCTAACAACCATACCAAAATTGGTCCAATCACACAAAAATTCGTCCATATCGGTTCATAATCATGGTTGCCACTAGAGCCAAAAATAATCTACCAAAATTTTATTTCTATAGAAAATAAAATTGGTCCATATCGGTTCATAATCATGGTTGCCACTAGAGCCAAAAATAATCTACCAAAATTTTATTTCTACAGAAAATTTTGTCAAAAGTTTATTTCTATAGAAAATTTTGTCAAAATTTTATTTCTATAGAAAATTTTGTGAAAATTTTATTTCTATAGAAAATTTTGTTAAAATTTTATTTCTGTGGAAAATTTTGTCAAAATTTTATGTCTACTTTGTCAAATTGAATTATATACGTATTGGATCGATCTTTTTTTATTTAATATATACCACGTATGGACTTACATACAATTTAGAAGATGGTGTTAAGAGGTTTTAAGATACCTTGCCATCGGCAAGCGTTACCGCAAGTTAAGTAATTCGATTGTAGATGGCAGTGTTTAGAAGAAGTTTCTACGCAATCCATGATGGAGGGTACATAAGCTTACGGCCGTATTTACTTGTTCTTTTGTTAGAGTTTTTTGAATTGCTTCGAAAAGTATACACTTTTATCACCAAAAAAATTCGTTTGGTACAAATTTTTATTTTTTTAATAAAAAAAGTTATTTTTGAACCAACAACACAGTCCATTTCGTTTATATCAAACACTGTTCTTTTCTGACTTTAGGTCTTTTACAATTCATAGTAAAAATTTAATATAGTAGAATATAATGTTGAACATTTTTTCGGAATCTTCCGACCATATCTGGAATATATGTAAAAAAAAAGAACTTTGGTCTTAGCAGAGATCGAACCCACGACCCTTGGCATGCAAGTCGGATGTAGCAACCACTGCTCCACGGTGCCCAACTAAATGTATTTTTCTGTAAAATAAACTTTGTTTAATCGGCTCGTGGGCGCCGCACGCTATGCTATATAAATATAACTTATATGGGTAATTGTGTATTGATGACAATAACGGCAACATATCTCAGTGGATAGTGTGTTGGCTTACAAATTGCACGGTCCGCATTTCGATTCTCCGTCCAGGCGAAAGGAAAAAAAATTCAAAATTTATAAAAAAATTTAAAATTTCTTCTACATTGTTTGTATTACAGAAAAAGGTGCTAAGAACTAAAAAACTTCGTGAAGTGAGAAAGATGTGAGGGAAAATGCAATTAGCCAGATTTTTTTTTTGAGTTAGTCTTTATGAAATTGTTTTTACATCCTGGAGAAGGATAAACTTTTATCACAAAAAGTATATACTTTTCTTCCAAAAGTATATACTACACTTCCTTTCAACGAAAAGCAAGTGAGAAACGAACTTTGTTTGTCTAAAATTTCGATTGGGAGGAAAGAATTATTTTTTTGCGTGTATTTTGATTAAAAAGTTAATTGTACCAATTAATTTATCAATTGAAAAATTGTTCAATTTCAACTGTGTTACGAAATATTTTATATCACAAAGTATGAATTACGTACAGTACCTACATTTGTAACGCATAAGTATAAATATGAAATAAATAAATAAATAAATAAAGCAATACAATGTAACAGGTTGGCTGATAAGTCCCCGGTCTGACACATAGATGGCGTCGTTAGTATTAAATGTATATTATTTTTATATAGTACCAACCTTCAAATGATTCGTGTCAAAATTTGACGTCTGTAAGTCAATTAGTTTGTGAGATAGAGCGTCTTTGGTGAAGCAACTTTTGTTATTGTGAAAAAAATGAAAAAAAAAGGAATTTCGTGTTTTGATAAAATACTGTTTTCTGAAGGGAAAAAAATACGGTGGAAGCAAAAACTTGGCTTGCCCAGGGAAATCAACAATAATTGATTGGTATGCAAAATTCAAGCGTGGTAAAATGAGCACGGAGGACGGTGAACGCAGTGGACGCCCGAAAGAGGTGATTACCGATGAAAACATAAAAAAAATCCACAAAATGATTTTGAATGACCGTAAAATGAAGTTGATCGAGATACAAGAGGCCTTATAGATATCAAAGGAACGTGTTGGTCATATCATTCATCAATATTTGGATATGCGGAAGCTCTGTGCAAAATGGGTGCCGCGCGAGCTCACATTTAGCTAAAAACAATAACGTGTTGATGATTCTGAGCGGTGTTTGCAGCTGTTAACTCGTAATACACCCGAGTTTTTTCCGTCGATATGTGACAATGGATGAAACATGGCTCCATCACTACACTCCTGAGTCCAATCGACAGTCGGCTGAGTGGACAGCGACCGGTGAACCGTCTCCGAAGCGTGGAAAGACTCACAAGTCCGCTGGCAAAGTAATGGCCTCTGTTTTTTGGGATGCGCATGGAATACTTTTTATCGATTATCTTGAGAAGGGAAAAACCATCAACAGTGACTATTATATGGCGTTATTGGAGCGTTTGAAGGTCGAAATCGCGGCAAAACGGCCCCATATGAAGAAGAAAAAAGTGTTGTTCCACCAAGACAACGCACCGTGCCACAAGTCATTGAGAACGACTTGTGGCAAAAATTCATGAATTGGGCTTCGAATTTCTTCCCCACCCACCGTATTCTCCAGATCTGGCCTCCAGCGACTTTTTCTTGTTCTCAGACCTCGAAAGGATGCTCGCAGGAAAAAGATTTGGCTGCAATGAAGAGGTGATTGCCGAAACTGAGGCCTATTTTGAGGCAAAACCGAAGGAGTACCAAAATGGTATCAAAAAATTGGAAGGTCGTTATAATCGTTGTATCGCTCTTGAAGGGAACTATGTTGAATAATAAAAACGAATTTTGACAAAAAAATATGTTTTTATACCCTCCACCATAGGATGGGGGGTATATTAACTTTGTCATTCCGTTTGTAACACATCGAAATATTGCTCTAAGACCCCATAAAGTATATATATTCTGGGTCGTGGTGAAATTCTGAGTCGATCTAAGCATGTCCGTCCGTCCGTCCGTCTGTTGAAATCACGCTAACTTCCGAACGAAACAAGCTATGAACTTGAAACTTGGCACAAGTAGTTGTTATTGATGTAGGTCGGATGGTATTGCAAATGGGTCATATCGGTCCACTTTTACGTATAGCCCCCATATAAACGTACCCCCAAATTTGGCTTGCGAGGCCTATAATTCCATCCGATCCGGCTGAAATTTGGTACATGGTGTTAGTATATGGTCTCTAATAACCATGCAAAAATTGGTCCACATCGGTCCATAATTATATATAGCCCCCATATAAACCGATCCCCCGATTTGGATTGGGAGGCCGCTAAGAGAGGCAAATTTCATCCGATCCGGCTGAAATTTGGTACATGGTGTTAGTATATGGTCTCTGACAACCATGCAAAAATTGGTCGACATCGGTCCATAATTATATATAGCCCCCATATAAACCGATCCCCCGATTTGGATTGGGAGGCCGCTAAGAGAAGCAAATTTCATCCGATCCGGCTGATATTTGGTACATGGTGTTAGCATATGGTCTCTAATAACCATGCAAAAATTGGTCGATATCGGTCCATAATTATATATAGCCCCCATATAAACCGATCCCCCGATTTGGATTGGGAGGCCGCTAAGAGAGGCAAATTTCATCCGATCCGGCTGAAATTTGGTACATGGTGTTAGTATATGGTCTCTAATAACCATGCAAAAATTGGTCCACATCGGTCCATAATTATATATAGCCCCCATATAAACCGACCACCAGATTTGACCTCCGGAGCCTCTTGGAAGACCAAAATTCATCTGATTCAGTTGAAATTTGGTACGTGGTGTTAATATATGGCCTTAAACTCCTATGCAAAAATTGGTCGATATCGGTCCATAATTATATATAGGCCCCATATAAACCGATCCCCAGATTTGACCTCCAGAGCCCCTTGGAAGAGCAAAATTCATCCCATTCGGTTGAAATTTGGTACGTGATGTTAGTATATGGTATCCAACAACCATGCAGGAATTGGTTCCTATCAGTCCATAATTATATATAGCTCCCATATAAACCGATCCCCAGATTTGACCTCAGGTGCCTTTTAGAGAAGCAAAATTCATCCGATCTGGTTGAAATTTGGTACGTGGTGGAAGTATATGATATTTAACAACCATGCCAAAAGTGGTCCATATCAGTCCATAATCATACATAGCTCCCATATAAACCGATCCCGAGATTTGGTTTTGGAGACTCTTGGAGGAGAAAATTTCATCCGAGTGAGTTGAAATTTGGTACATTGTGCTAGTATATGGTCGTTAACAACCATGCCTAACTAGGTCCATATCGGTCTATAGTTATATATGGCCCTCAGATAAATCGATCCCCAATCACACAAAAATTGGTCCATATCAAGTTCATAATTGTATATAGCACCCATATAAAGCGACCGTCATATTTCAATTCTGGCTCTCTACGTACCGTGCAAAAAGTCCATATCGATTCCTAATTATTTGTAGACTTAACTATACATATATACCACGTATGGACTAACTCACAATTTAGAAAACGAAAAATTTTGCCTTTCATTCAGACGGAGAATCGAACCGTGTTTGTAAGCAAACACACTATGCACTGGACTCTTACTTATAGCTATAGCGATTAACTTATTATAGCTATAGCCATGAATGCACAAGCAATGCATACAGTCAAGCAGTTCTATTTATAAATCATATTGTTGGGCACATACAAGCTGATGCAAAGAAACTTTGTTTAAAGACAACAAACCACTTTAGACAGCATCTCACAAACGGTGTACCCAATACCTCTTTTATAAAAGGAAATATTGTAATTTTAGATATGTACATTCCCAAAATTTCGAGACGATGTTCGGCATTATAGTATCCTATATTAAAACAAACTGTGACTTACTTAAAACATAACGTCAGAAGAGAACATTGCTTGATATAAACGAAATGGGCTGTGTCTTGGGAAAAATAAAAAATGTTTATTGGAAAAATAAAAACTTGGCATGTTTTGGTGATACTAGTTTAAACTTTTTGAAAAAAAATGTAATAAATGAACAGTGCAATTAGACCCAAATGGAGTCGTAAGTGTAGAGAAGATTACACTGTCTGAAATCGTTCACATGTTTCTCATTTCTCTTCGTGGATCAATCAGGATGGCGCTAACAGCTTATAGGATGGTACCGGCGGCTTATATCCTTGACAAAAAATCCCAGTTCAAAAGATTTTGTCTTTAGTGAAAATATAGGCGACCTACTAAAATTAGTTCCTAAGCAGTACTTGTAATGAAAATTATAAATTATACTTTTCGCCTTTCTCGAATTTAAAAAATATCAACTTCTCAAAAGTTTCACTGTGTATTTTCTCTTACCAACCATATAAAATACATACTTCCTCTTGTTCTAAATGAAAATAAGCTTTTTAGCATAAATATAGGAAAATCAATGTCATTGTAGAAAAATAAAACTTAGATATATTCAAATCCTTTTCGTAATAACAACGAAAGTCATCTCCTTCGGTTTAGAATACCATCATCTTTGCTTTACACAGTTCAATGTTGAAACTTTGTTGTTGGAACTTTGAACATTGTAAATTTATATTACTTTCTGGTATTTTGAGTTTATTTTCATGATTGTATTTTTATACCATATTTGATGGATTTTTTATTTTTTCTTATGCATTGTTGTTCATGATTTCGAAAAACGTTTTTCTACAGTGTTTTTTTTTTTTCAAACTAGTTATGATGAGTAGAGATTTCAAAATTACATTTAATACACCAATGACTGTTTTGTAATAAAAATTCTGGGAAATTTTTCACAATTATTGAAATTAATTTTTTAGAGCAGAATATTTTTAAGTCACTTGGGCTTAAAATGTTCACAATTATAGAAATTAATTTTTTAGATCAGAACTAGAGGCTATCGGCCAGATTATTTTTAAGTCATTTGGGCTTAAGGTCCCAGAAAAAAAATTTCGAAATTCTTTCTAGGTTAGCTTAGGTATAGTGGGAGACTGACATTTTCAGGCTCACTTAGACTATTCACTCCATTATCACTGAGTGCTGTCCAATTCTATGTTTAGCTAAATGACAAGTGACCTACTTTTTATAGCCGAGTCCGAACGGTGTTCCACATTGCGGTGAAACCACTTAGAGAAGTTTTGAAACACTCAGAAATGTGACCAGCTTTACTGAGAGGGGAGTGCAACGGATGTCCACCTTTTCTACAGCTTTTGCACAGACTTTGACTCACTTTTTAGGGTGTGATCTGAATTCAGTGTTTTGGATGTGAATTAAAAAATGTTGTGTTATTTTTCCATAATTTTTAATGCATTACAACGCTTGTCTGAAAAGTTTGACCTCAAATATTTTCAAAAATTCGCAATTTTTCTAGAATAGACTTAACATTTTTTTAATCAAAATTTGAATAATTTGTTCCATTTTATTTATTCTTAATCTATTTTTAATTTATTTAAAGTTAAAATTACCCATTAAAAATATAAAAAAATCGAGTTATAACATGTAAGTTCGGCCAGGCAGAAGCTTATGTACCCTCCACCATGGATTGCGTAGAAAATTCTACTGAAGACGGTCATCCACAATCGAATTACTTGGGTTGCCGTAACACTTGCCGATGGCAAGATATCTTAAAACTTCCTAACACCGTAATTTATACCGCATAGTCCATACGTGATACATATTAAACTTAAAAAGGCCGATTAAATACGCATATAATTAAGTTTAAAGTTTCTATAGAAATAACATTTAGACAACATTTTCTATAGAAGTAAAATTTGAAAAAAAAAATAGAAATAAAATTTTAACAAAATCTATATATATATATATATATATATATATATATATATATATATATATATATATATATATATATATATATATATATATATATATATATATATATATATATATATATATATATATATATATATATATATATATATATATATATATATATATATATATATATATATATATATATATATATATATATATATATATATATATATATATATATATATATATATATATATATATATATATATATATATATAAAATTCAATCTATGTTTGTTTATTTGTATGTTCCGAGTTGGCTCCGAAACGGCTGAACCGATTTACTTGAAACTTTCAGTAGGGGGCGTCCATGTGGTGAAAATAGGGTACCTCATTTTTTGACACCTGGTCTCGGAGGGGGACCCCCCCTTTGTCGGACTTTTTGAAAATTGGACCAAAGTTGACGAATTTGCTTGAAATTTTCATTGAATGTTGGGGTTGGCATCTACACAAAGATCCGCTACTTTATATTTCAATATTTGGTTGCGGAGGGGGACCTCCCCTTTGTTCGACTTTTTTTAAAGTACAGTGAAAAAACTAAAATTCTCAAAATTATCTGAGATTTACAGAGAACATGCGGTGAGGTTATGGAATTAATATGGGGTACCTGATGATTTCATATGTGGACGGGGTGGGGGACCCCCTCTTGCCATACTTTTTGAAACTTGGAAAAAAATTATGCGACTTGCTTGAGATTTTCATTGAATGTTGGGGTTGGCATCTAGACAAAAATCCGCTACATTATTTTTCGATATTTGGTCGGGGAGGGGGACCACCCCTTTGCCCGACTTTTTTTAAGGTGCAGTGAAATCAAAACTAAACTCCCCCGACTGAAATTTTACGGAAAAAATGGGTGAGAATATGAAATTTATATCAGGTTCCTGATTTTTTAAAAAAATAAAAGGACATAGGGAGACATCCGCTTCTCTTAAGTACACACAGAGAAACGATTAAACTTTACCGAGTTACTTGAAATTTACAGAGGACTGGGGAGAGGTTACGATATTAATAGTTGATACCTGATTTTGCTATATTTGGACGGAAGAGAGGCCGCCCCCTTTAGGCTTATAATTTGCTTGACATTTTCTGAGATACGCTACATCACTTTTCGATATTTGGTCGGGGAGGAGGTCCTCCTCTAAAACTGCAAAAAAAAATTTTAAGTTTTCTTGAAATTTACAAAGGCAATGGGGGAAGGTTATGAACGAAGAGGCAACCTTCCTTGCCCCACACTTAAAGGAAAGTTTCAAGAATTTTCAGTGAAGGTTAGGGGTGCTATTCACTACGGTGTTTGTCGATATTGTATCGGGGAAAGTGACGCCCTTTAAAAAAATAGAGCAAAATTTAAACATCTCCGATCTACTTGAAATTTACAGGGAACGTGGGAGGAGGTGATTAAATTTATACATGATTTTTAAATTAGTATATGATTTTTCGATATCTGGTTGGGGAAGGGGAAAACTGAAATAAACTTTGTCGATTTACTTCGATAGAATTTATAGGGACCATTGAGTAGTTGTGAAATTAATATAGGGTACGTAATAGTCCGATATCAGGTCGGAGTGGAGCAAAGGTGGGCAGTGGGTTCCCTTTTGTTCGTTTTTTTTTTCTTAAATTGAAAGTAGAGGGTTCTTCATAAATGGGAACTCCTTACATAATTTTATGTATTTTGCATAGGCTTCTGCCAGACTTCTTTTTAGTAAAGAACTTAAATTTACATGAAATTGGCAGCCAACGTAGAGGGTGCTTAATTTTCCAATATTTTAGCAAATGTTAAAGTGGTAAAATTTTTTACTACTTTTGCTTTTTCCGATTTATTGGATGGGAAACAGTAATTCTATGTATGTTACTATAATATAGTGCTTAACTTTCAGATATGTTGAGGAGAAGGATACCTTTCCTTGACAAGCCACTTTTCGATTTTTTTTAGCACGAAGGATATGGTTCTCTAAGTTAACGCAAAATGTTCCTACAAATACGCTTCGCAAGGCGCAGCGAAGCGGGCCGGGTTACGCTAGTTTTCTATAGAAATAACATGTTGACAAAATTTTCTATAAAAATAAAATTTTGGTAGATTATTTTTGACTTGAGTGGCAACCAGAATTATGAACCGATATGGACCAATTTTTGTGTGATTGGGGATCGGCTATATATAACTATAGACCGATATGGACCAATTTTGGCATGGTTATTAGCGGCCTTATACTAACACCACGTTGCAAATTTCAACCGAATTTTGCTCCTCCAAGAGGCTTCGGACATCAAATCTGGGGAACGGTTTATATGAGGGCTATATGTAATTATGACCGATATGGACCAATTCTTGCGTGTTTGTTAGAGACCAAATTCTAACACCACGTTCCAAATTTCAACCCGATCGGATGAATTTTGCTCCTCCAAGAGGCTCCGGAGGACAAATCTGGGAATCGATTTATATGTGGGGGTATATTTAATTATGGACCGATATGGACCAATTCTTGCGTGTTTGTTAGAGACTATATACTAACACCACGTACCAAATTTCAACCAGATCGGATGAATTTTGCTCCTCTAAGAGGCTCCGGAGGTCAAATCTGGGGATCGGTTTATATGGGGGCTATATATATATTTATGGACCGATATGGACCAATTTTGGCATGGCTGTTAGAGACCATATACTAACACCACGTACCAAATTTCAACCGGATCGAATGAATTTTGCTCTTCTAAGAGGCTCCGGAGGTCAAATCTGGGGATCGGTTTATATGGGGGCTATCACAATGGACTGAATAGTCTAAGTGAGCCTGAATCTTAATCGGGCTGCCACTTTAACCTATGGGGGCTATATATAATTATGGACCGATATGGAAAAATTTTTGCATGGTTTTTAGAGATCATATACTACCACCACGTACCAAATTTCAGCCGGATCGGATGAAATATGCTACTCTTATAGGCTCCCCAAGCCAAATTTGGGGGTCCGTTTATATGGAGGCTATACGTAAAAGTGGACCGATATGACCCATTTGCAATACCATCCGACCTACATCAATAACAACTACTTGTGCCAAGTTTCAAGTCGATAGCTTGTTTCGTTCGGAAGTTTGCGTGATTTCAACAGACGGACGGACGGACGGACATGCTAAGATCGACTCAGAATTTCACCACGAACCAGAATATATATACTTTATGGGGTCTTAGAGCAATATTTCGATGTGTTACAAACGGAATGACAAAGTCAATATGGGGGTATATTAACTTTGTCATTTCTATGGTGGAGGGTATAAAAATTGCTAAAATGTCTATAGTACTGTACGAAGTTCAAGACTGGTACAATTTTAGGAAAATTTACTCATTGAGAGACTTATGAACGCACTTTAAGCAAACTTCTTTCATTTTAGGAAAATATGAACTATTTTATTTTTTTAATAAAATTGTATACTATATTTGTACACGGACGAAAAAGACTGTTCTACATATGTTTGGGTGTAAAAATATATGTTTGGAACTCAAATTTTTTAACACAATATTTTTAAGTGCAAGCATATAATATTCGTAAACTAGCATAACATGTTTGGTACATATATATTAATATGTTAGAACATATTATGTTTGGGACATAAAATGTTTGTAAATATAATATGCTTGGATGCAAACATATATTAATTTAGAAATAGCCTATAAACATATATGTGTTTTGAAAGAGAGACCTAGATAGTAAGAATATATCGACACAAAGAAAATTTCATTAAAATTTTTTACTACCAGTGTATGTCCTAAGGTGAAACATAATATGTTTGAACAATACAAACAATGTTTTGTTTGTATTGTTCAAACCTGAAAATATATGTTATATGCTTGAAGCAAAATGTGTTTTTGCCATATGTTACAGAAGTGATTTTTTTGAGGGTGTATATAACTTTTTTCTTATTTATTTATTTAAAAATTATTCAAATAAGGAACATTACCTCATATTCGGAAAATTTTAACTTATATTCATGAACTAAAAAAAAGTTCAGTTGCCAATAGCGCCCCCTTTTTCGAGTGTAGGTTTTTGCCGAAAACCCGAAATTCGACTTTTTAAGATGTTGAAATTTAAAAAGCTGACATGGCTAAACATGTGAGAAGCACTAATCATAATCCCAAGTTCACATCACGTCACACAATGGCAACCCTAATTTTGCCCAATTTTCTTATTTTGTTTTTGTATCGGTGTCGAATATTTTGTTTGCAATGCCCCAACTTCTACTGGAAGGTGTTAGTGTATAAAATTTTACAGCACATTAAATTTTAATTAAGGAACCTATCTCAATTAAAACTATTGCTTACAAATTTCTAAGAGAAACATGTATCCTTTTTCTCAATATTTCCATTAAATGTTAACATTGTGCCGGAAATGTATATTTAGTAGTTTTAGCATAGTACATACTTTATTATAGCTAATTGTAAATGAAACCTCCTTGATTGGATATGAGACTGGAGGAGGGGCTAAAATGCATACTGCTATTCATTATACCTGTAGTAGAGGTGTGCACGTAATACACGTGAATCAAGTGGACAAAATTCAAAACAAATTCCATGAATGGGGCGTGAATAAAGAAATAAATCGGTTTGTGAGTGCGGAATTTTAGGAAATAATTTTTAACTGCATTGCGAAAAAGAAACTAAAAAACAAATAAATGAAAATTTATTTTTCACTATCAATTACTCAAAATCTAAATTTAAAAGTGAGTTAAGTCTTTAATGTATCCATAGAGTAATTCCTCACCATAGAGTAATCCTTCTCTGTGTTTACTTTTTATTTCAAAATCAAAACTTTCGTTTATATTAAGCAATGCACTTTTCAAATTTTTAGGTTTCGTAGTAAACATTTAAAGTAGCGAAGTTTTGCGAACATTTTTGGTATAATATGTAAGATTACATCATTTCCGTATCCGTAGTAGTATTTAGTTCATTTCTGTAAAAAAGGGACCGACTAAAGAGGTTTGTTGCCTTTAAATAAAGTTTCTTAACATGGGCTTGCTTGTGTGTCCAATAATGAAGTCTATAAATGGAACTGCTCGACTGTACGGTTTGCATTGGACTCATGACCCTATGAATGCAAGACGGATATGCTAACCATGGTGGCGACACATATCGAAAAATGAGCTTGAACTAAATCCCTTCAAGAGCAAAAAAAAAACAAGTCTGGAAAGATGCAAGGCATTGCTTTGTTTGGAGGCCACCAGAATTCAAGCTCCGCCGATGATAATGGTGTGAGCCGCCGTAACGGCCGATGGTCGTTCGTATTCATCGGCCGTGAGATCACAATAAATGCCGTATATTATCGGGAAAATATACTAAAGAGAGTAGTGAAGCCCTGACCAGATAAACATTTCGGACGCAGAACAAAGGCATTCCAAAAGGTTTTCATAGCACCAATAATGGCATAAATAGAAGTTCCTCCTACAAAAAGGCTTGATAAAAAATTTTCAATTAATTTTTTAATAAATTCAAATAAAAATTTAATTGATGTTGATTGTAAAACTCAATTAATTTTAAGTTAATCAGAAAGAAGATATTTTTGTTGATTGGTAGTTAAAGGCTAATGGAGCACATGAAAATGGTCGTTAGTGTTTTTAGTTTGATTAAAAATTTTAAATTAAAACAACTATATATAGGCCGTAAGTTCGGCCAGGCCGAATCTTATGTACCCTCCACAATGGATTGCGTGGAAACTTCTACTTAAGACTGTCATCCACAATCGAATTACTTGGGTTGTGGTAATACTTGCCGATAATAAGGTATCTTGGGAGCCACCGTGGTGCAATGGTTAGCATGCCCGCATTGCATACACAAAGTCGTGAGTTCGATTCCTGCTTCCACCTAACACCAAAAAGTTTTTCAGCGATGGATTGTTCCACCTCAGTAATGCTGGTGACATTTCTGAGTGTTTCAAAGCTTCTCTAAGTGGTTTCACTGCAATGTGGAACGCCGATCGGACTCGGCTATAAAAAGGAGGTCCCTTGTCATTGAGCTTAACATGGAATCGGGCAGCACTCAGTGATAAGAGAGAAGTTCACCAATGTGGTATCACAAGGGACTGAATAGTCTAAGTGAGCCTGATACATCGGACTGCCACCTAACCTAACCTAACCTAACCTAAGGTATCTTACAACATTTTAACATCGCCTTCTAAATTGTAAGTTAGTCAATACGTGGTATAAATTAGACAAAAATGCAGAGTATATAATTCAATTGTTGACCGATATATAGGGAAGTCTACAAATAATTACAATCCGATACGATCTTTTGCGCGGTAATTAGAGAGCCAGAATTGAATATGGGGATAACACTAATGAACCGATATGGACCAATTTTTGCGTGCATTGTTGTTAGTGGCTATATACTAGCAAAATGTACCAAATTTCAACCGAATCGGATGAATTTTGCTCCTCCAAGAGACTTCGGGGGTCAAATCTGGGGATCGATTTAAATTGGGGCTATATATAATTATGGACCGATATGTACTAATTTTTCATAGTTGCTAGAGACTATGTACTTATACCAGGTACCAAATTTCAACCGGATCGGATGAAATTTGCTCTTCCAAGAGGCTCCGGAGATCAAATCTGGGGATAGGACTATATGGGGACTCTATATAATTATAGACCGATATGAATACATTTTTGTATAGTTGTTAGAGATCATATACTAAAAACACGTGAGAAATTTCAAACGGATCGGATCAAATTTGCTCCTCCAAGAGGCTCCGGAGGTCAAACCTGGGGATCGGTTTATATGGGGGCTATATATAATTATGGACCGATATGGATAAATTTTTGCATGGTTGTTAGAGACCATATACTAACAACACATGCCAAATTTCAACCGGATCGGATGTATTTTGCTCCTCCAAGAGGCTTCGGAGGTCAAATCTGGGGAGCGGTTTATATGGGGGCTATATATAATTATGGACCGATATGGATACATTTTTGCATGGTTATCAGAGACCGTATCTTAACACCACGTACCAAATTTCAACCGGATCGGATCAAATTTGCTCCTCCAAGAGGCTCCGAAAGTCAAATCTGGGGTTCGATTTACATGGTGGCTGTATATAATTATGGATCGATAATAATAAATTTTTGCATAGTTGTTAAATACCATATACTAACAACACGTGCCAAATTTCAACCGCATCCGATGTATTTTGCTCCATCAAGAGGCTCCGGAGGTCAACTCAGGGGACTGGTTTATATGGGGCCTATACGTAAACGTGGTCCGCAATACCATCCGACCTACATCAATAACAACTACTTGTGGCAAGTTTCAAGTTAGCGTGATTTCCACAGACGGACGTACAGCCGGACAGAGACGGACATAGCTAGATCGACTCAGAATTTCACCACGACCCAGAATATAACATATATACTTTATGGGGTATTAGAACAATAATTCGATGTGTGTTACTATGGTGTCCGTCCGTGAACACATTTTTGTAATGAAAGTCTAGGTCGCAGTTTTAGTCCAATCGACTTCAAACTTCGCACAAGTATGTGTTTTGGCTCAGAATAGAACCCTATTGATTTTGGAAGAAATCGGTTCAGATTTAGATATAGCTCCCATATATATCTTTCGCCCGATATGCACTTATATGGACCCAGAAGCCAGAATTTTACCCTGATTTGCTTGAAATTTTGCACAAACATAACACTTGGTCGTATAGTCAAGTGTGCAAAATTTGATTGAAATCAGTTCAAATTTAGATACAGCTCCCATATATCTTTCGCCCGATATGGACTAATACGGTCCCAGAAGCCAGAGTTTTACCCCAATTTGGTTGCAATTTTGCACAGGGAGCACAATTAATAGTGTAGTCAAGTGTGCCAAATTTTATTGAAATCGGTTCAGATTTAGATATAGCTCCCATATATATCTTTCGCCCGATATGGACTAATGCGGTCCCAGAAGCCAGAGTTTTACTCCAATTTTGTTGAAATTTTGCTCTAGGAGTACAATTAGTAGTATAGTCAAGTGTGCCAAATTTTATTGAAATCGGTTCAGATTTAGATATAGCTCCCATATATATCTTTCGCCCGATATGGACTAATACGGTCCCAGAAGCCAGAGTTTTACCCCAATTTGGTTGAAATTTTGCACAGGGAGAAGAATTAGCATTGTTGCTATGCGTGCCAAATTTAGTTGAAATCGGTTCAGATTTAGATATAGCTCCCATATATAGATTTCGCCCGATTTTCACTCATATGACCACAGAGGCCAATTTTTTGCTCCGATTTAGTTGACATTTTGCACAGAGAGTAGAATTAGCATTGTAGCTATGCGTGACAAATTTGGCTGATATCGGTTTAGATTTAGATATAGCTCCCATATATATGTTTTTCTGATTTCGACAAAAATTGTCAAAATACCAACATTTTTCTTGTAAAATCGCCACTGCTTAGTCGAAAAGTTGTAAAAATGACTCTAATTTTCCTAAACTTCTAATACATATATATCGAGCGATAAATCATAAATAAACTTTTGCGAAGTTTCCATAAAATTGCTTCAGATTTAAAATTTTTCCCATATTTTTTACTAACATTGTGTTCCACACTAGTGCATTAGCCGACTTAAATGTTGAGTCTATAGATTTTGTAGAAGTCTATCAAATTCTGTTCAGATCGAGTGATATTTAAATGTATGAATTTTGGACAAACCTTTATATATAGCCCCCAACACATTTGACGGATGTGATATGGTATCGAAAATTTAGATCTACAAAGTGGTGCAGGGTATAATATAGTCGGCCCCACCCGACTTTACACTTTCCTTACTTGTTTTTTAACTGACTTAGTGTTCCGAGTTTGATTAAAAAGTTAATTGTATTAATTAATTTTTTAAAAGAAAAAGTTTGCAGTTTTAGTCAACTTTTTAGTTAGAAACATTTTGATGATTCGAAAAAAACTAAACTGATTGAACAAAAAATAAATAAAAATGCATATCATCCATGCTGTATATTGTTTAGGAATATGTTCACCACAAACATTATTAATTTCTGATCGCAATTTATTTTTCCTCTCCCTAATAAACAAAATACTGGCACTGTTCCCAGTATTAACTCTAAGTAGATTTGCTTAGAGTACTAAAAAAGCTCCCGCAAAAGCTTTATTTCCTATTAAAGTCATCTGACTTATTAACAAAGCCATTGGACCGTTTCAAAGTGTTTTCCCTGACCACTTTTAAATTCTACTATTTAATATATATACACTCATAAATATTTTTAGATATTTAAAAATATCTAAATCTTTCATGAACCACAATGATTTTATTTATATCTGAATAAGGCTTCTTCTTCCACCAGCTGGCCTCAATATTGAACTAACAAAGAGCTCCAACAAAATCCTTGACAACGAGTTGACATCAAAAAATAAACAATCTTTCCGTCTTAATGGGGGTAGACAAAAGAAATTTCAATACATCAAAGTTATTAACAGTTTTTCCACAAAACCTTTAACATTCCTTTACACATGCCCGCCAATTACAAATAAGAGTTCCTCAGATGAGTCTAAATAAAATCTATTTGCGTTATTATCCTCCAGGTAATTATGACAAAACAAAAAAAGGAGAGTGCCTTTAATTCAATTAAAAAAACGCTCATTTTCATATGTACATTTTTTTATATGCCCCAAGGAATAGCCTTAAATTTCCAACACGATAATGGTGAGGAGTCTATGGAACATATTGACTTATTGGATTTGGATATAAAGTAAGTAGAATTGGTGACAGGAGGATTTGGATGTGTGGATCACAAACACACACACATACATAGGGGAATCTTCTAAATACGCCAACACATGAAATCTCTCATATATGTCCTGGCGGTATGAAAATGGGCCCCAGGAAAAAGAGCCCCAAAACTCCAATTAAACGGGGTCCCAAAAGTGAGACTTAATTTGGATATGTGGATCACAAACACAGGATTTGGATATGTGGATCACAAACACACACACGCATAGGGGAATCTTCTAAATACACCAACACATGAAATCTCTCATATATACCGTGGCGGTAGGAAAATGGGCCCCAGGAAAAAGAGTCCCAAAACTCCAATTAAACAGGGATCCAAAAGTGAGACGACACTTCACAATGAATATGAGCCTCATGAAAATAGTCCCAACAAAGTGTAACTGAAGCATGAAAATCAAGCCCAAAGCTAAATTAGGCCTAATTTTCAATTCCGACTTAAACTTGTGTGAAAATGTACCCGAACTAATGGAAAATTACTGAGTACAAAAAAAAATATTAAGACCGGTCCACTTTGAACTCTGTCCATAGGAGAAAATCTTAAATAACGGCCAAAGGCCTTCATCACATATCCCTTTGCAATCGCATTCACTCACTTTGGACTCTGTCCTTAGGACATAATCTTGAACCCTGACCGAAGACTATCCGTGCGTATCATTTTAAGTTCGCATCAACCCACTTTGGATCTATCAATATGAGAAAATCTTAAACCTCGTCAATGTTCTTCCGAACAACAAAAGATGGTGTGAAAATGGGCCCAGGAAAATAACCCAAAAAATGAAACAGGGTCCCAAAAGTGGGGCGACGTTTCATACTTAGCATGAGTCCCACGAGACTCAGCCCCAACAACATGAAACTGAATCATGAAAATCGACGCCAAAAGCTAAATTGTTTTCAATTTTAATTTAAACGACTGTGTGAAAATGAACCCTAACTGATGGGTTCATTTCACAAAATGTTTTCAATTTTGATTTAAACGACTGTGTGAAAATGAACCCTAACTGATGGAAAACATTGGAGAAAGTCTGAAACCCAGGTCGATAGGCGGCCACTTATATCTCTTTGGAATTGCGTTAGCCCACTTTGGACCCTGGTGTGGTTTGAAAATGGGCCCAGGAAAATAACCCAAAAAATGAAACAGGGTCCCAAAAGTGGGGCGACGTTTCATACTTAGCATGAGTCCCATGAGACTCAGCCCCAACAACATGAAACTGAATCATGAAAATCGACGCCAAGACCCCAATTGTTTTCAATTTTGAATTAAACGACTGTGTGAAAATGAACCCTAACTGATGGGTTCATTTCACAAATTGTTTTCAATTTTGATTTAAACGACTGTGTGAAAATGAACCCTAACTGATGGAAAACATTGGAGAAAGTTTGAAACCCCGGTCGAAAGGCGGCCACTTATATCTCTTTGGAATTGCATTAGCCCACTTTGAACTCTGTCCATATTAGAAAATCATAATCCTTCGCCCAAGGCCTCCAACTTTTACCACTTTGGAATCACGTTAGCTCACATTGGACTCGGTCCATAGGACAAAACCTTAACCTACGTCTAAGGGCCGTAGGGCTAAGTTCGCGTTAGCCCATTTTGGATCTATTTATAGAAGAAAGTCTTAAACATAACCAGTGTCGTTTGGGCTTTTGGACTCATTTTCACGGAGTCCATATTCATAGCGCCCAACAAAAGGGTGTATAGTTGACACCATTGTCAAATTCCAGAAAGCGAAATTAGATTCCACTAGAAAACCAAGCACAATCCCAAAGGAAATTGGGGTTTTATTTTATTCGAAATATTGGAGTTTATTTTCATAATGCAAACCGGAACCAAAGATAAAATTAAGCTGCACCCCAAAAAAAAAAAAAACAATAAACATTTCGTGTTGTGGTTTTCCATAAAATTTTTGGGCGCTATGAATATGGGCCCCATGAAGATTGGTCCCGAAATTAGATCCCACTAGAAAACCAAGCACAATCCCCAAGGAAATTGGGGTTTTATTTTATTCCAAATATTGGAGTTTAATTTCATAATGCAAACTGCAACCAAAGATAAAATTAAGCTGCACCCAAAAAAAAAACAATAAACATTTCGTGTTGTGATTTTCCATATATGTTATTTGGGCGCTATGAATATGGGTCCCATGAAAATTGGCCCCAAAACCTAAATGAAGTAGGACCCTAACAAATTACATGGAAAACAAAGACAGCAAATTTTTAATTTTTTTGGAGAGTAACTTCATTTCCATTTTGGGTCCTTTTTGCATTATGAAAATAAACCCAAATATTTCAAATAAAAATGAACCCAAATTTCCTTTTTGGGACTGCGCTTCCTTTTCAAGTGGGACCTATTTTCGTATTCTGGGATAGTCAAATCCTACTTGCTACTTTTAGCAGCACATATAATATTTCCCATCAGTTAGCGTTCTTTCTCAGAAAATCTTTTAAATCAGATGTGAAAATTGTTTAAATCAGACGTGAAAATAAGCCCTAATTTTTCGATAGCGCTTCCTTTTCAAGTGGGGCCTATTTTCGCTTTCTGGGATTTGATCATAAAATAAAGTTACACACCAAAAAACATAAAAATGTGGGAGCTAGAAATATGGGATCCATGAAAAAAATATGAAACACGAAAACGCCAAATTTTTATGTTTTTGTGCTGAGTAACTCCATTATATTTTTGGGGCCCGTTTGCATTATGAATATAATCCCAATTATTTCAAATGAAAATAAATCCCAATTTCCTTTTTTGGATTGCGCTTCGTTTTCAAGTGGGGCCTATTTTCGTATACTGGAATAGTCAAATCCTACTTGCTACTTTTAGTAGCACATATTTAATTTTCCATCAGTTAGCGCTCTTATTCAGAACATCTTTTAAATCAGATGCGAAAATAAACCCTAAATTTGCTTTGGCCTCGATTTTCATCCTACATGTACATTTTGTTGGGGCTCATATTCATTGTGAAGTGTCGTCCTACATTTGGCGCCCTGTTTCATTTGAGTTTTGGGGCTCATTTGGTGCCCATTCTCATACCTCCAAGTCATGTGGTGGAGTATTTCGAAATTTAATTTTTTTAAGACTTAATATTTTTCCCATCAGTTAGGGTTTATTTTCACACGGTCTTTTACATTAAAAGTGAAAATGAGCCCTAATTTTAATTTGGGGTTGATTTTCATGCTTCAGTTACATTTTGGTGGGGTTCATTTGCATGGGACTCATATCCATTATTAGGCGTCGCCCCCACATTTGTGGCCCTGTCTCATTTGAGGTTTGGGGCTCATGTCGTTAATATTTTGTGGCTTTACTTCACATAGATTTGGAGTTTCATTTTCATGGGGCCCATATTGATAGCGTCACATGTCCTCATATGCTTATGCCCACCCACACACATTCCTCTCATTGATGTTCCTTATTCATTTGCAGTTCCAATCCAAATGATGTGGCACGTAATCTACTTCTAAGAGACCATGACAATGAAAGTCAACAACAAGGGCAAAACCAAAAACTCCAGCCAGATGAACAAACATCATCGGGAACATTAAGCAAACGTAAAACCTATACCAGAAACAACTCTTCCTCGTCATTGTCTTCATCCTCTCGTGTACCAGCCCATGGAAAACAGGCTATTCGTGATACAGATACTGTCAATGGTGTCCTGCGGAAAGCCATTGCTAAGCTGCAACGTAAACTGCAAGAGCCCACTAAGAAAAAATTCTATCTGCACACGCGACTCGACACGCACATCCTGCCATTGACTAATGTGGCATTTGATAGGAGCGGAGAACGTTGTTTAACCGGAAGCTACGATAGAACGTGTCGCCTCATCAACACGCACAATGGAAATGTCGAACATGTGCTGGCAGAGCATGATAATGTTGTCTTTTCGGTCGCCTTCAATTTTCCCAAATGGTAAGACAAACTCTCCAATTACATCACAAAAAAGATAGTCAGTTTAGTCTTACGGATATATACGATTGTCATTTTTGTGGTTCATTTAAGAAAAGGTATAAATGAAAGAAATGGAGCATCATACGTTTAAACGAAGTGTCTTTAAATGCGCTTGTGTGTGCATAGCACACTGGTCTATAAATAGACATGCTTAGCTATATTCGTTATGTGTGTGCTGATGGCTACAACGATATTTGTGTGTTAATCAGTATACGAGCTACATGACCCAGTGGATATTGGTCCGTGGTTCGAATCCGGACAAAAATGGTAGATTTTTTTACTGCTTGGTAGATTGGTAGAATTCTATAACTTTTTCTATCAAAATAAAATTTTTACAAAATTATCTATCGAAATAAAATTTTGGCAAAAATTTCTCTGGAATAAAATTTTGACAAAATTTTGTCTAGAAATAAAATTTTGACAAATTTGTTGATGTTGAATGTTGATAAAATTTTTTACAGGTATAAAACTTTGCCAAAATTTTCTATGGGAATAAAATTTTGACAAAATTTTCTATACACTCATAGAAAAAAGTCTGCTAAAAACAGCAGTCGATGTCTGCTGTTATATTTTTGTACTTCAGGGCCTAATGAACAACAATTTATAAAATTTTTAGGTTATAAAATTTTCCCTAAAGCATATTTAAGAACCAAAAGTAGTTTTTGGTATATTTTTGCTCAGTAATATACTTACAAGCTCCTAAATACGATCAGCAAACATTTTGTTTGCTGTTATACCTCAATTCGATAAATATTTAGATTTTTGGTCAAATACTATAGATATTCATAAAATATTGTGTTAATTCTGTTAGGATAGCTCCAAAGTTGACATTTTTGCCAAAATAAAACATGTTTTAGTCTAATCGAGCTTAAAAAATAGCAGGGAATGTTTGCTATTTCAGCAAACAGTGACTGCTGCCCCTTTTTCAGCAGACTTTCTGCTGTTTTAGCAGACTTTTCTGCTGTCCTTACTAACAAATTTCTTTGGGTGTAGGAATAAAATTTTGACCAAATTTTCTATACACTCAATAAATTTTCTTGAATTTGTCGAAAAATATTTACTTATTATACCCACCACCATAGAATGGTGACGGGGGTATAATAAGTTTGTCATTCCGTTTGTAACGCATCGAAATATCGATTTCCGACTATATAAAGTATATATATTCTTGATCAGGGAGAAATTCTAAGACGATATAACGATGTCCGTCTGTCCGTCTGTCTGTCTGTCTGTTGTAATCACGCTACAGTCTTCAATAATGAAGCAATCGCGCTGAAATTTTGCACAAACTCGTCTTTTGTCTGCAGGCAGGTCAAGTTCGAAGATGGGCTATATCGGTCCAGGTTTTGATATAGTCCCCATATAAACCGACCTCCCGATTTGGGGTCTTGGGCTTATAGAAATCGTAGTTTTTATCCAATTTGCCTGAAATTAGAAATGTAGAGGTATTTTATGACCATAAAGGGGTGTGCCAAAAATGGTGAGTATCGGTCCATGTTTTGGTATAGCCCCCATATAGACCGATCTCCCGATTTTACTTCTTGGGCTTATAGAAACCGCAGTTTTTATTCAATTTACCTGAAATTGGAAATCTAGAAGTATTGTAGGACCACAAATACGTATGCCAAAAATTGTGAGTATCGGTCCATGTTTTGGTATGGTCCCCATATAAAAGGACCTCCCGATTTGGGGTCTTGGGCTTATAGAAACCGTAGTTTTTATCCAATTTGTCTGAAATTGGAAATCTAGTGGTATTTTAGGATCATAAAGAGGTGTGCCGAAAATGGCAAGTATCGGTCCATATTTGGTATAGCCGCCATATAAACCGATTTCCCGATTTTAATTCTTGGGCTTCTAGAATCCGAAGTTTTTATCCTATTTGCCTGAAATTGGAAATCTAGTGGTATTTTAAGACCATAAAGATGTGTGCCGAAAATGGTGAGTATCGGTCCAATTTTGGTATAGCCCCCATATAGACCGATCTCCCGATTTTACTTCTTGGGCTTATAGAAACCGCAGTTTTTATTCAATTTACCTGAAATTGGAAATCTAGAGGTATTGTAGGACCACAAATACGTGTGCCAAAAATTGTGAGTATCGGTCCATGTTTTGGTGTGGTCCCCATATAAAACGACCTCCCGATTTGGGGTCTTGGGCTTATAGAATCCGTAGCTTAAATACAATTTGTCTGAAATTGGAAATTTGAAGGTATTTGAGGACCATAAAGGCGTGTGCCAAAAATGGTGAGTATCGGTCCATGTTTTGGTATAGCCCCCATATAGACCGATATCCCGATTTTACTTCTTGGGTTTCTAGAATCCGTAGTTTTTATGCGATTTGCCTGAAATTGTAAATATTATTTTAGGCTCCCAAAAACGTGTATCGGATTAAGTTTTTATCGGTCCTTTTGGTAATGCCTCCATATAGACCGACTTAATTTCTTGAGGGTATAGAAGGCGCACTGATCATGAAAATTGCTTGAAACTCAATGTAAAATTTTCAGATTTCAGATACTTCTCGGGTGAAAATCTACAGATTTAAGATTTCAAAGCAAGACGTTATTTTATAATTTTCTTGCACACTTACAAGAGATGTTAATGATTCCTCTAAAACTCAAACAAAAATGGTTCTTATAAATCCAGAATCTGATATAGTCCTCATAGGTGAAATCTTTAAATTTATCTTCGGGAAGTGTCCTCAAGTCCTCAATCCCTCCTGAAATTTCAAAGGAAACCCTAATATTTGGTTCATGGTGGTGGGTATTTAAGATTCGGCCCGGCCGAACTTAGTGCTGTATATACTTGTTTTTGTGATATCGACGTGATGCTAGCGTTAGTAATACTGTTTAGTTAAAATTTTCTAAAAAAAATTAACCGAAAGTTTTCTTCCTGGTGGGTTCACTGTTTTTTCAGTGTAGGATACAATTTTTTTATAGGAATAAAATGGTGACAAATTTTCGCTAGGAATAAATTGAAAAAAAAAATTATAGGAATAAAATTTTAACAAAATTGTCTATAGGATAAGATTTTGACAAAAATTTCGCTAGGAATAAATTAAACAAGTATATACAGCAGTAAGTTCGGCCGGGCCGAATCTTAAATACCCACCACCATGAACCAAATATTAGGGTTTCCTTTGAAATGTCAGGAGGGATTGAGGACTTGAGGACACTTCCCGAAGATAAATTTAAGGATTTCACCTATGAGGACTATATCATATTCTGGATTTATAAGAACCATTTTTGTTCGAGTTATAGAGGAATCGTTAACATGTCTTGTAAGTGTGCAAGAAAATTATAAAATAACGTCTTGATTTGAAATCTTAAATCTGTAGAAGTAAAATCTGGAAATTTTACATTGAGTTTCAAGCAATTTTCATGATCAGTGCGTCTTCTACACCCTCAAGAAGTGAAGTCGGTCTATATGGAGGCATTACCAAATGGACCGATAAAAACTTAATCCGATACACGTTTTTGTGAGCCTAAAATACCAGAATATTTACAATTTCAAGCAAATCAGATAAAAACTACGGTTTCTAGAAACCCAAGGAGTTAAATCGGGAGATCGTTCTTATGGGGGCTATACTAAAATATGGACCGATACTCACCGTTTTCGGCACACCTCTTTATGACCCGAAAATACCTCTAGATTTCCAATTTCAGGCAAATAGGATAAAAACTTCGGATTCTAGAAGCTCAAGAAATAAAATCGGGAAATCGGTCTATATGGGGGCTATACCAAAATATGGACCGATACTCACCATTTTCGGCACACCTCTTTATGGTCCTAAAATACCTCTAGGTTTCCAATTTCAGACAAATTGGATAAAAGCTACGGTTTCTATAAGCTCAAGACCCCAAATCGGGACGACTTTTTATATGGGGACCATACCAAAACATGGACCGATACTAACAATTTTTGGCACACATATTTGTGGTCCTACAATACCTCTAGATTTCCAATTTCTGGTAAATTGAATAAAAACTGCGGTTTCTATAAGCCCAAGAAGTAAAATCGGGAGATGGGTCTATATGGGGGCCATACCAAAATATGGACCGATACTCACAATTTTTGGCACACGTATTTGTGGTCCTACAGTACCTCTAGATTTCCAATTTCAGGTAAATTGAATAAAAACTGCGGTTTCTATAAGCCCAAGAAGTAAAATCGGGAGATGGGTCTATATGGGGGCTATCCAAAATATGGACCGATACTCACAATTTTTGGCACACGTATTTGTGGTCCTACAGTACCTTTAGATTTCCAATTTCAGATAAATTGAATAAAAACTGCGGTTTCTATAAGCCCAAGAAATAAAATCAGGAGATCGGTCTATATGGGGGCTATATCAAAACATGGACCGATACTCACCATTTTTGGCACACCTCTTTATGGTCATAAAATACTTCTAGGTTTCAAATTTCAGGCAAATTGGATAAAAACTACGATTTCTATAAGCCCAAGACCCCAAATCGGGAGGTCGGTTTATATGGGGACTATATCAAAACCTGGACCGATATAGCCCATCTTCGAACTTGACCTGCCTGCAGACAAAAGACGAGTTTGTGCAAAATTCCAGCACGATTGCTTCATTATTGAAGACTGTAGCGTGATTACAACAGACAGACAGACAGACAGACAGACGGACAGACGGACATCGTTATATCGTCTTAGAATTTCTCCCTGATCAAGAATATATATACTTTATAGCTTAAGAATAAAAAGAATAAAATTTTGACAAATTTTCCTTTAGGCATAAAATTTTGAAAAATTTTTGTAGGAATACAATTTTGTCAAAATCTTCTTTAGTTGACAAAATTTTCAATATGAAAAAGATATTGACAAAATTTTCTATAGAAAAAAAAACTTTTTAAAAAATTTCTATAGAAAAAATGTTTGCAAAAATTCTCTATTGAAATAAAATTTTGACAAAATTTTCTATTGAAATAAAATTTTGACAAAATTTTCTATTGAAATAAAATTTTGACAAAATTTTCTATATGGATCAAAAACTTAAAAATCAGGTTTTTATTTGGTAGTTTTTTGGTAAAATTTTCTTCAAATTTTAATAGATTATTTTTGGATCGAGTGGCAATCATGGTTGGCTTACCAAACGCATTCGTTCGAGCGTATGGTTCGGGTCCGGGCAAAATGTAAAATTAAAAATTATATGAAATCGGATTAACTGTCGCATTCTTGGTATTATACCAAAGCAAATGGTAAGAGCTAAACGAATCATATGGGAATGATGTTGGGAAAATTATACAAATAAAGTTTTGACAAATTTATAGGAATAAAATTTTAACAAAATTTTCTATAGTATTAAAATTTTGACAAAATATTCTGTAGTATAAAATTTTTTATAGGAAAAAGTAACAAAATTTTCTATCGGACAAAATTTTTTATGGGAATAAAATTTTCTATAGGATACAATTTTGACAATTTTTTTTTTCTAGGAATAAAATTTTGACAAAATTTTCTTTTGGAATAAAATTTTGACAAAATTTTCGCTTGGAATAAAATGTTGACAAAATTTTCTATAGAAATAAAATTTCGAAAAAATTTTCTATAAAAATCAAAAACTTCAAAATAAGATTTATTTATTTGGTAGTTTTTTTGGTAAAATTTTCTTAAAATATTGGTAGATTATTTTTGGATCGAGTGGCAACCGTGGTTGGCTTACCAAACGGATGGTTCGCAAAATGTAAAATTTGAAAATTATATAAAATCGGATATTTACTACATTCCTTATTCATTCTTTATACCAGAGCAAATGGTATGTTGGGAAAATTTAATTATCCAGGAAAAAGGAAACATTTTTTGGGACTATTATTAAATTGTTTATAAGAAAAATAATGTTTTTTCTTTCAGACAAAAATGTTTCCACTGAGAGAGAGAGTGAGTTACAAGATGATGTTAGTTGGCCCAAAATTTCGTTTGGAAATAAAAAAATTTTGTATTTTGTAGGTTATTATAAACCATTAACTTTTCTATATAAAAATATTTTCTCTGTGGACTTATTCTATTCCTATATTATATAGCAACTTTCAAACTACACGTGCTCTTTATAGTAAATGTGTCAAACCAATATAAGTTTTATGATATGATTACATTCTGCAAGGCAAAGTTACGGGATAATAGCTCCGTTCGAGAACCCGAAAATTTTTGATAATTATCACAAATTTTTTACATGTTGGCTGATAAGTCCCCGGTCTGACACGTAGATGTCGTCGCTAGTATTAAATGCATATTATTTTTATATAGTACCAACCTTCAAATAATTCGTGTCAAAATTTGACGTTTGTAAGTCAATTAGTTTGTGAGATAGAGCGTCTTTTGTGAAGCAAATTTTATTATTGTGAAAAAATTGAAAAAAAAAAAGAATTTCGTGTTTTGATAAAAAAATTCATGAATTGGGCTTCGAATTGCTTCCCCACCCACCGTATTCTACAGATCTGGCCTCCAGCGACTTTTTCTTGTTCTCAGACCTCAAAAGGATGCTCGCAGGGAAAAAATTTGGCTGCAATGAAGAGATGATCGCCGAAACTGAGGCCTATTTTAAGGCAAAACCGAAGGAGTACTACAAAAATGGTATCAAAAAATTGGAAGGTCGTTATAATCGCTGTATCGCTCTTGAAGGGAACTATGTTGAATAATAAAAACGAATTTTGACAAAAAAAATGTGTTTTTCTTTGTTAGACCGGGGACTTATCAGCCAACCTGTTACTGGAAGTCGTTCGTTTATACCTAAAAGCCAGCAAAAGAGAACCGGAGAGATACTACATTTGACAGTTATGAGATAGAGAAATTGCAAGTTTTTGCTAGAGACTTTTCCCCCAGTAAAATCTTTCAAACCATATCATACGTTGCCAGCTGATTATTGAGTACATGTTCGGCAACTACGATTGGAAGTTAAATAAGCAGGATTCGTTTTTTTGTTCTTAATGTTTTAGCATTTGAAATTTTGAATGTGCAATTAGTTACTGGAAAACGTTCGTGTACTTTTCAGCAATTTTAAACAAAGAGAGTAAAATACACTCTTACTGTTTGTTTGTTTTTACTGGAAAAGTACGCGAACAGATCTAATAATGATGGGGAAACATCACACGGGATATTGTATTGTATATTGTTGACTCAAAAACAAAGTTTACATGAAGATGGACTGAATAGACTAAGTTAACCTCAAATAAAAAATTGTCCCTATACCTAACCTAACCTAGGTTTTTTTTATTATTTCTTTTCAGTGATCGCATAGTTACAGGATCTTTTGACAACACTGCCAAAATATGGTGTCCCTTGTCTGGACAGTGCCGTAGTACTTTAATTGGTCACACTGCCGAAATTGTATCAGCCGAATTTCAGCCGATCAACAGCGAGACAATATGCACGGCATCTATGGATGGTACAGCCCGTATATTTCATGTCGAGTCAACACAAGAATTACAAACATTAAACCATCATGGAGCTGAAGTGATAAATTGTCGTTTTAGCCGAGATGGAAATATGCTCTTAACAGGATCGTTTGATAGATCTGCCTCTATATGGGATATACGAAGCAAAAGGCAAGATCTAATATCATCACATTGAGAATAATAGCAATTTCAATTGAGTCATTTCGTACACACAAAAATTTTTTTTTTTTTTTTATTCAATCACTAAATTAATTGATGCAATTAATTTTTTAATTGAAATGTCTTCAATCACGAAAATGATAGTATCAATCACAGTTTTAATTGGGCATAGAAAAAAAAATTTAATTAAAAAATTAATTGATTTTTTAAGCAAATTTCAATTAAATTTTTAATTGATTCAATTAAAAATTTAATTGATGTTGATTGCAAAACTCAATTAATTTATTAATTAAAAAGTAACTATTTTTAATTACTTTCTGAATTGGCTTAGAGGTTTTATTTGGATTAACAAATGATTGTTTGAAATACATTTTTAATTAAAAATTAAACAAAAAACAGCGCTTTTTGTAACTGAATTAGTCTTCCGAATTTGATTAAAAATTTAATTGTATAAATTAATTATTTAATTAAAAATTTAAAATTTTCAACCATTGACTTAATTAACTTAATGTTTCTATCATGATTAAAAAGTTAATTGTATCAATTAATTTATTAATTGAAAAGATTTTCAACTTCAATTAACTTTTTAATTGGAAATATTTTGGTGATATTTTTTTTCTGTGTACGAAAATTTATGAAAGACCATTAGTACTAAAGGATTTTCCAATAATATTCTTTAATAATATAAAATCGCAAAGTAGCTCCCCTATGTCCTCGATACATAAGCGTAGAAAGGCCTCTAAGGGAGGGCTTAGCACCCTTCAGAAAATATCTGGACTACGGTTAGTTTCATACATCGTGTGCAAAAATCAGAACCAAAATCGAGTTTATTTTCTTATTCAAAAAAATTTTTTTTTAATTATATATAAAACCAAAATTCATAAAATGGTAGAATTAGTGTAACTTAAATTTATCGAAAATTAAATTACGCGTCGTCATTTTGACGACGGATGACTGGTTAGGGTTAAAATTCTTATTATGCATTCAAAATTTAAATTGAAATCGGTTCAGAGGGGTTACTATGTAATTCGTATCGATAACAACATCAATCGAAAACAAATTAGTGCCACTATAGCTCCGTTCGAGGACCCGATAATTTTTGATAATTATCACAAAAAGTCTACAAAAAAGAGCCGGAGAGAGACTACATTTGACAGTTAAGAGCTAGAGAAATTGCAAGTATTTGCTAGAGTTTTTTTCCCCAGTAAAATCTTGCAAACTATAGCATACGTTGCCAGCTAGTTGTTGATAACAAACAAAGCCCCAATAAAATGTACGTGTCCCGCAACTGCAATTGGAAGTTAAAAAAAAAAGAAAATCCGTTTTTTATTCTTAATATTTTAGAAGCTGAAAATTTGAATGTGCACTGGATGCCGTTCGAGTACTTATCAGCACTTTTAAGCGAAGAGAGTAAAATACACTCTTACTCTCTTGCTAGTTTTTACCATAGACCTTATAATACATAGATGGGCCATGGGTGTCAAACTATGTTTGACAGTTCCGAAGATTAAGAATAAACGAGAAAAATAAGAGCACGCTTACAATCTCTTTCGTTTTCCATTTTGTAGTATGCCAATATTACACAAAATTAGAACGTTTATGATGCACCAGAGGATTTATAAATAAATTAATATATTAAAAGTTCATATTTGAACAAAAAATTGTGACCAAAACCGCGAAAATACGAAATTTAATTTTGAGCAGCATTGCTCTTTACGAGCAACACAAAAGCAAATGCACGAAAATTAATATTTGGGACTGACTCTTTAGAAAAAATCAAAACGAAATGTCAGAAAATTAATTTTTGGAACTGACACATTTTTTTTAAAGAGACACATGGCCTATCTATATAACATCTATTGTCTATGGTTTTTACTGGATATTTTTTACTGGAAAAGTACGCGAACAGACCTTATGTATTCCGAATTCAAGGTGTAAATTTTCTACAATCGGAGATTCTTTTCGATTTACGAAAATGTAGCAACTATGTATCACGGTTGTAAATGTCAAAAGTGTTCGTTTCGAAAAAAATAAAATAAGTGTTCGTTTCAAAAATACCGAGGCGAAAAATTTAAGTTATTTTTGTTATTTTTCATCCAAAATTGTGTAAAATTAAATTTTTTTAAAGTTATCACGTGGAAAAACCCACACATACAAACATTTTTTTTCTGATTCAATCACGAAATTAATTGATCCAATTAATTGTTTAATTGAAATGTCTTCAATCACGAAAATGATAGTATCAATCACAGTTTTAATTGGACATAGAAAAAAAATTAATTAAAAAATTAATTGATTTCATTAGCAAACTTCAATTCATTTTTTAATTGGTTCAATTAAAAATTTACTTGATGTTGATTGCAAAACTCAATTAATTTTTTAATTAAAAAAAGGTAACTATTTTCAAGTACTTTCTGAATTGGCTTAGAGTTTTTATTTGGATTAACAATTGATTGTTTGAAATACATTTTTAATAAAAATTAAAAAAAAAATGTTTAAAAAGTTAATTATATCAATATTTTCCGATGTGAGAAAAAATTGCCAAAACGCCAAAAAAAATAAAAAAAAACTTTTAAAAATTGCTTAAATTTTCCTATACATCTAATATCGACCGATAAATCATAAACTCACTTTTTGAACTTGCCTTAAAACTTCACTAGATTTAAATAACATTCCAGCAAAAAAATTTGGAAATTGTTCTAAAGGCACAACTTAAAAGCACTTCCACAAATGTCCTCCCAAAGATATTCTACACAGGAAGTTTTTTTTATACCCTGCGCCACACTGTGGAACAGGGTATCATAAGTTAGTGCATATGTTTGTAACACCCAGAAGGAGACGAGATAGACACATGGTGTCTTTGGAAATAATGCTCAGGGTGGGTCCCTGAGTCGATATAACCATGTCTGTCTGTCCGTCCGTCCGTCTGTCTGTGAACACATTTTTGTGATCAAAGTGTAGGTCGCAATTTAAGTCCAAACGACTTCAAATTTGGCACAAGTATGTGTTTTGGCTCAGAATAGATCCCTATTGATTTTGGAAGAAATCGGTTCAGATTTAGATATAGCTCCCATATATATCTTTCGCCCGATATGCACTTATATGGCCCCAGAAGCCAGATTTTTGCCCGAATTTGGTTGAAATTTTGCACTAGGAGTACAATTAGTAGTATAGTCAAGTGTGCAAAATTTGATTGAAATCGGTTCAGATTTAGATATAGCTCCCATATATATCTTTCGCCCGATATCGAGCTATAAATCATAAATAAACTTTTGCGAAGTTTCGTTAAAATTGCTTCAGATTTAAATGTTTCCCATATTTATACCCTGCCCCACACTGTGGAACAGGGTATTATAAGTTAGTGCATATGTTTGCAACACCCAGAAGGAGACGAGATAGACACATGGTGTCTTTGGCAAAAATGTTCAGGGTGGGCTCTTGAGTCGATATAGCGATGTCCGTCTGTCCGTGAACACATTTTTGTAATCAAAGTCTAGGTCGCAGTTTTAGTCCAATCGACTTCAAATTTGGCACAAGTATGTGTTTTGGCTCAGAATAGAACCCTATTGATTTTGGAAGAAATCGGTTCAGATTTAAATATAGCTCCCATATATATATTTCGCCCGATATGGACTTATATGGCCCCAGAAGTCAGATTTTTATCCTAATTTGCTTAAAATTTTGCACAAGAAGAACAATTAGTATTATAGTCAAGTGTACCAAATTTTATTGAAATCGGTTCAGATTCAGATATAGCTCCCATATATATCGTTCGCCCGATTTACACTCATATGACCACAGTGGCCAATACTTTATTTCGATTTAATTGAAATTTTGCACAGGAAGCAGAATTAGCATTGTAGCTATGCGTGCCAAATTTGGTTGAAATCGGTTCAGAATTAGATATAGCTCCCATATATATGTTTTTCTGATTTCAACAAAAATGGTCAAAATACCAACATTTTCCTTGTAAAATCGCCACTGCTTAGTCAAAAAGTTGTAAAAATGACTCTAAATTTCCTAAACTTCTAATATATATATCGAGCGATAAATCATAAATAAACTTTTGCGAAGATTCCTTAAAATTGCTTCAGATTTAAATGTTTCCCATATTTGTTTACTAACATTGTGTTCCACCCTAGTGCATTAGCCGACTTAAATTTTGAGTCTATAGATTTTGTAGAAGTCTATCAAATTCTGTCCAGATCGAGTGATATTTAAATGTATGTATTTGGGACAAACCTTTATATATAGCACCCAACTAATTTGAAGGGTTTGATATGGTATCGATGCACAAAGTGGTGCAGGATATATTATAGTCGGCCCCGACCGACTTTAGACTTTCCTTACTTATTATAGTTACAAAAGATCGGAGTAGGCCCCATCGATAATAATACGGATAATACACGGATCCAATACAATTTGTTCCTCAAATTTGGGGAACAGGTTTAATTGGCATTAAGATGATATCACGCGCAGTGATTCTCAGATTTCTTATCTTATTCCATTTTTTTAATTTCCTCTATTCTCATTTCAGTTTGATATCACAATTACGTGGCCACACAGCAGAATTAAGTAATACCATTTGGAATTTTTCTTGTAATATGATAGCAACTGGATCTTTGGATAGTACTGCTCGTATATGGGATGTGAGAAAAACCACAGAACCTCTATTTATAATTCGCGAACATACAGATGAAATCTTAGATGTAAATTTTGATTGTTCGGGTCGACGTTTGGCTACTGGTAGTAATGACTGTACAGCTCGAGTCTGGAGTATTAAAGGAGATCTTGAATTGATTTCTGTCATGGAAGGTCATACTGAAGAAGTATCTAAGGTAAGTTGAGATGACGAAAGTGATTACCAAGAGCGTGGTTAGACCACCATGAGGTAATATAGTCTAGGCACAGGTAAGTTGTGGTCTACAGTAAGAGCCCTCTCGAACCCCGTAACAAGAGGCGAAGAGATCTGTTGAAATCACGCTAACTTCCGAACGAAACAAGCTATCGACTTAAAACTGGGCACAAGTAGTTGTTATTGATGTAGGTCGGATGGTATTGTAAATGGGCCATATCGGTCCACTTTTACGTATATGGGGGCTATAAACGGTCCCCCAGATTTGGCTTGCGATTGCTCTAAAAGAAGCAAATTTCATCCAATCCGGCTGAAATTTGCTACATGTCTCTAAGCACCATGCAAAAATTGGTCCACATCGGTCCATAATTATATATAGCCCCCATATAAACCGATCCCCAGATTTGGATTGCGTAGCCTCAAAGAGAAGCAAATTTCATCCAATCCGGCTGAAATTTGGTACATGATGTAAGTATATGGTCTCTAATGACCATGCAAAAATTGGGCCACATCGGTTCATAATTATATATAGCCCCCTTATAAACCGATCCCCCGATTTGGCTTACCGAGCCTCTAAGAGAAGCAAATTTCATCCGATCCGGCTGAAATTTGGTACATGATGTAAGTATATGGTCTCTAATGACCATGCAAAAATTGGTCCATATCTCTCAATAATTATATATAGCCGCCATATAAACCGATCACCAGATTTGACCTCCGGAGCCTCTTGGAAGACCAAAATTCATCTGATTCAGTTCAAATTTGGTACGTGGTGTTAATATATGGCCTCAAACACCCATGCAAAAATTGGTCGAAATCGATCCATAATTATATATAGGACCTATATAAACCGATCCCCAAATTTGACCTCCGGAGCCCCTTGGAAGAGCAAAATTCATCCGATTCGGTTGAAATTTGGTACGTGATGTTAATATATTGTATCCAACAACCATGCAGGAATTGGTTCATATCAGTCCATAATTATATATAGCTCCCATATAAACCGATCCCCAGATTTGACCTCCGGTGCCTTATGGGGAAGCAAAATTCATCCGATCTGGTTGAAACGTGGTGGTGGTATATGATATTTAACAACTATGCTAAAAGTGGTCCATACCAGTCCATAATCATATATAGTCCCCATATAAACCGATCCCGAGATTTGGTTTTGGAACCTATTGGAGGAGCAAATTTCATCCGAGTCAGTTGAAATTTGATACATTGTGCTAGTATATGGCCGTTAACAACCATGTCTAACTAGGTCCATATCGGTCTATAGTTATATAGCCCTCAGATAAATCGATCCCCAATCACACAAAAATTGGTCCATATCAAGTTCGTAATTGTAAAGGGTGATACGGTCAAAATTTGGTCAAGGGAAAACGCGTGTACATCGGTGAAATCGTTTATTTAAAAAATCAAATTAAATTTCTTTTTCAAGTTCAATTAATATAAAATTCAGGAAAAATATTCAGTTAGGCTTTCGCTTTTCCAAATCCGAATTGCCGGGCCTCACGTTTGACACCTGCCATCAGATTTTGTACAGCCACCTTGTCCACCTCCTTCGCCGCAGAAAGCCAGTTTGCCTTGAACTGCTGCTCGTCCTTAGCAGTTTTTTTGGTCTTCTTTAGGTTCCGCTTGACAATAGCCCAGTATTTCTCAATTGGGCAGAGCTCTGGCGTGTTGGGAGGGTTCTTGTCCTTGGGAACCACCTGCACATTGTTGGCGGCGTACCACTCCATGGCCTTTTTACCGTAATGGCAAGATGCCATTCCGTACGGCCAAAACAGTACGGAACAACCGTGTTTCTTCAGGAAAGACAGCAGACGTTTATTCAAACACTCTTTCACGTCTTGGTTGACACAGGTACAGATTACTTGCCAAACCAGATATTTCTTTGAGAACTTTGACAGTTTTATGTGCTTGAAAATATCTGCTACCTTTCCCCTTCCTTTTGCCGTATAAAACTCCTGTCCCGGAAGCTGATTGTAGTCGGCTTTGACGTAGGTTTCGTCGCCCATTACCACGCAGTCAAACTTCGTCATTATCGTCGTGTACAGCCTCCGGGATCGCGCTTTGGCCGTCGTATTTTGTTCATCATCGCGATTTGGAGTCACTACCTTCTTGTAAGTCGATAGTCCGGCTCGTTTTTTGGCTCGATGCACGGTTGTAGACGATACACCCAGCTTATTTGCGGCATCTCGGAGAGAGAGGTTAGGGTTTCGCATGAAACTACCGGCAACTCTCTTTGTCGTCTCAGCGACTTCCGGTTTTCGATTTCCCCCCGATCCAGACTTCCTGGCTGTCGACAAATGTTCCCCAAACACTTTAATTACATTTGTAACGGTTGATTTGACAACTTTTAGCAATTTTGCCAGCTTTGCGTGCGAGTAGCTCGGATTTTCGCGATGCGCGAGCAAAATTTTGATACGCTGCTCTTCTTGCTTGGACGGCATTTTGACAACTGAAGAGTGAATTCCAAAATCAAAATAGGAGCAACATTCTACACACACACACCTTCAAAATGAGGGGTGTTCAGGTTTTTTAAATGCAAAATTGAAAGATATACGTCAAGTTTATATTGACCAAATTTTGACCGTATCACCCTTTATCAATCCATAATTATATATTGCCCCCATATAAACCGATTCCCAGATTTGACCTCCGGTGCCTTTTGGAGAAGCAAATTGCATCAGATCTGGTTGCAATTTGGTACGTGGTGGTGGTATATGATTTTTAACAACCATGCCAAAAGTGGTCCATATCAGTCTATAATCATATATAGCCCCCTCTTGGAGGAGCAAATTTCATCCGATTCAGTTGAAATTTGGTACATTGTGCTAGTATATGGCCGTTGACAACCATGCCTAACTAGGTCCATATCGGTCTATAGTTATATATAGCCCTCAGATAAATCGATCCCCAATCACACAAAAATTGGTCCATATCAAGTTCGTAATTTTATATAGCCCCCACATAAGCGACCCTCATATTTCAATTCTGGCTCTCTACGTACCGTGCAAAAAGTCCATATTGATTCGTAATTATTTGTAGACTTACCTATACATAACTTTTTTGTCTAATATAAATATACCACGTATGGACTAACTCACAATTTAGAAAACGATGTTAAGAAGTTTTAAGATACCACAACCCAAGTAATTCGATTGTGGATGGCATTCTTTGGTAGAAGTTTCTACGCAATCCATTGTGGAGGGTACATAAGATTCGGTCTGGCCGAACTTACAGCCGTATATACTTGTTTTTTTTTTTCTTAAATTGAAAGTAGAGGGTTGTCCGTAAATAGGCACTCGGTACATAATTTTATGATTTTTGCACAGGCTTCTGCTTCCAGACTTCTTTTTAGTAAAGAACTTAAATGTATATGAAATTGGCAACCAACGTAGAAGGTGCATCATTTTCCGGTATATGTTCGGGAAAGGGATGTTCTTCATGTCCAACATTTTAACAAATGTTAATGTGGTAAATTTTTTTACTACTTTTGCTTTTTCCGATTTATTGGATGGGAAACAGTAATTCTTTGTATGTTATTATAATATAGTGCTTAATATGTTGAGGAGAAGGATACCTTTCCTTGACAAACCACACTTAAAATTCACAATAGAAGATTGTCCAACTACTTGAATTTTGAACATTATTTAAAAAAATTTAGTGGAAAGGGTACACCCTCTTTCCGACATTTTTTAAGACGAACCGTTTTACATATGCATATCCGCCGTATTTGTACCTAGAAACGAAAAAGCAAGTAGTCCGATTTGTTTGAAAGAATTCAAATCTTTTCGAATTTGTTTTCAGGACGAAGGATATGGTTGACTAAGTTAACACAAAATGTTCGTACAAATACGCTTCGGAAGGCGCAGCGAAGCGGGCCGGGTTACGCTAGTTCATAATAAATCCCATAAATTTTTATTTAATACATAAATTAAATTTAATTTATTTTAATGCCACCTCCATATTTATTTTCAAGGTATGCTTCAGTCCACCTGGAAGCCTTCTGATGACAGCCTCAGCAGATCACACGGCACGTTTGTGGCTAATAGAATCGGGCCTATGCTCACAAGTACTGGCTGGCCATGAAGGTGAAGTGTTCTCTTGTGCTTTCAGTTATACCGGAGATATAATACTTACAGCATCCAAAGATAATACCTGTCGTCTATGGAGGTGATATGACTGGTACACGGTGGATATGATAAACGATTAAAGTAGATATCTTACCGTTATGTTTCCCTGTTTATCTTGTTTCAAGAAATCTAAAATGCATTTTTTTTGTTTATTTTCAACATTTACTACAAACTCGAGCATATATTTTTTTATAATCATTTTTTTCATCTTCTTTCTTTGTTTTTTTTTTTTGTTAAATTTACAAATAGGTTTTTTGTTTTGTTTTCTTTAGCTTAGGTTGGAAAAAAGTGTAAAATTATTTTTCACCTTCAATTTTTATCGGTTTCTATGTTTAGTTGGTTTTTTTATTATTTTATTTTTGTTTTATTTTTTACTTCTTTTTAGGAATATAAGTTGTGGTTTTATTTTCTTGTTTTTAATTTATTTTTTATTTTCAATAAGGCTTACATTAAAAATAGAAATTTGAAATTAATAATAATCATTTAAGAGTAAACATTTTCCATTTTGTTTTAATTAATATAGGTAAAGATGATGGTATAACAAACATTTTATGACAAAAAAAAACTATATATATATATATGTATAAAGAAAGCAACAAAGAGGCTTCTATAAAAAAAAAAAACAAACGATTCCATAGATTTTAAAGTTATACAAAAAAATAATAACAATTATACATTAAACAATTCATATTTTTGTTTTGTTTGTTTTAATACAGAAAGTAAAAACACACTAATTACGTTAACTACAAAGAGAAAAAAATACAATAGTAAATACAAAAACAGAAATTAATAAAAATATAGGAAAATTGTTTGGTTACGGCATTAAAAATCATAATAAATAATAAAATAAAATGGAACTCCTTCATGGGAAGAAAAGAACAAAATCAAACTAAAAGAAAAAAAAACAAAAAAAAAATAATGTAATCATTAAATAACATGTATGTGTATATGAGAGCGAGAATAAAATATAGAATGGAAATTTTTTTATTGGCAAATTAAACCTTCTACATCTGAAGAAAATACAAAATCACAAATTCCAAAAGAGAATATATAAATTTAATAAATCGTTTTATAGAAAATATGGTCCTTCGATCAGCGTGTAGTATAAACAATAATTATAATTGTTTAAAACGCCCCAAGCGAAATTATCTTTCGCCGTTAAACATTTTCATTTCTGGATTTTCTAAGCGTTTAAATATTGATTTGAAATTATCTTTAAAACCAATGATTACAAATTGACAAAAAAATTACAAGTTCGATATTTATAGCAAATCCCAATAAAGTGAAAACTGTCAGAAGTAAATTTCCCAAGTTTAAAAGGTGTCCGTCTCTCAGAGTGTTCAACTTTGAGAGTTATTTGAATATTGTCAGAAGCCGAATTTACAAATCACAAAATTTCAAAACGAACTATAAAAATAAATTTATTCACGTCCAAAAAATAACGCTTTTTTTAATATAAAAGTTTTTGACATTTTAATAAATCCGCCTTCGAGGAATCGGTAAAAAGTTCGCTTTAACGTTCGTGGAGACTTTTTTTGGACTTTTTGGTCATTTGACAACCATTGCTGAGGAGTAGAATTTGGAGACCTTAACATATTTTCGTTTTTTTATTGATATTTTCACTAGAGGTGTGCACGTGAGTAATATTGTGCTCACGCTCACGCACACTCACGACGGAGAAATCTTATTCACGCACACTCACGCACGATATTTTTTGGTAGGACTCACGGTCACGCACGCTCACGAAAAGAAAATTTGTACTCACTCACGAAAATCTTTTAAATGTCATGACTCACGAAATATCACGTGTCTCTCGATATTCGTAAACGGGATTATTTTCGTGAGCTTGTTTTTCCGAAATTCGTTACTCACGCACACTCACGAACATATTATTTTTGTGACTCACGATCATGCACGACATTTGGTTGGTTAATCACGCTCACGCACACTCACGCCGTTGCCGTCAGCGTGACTCACGCGTGAGTCACGAAAATGTTCGTGAGTCACGATAATTTCGTGTCACGTGCACACCTCTAATTTTCACAAACAAAAAAGAAATATATTAAAATCAGATGCTAAATCTTTTGATTAACACCATAAATCTAGTTCGTCTATACGAAAAAATGTCAATTCACGTAAACTAAAGCTGATTTGTAGAACATTTTTTGATTTTCGACTAAAAACTTCTTCGACTTTTTTTAATAATCGACTTGAGAGTCTTTGGTATGTCCGCTTTAACGATCATGGAGGCCGATTTTGATTATTTGACAACCACTGCTGAAGAGTCGACTTTGGAGATTTAATTTTCGTTTTTATTGATATTTTCACTAAAGGTGAGTACTATGTTCGGGTTTTTTCACCAAAACACTAAATTAAAAGTATAAATATATTTATGAAGGTGATTATATTTTGATCAAGTCTTGCCAAATAGTAAGATCCAAGAAATTGATTGCAAATAATTTTATATTTCTAAATTAATTAATAAAAAAGTAACCGTTAAAACAAGCTGGTTTTCAGCTTGAAAACTGAACATAGTACTCAGTTTAATATAGAATTAGAATTAAGTGAAATTTAATTTATCGATTTTGATTAACAGCAGGAATCGATCTTTGAGTTTATAAAACGAATTTGAATTTTCATGAAAACCGAAAAACAAAGATCAATCCACGCCCATAAATTAAAAAAAAAATAAATGTAAAAATCGACTTGGGAGTCTATGAAAAGTCCGATTTTGGAGTTTATAAAACGAAATTAAATTGGCATGATAAGACGAATTTATAAATCACAAAAATTCAATTTCGTCTATTCACATCCATGAACTAAAGCTGATTTTTTTTTTTTTTTTTTGACTATTTCATAATTTCATAATCGACTTTTTTGACTATATCATTGAAGACGACCTCGTAGTCTAACTGAAGACTTAATTTTCAGCTTTTGATTGATAGTTGCGCTAATAAAAATATTTTCATTAATCCCATAATCGACTTTTGAGTTTATAAAACGAATTTAAATTGCAAAATTACCCACCCAGCAAAAAAATTTGGAAGTTTTCCAAAGGCACAACTTTAAAATCACTTCCAGAAGATGCACTCCCAATGATATTATTTATTTTAACTACCCAGGAAGTTCTTTTAATTCAATTTTTTATAACTTGATTTTTTCATACTTTTAATGGATTGGAATTTTAACTTTTTTTGTTTCAAATAGGTTAAAAACTGAGTAAGAATTCATAAAATTGTAGAAATCAATTAAATTTTGTCAACAAAAATTTTAAATCCAATCTGAAAAAATTTGAATTTTTGAAAATATTTGAGGTCAAACGTTTCCGACAAGCGTTAGAATCCATTAAAAATTATAAAAAATTTAAAAATTATTTATTTGACAAAATATCACAGAATTTTTTTAATTTACATCCAAAACATTGAATTCGGATCCTAAACCTAAAGAAGTGATGCAAATTCAGTGCAAATGCTGCACTATGGGCGGAAAACGCAAAAACGCGGCAAAAAGTCAAATTTTCAAAATGAAAAATTATTGGATATTCCAATTGATATTACTATAGAACAAAACTTGGCAACCCTGTTCAGGAGAAAAAGGCTGTCAATGTTTACCAAAATGTATGCCAGTTGCGTTTAATAAAGGCGAACAAAAATTGAAAAATTTTGTGCTTAATTTTTTTCGCAATAAAAGTGAATAAAGAAAGCTTTTAAATATAGATTCTAAGAGGAGGTTTAGTAGTTCAAAATATTGTAAAGACTTTACAAAATATTTTTGTTTTCGAACTTGAATTTATGGATTCAAAAGTGCGGTTTATATGTGAAAATTGTAACACATACGTATATTTGCGAGGAATAGAACTAGAAATGTTAACGATTGTTAATGAAAATTTTTGCTTATTATTGTTCGTGAGGAAGTATACTTTTACGTGCTGTAAAGTTTGTCTGCCCAAACTTGCCCATACTAAAATAAATGTAAGGGTTTTATAGTCAAATTTGGAAAAATCAGGCGATACATATATATGGTAGCTATATCTAAATCTGAACCGAATTTGATGAAATTTTGCACACTTTAAGGGTACTATAAAAAATTACTTTGTGTTGAATTTGAAAACAATCGAAATAAATAAGCGCAGTATGGTCTAAAGGTTAAATTACACACCATGCGTCAATCCGTGCGTTGATGGAAGGGTTGATTTTTTTCTGATTGCGACAGATTATTAGAGCTTATGATTTCAAAGAGATATTTCAACTCATCAATCATCGGACTAGATTGATTGTAAATAATTTTTGCCGCAAATTTTCAATTTCCGCCCATAGTGGGCTGTTGAAATGGAGGACTTCCGTCCTATGACAAGCCAATGTTAAATTCATCGCTTCTGCGTTAATTTTGCACTTCTTCGGGTGTGATCCGAATTCAATGTTTTGGATGTAAATTAAGAAATTTTGTGATATTTTGAAAAATAAATAATTTTTAAAATTTTTTATGAGTTTTAATGCGTAAGAAGGCAAATATTTTCAAAAATTCGCAATTTTTTCAGATTGGATTTAGCATTTTTTCGACAAAATTTAAATGATTTGTACCGTTTTATTACAAAAAAAGTTAAAATTACCCATTAAAAGTATGAAAAAACCAAGTTATAAAAAATTGAATTAAAAGAACTTCCTGGGTAGTTAAAATAAAGAACATCATTGGGAGTGCATCTTCTGGAAGTGCTTTTAAAGTTGTGCCTTTGGAAGAACTTCCAAATTTTTTTGCTGGGTAGCTGATTTTTTTTTTTTTTTTGAATCTTCATTATTTTATAATGTTTGTAATATTGACATTTCGACTATAATAGTTATTAAGTTTTTTTTCATCATCGAAAAATGTGGCGTTCTTGGATACCTATTTCTTTCTGTTAATGATCGGTCTTTTGGATGCCTAAATTTTTTATTTTTTTTTTTAATTTTTAGTTTTTTAATTCTATTTCTTCATGATATAAATTAAAAATATAGCAATTGTGAAATATTTTTGACTTAAGGTGAGTATTAAGTTCGAGTTTAGCCGCTAAAGTGAAAACTAAATCAGTAAAAAAAGGCATAAGATTATACATATTTGTTGCAAATTTTATTATAACTTTGTATTCCTTAAAATTGATTATTAAAGAAAAGTAATCGTGAAAAAATGGCGATTTTAGCGGCTAAACTGGAACTTAATACCCATCTTTAAAAAAAAAATAAAAATGCAAACATAAAACTCAAGATATCCAAAATGTTAATACGAAATCATGCCTTTTCTTAATGGGTACCTTTACTGATTTTTATTTAAAGGTGGGTACTATGTCCAGTTTTCGAGCGTTAACCCAGTTTTTTTTTGGCAGTTAATGAATGAATTAATATACGAAGACAAAATGTCCTCAAACTTGCCATTTAATATTTGACAATATTTGAAAAAATTATTTTAGTCCTCATATAGATTTGATTTGTGCACTTTTAGTTTCGAGTTTTTGGTAGAAGAAACGAACATAGTAATCACCTTAACAGAAATAGGTTATTCATCAAATTAAAAACCTACACAAATTTCGGACAATTTTAGTTTTTTTTACTGAAATTATTTTTTATTTAAATATTTTTGATGTTTCGAAAGTGAAATATATATTTCTTTTAACAATGGCAAGACAACCAATATAATCTATAAAAAATTGAGATTTTGTATTTTCTTGAAGTTAGTGGCTAATGAATATATTTTGTTTTAGGTTTTTTAAAAAGAAGAGTAAAAAAACTTAAAGGAATCCCTGTGTATGTGCAAACATTACATTTGTTTTGCTTTTTTTAATTTTTGTTAATTCTTCATTTTTTTTTTTGTTATTTAATATTGTGTATGTTTTCCCTCATTTTAGATTTCTGTTTTTTTTTTTATTATTATATATATATATGATTCTATTATTAAAACTTACAATTAAGGATTATAAATTGTGTTTTGTATTTTCATCTTATTCAACTTCCGTTTCCGCTTTTCTATATAGTATGTCCTTTTGTATGTGTGATATTTATTGTTGCTGGGTTGTTGGTAGTTTCTGTTTTCGGTGAATGGAGTATGTAAATGTGTTTGTGTGTGAGTGTATTGTATACATATTCATATAAAAAAAGGAAAATATGTTTTTTTCTTTGTTTAATAACTTAATAATTAGTTTGTTTGTTTGTTTTTTAAGTATACGTGTTTTCACTTCACTTTCTTGTCAGGATTCTGAAAAGAGTTGGTATGTGTGTATGTATGACTGTTGCAAAAAAAAAGGTTTTGAATGAATTTGATTCTTCTTCCTTGGTATTTTTTTTATCGTTACTATAATAGTTTAATAAAATTAAAAACACATTTTGTAAATTAATAATTATTTTTTTGTTTTGTAATAGATCTTGTCCGTGTGTTGGTGTATATGGTAGTGGGCTGGGCGTTTGATTGAAACTATTTAAATGTTATGTTTTTTTTTCTTGTTTCTTGGGTATTTAAATACGATTTGTTGTTCGGGATGATATAGTTGTGGATGGTTTATTTGCTTTCCTGTTTTTAATGAAAAGGAAGGTATGATGTTGTTGTTTTTTTTTCTAATCTCTTTTGTATCCAAAAATATTGTAGGTTTCACGATGTTTTAATTTTGTTTTTATTTTTCTTTTGTTTAGCTGTTTTTTGGTTGGTTGTTGACATCAGTTTTATTTTTTTTTTTATTTAATGGATGCTGTTGTTGTTGCTTGTTTTACGGTTGAATTTCTTATTAAATTTGCACTTTATCATATATATTTATATAAAAATCTGGTGTAACCGGGTTTCAATGTGATGTCGTCTAAAAAAAGGAGGAGAAAAAGAAAACATACATAAACAAATGTTAATAACAGTAGGAAAACATGCAGAGATTATATACATATGGTAAACGACTAACGAAGCTACAGTACATATAAGATCTATTAAAAATAAAAAAATAGACGAAAAGAAAAACATTTTAGATAAATAATTTCCCTTAGTTGTATTTTCAAAAAAAAAAAAAAAACAACATCCGAAATTATGGAAAGTGATGCAGATTTTTTTTGTTGCGTCAAATGAAAAATAAAAAAATTTGAGTACACCCAAAGAAATTTGTTAGTAGAAACAAAAGAAAAGTCTGCTAAAACAGCAAAAAGTCTGCCGAAAAAAGGAAAGCAGTCTTTGTTTGCTGAAATGGCAAATATTGTCTGCTATTTTTTAAACTCGATTACACTAAAACATGTTTTAGTTGAGCTGAAACAAATAATAAAAACGTCAACTTATCAAATTGAGTCTTAATAGCAAACAAAATGTTTGCCAGTCGCATTTAGGAGAAAAAACACCGAAATTGATGCAGCGATTTGCGTTTCAACATTTTTTTGTTTGCGTCAAAAGAAAAATAGAAAATTTGAGTACACCCAAAGTAATTTGTTAGTAGAAAGAACAGAAAAGTCTGCTAAAACAGCAAAAAGTCTGCTGAAAAAAGGGAAAGCAGTCACTGTTTGCTGAAATGGCAAATATTGTCTGCTATTTTTTAAACTCGATTACACTAAAACATGTCTTAGTTGAGCTAAAACAAATAAAAACGTCCCACCCAGCAAAAAAAATTTGGATGTTCTTCAAAAGGCAGAACTTTAAAAGCACTTCCAGAAGATGCACTCCCAATGAAGTTCTTTATTTTAACTACCCAGGGAGTTCTCTTAATTCAATTTTGTATAACTTGGTGTTTTCATATTTTTAATGGGTAATTTTAAATTTTATGGTAATAAAATGGTACAAATCATTTAAATTTTGTCGAAAAAAATGCTAAATCCAATCTGAAAAAATTGCGAATTTTTAAAAATTATTAACGTTCCACACAAGCGTAAGAATGCATTAAAACTCATAATTTTTTTTTTTTTTTAATTATTTATTTTTCAAAATATCACAAAATTTCTTAATTCACATCCAAAACATTGAATTCGGATCACACCTAAAGAAGTGATGCAAATTCACTACAATGGCTGTTGAAATGGATGGCGACGCTTTTTTGCTGCCGCCAAAAAAGTAGTGAAAATGTTCTTTTTGGATCCGGAAGTGGTGCAAAATTGGCGTAGAAGCGATGAATTTAACATGGACTGGTCATAGGACGGATGTCCACCATTTCAGTAGACGTTGCACTGAATTTGCATCACTTCTTAAGGTGTGATGCGAATTCAGTATTTTGGATGTGAATTAAAAAATATGTGACATTTTAACAAATAAATAAACTTTTAAATTTTTTATGATTTTTAATGCATTCTAACGCTTGTCTGGAACGTTTGACATCAAATATTTTCAAAAACTCGCATGTTTTCTAGAACGGATTTAACATTTTTTCGCCATAATTTAAATAATTTGTATCATTTTATTAATTCATAAACTGTTTTAAACCTATTTGAAACAAAAAAATTTTTTAATTCCCATTAAAAATGTGAAAAAAGCGAGTTATAAAAAAAAGTGACTCAAATGAACTTCCTGTGCAGTTAAAATAAAGAACATCTTTGGGATAACATTTTTGGAAGTGCTTTTAAAGTTGTGCCTTTAGAAGAACTACCATTTTTTTTTTGCTGGGGTCAACTTATCAAATTGAGGCATAACAGCAAACAAAATATTTGTCAGTCGCATTTAAGAGCTTGTAAGTTTATTACAATGCAAAAATATACATTTGGTTTTTAAATATACTTTGGGGAAAATGTACACAGAAAAAAATTTCACGAAAAATGTTTCAATTAAAATTTTAATTGAGTTTTAAAAAATATTCAATTAAAAATTTAATTGAATCAACAAATTTTTTAATTGAAACAAAAATCAATCACAAAAATTAATAGTATCAATTAATTTTTTAATTGGATCAAATAATTTTTTAATTGACCTTCAATTAATTTTTTAATTGATACTATCATTTCTGTGATTGAAGACATTTCAATTAAAAAATTAATTGGATCAATTAATTTCGTGATTGAATCAGAAAAAAATTTTTTTGTGTGTACACACAAAAAAAATTTTATTAGATTCAATCAAAAAATTAATTAATTAATCCAATTAATTTTTTTAATTGAAAGGTCTTCAATCACGAAAATAATAGTATCAATCACAGTTTTAATTGAGCATCCAAAAAAATACTTGATTAAAAAATTAATTGATTTCATTAGCAAATTTCAATTAATTTTTTAATTGATTCTATTAAATTTTTAATTGACGTTGAAAGCAAAATTAAATTAATTTTTCAATTAAAAACGAAACTATTTTCAATCGCTATACTATATTTCAATCATTTTCTTTTTTAATTTTTAAATTTAAATTTTAAGAATTTAAAAAAATATACATCCATAATTTTGTAACTAACTCTTCCGAGTTTGATTAAAAAGTTAATTGTATTAATTAAGTTTTTAATTGAAAATTTAAAAACTCTCAATCATTAACTTAATTGACTTAATGTTTCTAGTTTAATTAAAAGGTTAATAGTATCCATTAATTTTTTCATTTGAAAAAGTTTTCAACATCAATCAACTTTTTAATTGGGAATATTTTGGTGATATTCTTTTCTGTGTATAATCTAAAAATTTTATAATTTGTTGTTCGTAGACCCTGAAGTACAAAAATGTAACAGTAGACATCGACTTCTGTTTTTAGCAGACTTTTTTTCTATGAGTGTAGACTTTTTCAAAATTTGGAAATAGGTAGCTTTTTCATTATTTTGGCAAAATCGATTATCGACTTTGGAAATAGTCGACTTCTCAAGATAATTTCTTCCGAAAATTTTATAAAAAAAATTGCCTTTTTTAATATCATATTTTGAAAAGGGACCTATATTAAATTATGTACTCCATATTTTTTCAATATTTGGAAAATGTTAGTTCACTTAAATTTTAAGGTTACTATTTAGATAATTGTAATGCGTTTTTAAAGAAATCCTAAATTTTTTCAAAATCTTTAATTTTTTCAAAATTTTTATTTTTTTAAAAATTTTAATTTTTTCAAAATTTTTAATTTTTTCAAAATTTTTAATTTTTTCAAAATTTTTAATTTTTTCAAAATTTTTAATTTTTTCAAAATTTTTAATTTTTTTCCATAAGTTTTTTTTTAGGATTTATCATCAACGAATTACATCAACATAATTTTTGTAGCATTTCGATTTTAACAATAATTTTTATAAAAATAATATAGCAAAATACAACAAATATTAAAAGCAATGAAAAACCAATTTTGCTGTGATGCTGTGATATGAAAAAAAAAATATTAAATAATTTTAAACCATTCCAATCATGGAAAAATTTCATTTAATTTTTCGATAAAATTTATGAAAACAAAATATCATTGCATTTTGCTAATATTTAAATTGTTTTCTTTTCTAAAGAAATGTTTAAAGCAAAATAGGATTGAATAAGGTCGAAAAGAGGGAGGATATTCGAAAGGTTTATTTTCTACATATTATAAAATATATTTCGTACTTCACACTCTTCTTTGGGGAACATTTCCTTAAATATTCGCTGTATAATGTGATACCTGTAAAGAGAAAAGAAGATCAAAAGATTATTATCATCTAAATTATGTAAGTACTCACAAAAAAGTTTTTTCTGATTCAATCACGAAATTAATTGATCCAATTAATTTTTTAATGGAAATGTCTTCAATCATTTAATTACAAAATTAATTGATCCAATTAAATATTTAATTGATACTATTAATTTGTGTGATTGATTTTTATTTCAATTAAAAAATTTGTTAAATCAATTAAATTTTTAATTGAATATTTTTTAAAACTCAATTAAGATTTTAATTGGAAAAATGTTCGTGAAATTTTTTTCTGTGTTTTATAACAACATAAATGATGAAAAAGAATTAATTGTTTAAGTGCATATAAAAATTTGAAATATTTTTTGCACCATATTGATTTTAAGAAAATTTCATGATTTTCCAGAAATACGTAATTTATGTAGTCGTGAAAGTTCAAGTTTTGTAACTTCCCTACGGGAAATTGGTGCAAATTGCCACTGACGGACCTATCACAGAACTGATACCTGTGCTCCAGTTAGTTGCAATTTTTAAATAGTCGTAATTTATTTATTTCCTTACTCGCTTGATACTAAAAACTTAAATCCATTAAGATTTTAATATCAAGCATTTTCACATTTTGTGAAATAAAATTATCAGAATAACATATTGTTCGACATATTTCAAAAGATCTTTGTTTCATTTCGGGTTCGATTGGGATGCCCAAATTGAAACAGATTTCTAAGAATTTGTCCGAGACTGGTTCCTGAGGACTTGTCTATGGGGTACTCTTGCTAAATTGTTCCAGGACGTGTCCTGTGGGATGAGTCCAAGACGCGTCCTAAAATGTAAATTTACCCAGTCAATGACAAACCCATGTTAAAGTGACCGGTCTCTTCCATACGTTTTCACCAGAACTGGGACTGGTCCATACACACCAGGTTCTAGTCCTGTACCGGTTCTGTGGTTGATCCATTTCCCGTAGGGTTATTAATCCTATTTTCATTAAACAACTAAAACTTACTTTGAATGTAAACCGCCACCAGGTGGAAGACCCTCAATATTTTTATTTTTTAAAGCGTCCCTTAATTCACCGAAATATGTGAAATCATTACTTGCAATTTCCTCTGTAATAAAAGATAAAGAAACAAAATAATACATAAGTTAACTAATAACAAGAATATAATAAAAATAGTTTGTTTATAATAACACAAAAATCGTAAAAGGGGGAAAATTTTAGGAAATTTGAATATTCAACATGCGATTAAAAACGAATTTTTATTTTTCATTTGGATTGGTTTGAGAATGAAGATTAAAATTTAAGGAAATACATTTTTTTAAATCTTCTCTTATATTAGTTTTTTTCTTTGTTTTACACAAGGAAACCTAATATACGAACTGAACATTTTTGTCAATTAATTAGGGGTACTATACTTAAATTATACACATACCGCGGGGGAGCCTGAATTATTAATTATTTTTTATTTATTTTTATTTCATACATTATAAAAATTTATTTTAATTTAATTTGATGTATTGATTTGTTATGTATTTAATTTTTATTAATTATAACTTATTTAACATAATTAATTCATGTTTTTTAATAAAATTTTGTTAATTTAATTTTTATGTTAGCAGGCTGGTAATGTCCAAATTAAACTACATATTATTACAATATTCATTCGAGCTTATTGGACAGGAAAATATTCAATTAAAAATGTAATTGAAACAAAAATTAATTGGATCAATTAATTTTTAATTGACTTTCATTTCAATTAAAAATTAATTGGATCAATTAATTTCGTGATTGAAGACAAAAAATATATATATTTTTTTTGGTGTATGTTTCAGTGTTGACCAACACCTGTCCAATAAGTTCGGATGAATATTGTAATAATATATTTAAATTAAATTTTATTAAATTAATCACAGTTTTAATTTAATTCAATTTACTTTAGATTTATGGAATTTAGCAGACAAATATCGACTAATAGACTCGACTTTTTCCAAATCATTTCAAATCTACTTTTGATGTTGGACCATCGATTTATAGATTATTCTCCCATGGCGATATTTTTTAAGCCAAAAGCTTAAATTTTAATTTTTTGCAATATAAACGTAATTTTTTGCAATATAAATCTCTGTAATGAAAAGTTCAAATTGAAAGATGATTGAAGTCCCAAATATTTCGAAAAAACAATTTGCGATTGCGATTACTGAAATTCAAAGCCGATTACTAGCTATTTGACGTTGGTCAAAATTGGATTGTCTTTCAATGTAACAAAAAGTAGTCATCATTGAAATACGCCATTTTTCGGAGAACATGTTGTCTCTATTTTTAATGCCGATCGATTAGCGATGTCTTCAAACCAGGAATTTTTTGCAAAATTTTATTTCTATAGAAATTTTTTGAAAATTTTTATTTATATGAAAAATTTTGTCAAAATTTTATTTAGACATTTTTTCAAAATTTTATTTCTATAGAAAATTTTTGCAAAATTTTATTTCTATAAAAATTTTTTTGCAAAATTTTATTTCTATAGAATTTTTTTGCAAAATTTAATTTCTATAGAAAATTTTTGCAAAATTTTATTTCTATAGAAAATTTTTGCAAAATTTTATTTATATATATTTTTTTTTGCAAAATTTTATTTCTATAGAATATTTTGTCAAAATTTTATTTCTATAGAAAATTTTTGCAAAATTTTATTTCTATAGAAAATTTTTGCAAAATTTTATTTCTATAGAAAATTTTTGCAACATTTTATTTCTATAGAAAATTTTTGCAACATTTTATTCCTATAGAAAATTTTTGCAACTTTTATTTCTATAGAAAATTTTTTGCAAAATTTTATTTCCATAGAAAATTTTTTGCAAAATTTAATTTCTATAGAATTTTTTTGCAAAATTTTATTTATATAGAAAATTTTGTCAAAATTTTATTTATATAGAAATTTTTTCAAAAAATGTTTGCAAAATTTTATTTCTATAGAAAATTTTCCAAAATTTTATTTATATAATTTTTTTTGCAAAATTTTATTTCTATAAAAATTTTTTTGCAAAATTTTATTTCTATTGAAAATTTTTTGCAAAATTTAATTTCTATAGAAAAGTTTTGCAAAATTTTATTTCCATAGAAAATTTTTGCAAAATTTTATTTCTATAGAAAATTTTTGCAACATTTTATTTCTATAGAAAATTTTTGCAACATTTTATTCCTATAGAAAATTTTTGCAACATTTTATTTCTATAGAAAATTTTTTGCAAAATTTTATTTCCATAGAAAATTTTTTGCAAAATTTAATTTCTATAGAATTTTTTTTGCAAAATTTTATTTATATAGAAAATTTTGTCAAAATTTTATTTATATAGAATTTTTTTCAAAAAATTTTTGCAAAATTTTATTTCTATAGAAAATTTTTGCAAAATGTTATTTCTATAGAAAATTTTTCCAAAATTTTATTTATATAATTTTTTTTTGCAAAATTTTATTTCTATAAAATTTTTTTGCAAAATTTTATTTCTATAGAAAATTTTTTGCAAAATTTTATTTCTATAGAAAATTTTTTGCAAAATTTAATTTCTATAGAAAATTTTTGCAAAATTTTATTTATATAATTTTTTTTTTATTTTTTTTTGCAAAATTTTATTTCTATAAAAATTTTTTTTGCAAAATTTAATTTCTATAGAAAATTTTTTGCAAAATTTAATTTCTATAGAAATTTTTGCAAAATTTTATTTCTATAGAAAATTTTTCAAAATTTTATTTATATAATTTTTTTTTTTGCAAAATTTTATTTCTATAGAATATTTTGTCAAAATTTTATTTATATAGAAAATTTTGTCAAAATTTTATTTAAATAGAAAATTTTGTCAAAATTTTATTTCTATAGAAAATTTTTGCAAAATTTTATTTCTATAGAATATTTTGTCAAAATTTTATTTTTATAGAATTCTTTTTAAATTTTATTTCTATAGAAATTGTTGTCAAAATTTTATTTTCTTTAAAATTCAGTCTAAAGGAGCTCTTGAAAATAATCTTCCAGTGAAAGTTTTGTTGAAATTTAGTAAAAAGTACCTTTTTCGCTTCAAACTATTTCAGACTAATCTACTTGCATTGTAAACCAAAGTCTATTATTTCTTCAAAATTTGCAAAATATAAACAAAGTTTTGTTTTTTGTCAAAATTTGTTCCGAGACTCATTTGGACATTGTGGTAAAATTTGGGTATTGAATAGAATCTGAAGCTTCTTAAAGTTTGTTCGTCTTAATTTAAAAATTCTCTTATTCCAATATAATTTGAAATAATTTCGAAAAGATAACATTTAAAAAGACCATGCGGCCTTTTCTCAAAATTTGTAAATCAAAAACGAAATAATTGTTGTCAAAATTTGTTCGAGGCTCATTTGGACATTTAGCCAAAATTTAGGTTTTGGGTAGTATATACAAGAACAATTGAATTATACATAATAAGTCCATACATATGGGAATTGTCTTTTATATTTCAGGATTGGGCAACAATAGTGTTATACGATAATCTGCCAACTGACAGCTCTATCGCAAAGCTTGACATTTTCGAGGATATACGAACTTTGAACGTTTTGATATACAAGCGCTATTTGTGTTGTGCCAAAACAAAAAATGAATTAAATCGTGAAAATTTTCGTTCGATTATTTTATACGACTTTCGACTTAGATTAACACAACGATCGTTTGATTATTTTATACGACTTTCGACTTAGATTAACACAACGATAGTAAAGGGTGATTTGTTAAGAGCTTGATAACTTTTAAAAAAAAAAAAAACGCATAAAATTTGCAAAATCTCATCGGTTCTTTATTTGAAACGTTAGATTGGTCCATGACATTTACTTTTTGAAGATAATTTCATTTAAATGTTGACCGCGGCTGCGTCTTAGGTGGTCCATTCGGAAAGTCCAATTTTGGGCAACTTTTTCGAGCATTTCGGCCGGAATAGCCCGAATTTCTTCGGAAATGTTGTCTTCCAAAGCTGGAATAGTTGCTGGCTTATTTCTGTAGACTTTAGACTTGACGTAGCCCCACAAAAAATAGTCTAAAGGCGTCAAATCGCATGATCTTGGTGGCCAACTTACCGGTCCATTTCTTGAGATGAATTGTTCTCCGAAGTTTTCCCTCAAAATGGCCATAGAATCGCGAGCTGTGTGGCATGTAGCGCCATCTTGTTGAAACCACATGTCAACCAAGTTCAGTTCTTCCATTTTTGGCAACAAAAAGTTTGTTAGCATCGAACGATAGCGATCGCCATTCACCGTAACGTTGCGTCCAACAGCATCTTTGAAAAAATACGGTCCAATGATTCCACCAGCGTACAAACCACACCAAACAGTGCATTTTTCGGGATGCATGGGCAGTTCTTGAACGGCTTCTGGTTGCTCTTCACTCCAAATGCGGCAATTTTGCTTATTTACGTAGCCATTCAACCAGAAATGAGCCTCATCGCTGAACAAAATTTGTCGATAAAAAAGCGGATTTTCTGCCAACTTTTCTAGGGCCCATTCACTGAAAATTCGACGTTGTGGCAGATCGTTCGGCTTCAGTTCTTGCACGAGCTGTATTTTATACGGTTTTACACCAAGATCTTTGCGTAAAATCTTCCATGTGGTCGAATAACACAAACCCAATTGCTGCGAACGGGAACGAATCGACATTTCACGGTCTTCAGCAACACTCTCAGAAACAGACGCAATATTCTCTTCTGTACGCACTGTACGCATTCGCGTGGTTGGTTTAATGTCCAATAAAGTAAACTGAGTGCGAAACTTGGTCACAATCGCATTAATTGTTTGCTCACTTGGTCGATTATGTAGACCATAAATCGGACGTAAAGCGCGAAACACATTTCGAACCGAACACTGATTTTGGTAATAAAATTCAATGATTTGCAAGCGTTGCTCGTTAGAAAGTCTATTCATGATGAAATGTCAAAACATACTGAGCATCTTTCTCTTTGACACCATGTCTGAAATCCCACGTGATCTGTCAAATACTAATGCATGAAAATCCTAACCTCAAAAGAATCACCCTTTACATCGATGAGTATAATTAAATTTTTGGCGATGAAGCTCCGTGTGAAGAACCAGTGTTTATCGATGCTATAGTGAATTGAACCGAGGATGTAGTTCACTCCCATACAATTAAATTTCGTGAAGGTCGTCCAAGATCGGTTATTGTTCCGGAAACCTTTGAGTGGTACACAACCATTTGTTTGCCAGTTGTCTTCCCAGAAATGAGGAACAACAACCATCCACAACGGATCTGACAAATCAGCTCAAACAACTGGATTTTTGAGAACATCGAGAAAATCGACGTAATGGGTCATTCGACGTATAGTCCTGGCTTGGCATCAAATAAATTTCCGTAGGCTAAAGATAAAATGAGAAGTCTACGTTTTTCCGACACCTGAAGAAGCGCTTGATGCGTTCAGAATTCATCCTTTGGAGTTACCACAATCAGAGTGGCTAAATTGGTTCAATCGCATGCAAAAGTGTATAGATCTTAATGTGAAATATTTTGAAAAAAAAAGATAAAGCGTTCTTCAACGATTAATATTTGTTTTTGTTTTCTAACTTCGAAATATAAAAGACAACCCTCGTATAACAAATATGCTGTACTACGTACACACAAAATTTTTTTTTTCTGATTCAATCACGAAATTAATTGATCCAATTAATTTTTTAATTGCAATGTCTTCAATCACAGAAATTATAGTATAAATTAAAAATTTAATTGACAGTCAATTAAAAAATTAATTGATCCAATTAAAAAATTAATTGATACTATTAATTTGTGTGATTGATTTTTATTTCAATTAAAAAATTTGTTGATTCAATTAAAATTTTGATTGAATATTTTTTAAAACTCAATTAAGATTTTAATTGGAAAAATTTTCGAGATTTTTTTTCTGTGTATGCAATCTTTGAGAAATTTTGAAGGCTCGGAACACCACAATAAAAAATTGTCTCAAAAATTTGGTATTTTTTATGAAAACGCGTAATATTATGTACACTTAGGGACTCTTTCATTTATGTACCACGTATAATTTAACTACTTGATTCTGTCGTCTTCATTATATACACATGAATCGTACACACAAAAAAAAAACTCACGAAAATTTTTCCAATTAAAATTTTAATTGAGTTTTAAAAAATATTCAATCAAAAATTTTATTGATTCAACAAATTTTTTAATTGAAACAAAAATCAATCACAAAAATAATAGTATCAAATAATTTTTTAATTGGATCAATTAACTTTTTAATTGACCTTCAATTAATTTTTTAATTGATACTATCATTTCTGTGATTGAAGACATTTCAATTAAAAATTAATTGGATCAATTAATTTCGTGATTGAATCAGAAAAAAAATTTTTTGTGTGTAGAGATATTGGAATTATTTTTTCTACTAGTTACTGTGTAGTTAGGAATATTTCTATACAAAAAGTAATAATAATTCGTGTAGGCATGCAGGCGAAAAGTTATGATAATTACTAACAAAATAAATATACATACATTACAATCAAGAAGAAATAATAAAAATTTATGTTTAAAGTAAATCTATGTAGAAATTTTGTAAACATACCTTATGCTCACTTTCGGACATAACAATTCACTTTCTCTAGTAACAACAACAACACCATGATTCTCAAGCATTTTGAAAGGCACAAATAGTTTCACAAATACTTATAATTAGTTTTTTTTTATTAATTTCAATAATTTTCATTTAAATTTTCATTTTAAGTTTGAGAAGAGAAATGGGGAAGTGAAATGTTTTGCGTATTCTCATGAATGTAGATATTTTTTTTTATATATAATGAAATTTCAATTGTTATAATAAAGATTCATATATATAGTTATTGGTGTTATTTTTTTATGTCATAAATTGTTCACAAATATGTATATAAATATATTTCCCTTTTTCGAAACAATTACTAGATCAGTCATTCTTCTTTTAATGTGTAGTTTTGGTTTTCTACTTATTACACATAGATTATGTTATTAATTTGATTTTAAAAATTTTTTTTGTTTTTACTTTAATTTCAGTTTTAAATTGTTTTAAATCATACAAAACTAAGGTGAGCATAAGGTTTTACATTAGACTGTTTTTGGTAGTTTATTTATTTATTTATTTTTTTTTAACAAAACAAAATTGTATAATATTAAGTTATTTTTCGTTCGGTTTCGCCTATTGTAAAGTATTTCCACTATCTTATTATAATCTTAAATATAAGTGATTGTGATTTTTATTTTAAAAATTGCACATTTGGTTTGATAATCTAGTTCTTAGTCACTCATATATTGAGTGTTATTGGTGTTTGGTTTTATTTTTGGCAATTACGTTTGTTTGGTTTAATATTTTTGTTGTATTATCTTTCAATTGTTGGCACAATATAATAATAAAAATTCTATTTTTTTGTCATCTGATAAAAAAAGACATGAATAACGACTTTTAATAAATGTAAGAATTAAAGTTTGTGGTTTGTTTTCTGTTTAATGGGCCTACACTGAAAAAATATCAACAATATGTTTCAATTAAAATTTTAATTGACTTCAAATTTATTAAAATTTTAATTGGATGTTATGAATTCTGTAATTGAAGAAATTTTAATTTAAAAATAAATCGATCAATTAATTTTGTTATTGAAGCTAAAGAATATTTTTTCTGATATAATTAAGTGTACATTTTTTTATGGTTCTTGCGGTACTTTGTCTGTGCCACCAGTTATAGTTCAAGGTACAGAAGTTTATTGTTCTGAACATGTATCCTTTTTGGGATATGAGATCGATTCACATAGATCATGTATGATTCCATGTTAAGCTCAATGACAAGGGACCTCCTTTTTATAGCCGAGTCCGAACGGCGTTCCACATTGCAGTGAAACCACTTAGAGAAGCTCTGAAACCCTCAGAAATGTCACCAGCATTACTGAGGTGGGATAATCCACCGCTGAAAAACTTTTTGGTGTTCGGTCGAAGCAGGAATCGAACCCACGACCTTGTGTATGCAAGGCGGGCAAGCTAACCATTGCACCACGGATGGTGCAATGGTTAGGTATGCAGTGGACGCCCGAAAGTGGTGGTTACCGACAAAAACATAAAAAAAACCCACAAAATGATTTTGAACAAGTAAGTAAAGTCTAAAGTCGGGCGGGGTCGACTATATTATACCCTTCACCCCTACGTAGGCCAACATTTGTGTTACCATCTCAACTACTTCACATTTGCTGGAAGCTATATAAAGGAGACAAATTTTTTTACTTCCACAAAATCTCTAGAATTAAAATTTAAATCGGCTAACGCTATCCAGTTAATTGGAGGAAACTTCCATTGAAAATGGATCTAAAATGCGTAACAGTCTACCATATTCCCCAATTCTGGTGTACGTATATATGGGAGCCATACCGCTTGTGCGAAATTTGAAGCAAATCACGGCAAAACCCTGGATTTTGTTGCCTTATAAGTTCAAATCGGACGAAAGATATACATGGGATCTATATCTAAATCTGAATCGATTTTGACCATATTTGGCACATACAATATAGTATCGTTAAAAGTACCGCTTGTGCAAAATTTGAAGTAAGTCAGGGCAAAACTCTGGCTTTTGAGACCATATAAGTCCAAATCGGACGAAAGATATATATGTGAGCTATATCTAAATCTGAACCGATTTTAACAAAAGTTGACACACTTAACGATACTATTAAACGTACCCCTAGTGCAAAATTTGAAGCAAATCACGGAAAAACTCTGGCTTTTGTGGCCATATAAGTTCAAATCGGACGAAAGATATATATGGGAGCTATATCTAAATTTGAACCGATTTCAATCAAATTTACCAAGCATTGGTAGAATGTCAATTGTACCCTCTGTGCAAAATTTCACGAAGATTGGTAGTAAACTTTGGCCTCTGTGGTCATATGAGTCTAAATCGGACGAAAAGTATATATGGGAGCTATATCTAAATCTGAACCGATTTGGCTGATATTTTGCAAGATTTTCGAGATTCATAAAATATTTGGATGTACGGTATTTCAAGAATATCGGTTGATAAACACGCTAACTATGACCAAATCGGGGATAAATATATATGGCAGCTATATCTAAATCTGAACCGATTTTTTCCAAAACCAATAGCGATTATCTCTGTCCCAGGAAACGGCCCTATGCCAAATTTGAGGACGGTCGGACTTAAATTGCGAGCTGCACTTTGTGCACAAAATTACATATACAGACAGACGGACAGACAGACAGACAGACAGACATCGCTAAATCGACTCAGAATTTAATTCTAAGCCGATCGGTATACTAAAAGATGGGTCTATGACCACTATTTCTTGGCGTTACATACAAATGCACAAACTTATTATACCCTGTACCACAGTAGTGGTGAAGTGTATAATGACCGTAAAATGAAGTTGATCGAGATAGCAGAGGCCTTAAAGATATCAAAGGAACGTGTTGGTCATATCATTCTCAATATTTGGATATGCGGAAGCTCTGTGCAAAATGGGTGCCGCGCGAGCTCACATTCGACCAAAAACAACAACGTGTTGATGATTCTGAGCGGTGTTTGCAGCTGTTAACTCGTAATACACCCGAGTTTTTCCGTCGATATGTGACAATGGATGAAACATGGCTTCATCACTACACTCCTGAGTCCAATCGACAGTCGGCTGAGTGGACAGCGACCGGTGAACCGTCTCCGAAGCGTGGAAAGACTCAAAAGTCCGCTGGCAAAGTAATGGCCTCTGTTTTTTGGGATGCGCATGGAATAATTTTTATCGATTATCTTGAGAAGGGAAAAACCATCAACAGTGACTATTATATGGCGTTATTGAAGCGTTTGAAGGTCGAAATCGCAGCTAAACGGCCCCATATGAAGAAGAAAAAAGGGTTGATCCACCAAGACAACGCACCGTGCCACAAGTTATTAAGAACGATGGCAAAAATTCATGAATTGGGCTTCGAATTGGTTCCCCACCCACCGTATTCAGGCCCCAGCGACTTTTTCTTGTTCTCAGACCTCAAAAGGATTCTCGCAGGGAAAAAATTTGGCTGCAATGAAGAGGTGATCGCCGAAACTGAGGCCTATTTTGAGGCAAAACAGAAGGAGTACTACCAAAATGGTATCAAAAAATTGGAAGGTCGTTATAATCGTTGTATCGCTCTTGAAGGGAACTATGTTGAATAATAAAAACGAATTTTGACAAAACAAAATGTGTTTTTCTTTGTTAGACCGGGGACTTATCAGCCAACGTTATTCTGATAATTTTATTTTACTAAATGTGAAAATGCTTGACATTAAAATCTTAATGGATCTGGAAAATTTTAATATCAAGCGAGTACGGAAATAAATAAATTATGACTATTTAAAAATTGCAACTAACTGGAGCACAGGTACCAGTTCTGTGATAGGTCCGTCAGTGGCAATTTGCACTAATTTCCCGTAGGTTGACGACTAAATATTGCAATTATTCAGAAGATTCCTAATGAAGCATTGCGTAAATACAAGACTAACTTGGTAGGCCCAAAATAATATCCATCTCATAAAAAAAAGAAAATTATAATCTAAATACAAACGTAATAATTAATAACATACAATTTTTTCTGTATTGAAAAAATCTTAATTGTATTTTAAAAGTATTCGGTCACAACTTAATGACTTCGATAAATTTTTAAATTTATTGTTTAATTTTTAAAATTTAAACGAGTCGAATTCGAGCAACTTTTTTGAGAATATAACTATCATATGCTTCCTTTATATTTTCTAATCTTTTTTACTCGATATAATGCTACTGGTGCAACATCTGTAGCCCCCATAAATCACACAACTATACATATCAACCAAGAAAATTGAGTTGACCTTTCGAACTGATGGAGTTAATCTTTAGCACCAGCCGGACAAAAGGAGTTAGGCCACTATGGTAAAATGGTTTTATCCATTTGTTGATGGAATGGCCATAAGGTTGTACAGGCATTGATTAACCTTACAACGAAAAGTCATAGAGAGAAAGACATAAAAGGTCTACATGCCTAACTATTGGTGGTGGGTATTGCCACAGCAGAAAATTTGGAAATACATCAAAAAAATGTTCTTCAAGAGATGGGCTTAATTTTCACTTCAAATAATATTCTCTATATATAAAAATCATTAATATATTTTATCCGATCCGATTTTTCAGCACTTTAACATTTTGGGTTTTAAACATTTTGGAAATAACTTGTTTGCTGGTACGGAAAACATGCATATATAATTCTTGCAGGAACTAGTTTTAAGAAAATTACATTTATTTCGTAACCGAAGCAACAACTATCGATAAATACTCGAAACAATATTCTTCTCCTTTTTTAAATAATATCTAATATGGTAAATTACACTATGAGATAGATTTCATATGAAAGTTTTGTATAACAAATTAAGGAACTACATAAATTCAATATGAGGAGACCTAATACAATTAATAATACTTTTGGATTTCATATAGCAGGTACGCACATATTAATAAAATTTTCTAAAAACAAAGTTTCTTTTTGGCTAATCTTTGCTTAAGTAAATATTTCAATTGATAATTATCTACTTAAACATTTGTTTGAGCGACGACGATTACTTTTTTGGGGTTACATATATATGCTCTCGCCTAATATTTCTCTAGTTTTATGTTGGTTTTGGAGGAATGGTATAAAAAAAACTCAAACAACGACTAAAGAGTTTTGAAAAAAAAAACAATGAAGAATAAACAATTAAATTTTAAAAACAGAGAATGGATTTAAAACAACCTCTTGCGATTTTTTCAATTTGTTCATCCAACCGTCTATCCTCGGCCACGGCTTCTTCGGTAGGTTTTGGTGCTCCAGGAAAGGCTATAATAATGATACTCATATTATCTCGGCTGCCCTGTAAAAAGGAAATGAATAAATAATAATTAGGAATATTCTAAAATGTGCAATGGTGTAAAGTCTTAAAAAATAGAAGTATGGAAGAAAAGCTTTTACCGAAGCCCACATTTAGTGTGTGGCTGACACGAAGTGTCCCTCACCACAAACTGAACAGAAACAGAATCCAATAAATTTTCTATTCGTCATGGCCTTTTGTCTTGATTGAAGAACCGACAGCGGCGAAGTAAATTACTTCGCGTGACCCTCTTTCCCATTAAATTTCCAATTAAAAAGTCTTAATTGAGTTTTAAAAAATATTCAACTAGAAATTTAATTGATTCAAATTGGATCAATTAATTTCGTGATTGAAGACAAAAAAATTTTTTTTGTATGTAGATTAAACATATCTCTCTCTCTCTAACAAGTTGGCTGATAAGTCCCCGGTCTGACACATAGATGGCGTCGCTAGCATTTAATGCATATTATTTTTATATATTACCAACCTTCAAATGATTCGTGTCAAAATTTGACGTCTGTTAGTCAATTTGTTTGTGAGATAGAGCGTCTTTTGTGAAGCAACTTTTATTATTGTGAAAAAATTGAAAAAAAGGAATTTCGTATTTTGATAAAATACTGTTTTCTGAAGGGAAAAATACGGTGGAAGCAAAAACTTGGCTTGATAATGAGTTTCCGGACTCTGCCCCAGGGAAATCAACAATAATTGATTGGTATGCAAAATTTAAGAGTGGTGAAATGAGCACGGAGGACGGTGAACGCAGTGGACGCCCGAAAAGAGGTGGTTACCGACGAAAACATCAAAAAAATCCACAAAATGATTTTGAATGGCCGTAAAATGAAGTTGATCGAGATGCAGAGGCCTTAAAGATATCAAAGGAACATGTTGGTCATATCATTCATCAATTTTTGGATATGCAGAAGCTCTGTGCCAAAATGAGTGCCAAAAACAACAACGTGTTCATGATTCTGAGCGGTGTTTGCAGCTGTTAACTCGTAATACACCCGAGTTTTTCCGTCGATATGTGACAATGGATGAAACATGGCTCCATCACTACACTCCTAAGTCCAATCGACAGTCGGCTGAGCGGCCAACGAACGGTGAACCGTCTCCGAAGCGTGGAAAGACTCAAAAGTCCGCTGGCAAAGTAATAGCCTCTGTTTTTTGGGATGCGCTCGGAATAATATTTATCGATTATGAGAAGGGAAAAACCATCAACAGCGACTATTATATGGCGTTATTGGAGCGTTTGAAGGTCGAAATCGCGGCAAAACGGCCCCATATGAAGAAGAAACAAGTAAGGAAAGTCTAAAGTCGGGCGGGGCCGACTATATTATACCCTGCACCACTTTGTGGATCTAGATTTTCGATACCATATCACATCCGTCAAATGTGTTGGGGGCTATATATAAAGGTTTGTCCCAAATACATACATTTAAATATCACTCGATCTGGAAGAATTTGATAGACTTCTACAAAATCTATAGACTCAAAATTTAAGTCGGCTAATGCACTAGGGTGGAACACAATGTTAGTAAAAAAATATGGGTAACATTTAAATCTGAAGCAATTTTAAGGAAACTTCGTAAATGTTTATTTATGATTTATCGCTCGATATATATGTATTAGAAGTTTAGGAAAATTAGAGCCATTTTTACAACTTTTCGTACAAGCAGTGGCGATTTTACAAGGAAAATGTTGGTATTTTGACCATTTTTGTCGAAATCAGAAAAACATATATATGGGAGCTATATCTAAATCTGAACCGATTTCAACCAAATTTGGCACGCATAGCAACAATGCTAATTCTAATCCCAGTGCAAAATTTCAACTAAATCGGAGTTAAAAATTGACCTCTGTGGTCATATGAGTGTAAATCGGGCGAAAGCTATATATATGGGAGCTATATCTAAATCTGAACCGATTTCAACCAAATTTGGCACGCATAGCAACAATGCTAATTCTACTCCCTGTGCAAAATTTCAACTAAATCGGAGTAAAAAAATTGGCCTCTGTGGTCATATGAGTGTAAATCGGGCGAAAGCTATATATGGGAGATATATCTAAATCTGAACCGATTTCAACCAAATTTGGCACGCGTAGCTACAATGCTAATTCTACTCCCTGTGCAAAATTTCAACTAAATTGGGGTAAAACTCTGGCTTCTGGGACCGTATTAGTCCATATCGGACGAAAGATATATATGGGAGATATATCTAAATCTGAACCGATTTCAATAAAATTTGGCACACTTGACGATAGTACTAATTGTTCTTCTTGTGCAAAATTTTAAGAAAATAAGGGTAAAACTCTGGCTTCTGGGGCCATATAAGTCCATATCGGGCGAAATATATATATGGGAGCTATATCTAAATCTGAACCGATTTCTTCCAAAATCAATAGGGATCTATTCTGAGCCAAAACACATACTTGTGCCAAATTTGAAGGCGATTGGACTAAAACTGCGACCTAGACTTTGATTACAAAAATGTGTTCACGGACAGACGGACATCGCTATATCGACTCAAGAGCCCACCCTGAGCATTTTTGCCAAAGACACCATGTGTCTATCTCGTCTCCTTCTGGGTGTTGCAAACATATGCACTAACTTATAATACCCTGTTCCACAGTGTGGAGCAGGGTATAAAAAGTGTTGTTCCACCAAGACAACACACGGTGCCACAAGTCATTGAGAACGATGGCAAAAAATCATGAATTGGGCTTCGAATTGCTTCCCCACCCTCCGTATTCTCCAGATCTGGCCCCAGCGACTTTTTCTTGTTCTCAGACCTAAAAAGGATTCTCGCAGGGAAAAAATTTGGCTGCAATGAAGAGACGATCGCCGAAACTGAGGCCTATTTTGAGGCAAAACCGAAGGAGTACTACCAAAATGGTATCAAAAAATTGGAAGGTCGTTATAATCGTTGTATCGCTCTTGAAGGGAACTATGTTGAATAATAAAAACGAATTTTGACAACAAAAATGTGTTTTTCTTTGTTAGACCGGGGACTTATCAGCCAACCTGTTAGGTCTCCCTTTTTATACTCAACACGATAGTACTTTAACACCATAGTATTTTAAAATATAGCTTTTCGACCATTTTAAATATATATTCATGGTCATGATGAAATTTAAAGGCGATCTAATGATGTCCGCCTATCTGTTGCAATCATGCTACATCCTTCTGTAATATAGGTATCGTGCCGAAGTTTTGACACAGACAAACCCTATATAAACCGATCCTCCGATTTAGATTCTTAAATAAAATGCAGATACTATATTCAATCCCAGCAAAAAAGCGTCGCCAAAAAATAGTGAAAATGTTCTTTTTGCATCCGGAAGTAGTGCAAAATTGGCGCAGAAGCGATGAATTTAACATGGGTTTGTCATAGAACGGATTTCCACCATATCAACAGCCGTTGCACTGAATTTCTATCACTTACACTGTGATTCGAAATCAGTGTTTTGGATGTGAATTGAAAAATGTTGCGATATTTTGTCAAAAAAGAAATTTTTATAATTTTTAATGCATTCTAACGCTTGGTTGAAACGTTTGAATTCAAATATTTCGAAAAATTCGCAATATTTCTTAAGTGGATTTAGAATTTTTTTCGAGAAATTTTCAATAATTTGTACCATTTTTCAAAAAAAAAAACAATTGACCCATTAAAAGTAAGAAAAAAGCGTGTTATAAATAATTGAATTAAAAGAACTTCCTGTGTAGTTAAAATAAAGAACATCTTTGGGAGTACATCTTTTGGAAGTGCTTTTAAAGCTGTGCCTTTGGAAGAACTTCCAAATTTTTTGCTGGGATATGGAGGAAATATCAAGGAATCCGTGAATTCAAGCATATTTAGCGAATCAATAAATTACTATAGCAAACTTCAAACATATCGCATTGAAGCTTTAGCATCTTAAATGCTTAAACAATATAATTTAGGTGTTTATGGGGACTGTATATGAAAGCCAGTGTTGACCATCTGAACCGGTGTTGACCATCTGTAGTACATTTTTCTAATCAAAGCATAACTTCTTACCTTGTTCAAACATGTGTCAACGACTTCATTTGCTACTTCTACCAAATCGTTGGTAATTTTCAGCCTCGAGTGTATAAAACTGCAGACATCTTCGTTGCTCATAACATCCCAGATGCCATCACAGGCTAAAACTAGAAACTCATCTGTATCTTGTCGAGGTTGGCAAAAGATTTCCGGTTCAGGTGAGACCAATTGTTCACATTGGCCTCTGTTTTTGACATTCTTAAAATCGTAATCGCCCAAAGCTCTTGAAACCGCCAATGTACCATTTACACGTTTTATCATCACACTACCACCGGCATTATGTATTCGTTCTTTTTCCTCTGGCAATATGGGTTTGTGATCTTGGGTGGCAAAGACAGGAGCGCCCTCACGACACAGCACAGCCCGTGAGTCACCACAATTCGCTATGTACACATCAGTGGGTGATACAAATGCACAAACAACTGTGGTACCACCGCATATTTCTGGCAGGTAGCGCATAGATTCATCGATCTCCAAAAAACCCCTACGTATTCCATTCACATAATTGCCGAATTGAAATTCCTGGTTATTAACGATACTGTCAATCAGATGCTTGGCACAATGTTGAGATACTTTATAACCAGCATGGCCATCGAACACAGCGAAAACTGACCAATCATATAAACCAAATCCTATACCTGATTGAGCATAATATGCATCTTCCATTTGGCAACGCCAACCCTGCATCGAACTTACACCGAAGAATAAATTGTTTCCTTCACCGCTGTCATTATGTTTGTTCGTTCTCGGTTTATCCAGGAACGCACCCATCTCTCCTATTCATGCTGTGCTCAATGTATACGTGGAAAAAATTCGTTCTCTTCTCTTTATGAAATATTGAGGAATAATGCAGCTGTAAATCGATATTAAGTAATTTTATGAGATCAATCAATCAACCGAAGTATCCAAAAACCAGCACTGTAGGGAAATCAGAAAAAATCAAAACATTAGTTATACATCACTTGGTGGATGGTTGTTAATTCATTAACAAAATACAATGAAATATAGATATCGATCTTCATGGCAAGCAATTTAGGGCCAAAAAGGTTCAAGTCTTGGTCAATGAAAGATTTAAACCTATCACTATCGAATTCTAATATTCGGAATCGCAAATCGCACAAAGTTATTTTTCTTGTAAAGAAAAAAAAAATAGAGATACTCTCGGACTCCATTAAAGATTATAAGTTTCAGGGTTAAGAAATTATGGTATAATGAATTGCGATTCCGAATTCCGGGACATGGGCTTTTAATATTTTGGTGAACATAATTTATTTTAAGACTTGAACCTATTGGAAATTTGATCTAATTGGCGTTTCTTTTATCATAAAGAATGTCTTCACACACCTTATACAGCGTATCTAAGGGAAATTACTTCAGGTGTTCTAACACTCATTCTGCTCAGTATTGCCATTTTGGTCCGATGGGACCAATATTGGTCCAAAAAATCTTTAATATTTAATTTTGGCTCAATGCAAGGACCAAATGAAATTTAATCGATACTGGTCCACTTTAATCAAATTGATATTTTTTAAAATTCACATATGTAGAAATAAAATTTGGACATCATTTTCTATAGAAATAAATTTTTTACAAATTTACAAAAAATCTATGTTTTTCCGAGCATGAGATAAATTTTCTATAAAAATGATTTTTTTTTCAAACACTTTGTTTTTTGTAGAAATCAAAATTAAATTTTGCAAAACTTATTATACCCTCCACCATAGGTTGGGGGGTATATTAACTTTGTCATTCCGTTTGTAACACATCGAAATATTGCTCTAAGACCCCATAAAGTATATATATTCTGGGTCGTGGTGAAATTCTGAGTCGATCTGAGCATGTCCGTCCGTCAGTCTGTTGAAATCACGCTAACTTCCGAACGAAACAAGCTATCGACTTGAAAGTTGGCACAAGTAGTTGTTATTGATGTAGGTCGGATGGTATTGCAAATGGGCCATATCGGTCCACTTTTACGAATAGCCCCCATATAAACGGACCCCCAAATTTGGCTTGCTGATCCTCTACGAGAAGCAAATTTCATCCGATCCGGCTGAAATTTGGTACTGTTAGTATATGGTATCCAACAACCATGCAAAAATTGGTCCACATCGGTCCATAATTATATATAGCCCCCATATAAACCGATACCCCGATTTGACTTGCGGAGCCTCTAAGAGAAGCAAATTTCATCCGATCCGGCTGAAATTTGGTACATAGTGCTAGTATATGGTCTCTAATAACCATGCAAAAATCGATCCCCAGATCCCCTCTTAGAGGAGCAAAATTCATACGATCCGGTTCAAATGTGGAATGTGGTGGTAGTATATGGCCGCTAACAACCATACCAAAATTGGTCCATATCGGTCTATAGTTATATATAGCCGATCTCCAATTACACAAAAATTGGCCCATATCGGTTCATAATCACGGTTGCCACTCGAGCCAAAAATAATATACCAAAATTTTATTTCTATAGAAACTATTGTCAAAATTTGATTTCCAAGAAAATTGTGTCAAAATTTTATTTCTATAGAAAAGTTTGTTAAAATTTTATTTCTATAGAATATTTTGTTAAAATTTCATTTCTATAGAAAATTTTATCAAAACTTTATTTCTTAGAAAATTTTGTCAAACTGAATTATATACGTATTGAATCGGAACATAAGCTTGGCCTGGCCGAACTTACGGCCGTTTTTTTTTTGGTAATTTTTTTTTTCAAATTTTTCAAAGACTATAATTTGAGTTACTATTTTCAATTATCCACCAACTGAAGTGCCGAAAGGATAGTGACTAAAATGACTCTCCAAGTAGTCAAATTCGGGTGATGTGGACCGGTACGGATGAATTTGGAGGTGACTGTTAGTGATAGATAAAAATATATAATTACCCAGCAAAAAAAATTGGAAGTTCTTCCAAAGGCACAACTTTAAAAGCACTTCCAGAAGATGCACTCCCAATGATGTTCTATATTTTAACTACGCAGGAAGTTCTTCTAATTCAATTTTTTATAACTTGGGTTTTTCATACTTTTAATGGGTAATATTAACTTTTTTGTTTCAAAGAGTTTAAAAACAGAGTAAGAATTCATAAAATGGTACAACTCATTTAAATTTTGTCGAAAAAAAATGCTAAATCCAATCTGAGAAAATTGTGAATTTTTGAAAATATTTGAGTTCTAACGTTTCCGACAAGCGTTAGAATCCATTAAAAATTATAAAAAATTATAAAAATTATTTATTTGACGAAATATCACAGAATGTTTTTAATTTACATCCAAAACATTGAATTCGGATCACACCTAAAGAAGTGATGCAAATTCAGTGCAAAGGATGTTGAAATGGAGGACTTCCGTCCTATGACAAGCCCATGTTAAATTCATCGCTTCTGCGTCAATTTTGCACCACTTCCGGATCCAAAAAGAACATTTTCATTATTTTTCTGGCGACGCTTTTTTTGCTGGGTATGGAAAATCTTTTGAGATTATTAGAGACATATCTATGGGGATCGGCTAATATTGACATTATTATAACGTGCTATGGATTACAAATCCATAGCACGTGTTTTTCCCTGAATTCGGAAAAATGGTCCGCTGGTGGAAATTTTGGTCCGATTTTGGAAAAATGTTGGGCCAAACTAAAATTTTGTAGTGACAACGCTGTTCTAGATATATATGACATTCCATCGCACACAAAGTCCATCTGTCCTAGAGATCACTAAACATTACAATATAATTCTGTGCTGGTTACTGTAAAATAATACGAAATGAAGGAACAGATGTGCTGGCTAAGGAGGGCGCTCGTAGAACGAATAATGTCTTTGGGGACGGTTTTCCTTCGATGTCTTCATATATTTACAGTATTCATGTCAAATACAAAGAACTATGGCAAGGGTTACTTGGAAAAGCCGGGGGAAAACCAAGTTGATATGGGACGAAACGAGCCGTAGCAATTGTCAAAATCTAATGGCGATTGAGGGACACATATGATAAAAGTAGGCATTAAATATTATGTCATTTAAAGATGTTGTCAGGGCCCGGAAGCTACGGAAGACTTCCTGTGCCACAGTCCAGCAATATCCAAGTCCAAGATATTGGACTTCTTTTTCTATCAGGCTAATACCGATCTGCGGGTGTGTAGTTCAAGGAACATACTCGCCTTCATCAGATTCTCTGGTGGATGTTCTAAGCAACTTTAACGAAGACGGATAAATGGAAGTTTTTTAACGGCTTAAATGGAGACCACCTCACGAAGAAGTGGAGACCACCTCACGAAGAAATCACAACGGAGATGTAGTGGTTAGGTTGTAGAGAATTTTTGTCATTCTCTACAACCTAACCTAGCCTGTTTAAATTAATGAACATAAAGCAACACCTAGAATGAGAGCCATCGTGGTGTAAAGGTTAGCATAACCGCCTTGCTTACTAATTATCGTGAGTTCAATTCCAGTTGCAGCCGAAATTTTCAGCGATGATTTATCCACTCAGTAACGCTGGCGACATTTTTGAGTGTTTCATACATTCTGTTAAATAGGTCCTTTGAAACAACCGCAATCAGTTCTAAAATACTAAATACAAAGGAGTTGGGTTAACCCAATAGAATGCACGAGATGCTGTGTAGCACATTTTCTATTTATCGGTCTTCGTCACCTTACAATATGCCAATCCTATCATTTAATCCAATATTTTTGTTAAAAATATATGGGATTATAATGTAAAGCTTCACGCTATAAATAATCGCTAAAGGTAAACCAATATACCAGTAAAATTCTAAAACAATATTTTAAACTCCTAAGCATTCCTTGAAGGTTTTTGCTTTGGTCTCATCATTCTAGAAAACAAAGGAATTTGCTTTAGTCAATCGGAGTAATTTAACTTACGACCCTAAAGGCATAAAGAAACAAATATATCAATATCCGATATTTGGAAAGAAAAATTAAGCAAAGTCATGGATGGACACAAAAAAAAAATAAATCAGTGCGACTCAAATAAATTGAATATATACCTAATGGTATATATTAATTTCCAATTTCACAATTATGAGTCAGGAATAAACGGTTGTTGACCTAACTCCAAGACCAATTTCCTACTACCATCCGATAGTAATGCTGGTCTCGTCAACGTCACTGAGTCCCTAACCTATCGTATATGTATACTTCACAAAATTATTGTTGTGGCTACACACATTTTCTTATGTTTTTTCTATCCAATAAATAAATACTTTCAAATGATATTATATTATAAGGCGATTTACCTAGAGCTTCTAATATTCCATAAATTTAATGGTAAACGTCTTTATTGATTCTACCAGAGCTCCTTTTGCACCACAATACACCAGAAGGACAGTAGGGGATTATATCATAAAAGAAAGAATCGTCGTACACTCATTGGTGTATGCAAAAGTAACACAGATATGAGAACAAAAAAACACCAACTACGAAAAAGAAAAATATTTTACCTTTTATTTTGTTTATATTTTATTAATTATTTGTATACCAAAAACAGCGCAAATTGTTTAAAGGGTAGCGAGAAATTTTTTTCCTTCGTCCGTCCGTTTGGATACTTTTTCTTTTCGTACTAAAAAAGACTGACTGTCAAATTTTGACAAACGAGGAGAACAAAAGATAAACAAAACAAATTCTCTTTGCTCAAACAGTGTTACCATAACACGTTTTCAATGACAAATTACACTATTTTTTATAGTGTTGCCAATTTAATGTTGTCTGGGTGCTTGTATAGCATTAAGGTGGGTTATTTAACATTTTTGCGTTTTCACAGCACTGCAAAATTGCAATCGATACACATAAAAATTCCAATCAATGTTACTTCGAATATGGGGGTATAATAAGTTTGTCATTCCGTGTGTAACACATCGAAATATCGATTTCCAACTATATAAAGTATATAAAGGGTGATACGGTCAAAATTTGGTCAATATAAACTTGACGTATTTCTTTCAATTTTGCGTTTAAAAATCCTGAACACTCCTCATTTTGAAGGTGTGTGGGTGTAGAATGTTGCTCCTATTTTGATTTTGGAATTCACTCTTCAGTTGTCAAAATGCCGTTCAAGCAAGAAGAGCAGCGTATCAAAATTTTGCTCGCGTATCGTGAAAATCCGAGCTACTCGCACGCAAAGCTGGCAAAATCGCTAAAACTTGCCAAATCAACCGTTACAAATGTAATTAAAGTGTTTGGGGAACGTTTGTCGACAGCCAGGAAGTCTGGATCGGGGGGAAATCGAAAACGGGAAGCCGCTGAAACGACAAAGAGAGTTGTCGGTAGTTTCAAGCGAAACCCTAACCTCTCTCTCCGAGATGCCGCAAATAAGCTGGGTGTATCGTCTACAACCGTGCATCGAGCTAAAAAAACGACCCGGACTATCGACTTACAAGAAGGTAGTGACTCCAAATCGCGATGATAAACCAAATACGACGGCCAAAGCGCGATCCCGGAGGCTGTACACGACGATGCTGACGAAGTTTGACTGCGTGGTAATGGACGACGAAGCCTACGTCAAAGCCGACTACAAGCAGCTTCCGGGACAGGAGTTTTATACGGCAAAAGGAAGGGGAAAGGTAGCAGATATTTTCAAGCACATAAAACTGTCAAAGTTCGCAAAGAAATATCTGGTTTGGCAAGCCATCTGTACCTGTGGCTTCAAAATCAGCATTTTCATAGCTTCCGGGACTGTCAACCAAGAAATTTACGTGAAAGAGTGTTTGAATAAACGTCTGCTGCCTTTCCTGAAGAAACACGGTTGTTCCGTTGCTTTGGCCGGATTTGGCATCTTGCCATTACGGTAAAAAGGCCATGGAGTGGTACGCCGCCAACAACGTGCAGGTGGTTCCGAAGGACAAGAACCCTCCCAACACGCCAGAGCTCCGCCCAATTGAGAAATACTGGGCTATTGTCAAGCGGAACCTAAAGAAGACCAAAAAAAATGTTAAGGACGAGCAGCAGTTCAAGGCAAACTAGCTTTCTGCGGCGAAGAAGGTGGACAAGGTGCCTGCACAAAATCTGATGGCAGTTGTCAAGCGTGAGGCCCGGATTTGGAAAAGCGAAAGCCTAACTGAATATTTTTCCTGAATTCTATACTAATTGAACTTGAAAAAGAAATTTAATTTGATTTTTTAAATAAACGATTTCACCGATTTACACGCGTTTTCCCTTGACCAAATTTTGACCATATCACCCTTTATATTCTTGATCAGGGAGAAATTCTAAGACAATATGTCTGTCTATCTGTCTGTTGTAATCACGCTACAGCCTTCAATAATGGCGCTATCATCCTGAAATTTGATACAGATTCGTGTTTTGTTTGCAGGCAGGTCAAGTTCGAAGATGGGCTACATCGGTCCTAGTTTTGATATAGTCCCCATATAAACCGACTTCCCGATTTGGGGTCTTGGACTTATAAAAACCGTATTTTTTATCCAATTTGCCTGAAATAGAAAATCTAGTTGTACTTGAAAAGGTGTGCCAAAAATAGTGCCCATCGGTCCATGTTTTTGTATAGCCCCAAATATAGACCGATCTCCCAATTTTGCTTCTTGGGCGTCTAGAAACTGTATTTTCTATCCAATTTGCCTGAAATTGAAAATCTGGAAGTATTTTGGACCTTCAAGAGGTGTATCGAAAATGGGGTGTATCGGTCCATGTTTTGGTGTATCCTCCATATAGACCGAACTCCCGATTTTACTTCTTGGGCTTCTCGAAACTGTATTTACTATCCGATTTGCCTGAAATTGGAGATCTAGAAGTATTTCGGAACCACAAAGAGGTGCGTCGAAAATGGTCCGTATCGTTCCATGTTTTGGTATAGCCCCCATAAAGACCGATCTCCCGATTTTGTTTTTTGGGCGTCTAGAACCTGGTTTTTCTATCCGATTTGCCTGAAATTGAAATGGCGGAAAAATTTACTGATTTAAGATTTCAAATCAAGACGTTATTTCATCATATACACGATATTTTTATGATTTCTCTAAAACTCAAACAATATTGGTTCTCATAAATCCAGAATCTGATCTAGTCTTCATAGGTATCTCTAAATTTTTTCTTCGGGAAGCGTACTGGTTGAACTAATTGGCTTGGGAGGAGAAGATTTGTCATCAAACCCCTTAAAATTCTATATATTATCAAGTAACCAGCTACGACGAAGAGTTCTCAAAGTAATCTATTATTTTTGATTCATGGTGGTGGGTATTTAAGATTAGGCCCGGCCGAACTTACTGCTGTATATACTTGTTATATTTGATATGTTAAAACACAATGCTAAATTATTTCATATTGTATATAATAAATATAGAATACTATAAAATTTGAGAAACAAGAAAACTGATTTTTTGTCTTTGTCAGAAGAGATTTTTTCGATGTGTTTTGTGTCTTTTTTACAAAACTTACCATACCATGCATGGATTGGCTCAAAGATTAAAAACTAATACTAACAAGTATATACAGAACTAAGTTCGGCCGGGCCGAATCTTAAATACCCACCACCATGAACCAAATATTAGGGTTTCCTTTGAAATTTCAGGAGGGCTTGAGGACACTTCCCGAAGATAAATTTAAAGATTTCACCTATGAGGACTATATCAGATTCTGGATTTATAAGAACCATTTTTGTTTGAGTTTTAGAGGAATCATTAACATCTTTTGTAAGTGTGCAAGCAATTTTCATGATCAGTGCGCCTTCTACACCCTCAAGAAGTGAAGTCGGTCTATATGGAGGCATTGCCAAATGGACCGATAAAAACTTAATCCGATACACGTTTTTGTGAGCCTAAAATACCAGAATATTTACGATTTCAGGCAAATCAGATAAAAGCTACGGTTTATAGAAACCCAAGGAGTTAAATCGGGAGATCATTCTTATGCGTGCTATACTAATATATGGGCGGATACTCACCGTTTTTGGCACACCTCTTTATGACCCGAAAATACCTCTAGATTTCCAATTTCAGGCAAATAGGATAAAAACTTCGGATTCTAGAAGCCCAAGAAGTAAAATCGGGAAATCGGTCTATATGGAGGCTATACCAAAATATGGACCGATACTCACCATTTTCAGCACACCTCTTTTTGGTCCTAAAATACCTCTAGATTTCCAATTTCAGACAAATTGTATAAAAACTACGGTTTCTATAAGCCCAAGACCCCAAATCGGGAGGTCGTTATATATGGGGACCATACCAAAACATGGACCGATACTCACAATTTTTGGCACACGTATTTGTGGTCCTACAATACCTCTAGATTTCCAATTTCAGGTAAATTGAATAAAAACTGCGGTTTCTAAAAGCCCAAGAAGTAAAATCGGAAGATCGGTCTATATGGGGGCTATACCAAAATATGGACCGATACTCACAATTTTTGGCACACGTATTTGTGGTCTTACAATTCCTCTAGATTTCCTATTTCAGGTAAATTGAATAAAAACTGCGGTTTCTATAAGCCCAAGAAGTAAAATCGGGAGATCGGTCTATATGGGGGCTATACCAAAACATGGACCGATACTCACTATTTTTGGCACACCTCTTTATGGTCATTAAATACCTCTAGATTTCAAATTTCAAGCAAATTGGATAAAAACTACGATTTCTATAAGCCCAAGACCCCAAATCGGGAGGTCGGTTTATATGGGGACTATATCAAAACCTGGACCGATATAGCCCATCTTCGAACTTGACCTGCCTGCAGACAAAAGACGAGTTTGTGCAAAATTTCAGCACGATTGCTCCATTATTGAAGACTGTAGCGTGATTACAACAGACAAACGGACAGACTGACATCGTTATATCGTCTTAGAATTTCTTCCTGATCAAGAATATATACTTTATCTAGTCGGAAATCGATATTTCGATGTGTTACAAACGGAATGACAAACTTATTATACCCCGTCACCATTCTATGGTGGTGGGTATAAAAATGGATTTTTGATTTTAAAGGTGGGTACCATGTTTGGTTTTTTCACCAAAACGCTAAATAAAATGTATAAAAATATATATGAAGACGATTATATTTGTATCAAGTCTTGTCAAATTATGGATGAAAAAAGTCCGAGGCATTGATTCCGTAACATTTTATATTTCTAATTACGACTTAGTTCAGCCGATATTTTGTAAAATAAACTATTTATACATTTTAAAGAGCAACTGATACTGATGTTGTGAAATACCCCTGTAGAATATGACTGGACTGTATGACTGCGATTCGTTTTATTATTTCTCAGAGTAATAAGACAAGAAATTTTTAGTTTCAGTATTTACTGAAAATGAAATGCAGATGTTCACCGTTTAAAAATTGAAGGGAAAATAGTAAAAAAGAAAACGTCTTAAAACGATGATAGTTTAATGTACTAAATTCAACAGAGATAGTATTCACAATAGATTTTACCTTTATCTCTTTGGAGATTTATTGAATGACTTGGGTTAAAAGAACCGTTTGGTTATGTTAGGTATAGTGGCAGCCCGTTATTTTAGTCTCACTTAGACTATTCAGTCCACTGTGATACCACAAGTGTTGAACTTCGCTCTTATCAATGAGTGCTGCCCGATCATACGTTTAATTCAATAACAAGGGACCTTTTTTATAGCCAATTCCGATGAGACTACTTAGAGAAGTTTTGAAACACTCAAAAATTCATCAACATTACAACATAGGGGCATAATCAACTGCTGTAAAACTTTGAGGTGTTTGGTCGAAACTGCGATTGAACCCTCAACCCTTTGTATGCAAATCGGCCACGGTGACTCCGATTAAAAAATGGTCTGCTGGAAGGCTGAAATTATATTGGACCTAGGGTTTGCAAAAGGGTGGTCGAATCGATATCCAACTGTCTACTTATGACTAAGAAAATATAGGCACCATCATAGTAGATATTGAAGCTGTTGACAATTCATGACAACTGCACGACTGAAGATGTGAATAATTATATATAATCCCAGCAAAATAAGCGTCGCCAAAAAGTTGTGAAAATGTTCGTTTTGGATCCGAAAGTGGTGCAAAAGCGTTGAATTTAACATGGGCTTGTCATAGGACGGATATCCACCATTTCAACAGCCGTTGCACAGAATTTGCATCACTTCTTAAGGTGTGATCCGAATGCAGTTTTGTATGTGAATTGAACAATTTTGTGATATTTTGCCAAATAAATATTTTCTATATTTTCAACGCTTCTCTGTTGACCTCAAATATTTTCAAATATTCGTAATTTTTATACCCTGCGCCACTCTGTGGAACAGGGTATTATAAGTTAGTGCATATGTTTGTAACACCCAGAAGGAGACGAGATAGACACATGGTGTCTTTGGCAATAATACTCATGGTAGGTCCCTGAGTCGATATAACCATGTCCGTCTGTCCGTCCGTCTGTCTGTGAACACATTTTTGTGATCAAAGTCTAGGTCGCAATTTAAATCCAATCGCCTTCAAATTTGGCACATGCTCCTAATTTGGGTCAGAATAGAACCCTATTGATTTTGGAAGAAATCGCTTCAGATTTAGATATAGCTCCCATATATATCTGTCGCCCGATATGCACTAATATGGACTCAGCAGCCAGAGTTTTATACCGATTTGCTTGAAATTTTGTACAAACATAACACTTAGTCGTATAGTCAAGTGTGCAAAAAATCGGTTCAGATTTAGATATAGCTCCCATATATATCTTTAGCCCGATATGGACTTATATGGCCCCAGAAGCCAGATTTTTGGCCGAATTTGGTTGAAATTTTGCACTAGGAGTACAATTAGTAGTATAGTCAAGTGTGCCAAATTTGATTGAAATCGGTTCAGATTTAGATATAGCTTCCATATATATTTTTCGCCAGATATGGCCGCAGAAGCCAGAGTTTTGGCCTAATTTGGTTGAAATTTTGCACTAGGAGTACAATTAGTAATATAGTCACGTGTATCAAATTTGATTGAAATCGGTTCAGATTTAGATATAGCTCCCATATATATGTTTTTCTAATTTCGACAAAAATAAAATACCAACATTTTGTTAAATCGCCACTGCTTAGTCGAAAAGTTGTAAAAATGACTCTAATTTTCCTAAACTTCTAATACATATAGTAGTAGTAGTAGTAGTATTCTTTATTTCAACATTAAACATTTCATAAAATCTTTTAATAACAAAATATTTTGTACAATATATGTATTTAATGTTTAAATATAAGAATAAAAAAAAAATAATGTGACGTTGACCTTAGGTCGTCAGTCTTTAAATTAATTATGGAATGCTTAGATTTTTTTTTTCATAGGTTAAATTCAGCTAATAGTTGTGCTCTGTATTCTATACAAATTTTAATGAACATTGCTAGTTTCTTCCAGTTTACGACTAATCCATTTAGAATGTTAATAAGAAAGTTTTCTTGAAATGTGATAGTTTGAAAAAACATTTGCCTGAATATATATTCAGGCATATATAATACATATATATCGAGCGATAAATCATAAATAAACTTTTGTTAAGTTTCCTTAAAATTGCTTCAGATTTAAATGTTTCCCATATTTTTATACTAAAATTGTGTTCCACCCTAGTGCATTAGCCAACTTAAATTTTGAGTCTATAGATTTTGTAAAAGTCTATCAAATTCTGTCCAAATCGAATGATATTTAAATGTATGTATTTGGGACAACCCTTTATATATAGCACCCAACACATTTGACGGACGTGATATGGTATCGAAAATTTAGATCTACAAAATGGTGCAGGGTATAATACAGTCGGCCCCGCCCGACTTTAGACTTTCCTTACTGGTTGTAGACTAGATTTAGCACTTTTCAGAAGAAACAAGATACTGGGCTCTTATTTCTTTCAGACTATGACCGACTTGCGAGTATGCAGTATGAGGAATATCCTCGTCTTCATCAAGTCTTCGGGGTGGAGGAACTAGGCGCGTCCAAAGGATACATTATCATACGATAGACTCATTCCGGCCGGAAGTAGACGGACACGAGGAGGAAGATGGAAAGAAGTTAGAGGCATCGCAATGGACCAACTATGGTCTAAGTGGACACAAACCCGCTAGTTCGGATTCGTGTCAGCCTCCATAACCTAACCTAACCTATAGTCTTTTATTCATATACAAAAGGCTAACAGGGGGTTATACCAAAAAATGGACTGATACATCTCAACTTCGGCACACATATTTGGGGTCCCAAAATATCTCTAGATCTCCAATTTCAGGCAAATCGGGTAATAAATACAGTTTATAGAAGCCAAAGAATAAAAATCGGGATATCGGTCTATATGGCGTCTATACTAAAACATGGACCGATACGGACCATTTTCGACACACCTCTTTATGGTCCCAAAATACCTCTAGATTTTCAATTTGAGGAAAATCGGATAGAAAATACAGTTTCTAGACGCCCAAGAACCTAAATCGGGAGATCGGTCTATAGGGGGGGGCTATACCAAAACATGGACCGATACGGGCCATTTTCGACACACCTCTTTAAGATCCCCAAATACCTCTAAATTTCCAATGTCAAGCAAATCGGATAGTAAATACAGTTTCCAGACGCCCAAGAACCTAAATCGGGAGATCGGTCTATATGGACCAAAACATGGACCGATACGGGCCATTTTCGACACACTTCTTTAGGGTCGCCAAATACCTCTAAATTTCAAATTTCAGGCATATCGGATAGTTTCTAGAAGTCCAAAAAGCAAAATCGGGAGATCGGTCTATATGGGGGATATACCAAAACATGGTCCGATGGGCACCATTTTCGGCACACATCTTTATGGTCCTCAAGTACCTCTAGATTTTCAATTTCAGACTAATTGGACAAAAATTACGTTTTTATAAGCCCACGACCCCAAATCGAGAAATCGGTTTATATGGGGACTATATCAAAACTTGACCTGCCTGCAACCAAAAAACGAATCTGTGCCAAATTTCAGGACGATAGGGCAATTATTGAAGGCTGTAGCGTAATTACAACAGACAGACAGACGAACATGCTTATATAGTCTTAGAATTTCTCCCTGATCAAGAATATATATACTTAATATATTCGGAAGTCGATATTTCGACTGAAAAAAATGGAAAAAAGGAATTTCGTGTTTTGATAAAATACTGTTTACTGAAGGGAATACCTACGGTGGAAGCAAAAACTTGGCTTGATAATGAGTTTCCGGACTCTGCCCCGGGGAAATCAACAATAATTGATTGGTATGCAAAATTCAAGCGTGGTGAAATGAGCACGGATGACAGTGAAGGCAGTGGACGCCCGAAAGAGGTGGTTACCGACGAAAACATCAAAAAAATCCACAAAATGATTTTGAATTACCGTAAAATGAAGTTGATCGAGATAGCAGAGGCCTTAAAGATATCAAAGGAACGTGTTGGTCATATCATTCATCAATATTTGAATATGCGGAAGCTCTGTGCAAAATGGGTGCCGCGCGAGCTCACATTTGACCAAAAACAACAACGTGTTCATGATTCTGAGCGGTGTTTGCAGCTGTTAACTCGTAATACACTCGAGTTTTTCCGTCTATATGTGAGAATGGATGAAACATGGCTCCATCACTACACTCCTGAGTCCAATCGACAGTCGCCTGAGTGGACAGCGACCGGTGAACCGTCTCCGAGGCGTGGAAAGACTCAAAAGTCCGCTGGCAAAGTAATGGCCTCTGTTTTTTGGGATGCGCATGGAATAATTTTTATCGATTATCTTGAGAAGGGAAAAACCATCAACAGTGACTATTATATGGCGTTATTGGAGCGTTTGAAGGTCGAAATCGCGGCAAAACGGTCCCATATGAAGAAGAAAAAAGTGTTGTTCCACCAAGACAACGCACTGAGAACGATGGTAAAAATTCATGAATTGCCCAGCAAAAACTCTCATTACCCGGTAATCTTGTAGGTAAGCCGTTTTAAAAAATAATAACCACTTATTAATTGGCATCGCTCCGGATTACATTTACATACGCATGTCCTAGGAGGAAAGTACTTCTCCCCAGGCATACTTTCGGCCATGAAATAAGTAGTGCTTTTAAAGCATATAATAACATAATATGTAATCACTTATTCGTAGATACACCAAAGCTTGTAAAATAGCCACTTATTGTCTCAGGCAACCAAATCACGAAAATATTGATTTCTATCGCCGATTACAATGGATCAAAATATGGCGAGTAATGGTGTAATAGGAGCACTACATCCAGAAAAAAGTGCCTTCGAAACTAAAGGAAAAAATATTCATCCATTTAGATTAGCCATTTTATTTGCATTAAGTTAAATTACACTAGTTTACACTGAAAATGTACACTTGATGAGAGCCGACCTTTTTTATGTATTTTGATCTAAGTGTACATGAATTTTTTATTTTTTTGTAAACTAGTGTTATTGTGTGAAATAATAAAATTTAGTTGCCTCAGTAAAAAAATCCTAAACTGAAAGCAGTTAGGAATAGTTCATTAACTACCCACAAAAAAATTTCACGAAAATTTTTCCAATTAAAATTTTATTTGAGTTTTAAAAAATATTCAATTAAAAATTTAATTTATTCAACAAATTTTTTAATTGAAATAAAAATCAATCACAAAAATAATAGTATCAATTAATTAATTAATAACATTTCTGTGATCAATTAAAAATTAATTGTATCAATTAATTTCGTGATTGAATCACAAAAAATTTATGGCATTTTACTAATACTGTTTTCTTCGCAGGGTATACGAATTTACTACTGAACAAGAAAATTTTATCCATTGATAAAGCATTCGTAAAAATGAACAAAAACCGAACAAAAACTAAAACCAAATTTAGTAAAATTTCTTATAAAATGATAACTCTGACTTCCTTTATTATAGAAAGCTTATCATTCATACGAATAACACTTAGCATAACACTTAGCATAAGAAAAATATTTCAGTTCATTCGTACTAAGAAGTATTCAATCCTTTCAATTCTATTTTATTAAGCCAACTGCCTAAAAATTTGAGAATAACTATTCGAAAATTATTAGGCATTATATTTATTTTTGTCATTACAAGTAAGTCATTATAACTCACCGCAATGTAATGCAACGTGTAATGGCAGCATTACTCCTGGTAATGCGAATTGTAATGAGATGCGGTTACCTAGTTTTTGCTGGGTGGGCTTCTAATTGCTTCCCCAACACCGTATTCTCCAGATCTGGCCCTCAGCGACTTTTTCTTGTTCTCAGACCTCAAAAGGATGCTCGCAGGGAAAAAATTTGGCTGTAATGAAGAGGTGATCGCCGAAACTGAGGCCTATTTTGAGGCAAAACCGAAGGAGTACTACCAAAATGGTATCAAAAAAAAATGGTATACAATTTTAAATTTACACACTTATTATTTTATGTATCTTTCTTAGGCTATAGTCATGTAATACATTTTTTATTTGGCCTCATTGGCTTTGTATTATGAAATAAATGGAAATTGAAAATTGAATTGAAATTGAAAAAATTGGAAGGTCGTTATAATCGTTGTATCGCTCTTGAAAGGAACTATGTTGAATAATAAAAACGAATTTTGACAAAAAAACGTGTTTTTTTTTGTTAGACCGGGGACTTATCAGTCAACCTGTTATAGCCCGAGTTGACAAAATCGAACTAAACTTTAACTCTGGACAAGACAAAATTTGGAAAAGACAATTATTTTTGGAATTGCATGGAGCTTTTTTATACTGTCTATAATTTATTTGATTTTTATGAAGCTCCATAAGGTAAGGTAGCTAACCAACTTTTAACTTCATATGTAAGTTAGGAAATATTAACAAAATATTTCATTTGTAGTTACCCAGAGAAAAGATATATCTGCAAATTACTTTTAATTGACAGCTAAAGCCTAACGAAACTACATGAAAATATCCGTTTGAATCTGCTGTAATCCTACATTGAATGCCCCTAAAATCTTTACATACCGTATATTCTAATTACAACAAAAATTTACTCTTAATCATATTCCGCGTATCGATATCGAAAGCAACAAACAACTAAGAAATGTCAATGTGCAGTTTTTATTATTTTGGAATACCCCAATATGGAATAGTGTGAATCACAGAGTTGTAGAGGGAAGACTTTTGTTTTTTGCTACTGAATTTTGATTCGAACGCGTAGTTTTACTTTCCATGAACACATTGTTGTTAGTCATAAAAAAACACAAAACATTGCAAAAGTAAATGTAATTGAAGACATTTGTTTCAATCGTGAACTCACACATAGCCACAAACAAACTCACACAATGAACATACAATTATTATTTTAATCTTTGCGTCACCATGAGGGGTTTTGAAATTTAGCGCCACCATCAACCGAAGGTGGAAATCATCTATCAAATATTAGAAGCGAGCTACTGGAGATATGCAAGTGAATAAAATTGCACTACAGTACTCATTTAAAAATGGATATTATTTGGCACTTGAGTGCTCTCGGTTAATATCCACAATCATGGTTACGAAGCACATTGTCACGCTCACAAATTTCTGTTACGAACTTTTAATGCATTCTAATTCTTGGTTGAAAATTCGCAAATTTTTCTAGATTGAACTATTTTGACAAAATTTTAATAATTTCTACAATTTTATTAATTCTTACTCTGTTTTTAACCCATTTGAAACAAAAAAATTACCCATTAAAAGTTTTGAAAAAGGCGAGTTATAAAAAAATAATCAAAAAAAACTTCCTGTGTATTTATAAAACATCTTTGGGAGGACATTTTTGGAAGTGCTTTTAAAGTTGTGCCTTTGGAAATCCAAAGAATTCACACTTAATAGAATCAATATAAGATACCCGTCACAAATACACTCATTAGAATCAATATAGGATTTCCGTGTCCACGACCTTATCTTCAGGAGCTTAATTGTCCACAAAACACACGTCATGTAGTGAATTCAATGCTTCTCACTTTCATGCCTTTAATTTCGAATATTACGCTCGACTCGCGCGTGGATTATGAAATTGTGAATCACGTGCCCACCTCTACTAGTTAAAGAAAACTAGGCATTGCATTCTAAATAAAACTGCCAAGCAGTCTCATCATAAGCTTAGAGAACGGGAAAGAGTTCTAAACAGTGTTGCAGTGCTAAGCAAAACTGGCAGAAAAATGCCTATATGCATATTTTGAGCTAGATTCCGTAATAAAAATTGAAAGGCTTAGTATTTCACTTCTTGATTAATTTAGTGTAAATGAGATTTAATTCAAGATTACATATTTATTAATAACTTTCGATATTGGAAATTATGTCAAAGTTAAAAGTCATATTTTGATATCACTGCCAGTTAACAGAAAGTAATTTGCAAATGTCTTTTCTCCGGTAAACTTAAACTGAAAAATGTTCATCAGTTAAGTTCCTAATTGGTATATGGAATACATATGATGACAGATATGTCCATAGTACGGTTTAAAAGTTCGTTAGCTAACGAAACACTAACGGAGCTTCATGAAAATGGGGGTAAATCGAGGTAAAACTCACAAATATAACAATTTCACTTGGGTTTACTTGAAATTTTGGGCAGAGAAAGAATCTTGCAAAATGTTGCAAATGTTGTTGAGATATCATTCATATATATTAACGCAGATTGACAAACATAGGCACCCTTTTTTAGATTTCAAACATCGAATTCTCAACCTGTCAATTTTTTTTAGGTTTTTCGATTTGTCTTTTAATTGGAAAATTTGACATCCAGCCTTCTTAAAATGTTTGAGCTTTCGAACTTTGCCTTTTTTTAATTGGAAAAGCTTTTTAATTACAGCAACTTTGATCTCGCCCAAAAACTGAAACTAAATCATGTGGCCTACGAGATGAGATTCAGGCAATTTTAGTTGGAGTTGGATAGCACACAATTTGGTCCGTATAAATGGCCAAAAATACGATCGCAGTGCTTCGAAACACGTCTATGACATCGTGGCAGGAGATTAATCATGGATTTACGCGAATGAGCCCGAAAGGAAAGAGTATGGGTGTTTTTAGATGAGCCTAATCCAACAAAAGGGACCCGTGCATGAAGCAATTCCAAGCAGATCGCCTGTCTTTCAGAAGATCTGGACATGATGTGGGACGCTGAATAATGAATGTTGGATGTCGAATGTGGTATGCCGAAAGCGATCAATCACACAAAGTTTTCAAAATAAAATTTACCGTACCTTTAATGCTAAATAAGCTTCATTCCAATTAAATTTCATGTATATACAGTGAAACCTCTCGAACTCTGAAACTCGGACACCTCCTAAACATGGACAGTTGTCTGGGGACGTTTGCAATATTAACACAAAAAAATTAAACTCTCATATCTGGAAACCTCTCAAAGGTGGACAAAATTTAGGCCGCCCTGGGTCGATAATCAATGTTCGACTAATCAACTTTTGGTCCAACAACTTAATTACGATCTCAATGAAAATATAATTCAATTAACAAAACTATGCAGTCCTTAAAATGGTGTTCTAGCTAAGAATTTCAGCTCTTCCGAATAAGCTGTATTCTGTGTTTGGCTAAGATATTTTGCAAAAAAAAATCTATGGATCCTATTAATGTTCAAATATTCGATCTTATTCAAATTGACTTTCTCATTTTTTCTAATCTTTGACATTTTCTTAATTTCAATTCGTGGCCCACAACCCAAGCGTAGTAAGGCCTCTGGGGGGAGGGCTTAACCCCCTCCAGAAAAAATTAGCCCCCCCCTAGAATGTGAAAATATATGATTTTCCATTATATATTGTTACTGTAGTATAGATAGGGGGGCTACAGCCTCCCTGGTTAAAAATATCTAGATACGGCAATGGTATTGTTAGATGTTTGAAATTTGTGCAAATATTTGATTTCTTAGATCCATATAAAAAAAACATCTTGGAAAGTCAGTGTATTCAAAAGATTTAGATAGTAAAACTATATTAAGAAATCGCCACATTAACCATACTATATAAAATTAATTCGTAATTCTAAATATAGGAAACAATGACAGCATACAAAAATTTGCATTTGTTTTGCTGTAAAGAATTACTACGTAAAATTGTAAGTAAAAAAGTTAACATTGCTGCAGTGAATGAACAAACAACTAAACTAATGATAGCATTCAAGACAGCTTATTGGTGGATTCAGCAAACGCTTCGTTTACAGCTTGTCCATGCCTACAATTTCGTCCACACGGTTATGTGAATAGGTGACCTGTGAATGCAATGTAGATGATTTTTATTTCCCTACAAGAAATGGATCAGCCGTTGTCCCTGATGTGTACGGCCCAGTCCCAGTGCTGGTCCGGTCATTTTAATATGGCCTTTGGACTCATTCCAAAGGACACGTCCCGGGGCTGTTTAGTACATTGGGTATAGTGATAGCCTGATATTGATATTTGTATGCTCAATTGGTATTCAGCCCATTGTGATACCACAGATGGTCAACTCATCCCTTATCCATGAGCGCTGCTTAACATAGAATCGGAGAGCCAATAATATATCAAGAGTGTATAATGTCTATGAAAATGTTAAAATTGCGTCGTCGTCCGCAAAACGTTCTAGGAAACATTATTGACTTACAATCTTATTGACTTCCTCTGCTTTTTTATTGGCACATAGTTTACACTGTCATATATATATGTTATATATGTAATGATGTTATTTATCAAACACTTTTGTATATTTTTGTAATTCAATCGATGTTTGCTTCAATTTCTTTTATTTTTAAGGACGCACTGACATAAACAAAATTCGATAACGAAGATTCGATAACTTCACGAAGATTCGATAACTTCAATTCTACGAAGATTCGATAACTTCAATTGTTAGTTGCCTAAGAGGGGTTTTAGACGATGCAATTGGTTGCGTGCAATTTTTTGTATTCTCTTTTAAAGTTGCTTCTTAAAAACTTCAGCATTTATACGTTGAAATTTTTCATGCAATCGCTTGAAATTTCAAGTTTCAGAAATGTCAAAAAATTGCAAGAGGAACGGAAAACATGAAATTTTTTCTACCCCCTTTGCTTCTCTACCCCGTTTGCCTACAAACAAGAATTGCGTGCAATTATTGCATGCAATTATTGCATCGTCTAAAACCCTTCTAACAAAGAACAACGTACGTGGACTTTGTAATTTTGGCAGGGTAATAGGAAATTGGTACAAACGGCTGGTACAGGTGCTCCCTTTTTTTTGACAATTTCAAAATTTGCTTATATACATATTTCTTTGATTTCTGTATTATCATGATCAAAATACCAAAATTGACTGTTGTTCAACATTTTCCACGATTCGCGATTTCAGTTGATTCGTTTGGGTTCAACTCAGTCATACTTTCCACCATCAATTTGCGCTTCTAAATCAAGTTATCTCTTGTTTTTTAATACAAATACACATAACATTTAGCTTCTTTATTGCTTTATTTAAATTAAATAATTTCGTTTTAAAACCTGCTATTGTACAATTGTGTAATCTGTACAATTTTATGTACATTTTTATTCTCGATTTTCGAAATTTAATTAATTTCGATTAATATCGAAAATCGATTTTTTTATTGATACACACGGTGGAGCGCCTTTTTATTTCTATGAGATAACGGTATTTAAATGCAAGTTAATTAATTAAAAACTTTAAAAATGGAAGTGTACATGGAAGACGACTACGACGTTGGCGCTTGTGAGTACGCCAAGGAGGTGTATGTTCCTTGGACTACAATGAGAGCGCTTGTGGAGGGGGTATGTATTATATTTATACCCTCAACAGGTACATGGTGCCCAAAATCGTCCCTCAGTCGTCCGTCAAATAATAATAATAACCCCATTTTCATGAAGCTCCGTTAGTGGTTCGTTAGCTAACGAACTTTTAAACCGCACTATGAACATATCTGTCATTTTGCCTATATTCCATACGTCAAACTGTTAAGTTAACCGAAGAAAGATTAGTTAACTGGCAGTTAAAGCCTAACGGAGCTACATGAAAATGGCCGTAAGTTATGTATGTTAAATATAGTTTGTATAATAATTTCTATATATAATTTCTATATATAATAATTTCTATATAAAAATGTGGAAAAATTAAAATGAGCGCGTAATTTCAGAAGGCATCGAATACGTTGAAGCTGTGGACGAGGTGGAGGTGGACATGGCTGAAGTAGTGGACAAGGAGCAAGTGGAAACGGGTGAAGTGGACAAGGAGCAAGTGGCTGAAAATGGTAAGTAGTAAGTAGTAGTCTGGTCTAACCCATAGACAACTGCTCATTAAACAGTCTGGGACAAACATTTATGACCCTGTTTCCAATCGCAGCAGAAAGGAATATGTTGAACTGTAAATAATTCTGATAGTTGTATTGTAGTAAAAGTGTTGATTCAAAAAGATTTTGATATCAAAAAATAATATAACAATTGAAAATGTTCATAAACTGGAGCACTAGTGCCAGGCCTATAATGGGTCCACTAATTTCTAATTTCTGCAATAAGTTCCACTTGTAGAAGTATATAAAAAATAAAAAAAAATCGTTGAAGTGCAGAAACCCGGTTAACCGATGGTCAACTCGGTTTTCGCGGTTAACCGAAAATGCTATTTTTTCATTATCCGGCGGTTTCGGTTTGTGTAATTGAATCCGGTTAAACGGATTTTAGACAAAAATTGATAACATTTTCTTTTTAATTTTGTGTTTTGCTTAGAATGGCTGAAAAGTACACAAATGCAATGCAATAACTAGAGAATAGTAATCGTAAAAAGGCGATTTTAGTGGCTAAACTCGAAACCACCTTCAAATGTAAATTAATAAAAGGGGTTGTTTTTTTACAAGTGTTATTGTATAATCAAAAAAATACTACTAATTGTTTGTTAACCTTTAAAGTTATAAAGTCTTTGACTAAAGAGACTTTATGATTTTATCCCGATAAGCAGAAAATTTCTTTTCTGCAGTATGTCTGCTGTTCCAAAATAACAGATTGTTTGCTGAATTGAATTAAATTAAAATGGGATTTGTTTTCGTATTATTTTTTTCCTTTGAATAGATGAAAAATTTGAAGATATTTTTAATGAGCATTCCGCATCAATATGGCAAATATTTTTAAAAGAACTTGGGAAATTCCCGGATTTGCATGACCACATGCGAGGCTATTATGAGAAAGCCCTGTGTGCAACATTAATGCAACGCCTGATAAAAAAAAATCAGGTGTTTGCGCACAAAGAAGCGGCTGATTTCCTTTTCAAAAGGTTTTATGATGGCAAGAGGTAATTTACTATATAATTCAAATATCTTCATCACTGATAACACATAATCATCTCTTTCAATAGTGACGTTGATGATGATGATGAATATGAATATGATACAAATAAAAATAAAAATAAATTTTGTAACAAGCATAAGATAACCCAAAAAAAGGCGTAAGTATATAAGTAATAATAAAAGGTATATGTTGCAAAATGCACTGAAAAAATATTGTAGTGAGGCCAAAGATTTCATATCCTTGACGAATAAGAATCATTGACGTAACTTGCAAAGTTTTCCCTTGTTTATAAATTCCTCAATTCTCTTTTAGGTATGAAGCGAAAGGCAACAATGAGGTGCAGAATAGGGATGAGGCGTTGCAAAATAAGTTTCCTTGGGTGGAGTTCCCAACGAAATTTTCTTTTTATTGCAAATTGTGCCGTATCACTCACAAATATGTATCGTATTCGATCTTACATAGACACTCAAAAACATTGAGGCATCAAAAAAACTCGTAAGTATACAAGTATATATATTTAACAAATACAAAAATAAAAAATATATTTTCTTTTTTTTTTATTTTAGAGAATCATCAGCATCACCATCATCATCACCTTCAATGTCATCACTGCCATCACCATCTCCAACATCGCCATCAACACCTTCAATGCCATTGCCGTCAACTTCTTCGTCATTGGAGGAGTTTTTGGAAGAAACCAAAAACTTAATTGAAACATTCCCTCCATACCAAATAGAGAACTTCAAAACATCCGTGGAAAATCTTTGCCGTAAGTTCTCTCTCCAAAGGTAAGATTAAAAACAACGTCATAACATATATTCTGCAAATTATAATTCAATTCTAAATCTAAATTCAATTTCAAGGTTGTCTACAACAAATGCAGCGGAGAAGTAAAGGAGCTGGAAAAATTACCGAAAAAATGTGTTGTGCTGGTTTCCTTTGGGAGTATGATTTGCGATTACTAAAATGTGTACAGAAATAAAATTTTGACAATATTTTTTAAAGAAATAAAATTTTCTATTGAAATGAAATTTTGACAAAATTGTTAAAATAAAAAATTTTGACAAAATTTTTTACACAAATAAAAACAAAATTTTATAATGAATAACTTTCTGTAGAAATTAAATTTAGACAAAATTTTCTACAAAAATAAAATTTTTGCAAAATTTGCTACAAAAATAAAATTTTTGCAAAATTTTCTACAAAAATAAAAATTTTACAAAATGTTATATAGAAATAAAAATTTGCGATAAATTTATATAGAAATAAAAATTTGACAAAATGTTATATAGAAATAAAAATTTGCGATAACTTTATATAGAAATCAAATTTTCTAAAAAATATAAAATTTTCTATCAAAAAAAAATTGAAAAAAATTTATATAGAAATAAAATTAGTTATAGTTATTAGTTATAGTTTCATCATTATCCATTAATTCCAATAAAAGCTATTAAAAATAATTGAAAAATTTCCATCAAATTTCTGTTGTTTTCATCACCTCATAGCAGATAGGAAGAACAGATTATTCTGACGAATTCGCCAGGGAGATTTCTATGAAATCACTTAGAGAAATTTTGAAATGCTCTCATATATCACCAGCATTACTTTTTTCAAATTGAACTCATAACAATGGACTAAGGGGTCGGAAAATAAATCGGACACTTTATCATAACTCATGATCCTTAGTACCCAAGGCGGATATGCTAACCACTGCACCTGGGTGTTTTCCATCCATACCATCCGTCTGTTTATACATTGCATTTCCCAATAATATTTAGACATTTTTGTTGCATTTCCTCCCACCATCGCAAAGGCGATTTAAATTTAACTATGGGTCAATTGCTAGTGTTCTCTTAGCATATGCTGATAATGTGGCCCAATTTGGGTGGCCATATATCCTAGTCGAGGCCGTTTTGTGATGCTTCACCAAATTTGCCATAAAACACTGGGTGGCTGACATTCCAAATGAACGGATGAACGAATGCATTGGAATCGTGGAGCCTTGAGGGGGGTTGGTTTGAGTAATTAAAAGTTTATGCTTCTGTGAATATTATCGCTATGCTATGCGCTTTGTATGCAAACGCCATTGACCATTGATGATTTTGATGCCCTACGCCATGAAAGGTATATATTGTTAGTCATTGCATAAGCAACAACACATCAAAATTGGGGTATTGAAAATAATGGAGTAAATTCTAATTCGACAATGAAAGACAATGAAAGCTGTAAGAACGAAATGGACCTTAGGTTAGGTATAGTAGCAGCCCTATATTTCACGCTCACTTAGACTATTCAATCCATTGCGATACCACTGTGGTGAAGTTCTCTCTTATCACAGCCCGATTCTATGCTAAGCTCAATGATAAGAGACCTCCTTTTTATAGCCGAGTTCGAACGACGTTCCATATTCCAGTGAAACCACTTAAAGAAGCTTTTAAACACTCAGAAATGTCACCAGCATTATGTTACTAAGGTGGGATAATCTACGGCTGACGAATTTTTTGGTGTTTCATCGTAACTTGGTTCGAAACCACCAACCTGTGTATGTATAATACCTGGCGGGCATGTTAACCATTGCAGCTCTGTGGGTCCCAAACAAACAACATCGTCTTCAGTTTTGGATATTTGGACTTATTTACTCAATTTACAGCCATGGTCGGAAAACGAACTTTTGCACTTTCGAATAATTCTTAAGGGGGCATTTTTTCTGAATCGTTGAATGCAAGGAGTTATACATATGATTAAGAATTTTAACTGTGGCCTATGTAACTCCCACCTGTATTCCTAGAGTGGTCCTAACTAGTCTTCACGAAAATCCACAATCTTTACTACATCCAAAACTGCGACACCTGCTGTCTTCCATCCACCTTCCATTAAGGGTATATCGAAGAGCATACAAGAAAGAATTCAGGACAAGCGTTGCAAGTATTGTCACTAATCTTTTGGATTTTCACCGTCAGCAGAATATAAAAATTTCATTCTTTTTGTTCTGTTATTTGTGTCGCAATTGTATTAATGCAAGTTTTCTTTGTGCCGATTCGAAGATGATTTGAAGAGCGACCACTTACAAAAGAAACACTAGAGCAGGCTCACCATCACAACGCTCAGACTCTCGTATTCTCTATCACTGCAGTTAAGTTGGTTAACTGGAGCGTATATTCATGATTAGGCTCAGAATAATATTTTTGAGTACAAAAAAAAACAATAGATGGACCTCAATATCAGTATAATGGGTAGGTCTCGAAAAAGTTTAATTTTCATACTGATTCATGAAGTACCAATTCATGTTTCCAAAATTGTTTGAAACTTTTCCACCGTAGTAATGCGAGTTGTGAACAAACGCACTATTGAAATATCTTGAATTGATGATGATAATGCTGCACATTACATCTTCGTCTTCTTTTTGCAGCATACCGATGCGGGCATGACGATGAAGAATGATACCGGTTTTTATGTCCAGCCAGTGGACACTAGACCAAATAGTTTGGATGACTCTACATTGCAGAATGCTTTACCACAACCTTGGACCGATGAAGAATGTGCAACAGAGACCTTTTGTGGTTTGCCACTATATAGTACAAGGTGGATGGAATGGAAGTGAGTAGCTTGTCCATATAGCTTGTCAATGCAAATATTTTATGAATTGTCTTGTCCATAGAAACTCAATGAAATGGGTTCCAGCTGCTCCACCCAACTTAATGATTCCCACAGAGTATTTAAAATTTTTTCTTTGATATTATATTAGATATATTAGACATCGATTAGTATTAGTGACTTTAATTTATTTAAAAATCCTAATAAATTTTTGAATGAATTTAAAAACGAGTTTATATTTACGAGGGCGTGTAATCGTAAATTAATTATGAAATATCATAGTTTTGAATATTTTGTAAATAAGATGTTTTAATACCGTAATATTTGATTTCGTTTAATAAGAATTTTGAATTGGCACATAACTGCACTCGAACTGTTCCTTTGGCGACATATGAGGACAATATCCGCCCAATATGAAATCGTAAAACATCCAAAGTTAATTTCGTTGTAAACGGATAGCTCCTAATATAGAAAAATAATTCTTCTATCCATTCTGTGGAACATTTTTGGATGTCTATTGAATATATATCTTCATTGCAATTAAAGAAATCATCGGCAACGAACTTGAACCCAGACAGGCAACTTTTTACTTTGCTGCATCCATGCGAATTGAAAAATATTATCCATTCGTTTAAAACAGATTCTGTAAATAGAATACACTTTAGTTTTAAGTTTAAGTAGCTAGCGAACAGCGCTTACCATAATTGTCTCTTGATAAATTAGAAAAACATTCTACGAATGCCTTCATTCTCTCCAAAAACTCAACCGTCTTTGCTTTTGTCTCACTTTCTGGCTCTATTTCCTTGATTTTATTTATTATTTCGTTTGAGAATACATTCTGCACCGCTTCAAAGTCTCTAATGCCGTAGTAATATCCTTTTGGACGGAAATGAGTTATGCAAGCTTCTGGGTAAAAGTTTCTGGCTTTCGTTATCATGTCGCCATCAATGTCAAAGTGACTTTTTAATATGGCATTAGTTATCCCTATTATCAAATGTGTTAGATCGGGAATGAACCATATTTGCTTGTCTAACGGATTGCAGGAAGACAGTTGCGGCAAGTATTTGGCCTTGAAATTATCCCCACTATTAAACGTTTTACAAATACTATACAATTTTTGGGAAATTGGACATTGATCGGCGGAAATGCAAATTACATCAAATCCACATTCATAGGCAACGCAAATGCGTTGGGCTATTGAATTCTTTAAGCGTCCGATTGTATTTAGACCATTTTCGATAATGTCGTAGGACAATATACACTGCCAGTCGCTTCCAATACCATTCAAAGCAAATATTCGACATAAACGTGTATCATCGTCAATATCAGCCGTTACATTGATTTCATCATACGATAAACAAACTTTGCGACTTTGCGACGACGGCAGACTTTTCGCAAATGCTGTTAGTATTTCTTTAACTTGTGGATACATTTCTGGCATAGCTCGAGTAATGAGCCTAGAATTAAGTACTTCAGGAATACTGCGACCAATACCTAATAGAAATAAAAAGAAGTACGGAGCGAGCCGTCTATATTATTACCGTTGAGAATTTTCAAAAAGTGGTACAAAATTGGCAAACGTCGAAAAAAGTGGCACAATTATTTTTGAAAAGTGGCACATTCTTTTTATCTTTTTATTAACTTATACCAAAAAAAAATTAAAAAATAAATGCCGCTGCTATGAGGTAAAACTAAAATATATTTAGCGAATTCATGCAAATTGGAAAACAATGCTCTTTAAAGCTTTTTTTAAAATTATAACCCAGAAAAAATGTGAACTCAATAGTTTTTCAGTTTTTCATGGAATTATTATCTTTTTTTGCGCACTTTGGTTTAATGAATTAAAAAACCGTTAAAAAATTGTACACAGATTTGGATTTAACTTGAGATTTAGATTTCTTTAAATTTGTAAATTGAACTTCCTATGCCACTAAAGACATTTTTAATTTTTGAACTCGATTTTTTTCCTTTCGAATTAATTTTTAGTTTTTAATTTTTCTTTCGAAAAATTTTATTAATTTGTCGTTGTTGTTATTTTTGTGTTATCGGCGCAGCATTTGTAATACTATTTGTAATAAATTTTTCTAAAAATGTTATTTTTTTTTAAATATTCAAAATTTTATAAAAGCAATTAACTTTTTTTTCCTGAATATTAGTTTTAACTGAAAACTGAATTTGAATATTAGTTTTAACTGTAACATCAGCTTTTGGAATGTTTCGTGGTCTATGCATTCGCAACTTTGGGTGTAAACTTCCCAAAAAGTTTAACATAATTTGAACGAACATAACGATTTTAAACAGTATTATACTTAACTGTCGAAAATTTTATCATTAAAGTTAACCGGGAGTTAACGCCGGGAGTGAAATTGGTATATACATACCCCCTCCACAAGTACTCTTATAGTACTCGTTGTGAGTAAAATATTGATTCTGCACTCATTATCAGGTGATTCCACACCACAAGAGTCCATTTCAGGTACATACTCCTGGGCGTTTTCATTAAACTGCTCCAGCGGACCTGTAATAAGTAGCAGCTGTCAATAAGCATGTATACTTGTATACTATATACTTATAAACTTACTTTCAACATCACCGGCTTCATATTCGTTAACTTCAAAATTTGATCGAACAAAGAGCGACGGTTCCACTATTTGGCTTGAGGGCATCGCCAAATGTTCCAGAGGAACGTAGTCTTCCATCATCTCAGATGGGTTCCCATAAGCAAGTCGTTCCGTATGAGTTTCGTACAACACCATGTTTGCTGGAATTTTATTGGGATCCAATCCAAGTACATTGCACCATTCCGCTTTATTTTGTGGACGAAATGAGTACAATGTAGCTCTTCCACCCATAGTGGCTTTACAAATGACGCAAAATCGCTTCATTAAATTTAAAATAATTTAAATAAAAATTCATTAAATTTAAAATAAACCGAAAACACTCCCGAAGCGTTGCCACCCCGCGCACCACCTCTCAACACCCCCCTACGACGATCACACGGCCTCAGGTCGTATACCCCGCGCACCACCTCTCAACAACACCCTCCCCTCTGGCCACAGGTCGTATGCCAGATTGACTCTTCTTCTTACCTATTTTGCTCGTTCCTCTTTAACATGATGTTCGTAACAAGCATATGTTTAAATAGCTGTGTTCGGGCATAAGGTGTGTACTATATTCGGTTATCGAGTTGAAAATCACTTTATATTCGCGATTACTTTTCCTGAAATAATCTAAATTATAAATGAAAACCAACATATTCCCATAATATCTTGCCGAAATTTAGAGGGACAAGAAATCAATTGAGTTAATTTATGCACGAAAATTTCAATTCGAAAAGCGAACATAGCCAACATTTTTTGAATTTGACGGCGCTTCTGAGAATCCGCACCACGTCGAAAACAGACGTATACGATATCCAAAAATCCTCGCAAAAGTGCCTTCTGCTGTCAGAAGTTATCCACGCAATTATTAGGTGCCTTTTAAGACAAATTTAGAACGATGTCAATAAGAGCCCCTTCAAACTATTAGAAAAAGTGAATTTTAAGATAAGGGCTGTTTTCTTTTAACACTGGATGCAGCATTTGTATGGGCTATCCAGAACATCATCTCATCATCAGTGCAAGTCGAGTCGGTGTTACCAGATTGCATTTTGATAAAGTGACGCTTTTTAGATTCACAATAGCAGTTTATTGTGACTAATTTATCGAATATCATGAAATTCAAAGTGATACAGTGTCATGAATAATCGCAGCAGTACATATTTATAACTATTTGAGCATTTCATACATTAAAAATTTAAGATTTCACTTGTTTTCTGTGATTGTTTTTAAACAGCTGATGACAGTTTTGCATATTTTTTGGAGATGTCCTGGATAAACGAGTACTCTGTTTTCTTTTAGTCCGTGACTGCTTAGGGTATCCAGTGCAAAAAGAAAACAGCCCTATAGTTGTAAAAGAATCATTGTGGTCAAGTAAAACACGATTGTTTAGATGTTTATTAACAACAAACAGGGTACCGGCCTTAAAATGTAACATTGTTTCATTAAAAAAAATAAGGTTTTCATTTAAAAACTAAAAACGAAATACAAATAAAACAAATACATACGGCCGTGAGTTCGGCCAGGCCGAATCTTATGTACCCTCCACCATGGATTGCGTAGAAACTTCTACGAAATACTGTCATCCACAATCGAATTACTTGAGTTGTGGTATATTTATATATAGGCCGGTATGCACCTCTAGCGAAACATTTCATTCCCATAAGAAATGCATTGCTATTTATGCTAACGAAATTTTCGGTAGCGTTCAATTTCGTAAGCTGGTACGCACCTCTAATGAAAATAACAGGGTTGTCAAAAGCATATTTTGGCAGCAAACATTTAATTTATTACAATCATTGTGTGCGTAAAAGTTTTAAAAGGTCTGTAAATAATAAACAATTTATTTGAGGAATATTTGGAACATATACTAACAATTTTTAAAAGCGATTAGCTGGTTTAAAATTTGTGTACACAGCCCTGTTTTTTTGTTGTTGTAGACTTAAATAAATTTTTGCTACCGAAAATTTCGCTAGAGGTGCATACCGGCCTTATATTTAAAAATTCTTAACATCGTTTTCTAAATTGTGAGTTAGTCCATACATGGAGAGCCAGAATTTAAATATGGGGGTCGCTTATATGGGGGCTATATACAATTATGAACTTTGCTTCTCGGGTGAAATTTGCTTCTCTTAGAGTCCCCGCGAGCCGAATTTGGGGGTCCGTTATGGGGTCTTAGAGCAATATTTCGATGTGTTATAAACGGAATGACAAAGTTAATATACCCCATCCTATGGTGGAGTGTATAAAAATTATAAACATGTATGGAACTAACATGGTAAATGCCAAAAATTATGGATTTGGGAGGTCCCTTGTCATTGAGCTTAACATAGAATGGGGCAGCACTCAGTGATAAGGGAGAAGTTCACCACTGGTGAGCCTGAAATATCGGGCTGCTACTATACCTATGTTCGGTTTTCGAGTTGAAAACCACTTTATTCTCGCAATTACTTTTCCTTAAATAATCAAAATTATAAATGAAAACAAACATATTCCTGTAAAGTCTTGCCTGTAAAGTCTAGAGGAACAAGAAACTGCGCGTCAATTGAGTTAATTTATGCGCTTTGTATTGAACTATTTTAATAAAGCAACCACGAAAATTTCAACGCGAAAAGCGTGATTTTCAACTCGAAAACCGAACATAGTACACAAGAGTTCAAGGCATATTAATTAAAGGTAAAGTCACGAGCAAACGTGTGTACACCCCATGATATTTAGAAAGTCAAACTAAAATGGCAGGTCAGTGTACACTAATGGTGTTTTCTTTTCTGAAAAAAGTGCTTTGCCTTCATTTTGTCTGTACAGAATGCGCATTTTTAAAATGTTACCAGCAACCTAAACAAATGCTATCATTTCAGCGGGCAGAAAAGAATTCAAAGAAGGAGGCAGGGCAATCGCAGCACTCTCGTTTGTTGGCAGTGCCCGTAATTTTCCTCTATGCGTGGCGCTATTTTCACAACAGAATTCAAAGCCTTTTCGCACTTTTGCCTGTTTTTTTTAGAAAAGAACCAAAAAGTACATTTTCCGGGTAAAATGCAAAAAAAGTGCGCATTTTTTACAAGAAAAGAAAACGTCATAAGTGTACACTGATGGCAGGTCACTTAAGTTGACCAGTGCTGCCGCTAGTGAAAAATTGAGTGAAGTAGATTTTGGAAAAAAGTGGAGTAGATTGAATAAAATTGAAGTAGCATACATTTTTGGAAACAAAACAATAGAATTAATTTTATTAAACCCTCCGCCATAGGATGCGGGTTTTATTAACTTTGTCATTCCGGTTGTAACACATCGAAATATTGCTCTAAGACCCCTTAAAGTATATATATTCTGGGTCGTGGTGAAATTCTGAGTCGATCTGAGCATGTCCGTCCGTCTGTTGAAATCACGCTAACTTCCGAACGAAAGAAGCTATCGACTTGAAACTTGGCACAAGGTCGGTATTGCATGGAATTGCAAATGGGCCATATCGGTCCACTTTTACGTATAGACCCCATATAAACGGACACCCAAATTTGGCTTGCGGGAACTCTAAGAGAAGCAAATTTCATCCGATCCAGCTGAAATTTGGTACATGGTTTCAGCATATGATCTCTAACAACCATGCAAAAATTGGTCCACATCGGTCCATAATTATATATAGCCCCCATATAAACTGATCCCCCGGTTTGGTTTGCGGAGCCCCTAAGAGAACCAAATTTCATTCGATCCGGCTGAAATTTGGTACATGGTGTAAGTATATGGTCTCTAACAACTATGCAAAAATTGGTCCACATCTAGGGATGCCAGACGTGCTCTTTTAAAGAGCACATGTGCTCTTTTTTACAAAATGTGCTCTTAAAACAAGACAAGCCAAAAGAGCACGCGAAAGTGCTCTTTTTCTGCATCACAAAAAATATTAATCAAATGGTAAAAGTAAACTGAAAATATGTAAATGTCGCACTAAGAGATTTTCCTAGCCGTTATTTTCTAATTAAATAGTGTGTTACTTTATATATCAGAGTCGCAGAAGAGCATGCCGATGTTGCTTCTTCACGTTGTACTCTGTTCTAAATGTAAACAAACTTCTTCAATAACGTTTTTCACAAAAACACCAAAAAATGACTTACAAAGTATTGTAAGAAAATTAGCATGAGTTGAAAGTGACTTATTTTATGTTTATGGTATGTACCTTTTTGCTTTGTTTAAATGAATTAAATTTTAATTAAATTAAATGATTTTCTTTTATTTGAAAAAGTGTGCTCTATTCCTTTCGTATGTGCTCTTTTTATAAGCTGAATGTGCTCTTTTTGCCTCTTTAAAATCTGGCATCCCTATCCACATCGGTTAATAATTCAATGATTAAAACCGCTATGTTCATAGTAATTAAAGGAATAGGAAAAACAATTAGGTAATATGGGGAAATTTTTAAAATTTGAAGCAGAACAAAAAGTGAAGCAGATTTTTGGAAGAAGGAGTGACGAAGTAAATTTTGTGAAAATGAAGCAAGATACTTCGATTGAAGTAGTAGCGGCAGCACTGAAGTTGACATTTTGTGTATGTGTAGTGTTGTTGTATTGTAATATTTATGTACACAAAGAATGTAAACAAACCTACTAAACGTAAACAAGGCCTTTGACAAGATGAATGTCGATATTAGTCACCTGATTGCATGACTTTACCTCTTTAATATGCCTTGACAAGAGTTAAAAAAGTACGCCATACAAAAATTTTTTGTAACTTACCAAGCACTTATTAGAGGATTAGTAAGCTATTATATGTTTATTAATGCTATTTTTCATGGAATAGTCTTTTAAAAAGTCCGATTAACTTTTTATACCCTAAACCACACAGTGGTCAGGGTATAATAACTTTGATCGGCCAAAAAATGTGCCTACCAGAAATATTGGTTTTAGACCCCATAAAATATATACCGATCAACTCAGAATCACCTCCTGGTGCGCTTTACAGACTATCAGTTATTCCGAACAGAATGTCGGTGTTTGTAAAGAATCGACAAGTCGTATCGTACTCATGTTTTCAGTCAGGTTATTAGGTAAATTACTCATAAAATTATTCGTGAGTCACGATATTTTTGGTGAGTTACGACATTGTGCGTGAGTACAAATTTTCTTTTCGTGAGCGTGAGTCCTACCAACAAATGTCGTGCGTGAGTGTGCGTGAATAAGATTTCTCCGTCTTGAGTGTGCGTGAGAGTGAGTAAAATATTACTCACGTGCACACCTCTAGTGCCCATCCGTCCGTCTGTCCATGTATTTGTTGTTCCGGTCGCAAATATTAACCGATTTTGATGAAATTTGGTACAGGGTGGTTGTTGGGCACAAGAACGAACGCTATTGAACTGGATCAAATTCAGATATAGCTCCCATATATATGTATCGCCCGATTTCGACAAATGGGGTCACGTTGCGCTTTTTTACAAACGGATCTTCATTAAATTTGGCAACAAGTATATCTTTCATCACACTTTAAGTCTGCAAAATTTCATCGAAATCGCTTCAGATTTAGATATATGTTAGCTCCCATATATATTTATCGCCCGATTTTGCGAAATCTGGCCATAAAACCCCTATTTATCAACCAATCTTACTCAAACTTGGTTTACTATAATATTCTATAGTACTTACAATATGTGCAAAAAATCATCGAAATCGGCTCAGATTTAGATATAGCTCCCATATATATGTATCGCCCGATTTTTCCAAATTTGGCTATAAAACCCTTATTTATCAAAAATTTCATGGAAATCGGTTGAAATTTAGATATAGCTCCCATACAAATGTATCGCCCGATTTTGAAAAATTTGCCCCCAATTAACTTTATTTTTGCCCATAGAGGCCTCATTTCTTAACTGATCTTACTAGAGGTGTGCGCGTGATTGAAATTTCACTCACACCCACGCACGTTCGCGAACCAAAATATTTATTCACGCACGATACGTGTGGTAGCCAATCCCACTCACGCACATTCACGGAATGAAAACCAGTACTCACGCACGCTCACGCACGAACTACTTTTTAAGACTCACACTCACGCACGATTCACGACAATTCACGTGATTCACGACAAATTCATGGGACTCACGATATTTGTCAAACGGAAATCAGCAAAGGTAACAAAATTCAAAAATATAATATAGTTCGAGAGCTAAATGAATTAAATATTGATTTTTTTCGTGAGCGTGATTTTGCAGAAATTTTATTCACGCACACTCACGAACCGATTTTATTTCTCACGCACGCTCACGCACGACATATTCATTTTAGTCCCATTCACGCACATTCACGAGAGTTCCTTCAAATTTTGTTCACGACTCACGTGATTCACGCGTGTCACGAAAATTTCGTGTCACGCGCACACCTCTAGATCTTACTCAAATTTTGCATAAGGTAACCTTCTGTGGTATCAATCAAACCTGCAAAATTTTATACAAATTGGTTCATATTTAGATATAGCTCCCATATATATGCATTGCTCGATTTCCCAAATTTGACCATAATACTCTTATTTTTTAACCAATGTTGCTATAATTTCAAATTTTGATTTATTAGCCGATCATATTTATACTTACTTGTAGCTCGTACATAATAATATTGCCCGATTTTTACAAATTTGGATTTATTACCCACACTAAATGAACGATTTCCTCTTTTTTAATAATGGCATAGATAATAGAAATACATAGATGTCCCACTCTTCTCTTTAAAAAAATGTGTCAGTTCCAAAAATTAATTTTCTGACATTTCGTTTTGTTTTTTTTTTTTCGTTAAGAGAGATTCTTTTGTATTCGTTGTCCATTCACAATTAATTTTTTATGAGGAGTTTTTTATTACAGAACACACTGTTGTGTTAAAAAGAGTACCAAAAATCTCTCAATTCTCTTGATTTTCTTCGTTTATTCTTAATCTTCGGAACTGTCAAACTTAGTTTGACACCCATGGGACATATATATATTTCTATTATCTATGAATAATGGGCTCAATATTAGTGGTGCAAAAGCAAACAGAGAGAATAACAAGACAAGAGGATGAAACTGTGTTAGTAGGTGGCAGTCATGAGGAAAATTTCTCTAATATCAGCAGTTTTTGTCGGCGCTTCTCTCAAATATCATACAGTTTGCGTCAACCAGTTCAGTTCTCTGCTTTACGAAACGTAAGGAAAATAGGATTTAGAACCTACTATGTAATACCAAATGTTCTTTTATATAAATTTTTTCATTCTATTAAATTTTTTTGGCAGACAATTTTAAATTACAACTGCCGATGCCATTATAAACAATTTATCAAAACAGCGCTTCGACCGCAACGTCGGTAATACCAAAGCAGGCATTGTGCGACATCTGTACGGTTGACATTTGTTGCTTTTGTAGAAGAGAAATTTTCGTTCTCTTGTCTTTCCATTCTCTTTGAAGCAACTATAACCAGTGTTGCCAGAATTAGGGAAAATTCCTTACAGGTCGGTTTTTTCTAATATTTATCGTCTTGTAGGATAATAGTAGCACAATGTAGTTCTTTGTTGACTCAACACAATTATTAATAAAATAATCGTGCCACAAAAAAATCTACCAAAATTTAAAGAAAATTTTACCACAAATCTACCAAACAAATACTTCTATAGAAAATTTTGCCAAAATTGTGTTCCCGTAGAAAATTTTGTCAAAATTTTATTTCTATAGAAAATTTTATGTCTTTAGTAAATTTTGTCAAAATTCTATTTCTATAGAAAACTTTTTTTCTCAAAATTTTATTTCTATTTTATATAGAAACTTATTTATACAAACTTTTTCCAAAATTTTACTTCTATAGAGATTTAAGCGGACCTTAGACGGTCGGATAAACACTCCGATAGAGGTTCGTCTATTTGTTGTGTGTTCGTTCAAGTTTTGCCCATACACTGCACGAACAAATGTGATGACAACATGAAAAAATAAGAAGAAGCATAAACAAACAATGAAGTTGTATGAAGATTTATGGGTGAAACCATTTATTACTGAAAAAATGGAAGAAAATAATACAAAAAATTTTGGTACATGTGTCAAAACAATGATTCCTGAAGTAATCCACATTTACTATATTACAAATTACTTGATGAATTTTTCATTTCGCATGGTTTTCCATTGATTGGAATTTTTCCACGTTTTTGCCACAATATTGGTTTAGATATATATATTTCTTTAATTTTCAACCAGAATTGGCGATCCATCATTAATTTCATTGCAGAAATGCCTGTTTTTAATGTAAAAATAAATTTGTCTTTGATAATGTTTGTGGAACATCCCCTTACACTCAATGATTTGTATCACCAAACCAGAAAAAATCAAAGTTGTTTTGATTTTATGCCAACACGTCCCCGCGACAGCCGAACACGACCTTATACTATCGGATTTGTCGCCGCAACGTGTTGTGTCGTAGGGTTTCTCCGACCGTATAAGGTGCCCTTTAATCTACCAACACATTAGTATTCTACCAATCTACCAAACAGAAAAAAGCACATATAACCATTTTTGTTTTGTAATGCCTAGTACTAAGTTCGTTTTTGCGAAAAATGAATATCTTCATTTATCTCGGTAAATAGGGTCTCAAGCCCATGGATGTTAACTTATTTATGCGAAATAATATACCTGCCTATTTTTTCATGCGAAAAATCCAGGGTTGTATAAATATGTGTTTGAAAATGCTCAAAACAAAGATTTCGCATATATTCCGCGCTAACGTTTTTTATATGGAGTATAACAGTTTTTCGTGCGAAAACGTTATCTTAGTACTAGGCTCAAAGTTTGTTTACATTGAACGAATAATTTTGTAGGGGAAATTTTTTGGGAATTTAGGGAAAGTAGGGAACTTTTTTCCTTGTAGGGTAAACCGAAAATTTTCCCTGGCAATACTGACTATAGCTCAAAAACTTCCGTTCAGATTGAGACAAAGCACCCATAAGCATGTACGCCTTAATTTTTCTTAAACACTGCCAACATTTTTTGAATTTGGGGACTCTTTTGAGAATCCCCACTACGTCGAAAACAATCATATACGACATCAAAAACTCGTCGGAAAAGCGCCGTCACTATTGAGAAGTTGTACCACGCCAAGTTACTACAAAAATGTTTCGCATGAGTGCAATTATTAGGTGCCTTTATAGATCAATTTAGAACGATGCCAATAAGGGACCCTCCAAACAATCAGAAAAAGTGCATTTTAAGATAGTTGTAAAAGAATCATTGTGGTCGAGTAAAACACGTTTGTTTAGATATTTATTAATTTGATTAAACATTTACAAATTCTTAAAAATATAACATTTATACCACTATCGCATTACATTTAACATAATTTTTGGCATTAATGATGATGTTGAGTTACAAGTAGCGAGTTACATGTTGCTGCGTCTATCAACCAGTGTTTTTATTCCATGGATGCAGCGTGTCTGTATCTGAAAACAATCACTTTATTCCATTTGGAAAATCACCAAATTGTTCACCAATATACCTTTCACAATTTTAAGCGTATAATCTATGTTTTCAGAACTTTATTTTCGTTTTTATTTAATTAAAATATAACAAGCTGGTTGCGCTTGGCGTTTCACAAAAAAATGGCTTTTTTACAGTAGGGATGGCAAATTACTTGCATGTACTTTTTGATGTACCTTTTCATGATGGTTGAAGTGACATTTACGAGTCTGTGGTAACGATGAGGTTGAAATGGAACTTTGAAATGCTGGCAGGGAATATGGAACTGCGGTTTATTTCCCAAAACCTATATCAATGTTACCCCACAAAAGCTTATGTTTACTAATTCAGTAGGGGTGGTTTAGGATATGATATAGTCGGCCCCGCCCGACTTTCTACTTTATTCACTTGTTATGAATACGGCTGTTTGTCTATAATAAACAATTTGGAATTACCTTTTAATATATTTGTCAAAGCCGATATGGAATTGATAACGCCGTTATTATGTTGGCAATCTTAACGCCATCTATCTATACATTATTAGATTACTTATAGTGAGGACTTTACGGTGCATGTCCCCGCTACACAATAAGCGATGATATATATGTCGAAAAGATGGCGCGATTAAATTGCATAATATACTTACCAGGTGGCGCTAGATAATATTGGTTCCGACTTTTATTGTAATTTATTTTCAATCTAATTTATTTGTAGTGCTGCTTTTGACATTTCTGACCAAATAATTTGTAATTTTGCATCTATACCCTTCAATATTAATTCCATTACAAATACATTGGTTTTCTACGACATTCTACTATAACATGGTTGTTTTCACTTAGACATTTAAATAGCAGACACGTCCTTTCATAATACGGAACATATCATTCCCATGTAGTGAAGTTCCTCCCTAGAGTCACTAGCGGCAAATTATGATAGAAATATGGCTCTTTCGACTTTCCGCAATCTTCATAACATAATAAATTTGTTACCTCAAGAGGATAAAAAGTACTCACGCAAAACGTTTAAATGTCGCATCTGCATGGAAAACATTGTGGGTGGTTCCCACAATTTCAAATCAAAGTCTCTCCGATAGAGGACAACGCACAAAAATTCCTATCAATGAAATGCAATCTTGCAATGGAACCAATAACATAATCGACCTACATACAGAGAATAAGCCATAAAGATTTCTAACTACCAAAACGTGGTAGTAGCCATGTTATCAAAACCAATGACCACCCCTATGATCGTATGACTCAAAACACTTGACCCGACTAAAGGATGGAAGAGGCTGTGAGGCAGACAATGGTGGCTACCGTCGGACTGATAAGCGTGCAGCGTAGGAGATTCAAAAGGTGGTGACCAACATTAGACTACCTGTGTACACATTCCCTTGACATCTTTTTCTCATGGAGAAATGAATAATAAAACCTGAGATGAAGATGCCAATGGTCTACCGTTGCCCTTAACATTATCAATGTCCTTTTTCAGATTTTCTATTAATTGTCCGTAAAATTTTGTCATAAAATCTTGGAGGGGTCTTAGTGACCAATTGATCAAATCCTTTGAATGGCATTTACTTTCATGGAGGTGGTTTTGTGAAATGCCGCTCATAATCTTTAGATTATTTAACCAAGGGAGAGATAAGCCGAATGGGTACAAGTGTTCATTTGTAGCCATTCGTGTACAGCATCAAATTGGAACCAAAAAAAAAATTAAATCTTCAAAAGATAAAAATCCGTTAGGGGCTTTATGTTAATATCATAATAAAAGTTCGTATGAATGTGTAATTTTTCAACCAGACTGTGACTCAAAGCATTCTTCCAATATAGTAAAGAAATGGTTGTGGGAGCAAAAATTTAAAATGCTTGAATGGGTCCCACAAAGCCCCGATACAATCCAAAAATGGTAAAATCGCTACTGCTAAGTCGAAGATTTGTAAAAATGACTTCAATTTTCCTATCATTCTAATACATATCCATCGACCGATAAATCATAAATACACTTTTGCGAAGTTAGCTAAAATTGTTTCAGATTTAAATATTTTCATATTTTTTGCTAACATTGTGTTGCATCCCAGGGTAGTAGCCGACTTAAATTTCAAGTCTACAGATTTTGTAGAAGTCTAACCAAATTTTATCCAAATTGGGTCAGATTCAGATATTTATATATATGGTTGCCACTCGTGTCAAAAATAATCTACCAAAATTTTATTTCTATAGAAAATTTTGTCATAATTTTATTTCTACAGAAAACTTTTTCAAAATTTTATCTCTATAAAAAATCTGTCAAAATTTTGTTTCTGTAGAAAATTTTGTCAAAATTATATAAAAATTGGTCAAAATTTTATTTTTATAGAATATTTTGTCAAAATTTTATTTTTATAGAATAATTGTTCAAAATTTAATTTTTATAGAAAATTTTGTCAAAATTTTGTTTCTATAGAATTTTTTATCAAAATTTTATTTTTATAGAAAACTTTTTCAAAATTTTATCTCTATAAAAAATTGTCAACATTTTATTTTTATAGAAAATTTAGTCAAAATTTTGTTTTTATAGAATAATTGGTCAAAATTTTATTTTCATAGAAAATTTTGTCAAAATTTTGTTTCTTTAAAATTTTTTGTCAAAACTTTATTTTTACCGAAAACTTTTTCAAAATGTTATCTCTATAAAAAAATTGTCAAAATTTTATTTTTATAGAATATTTTGTCAAAATTTTAGTTCTATAGAAAATTTTGTCAAAATTTTATTTCTATAGAAAATTTAGTCAAAATTTTTGTTTTTATAGAATAATTGGTCAAAATTTAATTTTTATAGAAAACTTTGTCAAAATTTTGTTTCTATAGAATTTTTTATCAAAATTTTATTTTTACAGAAAACTTTTTCAAAATTTTATATCTATAAAAAAATTGTCAACATTTTATTTTTATAGAATATTTTGTCAAAATTTTATTTCTATAGAAAATTTTTGTCAAAATTTTATTTCCATAGAAAATTTCGTCAAAATTTTATTTCTATACAAATTTGTTCAAAATTTTGTTTCTATAGAAGTTTTTGTCAAAATTTTATTTTCATAGAAAATTTTGGAAAAATTTTATTTCTATAAAAATTTTGCCAAATTTATTTCTATAGAAAACTTAGTCAAAATTTTATTTCTATAGAAGATTTGGTCAAAATTTTATTTTTATAGAAAATTTATGTTCCTCTTAGTTGAATAGATAAATGTAGCAAGTTCCTAAATTTATGTTTAGTTTTATAACTAAAGCTAGTCTGATTTTTAGTCAATTTAATTAAAACAAGTAAATATATACGGCCGTAAGTTCCAGGCCGAATCTTATGTACTTATCTACATGGATTGCGTAGAAACTTCTACGAAAGACTGTCATCCACAATCGAATTACTTGGGTTGTGTTATCTTAAAACTTCTTAACATCGTTTTCTAAATTGTGAGTTGGTCCATACGTGGTATATATTAGACAAAAAAGTATGTACAACAAATAATTACGAATCGATATGGACTTTTGCACGGTACGTAGAGATCCAGAATTGAAATATGGGGGTCGCTTATATGGGGGCTATATAAAATTATGAAATTGATATGGACAAATTTTTATGTGATTGCGGATCGATTTATCTGAGGGCTATATATAACTATAGACCGATGTGGACCCAGTTTGGCATGGTTGTTAACGCCCATATACTAGCACAATGTACCAAATTTCAACTGACTCCGATGAAATTTGCTCCTCCAAGTGGCTCCAGAACCAAATCTCGGGATCGGTTTATATGAGGGCTATATATGATTATGGACTGATATGGACCACTTTTGGCATGGTTGTTAAATATCATATACTACCACCACGTACCAAATTTAAACCAGATCAGATGAATTTTGCTTCTAGCCCCCATATAAACGGACCCCCAAATTTGGCTTGGGGATTTTCTAAGAGAAGCAAATTTCATCCGATCCGGCTGAAATTTGGTAAATGGTGTCAGCATATGATCTCTAACAACGATACAAAAAGTGGTCCATATCGGTCCACTTTTACGTATAGCCCCCATATAAACGGACCCCCAAATTTGTCTTGTGAGGCCTCTAAGAGAAGCAAATTTCATCCGATCCGGCTGAAATTTGGTACATGGTGTTAGTATATGGTCTCTAACAATAATGCAAAAATTGGTCCATATCGGTCCATAATTATATATAGCCCCCATATAAACCGATCTCCAGATTTGGCTTGCGAAGCCTCAAAGAGAAACAATTTTCATCCGATTCGGCTAAAATTTGGTACATGGTGTTAGTATATGGTATCTAACAACCATGTAAAAATTAATCCATATCGGTCCATAATTATATATAGCCCCCATATAAACCGATCCCCCGATTTTGCTTGCGGAGCCTCTAAGAGAATCAAATTTCATCCGATCCGGCTGAAATTTGGTACATGGTGTTAGTATATGGTCTCTAACAACCATGCAAAAATTGGTTCACATCGGTCCATAATTATATATAGCCCCCATATAAACCGATCCCCCGATTTGGCTTGCGGAGCCTCTAAGAGAAGCAAATTTCATCCGATCCGGCTGAAATTTGGTACATGATATTGGTATATGGTCTCTAACAACCATGCAAAAATTGGTCCACATCGGTTCATAAAACCGATATAAACCGATCCCCAGATTTGGCTTGCGAAGTCTCCAAGAGAAGCAAATTTCATCCAATCAGGTTGTAATTTGGAACATGGTGTTAGTATATGACCTTTAACAACCGTGCCAGAATTGGTCCATATCGGTCCATAATTATATATATCCCCCATATAAAACATTCTCCAGAGTTGACCTCCGGAGCCTCTTGGAGGAGCAAAATTCATCCGATCCGGTTCAAATTAGGAACGTGGTGTTAGTATATGGTCGCTAACAACCATACCAAAATTGGTCCAATCACACAAAAATTGGTCAATATCGGTTCATAATCATGGTTGCCACTAGAGCCAAAAATAATCTACCAAAATTTTATTTCTATAGAAAATTTTGTCAAAATTTTATTTCTATAGAAAATTTTGTTCAAATTTTATTCGGTTCATAATCATGGTTGCCACTCGAGCCAAAAATAATCTACCAATATTTTATTTCTATAGAAAATTTTGTCAAAAGTTTATTTCTATAGAAAATTTTGTTAAAATTTTATTTCTGTAGAAATTTTTGTCAAAATTTTCTTTCTATAGAAAATTATGTCAAAATTTTTATTTCTATAGAAAATTTTGTGAAAATTTTATTTCTATAGAAAATTTTTCTATAGAAAATTTTGTCAAAATTTTATTTCTATAGAAAATTTTGTCAAAATTTTATTTCTATAGAAAATTTTGTTCAAATTTTATTCGGTTCATAATCATGGTTGCCACTCGAGCCAAAAATAATCTACCAATATTTTATTTCTATAGAAAATTTTGTCAAAAGTTTATTTCTATAGAAAATTTTGTTAAAATTTTATTTCTGTAGAAATTTTTGTCAAAATTTTCTTTCTATAGAAAATTATGTCAAAATTTTTATTTCTATAGAAAATTTTGTGAAAATTTTATTTCTATAGTAAATTTTGTTAAAATTTTATTTCTATAGAAAATTTTGTTAAAATTTTATTTCTGTAGAAAAGTTTGTCAAAATTTTATGTCTACTTTGTCAAACTGAATTATATACGTATTGGATCGATCTTTTTTTGATTTAATATATACTACGTATGGACTTACATACAATTTAGAAGATGGTGTTAGGAGGTTTTAAGATACCTTGCCATCGGCAAGCGATACCGCAACTTAAGTAATTCGATTGTGGATGGCAGTGTTTAGAAGAAGTTTCTACGCAATCCATGATGGAGGGTACATAAGCTTCGGCCTGGCCGAACTTACGGCCGTATATACTTGTTTTTTTTTTTTTTCAAATATGTTAAAAAGAATTATTTTATTAATTCTATTTAACCTATAAAAAAAAAATCCCATTAAAATATGAAAAAAGAACGAGCAATATAGTACTGAATTAAAAAAACTTCCTGTGTATTTTACCTACACATGAAGTTTTTATTATTACCTTCTTTGTGAGGACATTTTTGGAGGTGCTTTTAAAGTTGTGCCTTTAGAACAACTCCCAAATTTTTTGCTGGGAAAAAGTGTGGATCTATTTTTAGTTGCTTTATTAAATATTAATTGTCTAGTTATCTTGATATCTGATTTTTTATTCATTTTCAGTCTATTAAATTTAACTAGGGGGGGCTATAGCCCCCCTAGGAAAATTGTCTAGCTACGCTAATGGATGGTATCGAAAATATTGATCTACAAAGTGATGCAAAGTATATTACAGTCGATCCCGCCCGACTTTAGAGTTTGTTCACTTATGTATTTACTATGCATCTATAAACAGATAGACGAACTCTTAGCTTAAACTAGATGGATTGGACTCTTTTTCAGTAGGAATTCCAATAATCGATTTATCCAATGGAACTTTTTATAATAGTCACTATGTAGTTAAATATTTTAGTTTTAGTTTTTTTTTTTGAATCTCTATAACTTATGAATGATTTCATTTTTCCGCCATAATAACGACCTCCAACGATGCTACACTTTTTTATTAATTTCCTAAGAAATTCATAAACCTATGAATTTAAAAGCAATATCGTTTAAATTCAATTCATAACATATAAATCAATTTTCACGGACCATTCTATTGCTATTTTCTCAATGAACTCAATGAACTACTCCAATGTGGACAATGCTGAGACATGTTAGCTCTATGAATGAGAAGAGTGGTCTTACAACATAATCTCACCAAATCTCACCAAAGGCCAACCTATTCCCAACAATGAATGAATTGGTAATGGTGAGGTATTCTTTGCTAAAGATTTATTTAAAGACCTTAATGAAAATTATCAACAATTGGAGCAAAACACAAAACGAGAGACTTGTTACAATTTAGTTATGGATTTTTGCACTTAAAAGACAAAAACAAAATAAGAAAATTATTTTTTATGAGGTGTTAGAAAAAAAAATCCATACACCAAATTCTATTGTTTAAAGGTTTAATAGAACTCAAGTATGAATGAAAAGGTAATGCATGAATGAATTGATTCATTCATTCATTCATTGAAACTATGACCATTGTGGTGCATTGTATTCTTGGACATTGTCACATTGCCTATGGAACAAATGATTGTTATTGTTTTTAATTTGAACAATTAATAAAGGTAAAGATGTCTCCATCTGAAAATAGGCCATTGAAATTCCTGGGAAATCAAATAATTATAAAATCTATAGAAGGAATCTCTTAAACATCAATAAATTTCATTTTTTGGCATTTTTATCCAAGTCCTCAAGTGTCTCTTTCCAATCATTCCTCCTATGGCCTTTAGGTTTTTGAGCCCAAGATGTCCTGCCATTGTTGGTGACCAATTGAACCTGCTGTATTCATTGAGCGCTAATCTTTGAACATTGTGTAACTAAAACACCAGACTTAAACGTTATGCGTGCCATACCCTTGAGATATGAAAAAGGTCACATTACAATGAACCATAAACGTAATAATTGATTTACAACCAATTGACAGAAACAGGCCATAAATGGTCTTATGAGCGGTATATACCAAGAAATCTTCAGCAAGTCTTAGTAATTAACTTGTTTGCAGATCATAAAAATGTCTCGTTTTTGGAGACACCCTTATTTGCCCAATGTATGGTGTTATTTATTATTTGAGTCCCTTGTTGTAAAAAGTCCATTATTACTGTCCAATAACTTGTGTTTATTGCACAGTATTTATTATGTTTTAGTTTATTTAATTTGTTTTTAAGAAATTTTCCCCAGCCTAACGAAATTTTCTCTATTTATGAACTAAACGTGCACTGAAAAAAAATTGTCGTGAGGCCAAAGATTTCATGTCCTTAAAATACAAATGCAAATTTTGCTTAGCGGAAAAGACGCATTTCTCTAATATAAAGTTTTTTCCTTGTTGTTGTTTTTGATTTCAGCTTAAAACCATACATTGACTAAACTAAAAGTGTAGCTTAACCAACAGAGGAAAAGAATGTTTGTCAAATTTATTTGGGCAAAGCCCTATAGACTGCAAGATGGTTGGATGGACGCACGTTTCGGAATTACCACATTCCTCATCAGCATCCTCTACTTGCAGCAAAACTATCAACCAATTATCAGAATTAATTCAGGCAGTTCATTAAACCCCACAATGAACTACACTTGAACCTTCCGAAAAAAGGTTTTACATGATAGCCGGCTTATGCACGCAAAAAAATAATTCTTTCCTCCCAAACGAAATTTTAGACAAACAAAGTTCGTTTCTTATTTGCTTTTCGTTGAAAGGAAGTGTATCTGGAAGAAAAGTATATACTTTAAAAACCAATTTCATAAAGACTACCTCAAAAAAACTTTTTTTCTAGCTAATTGCATTTTCCCTCACATCTTTCTCACTTCCACGAAGTTATTTAGTTATTAGCACCTTTTTGTGTAATACAAACAATGTAGAAGAAATTATACGATTTTATAAATTTTAAAATTTATTTTTTACCTTTCGCCTGGACGGAGAATCGAACCGCGGACCATGCAATTTGTAAGCCAACACACTATCCACTGAGCTATGTAGTCGTTATTGTCATCAATAGACAATTACCCATATAAGTTATATTTATATAGCATAGCTTGCGGCGCCCACGAGTCGATTAAACAAAGTTTATTTAACAGAAAAATACATTTAGTTGGGCACCGTGGAACAGTGGTTGCTACGTCCGACTTGCATGCCATGTCGTGGGTTCGATCCCTTCTTCGACCAACGTGTTTTTTTTTACATATATTCCAGATATGGTCGGTAGATTCCGAAAAAATGTTCAACATTACATCTTACTATATTAAATTTTTACTATGACCTCAAGTCAGAAAAGAACAGTGTTTGATATAAACGTAATGGACTGTGTTGTTGGTTCAAAAATAACTTTTTTTATTGAAAAAATAAAAATTTTGTAACAAACGAATTTTTTTGGTGATAAAAGTGTATACTTTTCGAAGCAATTCAAAAAACTCTAACGAAAGAAAAACGTTTTCGGTACACGTTTTCCAAACGTTTTTTTTTCTTTGCGTGTGCCGAAATAAATTCGTACAAACATATCTCTTTTCCGTTGCCACCGTCAAATCATCGATTTGAGTACAGTTGACTGGGTTTATTTTGAGCGTGCTTCCTCTTTTTTCATTCGTTTTGTTTTGTTATTGTTGGTTTTGTTCTTTAATCATTGTTGTTGTTTTTGATTTCAGCTTAAAACCATGCATTGCATTTGCATGCATTTTTCCTTGTCCAAAAGTCGATAAACTTTTCAATGAAGTCCTGTTGTCCTTATAATTAAGTGATTGGACTTAAAAATGGATATCATAACATGAACGAAATATTTTTTGGGCTCAGGTTGACCCTGACTTTAATAATTCAGAAAAATTCTTTAAAAATTATTTTCTGTTGTCTTTTTGCATCTTCATTACAAAGCAAAAAATCGTTCAAAAATAGAACATGTTTTTCAACACTTTATTTTAAAGACGTTTTTACCTGAAACATAGCATAATTTCTACTGGAAGTCATATCTGAATTTGGAATTATAGCCCCCCTATCTAAAAATTAATAGTCTGAAGTTATCGGTTTTATTATTGTTTTATTTTATAACAAGTATATACGGCCGTAAGTTCGGCCAGGCCGAATCTCATCCACAATCGAATTACTTGGGATGTGGTATCTTAAAACTTCTTAACATCGTTTTCTAAATTGTGAGTTAGTTCATACTTGGTATATATCAGACAAAAAAGTTATGTATAGGTAAGTGTACAAATAATTACGAATCGATATGGACTTTTTGCACGATACGTAGAGAGCCAGAATTGAAATATGGGGGTCGCTTATGTGGGGGCTATATACAATTATGAACTTAATATGGACCAATTTTTGTGTGATGGGGGATCGATTTACCTGAGGGCTATATATAACTATAGACCGATATGGACCTAGTTAGGCATGGTTGTTAACGGGCATATACTAGCACAATGTACCAAATTTCAACTGACTCCGATGAAATTTGCTCCTCCAAGAGGCTCCAAAACCAAATCTCGGGATCGGTTTATATGGGGACTATATATGATTATGGACTGATATGGACCACTTTTAGCATGGTTGTTAAATATCATATACCACCACCACGTACCAAATCTCAACCAGATCGGATGAATTTTGCTTCTCCATAAGCACCGGAGGTCAAATCTGGGGATCGGTTTATATGGGAGCTATATATAATTATGGACTGATATGAACCAATTCCTGCATGGTTGTTGGATACAATATACTAACATCACGTACCAAATTTCAACCGAATCAGATGAATTTTGCTCTTCCAAGGGCTCCGGAGGTCAACTTTGGGGATCGGTTTATATGGGGCCTATATATAATTATGGACCGATTTCGACCAATTTTTGCATGAGTGTTTGAGGCCATATATTAACACCACGTATCAAATTTCAACTGAATCAGATGAATTTTGGTCTTCCAAGAGGCTCCGGAGTTCAAATCTGGTGATCGGTTTATATGGTGGCTATATATAATTATGGACCGATGTTGACCAATTTTTGCATGGTCATTAGAGACCATATACTTACATTATGTACCAAATTTCAGCCGGATCGGATGAAATTTGCTTCTCTTAGAGGCTCCGCAAGCCAAATTGGGGGATCGGTTTATATGGGGGCTACATATAATTATGGACCGATGTGGACCAATTTTTCCATGGTTATTAGAAAACATATACTAACACCATGTACCAAACTTCAGCCAGATCGGATGAAATTTGCTTCTCTTAGAGGATTCGCAAGCCAAATTTGGGGGTCCGTTTATATGGAGGCTATACGTAAAAGTGGACCGATATAGCCCATTTGCAATACCATCCGACCTACATCAATAACAACTGAGCCAACTTTCAAGTCGATAGCTTGTTTCATTCGGAAGTTAGCGTGGTTTCAACAGACGGACGGACGGAATGACAAAGTTAATATACCCCCCATCCTATGGTTCCCCACTTTTTCCCTGCAAAAAATTTAAAGTTGTTCTAAAAGTACAAAGTACATCCAAAAATGTCCTCACAAAGAAGTTAATTATTTTAACTACACTGAAAAAAATATTGTCATGAGATCAAAGACTTCATGTCTTTAAAATACGAACGCAAATGTTGCTTAGCATAGAAGACGCATTTTTCTAATATAAAGTTTTTTCCTTGTCCAAAAGTCGATAAACTTTTCAATGAAGTCGTATTGTCCTTATAATTAAGTGGTTTCACTTAAAAATGGGTATCATAACATGAAAGAAAAAATGTTTGGGCTAAGGTCAACTTGACTTTAATAATTCAGAAAAATTCTTTAAATTTAATGAAATTGTCTTTAAATGTGATGTCTTTTTGCATCTTGACTACAAAGCAAAAAATTGTTCAAATATAGGACATGTTTTTCAACACTTTATTTTAAAGACGTTTTTTACTTGAAACATAGCATAATTTCTACTGGAAGCCGAGTCTTAATTTAGAAATTAAAGTTGTCGTTAACTCGTTTTTAAAGGACTTTGATAGCATATGAAGAAAACAAGCTGAAAAAGCTAAAAATTAAAAATTGCTTCCTAGAAGCAAGTACACAAAACCCAAATTTAAAAGAGAATTGTGTCTTAAAAGTATCCTTACTTGTATTCTCCGCTTCTTTGGCTCGGAATCAATACCAAAATTTTTAAAGTGAAGACAAAATCTTTGGAACCGGGCATGCATTTTTATGAGTGTACACAGGAATTTTATTTAATTCAATGTTTTATAACTCGTTTTAATTTTTTTCAAATAGATTTAAAACAGAGTAAGAGTTAATAAATTGGTACAATTTCCCAGCAAAAAAAGAGCTTCCAAAAAAGTAGTTTGGATCCCCAATCTGTGATCCGGAAGTAGTGCAAACTTGGATCATCTCCAATGAATTTTACATGGGCTTGTCATAGGACGGAAGTATTCCCTTTTTGGATCCTTTGCATTGCTTTAGATGTTGTGCCCTGGAAGTTAATTTGAATGAAGAAATTTAAAAAGGCGAAAAAAAAATTTCAACCAATTTCACTTTTTTTCATCCATATGTTTTATTACACAATTATTTTCCTATTACCTAATTTTTACAATTTGAAAAACTTTTTCGCTCCGACCAGGGGTTGAACCTGGGTTTGCTGGCACCATAACAGAACGTCTTAGCACACTCAGCCACAAACGCCATTGAACATAAAGCGTCGAAAGGTCAATTCAAATGTTTGTGATATGATCGTAATAAGACACGAAGGAATAACATTATAAGTGCTTCTCGAGATGTTCTTTATTAGTATGAACGAAAAAATAAGAAACACAGATTCAAATCTCACCAGCGGCATTTTTTTAAAATATTTTTCTAAAAAAATATTTTTTTTTTATGTCATGCATCGTTTTTATTTTTTATTTTCGACATATATTTTCGTATAAATATTTTTTTTCCATTAAAAATCAACAAAAACAAGTATATACGGCCGTAAGTTCGGCCAGGCCGAATCTTATGTACCCTCCACCATGGATTGCGTAGGAACTTCTACTAAAGGCTGTCATCCACAAACGAATTACTTGGGTTGCGATAACACTTGCCGATGGCAAGGTATCGTAAAACTTTTTAACACTGTCTGCTAAATTGTAAGTTAGTCCATAAACAAAAAAAAGGCCGATTAAATACGTATATAATTCAGTTTGACAAAATTTTCTATAGAAATAAAATTTTGACAAAATTTTCTATTGAAATAAAAACTTGACAAAATTTTCGATAGAAATAAAATGTTGACAAAATTTTCTATGGAAGTAAAATGTTGACAAAATTTTCTATAGCAATAAAATTTTGACAAAATTTTCTATAGAAATAAAATGTTGACAAAATTTTCTATAGAAATAAAATGTTGACAAAATGTTCTATAGAAATAAAATGTTGACAAAATTGTCTATAGAAATAAAATGTTGACAAAATTTTCTACAGAAATAAATTTTTTACAAAATTTTCTATAGAAAAAAAATTTTGACAAAATTTTCTATGGAAATAAAATGTTGACAAACATTGCTATAGAAATAAACTTTTTACAAAACTTTCTATAGAAATGAAATTTTGACAAAACTTTCTATAGTAATAAAATTTGACAATTTTTACATGGCTGTTAGAGGCCATATACTAACGAAATGTACCAAATTTCAACCGCATCGGATGACTTTTGCTCCTCCAAGAGGCTCCGGAGGTCAAATCTGGGGATCGGTTTATATGGTAGCTATATATAATTATGGACCGATATGGACCAATTTTTGCATGGTTGTTAGAGACCATATACTAACACCACGTACTACATTTCAATTCGATCGGATGAATTTTGCTCATCCAAGAGGCTCCAGAGTTCAAATCTGGGGATCGGTTTATATGGGAGCTATATATAATTATAGACCGATATGGACCAATTTTTGCATGCTTGTTAGAGACCGTATACTAACATCAGGTACCCAATTTCAAACGGATCGGATGAATTTTGCCCCTCCAAGAGGCTCCGGAGGTCAAATCTGGGGATCGGTTTATATGGGAGCTATATATAATTATGGACCGATATGAACCAGTTTTTGCATGGTTGTTAGAGACCATATACTAACACCACGTACCAAATTTCAATCGGGTAGGATGAATTTTGCCCCTCCAAGAGGCTCCGGAGGTCAAATCTGGGGATCGGTTTATATGGGGGCTATATATAATTATGGACCGATATGGACCAATTTTTGCATGGTTGTTAGAGACCGTATACTTAGACCACGTACCAAATTTCAACCGGATCGGATGAATTTTGCTGCTCCGGAAGGCTCCGCAAGCCAAATTTGGGGATCGGTTTATATGGGGGCTATACGTAAACGTGGGCCGATATGGCCCATTTTCAATACCATCCGACCTACATGAATAACAACTACTTGTGCCAAGTTTCAAGTCGATAGCTAGTTTCGTTCGGAAGTTAGCGTGATTTCCACAGACGGACGGACAGCCGGACAGACGGACAGACCGACAGACGGACGGACGGACGGACATGCTTAGATCGACTCAGAATTTCACCACGACCCAGAATATATATACTTTATGGGGTCTTAGAGCAATATTTCGATGTGTTACAAACAGAATGACAAAGTTAATATACCCCCATCCTATGGTGGAGGGTATAAAAATAAAAATTCTCGTAATTTGCAAAACCTTCTCAAAAGAACTTCCATGGAAGCAAACAAGTCAAACGGCACAGGTTCAAATCCCAGCGGGGATGAATTTTTTATTATTATTATTATTATTATTTTTTTTTTACTTTTTTATTAATTTTCTATATTTTTTAGTTTTTTTATTAGTTTCCTATTTTTTGTAAAATTTAATTGTACAAAATTTGCACTTAAAATAGACCGATTGCGTTCTTTCTAATACTTGTCCACAAGGACTGCATCGGAAGTAGAAAAAAATCATTGGGGGATCCCAAGATGCGCTTTAGAAGAAATGTTTGTGCACTTGTCCAGAAGGACTGCATCGGAAGTGGAAAAAAATTATTGGGGGATCCCACGATGCGCTTTAGAAGAAATGTTTGTGGACTTGTCCAAAAGGACTGCGTCGGAAGTTGAAAAAACTCGATGGGGGATTCTGGGATGGGCTTTAAAAGAAATGTTTGTGGAACAACTTCCAATTTTTTTTTGCTGGGTTATTAAAACTTTACCGAAAAAATGCTAAATCCATTCCAGAAAAATTGGTAATTTTTGAAAATGGTTGAGGTCAAATGTTTCAGACAAGCGTTATTATGCTTTAAAATTCGTAAAAAAATATAAAAATTATTTATTTGGGAAAATATCACAATTTTTTTAATTCACATTCAAAACACTGAATTCAGATAACACATTAAGAAGTGACGCAAATTCAGTTAAAGGCTGTTGGAATGGAGGCAGCCGTCCTATGACATATCCATGTTATATTCATCGCTTCTGCGCCACTTCCGGACCCAAAAAGAAAATGTTCACTACTTTTTTTGCAGCATTATTAAGATATTTATTATACCCTCCACCATAGGATGGGGGTATATTAACTTTGTCATTCCGTTTGTAACACATCGAAATATTGCTCTAAGACCCTATAAAGTATATATATTCTGGGTCGTGGTGAAATTCTGAGTCGATCTGAGCATGTCCGTCCGTCTGTTGAAATCACGCAATCTTCCGAATGAAACAAGCTATCGACTTGAAACTTGACACAAGTAGTTGTTATTGATGTAGGTTGGATGGTATTGCAAGCCTTTTTCAGTGTACGAGGTAAATCATTATTGCCATAGAATAGTTTTTTTTTTGTTTATGATCGTTTGTAATGATGGCACACCGTGTCGGCTAACCTGTATATGATTAAATGAATTTGTGCGATTTTAAACCTACTTTACAGAGTGATAATACATTTTCAGAAATTTATTTGAATTTTCCAAAACGTCTCTAACAAATTCTAAGGAAATTTAATGGAATAATTGGTTATGTTCCATTTCAAGTGATGATTCATTCAAATGAAAACTATTATAATGGATTACATCATAAATTGATCTTGAGCGAGATATCCCAAAATTAAAAAAAACACGACTGAATGTGGAATTGAATAAAATACAGAAGCGTCGCCATGGTATGACAATGTTGAAGACAAGACAAAAACATTGGGTGTAGGATTGTCTACCCCCAGAACAATTTAAAAATCGTTCTTGATCGATTTTTTGTTTTTCTCTCCATATAGGACCTAAAATTAATAACTTCATTAGTTGTATTTATGTTCTTCTCTTGTCCAATATTTAACGATGCACCATATTTACTTATTGCCTCATCTTTGGGTTAAAGGGATATACGAGGAGTTTCCACAAAATCTCTTATCTCTCTCATTACATCAGATTATCAGATCATTAAAAATGTCAACTTGAATTTTACACAACCTGAAAAGTGGCTACTGTACCGTATCCTTAGTAGCCAGTTCTGTTAGCGATGGTCTCAGCATGATAGTGTTGCCCTTAAACACTGCCCATTGCGAGAGTGTGTCTGATGAACGTTACGGTATGGCAAGTGTATTTGTTATGCTGCCCTAAGGGATTGAGAATACCGAACACCTATGTCCATGGATGGTATCAATGGCAACAACAAATAATGACAAAACATTCTAAACACCCCAGACAAGATAAGAACGATTAAACTCTCAAAACGGAATGAGGCAAACAGAAAAATAATTACAATAATCATCCACATCGTCATCATTAAATGATGTGATAAAGAGAGAGTGATAACGAACAAAACAGGTATGGAGTTACAGTGGTTGAAAGAGGCTTGTTCGCAGAGCGCCACTATTACTCTTGAAACTTTATTCATACCATCAATATTTTGATGTTTATTTTATTAGAGATGAAAATAGCATTAATTGATACATTGAAAACAATATTTATATGAAATATTATGCCAGTTCATATTATGTACACGCAACCCAGCAAAAAAATTTTTTTGAAGTTGTTCTAAAGGCACAACTTTAAAAGCACTTCCAAAAATGTCCTTCCAAGAATGTTCTTTATTTTGGATACACAGAAAGTTCTTTTAATTCAAGTTTTTATAACTCGCTGTTTTCATATTTTAATGGGTAATTTTAACTTTTGCTGTTTCAAATAAGTTAAAAACATAGTAAAAATTAATACAATGCACTATGGGCCAAATGACAGGTTTTTGACGCATTAAATAAACGGTAGCACATAGAGCTCTGAAATTTACCACTGAGGATGAGAATAAAGTATAACAAAAATTTCGGACCGATCTGCCCACTTTATAATGGAGGATGTATCTCAATAGTCTTGTTTATTTATTTCTTATTTCGCCCAGGCCGAATCTTATGGACCCTCCACCATGGATTGCGTAGAAACTTCTACCCCAATCGAATTACTTGGGTTACGGTAACTCTTGTCGAAGGCAAGGTATCTTAAAAAATCCTTAACACCGTCTTCTAAATTGTAAGTTAGTCCATACGGGGGATATATTAAACAAAAACAAGTAAGGAAAGTCTAAAGTCGGGAGGGGCCGACTATATTATACCCTGCACCATTTTGTAGATCTAAATTTTCGATACCATATCACATCCGTCAAATGTGTTGGGGGCTATATATAAAGGTTTGTCCCAAATACATATATCACTCGATCTGGACAGAAATTGATAGATTTCTACAAAATCTATAGACTCAAAATTTAAGGCGGCAATGCACTAGGGTAGAACACAATGTTAGTAAAAAAATATGGGAAGCATTTAAATCTGAAGCAATTTTAAGGAAACTTCGCAAAAGTTTATTTATGATTTATCGCTCGATATATATGTATTAGAAGTATAGGAAAATTAGAGTCATTTTTACAACTTTTCGACTAAGCAGTGGCGATTTTCCAAGGAAAATGTTGGTATTTTGACCATTTTTGTCGAAATCAGAAAAACATATATATAGGAGCTATATCTAAATCTGAACCGATTTAAACCAAATTTGGCACGCATAGCTACAATGCTATTTCTACTCCCTGTGCAAAATTTCAACTAAATTGGAGCAAAAAATTGGGCTCTGTGGTCATATGAGTGTAAATCGGGCGAAAGCTATATATGGGAGCTATATCTAAATCTGAACCGATTTAAACCAAATTTGCCACGCATAGCAACAATGCTAATTCTACTCCCTGTGCAAAATTTCAACTAAATCGGAGTAAAAAATTGGCCTCTGAGGTCATATGAGTGTGAATCGGACGAAAGCTATATATGGGAGCTATATCTAAATCTGAACCGATTTCAACCAAATTTGGCACACATAGCTACAATGCTAATTCTACTCCCTGTGCAAAATTTCAACTAAATCGGAGTTAAAAATTGGCCTCTGTGGTCATATGAGTGTAAATCGGGCGAAAGCTATATATGGGAGCTATATCTAAATCTGAACCGATTTCAACCAAATTTGGCTCGCATAGCAACAATGCTAATTCTACTCCCTGTGCAAAATTTCAACCAAATTGGGGTAAAACTCTGGCTTCTGGGACCGTATTAGTCCATATCGGGCGAAAGATATATATGGGAGCTATATCTAAATCTGAACCGATTTCAATAAAACTTGGCACACTTGACTATAGTCCTAATTGTTTTTCTTGTGCAAAATTTTAAGTATATTAGGTTAAAACTCTGGCTTCTGGGGCCATATAAGTCCATATCGGGCGAAATATATATATGGGAGCTATATCTAAATCTGAACCGATTTCTTCCAAAATCAATAGGGATCTATTCTGAGCCAAACCACATACTTGTGCCAAATTTGAAGTCGATTGGACTAAAACTGCGACCTAGACTTTGATTTCAAAAATGTGTTCACGGACAGACGGACATCGCTATATCGACTCAGGAGCCCACCCTTAGCATTTTTGCCAAAGACACCATGTGTCTATCTCGTCTCCTTCTGGGTGTTGCAAACATATGCACTAACTTATAATACCCTGTTCCACAGTGTGTAGCAGGGTATAAAAAAAGGCCGATTAAAGACGTATATAATTCAGTTAGACAAAATTTTCTATAGAAATAAAATGTTGACATAAATTTCTATAGAAATAAAATTTTGACAAAATTTTTTATAGAAATAACATTTTAACAAAATTTTCTATATAAATAAAATTTTGGATTATTTTTGGCGATATGGGCCAATTTTTGTGTGATTGGCCATTAGCGTAGCTAGACAATCTTCCTAGGGGGGGCTATAACCCCCCTATCTAAAAATTTATAGACTGAACTTATAACTTCAATTAATGTTTTATTTCATAAAAATTAATAAAAAATTAGACATCAAAATAATTCGACAATTAATTTATAATAAAGCAACTTAAAGTAGTTCCACACTTTTCCCAGCAAAAAACAATGGGAGTTGTTCTAAAGGCACAACTTTAAAAGCACTTCCACAAAGAAGTTAATTATTTTAACTACACAGAAAGTTTTTCTACTTCATTATACCCTGCGCCACACTGTGGAACAGGGTATTATAAGTTAGTGCATATGTTTGTAACACCCAGAAGGAGACGAGATAGACACATGGTGTCTTCGGCAATAATGCTCAGGGTGGGTCCCTAAGTCGATATAACCATGTCCGTCTGTCCGTCCGTTCGTCTGTCTGTGAACACATTTTTGTGATCAAAGTCTAGGTCACAATTTAAGTCCAATCGCCTTCAAATTTGGTACATGTTCCTAATTTGGGTCAGAATAGAACCCTATTGATTTTGGAAGAAATCGGTTCAGATTTAGATATAGCTCCCATAAATATCTTTCGCCCGATATGCACTAATATGGACCCAGCAGCCAGAGTTTTATACTGATTTGCTTGAAATTTTGTACAAACATAACACTTAGTCGTATAGTCAAGTGTGCAAAATTTGGTTGAAATCGATTCAGATTGAGATATAGCTCCCATATATATTTTTCGCCCGATATGCACTTATATGGACCCAGAAGCAAGAGTTTTATCCCGATTAGCTTGAAATTTTGCACAAGGAGAACAATTGGTAGTATAGTCAAGTGTGCCAAATTTGATTGAAATCGGTTCAGATTTAGATATAGCTTTCATATATATTTTTCGCCCGATATGGACTTATATGGCCCCAGAAGCCAGAGTTTTGGCCCAATTTGGTCATGTCTGCCAAATTTTGTTGAAATCGGTTCAGATTTAGATATAGCTCCCATATATATGTTTTTCTGATTTCGACAAAAATGGTCAAAATACCAACATTTTCCTTGTTAAATCGCCACTGCTTAGTCGAAAAGTTGTAAAAATGACTCTAATTTTCCTAAATTTCTAATACATATATATCGAGCGATAAATCATAAATAAACTTTTTCGAAGTTTCCTTAAAATTGCTTCAGATTTAAACGTTTCCCATATTTTTTTACTAACATTGTGTTCCACCCTAGTGCATTAGCCGACTTAAATTTTGAGTCTATAGATTTTGTAGAAGTCTATCAAATTCTTCCAGATCGAGTGATATTTAAATGTATGTATTTGGGACAAACCTTTATATATAGCCCCCAACACATTTGACGGATGTGATATGCAGAGAATGAAGCCGCCGAGTCGCGCCGCCGATTTTAGCCGTCGCCGTCCCGTTTTTAGCAGTCGACCCCGCCGCCGAATATGTCGACTCATCTCGACTCAAATTTAGCCGCCAATTAATCTAAAATATTGATTTATATCAGAAAAATTTAATAATACTTGTTATAGTTTTTGCCAAAATTTTGAACTTTCCACCTTCAATCAATTAGTATCAAGTTGCTACAATAGTTTTACAAAAATTTAGCTCAAAAAATTTGAATGAAATGTAAATTTGATTGTAGGATTGGTTTTACAACTAATTTCATTACAATTCGGAAAACTTCAAATTGATTTTATAATAGATAATTTTGCGCCGCCGAACAAACAATTTTTTATCGGCTTAGCCGTCAAGCCGCCGCCGCCGGAGGAAAAAATTTAGTGTTAGCCGCCGCCGACAAAAATGGGTCGGCTTCATTCTCTGGTGATATGGTATTGAAAATTTAGATCTACAAAGTGGTGCAGGGTATAATATAGTCGGCCCCGCCCGACTTTAGACTTTCCTTACTGTTTTTTTTTTATTAATTTTTCATTAAAAATGCATTTCAAACAATCAATTGTTAAAATAAAAATATTTAGTGAATTCAGAAAGTAATTGAACATAGTTACCGTTTTTAATTAAACTATTAATTAAGCCACAAACCTGTTACATGGTCACCACCCAAAAATAACACTTTGCTCTTGAAATATGTTTGAGGTGACCATATTCCTTCTATGCGTCTAATCTCCAAAAAATGAATTTGCCCTTTGGTAACTAAACGGCAAGCAAATGTCTCACATTAAGTTTCAGTGAATGCCGTTAGGCCTGTAAAGTTAACTTCAACTCTAATTTTAAATATAAATAAAATAATATTTATTTTAAAATCAACATTGAAATGTGTATATGTGGTTTTATAAATTTGTTAAAATTCCATTAAAACTATTAACAATTGTGGAAATTAAGATCTCATTTCCTGCAATTGGTATTTGTCTATACAATAGGTTGGGCGTGCAAACATAGTTTATTTGTTATCCTTTTGTTTTCTAATATTTTGCTAAAGCTGGAAACATATGTGAAGGTGATATGACATAAACCATAACCAGGCCGAATGCAAACGTTTAATTGAATTTTTGTTGTTTTGAGATTAAATTCGATCTGCTCTGAATAGATCTGGCAATTGTGAATGATGGCCTTTTATTCAATCCATTTACGCACAATATCGAATTTTTGTTTAATTTGCCTGTTTTAATTGTATATTTTTTGGTTTTAAATAATTTTTTTTTATTTGTTTAATTTTTTTTTTGTTTCGTTGACTACAATAGGGAGCTAAATTTTATTTACATTTCAAATTTTAAATATTTGAACTTCAAATAGCATATATTCGAATCGAAATGATATGGATCAAGTGCTTAATTGTTGTGTTTGGCTCCATCATTTTTGCTTTAGGTTGCTAGCTACTTGCGTACGTCTACGAGTACTTACCCCAGCAGATGTATTTGTTTTGCCATGACTGCCAATGCTTAATTCTTCTTAACTGATTTCAAGATATTGTCGTTGAGCAGTTGGTCTGTTTGGCATCTGCTATTTTTTTATTTTGAGTTGAATTTGTTTTATTTTTAATTAGGTCATTATATCTGTTGTTTACGTACTAATAGACGTATTAAATATTTTTTTCTCTTTCGTCACAATTATGTGGAAAAATTAAGTCATATTTTCAATTAAGAAAATGAGAAATGCAGGTGGCTTTTTTGTTTTTTTTCGGAATATTTTTATAACCTGCACTATTACTATGGAATGGGTTATTTTTAGTTAGTGTGTTTGCAACACCAGAAAAAAATACTTTCATCTGGAACTACATTTTCGACAAAACGCTGATTAATATTTTTGTTTTCTTAGTTGTGCTGAAAAAAAAAATGTCTACTGTGGAAGGGGAAGCGGAGAATTTAAGTAGGGACACTTTTAAGACACAATTCTCTTTTAAATTTAAGTTTTGCGCACTAGATTCTAGGAGAACAAGTTTAATTTATTCGTTTTTTTTCAGTGTTTTTCTTCACGTGCTATCCAAGTCCTTTAAAGACGTGTTAACACGAGTAGAAATTATGAATGAAGAATATCTCCTATTTTTCCGCTTTTTTTGCTTTGTAGTCAAGACACATAAAGTCAAAAATTGTAAGACAATTTCATTAATTTTGAAGAATTTTTCAGAATTATTAAAGCCACGTTGACCTTAGACAAACAAAATTTTCTTTCATGTTTGGATACCCAATTTTAAGTCGAATCACTTAACTATAACGACAAAAAGACTTCATTGATAAGTTTATCGACTGCTGGATAAGGAAACAAACTTTATATGAGAGAAATGCGTCTTCTATGCTATGCAATATTCGCATTCGTATTTTAAGGACATAAAATCTTCGGATTCTCGACAATATTTTGTCAGTGCATATACCGATGTCCTCATTTCAGGGTACGCTAAGTCGACTTAGCATTTTTTTGATGGATTTCGTTGTTTTTTATTCGGATTGATGTGATAATAGGGTTGCCATTTTGGTCCGATCGGACCAAAAGTGGTCAAAAAATTATTAATTTTTAAATTTGGTCCGAAGGTCGAACTAAATGGAATTGTTTTGATTTTGGTCCATTTTCGTCAATTTAGCATTCTTTTCAAAATTTTCTATAGAAATGAATTTTTTGACAAAAATTTCTATAGAAATAAAATTTTAATAATATTTTGCTAAAATTTCGTACAGAAATAAACTTAACATTTCGGATTTCGTAGTTTTTATTCAGATTGATGTGATTAGGGTTGCCATTTTGGTCCGATCAGACCAAAAGTGGTCAAAAAAATTATTAATTTTTAAATTTGGTCCGAAGGTCGGTCCATTTTCGTCAAATTAGCATTTTTTTTAAATTTTCTATAGAAATAAAATTGTGACAAAAATTTCTATATAAATAAAATTTTAATAATATTTTGCTAAAATTTTGTACAGAAATAAACTTAAAAAAAATTTTATATAGGTACAAAATTATGCAAAAATTTTGTATAAGAAGAATATTTTTTGTATAAGAAGAAAATATCTATAGAAATAAAATATTGACAACATTTTATAAAGAACTGAAATTTTGACAAAATATCGTAAAGAAATTAAGATTTGACAAAATTTCCTAAAGAAATTAAATTTTGACAAAATTTTCTATAGAAATGAAAATTCGACAACATTTTTTAATATTTTCTAATATTTTAATAAAGTTTTCTAAAGAAATAAAATTTTGACAAAATTTTCTATAGAACTGAAATTTTCTATGGAACTAAAATTTTGACAAAATTTTCTACAAAAATAAAATCGTAACAAAATTTTCTATAGAAATAAAAACTTGACAAAATTGTCTACAGAAAAAAATTTTGACAAAATTTTCTACACGCACAGAAAAAAAACGTTTGGAAAATGTGTACCGAAAACGTTTTTCTTTTGTTAGAGTTTTTTGAATTGCTTGAATTGAATTGCTTTTAAACTTTTATCACCAAAAAAATTCGTTTGTTACAAAATTTTTATTTTTTCAATAAAAAAAGTTATTTTTGAAATAACAACACAGTCCATTTCGTTTATATTAAACACTGTTCTTTTCTGACTTTAGGTCTTTAATAAGACACATTTTACAGTTCAAAATTTAATATAGTACAATGTAATGTTGAACATTTTTTCGGAATCTTCCGAATATATCTGGAATATATGTAAAAAAAAACAAAAGCAAAAAAAAAAAAACTTTGGCCGAAGCAGGGATCGAACCCACGACCCTTGGCATGAGAGTCGGACGTAGCTACCACTGCTCCACGGTGCCAAACTAAATGTTTGTTTCTGTTAAATAAACTTTGTTTATTCGGTTCGTGGGCGCCGCAAGCTATGCTATATAAATATAACTTATATGGATATTTATCTATTGATGACCATAACAGGTACATAGCTCAGTGGTTAGTGTGTTGGCTTACAATGTTCGATTCTCCGTCCAGGCGAAAGGTAAAAAAAATTTTAAAAATTTATAAAATTGTATAATTTCTTCTCCATTCTTGGTATTACAGGAAAATGTGTTAAGAACTAAAAATCCTCGTGGATGTGAGAAAGATGTGAGGGACAATGCAATTAGCAAGAAAATAATGTTTTTTTTGAACTAGTCTTTATGAAATTGTTTTTACATCCTGGAAAAGAATAAACGTTTATCACAAAAAGTATATACTTTTCTTCCAAATACACTACCTTACAGCGAAAAGCAAATGAGAAACGAACTTTGTTTGTCTAAAATTTCGTTTGGGAGGAAAGAATTATTTTTTTGCGTGTATAGAAATAAAATTTTGACGAGATTTTCTATAGAAATAAAATTGTGACAAAATGTTCTAAAGATCTGAAATGTTGACAAAATTTTCTATAGAACTAAAATTTTGACAAAATTTTCTATAGAAATAAAATTTTGACAAAATTTTCTATAGAAATAAAATGTTGACAAAATTTTCTATAGAAATAAATTTTTGGCAAAATTTCCTAAAGAAATTAAATTTTGACAAAATTTTCTATTCTATTTCAAATTAGCATTTTTTCAAAATTGTCTATAGAAATAAAATTTTAATAATATTTTGCCAAAGTTTTTTACAGAAATAAACTTAAAAAAAATTATATAGATACAAAATTATGCAAAAATTTTGTATAAGAAGAAAACTTTGTAAAAATTTTATATAGAAATAAAATTTTGTGATAACTATCTATAGAAATAAAATATTGACAAAATTTTCTAAAGAACTGAAATTTTGAAAAAATATTCTAAAGAAATTAAATTTTGACAAATTTCCTAAAGAAATTAAATTTTGACTAAATTTTGTATAGAAGTGAAAATTTGACAAAATTTTCTAATATTTTCTAAAATTGTCTACAGAAAAAAATTTTGACAAAATTTTCTATAGAAATAAAATTTTGACGACATTTTCTATAGAAATAAAATTGTGACAAAATGTTGTATAGATCTGAAATGTGGACAAAATTTTCTATAGAACTAAAATTTTGACAAAATTTTCTATAGAAAGAAAATTTTGGCAAAATTTTCTATGGATATACAATTTTGACAAAATTTTCTATAGAAATAAAATTTTGACAAAATTTTCTATAGAAATAAATTTTTGGCAAAATTTCCTAAAGAAATTAAATTTTGGCAAAATTTTCTATAGAAATTAAAATTTGATAAAATTTTCTATAGAAAAAATTAGCATTTCAAATTAGCATTTTTTTTGAAAATTTTCTATAGAAATAAAATTTTGACAAAAATTTCTATAGAAATAAAATTTTAATAATATTTTGCCAAAATTTTGTATAGAAATAAACTTAAAAAAATTTATATAGATACAAAATAATGCAAAAATTTTGTATAAGAAGAAAACTTTGTAAAAATTTTATATAGAAATAAAATTTTGCGATAACTATCTATAGAAATCAAATATTGACAAAATTTTATAAAGCACTGAAATTTTCACAAAATATCGTAAAGAAATTAAGATTTGACAAAATTTCCTAAAGAAATTAAATTTTGACAAAATTTTCTATAGAAATGAAAATTCGACAAAATTTTCTATAGAACTGAAATTTTCTATAGAACTAAAATTTTGACAAAATTTTCTACAAAAATAAAAGCGTAACAAAATTTTCTATAGAAATAAAAATTTGAAAAAAATTGTCTACAGAAAAAAATTTTGACAAAATTTTCTATAGAAATAAATTTTGACGACATTTTCAATAGAAATAAAATTGTGACAAAATTTTGTATAGAAATAAAATTTTGACAAAATTTTCTATAGAACTAAAATTTTGACAAAATTTTCTATAGAAATAAATTTTTCACAAAATTTCCTAAAGAAATTAAATTTTGACAAAATTTTCTATAAAAATGAAAATTTGACAAAATTTTCTATAGAAAAATTAGCATTTCAAATTAGCATTTTTTTCAAAATTTTCTATAGAAAAAAAATTTTGACAAAAATTTCTATAGAAATAAAATTTTAATAATACTTTGCCAAAATTTTGTACAAAGTACAAAATTTTGGCGATAACTATCTATAGAAATAAAATATTGACAAAATTTTCTAAAGAACTGAAATTTTGAAAAATATTCTAAAGAAATTAAATTTTGACAAAATTTTCTAAAGAAATTAAATTTTGACTAAATTTTGTATAGAAATGAAAATTTGACAAAATTTTCTAATATTTTCTAATATTTTAATAAAGTTTTCTAAAGAAATAAAATGTTTACAAAATTTTCTAAAGAAATAAATTTTGACGACATTTTCTATAGAAATAAAATTGTGACAAAACTTCCTAAAGAAATGAAATTTTCTATAGAAATAAAAATTTGACAAAATTTTCTACAGAAAAAGAAATTGAAAAAAAAAATTGTATAGAAATACAATTTTGACAAAATTTTCTATAGAAATAAATTGTTGACAAAATTTCCTATCAAACTAAAATTTTGATAAAATTTTCTATAGAAATAAAATGTTGACAAAATTTTTTATAGTAATAACATTTTGACGAATTCTTCTATAAAAATAAAATTTTCACAAAATTTTCTATCGAAGCAAAATTGTAGAAAAATGTTACCTTTAAATGATATTAATTTAATTTGGAAAAATGGCCCGCGGCTACGAATTTTGGTCCAATTTTGGAAAAAATGTTGGTTCAAAATAAAAATTCATTGTGGCAACGGTGGATGTGAGTTGCATCCTGTCAAAAGTTAAAATTTATTGGACACTTCTATCAAAAGTTATGGTTAATAGTGTACATGGCCTGTGACTAAAGTTTTAAAAATTTCCAATCCAAAAAAGAACAAAAAGCTTTGTTCAGTTTAAGGTGGTCTAAGTAATTTTAGCCACACTCAAAATAAAGTGAACTCTCTATTTCACTAAAGCCAATTTAATTTTATTTAAATTCATGGAATTATTATGTTTGGAGAAAGTTTCCTTCACTCTAATAATTTTTTGCGTACGTTAGTTAAATTAACTAAAACCGAGGGAAAAAATATACACAAACGAAGCATAAAGATTAACTAAATTCGTGTCTTCCACAAAATAGTTCAGTATTTTTCTAAATTTGCAAATTTTACTACAAATGCGTTCATCATGAACTTCGTATGGCACAAAAGACATTCTTGCTATTTTGAACTCCAAATTTTTCCTTGAAACTACAAATATTTCTTTAAAAAGTGAAAAAACTTAATTATGTCTAATAAATTTTCTTGAATTGAAAAAATTTTCATCAATATAGTTTATCCATTTTATTTCCATTAAGGTAAATTTTTGTGAAAAATAATAAAATTTACTCGTTTCAGTAAAAAAATCCTAAACTGTAAGCAGTTAGGAATAGTTCATTAACTAGAATAAGGCATGGAATTTTACTCATACTATTTTCTTCGCTGGGTATAAGAATTTACTACTGAAAAAGAAAATTTTATTCACCGATAACAAAGCATTCGTAAAAATAAACAAAAACCGAACTAAAACCAAGTTTCCTCAAAATTAGGAAAATTTCTTATAAAATGATAATTGCGACTTCCTTTATAATAGAAAGTTTTTCATACATACGAACAACACTTGGCATAGAAAAATATTTTAGTTCATTCGTACTAAGAAGTATGCAATCCTTTCAAAACTTAAGGAAACACACTTGTTAGAATATAGGAAATTTTCCTAAATTTCTATTGTCTACCTGTAATCGATACCTGTCATCGTAATCGATGTGTTTGCGCGTGGGTGTAATCGATATATGCGCGTCGGTTGTTTTTTTAGTTGGAATCGCGTTGTTTTGGTATACGGAGAGATTGTTAAAAAATAATATGGTAAAATAATATAATAAATAACAAATAAAATATATAAAATATTTGTTATTTTAAATTAGTGAGAAAAAATTTTCGTTTTTTTAAATAAATCTATCAATGTTCGTGATAGTGTATAAAGAAAGAAAACACCAGCAGAATAACAACCCTTTCATTTGTCTTCATTTTGGAATCTTCAATTATCAGGTAATATTCAGTGACGCTAACCTTTTGCAACAAAAATGTTTTATATTTTTTTATATTTGTAGGTATTGAAATTGTAAAAGGAGGACAAAATCGTTAGGCAGCAACTTATTAAAAGTGAAAAGTACAAGAAGAAGAGAAAGTGAGTTTTACAGTTAATAATATCACACGGAAATTGGAAATAGTGGAATAATAAATTAATATTTCAAAGAGATTCGATGCTGTTGATTCTTAATAAATATATTCAATATATTAATAAAACATGTCTTTTATTGAAGATAAAATTGCTTATAGAAATAAATAAAATTGTATTTAAAGGTAAGCAGTTCTAATTATGAAGTAAAAGTTTTACCACAAATGTGTAAGATTTGTCGAAATGAATGAAAAAATTTCAATAAAATCATTCCATATATGAATTCAAATTAGTTAAATTTTTTCATTCTGTAGTATAGTGGTATATAAATATAGGAAAATTTTAACTAATATATGGAATGCATTATTCCTAATTTCTACGAAAATCACATCGTTCAAACAAATAAAAATGTCTTTGGCGCTATACGAAGTTCAACTTTCTTCACAATGAGTTCATTTTAACTTAAAGAAGGGGTCACTTTTTTCTGGGTGTTGTTTCCTGTAAAATTCACTTTTTAGACTTAGCGTACTTTGGTGTGGAGACATCGATATGAGCCACCCTATTTCCGCGACATGATCTCTCAAGGACATTTGCAGTCAATTAGTTCAGCTGTTCCAATGCTAACCCGAAAAAAAATTAAAAAATAAATTGTAACTTTGTTCTTCTTCTTGGGCTAGTGCTAGATATTCAAACGTCTATTTAATCTTGATAAGAAAGAAAACATTATAAATTAAAGGGCTACTATGAATTTATAACCATTTGCGGTACCATTCACTTTATTCTGTGCGTTTATTGTAGCTGAAATCTTTGAAGGTGGATTTGTGTCTGGACAACCGTTACACCCATACAAATTTCGTTCAAGAGATGACATTTAACATAATTAAATTGAAAGTCACATCAGACAAGGTCTTGTGTCGGAAGAATCTCTTCGATTTGCGTCCTCATAGAGTTGTCACAAATTTACAATTGTAGGAGAACCAGTAGTCCAGACACGGCAACACCTACATCGTCCTTGTTTTTTTTTTATCCATAAGGTCATAAGTAATTTTCAAACATGTTTTTTGGGCTAAGAGATGGTAGAAATTGCCTGTTTACGTGGATTCTGTAATAATTTATTGTTGTAGAAAAAAGGGATGTCCGTCGAGTTTAGAGTTAATTTAAATTATAAAAAATTATACATCCTAACTGAATATGGTACTATGTTCAGTTTTGAAGCCGAAAATCAGATATTTTTGGTGGTTAATTAATTTATGAAGACGAAAAGTTAAGCATTACAAGAAAAAAACTGAAAAAACGAATAAAATTGTTTCCTAGAATCAAGAGCGCAAAACTCAAATCTAAAAGAGAACGAGTTTCTTAAAGATATCCTAACTTCAATTCTCCGATTCTTTGGCTCGGAATCAATACTAAAGACAAAAATCTTAGGAATCGCGCAAGCTTTCTCCCCGTGTAATTCTCTCACTTTATCTCTTGAATATTTGGCACAAATTGTGCTACGAAGACCTATTCACATTCTCGAAAGATCGTACTCATACTCTCAGTTTGTGTAGACCGGCATAGTCTATCGCATGAAACTGCTGAACGAAGTTATTTTGCAACATCTGCACACAATTTTTTTTTCAGATTCAATCACGAAGTTAATTGATCCAATTATTTTTTAATTGAAATGTCTTCAATCACAGAAATGATAGTATCAATTAAAAATTGTATTGATACTATTAATTTTTATGATTGATTTTTTGTTTTCAATTAAAAAATTCGTTGAACCAATAAAATTTTTAATTTGATATTTTTTAAAACTCAATTGAGACTTTAATTAGAAAAATTTTCGTGAATATTTTTACTGTGTATGAATAACAAAATATTTACAACAAAGACAATTTGTTATATTTATTAATGTTATTGTTTTTATTCCCAATATGACATTCATAAAGTTGGCGTATCATGTCGGCTGACATACAAATATTTCTAACGTATTCCCTAATTTGTTTCCCGTCCATGTTTGCCAGCTGAGCCAGGGTTCCGAATCACCTATTCACCGACATAGCTAACTCTTTGCCTAGTAAAGGCAGAGCAGTGACACAGTGTTCGAAGTTATCATCATCATCCTCATTATATGCCATCCTTGGCTGCTCCTATTTGGCATATATGGGCTTTCAGTTCGAGGTGCCCGGTCATTATTCCCACGGTCATCCTGACTGTCGTCCTTCTCTCCCTGAGTAGTTCTCCAGTCTTATTCTTTCCCATAGAATTTTTGTCATCCTTGTGATTGTTGCATTGGTCCACATCGCTTTATATGTCTCTCGTGCCAAATCATCCAACTCGGCCCGCGTTGTCTATATTGGCTCTGGGTTCCGTTAATTCACTTTCGTATGTGTCGTAATCGTCTGTTCATTTGCCTTTTCGTTTCCTCTTATTCCGACATACCCTGGTACCCATATTAGGCGAATCCGGCCCTATTCAGAGTATTCCAATACGGTTCGTGATCGAAACGTAATGTCTGTTATTGCCTTCATTGCCCTCTGACAATCTGTTATTTCCGAGCCATTCCGTTATGACTCCCTTCAGGATTGTGCTGTAGTCGGGTAATTGGAATAGGATCTCGGTGTCTGGCTTCCCCGCATATACGCCCAATTCAGTTCTCTAACTCATGTTCGACCCATCGGTATTTACATCTGTTCTGAGGTCTCATTCTCCCAGGACCACTTTACTGGCGTCAGGGTGACACACTCGGCATCTATGTCCACCTCAGATATACGATTATGGATAGGTGAGACATCCGCCATTTCAATCATCCCCTTTTATTCTTTGATGGTTTATCATGTTTCCGCCTATTCTCCCAATATCTTCAATCTCATCGCAGCCACGGCGGCTATGCTTTTTATTTGAACTTCTATAGGTTTTAAAGCTGTATCGCCTCTAAGGCTGTTGTCAGAGCCTTGGAGACGATAGAGATTTGTCCTTTGAATCCGTTGTAAATCTTGCACTTCCTTTCCATTGATGTCCACCAGACTATCGATGTCAGGATTGGCCTTATTACGCTCTCATATATCCAGTGCGTCACTTTTGGTTGGTTTAGAGCCCACCGCTCTGTAGGCTTATACCCTGATGTGTTACAAACGGAATAACTTTGTCATTCCGTTTGTAACACATCGAAATATTGCTGTAAGACCCCATAAAGTATATATATTCTGGGTCATAGAGAAATTCCGAGTCGATCTGAGCATGTCCGTCTGTCCGTCCAACAAACAAGCTATCGACTTGAAACTTGGCACAAGTAGTTGTTATTGATGTAGGTCGGATGGTATTGCAAATGGGCCATATCGTTCCACTTTTACGTATAGCCCCCATATAAACGGACCCCCAAATTTGGCTTGCGGGTCCTCTAAGAGAAGCAAATTTCATGCGATTTCATGCGAAATTTGGTACATGGTGTTAGTATATGGTCTCTAACAACCATGCAAAAATTGGTCCACATCGGTCCATAATTATATATAGCCCCATATAAACCGATCCCCAGATTTGACCTCCGGAGCCTCTAAGAGAAGCAAATTTCATCCGATCCGGCTGAAATTTGGTACATGGTGTTAGTATATGGTCTCAAACACCCATGCAAAAATTGGTCCATATAGGTCCATAATTATAAAGGGTAATTTGTTAAGAGCTTGATAACTTTTTTTAAAAAAAAACGCATAAAATTTGCAAAATCTCATCGGTTCTTTATTTGAAACGTTAGATTGGTCCATGACATTTACTTTTTGAAGATAATTTCATTTAAATGTTGACCGCGGCTGCGTCTTAGGTGGTCCATTCGAAAGTCCAATTTTGGGCAACTTTTTCGAGCATTTCGGCCGGAATAGCCCGAATTTCTTCGGAAATGTTGTCTTCCAAAGCTGGAATAGTTGCTGGCTTATTTCTGTAGACTTTAGACTTGACGTAGCCCCACAAAAAATAGTCTAAAGGCGTCAAATCGCATGATCTTGGTGGCCAACTTACCGGTCCATTTCTTGAGATGAATTGTTCTCCGAAGTTTTCCCTCAAAATGGCCATAGAATCGCGAGCTGTGTGGCATGTAGCGCCATCTTGTTGAAACCACATGTCAACCAAGTTCAGTTCTTCCATTTTTGGCAACAAAAAGTTTGTTAGCATCGAACGATAGCGATCGCCATTCACCGTAACGTTGCGTCCAACAGCATCTTTGAAAAAATACGGTCCAATGATTCCACCAGCGTACAAACCACACCAAACAGTGCATTTTTCGGGATGCATGGGCAGTTCTTGAACGGCTTCTGGTTGCTCTTCACTCCAAATGCGGCAATTTTGCTTATTTACGTAGCCATTCAACCAGAAATGAGCCTCATCGCTGAACAAAATTTGTCGATAAAAAAGCGGATTTTCTGCCAACTTTTCTAGGGCCCATTCACTGAAAATTCGACGTTGTGGCAGATCGTTCGGCTATTCATGATGAAATGTCAAAGCATACTGAGCATCTTTCTCTTTGACACCATGTCTGAAATCCCACGTGATCTGTCAAATACTAATGCATGAAAATCCTAACCTCAAAAGAATCACCCTTTATATAAACCCCATATAACCCGATCCCCAGATTTGACCTTGGAAGAGCAAAATTCATCCGATTCGGTTGAAATTTGGTACGTGATGTTAGTATATGGTATCCAACAACCATGCAGGAATTGGTTCATATCAGTCCATAATTACATATAGCCCCCATATAATTCTGGCTCTCTACGTATCGTGCAAAAAGTCCATATCGATTCGTAATTATTTGTAGACTTAGCTATAGATAACTTTTTGGTCTAATATATACTACGTATGGACTAACTCACAATTTAGAAAACGATGTTAAGACGTTTTAAGATACCACAACCCAAGTAATTCGATTGTGGATGACAGTCTTTCGTAGAAGTTTCTACACCCAGAGAAGGAATATGATCACCTCAAACATGTTTTAAGAGCAAAATGTTATTTTTGAGTGGTGACCATGTAACATGGTTTTCGCAACCATGTTATTTTCTCGCAAATCATATATCTGATTTCGGCAAGCAGGTTATATTTGACGAGAAAATCACATTTTAGTGACAAACATGTTACATGGTCACCATACAAAAATAACATTTTGCTCTTGAAACATGTTTGAGGTGATCATATTCCTTCTCTGCGTGTACACAATCCATGGTGGAGGGTACATATGATTCGGCCTGGCCGAACTTACGGCCGTATATACTTGTTTTTTTCCGATTCAATCTCGAAATTAATTGATCCAATTAATTTTTTAATTGAAATGTCTTCAAAAAATTAATTGATTTCATTTGCAACGTTCAATTAATTTTTTAATTGATTCAATTAAAAATTTAATAGGCGTTGATTGCAAAACTCAATTATTTTTTTCATTAAAAGCATAACTATTTTCAATTACTTTCTTAACTTATAGATTTTTTTTAGTTTGATTACAAAATTGATTGTTGGAAATTTTAGTTAAACATTAAAATTATTTTCTATAATTTTTTTAATAGACTTCCGAGGGCAATAAGTTCGGCACGGCTCGATTGCACGGCACTATAGACCGATATCGACTAAGTTTTACATGGTTATTAGCGGTCATATTTCTGAGGGCTTCAAAGCTTCTCTAAGTGGTTTCACTGCAATGTGGAACGCCGTTCAGACTCGGCTATAAAAAAGAAGTCCCTTGTCATTGAGCTTAACATGGAATCGGGCAGCACTCAGTGAAGAGAGAGATGTTCACCAATGTGGTATCACAATGGACCGAATAGTCTAAGTGAGCCTGAAATATCGGGTTGCCACTATTCCTAACCTATCCTATGTAGAACCATCACGTAGACTAAGCCAACTCCTGTGGTGGGACCATGGGATATGGACCATTTTTGCATGGTTGTTATTGTCCATATTCTAACGCAAAACACAAAATTTCAATCTGATCAGATGAAATTTGGTCCTCCAAGAGGCTCCGGAGGTCAAATCTGGGGATCGCCTTATATGGGGGCTGTATATTATTAGAAGCCGATATGGACCATTTTTGGCATGGTTGTTATTGTCCATATACTAACGCAAAATACAAAATTTCAGCCGGATCGGATGAAATTTGCTCCTCAAAAAGGCTCCGGAAGTCAAATGTGGGGATCGGTTTATATGGAGGCTATACGTAAAAGTGATCCGATATGGCCCATTCGCAATACCTTCCGACCTATATCAATAACAACTACTTGTGTCAAGTTTCAAATCGATAGCTTATTTCGTTCGGAAGTTAGTGTGATTTCCACAGACGGAAGGACAGAAAGACGACCGGACATAGCTAGATCGACTCAGAATTTCACCACGATCCAAAATATTTCGATGTGTTACAAACGGAATGACAAAGTTAATATACCCCCCATCCTATGGTGGAGGGTATCAAAGTTTTCAACTTCAACCAACTTTGTACTTGGAAATATTTTGTTGATATTTCAAACCCATAATCAAAATTATAAAAATAACATATAATTAATTAAAAAAAATTATCTTCCGACAGGGCTCGAACTCACGAGATGAGACGTGGATTGCTACGTGAGGGTTCTACATAGGCTAGGTTAGGAATAGTGGCAACCCGATATTTCAGGCTCACTTAGACTATTCAGTCCATTGTGATACCACAGTGGTGAACTTCTTTCTTTTCAATGAGTGCTGACCGATTCTAAGTTAAGCTCAATGTCAAGGGTTCTACGCGGTAGAACTCATTAAAAGCTGGTATTGGGTAAACGAAAGCATTTGTTTACAGTAAGTCATTATTTCCAAGCAGTAGGTATTGTTGGGGGTAATGGTGTAAGAGCTTTTGGTAATGAGTTTTTCACTTCAATTACCAAGGATTTTGGTAGTATCCAAAAATGTTCGTGCATGCAGAAATTTTATTTTTTTTTTTGATGTTATCGATTCTTTTGTGGTTGAATGAATTCTCAAAATTTTTTCCAACTTTAAATCGTTTCTATTAGTTTTCAATAAAATCATTTAGTAAAATATCAAAATTATAAATCTTGAAACCAACCCCACTACACATCATTATTAATGTAGCTCGATTCTCGAAGAAAAAAAAACAAAAGCCATCAACATATGTAGCCATTGAAAACATTTTGTAGCGCAAAGTTCAATTGTTAGCGCTCCCATCGCTTGACTGCATGGTTGCGCCAAATTGACATCTTCGAATGTAATTCGAATGTCTTAATAAATTCCCAACTTCAACATTTACATGCATTCGAACATAACGAAGACAGCCAGCAATAAAACCAACAACACCGTGAGGCTAAAGTAATCGGCCAGCAGAATGCAAAAAACAAAAAAAAAAAACTCAAACCAGAAAATTAAAATCAATATTTGTCTTATGGCCGGCAGAGGTACACCTCATAGCTTCAACTACTCACTCATTCACTCGGTCTTTATTGCTCCACCCCGATAACTACCAAGTTTTGCGTAGTGAGAGGGGCAACGGGTATGATCATCTAAGCCAACTCCTGTGGTGGGACCATGGTTTGCTTGGGGTTTTTTTGTTGGTTGTTTTCGACTGATGGGATATTACAGACGTCGTTGTGTAAAGTTTCTCTGAAGGGAAATATGGATCGAAGGACGTTTGGCGGGTCAAACGAACCAATTCACTTACATTGAACGTTCTTAGCTGTGCTGGGTCGTATGGTTGGTCATTTCATCTTTACCGCCAAAACGTTACGTTTTCTCCAAATTGAATCGTTTACAAATTTTGTTACTCGTTGTACATAACGACTTTGCAACAGCAACAACAACAGCTGCAGCAGCGGCAGCAGCAATAGCAATCCCAGAAAAAGAGTGCTTTTTTTGTTGTTCTTCAGTTGATTTGGCCAATATTGTATTGGCTGTAAAAGTTCGACTAGATTATGACCATGTTGCTTGTATGTAATCTTGTTCTCTTCGTTCTGTGTAGTTTTTTTTGGGGGTTTCTCTCCACATTGGCTATTTCGTTTTGATGTAGCTCTCTGTGTTGCAATTCCAAGCAAACAAATGTAGTTGTAGTAATCATACCGAAATCGACTGACCGATAGACCTAATGTCCGTCCATCTGCCATAGACTAGGTATAAATGTAGATTTTTTTTTAAGTTTTTGAGATGTTAGTACGGAGATGGATCAGAGATGTCAGAATACACTGGCAAAAAATTGTGGGCATAACACGAAAAAATATTAAATCTAAATTTTGTGGCACAACGAACGGACAGAAAGACCGGCCGGACATAGCTACACGCAAAAAAATAATTCTTTCCTCCCAAACGAAATTTTAGACAAACAAAGTTCGTTTCTCATTGGCTTTTCGTTGAAAAGAAGTGTATTTGGTAGAAAAGTATATACTTTTTGTGATAAACGTTTATTCTTTTCCAGGATGTAAAAGCAATTTCATAAAGACTAACTCAAAAAAATTTTTTTTTTGGCTAATTGCACTTTCCCTCACATCTTTCTCACTTTCACGAAGTTTTTTAGTTCTTAGCACCTTTTTCTGTAATACAAACAATGTAGAAGAAATTATACGATTTTATAAATTTTAAATTTTTTTTTACCTTTCGCCTGGACTGAGAATCGAACCGCGGGCCATGCAATTTGTAAGGCAGTACACTATCCACTGAGCTACGTAGCTGTTATTGTCATCAATAGCTAATTATCCATATAAGTTATATTTATATAGCATAGCTTGCGGCGCCCACGAGCCGATTAAACAAAGTTTATTTAACAGAAAAATACATTTAGTTTGGGACCGTGGAGCAGTGGTTGCTACGTCGGACTTGCATGCCAAGGGTCGTGGGTTCGATCCCTGCTTCGACCAGTTTTTTTTTTTTTTTTTTTTTTTACATATATTCCAGATATGGTCGGAAGATTCCGAAAAAATTTTCAACATTACATTCTACTATATTAAATTTTTACTATGAACTGTAAAATGTGTCTTATTAAAGACCTAAAGTCAGAAAAGAACAGTGTTTGATATAAACGAAATGGACTGTGTTGTTGGTTCAAAAATAACTCTTTTTATTGAAAAAATAAAAATTGTGTAACAAACGAATTTTTTTGGTGATAAAAGTGTATACTTTTCGAAGCAATTCAAAAAACTCTAACAAAAGAAAAACGTTTTCGGTACACGTTTTCCAAACGTTTTTTTTTTCTTTACGTGTAGATCGGCTCAGAATTTCACCACGATCCAGAATATATACTTTATGGAGTCTTAGACCAATATTTCGATGTGTTACAAACGGAATGACAAAGTTAATGTATGGCCAAAAGAAGTTTTTCATATAAAAATTTCAATTTTTTTAGGTTTTGGGTGGATTTTTCCATTTTTGGAGGGTGGTCACGAATTATCGTCCTTTTCGCTCTAGGACGCATATTTAAGGAGATATGGCCAAAAGAAGTTTTTTATATAAAAATTTCAATTTTTTTAGGTTTTGGGTGGATTTTTCCATTTTTGGAGGGTGGTCACGAATTATCGTCCTTTTCGCTCTAGGACGCATATTTAAGGAGATATGGCCAAAATAAGTTTTTCATATCAAAATTTCAATTGTTTTAGGTTTTGGGTGGATTTTTCCATTTTTGGAGGGTGGTCACGAATTATCATCCTTTTCGCTCTAGGACGCATATTTAAGGAGATATGGCCAAAAGAAGTTTTTCATATAAAAATTTCAATTTTTTTAGTTGTTGAGTGGATTTTTCCATTTTTGGAGGGTGGTCACCCTCCAGGATTCAAACTTCAACCAACTTTTTAATTGGAAATATTTTGGTGATATTTTTGTATGTATTAATTTTAAATTTTTTGAGATGGTAGTACTGAGATGGATCAGAGATGTCAGAATACAATGGCAAAAATTGTTGGCATAACATGAAAAAATATTAAATCTAAATTTTGTGGCACAACTTTTACTTTGGTTTGTATTGTAATGAGCACCAAGTTTGAGCAAGAGTTTTTGAGTTTTCTAAATTTTAAAAATTTTAAATACCCTTTATTAACATTACTTGATTTTGGACTTCCCTTTAAGGATTTTAGTATTGATTCCGAGTTAAAGATGCTCAAAACAATTAATTCTAGACTGTTTAAAATTTGGATATAAATCCTATCGAATTTTCGTTATTTATTTGCGATATATTAACAAAGGTGTTCATTTGTTGTAGTTTAAATATTTAAATTATAACAAATTGTTTTTTGTTTTGTTATTTCAAAAGAAAAGAAAAACAAAGAATAATAAACCAAAATCATCACAATAAGTCTTAGGTCATATAGTTGAAGTTTTTCATCTTTCATTAATAATTTACCTAATAAGAAAATTAGCTTCAAAGATGTAATTTGAAAAATGCTTGTTCTAAATTTAATAACAAAACAAGTAAGGAAAGTCTAAAGTCGGGCGGGGCCGACTATATTATACCCTGCACCACTTTGTAGATCTAAATTATCGATACCATATCACATCCGTCAAATGTGTTGGGTGCTATATATAAAGGTTTGTCCCAAATACATACATTTAAATATCACTCGATCTGGACAGACTTTGATAGACTTCTACAAAATCTATAGACTCAAAATTTAAGTTGGCTAATGCACTAGGGTGGAACACAATTTTAGTAAAAAAATATGGGAAACATTTAAATCTGAAGCAATTTTAAGGAAACTTCGCAAACGTTTATTTATGATTTATCGCTCGATATATATGTATTAAAAGTTTAGGAAAATTAGAGTCGTTTTTACAACTTTTCGATTTTATAAGGAAAATGTTGGTATTTTGACCATTTTTGTCGAAATCAGAAAAACATATATATGGGAGCTATATCTAAATCTGAACCGATTTCAACCAAATTTGGCACGCATAGCTACAATGCTAATTCTACTCCCTGTGTAAAATTTCAACTAAATCTGAGTTAAACATTGGCCTCTACGGTCATATGAGTGTAAATCGGGCGAAAGCTATATATGGGAGATATATCTAAATCTGAACCGATTTCAACCAAATTTGGCACGCATAGCTACAATGCTAATTCTACTCCCTGTGCAAAATTTCAACTAAATCGGAGCAAAAAATTGGCCTCTGTGGTCATATGAGTGTAAATCGGGCGAAAGATATATATGGGAGCTATATCTAAATCTGAACCGATTTCAACCAAATTTGGCACTCATAGCTACAATGCTAATTCTACTGCCTGTGCAAAATTTCAACTAAATCGGAGCAAAAAAGTGGCCTCTGTGGTCATATGAGTGTAAATCGGGCGAAAGATATATATGGGAGCTATATCTAAATCTGAACCGATTTCAATCAAATTTTGTACACTTGACTATACTACTATTTGTACTTCTAGTTCAAAATTTCAACCAAATTCGGTCAAAAATCTGACTTCTGGGGCCTTTTAAGTCCATATCGGGCGAAAGATATATATGGGAGCTATATCTAAATCTGAACCGATTTCAATAAAATTTTGCACATTTGACTATACGACTAAGTGTTATGTCTGTACAAAATTTCAAGCAAATCGGTATAAAACGCTGACTGCTGGGTCCATATTAGTGCGTATCGGGCGAAAGATATATATGGGAGCTATATCTAAATCTAAACCGATTTCTTCCAAAATCAATAGTGTTCTATTCTGACCCAAATTAGGAACATGTGCCAAATTTGAAGGCGATTGGACTTAAATTGCGACCTAGACTTTGATCACAAAAATGTGTTTACAGACAGACGGACGGACGGACGGAACAACAAACGGACAGGCGGTTATGGTTATATCGACTCAGGGATCCACCCTGAGCATTATTGCCAAAGACACCATGTGCCTATATCGTCTCCTTCTGGGTGTTACAAACATATGCACTAACTTATAATACCCTGTTCCACAGTGTGGCGCATGGTATAAGTAACAGGCATATACGGCCGTAAGTTCGGCATGGCCGAATCTTATGTACCCTCCACCATGGATTGCGTAGAAACTTCTACTAAAGACGGTCATCCACAATTAAATTACTTGGGTTGCGGCCGATGGCAAGACATCTTAAAACTTCTTAATATCATCTTCTAAACTGTAAGTTAGTCCCATGCGGGATATATAATAGACAAAAGAAAGGTCCATTAAATACGTATATATTCACTTCTTGACCGTTATATATAGGGAAGAAATAATTACGAACCGATATGAACTTTTGTGCGGTAATTATAAAGCCAGAATTGAAATATGGGGGTCGCTTTATATAGCCCCCATATACAATTATGAACACGATTCTACCAAAAATTACAGGTTTGTTACTGTTTGGTAGATTGGTAGAATTCTTGATGTTTTGGAAGATTTTGCAAAATATTCCTATTCAACTATGAAGTGCTTCATACATTTTCTATAGAAATAATATTTTGACAAAACTTTCTGCAGAAATGAAATTTTGACAAAATTTTCTATAGAAATAAATGTTTGAGAACATTTTGTATAGAAAATATATTTTGACAAAATTTCCTAAAGACATAAAATATTGAAAAAATTTTCTATAGAAATAAAATTTTGAAACAATTTTCTATAGAAATAAAATTTTGACAAAATTTTCTATAGAAATATAAAATTTTGACAAAATTTTCTATGGCAACAAATTTTTGTAAGATTATTTTTGACTCGAGTAACAATCGTGATTTTTCTGTGATTGGGGATCGGTTTATTTGGGGACTATATAAAATCGGCTAATAGGCTATATCGATACGGACCAATTTTGCCATGGTTGTTATTGGCCCTACACTAGCGAAATGTACCAAATTTCAATCGGATCGGATGAATTTTGCCCCTTCAAGAGGCTACGGAAGTCAAATCTTCGGATAGGTTTATATGGGGGCTATATACATTTATGGACCGATGTGGATCAATTTTTACATGGTTGTTTGAGACTATATACCAACACCGTGTACCAAATTTCAGCCGGATCGGATGAAATTTGCTTCCCTTTGAGGCTACTCAAGCCAAATCTGGGGATCGGTTTATATGGGGGCTATATATAATTATGAAACGATGTGGACCAATTGTTCCATGGTTGTTAGAGACTATATACCAACACATGTTCCAAATTTCAGCCGGATCGGATGAAATTTGCTTCTCTTTGAGGCTACGCAAGCAAAATCTGGGGATTGGTTCATATGGGGACTATATATAATTATGGACCGATGTGGACCAATTTTTGCATGGTTGAAACCATATACCAATACCTTGTACCAAATTTCAGCTGGATCGGATGAAATTTGCTTTTCTTTGAGGCTACGCAAGCCAAATCTGGGATCGGTTTATATGGGGGCTATACGTCAAAGTGAACCGCTATGGTCCATTTGCAATGCCATCTGACCTACATCAATAACAACAACTTGTGCCAAGTTTCAAGTCGATAGCTTATTTCGTTCGGAAGTTAGCGTGATTTCAACAGACGGACGACCCAGAATAAAGGGTGATACGGTCAATATTTGGTCAAGGGAAAACGCGTGTAAATCGGTGAAATCGTTTATTAAAAAAATCAATTTAAATTTCTTTTTCAAGTTCAATTAGTATAAAATTCAGGAAAAATATTGAGTTATGCCTTCTCTTTTCCAAATCCGAATTGCCGGGCCTCAAGCTTGACACCTGCCATCAGATTTTGTACAGCCACCTTGTCCACCTTCTTCGCCGCAGAAAGCCAGTTTGCCTTGAACTGCTGCTCGTCCTTAGCAGTTTTTATACCCACCACCATAGAATGGTGACGGGGGTATAATAAGTTTGTCATTCCGTTTGTAACACATCGAAATATCGATTTCCGACTATATAAAGTATATATATTCTTGATCAGGGAGAAATTTTAAGACGATATAAGCATGTCCGTCTGTCCGTCTGTCTGTCTGTCTGTCTGTTGTAATCACGCTACAGCCTTCAATAATGGCGCTATCGTCCCGAAATTTGGCACAGATTAGTTTTTTGTTTGCAGGCAGGTCAAGTTCGAAGATGGGCTATATCGGTCCAAGTTTTGATATAGTCCCCATATAAACCGACCTCCCGATTTGGGGTCTTGGGCCTATAAAAACCGTAGTTTTAATCAGATTTGCTTGAAATTGGAAATCTAGAGGTATTTTGGGACCATAAAGAGGGGTGTCGAAAATGGTCCGTATCGGTCCATGTTTTAGTATAGCCCCCATATAGACCGATCTCCCGATTTTGCTTCTTAGGCGTCTAGAAACAGTATTTTCTATCCGATTTGTCTGAAATTGAAAATCTAGAGGTATTCTGGGACCATAAGGAGGTGTGTCGAAAATCGTTCGTATCGGTCCATGTTTTGATATAGCCCCCATATAGACCGATCTCCCGATTTTGCTTCCTGGGCGTCTAGAAATTATATTTACCATCCGATTTGCCTGAAATTGGAAATCTAGAGGTATTGTGGGACTATAAAGAGGTGTGTCGAAAATGGTCCATATCGGTCCATGTTTTAGTATAGCCCCCATATAGACCGATCTCCCGATTTTTATTCTTGGGCGTCTAGAAACAGTATTTTCTATACGATTTGTATGAAATTGAAAATCTAAAGGTATTTTGGGACCATAAAGAAGTGTGTCGAAAATGGTCCGCATCGGTCCATGTTTTGATATAGCCCCCATATAAACCAACCTCCCGATTTGGAGTCCTGGGCCTATAAAAACCGTAGTTTTTATCCAATTTGCCTGAAATTGGAAATATAGAGGTATTTGAGGACCATAAAAAGGTGTGTCGAAAATGGTGCTCATCGGTCCATGTTTTGGTATAGCCTTCATATAGACCGATATCCCGGTTTTGTTTTAGGGCTTCTAGAAAATATATTTACCATCCGATTTGCCTGAAATTGGAAATCTAGAGGTATTTGAGGACCATAAAAAGGTGTGCCGAAAATGGTGCTCATCGGTCCATGTTTTGATATAGCCCCCATAGAGACTGATTTCCCGATTTTGCTTCTTGGGCTTCTAGAAACTATATTTTCTATCCGATTTTCCTAAAATTGAAAATCTAGAGTTCTTTTGGGACAATAAAAAGGTGTGCCGAAAATGGTGCCCATCGGTCCATATTTTGGTATAGCCCCCATATAGACCGATCTCCCATTTTGCGTCTTGGGCTTCTAGAAACTATATTTACCATCCGCTTTGCCTGAAATTCTTGAGCTACAATAAACGGTATTTATTACATGATTTGCCTGAAATTCGAAATCTAGAGGTATTTTTAGACCACAAATAAGAGTACCGAAATTGAGGTATATCGGTCCATATTTTGGTATAACCCCCATATAGACTGATCTCTCGATTTTTACTTCTTGGGCGTCTAGAGACTAAATTTTCTGACCGATTTGTTTGAAATTGAAAATCTGGAAATATTTTAAGATCACAAATATGTGAGTAGCAAATGGTGTCTATCGGTATAGCCCCCATATACACCGATCTCCCTGCTTTATTTCTTGGGCTTCTAGAATCCGTAGTTTTTATCCGATTTGCTGGAAATTAGTAATCTACAATAACATTTTACACAAACGAAATTTCTTTTTCTTATAAAGTTTGTCAAATTTGTGTCAAAAGAAAACTTTGCTTGTCTAAAATTACGTTTCTCAAAAAAGAATACACTTCTTTCAGGGTATAGCAGGCGCACTGATCATGAAAATTGCTTCAAACTGAAAGTAAAAGTTCCAGATTTTACTCAACGTATTTAAATAAATGCGGAAAAATCTACAGATTTAAGATCTTAAATCAAGGCGTAATTTCAACATATATACGATATGTTTATATTTTCTCTAAAACTCTAACAAAATTGGTTCTCATAAATCCAGAATCTTATCTGGTCTTCATAGGTAGAATCTTTAAAGTTTGTCTTCGGGAGCTGGCTCGTTTGGGAGAAGATTTGTCATCAAACCCCCTACAATTCAATATATTATCAAGTAACCCACTACGACGAAGAGTTTTCATAGTAAACTATTATACTTGATTCATGGTGGTGGGTATTTAAAATTCGGCCCGGCCGAATTTACTGCTTTATATACTTGTTTTGGTCTTCTTTAGGTTCCGCTTGACAATAGCCCAGTATTTCTCAATTGGGCGGAGCTCTGGCGTGTTGGGAAGGTTCTTGTTCTTGGGAACCACCTGAACGTTGTTGGCGGCGTACCACTCCATGGCCTTTTTACCTTTTTTCTTGGTTGACAGTCCCGGAAGCTATGAAAATGCTGCTTTTCAAGCCACAGGTACAGATGGCTTGCCAAACCAGATATTTCATTGCGAACTTTGACAGTTTTATGTGCTTGAAAATATCTGCTACCTTTCCTCTTCCTTTTGCCGTATAAAACTCTTGATTGTAGTCGGCTTTGACGTAGGTTTCGTCGTCCATTACCACGCAGTCAAACTTCGTCACCATCGTCGTGTACAGCCTCCGGGATCGCGCTTTGGCCGCCGTATTTTGTTTATCATCGCGATTTGGAGTCACTACCTTCTTGTAAGTCGATAGTCCGGCTCGTTTTTTGGCTCGGCACGGTTGTAGACGATACACCCAGCTTATTTGCGGCATCTCGGAGAGAGAGGTTAGGGTTTCACTTGAAACTACCGGCAACACTCTTTGTCGTCTCAGCGGCTTCCGGTTTTCGATTACCCCCCGATCCAGACTTCCTGGCTGTCGACAAACGTTCCCCAAACACTTTAATTACATTTGTAACGGTTGATTGGCAACTTTTAGCGATTTTGCAAGCTTTGCGTGCGAGTAGCTCGGATTTTCGCGATGCGCGAGCCAAATTTTGATACGCTGCTCTTCTTGCTTGGACGGCATTTTGACAACTGAAGAGTGAATTCCAAAATCAAAATAGGAGCAACATTCTACACACACACACCTTCAAAATGAGGGGTGTTCAGGTTTTTTAAATGTAAAATTGAAAGAAATACGTCAAGTTTATATTGACCAAATTTTGACCGTATCACCCTTTATATAAAGTATAGTATGGGGTCTTAGAGCAATATTTCGATGTGTTACAAACGGAACGACAAAGGTAATAGACCCCCATCCTGTGGTGGAGGGTATAAAAAAATGTTATGAATTTCAATATATATTTATACCCTTCACCACTACTGTGGTATAGTGTACAATATGTTTGTGCATTTGTATGTAACGCCAAGAAGGGCCAGTCTGAGACCCATCGTCTTAGAATTAAATTCTGAGTCGATTTTGCGATGTCTCTCAATCTGTCTGTATATGTAATTTTGTGTGCATTGTCTTTCTCCGGGCCAAAGACAATCGCTATTGATTTTGGAAAAAATCTGTTCAGATTTAGATATAGCTGCCGTATATATTTATCACCGATTTGATCATAATTGACGCGTTTATGAATCGATCTTCTTCAAATTGTCCGTACAACTGTCTGCTTTGCATGTCCTGTAAAACTAGCAAAATATAAGCTATATCGGTTCAGATTTAGATATAGCTCCCTTATATATCGTTCACCCGATATGCATTTATGTGGCCCCACAGGCCAGAATTTTATATTGATTTGCTTCAAATTTTGCACAAGGAGTACAACTGATTGTATCGTCAAGTATGCTAAATTTGGTTGAAATCGGTTCAGATTTAGATATAGCTCGATATAAATTCCTATGGCCACCGGAGGCTAAAGTTTCATTCCGATTTACATGAAATTTTGCACTGAGAGTAGAGTTAACATTTTAGCATTATGTTAAAAGGGGTTAATATTTAGATAAAGCTCTGCTGATATGGGGAAATTTTTTAGAATATTTCCTATTTTATACCCATTTTAGGTTTAGCATTCTATTTAAGTGTGTTGAATGTTATATTAAAATCTTTTTGAATCCCCACTTTTACTACAATAACTACTATCTATCAGAATTACTTATTGTTCAGCATATTCCTTTCTAGAGCGATACGGATGGAAACGGGGTCCTAAAAGTTTGTCCCAGACTGTTTCATGAGCAGTTGTATATGGGGTAGTCCTATTAAGTTGTTCCAGGACGTGTCCTTTGGGATGAGTCCAAGTCGTTTCCTAAAGTGTAAATTTTCCCAGCCAATGACAAACCCATGTTAAAGTGACCGGTCCATTCCATACGCTTGGACCAGAACTGTGACTGGTCCATACACACCAGGGGTTGATCCATTTCCCGTAGCGCTTGTTCTTCCGGTTTAGGCAGGCAAATATGTTAAATGTCGCCCGATTTGGCCACGTTATACCTCACAACCCAAAACTAATATTATTGTAATTTAATTGTAAAATTGCCACTGCTAAGAGCCAAAAATGGTAAAAATATTTCAAATTTACCTATACCCAATAAATCATGTAAGGAGTTTTGTGCAATTGCATAAAAATGACTTTCTTATAATTTGTTTACTAACATTGTGTTTCGCCCCCGTGCATAGTCAGTTTAAATTTTTAGTCTAAATATTCAGTAGAAGTATAAAAAATGTTCTCCAAATCAGTTCAGATTTAAATATGTGTATATAGGATTATAATCTTTGTATAGTTCCCAAATCAAATTTGCTGAATATTAGATGGTACCAAAAATTTTGATCTACATAGTGGTGAAGGATATAATATAGTCGGCCCCGCCCGACTTTAGACTTTCCTTACTTATTTTAATATTATAGAACCGAGATTTAAACCTGGGATGCTCCTAAAACATCTCTTTATTTTAAGGAAGTCGCTTCATTGACTCGCAAACAGTACCAAAATCTTTATAAGAAGGTTAAAATCGTTGCATGCAACTAAACTTGTCTTGAGTATAAGAATGTGGACTCTTTCATTGAAGTCGAATGTCTTCCGGTTATTTGTCCTCAAAATAAAGAAACAAATAAACTTCTCCGGGCTGGAAAAAGTATAGTTAGGAGTGTATAGACTTTTATCTAGCAGTTTCTGAATCAATTTCCCTACTATTAATTGACCAAATAACACGAATAATAATTAAAGTGTAAGAAATACATTTTGAAAAAAAGCGTTAAATTAACTGAAGTTTTGAATCTAGGTTTTGGATGTAGAAATATTAAAAAATAGGCTACAATTTATTTGGAGCCTCTGTTAAGTTGCAATTTGTCTTATATGTATAATTCTTAGTTGACATTCGAAAACGATATGACTCTTTGAACAACCTAATAGTTTCAAATTTGGGTCATGTACACCTATGGTAGCCCTATTGCTCAGCACTGATGTTATGGAATAGATTGCAAGGCAATTTTTTAAATATTTTTTTTTATGGTTTGACCCCGCAGTCAATCTTTTTTATAACGATTATGATCTTAAATCAGTTTTTCTATGCCGCCATCAGTGTATTAGCATTTGTCTATTTTTATTGTTATTTCGAATTTGTGAGTCTGCTCTATAGGAAATCGTCATCGCTTTTAAAGAGAATAATACTTGATCTGAATGTATGTGATTCCATTTACAAAAACGGGGATTTTCCTTTTGGTTATTTCGAGTGCAAAAGTTCCTTTAAGCGGCAATTTTCATTTATATTTTTATATTATTACCAACTTCTCATTCTCAGGCTTAACCACTTGATTTAATGCTTTATAACTTTGGCTTCATCATATGTCTATTTATTGAGTGAACAACTTTAATGCAGATTGGGTGTTATGTAATTAACCCATGGTGGTGCACTTAAAGAAGAACTAGTAATTCTTATTCTTTGTTTGAAGCCAGTGTTGCCAATATTAGGGATTTTTCCCCAAATAAGGGATATTTGTTCGTGAATGGGGACAACATTTATGAGTTGGGGACTTGGGGATTTGGTGGGGAACTTCCATAAATTTGGGGATTTTTTTCGAGAAATCGGGTTAATCTTTCTTAACAAAATGGAATTTCTATAGGAAATTTTATTTCTATAGAAAATTTGGTCAAAGTTTTATTTCTATAGAAAATGTTGTCAACATTTTACTTCTATAGAATCTTTTTGCTAAAATTTTATTTCTATAGAAAATGTTGTCAAAAGTTTATTTCTATAGAAAATGTTGGCAAATTTTTATTTCTATGTCAAAGTTTTATTTCTATAGAAAATGTTGTCAAAATTTTATTTCTATAGAAAGTTTTGCCAAAATTTTATTTATATACAAAATTTTGTCAAATTTTATTTCTAGAGAAAATTTTGTTTAATTTAATTTTTAATTTTTTTTAAAAAATTTTTGTTTCTACAGTAAATTTTATTTCTATAGAAAATTTTCTATACATTTTATATCTATGTAGAACATTTTGTCAACATTTTATTTATATACATTTTGACAAAATTTTATTTATATACAAAATTATGAAAATTTGTTAAAATTTTATTTCTATAGAATATTTTGTGAAAGTTTTATTTCTATAGAAAATGTTGTGAAAATTTTATTTCTATAGAAAAATTTGCCAAAATTTTATTTCTAAAGAAAATTTTACCAAAATTTTATTTCTATAGAAAATTTTATCTAAATTTTATTTCTCTGGAAATAAAATTTTGCCAAAATTTTATTTCTAAAGAAAATTTTACCAAAATTTTATTTCTATAGAAAATTTTGTCTAAATTTTATTTCTCTGGAAATAAAATTTTGGCAAAATTTTCTATAGAAATAAAATTTTGGCAAAAATTTCTCTAGAAATAAAATTTTGACAAATTTTCTCTAGAAATAAAATTTTGATTAAATTTTGTATAGAAATATATTTTTGGCAAAATTTTCTATATATTTTACCACTGAATTTTACTACTTGAATATTTTGAAGTAAATTAGAAGTACAAGGTGAACGAACTCCCATTTTCATATCTCCAGCATTTGGAAGACGATCATTAGTCTCTTGCTAGAAATAAAATTTTGACAAATTTTCTCTAGAAATAAAATTTTGATTAAATTTTGTATAGAAATATATTTTTGGCAAAATTTTCTATAGAAATAAATTTTTGGCAAAATTTTCTCTAAAAATAAAATTTTGATATTTTCTATAAAAATAAAAGTTTGACATAGAAATAAAAATTTGCCAAGATTTTCTATAGAAATAAACTTTTGACAAAATTTTCTATTGAAATAAAATTTTGACAAAATTTTCTATAGAAATAAAATTTTGACAAAATTTTCTATAGAACTATATTTTGGCATAATTTTCTATAGAAATAAAATATTGGCAAAATTTTCTCTAGAAATAAAATTTTGACAAAATTTGCTATAGAAATAAAATTTTGACATTTTCTATAAAAATAAAAGTTTGACAAAATTTTATACAGAAATAAAATGTTGACAAAATTTTTTACAGAAATAAAACTTTGGCAAAATTTTCTATAGAAATAAAATTTTGACAAAATATTCTATAGAACTAAAATTGTGACAAAGTTTTCTAGAAATAAAATTGTGACAAATTTTTCTATAGAAATAACATTTTGAGAAAATTTTCTATAGAAATAAAATTTTGACAAATTTTTCTAAAGAAATAAAATTTTGAGAAAATTTTCTATATAGACCTATAAACCAAGGTTTAATCTTTTTTTAAAAAATTTTTGTTTCTACAGTAAATTTTATTTCTATAGAAAATTTTCTCAGCATTTTATATCTATGTAGAAAATTTTGTCAACATTTTATTTATATACAACATTTTGACAAAATTTAATTTCTATAGAAAATTTTCTCAAAATTTTATTTCTTTAGAAAAATTTGTCAAAATTTTATTTCTATAGAAAATTTTCTCAAAATGTTATTTCTATAGAAAAATTTGTCACAGTTTTATTTCTAGAAAATTTTGTCAAAATTTTAGTTCTATAGAATATTTTGTCAAAATTTTATTTCTATAGAAAATTTTGCCAAAGTTTTATTTCTGTAAAAAATTTTGTCAACATTTTATTTCTGTAGAAAATTTTGTCAAAATTGTATTTTTATAAAAAATTTTGTCAAAATTTTATTTCTATACAAAATATTGTCAAAATTTTGTTTCTATAGAAAAGTTTGTCAACATATTTGTGCTGTGGAAAATTTTTCAAAATTTTATTTCAATAGAAAATTTTACCAAAATTTTATTTCTATAGAAAATTTTGTCAACATATTTTTTCTGTAGAAAATTTTTTCAAAATTTTATTTCTAGAGAACATTTTGCAAAAATTTTATTTCTATAGAATATTTTGTCAAAATTTTATTTCTGTGGAAAATTTTGTCAAAATTTTATTTCTGTAGAAATTTTTTTCCAAATTTTATTTCTATACAATATTTTGTCAAAATTTTATTTCAATAGACAATTTTGTTAACATTTTATTTATATAGAACATTTTATTTTTATGTAGAAAATGTTGTCAAAATTTTATTTTTATAGAAACTTTTTCCAAAATTTTATTTCTATAGATAATTTTATCATTATTTTATTTCTATAGAACATTTTCTCAAAATTTTATTTCTAAGAAAATTTTGTTAAAATTTTATTTCTATAGAAAATTTTGCACAAATTTTATTTCTATAGAAAAATTTGTCAAAATTTTATTTCTATAGAAAATTTTTTGAAAATTTAATTCTATAGAAAATTTCGTCAAAATTTTATTTCTATTTAGACAAATTTTGTCAGAATTTTTTTTGTAGAAAATTTGGTCAGAAGTTTATTTCTATAGACAATTTGCAAAATTTACCAAAACATCAAAAATTCTAGCAATCTACCAAACAATTAGAAATCTACCATTTCTGGTACAATTCTACCAACTTGGGCAACGTGTTACCACCGAATTTTACTACTTGAATATTTTGAAGTAAATTAGAAGTACAAGGTGAACGAACTCCCATTTTCATATCTCCAGCATTTGGAAGACGATCATTAGTCTCTTGCTGTTGTGGTTCGAAATCTTGATCTGGATTTGACAAAATTTTAATTTTGGAAGTATTACTCATTTTCTACAGCAGAGCCTTTTGCTTTATTAAAAAAATGTATTGGGGTTTTTTGTGAGGAATTTAAGTTTAGATCGGGGATTTTTGGGGACGAAAACATCATAATTTGGGGACAAGAGCCAGAAAAAATGCTGGCAACACTGCTAAGAGAAAATCCAAAAAGTGGCATTTGCTGTAAAGGATGTGTCATCTTTTACACCAAATGCATACTTGGCATACTTTTTTATAAAAAAAAGAAGAAAATTAATTTTATTTCTATAGAAAATTTAGGCAAAATTTTATTTCTATAGAAAATTTTGTCAAAATTTTGGTTCTATAGAAAATTTTGTCGAATTTTTATTTCTATAGAAAATTTTGTCAAAATTGTATTTCTATAGAAAATGTTGTCAAAATTTTATTTCTATAGAAAAGTTTGCCAAAATTTTATTTCTGGAGAAAATTTTGCCAATATTTTATTTCTATAGAAAATTTTGTCAAAATTTTATTTCTATAGAAAATTTTGTCAAAATTTTATTTCTATAGAAAAATTTGCCAAAATTTTATTTCTATAGAAAATTTTGTCAAAATTTTATTTCTATAGGAAAGTTTGCCAAAATTTTATTTCTATAGGAAAGTTTGCCAAAATTTTATTTCTATAGAAATTTTGTTAAATTTTTTTTATAAAATATTATGTAAAAATTTTATTCCTATGTAGAAAGTTTTGCCAAAATGTTATTTCTATAAAAAATTTTCAACATTTTATTTCTACTATTTGACTACTTAAATATTTAGAAGTAAAATTTCGTTCATATCTCCAGCATTTGGAAGGCGATCATCAGTTTCGTGGTGTTGTGGGTTGAAATAAGATCAGCTTGCTGGAGTTGACAATATTTTAATTTTTAAAGTATTACTGATTTTCTACAGTAAAGCCTTTTGCTTCATTTATTTATTTGTTTCAAAAATACTTGTCAAAAATGTATTAGGGAATTTTGGAGACGAGAACATCATAATTTGGGGACTAGAGCCAGGGAAATACTGGAAACACTGAAGCCAATGCTAAAGGAATTCGATTTAAAAAAAAAAAATCAAAAAGTACACAGACGAAAAAGACTGTTTTTAATATGTTTGGGTGTACAAATTTTATGTTTAGAACTCAAATTTTTTAACACAACATTTTTAAGTGCAAGCATATAATGTTCATAAACTAGCATAACATGTTTGGGACACATATGTTAATATATTAGTACATATTATGTTTGGGACATAAAATCTTTGTAAATATAATATGCTTGGATGCAAACATATATTAATTTAGAAAAGCCTAATAGAGAGACCTAGAGAGTATGCTCCAAGTAAAGGAATGGAACTAACCAATTGGCGCCTTGAAAATATATATACACAATGAAAGTTCCATTAAAATATTTTTCTACCAGTGTATGCCTAAGGTGAAACATAATATTTTTGAATAATACAAACAATATTTAGTTTGGACCAAACCTGAAAAGATATATTCTTGAAGCAAAGTGTGTTTGGTGTATATGTTACAGAAGCGATTTTTTTGAGGGTGTGGCATTTGCAGTAAAAGATGATACTAAAAGCGGCACACTTTTATATAAAAAAAGAAGAAAATTAATTTTATACATTGTTTTTTTTTTATAAAATTATGAAGTCGCGTCTTTTTTTTTAATTTAAATTAGATGTAAGTAAACCCAACCACCATTTCCATTCAATCGAAAAGCAATCCTTAAACATAACAGTTCATAGAAGAACCTGGTTTGCCATTAAAGAGAGTTTGTTTTGCCTATTCGAAGAGAGAAAAATTTTCTCCACTTCGAAATAAACGTTTCACTTGAGCCTCGCCTCGAAATGGTTTTATTAAACCATATCCAGTTTTATAGGCGAAACTTTATTGATTTGCATGTTTTGATATCTTTTGACAATACAAGCGCCAATCGTAATGACTTTTGTCAAAGCATTTATGCCTCATGTTGCCAACACACAGTAAATGCGATAAATTATAATTTATCAATAAATTGACAACAACTAAATCGAGAGTAGGTTGAGCAGTCATCCATCCCGACGTAGACTCCAAGTCACTTCAAGTCACCAGCATCAAAAGGCATTTAAGAGGAACCTGTTTCCATCACGGGACCACATTATCCATATCATTATTGATTAATGCCCACCACCTAAAGCCTAGTCTCAAGCTTTGGTTTCAAACTTAGAGAAAATGCGACAGGCTTCATGTCGCCAACATGGGGGTTTTAGAAAAGCAAAAATGAAAAACGGGCCATAGATTATTTCGAGGTTGATAATGACACTAAATGGTCGAGTTTGTCTGGTTAATTTGAAGCTCACCATGTGATAAAACGGAGTAGGTTTTGAAGAAAAATTTATTGTTATTATTTTTTTCTATGGGGGGGGAAAAGAAAATTTAATTTATCTATGGTAGGTTTCTGGAGCATATAAGAAAAGTTTTGGGTGGACATTATTTACTTTTGATTTAATATTCAACAAAATTATAAATTGTTTTAAATATTGATCCGTATAGGAGAGTTAAGATATAATGATGCTTAAGGGCCATAACCCATTAGTCAGCGGGTGAAAATGTCCCCCCAAATAAACTCATAGCCAAACACAATGTTGTCTTTTCAAGCTTATAGCAATGCCACTAACAATGAAAGTGTAGCCACAAAACCATACCATATGGACAGACAATTCTACACCCCCTCCTTAATATTTATGACCGAAGAAAATATTGCAGACTAAACCTTTTGTCTCCTCGTAGGAAATAACAGAGGGTAAAAGGGTCTCATGTGGAGAATTTAACTAAAAAGTAAATGCCGCCACTGTATATTTCAATGTATTCAATGGCTATCTCAAAACGATGGATACAAATTCTATTGAATGCGCATAACGAAGCTACAAAATACAAATTCAATAAGCAAACTGTGTATGAGTCTCATATCTTCGTGGATTGGAGGCAAAAGGTGAATTGATATAAATGACAACACAACATTATAAGCGATTATAATAATGAAATAAATGAAATATATTTTCAAAAACTCGAAAACAAATAACAAATCTCCTCCATCACCAGGAGTTTCATTGGCTTCAGGTGGACGAGAGAAATAGAGAGAATCATGGATGATATTTTAAGTCGACTGCGAGAAGCTTTACACATGTAGTCTAAATTTCCATATAAAGAGTGTTTCAAGAACACCCAGAAAAAAGTGAAGCCACCACGAAAGAAAATGTAGACTTCTACTAGAAAATGCTAACTAAAATATTTTAGTAATTGCAACACTATACAGGATAATTATTGCAATTGTAAGATAATATTTTTTGTTTTCAAAATTAAGAAAATTTATTAAAAATAATACATTTTATTAAAAACAAGTGAATAAAGTAGAACGCCCGACTTTCGGCCGACTATATCGTACCCTAACAGGTTGGCTGATAATTCCCCGGTCTAACAAAGAAAAACACCTTTTTTTTTGTCAAAATTCGTTTTTATTATTCAACATAGTTCCCTTCAAGAGCGATACAACGATTATAACGACCTTCCAATTTTTTGATACCATTTTGCCTCAAAATAGGCCTCAGTTTCGGCGATCACCTCTTCATTGCAGCCAAATTTTTTCCCTGCGAGCATCTTTTTGAGGTCTGAGAACAAGAAAAAATCGCTGGGGGCCAGATCTGGAGAATACGGTGGGTGGGGAAGCAATTCGAAGCCCAATTCATGAATTTTTGCCATCGTTCTCAATGACTTGTGGCACGGTGCGTTGTCTTGGTGGAACAACACTTTTTTTTATACCCACCACCATAGAATGGTGACGAGGTATAATAAGTTTGTCATTCCGTTTGTAACGCATCGAAATATCGATTTCCGACTATATAAAGTATATATATTCTTGATCAGGGAGAAATTCTAAGACGATATAAGCATATCTGTCTGTCTGGCTGTCTGTCTGTCTGGCTGTCGTTGTAATCACGCTACAGCATTCAATAATGGAGCTATCGTCCTGAAATTTGGCACAGAATCGTCTTTTGTCTGCGCGCAAGTCAAGTTCGAAGATGGGCTATATCGGGCCAAGTTTTGGTATAGCCCCCATATAAACCGACCTCCCGATTTGGGGTCTTTCGCTTATAGAAACCGTAGTTTTCATCCAATTTGCGCGAAATTAAAAATCTAGAGATATTTTGGGACCTTGAAGAGGTGTGCCAAAAATGGTGAGTGTCGGTCCATGTTTTGGTATAGCCCCCATATAAACCGACCTCCCGATTTGGGGTCTTTCGCTTATAGAAACCGTAGTTTTCATCCAATTTGCGCGAAATTGAAAATCTAGAGGTATTTTGGGACCTTGAAGAGGTGTGCCAAAAATGGTGAGTGTCGGTCCATGGTTTGGTATAGCCCCCATATAAACCGACCTCCCGATTTGGGGTCTTTCGCTTATAGAAACCGTAGCTTTCATCCAATTTGCGCGAAATTGAAAATCTAGAGATATTTTGGGACCTTGAAGAGGTGTGCCAAAAATGGTGAGTGTCGGTCCATGTTTTGGTATAGCCCCCATATAAACCGACCTCCCGATTTGGGGTCTTTCGCTTATAGAAACCGTAGTTTTCATCCAATTTGCGCGAAATTGAAAATCTAGAGGTATTTTGGAACCTTGAAGAGGTGTGCCAAAAATGGTGAGTGTCAGTGCATGTTTTGGTATAGCCCCCATATAGACCGATCTCCCGACTTTACTTCTTGGGCTTATAGAATCCGTAGTTTTTATCCAATTTGCCTCAATTTCAAATTCTAGAGGTATTTTAGAACCATAAAGAGGTGTGCCAAAAATGGTGAGTAGCGGTCCATGTTTTGGTATAGTCCCCATATAAACCGATCTCCCGATTTTTCTTTTTGGGCTTATAGAATTCGTAGTTTTTATCCAATTTGCCTGAAATTTAGAACTAAATCCAGAATCTGATATAGTCCTCATAGGTGAAATCTTTAAATTTATCATCGGGAAGTGTCCTCAAATCCTCAAGCCCTCCTGAAATTTCAAAGGAAACCCTAATAATTGGTTCATGGTGGTGGGTATTTAAGATTCGGCCCGGCCGAACTTACTGCTGTATATACTTGTTTTCTTCTTCATATGGGGCCGTTTTGCCGCGATTTCGACCTTCAAACTCTCCAATAACGCCATATAATAGTCACTGTTGATGGTTTTTCCTTTCTCAAGATAACCGATAGAAATTATTCCATGCGCATCCCAAAAAACAGAGGTCATTACTTTGCCAGCGGACTTTTGAGTCTTTCCACGCTTCGGAGACGGTTCACTGGTCGCTGTCCACTCAGCCGACTGTCGAGTGGACTCAGGAGTGTAGTGATGGAGCCATGTTTCATCCATTGTCTCATATGGACGGAAAAACTCGGGTGTATTACGAGTTAACAGCTGCAAACACCGCTCAGAATCATCAACACGTTGTTGTTTTTGGTCAAATATGAGCTCGCGCGGCACCCATTTTGCACAGAGCTTCCGCAACACGTTCCTTTGATATCTTTAAGGCCTCTGCTATCTCGATCAACTTCGTTTTACGGTCATTCGAAATCATTTTGTGGATTTTTTGATGTTTTCGTCGGTAACCACCTCTTTCGGGCGTCCACTGTGTTCACCGTCCTCCGTGCTCATTTCACCACGCTTTAATTTTGCATACCAATCAATTATTGTTGATTTCCCCGGGGCAGAGTCTGGAAACTCATTATCAAGCCAAGTTTTTGCTTCCACCGTATTTTTCCCCTTCAGAAAACAGTATTTTATCAAAACACGAAATTCCTTTTTTCCATTTTTGTCACAATAACAAAAGTTGCTTCACAAAAGACGCTCTATCTCAAAAAATAATTGACTTGAAGACGTAAAATTTTGACACGAATCATTTGAAGGTTGGTACTATATAACAAGTATATACGGCCGTAAGTTCGGCCAGGCCGAATCTTATGTACCCTCCACCATGGATTGCGTAGGAACTTCTACTAAAGGCTGTCATCCACAATCGAATTACTTGGGTTGCGATAACACTTGCCGATGGCAAGGTATCGTAAAACTTTTTAACACTGTCTTCTAAATTGTAAGTTAGTCCATAAGGGTACACCGAAAAAAAAGTTTACTATTGTTTACGAAAAATGAACTAACCCATAGTAAGAATGACCATGATTTGGCGCCAAAGATTTTTTTCATCTAGAGAAGTTCATGATTTTCTTATAAATAAGTTTATGTATTGCATCGTATTTTAGTTCATTCTTACTACGCTGAGGGAAGAATGTACTTACACTCATTCAAAATATTCCTGCTATCCGGAAAAATGAACAAGTTTTTGGGAATCCTATATTTAGAAATTGGTTTCAAATAAACTATTTATCAGTATAATTTTCAAAGAAGTAAATAAATTTAGGAATTAAAGGTACAACAAGCCTGTATACAACTAAGAAATTTTTCGTACAATATAAGACAATTTTTCATAACTACCAGTATTTTATTTCAAAAAATTATTATTATATTACATAAAACTATGGCTTATGATATACAATAAAAGAAATGTTTTTATTTGTACGCTGTATGTTGTTACTTTTCCGTAGTTAGTAATTGCTTCTTCAAAAGAGTAATATTCTATGTTAGTAGAATGAAACTAATTAATATCAATTTCCATTTTCTATCCATATGAAAGATATATGCCATAAGTTGCTATTTTCATTTCATTTTTGTCCAATTTCACCGATTTCGCTAGTTTTTGTTGTGTGGATTTGCGTCATAAGCCTCTGAAGTTAAAAAGGTATATGAAATATAAAAATATTATCAAATTCTATGGTATTTTGATCTTTAACTTACAAGAGAATTTTCTTAGAGCCAATAGGGATATCAGCTTAGATAGCATTAAACAGTAAGAAGATTCCAAAAAATACCATTAGATTTGCTGTCATCCTGCAAATGAAAATTATTTTTAATAAATAGAAATTTTGGCTTTATTACAAATGGACGAAAAACTTACCACATTGAAAAAAATCATCCAATTACTACATTAGTGGAATCATATCCATGCACAAATGGGACATTTTTGAAATCCTTCTCAGAATATAAATGAAATAAAAATATTATAAAATTAGATATAATTTCCACTTGTCAATATAGCATTTAGTATTTATGGTGGATATTAAGTTCGAGTTTAGTGGCTAAAATCCCAATTTTTCATGATTAGTTTTCTTTAGAAATACATGGGAACAAAATTGAACCGTTTTTGTGTTCATTTAAAATTTATATCAAATTTTTAGTAATTTGAGGTTGCTGAATCCAAATTTACACTTGTTTTTTTAAGAGCTCGACTTTTTGAGATATACGGTTATGTTCAAAATTAAGGGACTTCCGCTATATATATAGGAATAACTTGAAAACAATTCATCATATTAAATTAAAAAACAGCGTTCTACATAAGCTTAAAAACGATTTTCTGTTCTTAATCGTGTAATCCATTTAAAGAATATAAACTTTATAAAAAACTTGTTTCGAGCTATTCTCCATCAAGTTATATTTAAATTTGCATCGAAGGCGTATAATTTTATACTTTTCTTACTGATTTATTTCTGATTTTAGCACCTAAACTCGAACTTAGTACACACCTTAAGGACTCGCTATAACATAAAAATATAGACTCAAAAAATTGTACTGTGATCCAGATGTAGAGTAAATATAGATCATTTTATTACCACTCATTATGAATATTTTTATGTAAACCAATTTAAAACCGCACTAATTTTAAATTATTAATAGAAATATACAGTTTCTTAATATGTGATTTATTTTAGAGTTATTTATTTTTTATCAATATAAAGTGTTTTTGTTTTCTCTAACATCACACCATTCACTTATCAGTTTCTAAAATGTTACGAAATAAATGTATTTTTATTAATAAACACAAATACCGCACGCAAGCGCACCACGTGTGCGCTTCATAAATGCATCAACAGAACTGAATGCACCAATAAAACTCAAAGACACAAATAGTCATAAAGGACACATATGTAAAGAAAAACAACTCCACACACACATGATCCCTTTCTGATCTCGCTATTGCAACAAAACAACTATCACCACAAAAGATACCAACAACACACATTCCATAACATCATCGCAATAACAAACACAAACAAAAAAAAAAAAAAGATGATGCAATAATTTCATAATTTCTTTTCACTTCAATTTCCAGTATCACGTTTATTGATTAGTTGGTATTCTATCTATAGGATAAGGTAAAATATATTCAAAATTTACGAGGAATCCATAAAAAATTATATACACCCGTCAAGGATTAAATTAACTACTTTTTATTCTACTTTATCTAAAATTTTCAATGTGAGGAAATATACTCCAACTTATAGTAAAAACCGAAATAAGCTGTAGGAAGCCGCCATACGAATCGGTACTGTGGTTAAGTTAATTTTTACTATAAAATTTTTTTTCCATACAAAAATTTTTCTTAGTAAATTGTCCACATTTCGTAGTAAGATTTTTATATTGCCTATGTCTTTTTATAATACAATCAACGATGCATTAACTATTGTATTGGAAATTAATTTAAGGAAAAATCCGTCCCATTTCGTAGTTAGTGAACTAAAAAACATTTACTGAATTTTTATAAGTTTTCCTTTAGCTAAGTTAATTTTCGCAGTGGTTACGAAAAATGAACTATATTACAGTAAATTTTTTGAACTATGTGGAAGTTAAACTGGTCCTAAAATTAACAAGACACCTTTTTTTCTGTGTATATATTAAACAAAAAAAAGGCCGATTAAATACGTATATAATTCAGTTTGACAAAATTTTCTATAGAAATAAAATTTTGACAAAATTTTCTATAGAAATAAAAACTTGACAAAATTTTCTATAGAAATAAAATGTTGACAAAATTTTCTATGAAAGTAAAATGTTGACAAAATTTTCTATAGCAATAAAATTTTGACAAAATTTTCTATAAAAATAAAATGTTGACAAAATTTTCTATAGAAATAAAATGTTGACAAAATGTTCTATAGAAATAAAATGTTGACAAAATTGTCTATAGAAATAAAATGTTGACAAAATTTTCTACAGAAATAAATTTTTTACAAAATTTTCTATAGAAATAAAATTTTGACAAAATTTTCTATGGAAATAAAATGCTGACAAACATTGCTATAGAAATAAACTTTTTACAAAACTTTCTATAGAAATGAAATTTTGACAAAACTTTCTATAGTAATAAAATTTGACAATTTTTACATGGCTGTTAGAGGCCATATACTAACGAAATGTACCATATTTCAACCGCATCGGATGACTTTTGCTCCTCCAAGAGGCTCCGGAGGTCAAATCTGGGGATCGGTTTATATGGGAGCTATATATAATTATGGACCGATATGGACCAATTTTTGCATGGTTGTTAGAGACCATATACTAACACCACGTACTAAATTTCAATTGGATCGGATGAATTTTGCTCATCCAAGAGGCTCCAGAGTTCAAATCTTGGGATCGGTTTATATGGGAGCTATATATAATTATGGACCGATATGGACCAATTTTTGCATGCTTGTTAGATACCATATACTAACATCAGGTACCCAATTTCAAACGGATCGGATGAATTTTACCCCTCCAAGAGGTTCCGGAGGTCAAATCTGGGGATCGGTTTATATGGGAGCTATATATAATTATGGACCGATATGGACCAGTTTTTGCATGGTTGTTAGAGACCATATACTAACACCACGTACCAAATTTCAATCGGGTAGGATGAAGTTTGCTCCTCCAAGAGGCTCCGGAGCTCAAATCTGGGGATCGGTTTATATGGGAGCTATATATATTTATGGACCGATATGGACCAATTTTTGCATGGTTGTTAGAGACCGTATACTAACATCAGGTACCAAATTTCAACCGGATCGGATGAATTTTGCCCCTCGAAGAAGCTCCGGAGGTCAAATCTGGGGATCGGTTTATATGGGGGCTATATATAATTATGGACCGATATGGACCAATTTTGGCATGGTTGTTAGAGACCGTATACTTAGACCACGTACCAAATTTCAACCGGATCGGATGAATTTTGCTGCTCCGGAAGGCTCCGCAAGCCAAATTTGGGGATCGGTTTATATGGGGGCTATACGTAAACGTGGGCCGATAGGGCCCATTTTCAATACCATCCGACCTACATCAATAACAACTACTTGTGCGAAGTTTCAAGTCGATAGCTAGTTTCGTTCGGAAGTTAGCGTGATTTCCACAGACGGACGGACAGCCGGACAGACGGACAGACGGACAGACGGACGGACGGACGGACATGCTTAGATCGACTCAGAATTTCACCACGACCCAGAATATATATACTTTATGGGGTCTTAGAGCAATATTTCGATGTGTTACAAACGGAATGACAAAGTTAATATACCCCCATCCTATGGTGGAGGGTATAATAATATACCCCCATCCTATGGTGGAGGGTATAAAAATAATATGCATTTAATACTAGCGACGCCATCTATGTGTCAGACCGGGGACTTATCAGCCAACCTTAAACCACACCTACTGAATTAGTAAATATAAGGGGCACCAGTGAAATAGGGTTGCGAGATAAACCGTATCTCCATATTTAAGAAAATTAAGGGTACATGTTTGTGGGAGTTTTTTTGCAATCTGAACAGAAATGGCTGATATATAGAGCTATAGTTGATTCTGCACCTACAGAGTTAGTATGCCACTAATATTGAGTCCATTATTAAACAATAGCACATCGCTCAATTAGTGTGGGTAAAAAAATCCAAATTTGTGACCCTTGGGTAATATATTTATGTAAGAGCTACATGTAAGTCTAACTTCGATCGGCTAATACTCTAAAAATTGAAATTTGAGCAACATTGGTTAATAAATATGTGTATTATGTCCAACGTTGGGAAAAACGAGCGATGCATATATATGGGATCTATATCTAAATCTGAAGCGATTTGGATGATATTCTCAAGGTTTGGTTGATACCACTGAAGGTTATCTTGTGCTAAATTTGAGTAAGATCGGTTAATAAATGAGGCCACTATGGCAAAAAAATATAGTTATTAGTGGAAATTTTTGAAAATCTGCCGCTACATATATGGGAGCTATATCTAAATCTAAACCGATTTGAATGATATTTTACAAGTTTAGTTGATACCACAGAACATTACTTTGTACTAAATTTGAGTAAGATCGGTAACAAATAAGACTATTATGGCCAAATTTGCGAAAATCGAGCGATACATATATATATTATAGCTATAGTTAAATCTGAACCGGTTTCGATGAAATTTTGCACACTTGAAAAGTTGTAAATGAGATTACTGTGTGGCAAATTGGGCTCTGATCGGTTAGTAAATGAGCGCAATCTGATCCCATTTATCGAAATCGGGCGATACATATATATGGGAGCTATATCTAAATTTGATCCTATTTTTATACCCACGGGTATAATACGTTTGTCATTCCGTTTGTAACACATCGAAATATCGATTTCCGACTATATAAAGTATATATATTCTTGATCAGGGAGAAATTGTAAGACGATATAACGATGTCCGTCTGTCTGTCTGTTGTAATCACGCTACAGTCTTCAATAATGAAGCAATCGTGCTGCAATTTTCCACAAACTCGTCTTTTGTCTGCAGGCAAGTCAAGTTCGAAGATGGGCTATATCGGTCCAGGTTTTGATATAGTCCCCATATAAACCAACCTCCCGATTTGGGGTCTTGGGCTTATAGAAATCGTAGCTTTTATCCAATTTGCCTAAAATTGGAAATCTAGAGGTATTTTATGACCATAAAGAGGTGTACAAAAAATAGTGAGTATCGGTCCATGTTTTGGCATAGCCCCCATATAGACCGATCTCCCGATTTTACTTCTTGGGCTTATAGAAACCGCAGTTTTTATTCAATTTACCTGAAATCTAGAGGTATTGTAGGACCACAAATACATGTGCACAAAATTGTGAGTATCGGTCCATATTTTGGTATACCCCCCATATAGACCGATCTCCCGATTTTACTTCTTGGGCTTATAGAAACCGCAGTCTTTATTCAATTTACCTGAAATTGGAAATCCAGAGGTATTGTAGGACCATAAAGAGGTGTGCTGAAAATGGTGAGTATCTGGAGCCACCGTGGTGCACTGGTTAGCATGCCCGCCTTGCATACACAAGGTCGTGGGTTCGATTCCTGCACGACCGAACACCAAAAAGTTTTTCAGCGGTGGATTATCCCACCTGGTGACATTTCTGAGGGTTTCAAAGCTTCTCTAAGTGGTTTCACTAGAATGTGGAACGCCGTTCGGACTCGGCTATAAAAAGGATGTCCCTTGTCATTGAGCATAACATGGAATCGGGCAGCACTCAGTGATAAGAGAGAAGTTCACCACTGTGGTATCACAATGGACTGAATAGTCTAAGTGAGCCTGATACATCGGGCTGTCACATAACCTAACCTAACCTAACCTAACCTATCGGTCCATATTTTGGTATAGCCCCCATATAGACCGATTTCCCGATTTTACTTCTCGGGTTTCTAGAATCCGAAGTTTTTATCCTATTTGCCTGAAATTGGAAATCTAGAGGTATTTTCGGATCATAAAGAGGTGTGCCGAAAACGGTGAGTATCGGTCCATATTTTAGTATAGCCCCCATAAAAACGATCTCCCGATTTAACTCCTTTGGTTTCTAGAAACCGTAGTTTTTATCTGATTTGCCTGAAATTGTAAATATTCTGGTATTTTAGGCTCACAAAAACGTGTATCGGATTAAGTTTTTATCGGTCCATTTGGTAATGCCTCCATATAGACCGACTTCACTTCTTGAGGGTGTAGAAGACGCACTGATTATGAAAATTGCTTGAAACTCAATGTAAAATTTCCAGATTTTACTTCTACAGGTTTAAGATTTCAAATCAAGACGTTATTTTATAATTTTCTTGCACACTTACAAGAGATGTTAATTTTTTTTTTTTTTTATTTTTATTTACATTACAACTGAGTCATACTCATCTAGTAATTTACAATTATTAGCTCATTATCTTTTTGCTAAAATATATAGCAAAGAATACAATTTTGAGAAGAAACTCAAGACTTTCTCTCTAGTTGGGTTCTTGAACGAATTTTAGATGACCAAATCCATTGGGGTTGTCCTCTGTAACCTTCTGATTGGTAGATAGTTTTGGAATATGGTGTTCAATTCGGCGTTTACATGACATCGCAATTTATTAGCGTGACTCTGCGCAGCAAATGATATTTCTTCTACAATAGGCTTAACTTGTAAATCTCTGTGAAGATCGGAATTTCGGATGTACCAAGGTGCATTAACGATGGTACGTAAAATCTTGTTTTGGGTTTTCTGAATACATTCGACATAGTTGTTTGAAGCACAGCCCCATAGCTGGATTCCATACATCCAAATTGGCTTAATCATTTGATTATAAATGAGGACTTTGTTTTTTATGGATACCTTACTATCCACAAAAAGCCAATATAGCTGACTAAATTTTAGTTTCATCTCTTGGTTTTTCTTCTTGACAAGAGATGTTAATGATTCCTCTAAAACTCAAACAAAAATGGTTCTTATAAATCCAGAATCTGATATAGTCCTCATAGGTGAAATCTTTAAATTTATCTTCGGGAAGTGTCCTCAAGTCCTCAAGCCCTCATGAAATTTCAAAGGAAACCCTAATATTTGGTTCATGGTGGTGGGTATTTAAGATTCGGCACGGCCGAACTTAGTGCTGTATATACTTGTTTCAATAGCGTTCGTCCTTGTGCCAAAAAAGCGTCATATACCAAATTTAAGCAAAATCGGTTAATAATTGCGACCGGAAACCTTGGAACAAAAAATACATGGACGGACTGATGGACGGACACCATGGGCTAGATCGACTCAGGAGGTGATTCTGAGTCGATCGGTATATATTTTATCAATATTTGTGGTAGGCACATTTTTTGGCAGATCAAAGTTATTATACCCTGACCACCTATACTAAGCAAAATTTGCATTCGTATTTTAAAGACATGAAATCTTTGACCTCACGACAATATTTTTTTTAGTGTAATATGGCCCAAGGCATAACATTCTAACTACTTCTCCAGATGTTTTTATTAGTATGAATGAAAAAATAAAGAAGACAGGTTCAAATCTCAACAATATTTTTATCAAATATTTTTTTTTTTAAATATTGTTTTCTTATGATACACATCGCTTTTATTTCGTTATTTTCTGGGTATATTTATGTAGAAAACTATTTGTCCATTAAAAATTAACAAAAAATTAAAAATTCTCGTAATTTGCAAAACCTGTTCAAAAGAACTTCCATGGAAGTGAAAAAGTAAGATTTAACTGTCCAGAACTTAAATTTTCACTTAAAATAGTCTAATTGCGTATTTTCTAATACTTGCTCAAAATTACTGCATCGGAAGTGGAAAAAAATCGTTGGGAGATCCCGCGATGCGCTTTTAAAGAAATGTTTGTGGACTTATACAAAAGGACTGCATCGGAAGTTTAAAAGAATCGATTCCGCGATGCAATTTAAAAGAAATGTTTGTGGAATGACAGTGGGTTAGAAAAATTTTATTGAAAAAAACAATGGTCGCTCCCCTCTCGTCTTCATGGCGAATATTATAGAGAAAATGTCTTAAAGATAGCCTTCACAAAAATATCGTCAACTAAAAATTGATTTCTAGGCTTGCGCTAAAAAATAAAAGTATCGATCATCTCATGCTCCTCTTCCGTAAGTTAAATCTGGTGATCGGTTTATATAGGGCTACATATAAGTATGGACCGATATGGTCATATAGTTACATTGCGTACACTAAAAAAAAAGTTTACTTGGATCCAAAGATTATTCAAAGTTAAATTTTTTCATTCTGTATAGGAAAATTTTAACTAATATATGGAATGCATTCTACCTAATTTCTACGAAAATCACATCGTTCAAACAAATAAAAATGTCTTTAGCCCTATACGAAGTTCAACTTTCTTCACATTGAGTTCATTTTAACTTAAAGAAGAGGTCACTGTTTTCTTGGTGTAGATCGACTCAGAACTTCACTACGACACAAAATATGTATTCTTTATGGGGTCTGAGATCAACATTTCGATGTGTCCTTTGGTGGAGGATATACAATTTGTTTTGTTGCCTTATATATTAGTCATCCTATTTAGATACGAACGGCTGAGAAAAGCTGTGGTAGGGCCACAGTGGTGCAATAGTTTGCGTATCTATCTTGCATACCAAAGGGACCAATTTCGATAAAAACGAAAAAGTTTTTCTGCGTTGGTTGATCTCTCTCAGTAATGCTGGTGAAATAGCGGGCTGTCACAATACATAACCCAACCTAACTTGTATGTTGAGTTTCCAAATGGTTTCCAATACAAAATACCATGTTGCTGAAAACAACTGAACCATCACCCAACACATCAATGAACTACATACCCTTACTGTACAGCCCAAATCAATTGTGGCATCGATTAAGGTATCCACTAACGATCCGACGTAACAAACGTTAAGCATGCGTAATATTGATGATTTATGAATCACAAAACGAAAAAAAATCATAATCCGTAAAATCTCAATACCAGACGGTGAATAAACGACCATATAAAGACCAAAAATCAATTCAAGTTAATGCCGTCAGTAATGGCCAATAGTGTTGAATTTGCAAAAATGAAATGTGTGTGTGCGCGCGCGCAAAAGCTCAAAAACAAAGTTGGCAATTCAAAAAATCTTCATCGAACTCATCCCCAAAAAATAAGAGATTCTTATCACAACCAAAACGTATGTTACGACCACTATACGAACGATCGATTGGTCGATAGGTCGTATACGTATTTTGAGTGGCGGCTCTTTGGTGTTTGCTGTTATATGCGTATGTGTATGCGCGTGTGTGTGAAATGCGAATAAAGACCATCTCATATCATCACCCATCTATCGATGAATTACTTCATGGGATACCGCGTTGTGAAAAGAGAGAGAGAACGAAGGAGCCGCTTATATGACCAAATTCAACAAATCATTAGTAAGATCAGCAAGATCAACATACCGCGATACACCATTCAGATTTATTAAGATAGCCATTTGGTTATTGAGATTCTTTAGAAAAACACAATTGACCACTGTCTAACATTGATTTGTAATAAGACAGTGGTTTTAAAGGAAAAATCTGAGATGATGTTTTAGTGTCAAGGTAATGGTATAAAGGGTGATACGGTCAAAATTTGGTCAATATAAACTTGACGTATTTCTTTCAATTTTGCATTTAAAAAACCTGAACACCCCTCATTTTGAAGGTGTGTGTGTGTGTAGAATGTTGCTCCTATTTTGATTTTGGAATTCACTTTTCAGTTGTCAAAATGCCGTCCAAGCAAGAGAGCAGCGTATCAAAATTTTGCTCGAGCATCGCGAAAATCCGAGCTACTCGCACGCAAAGCTGGCAAAATCGCTAAAAGTTGCCAAATCAACCGTTACAAATGTAATTAAAGTGTTTGGGGAACGTTTGTCGACAGCCAGGAAGTCTGGATCGGGGGGAAATCGAAAACCGGAAGCCGCTGAGACGACAAAGAGAGTTGCCGGTAGTTTCAAGCGAAACCCTAACCTCTCTCTCCGAGATGCCGCAAATAAGCTGGGTGTATCGTCTACAACCGTGCATCGAGCCAAAAAACGAGCCGGACTATCGACTTACAAGAAGGTAGTGACTCCAAATCGCGATGATAAACAAAATACGACGGCCAAAGCGCGATCCCGGAGGCTGTACACGACGATGCTGACGAAGTTTGACTGCGTGGTAATGGACGACGAAACCTACGTCAAAGTCGACTACAAGCAGCTTCCGGGACAGGAGTTTTATACGACAAAAGGAAGGGGAAAGGTAACAGATATTTTCAAGCCCATAAAACTGTCAAAGTTCGCAAAGAAATATCTGGTTTGGCAAGCCATCTGTACCTGTGGCTTGAAAAGCAGCATTTTCATAGCTTCCGGGACTGTCAACCAAGAAATTTACGTGAAAGAGTGTTTGAATAACCGTCTGCTGCCTTTCCTGAAGAAACACGGTTGTTCCGTACTGTTTTGGCCGGATTTGGCATCTTGCCATTACGGAAAAAAGGCCATGGAGTGGTACGCCGCCAACAACGTGTAGGTGGTTCCCATGGACAAGAACCTTCCCAACACGCCAGAGCTCCGCCCAATTGAGAAATACTGGGCTATTGCCAAGCGGAATCTAAAGAAGACCAAAAAAACTGCAAAGGACGAGCAGCAGTTCAAGGCAAACTGGCTTTCTGCGGCGAAGAAGGTGGACAAGGTGGCTGTACAAAATCTGATGACAGGTGTCAAGCGTGAGGCCCGGCAATTCGGATTCGGAAAAGCGAAAGCCTAACTGAATATTTTTCCTGAATTTTATACTAATTGAACTTGAAAAATAAATTTAATTTGATTTTTTAAATAAACGATTTCACCGATTTACACGCGTTTTCCCTTGACCAAATTTTGACCGTATCACCCTTCAGGCTACGCGTTATGCTGTTTTGTTACCCTCCCCAAAACATGAAAAATATACGTCATGTTCATTTAGATTAAAATATGGTTTTCATACGAGGGTTGTCTTTTATATTTTGGTATTAGAAAACAAACACAAATGTTAACTGTTTGGTATATATTTTTCGGGCTTCCAATGTTATTTTAAATGCGAATAAAAAAATATTGAATTATTCCATTTTTTTCGTCCTACGTTTAGCTGGGATTATTTCCAGCCTCATCAAACTTTAATCATCGCAAATCGCTTTATTGTTTTTCCAAATATTTCCCATTAACCAATTGTCGAAACTCTTTTTCCGCATTAACCGCTTCTTCGGGTGTCGAAAAACGTAGACCCTTCATTTTAGGTTTTACGTCCGGTGCCAAATCAGGACTATACGGACTCATTGAACTCATGATTTGAGTGCTCAAAGATGCAGTTGTTGTTGGTGTAGCCCCTGGGAGTTTACGTATGATAACAGATAAGGGGAATAAATGACATAACAAAACAAATTATTAGCATTAGACATACAATTCGAGGAATCGAGCTGCCTCTACTGGATGAGTCCAGAGTGAAGTAGGCGTCAGGTGCCTCGTAATACGAGGCGGCTATCCGCAATTCGGGGAGGTACCTATTCAAGTACCTGGAGATGCCAGATGTTAGCTGGGATAGCGCCGATCTTATCTCACTGGGAGTCGTCTCTCATTGTCGCTAACAGGTGGTGGTCTTCCCCCCAGCACAACCCTGCTCTAATAGGAATGTGCCGCTCAATGCCGTCCTTATTAGAGGTGTGCGCGTGACTGAAATTTCATTTACACTCACTCACATTCACGAAGTAAAATATTTATTCACGCACGCTCACGCACGATACGTGTGGTAGCCAATCCCACTCACACACATTCACGAAATGAAAACCACTCACTCACGAATTACTTTTAAAGACTCACGTTCACGCACGATTCACAACAATTCACGAGACTCACAATATTTTCCAAAAGGAAATCAGCAAAGGTAACAAAATTCAAAAATAGAATATAGTTCGAGAGCCAAATTAATTTCAGTTAACTTACGAGTGTGAATTAAATCTTGATTACTTTCGTGAGCGTGATTTTGCAGAAATTTTATTCACGAACCGATTTTATTTCTCACGCACGTTCACGCCCGAAATATTTATTTTAGTCCCATTCACGCACATTCACGAGAGTTGCTTTGGATTTTGTTCACGACTCACGTGATTCACGCGTGTCACGAGTATTTCGTGTCACGCGCACACCTCTAGTCCTTATTCCCTCATCACTGTCATCGCCGATCAAGTGGTCTATTGACTGAACATCCTTCCTAAAATCAAATCTAATGGGCTTGATCGGTTGGTACCCTCCTGGATGTGGCATGGTTTGGGTGGCCCTCTGCGCTTTATCAGGTGCAGATCCTGTATTTTGCACCGTTGGAAGATTTCTCCATTGGGTTTCGCTAATACTGGCCGCATAATCGATAAGGGGACGACCAATAGATTCGTAGGTCATTTGAACCGTACCTTTATCTTTCTCCCAGGTGCTACCAGCCAATGCTTTCAGGATCTTGTTTCTACTCCCAAAGTTCTTTGAGTCGTTGCTTTTCCTGAATTCTTTAAAGACAACTGTCAAACAAATAATTGTATATCACTCAGAATTGACTGTTCTGCGTTGTTCTAGCAGTACGATTGCGACATGCACAGTGTTTTTTCGAGCATATCCGTCTTGGCTCGTGTGGGTGACACGACTGACTACTGCTGTTTACTTTCTGGATCATACGCGTAAATCCACAATACACCACTTGTCACGATGTCATAGACATAATTCGAATAAACGTGATCGTTTTTTTTTGAAGCATTTCTTTCGATCTATCGACACAAAATTTTGTGGGATATAACGCGAACACATTTTTTGACGGTCAAATGTTCATGCAATATTGAATGTAGTGTTATGCCAAATGTTGTTTCAATTTCACGATAAGTCACATCATGATCTTGCAATAGCAATTGACGTACAGCACGAATGGTTTCCGAAACAACAACTGATTTTAGACGACCTTCGCTAAATTTGTCTTGGGGTGAACTAAGACCTCGTTAGAATTCATCGTACCATTGACCACCACTGGTCCTTGACGGAGATGTTGTTGTTGTTTTAAAAACGTCCCGTGTACGTATAATCTCAAAAGTGTAAAGCTTTAAGATATATCTGTCAGTTGGCAGATTGCAATATTAGCGTTTTCCAATCTGCCAAATTGCAAGGCAATTGTCGTACATACCTGTATCATCCAATAAGAACTTAGCCCAGGGTTTCAATGCTGGTTTTAGAACACTTTCCCGATAATATTCGGGATTTATTTTGACGATAAATAGGAGGAGGGAGGGAGTTCTGGTTGTAATCGAAGCCATACATTTTTAACTGACCTCTTTGGCAAGTAACCCATTCCTTGTGTAAGTTCACTAAGCCCAATACCATTTTTTAAAATATGTTGCATCTGTTCTCGGGATGTGCTCAGCTCACCAACAAGATTTCTAGTAGAGGTCTGCATCGAATAACTTTTCACTACATGCATGCAATTCGCTGTCAAATATGGTATATACATACTCTTTCTCTCAAAGCGCAAGTAGTGAAGTGAAGAGAACACTTGCTTATCAAATAACAACGTGTACTTATCCGAAACAATATGTGTTCCGAAAAATGGAACAATGAAAAGTATAAGTACTTGGGAAAGAGTACAACATGCATTCTGTTCACTTCACGTGGTACCACAAGTATTTCTCAGTTATGTACAAAGCAACACTTTCCATTATAATTAACCATAGATATGTATGTATGTCACATACTTCATATATGTACAGTTTGTCAAGAAAGTGTTTTGACAATGGGATAAAAGTTATGTTTTGTTCCAAAATTAAATATAATGAAATTTTAAAAAAATATTTTATTATGTATTTTGCAAAGTATACATACGTACACAGAATTAAAAATTTAATAAAATATTTAATATTTCAATTATTTCTAGAAGTTGAAATAGTTGGCAATGTCAAAAGACTTTCTTGACATACTGTATGTATGTCACACCCTTACCTTAATGTTAGCCCTTCTGTTTAACAAACCGAAACCATAGAGAATGGAGAATAACTGTTCTTTATATTTATTTCTTAAACTGCATGTTGTACATGTAGTACTCTATGCAGTTTTGTTCTCGTAATGTACTCGATGTGATCACTCTGAATACACTCCAATAAGAGCGAAAGAGGAATATGTGTTTGTTGGCAGTGAAGACATCTGAGTAGCAACAAGAAGTTACTCTTAGTTTTTGTTGTTCATAAAAATATGTACCAATCGCTTTGCGACTCTCTTAAATAGATGTACTCATGTAGCAAATACACGTGTACTCTGCATACACAAATGACTAGAATTGTGCAGACCTCTAATTTCTACAATTGCAGCATGGATTTTTATCAAATCGGGCTTTACTTTTCGTCCACTTCCGGACACCATTAAAATGCTGGAGGGATCTAACGATAGATCACAAATTTCAGAGAAATTCATGAAATCTTTATTTGATTCGATAGTATGGACATAATGTAAGGAATGAAGATTATTCCATGCAAACTATGACATAGACTGCGCCTCAAATGGTTTCCAACCACTTAGTCCAATTTTAGCATACTTATTGCAACATTCGGCCGGTATCCCACCAATATAGGCCTCAATGTTGTCATCCAATGCTTCATTTGAAGTGGACTTGTCTTTATAGACATGCGATTTAACATATTCCAACGGGAGCCGTGGTGTAATGTTTAGCATGCACGCCTTGCATACACAACGTCGTGGGTTCGATTCCTACTTCGACCGAACACCAAACAGTTTTTCAGCGGTGGATTATCCCACATCAGTAGCTCCTCTAAGTGGTTTTACTGCAAGGTTGAACGCCATTTGGACTCGGCTATAAAAAGGAGGTCCCTTGTCATTGAGCTTAACTTAGAGTGGGGCAACACTCAGTGATAAAAGAGAAGTTCACTACTGTGGTATAACAAAGGACTGAATAGTCTAAGTAAGCCTGCTACATCAGGCTGTCACCTAACCTAACCTAACATAGTCCTACAAAAAATAGTCTAAAAGCGTTAAATCTCACCATATAGACAGCCATTTGACCTGTCCCGGGCGTGAAATAAAATGTTCACCGAACTCGCCTCTCAAAAACTCCATTGTTATGTGTTTTGTCTGATATGTGGCACCGTCTTCTTGATACCACATGCCATGCACGCCGAGCTCTTGCTTTTTGGGTAAAAAAAAGTTGGAGATCATTCATGTTTATGTTACGATTCACATCATATTTGAAGAAGTACGATCCAGACCAAAATCTGAACCAAACTGTAACATTTTCTCGATGCATTGCTAGCTTTTATAATTATTCTGGCTGATCTTCAGTCCAACGACATTCCTGCTTATTGACGAACTTGTTGCACCAAAAATAAGATTCATCGCTGAACACAAGTCTTTGATCGTTGGCCGACTTTCAAAGATCCCAACAAAAATTCTGCGGTAGATCGTTCGGCTTCAAATCTTTCATCAGCTGTATTTTTAAAAGCTTCACACCAAAATCCTGCAGCAAAATTTTCAACGTTGCAAAGTACCATATGCCAAATTGCTCCGAACGGCGACGAATCTGGTAGATGGTCATCATTAACACAGACCGAAACAGCTGCGATATTTTCTTCAGTTTGTACTGTACTTAATTGGTTCAATGTCCAGCAATCTAAACATGGCGCAAAATTTAGTCAATAGGTCGATTAAACGGATCATAAAATTTAAGAAGCGAGATATGAACTTTTTTTAACAGAGCACGCATTTTGATGATAGTTTGTAAGACGATTCATTGTTAAATTATAGACCAAACTGAATTTGTTTGACGGTGAATTAAAACACGAAACGTGCGTCAGCTGTATAAACCAGTATTTGCCAAAAGATCACCCTTGGAAAACTGCATGCCAAATAAAGGGTGATTTGTTAAGAGCTTGATAACTTTTTTAAAAAAAAAAACGCATAAAATTTGCAAAATCTCATCGGTTCTTTATTTGAAACGTTAGATTGGTCCATGACATTTACTTTTTGAAGATAATTTCATTTAAATGTTGACCGCGGCTGCGTCTTAGGTGGTCCATTCGGAAAGTCCAATTTTGGGCAACTTTTTCGAGCATTTCGGCCGGAATAGCCCGAATTTCTTCGGAAATGTTGTCTTCCAAAGCTGGAATAGTTGCTGGCTTATTTCTGTAGACTTTAGACTTGACGTAGCCCCACAAAAAATAGTCTAAAGGCGTCAAATCGCATGATCTTGGTGGCCAACTTACCGGTCCATTTCTTGAGATGAATTGTTCTCCGAAGTTTTCCCTCAAAATGGCCATAGAATCGCGAGCTGTGTGGCATGTAGCGCCATCTTGTTGAAACCACATGTCAACCAAGTTCAGTTCTTCCATTTTTGGCAACAAAAAGTTTGTTAGCATCGAACGATAGCGATCGCCATTCACCGTAACGTTGCGTCCAACAGCATCTTTGAAAAAATACGGTCCAATGATTCCACCAGCGTACAAACCACACCAAACAGTGCATTTTTCGGGATGCATGGGCAGTTCTTGAACGGCTTCTGGTTGCTCTTCACTCCAAATGCGGCAATTTTGCTTATTTACGTAGCCATTCAACCAGAAATGAGCCTCATCGCTGAACAAAATTTGTCGATAAAAAAGCGGATTTTCTGCCAACTTTTCTAGGGCCCATTCACTGAAAATTCGACGTTGTGGCAGATCGTAGGTCTATTCATGATGAAATGTCAAAGCATACTGAGCATCTTTCTCTTTGACACCATGTCTGAAATCCCACGTGATCTGTCAAATACTAATGCATGAAAATCCTAACCTCAAAAGAATCACCCTTTATGAAGCATTCATACTGTGACGCATGCATTCTCATATATCAATAATAAGATGCCTTTTTTCTGAACAGAAAAATCACTCTTATTTTTGCTATTGAAACCACTGTATGGCGGCGGAGGATTAAAGATTAAATACAAACATTTTGATCAGAAAGATTAAAAATGAAGAAAAATCAAGAGATTTAAAACAATAGTTAGGCTCATGATATGTGAATAAAACTAAAAAAATAAAAATAACAAAAGAATAAAGTCAAATAAAAATATTCATTTCAAAAATGCCGAACAATTGTTCATTGTCGATATATGCCATCGCACCTAGATCATATAGAGAATATTTCAAATATTCCACAATTAGTCAAAAGGGCTCGAATACCAGAGAAAAAGAATACAAGTCTATATCAACATAAAAGCGCAAAGATTTTATATATGACCACAACATTTTGTTTCCCATGGAAGGTGTTAATATTTTTTTTTTTATTTTTAGCATAGGTTCCAATTGCCCGTGGTTTTTGAAAAGTGAAATTAATTAGTAACTAATATGGGTGTGTGTGTGTGCACCAATGACCCATATTATGAATACAGAAACCGACACCAAGTGGTATTCACTTTACCACATGCAGTAATGATATTTGCATGAGAGGATGCAGAAATCAAAAACTATTTTACCGCCAATTATAGCCTAAAAATTGTCCATGCATCTATCGCTTCACCGCCTAAATAATCGTCCGTCCTTTGACTGATGTTGTTTGCTTTTGCTTAATTTTTAACGAGTTACAGAGATGAGATTTGTGAAGTAACTACTTATACATCAACAAACTACATATAAAGTAATCAGTATTTAATTTGTATACTCAGAGGAGTTACAAAGTGATGAATAGTCGGCGAGAGAGAGAGAGAGAGCGAGAGTGCTAGTGGGGAAAATTGAAATAATTAGCAATGCCTCCCTCATGTCAGTCCCCTATGACTTCAAAACAAAGCCGACATCGTGTGTATAGTTTCGGTTTTGGGTATGGAGAGTTTAAACATTTAATAACTGTGGCTAAATGAATTTGTTAACACATTGTTGTTGATGGTAACTTTATTAACAATCCAAAAGCCATATAGCACCTCCACAATCAGCTGCTTGACTAAGGGAAATTTAAACAAACCTCCAATTATGGATGATCAATGATAGTGATGCTGTGTCCATGATGTTGGCAAGCCATGCCAAATTGTTAATTTGTTTAAATAACCTAAACACCCGATTAACACATTGTTCGTTTCTTTTCTGTGTTTACGAATGATTGACATGTGTGTGTGTGTGTGAGAGTTTGTATTTCTATGAAATGAATGATGAATGAGAGTTTATAGGTTACTATTATAGGATAATTGTGCGTTAATTAAGACATAATTCATTTTAAAAGAGATCTAATGTCCATTCAATTTCTTCTTCTAATTGAAAAAATACAAATATCCAAATGCGATATACAAAATTCACGACTGACACAATTTAGGCAAAATTTACTAATCTTAGAAAATTATGAACTATTTGTTATAGCGTGCACCACACTATGGAATAGGGTATTACAAGTTAGTAGATATGTTTGCAACACCCAGAAGGAGACGAGATAGACACATGGTAGCTTTGGAAATAATGCTCAGGGCCGGCTGCTGACTCGATCTAGCCATGTCTGTTTGTCTGTGAACACATTTTTGTAATCCAAGTCTAGGTCGCAGTTTTAGTCCAATCGACTTCAAATTTGGCACAAGTATGTTCTTGTGCCAAATTTGAAGTCGAAGTCCTGAAACTTCAATACAATAACAGTTGTAAACCACTATTTTAAAGGCCTTGAAGAAAACTATTTTAATCAAGGGATAGAATTGCTATAAAAGCGTTGGACTAAGTGTATTGAAGTTTCAGGAGATTATATTGAAAAATAAAAATATTTTTGAAAAACTAACTATTCTCTTTCATTGATAGGCTAAGAAGTTTCCGAACCGCCCTCGCGGTTCACCATACCATCGATAAACAATTGGACCTTTACGCAGCTTCATCGCCAAAAATTTAATTAAGTACATCGATGCACTGTAGTTGAGTTAATCCATGTCGAAAATTTTAAAAAAATTTGGAAGTTCTTCCAAAGGCACAACTTCCAAAAGATGTACTCTTAAATATGTTCTTTATTTTAATTTGTTTTAATTCAATTATTTATAGCTCACTTTTTTCTTATTTTTAATGGGTAAATTTAATTGAAAGGTTAAAAACAGAGTAAGCTTTAACAAGTATATATAGCACTAAGTTCGGCCGGGCCGAATCTTAAATACCCACCACCATGAACCAAATATTAGGGTTTCCTTTGAAATTTCAGGAGGGCTTGAGGACTTGAGGATACTTCCCGAAGATAAATTTAACGATTTAAAGAATTTAAAGAATTATAAAATAACATCTTGATTTGAAATCTTAAATCTGTAGATTTTCACCAGAGAAGTAAAATCTGGAAATTTTACATTGAGTTTCAAGCAATTTTCATGATCTTCTATACCCTCAAGAAGTGAAGTCGGTCTATATGGAGGCATTACCAAATGGACCGATAGAAACTTAATCCGGTACACGTTTTTGTGAGCCTAAAACACCAGAATATTTACAGTTTCAGGCGAATCAGAAAAAAACTACGGTTTCTAGAAACCCAAGGAGTTAAATCGGGAGATCGTTCTTATGGGGGCTATACTAAAATATGGACCGATACTCACCGTTTTCGGCACACCTCTTTATGATCCCAAAATACCTCTAGATTTCCAATTTCAGGCAAATAGGATAAAAACTTCGGATTCTAGAAGCCCAAGAAGTGAAATCGGGAAATCGGTCTATATGGGGGCTATACCAAAATATGGACCGATACTCACTATTTTCGGCACACCTCTTTATGGTCCTAAAATACCTCTAGATTTTCAATTTCAGACAAATTGAATAGAAACTACGGTTTCTATAAGCCTAAGACCCCGGGAGGTCGGGAAGTCGTTTTATATGGGGACCATACCAAAAAATGGACCGATACTCACAATTTTTGGCACACGTATTTGTGGTCCTACAATACCTCTAGATTTCCAATTTCAGGTAAATTGAATAAAAACTGCGGTTTTTATAAGCCCAAGAAGTAAAATCGGGAGATCGGTCTATATGGGGGCTATACCAAACCATGGACCGATACTCACCATTTTTGGCACACGTATTTGTGGTCCTACAATACCTCCAGATTTCCAATTTCAGGCAAATAGGATAAAAACTGCGGATTCTAGAAGCCCAAGAAGTAAAATCGGGAGATCGGTCTATATGGGGGCTATACCAAAATATGGACCGATACTCACAATTTTTGGCACACGTATTTGTGGTCCTACAATACCTCTAGATTTCCAATTTCAGGTAAATTGAATAAAAACTGCGGTTTCTATAAGCCCAAGAAGTAAAATCGGGAGATCGGTGTATATGGGGGCTATACCAAAATATGGACCGATACTCACAATTTTTGGCACACGTATTTGTGGTCCTACAATACCTCCAGATTTCCAATTTCAGGCAAATAGGATAAAAACTGCGGTTTTTATAAGCCCAAGAAGTAAAATCGGGAGATCGGTCTATATGGGGGCTATACCAAACCATGAACTGATACTCACCATTTTTGGCACACTTCTTTATGGTCATAAAATACCTCTAGATTTCCAATTTCAAACAAATTGGATAAAAACTACGATTTCTATAAGCCCAAGACCCAAATCGGGAGGTCGTTTTATATGGTGACCATACCAAAACATGAACCGATACTCACAATTTTTGGCACACGTATTTGTGGTCCTACAATACCTCCAGATTTCCAATTTCAGGTAAATTGAATAAAAACTGCGGTTTTTATAAGCCCAAGAAGTAAAATCGGGAGATCGGTCTATATGGGGGCTATACCAAAACATGGACCGATACTCACCATTTTTGGCACACCTCTTTATGGTCATAAAATACCTCTGGATTTCAAATTTCAGGCAAATTGGATAAAAACTACGATTTCTATTATAAGCCCAAGACCCCAAATCGGGAGGTCGGTTTATATGGGGACTATATAAAAACCTGGACCGATATGGCCCATCTTCGAACTTGACAAAAGACGAGCTTGTGCAAAATTTCAGCATGATTGCTGCATCATTGAAGACTGTAGCGTGATTACATCAGACAGACAGACAGACAGATAGACAGACGGACATGGTTATATCGTCTTAGAATTTCTCCCTGATCAAGAATATATATACTTTATATAGTCGGAAATCGATGTTTCGATGTGTTACAAACGGAATGACAAACTTATTATACCCCCGTCACCATTCTATGGTGATGGGTATAATAAAATGGTACAAATTATTGAAATTTTGTCGAAAAAAAAATTATAACCCAATCAAGATATATTGCGAATTTTTCAAACCATTTTAATTCAAACGTTTCGGACAAGCGTTAGAATGCATTAAAAATCATAAAAAAAAAATATAAAAATTATTTATCAAAATATGACAAAATTTTTAAATTCACATCCAAAACACTGAATTCGGATCACACCTTAAGAAGTGATGCAAATTCAGTGCAACGGTTGTTGAAATGGTGAACATCCGTCCTATGACAAGCCCATGGTAAATTCATCGCTTCTGCGCCAATTTAGGATTATTTCCGGATCCAAAAAGAACATTTTCACTACTTTTTTGGCGACGCGTTTTTTACTGGGTGGCTATAGACAACCAAAATAGCGCTTGTATGTCAAAACGTTATGAATGAGTATAATCTTAAAAATGACAAGCTTTTCGATATAGCTGTCAGTTGACAGATTGCAACACTAGGATTGCCCAATTCCAAAATATAAAAGCCAAACCTCCTCGTACTAGTAGATTCAATCAACATAGAGCTAATGCCAAAAAAATTGAATGGATTCTGAAATGTAGAATAGTTTTTAATACAAATGACAATCGACTTGCTTTTTAAAGTCCAGCTCGAACGTTGTGCCAAATTCATGTGTGAAACCGTTTATTTCAACATAGTAAAGAGACGATAAATTTTGCACGGTCCTCATGAACAAATGATATATCCCTAAAATATTTATAATCTGAGTTGCACTTTACGGTCAATTATTAGTTCCTTTTAAGACTCAGCTGCATCATTAAACAATTCGAAACCAATTACGACAATCGTTTACTTTAGAATTTTGGTTCGCTTAAATAACCGAATATTTATTTGATTAATTGGAAATTGCTTTTAAAAGCATTGAGTTGGTAGACAAAGATCTGTTTGCATATCCATCATCTTCCCCTTTGATTCCTTTGGTTGATCGATTGGGTTATCGAGTAGTAGTGGTTGGCTACCAATTAACAAAAGTAAACACACGGGCTAACAAAAGATACCAACAAGAAAAAAAAAACCGACAAAATTCACAAAAATCACACAGTTTTATACTTTTTAAATAGGCGGCCTTTTTCCTTTGAGGCTCAATGTTCGATGAGTACTCGAAACGAAAACAAAGCGGGGGAAACAATTTGTCAGAAGATCTGAAATCAAAAAGCATTTAGCGACAAAGTTATAATTACCCACCAGTCAAGTCAATTCATTCAAACTGACCAAACAAGAGGGCTCACCACATAGGCCCACCACATAGAGATTCCGAAAGGGAAATCCAAACTATTCAAATGCTCTAAACAAACAAATTTTAAACAAATCTTCAGATAGCCACATTATGGTGGCTAAAGAGATAAGTGGCATTTAGACGGTTAGCATATGGGGATTTCGGAAGAAAATCTTCTCAATCCGGCCAATACCACAGAAGCCGCTTCTGTAACCATTAAACCGCCTTCAAGACAAGCTGGCTATTTCTTGGGCAACAGATCGAACAAATATTTGTGTTTCTTATTTTCTCAAATTGTCGAGGCGGCGGTATCATCAAAATATCTCTGGCTTGTTGTGGCTAAAAGAAAAAGTCAATTGTCGAAAAAATTGGTTAAACAATGACTGAAATAATCAGCGTTTGGCTTCTTAAGGGAGTTCCTTTAATTTGGTTAAATTATTGACTATTGACAAATAAGCAGTCGATATTTGTTTACTCTTTCTAAGATTGTTGGAAAGTTTTGATTATTATGGTAGCTAACAGGTTGGCTGATAAGTCCCCGGTCTGACACATAGATGGCGTCGTTAGTATTAAATGAAAAACAAGTATATACGGCCGTAAGTTCGGCCAGGCCGAATCTTATGTACCCTCCACCATGGATTGCGTAGGAACTTCTACTAAAGGTTGTCATCCACAATCGAATTACTTGGGTTGCGATAACACTTGCCGATGGCAAGGTATCGTAAAACTTTTTAACACTGCCTTCTAAATTGTAAGTTAGTCCATAAGGGGTATATATTAAACAAAAAAAAAAGGCCGATTAAATACGTATATAATTCAGTTTGACAAAATTTTCTATAGAAATAAAATTTTGACAAAATTTTCTATAGAAATAAAAACTTGACAAAATTTTCTATAGAAATAAAATGTTGACAAAATTTTCTATGGAAGTAAAATGTTGACAAAATTTTCTATAGCAATAAAATTTTGACAAAATTTTCTATAGCAATAAAATTTTGACAAAATTTTCTATAGAAATAAAATGTTGACAAAATTTTCTATAGAAATAAAATGTTGACAAAATTGTCTATAGAAATAAAATGTTGACAAAATTTTCTACAGAAATAAATTTTTTACAAAATTTTCTATAGAAATAAAATTTTGACAAAATTTTCTATAGTAATAAAATTTGACAATTTTTACATGGCAGTTAGAGGCCATATACTAACGAAATGTACCAAATTTCAACCGCATCGGATGACTTTTGCTCCTCCAAGAGGCTCCGGAGGTCAAATCTGGGGATCGGTTTATATGGGAGCTATATATATTTATGGACCGATATGGACCAATTTTTGCATGGTTGTTAGAGACCATATACTAACACCACGTACTAAATTTCAATTGGATCGGATGAATTTTGCTCACCCAAGAGGCTCCAGAGTTCAAATCTGGGGATCGGTTTATATGGGAGCTATATATAATTATGGACCTATATGGACCAGTTTTTGCATGCTTGTTAGAGACCGTATACTAACATCAGGTACCCAATTTCAAACGGATCGGATGAATTTTGCCCCTCCAAGAGGCTCCGGAGGTCAAATCTGGGGATCGGTTTATATGGGAGCTATATATAATTATGGACCGATATGGACCAGTTTTTGCATGGTTGTTAGAGACCATATACTAACACCACGTACCAAATTTCAATCGGGTAGGATGAAGTTTGCTCCTCCAAGAGGCTCCGGAGGTCAAATCTGGGGATCGGTTTATATGGGAGCTATATATATTTATGGACCGATATGGACCAATTTTTGCATGGTTGTTAGATACCGTATACTTAGACCACGTACCAAATTTCAACCGGATCGGATGAATTTTGCTGCTCCGGAAGGCTCCGCAAGCCAAATTTGGGGATCGGTTTATATGGGGGCTATACGTAAACGTGGGCCGATATGGCCCATTTTCAATACCATCCGACCTACATCAATAACAACTACTTGTGCCAAGTTTCAAGTCGATAGCTAGTTTCGTTCGGAAGTTAGCGTGATTTCCACAGACGGACGGACAGCCGGACAGACGGACGGACGGACGGACATGCTTAGATCGACTCAGAATTTCACCACGACCCAGAATATATATACTTTATGGGGTCTTAGAGCAATATTTCGATGTGTTACAAACGGAATGACAAAGTTAATATACCCCCATCCTATGGTGGAGGGTATAACAAGTATATACGGCCGTAAGTTCGGCCAGGCCGAAGCTTATGTACCCTCCATCATGGATTGCGTAGAAACTTCTTCTAAACACTGCCATCCAGAATCGAATTACTTAAGTTGCGGTAACGCTTGCCGATGGCAAGGTATCTTAAAACCTCCTAACACCATCTTCTAAATTGTAAGTCCATACGTGGTATATATTAAATCAAAAAAGATCGATCCAATACGTATATAATTCAGTTTGACAAATTAGACATAAAATTTTAACTTTCTATAGAAATAAATTTTTTACAAAATTTTCTATAGAAATAAAAATTTTGACAAAATTTTCTATAGAAAGAAAATTTTGACAAAAATTTCTACAGAAATAAAATTTTAACAAAATTTTCTATAGAAATAAACGTTTGACAAAATTTTCTATAGAAATAAAATCTTGGTAGATTATTTTTGGCTCGAGTGGCAACCATGATTATGAACCAACTAAAATTTGAACAAAATTTTTTATAGAAATAAAATTTTGACAAAATTTTTTATAGAAATAAAATTTTGACAAAATTTTCTATAGAAATAAAATTTTGACAATGATGAAAATTTTATTATGAACCGAAAAAAATTTTAACAAAATTTTCTCTAGAAATAAAATTTTGACAACATTTTCTATAGAAATAAAATTTTGGTAGATTATTTTTGGCTCTAGTGGCAACCATGATTATGAACCGATATGGACCAATTTTTGTGTGATTGGACCAATTTTGGTATGCTTGTTAGCGACCATATACTAACACCACGTTCCTAATTTGAACCGGATCGGATGAATTTTGCTCCTCCAAGAGGCTCCGTAGGTCAAATCTGGAGAACGTTTTATATGGGGGCTATATATAATTATGGACCGATATGGACCAATTCTGGCACGGTTGTTAAATATCATATACTAACACCATGTTCCAAATTACAACCGGATTGGATGAAATTTGCTTCTCTTGGAGACTTCGCAAGCCAAATCTGGGGATCGGTTTATATGGAGGCTATATATAATTATGAACCGATGTGGACCAATTTTTGCATGGTTGTTATAGACCATATACCAATATCATGTACCAAATTTCAGCCGGATCGGATGCAATTTGCTTCTCTTTGAGGCTTCGCAAGCCAAATCTGGAGATCGGTTTATATGGGGTCTATATATAATTATGGACCGATGTGGACCAATTTTTGCACGATTGTTAGAGACCATATACTAATACCATGTACCAAATTTCAGCCGGATCGGATGAAATTTGCTTCTCTTTGAGGCTCCGCAAGCCAAATCTGGGGATCGGTTTATATGGGGGCTATATAAAGGGTGATTGCTACGTAAAATTGCCGCATTTGGAGTGAAGAGCAACCAGAAGCCGTTCAAGAACTGCCCATGCATCCCGAAAAATGCACTGTTTGGTGTGGTTTGTACGCTGGTGGAATCATTGGACCGTATTTTTTCAAAGATGCTGTTGGACGCAACGTTACGGTGAATGGCGATCGCAATCGTTCGATGCTAACAAACTTTTTGTTGCCAAAAATGTAAGAACTGAACTTGGTTGACATGTGGTTTCAACAAGATGGCGCTACATGCCACACAGCTCGCGATTCTATGGCCATTTTGAGGGAAAACTTCGGAGAACAATTCTTCTCAAGAAATGGACCGGTAAGTTGGCCACCAAGATCATGCGATTTGACGCCTTTAGACTATTTTTTGTGGGGCTACGTCAAGTCTAAAGTCTACAGAAATATGCCAGCAACTATTCCAGCTTTGGAAGACAACATTTCCGAAGAAATTCGGGCTATTCCGGCCGAAATGCTCGAAAAAGTTGCCCAAAATTGGACTTTCCGAATGGACCACCTAAGACGCAGCCGCGGTCAACATTTAAATGAAATTATCTTCAAAAAGTAAATGTCATGGACCAATCTAACGTTTCAAATAAAGAACCGATGAGATTTTGCAAATTTTATGCGTTTTTTTTTAAAAAAAAGTTATCAAGCTCTTAACAAATCACCCTTTATAATTATGGACCGATGTGGACCAATTTTTGCATGATTGTTAGAGACCATATACCAACACCATGTACCAAATTTCGGCCGGATCGGATGAAATATGCTTCTCTTAGAGGCTCCACAAGCCAAATCTGGGGATCGGTTTATATGGGGGCTATATATAATTATGGACCGATATGGACCAATTTTTGCATGGTTGTTAGAGACCATATACCAACATCATGTACCAAATTTCAGCCGGATCGGATGAAATATGCTTCGGTTAGAGGCTCCACAATCAAATTTGAGGGTCCCTTTATATGGGGGCTATACGTAAAAGTGGACCGATATGGCCCATTTGCAATACCATCCGACCTACATCAATAACAACTACTTGTGCCAAGTTTCAAGTCGATAGCTTGTTTCGTTCGGAAGTTAGCGTGATTTCAATAGACGGACGGACGGACGGACATGCTCAGATCGACTCAGAATTTCACCACGACCCAGAATATATATACTTTATGGGGTCTTAGAGCAATATTTCGATGTGTTACAAGTGGAATGACAAAGTTAATATACCCCCATCCTGTGATGGAGGGTATAATAAATAAAACTTATTTTTATGTAGTACCTACCTTCAAATGATTCGTGTCAAAATTTGATGTCTGTAAGTCAATTAGGGAGCCACCGTGGTGCAATGGTTAGCATGCCCGCCTTGCATATTTATACAAGGTCGTGGGTTCGATTCCTTCTTCGACCGAACACCAAAAAGTTTTTCAGCGGTGGATTATCTCACCTCAGTAATGCTGGTGACATTTCTGAGGGTTTCAAGCTTCTCTAAGTGGTTTCACTGCAATGTGGAACGCCGTTCGGACTCGGCTATAAAAAGGAGGTGCCTTGTCATTGAGCTTAACATGGAATCGGGCAGCACTCAGTGATAAGAGAGAAGTTCACCAATGTGGTATCACAATGGACTGAATAGTCTAAGTGAGCCTGATACATCGGGAATTTTGTGTTTTGATAAAATACCGTTTTCTGAAGGGAAAAAATACGGTGGAAGCAAAAAGCTTGATAATGAGTTTCCGGACTCTACCCCAGGGAAATCAACAATAATTCATTGGTATGCAAAATTCAAGCGTGGTGAAATGAGCACGGAGGACGGCGAACGCAGTGGACGCCCGTAAGAGGTGGTTACCGACGAAAACATCAAAAAAAATCCACAAAATGATTTTGAATGACCGTAAAATGAAGTTGATCGAGATAGCAGAGGCCTTAAAGATATCAAAGGAACGTGTTGGTCATATCATTCATCAATATTTGGATATGCGGAAGCTCTGTGCAAAATGGGTGCCGCGGGAGCTCACATTTGACCAAAAACAGCAACGTGTTGATGATTCTGAGCGGTGTTTGCAGCTGTTAACTCGTAATACACCCGAGTTTTTCAGTCGATATGTGACAATGAATGAAACATGGTTCCATAACTACACTCCTGAGTCCAATCGACAGTCGGCTGAGTGGATAGCGACCGGTGAACCGTCTCCGAAGCGTGGAAAGACTCAAAAGTCCGCTGGCAAAGTAATGGCCTCTGTTTTTTGGGATGTGCATGGAATAATTTTTATCGATTATCTTGAGAAGGGAAAAACCATCAACAGTGACTATTATATGGCGTTATTGGAGTCGAAATCGCGGCACAACGGCCCCATATGAAGAAGAAAAAAGTGTTGTTCCACCAAGACAACGCACCGTGCCACAAGTCATTGAGAACGATGGCAAAAATTCATGAATTGGGCTTCGAATTGCTTCCCCACCCACCGTATTCTCCAGATCTGGCCCCCAGCGACTTTTTCTTGTTCTCAGACCTCAAAAGTATGCTCGTAGGGAAAAAATTTGGCTGCAATGAAGAGGTGATCGCCGAAACTGAGGTCTATTTTGAGGCAAAACCGAAAGAGTACTACCAAAATGGTATCAAAAAATTGGAAGGTCGTTATAATCGTTATATCGCTCTTGAAGGGAACTATGTTGAATAATAAAATCGAATTTTGACAAAAAAATGTGTTTGTCTTTGTTAGGCCGGGGACTTATCAGCCAACCTGTTAGTTGAGTTAGATTACCGAGGAATGGAAATGTCTCCCATAGGTAAAAAAATTAACTAATTATATTTTTAAAGTACTAACCGGGGTATACTGCCCAATTTACCACTAGATGTGGACGCTTTAGAGCGTGGAATGTTTACCTTCTCAATCCCCAGCAAAAAAATGTGAAGTTGAGATGAAAACCTGCCTACCAATGATCTTTGTAGACTAAAGTCGAGCGGGGCCGACTATATTATACCCTGCACCACTTTGTAGATCTACATAGAAAAAAATCCGTAGTTAACGCTAAATTTGGGAGCCACCGTATTGCAGTGGTTAGCATTCCCGCCTTGCATACACAGAGTCGTAGGTTCAAAAACAGTTTCGACCAAACACCAAAAAGTTTTTCAGCGGTGATGAGTGTTTCAAAGCTTCTATAAGTGGTTTTCACTGCAATGTGGAAAGCCGTTCGTACTCGGCTATAAAAAGGAGGTCCTTCGTTATTGAGCTTAACTTAGAATCGGGTGAATAGTCTAAGTGAGCTTGAAATATCGGGCTGTCACTATACCTAACCTAAATCTTACATAGTTTAAGTATGTGTCAAACATTTTATGAACTAAACGTGGGTATAAAGTTCAATGACCGTAAACATAAATTCAATATGAACTAAAGCAAAATAAAATTTTCTTACTATTCCCAAAAATAGTAAGAATTAACTACTGTAAGGTTAAATTTAAGTTTTTTACTTAAAAAAGTCTGGTAGAAGCCTGTGGAAAAATCACAAAATTATGAACCGAGTTCCCATTTATCGACAATCCTCTACTTTTTATTTTCAAAAAATGGGTCAAAAGGGCCCCCCCCCCTCCTTTGCTCCGCCCCTAACAGATATCGTAAATTCACGTACCCTATATTCATTTCACAAACTATCCAACTTCACTATTCCCCTTCCCCAACCCGACATCGAAAAATCATGTACCCTGTATAAATTTAATCATCTTCTCCCAATTTCAGGTAAATCGGAGAAGGTTAGATTTTGCTCTATCTTTTGTAAAGGGACGTCACTTTCTCTGCAAATTCCAAGAAAATCAGTAAACATTCCTTCAAGTTTCATTGTGTGGGGCAAGGATCCAAGGATCCGTCCAAATACCCAAAAATCAAGCACACCAATTTTTATAACCTACTCCGTAATAAGTGCATAACCTCGTGGCGTGTTCTCTGTAAATCTCAGTAAATCAGAGAATTTTTGTTTTTATACCCTCCACCATAGGATGGGGGGTATATTAACTTTGTCATTCCGTTTGTAACCCATCGAAATATTGCTTTAAGACACCATAAAGTATATATATTCTGGGTCGTGGTGAAATTCTGAGTCGATCTAAGCATATCTGTCCGTCTGTTGAAATCACGCTAACTTCCGAACGAAACCAGCTATCGACTTGAAACTTGGCACAAGTAGTTGTTATTGATGTAGGTCGGTATTATTATAGTATGGTATTGCAAATGAGCCATATCGCACCACCTTTACGTATAGCCCCCATATAAACCGACTCCTGGATTTGGCTTGCGGATACTCTTGGAGGGGCAAAATTCATCCGATCAGGTTGAAATTTGGTACGTGATGTTAGTATATGGTCCCTAACAACCATGCAAAATTGGTCCATATCGGTCCATAATTATATATAGCCCCCATATAAATCGATCCCCAGATTTGATCTCCGGAACCTCTTGGAGGAACAAAATTCATCCGATTCGGTTGAAATTTGGTACATTGCGTTAGTATATGGCCGCTAATAGCCATGTAAAAATTGGCCCATATCGGTCTATAGTTATATATAACTTATCGCCAATCACACAAAAATTGGTCCATATCGCCAAAAATAATCTACCAAAATTTTATTTCATAGAAAATTTTTTCAAAATTTTATTTCTATAGAAAATTTTGTCAACATTTTATTTCTATAGAAAATTTTGTCGAAATTTTATTTTTATTTTTATTAAAATTTTATTTCTATAGAAAATTTTTACTTCTATAGAAAATTTTGTTAGAAATTTTGATTTTATTCGATCTTTCTTTTTTCCAATAGAAAATAATTAATCAAGCTTGAGATCGTATTTTGTATGTATTGGTTTCTTTATTTTTCAATATTTCGCAATTACATTGAATTGCTTCATCAGGAGTCGATCTATAATAAAAGTGGTTTGATAATTTTTAATCATGACATGTAAAATTCTTTCTCAAAATTGTTTTTAAAATCGCAAATAATTTTAGTGGTAATAACAGCTATTGGTTTTAGTTTACAAATTTTTTATAAATAATTAAAGATTTTAATCAGTGCAATAAAAGTAATAGACGAACGTAGTGATACTACTCTAGTTTTAAGCTTTATGTGGTGTTGTTGTGTTACACTTAAATGTTTTGCATACGTAAGTGTATAATGTAATTCCTTTTGTTATTCCTGGTCTCCTGATACTTGTTAATTACAATTATTAAAATCTTTAATTATTTATAAAAAATTTGTAAACTAAAACCAATAGCTGTTATTACCACTAAAATTATTTGCGATTTTAAAAACAATTTTGAGAAAGAATTTTACATGTCATGATTAAAAATTATCAAACCACTTTTATTATAGATCGACTCCTGATGAAGCAATTCAATGTAATTGCGAAATATTGAAAAATAAAGAAACCAATACATACAAAAAACGATCTCAAGCTTGATTAATTATTTTCTAATAGAAAATTTTGTCAAAATTTTATTTCATTTTTAAGCAATACTTATCATAGTTTCGGCTATAGGTCGATTAAAAAACATAGGATTGATGTTTTTATTTAAGTTTTATTTCCAATATTTCGGTTGACTTCGTCAAAACCGTTTTCAAGGCTGAAGTGAAACAAAAAACAGAAATTTTCAAATTTAATTACAAAAATCACGAACAAACAGAACCAAACAATAAATTATTTAACTACTATTACTATTTACATTTATTCTGATGTGCACAGCTTCACACTCTGTTTTACACTGAATCTAAATTTCTCTTATGTTTTTGTATTGTATGTCTATATATTCGAGCACAGTTCTCAATGTCTTTCTTGTAATTCATTCTCTCGTCAGGTGGAGTGTTGATAATGTGCAGCATTTCATGAGTAAATCTGCGTCTGTAGTTGTTTTCGTGGTCTAGAATTTTTACGTCTTCTAAGTTTGGCTTGTGACCTGTCAGCGCACAGTGGGCCACAAGCGCTGTTTTTTGCTCTATGGGTTTGTCAGTGGCTTTAATATCCGATTTGTGGGAAGATAATCTAGTTTTCAGTTTTTTCATTGTAGTACCAACTGTGCGCTGACAGGTCACAAGCCAAACTTAGAAGACGTAAAAATTCTAGACCACGAAAACAACTACAGACGCAGATTTACTCTTGAAATGCTGCACATTATCAACACTCCACCTGACGAGAGAATGAATTACAAGAAAGACATTGAGAACTGTGCTCGAATATATAGACATACAATACAAAAACATAAGAGAAATTTAGATTCAGTGTAAAACAGAGTGTGAAGCTGTGCACACCAGAATAAATGTAAATAGTAATAGTAGTTAAATAATTTATTGTTTGGTTCTGTTTGTTCGTGATTTTTGTAATTAAATTTGAAAATTTCTGTTTTTTGTTTCACTTCAGCCTTGAAAACGGTTTTGACGAAGTCAACCGAAATATTGGAAATAAAACTTAAATAAAAACATCAATCCTATGTTTTTTAATCGACCTATAGCCGAAACTATGATAAGTATTGCTCAAAAATAAAATAAAAAGGTCAACGATAATCAATCAGAAAAAAAATATTTCTTTAGAAAATTTTGTCGAAATTTTATTTCTATAGAAAATTTTGTAAAAATTTTATTTCTATAGAAAATTTTGTCAAAATTTTACTTCTATAGAAAATTTTATTAAAATTTTACTTCTATAGAAAATGTTGTCAAAGTTTTATTTCTATCGAAAATTTTGTCAAAATTTTATTTCTGTAGATAATTTTGTCAAAATTTTACTTCTATAGAAAATTTTGTCAAAATTTTATTTCTATAGAAAATTTTGTCAAATTTTTTTTACTAAAGAAAATTTTGTTAACATTTATTACTATAGAAATTTTTGTCAAAATTTTATTTCTAAATATAGAAAATTTTGTCAAAATTTAACTTCTATAGACAATTTTGTCAAAATTTTATTTCTATAAAAAATTTTGTCAAAATTTTATTTCTATAGAAAATTTGTCAAATTTTATTTCTATCGAAAATTTTGTCAAAATGTTATTTCTATAAAAAATTTTGTCAAAATTTTATTTGTATAGAAAATTTTGTCAAACTGAGTTATATACGTATTTTATCGGCCTTTTTTGTTTAATATATATCCCCTATGGACTAAATTACAATTTAGAAGACGGTGTTAAGAAGTTTTAAGATATCTTGCCATCGGCCGCAACCCAAGTAACTTAATTGTGGATGACAGTCTTTAGTAGAAGTTTCTACGCAATCCATGGTGGAGGGTACATAATATTCCACCTGGCCGAACTTATAGCCGTATATACTTGTGTTTGTACTTTAACAGAGGGGAAAATAAAGTAGCGGGTCTTTGTCTAGACATCACCCCTAACCTTCCGTGGAAATTTCACCCACATCGTAGTACTTTGGCCCAATTTTGAAAAAGTCGGGCAAGGGGAATGTCCCCCTCCCCCACCATATATCAAAAAATGAGGTAGCCTATTTTCGCCACATGATTAGACCTTTCCAACGAATGCAAAACCGTGGAAATCGGTTAGTGCATTCTTGAGATATATATTTTTATATATTAGATATATATGAAATGAAAATCTACCAAAACGGCAAAAATTCAAAAAATATACCAAACAGTAAAAAATCTACCATTTTTGTTAGAATTCTACCAATTGTGGCAACCGTGATTGGCTTCGTAACGTAAGTTTCGAAGCAATTTTCCAATTATATCGTTTATTCACTTCCCTTCAGCAGTTAATTGATATCATTTTTTTCATTTATATCTCCATACTCAAGAGACAACCGTTTAGTCCTATATTTCACCTTCGAATTTTTCAAATGTATTGGTATGTGTATGAACATACACAGATATTTATTAGCACCAGACATTACAAATTCCAATCACATCGTTGTACTCCCACACAATTCGATACAACAAACACATATACATATGCATATTTACGCAAGGTAAATGAGTAAGCATTGGTTTATCTTTCTCTTTCAGTGACTTTGAAAATCTCTTTTCATTGTTATTACACACACATACACTCACACTTTGTGATATACTCATAATGAGATATATTCATAGATATACTGAGGGTTGTTGGATTTGAACAACCCCCCATTTTAATCGGAAAGTGTTAACGTTGTGTTGCTTAACACCAGCTGAAATTCATGGCTTTTGGGTGTGGGTGGTGGGGTTGCTCTTTGTAAATGAGACAATAAATGACGTCTAAAATATGTTTATTTTCAACTTCACACCGATTCTATGAAGCGTCTGTTCCCCATCTCCTCCTTTGCTAGATTTCTTAATTGGTTTACGACTCATGGTAGATTTTCCCTTTTTGTGGAGGGGGATTTCCAATATTCGTTCAGGGGAAATGTTTCAGTGGTTCGTTGACTTTAACTTGTTACAAAAGACCCTTTTGGGTGGTTGGAGTAGATGTACGAAGAAGGGCAGGGAGTTATGCCTAGAGAATTTTTTGTGGGTGTTAATGTTTGATTTTTGGGTTCCACTTGTTCTCGTTTGGGAGGGTGAATCTGATATGGTTGTCTACATGGCTTAATCGCTTGGTATTCATATTGAAACGCACGATTGAGTTTTAGTGACTTCTTCGAGTTGTTGTTGCTGCCGTTGGAGATAGGCCAAAATGAAGAAAGGTATGATGTTGTTAATTACACTGATAAAAAAATGTTGTGGTAAATAATTGTGAAATTGTCTAATATTCGCTTACTTTAAAAATTTTAACTAGCATGGGATTATGGTGTATGTAGCGTAGTAAAATGTCGACAAAACAACCCATTACGAGGACTCCAAAAAAGAAAACGACCCTATAAAGCAAGCACACCATTGAAATATGAATAGAATCACGAAATTAATTGATCCAATTAATTTTATTAAAATATTTTCAATCACAAAAATGTTAGTATGAATTAAAAATTAATTGAAAGTCAATTAAAAAAAAAAAACAAATATATACGGCCGTAGGTTCGGCCAGGCCGAATCTTATGTACCCTCCACCATGGTTTGCGTAGAAACTTCCACTAAAGACTGTCATCCACAATTAAGTTACTTGGGTTGCGGCCGATGGCAAGGTATCTTAAAACTTTTTAACATCATCTTCTAAATTGTAAGTTAGTCCATGCGGGATATATAGTAGGCAAAAGAAAGGTCGATTAAATAGGTCGATTAAATAGTTCTTGACCGGTTTATACACTGAAGAAAAGCATACTTTAACAATTGATTTCGAGCCAAAGAAGTGGAGAATACAAGTAAGGATACATTAAAGAGACAATTCTCTTTTAAATTTGGGTTTTGTTTACTTGCTTCTAGGAAGCAAATTTTAATTTTTCATTTTTCAGCTTTTTTCTTCATATGCCATCAAAGTCTCTTAAAAACGAGTTACCGACAACTTGCTATGTTTTAAGTAAAAAACGTATTTAAAATAATTTGTTGAAAACCATGTCCTCTAGGGCTTTGCCCAAATAAATTTGACAAACATTCTTTTCTTCTGTTGGTTTTGGGAACCCACACAAGGTTGTGGGTTCGATTCCTGCTTCGACCGAACACCAAAAAGTTTTTCAGCGGTGGATTGTCCCACCTCAGTAATGCTGGTGACATTTCTGAGGGTTTCAAAGCTTCTCTATGTGGTTTCACTGCAATGTGGAACGCCGTTCGGACTCGGCTATAAAAAGGAGGTGCCTTGTCGTTGAACTTAACATGGAATCGGCCAGCACTCAGTGATAAGAGAGAAGTGAGCCTGATACAAGAAAGAAGTGAGCCTGACACATCGGGCTGCCACCTAACCTAACCTAAGCTGCTCTTGTAGTTTAGTCAACGTAATGGTTTTAAAGCTGAGATGATTGAAGTACAAACCAACAACAAAAAACAAAAACGAATGAAGTAAGAGGAAGCACGCTAAAAATAAACTCAGCCAATTGCACTCACATCGATGATGTGACGGCGGCAAAGGAAAAGAGAAATGTTTGTAAAAAAAAAAAACAACAAGCAAAGAAAGTCTAAAGTCGGGCGGGGCCGACTATATTATAGACTGCACCACTTGTAAATCTAAATTTTCGATACCATATCACATCCGTCAAATGTGTTGGGGGCTATATATAAAGGTTTGTCCCAAATACATACATTTAAATATCACTCGATTTGGACAGAATTTGATAGACTTTTACAAAATCTATAGACTCAAAATTTAAGTTGGCTAATGCACTAGGGTGGAACACAATTTTAGTAAAAAAATAATATGGGAAATATTTAAATCTGCAGCAATTTTAAGGAAACTTTATGAATTATCGCTCGATGTATATGTATTAGAAGTTTAGGAAAACTAGAGTCATTTTTACAACTTTTCGACTAAGCAGTGGCGATTTAAGAAGGAAAATGTTGGTATTTTGATCATTTTGTCGAAATCAGAAAAAAATTATATATGGGAGCTATATCTATATCTGAACCGATTTCAATCAATTGACACACATGACTATATTACTAATTGTACTCCTAGTGCAAAATTTCAACCAAATTGGGCCAAAACTCTGGCTTCTGGGGCCATATAAGTCCATATCGGGCGAAAAATATATATGGAAGCTATATCTAAATCTGAACCGATTTCAAACAAATTTGAGACGCATAGTTACAATGCTAAATCTACTCCCTGTGCAAAATTTCAACCAAATTGGGCCAAAACTCTGGCTTTTAGGACCATATTAGTCCATATCGGGCGAAAGATATATATGGGAGCTATATCTAAATCTGAACCGATTTTAATAAAATTTTGCACACTTGACTATACGACTAATTGTACTCCTAGTGCAAAATTTCAACCAAATTCGGCCAAAAATCTGGCTTCTGGGGCCATATAAGTCCATATCGGGCGAAAGATATATATGGGAGCTATATCTAAATCTGAACCGATTTCAATCAAATTTTGCACACTTGACTATACGACTAAGTGTTATGTTTGTACACAATTTCAAGCAAATCGGTATAAAACTCTGGCTGCTGGGTCCGTATTAGTGCATATCGGGCGAAAGATATATATGGGAGCTATATCTAAATCTGAACCGATTTCTTCCAAAATCAATAGGGTTCTATTCTGACCCAAATTAGGAACATGTGCCAAATTTGAAGGCGATTGGACTTAAATTGCGACCTAGACTTTGATCACAAAAATGTGTTCACAGACAGACGGACGGACGGACAGACGGACATGGTTATATCGACTCAGGAATAGAGGTGTGCACGTGACACGAAATTGTCGTGACTCACGAAAATTTTCGTGACTCACGCGTGAGTCGTGAGTCACGCTCATGGCAACGGCGTGAGTGTGCGTGATCGTGATTAACAAACCAAAATGTCGTGCGTGAGCGTGAGTCACGAAAATATTATCTCCGTGATTGTGCGTGAGTAAAGGTTTACGCTCACGAAAATAATCCCGCTCACCAACATAAAACGTTTAAGAGTTAAATTAATTTACAATTTTAGTGAAACCTGGGATGTTAAGAGTGAAATAACGCTCCCGATTTTAATAATGTTCATGTTTTCAGAGACGTCGTTAAGGTAAATTTGTTCGTGAGTCACGACATTTTTCGTGAGTCACGATATTTTTCGTGAGTCACGATATTTTTCGTGAGTTACGACATTTTCGTGCGTGAGTGTGCGTGAGTACAAATTTTCTTTTCGTGAGTGTGCGTGAGCGTGAGTCCTACCAAACAATATCGTGTGTGAGTGTGCGTGAGTAAGATTTTTCCGTCGTGAGTGTGCGTGAGCGTGAGTAAAATATTACTCACGTGCACACCTCTACTCAGGAACCTACCCTGAGCATTATTGCCAAAGACACCATGTGTCTATCTCGTCTCTTTCTGGGTGTTACAAACATATGCACTAACTTATAATACCCTGTTCCACAGTGTGGCGCAGGGTATAAATATGGGAAACATTTAAATCTGAAGCAATTTTAAGGAGAATTTGCAAAAGTTTATTTATGATTTATCGCTCGATATATATGTATTAGAAAATTAGGAAAATTAGAGTAATTTTTACAACTTTACGACTAAACAGTGGCGATTTTACAAGGAAAATGTTGGTATTTTGACCATTTTTGTCGAAATCAGAATAACATATATATGGGAGTTATATTTAAATCTGAACCGATTTCAACCAAATTTGGCACATATAGCTACAATGATAATTCTACTCCCTGTGCAAAATTTCAACTAAATCGGAGTTAAAATTGGTCTCTGTGGTCATATGAGTGTAAATCGGGCGAAAGCTATATATGGGAGATATATCTAAATCTGAACCGATTTCAACCAAATTTGGCACGCATAGCTACAATGCTAATTCTACTCTCTGTGCAAAATTTCAAGTAAATCGGAGCAAAAAATTGGCCACTGTGGTCATAGTAGCGATATATATGGGAGCTTTATCTAAAGCTGAACCGATTTCAATAAAATTTGGCACACTTGACTATAGTACTAATTGTTCTTCTTGTGCAAATTAGGGTAAAATTCTGGCTTCTGGGGCCATATAAGTCCATATCGGGGGAAATATATATATATATATGGGAGCTATATCTAAATCTGAACCGAATTCTTCCAAAATCAGTAGGGTTCTATTCTGTGCCAAAACACACACTTGCGTCAAATTTGAAGTCGATTGGACTAAAACTGCGACCTCGACTTTGATTACAAAAATGTGTTCACGAACAGACGGACATGGCTATATCGACTCAGGAGCCCACCCTGAGCATTTTTGCCAAAGACACCATGTGTCTATCTCGTCTCCTTCTGGGTGTTGCAAACATATGTACTAACTTATAATACCCTGTTCCACAGTGTGGCGCATGGTATAAACATCTTTTGGAGAAAAAACATTTTTATACCCTGCACAATTAGTAGTGTAGGCAAGTGTGCTAAATTTTATTGAAATCGGTTCAGATTTAGATATAGCTCCCATATATATCGTTCGCCCGATTTACACTCATGTGGCCACAGTGGCCAATCTTTTACTCCGATTTAAGTGAAATTTTGCACAGGGAGTAGAATTAGCATTGTAGCTATGCGTGCCAAATTTGGTTGAAATCGGTTCAGATTTAGATATAGCTCCCATATATAGCTTTCGCCCAATTTACACTCATATGACCACAGAGGCCAATTTTTAACTCCGATTTAGTTGAAATTTTGCATAGGGGGTACCCTGTTCCACAGTGTTGCGCAGGGTATAATTAATATTTTTTCTTAATTTATTATTTGTAAGTTTTTGTGGTTTCTTATAATGTATAAGAGTTTCAAATATTTTTTCCAAATATTTGGAGTGACTTGTGATACGTTGAACTTTTCTCTAAGTGTATCTACCAATAGTGTTTCTACTTGGGTATATCTTTATGAGGACTTAATTCTTTTGTTAATTGTATGCAGCATACATCAGCACATTATTATTAATAATCCAATTAAAGGGTGATTTGTTAAGAGCTTGATAACTTTTTTTTTAAAAAACGCATAAAATTTGCAAAATCTTATCGGTTCTTTATTTGAAACGTTAGATTGGTCCATGACATTTACTTTTTGAAGATAATTTCATTTAAATGTTGACCGCGGCTGCGTCTTAGGTGGTCCATTCGGAAAGTCCAATTTTGGGCAACTTTTTCGAGCATTTCGGCCGGAATAGCCCGAATTTCTTCGGAAATGTTGTCTTCCAAAGCTGGAATAGTTGCTGGCTTATTTCTGTAGACTTTAGACTTGACGTAGCCCCACAAAAAATAGTCTAAAGGCGTCAAATCGCATGATCTTGGTGGCCAACTTACCGGTCCATTTCTTGAGATGAATTGTTCTCCGAAGTTTTCCCTCAAAATGGCCATAGAATCGCGAGCTGTGTGGCATGTAGCGCCATCTTGTTGAAACCACATGTCAACCAAGTTCAGTTCTTCCATTTTTGGCAACAAAAAGTTTGTTAGCATCGAACGATAGCGATCGCCATTCACCGTAACGTTGCGTCCAACAGCATCTTTGAAAAAATACGGTCCAATGATTCCACCAGCGTACAAACCACACCAAACAGTGCATTTTTCGGGATGCATGGGCAGTTCTTGAACGGCTTCTGGTTGCTCTTCACTCCAAATGCGGCAATTTTGCTTATTTACGTAGCCATTCAACCAGAAATGAGCCTCATCGCTGAACAAAATTTGTCGATAAAAAAGCGGATTTTCTGCCACTGATTTTGGTAATAAAATTCAATGATTTGCAAGCGTTGCTCGTTAGTAAGTCTATTCATGATGAAATGTCAAAGCATACTGAGCATCTTTCTCTTTGACACCATGTCTGAAATCCCACGTGATCTGTCAAATACTAATGCATGAAAATCCTAACCTCAAAAGAATCACCCTTTATAACTTCGGGACACATAAAATCACTTAATCGTTAAGAATAGGATAACATTCATAGGGAGCATTGGGTGGAATTTTTCTACCCAATACATGTAAAAGTAGTTCGAAGCAAAAGGGCATTGGGAGTAGTGACCTGTTCAAGGTAGCAAAAGTAGTAGGAGTAATTGGAAACAAGTGTTGGCAACCCTTGCAATAAGACGTGAAAATTGTGTGCTCCGTACTGAAGCTAAATTAAAAGCCTTAAATCTCAGTTGAATAAAGATAAATACAAAAGACAGTATTACAGCAATCGTGTACAAAGATCACTTTATGTGAAAATCATCGAATATGCCGAGTTCAAGTCGTCGTAGCTTAAAAAGCGCCAAAGTAATTTGCGGCCAATGTAGAATGGAGGTCAAAGAGGAGACAGAAGAGCACATTGAATGTGACAAGTGCTCAAAAATATTTCACGTAGTATGTACCAAGCTTGATAAACGTCAGTTTGACCGTTTGCTAAAAAATGAGAGTGAGGAGTACATTTGTCACTTCTGTGTGGGGGATGAAAGTACAGCTGTTATAGTCAGAAAAGAACTGCAACCAATAACAAACCAATTGTCAATGTTGCAACAGTCTATGAATTTCATGTCGTCAAAATTCGATGAGATTACTAAATCCATTGTAGAGAACAAAAACAAAATAGAGAATGTTGAGAAGGAAAATCGCTACTTGAAGAAGGAAATCCAATATTTAAAACAGTCTGTTAAGTTGCTAAATGATCAACGCGTACAAAATGATTGCATCGTTAGTGGAGTGGTAGTTGGTAGTGAGATTAGCGCAGCTGATGCAGTCATAGAAATTTCTAAGGCAGTTGGGGTTGACATACAGAAAGAATCCATAAATGATGCATTTTTCTTGAGGAACAAAAACTTGACCAATCCAAAGAAAAGCTTGATTGTAAAGTTCAACTCCAGGTCTGCAAAGGAGAAACTTATGTCCACAAAGCCGAAATTGAAAGCTAATGCTTCAACAAATTCTGTTTTTGTAAACGACTTTCTGGGAAAAGAGACCTTGGAACTGTTAAAGTATGCTAGAACAGTAAGGTCAGTGGGATACGAATTTGTTTATTCTTATGGAGGAAGGATTTATGTAAAAAAAAGCGAAATTACAAAACCGATTCTAATCAAGACTGAGGAGGATGTGAATAACATATTATTGAAGGCTACCACAAATAAGCATAGTAACCGCAAAACTGGTGATGTTGATACTGATCCATCTGAAGAAGACACTCAGGTCCAATTTATGTCTCCAAATTTAATATAATTTCATATTAATTGATTTATATAAAAATTGTTAAATTTTTTCCATTTTTAAAATGAATTTTAATAATAATTATTTTTCAAATATTCATTATTTTAATAATTATTTAAGTTCCTTGAAAGGCAAATATTTCAATATTTTATCTGTAAACATACGAAGCATTTCATCTCTAGATAAATTCAACAAATTTAAATTATTGATTTCTAAGTTGGACGTATTGCCAAGTACAATCGCTGTTCAGGAAACATGGTTTCGGTCAGATTTGAAACATATATACAACATGGATGGTTATAGTGTGGTGCATTGCTGTAGGCGGGATGGGTATGGTGGAACGTCACTCTTTGTTATGGACACCTTAAAATATACGGTCAATCGTTGTGAGAGCCGGCATTTCTTTGATGTCATACAGATTTCGTTAGTGGATCTTAAAGTTAAAGGGAAACCCCTCAGCATTACCACATTTTATCGGTCTCAAAAGTGTGATTTGAATTCATTTTATAGTTTTTTGGAAGATTGTGTACAATATTCAGGCAGATATCCAAGTATTTATGTCGGTGATTCAAATATAGATTGTTTGGATGACAATTTATCAACAGATTTATCAAATATTTTATTTCAATATGATTACAAGAACTGTCATGTATTGGTAACTCGACCGGGAAGTGGGAAATCTCTGGATAATGTATATAGTAACATCCATGACATGATTGGAGTGAATTCGATTGAATGTGATATGACGGATCACAATATAATTTCATGTAATGTAAGTTTGGAAACACAAGGTTCTGACTTTACAAGGTACAGGATTAGTAGATGCGATTATGATATTCTATTAGAACAACTACAACGTAGGTTAGCTGTGACATATAGTTCTCGGGGCAGCTTGGATTATACGTCTTCTTTTATTCAAGTATTCACAGAGTCTATAGATGTATCCACCACTGTCATAGAGAAAACCGTTTCGACGAGATATCGAATTGTCCCTTGGGTTAATAGGAATCTTCAGGCTCTTATTGAGCTAAAGAAGAAATTGTTAAGGAAGAGATGTAAGAGAGGGCTAGGAGCTAGCGAGGAGAGAATATTAAAGCAATTGAGTATGATAGTGAGGAAAGCAGGGAGAATTTCTATGAATATGTACTATCAGGATAAGCTTGAAGGTTTGCAACAGAATCCGAAGAGATGCTGGAAGTTTTTGAACGAACAGTTGGGAAGGAATTTAAACAAGGATTTGCAGCTAGTAAATGACAGAGGGGAGTTTGTAGCTGAGGGTTCGGAAATGTGCGAACTTTTCAATGACTATTTTATTGAGATTCCGAAGCTACTAAAAGAGAAAGTTGTGCGATTGTCAGGGGATCACTGTAATTTACTCAATAGTTTGACTCAAAGCCCCCATATTTTCGGTTTCAGAAATATATCAGAGGATGAAGTTACGGCTAGTTTTTCAGCTCTTGAAATGGATAAATGTCCTGGCCATGATGGGATTTCAGGTAAAATGTTAGTTAAATGTAGGGAACTAGTTGTTCCGGCGCTTACCTATGGTTTTAATCAAATGATAACTACTTCTCAATATCCAGAAGCTTTTAGGATTGCCAAAGTAATCCCTATTCCAAAGGAAAAGGGTGCAAAGAATTCCGCGGATTACAGGCCTATTGCGCTCTTGTCTTCAGTTGACAAGATTTTTCAGAGGATTTTGTATAGCCAGATGATGTCATTTTTGAGTGAACATAAAATTGTTCAAGATTTTCAATTTGGTTTTAGAAAGGGTTGCGGGACACAAGAGGCCGTTGTGAATGTGATGGATATGATATGCGACGGTTTGGACAGTGGGTTTGGTGGTGTTGCGGGAGTTTTCTACGATTTTTCTAAGGCATTTGACCTAGTGGAATGTGAAATTTTGCTGCAGAAATTGTTACTATACGGTTTTGATGGGTATTCTTTGAAATTAATAAGAAGTTTTTTGAGTGATAGGAAGCAATACGTACAGATAAAGGAGAGTAGAAGTGAGATGGCCTATGTCCAATATGGGGTACCCCAGGGCAGCGTTTTGGGACCACTGTTATTTATGCTTTATATTAATGATATTGCGAATCTTAAGCTTTTTGGCAAATTGGTAGCATATGCGGATGATATTAGCTTATTTTACCCTTATAATCACGACGTTATTTTAAGAGCTCAGATTGAACGGGACGCGGAGACTCTCAGAGAATTTGCCAGGATAAATAGGTTGGTACTGAATGCGGAGAAAACAAAGGTGGTTCGTTTTCGACCACATTCAGCGGGTAGTTATTTGAGTGTATCGATCTGCGGGAGGGATGTCCTAGAATGTAGCTCTGTAAAATATTTAGGTATACATCTACAGAGCAATTTGGCATGGGATTTACACATACAGAGTATTAAGGGGAAAATTGCTCCGGCAATTGGTCTGTTGTACAAATTTAGGAACAAATTTAGTGATGGAACAAATTTACTGTTATATAATAGTTTAATACATAGCCACTTGAACTACCTGCCTATTGTCTATGCCTACAGGAAAAGCGGCGCTTTAAAATCCTTACAAAGAATGCAAAATAAGGCCCTTAGAATTGTATACAAACTTCCGCGTATGTACTCAACAATATCCTTATATCAGAACGTTGCAAAGACTATTTTGCCAATTAATGGTATTTACAAAATGCAATTGCTTGTATATATGTTTAAGTCTATCCGTAATATTAGACATTGTCCTATAGAATTTCACATTAACCAGACAGCTTTTAATACTAGAAATAGCTCTAACTTATTGGTAAAGAGATGTAGACTAGAATTAACGAAACAAAGAATTGGACACATTGGTGCTATAGAATATAATCAGATGCCTTTTCATCTGAAGTCAATATGTACAATATCCTCTTTTAAAACACAATTAAGACAATATCTTCTTCAAAATATTGAAATGCTTCTAATGTAATTTAACAACTGGAAAGTAAATGAACTGTAATATCTGAAAAACTACAAATTGTATAATATATATTTACTATTGTAACACTCATTGCCAACTCGCCCCTAAAATGTCTATAAGGCGCTGGGGCACTACGAAATTTGATATTATGTTCTGAAATAAACTTAAATAAATAAAAAAAAAAAAAAAAAAAAAATTGACCGAATACTGAGCATTGGGATTTATGGCATTTTAATTGAATTTCTCCAGGGAAAGAGCAATGAATCAAACGAATTGAATTTTTGGTGTACTACAATCGAGCCAAGAACTACCTCATCCTGGGAGTGAATAAGGCTAATAGAGCAACAATAGTTTCTCAACTGAAATTATGGCCAAAACGTGATCGTTTGAATTTAGTTCTCTCCATTTTTATGTTGCCCATAGTGAATAAGCAGAATCCATGGGAATCTTTGTTTTAAATTAAAGGGAACTTCATGGTGTTCGATGGGAGGGGATAGGGCTTAGTATCTAGATATAGATTTTATTATGAAATGATAAATAGCAATTAAAATTTCAACAACTTGTTATCATCATAGTCGCCGTCATCGTATTTTATTGAAAACAAATTGATTGTATGTAAAATAGTGAAATATGCTAATTAATGCCATACCATGTCATCCGGTCTATTCACATACAACTATTTTTTGTGATTGTTGCCGTTTGTGTTTTTTTTTAATGGAAATTTATGCAAAATCGTGAAAAATTTATTATTACCTTTTATATTCATAATTGATTACAGTGGGAATTTTCTAATGGCAGTTTTACTTAGCTTGGACGGGGTTGTGACTAGGTCGCAGAATCCATAATCATCGTTCAACTTTAATGTTCATCTACTGCTCCCCTCGTTTAGCTAGCACATATTCCCACAATAATATTAACTGCGATGACTCTGGGTGGTTGTTGTGGAACGTGTTTGCCTTTGTCGGAATAATGACAATGGTGATGATGAACGTGTTTGTCTTTGATTTAATTAAAAAATTATGGGATTACATGATAGACTCAATATAAATGCAAATTTTCCCTAATAAAAATATTACCACCTTTTAGCTGAAACAAAGCTCTAACACACTCACGTACACGTACACACTTGGTCTTAGGACACTGTGCATATATTTATGGTATTTGTCCTTTGGGTAGTTTGTGACTGTTGCAGTAAAGAAGTGTATTTGAGCTATTTCCAGGTCACATATTACGTGTAACCTTAGGAGAACTAAATAGGAATATGTAAGGTGAGAGAGAGGGGGTGAGCGAATGAGAGCCAGAGAGAATGTAGTATATTTGAATGTATGTTTGTATGAACTAGCGAGATGCTTTGGGCCAATTGCTTAAGAAAATTGGGAAGGAAAAATATTAATATATTTTCAACGTTTGTCACTTGCCTTAAATGACACACACGTTTTCGGACTCAGTTATTCTTGAATCTGCACAAAATTAAGATGGGAGGTGGTAACCCAGTGAACAAAGTGTACTGGATAAAATTCAGTTTCCGTTGTTAACCAATCTTCTGTCACATGGGGTTTATTGATAACTGTATTTTTGTCATTGAATATGGGAAACCTAAATATACATTTAAAAAAAATTTACTCTTATCCAAAGATTTTGACCATGATTTAAAGATTTTGGTATTGATTCCGAGCCAAAGATGTGGTTTCTTTAAAATAAAGACATTTTTTAGCGACCTCTTCGGCTTTAAATCTAGGATCAATAAAATTAAAATTATGATACAGATCTCTTTTTTCGACTTTTCGGTCAGGCCGAATATTACATAGCCTCCACCATGGATTGCGTAGAAACTTCTACGAAAGACTGTCATCCACAATCGAATTACTTAAGTTGTGGTATCTTAAAACTTCTTAACATCGTTTTCTAAATTGTGGTATATATTAGACAAAAAAGGTATGTATAGGCAAGTCTACAAATAATTACGAATCGATATGGACTTTTGCACGGTATGTAGAGACCAAGAATTGAAATATGGGGGTCGCTTATATGGGGGCTATATACAATTATGAACTTGATATGGACCAATTTTTGTGTGATAGGGGATCGATCTATCTGAGAGCTATATATAACTATAGACCGATATGGGCCTAGTTAGACATGGTTGTTAACGGCCATATAGTAGCACAATGTACCAAATTTCAACTGACTCCGATAAAATTTGCTCCTCCATGTGGCTCCAAAACCAAATATGGGGATCCCTTTATATGGGGCCTATATATGATTATGGACTGATATCGACCACTTTTGGCATGGTTGTTAAATATCATATACTACCACCACGTACCAAATTTCAACAAGATCGGATGAATTTTGCTTCTCCAAAAGGCACGGGGGTCAAATCTGGGGATCGGTTTATATGGGGGCTATATATAATTAGGGACTGATATGAACCAATTTCTGAATGGGTGTTGGACACCATATACTAACATCACGTACCAAATTTCAACCGAATCGGATGAATTTTGCTCTTCCAAGAATCTCCGGAGGTCAAATCTGAGGATCGGTTTACATGGGGGTTATATATAATTATCGACTTATATGAACCAATTCCTGCATGGTTGTGGATACCAACAGAATCGGATGAATTTTGCTCTTCCAAGGGGCTCCGAAGGGCAAATCTGGGGATCGGTTTATATGGGGGCTATATATAATTATGGACCGATGTGGATCAATTTTTGCATGTTCATTAGAGACTATATACTAATATCATGTACCAAATTTCAGCTGGATCGGATGAAATTTGCTTCTCTTAGAGGATCTGCAAGCCAAATTTGGGGTCCGTTTATATGGGGGCTATACTTGTACCAAGTTTCAACTCAGAATTTCACCACGACCCAGAATATATATATATATATATATATATATATATATATATATATATACATATATATATATATATATATATATATATATATATATATATATATATATATATATATATATATATATATATATATATATATATATATATATATATATATATATATAGCAAATTTCATCCGATCCAGCTGAAATTTGGTACATGATATTTGTATATAGTCTCTAACAACCATGCAAAAATTGGTCCACATCGGTCCATAATTATATATAGCCCCCATATAAACCGATCCCCCGATTGGACTTGCGGAGCCTCTAAGAGAAGCAAATTGCATCCGATCCGGCTGAAATTTGGTACATGGTGTTAGTATAAGATCTCTAACAACCATGCAAAAATTGGTCCACATCGGTTCATAATTATATATAGCGCCCATATAAACCGATCCCCCGATTTGGCTTGCGGAGCCTCTAAGAGAAGTAAGTTTCAATCGATCCGGCTGAAATTTGGTACATGGTGTTAGTATATGGTATCCAACAACAATGCAAAAGTTGGTCCACATCGGTCAATAATTATATATAGCGCCCATATAAACCGATCCCCCGATTTGGCTTGCGGAGCCTCTAAGAGAAGTAAGTTTCAATCGATCCGGCTGAAATTTGGTACATGGTGTTAGTATATGGTATCCAACAACAATGCAAAAATTGGTCCACATCGGTCAATAATTATATATAGCCCCCATACAAACCGATCCCCCGATTTGGACTGCGGAGCATCTAAGAGAAGAAAATTTCATCCGATCCGGCTGAAATTTGGTACATGGTGTAAGTATATGGTCTCTAATGAACATGCAAAAATTGGTCCACATCGGTCCATAATTATATATAGCCCCCATATAAACCGATCCCCAGATTTGCCCTTCGGAGCCCCTTGGAAGAGCAAAATTCATCCGATTCTGTTGGTATCCACAACCATGCAGGAATTGGTTCATATAAGTCGATAATTATATATAACCCCCATGTAAACCGATCCTCAGATTTGACCTCCGGAGCTTCTTGGAAGAGCAAAATTCATCCGATTCGGTTGAAATTTGGTACGTGATGTTAGTATATGGTGTCCAACACCCATTCAGAAATTGGTTCATATCAGTCCCTAATTATATATAGCCCCCATATAAACCGATCCCCAGATTTGACCCCCGTGCCTTTTGGAGAAGCAAAATTCATCCGATCTTGTTGAAATTTGGTACGTGGTGGTAGTATATGATATTTAACAACCATGCCAAAAGTGGTCGATATCAGTCCATAATCATATATAGGCCCCATATAAAGGGATCCCCATATTTGGTTTTGGAGCCACATGGAGGAGCAAATTTTATCGGAGTCAGTTGAAATTTGGTACATTGTGCTACTATATGGCCGTTAACAACCATGTCTAACTAGGCCCATATCGGTCTATAGTTATATATAGCTCTCAGATAAATCGACCCCCTATCACACAAAAATTGGTCCATATCAAGTTCATAATTGTATATAGCCCCCATATAAGCGACCCCCATATTTCAATTCTTGGTCTCTACATACCGTGCAAAAGTCCATATCGATTCGTAATTATTTGTAGACTTGCCTATACATACCTTTTTTGTCTAATATATACCACAATTTAGAAAACGATGTTAAGAAGTTTTAAGATACCACAACCCAAGTAATTCGATTGTGGATGACAGTCTTTCGTAGAAGTTTCTACGCAATCCATGGTGGAGGCTATATAATATTCGGCCTGGCCGAACTTACGGCGTTATGTACTTGTTTAAACTGGCATTTGTTTGCACGTGAATAACTTTATTAATATACCGCGAAAAGAGGAGGAAAAGTCGAAAAAAGAGATCTGTATCATAATTTTAATTTTATTGATCCTAGATTTAAAGCCTAATAGCCAAATTTGGGGTCCGTTTATATGGGGGCTATACTTGTACCAAGTTTCAACTCAGAATTTCACCACGACCCAGAATATATATATATATATATATATATATATATATATATATATATATATATATATATATATATATATATATATATATATATATATATATATATATATATATATATATATATATATATATATATATATATATATATATATATATATATATATATATATATAACAAAGTTAATATACCCCCATCCTATGGTGGAGGGTATAAAAACCAAATTGTAACGGATACTTCAAAGTAACAAATGTTTTCTTAATTCCAAAGAAACTTTAAACCAAAGATGCTAAATCCTCAAAATAAGTCGTAACCTATACAAATATAATCACCCCAAAACTGTTTCAAGAGCATAATGTTAATTTTTCATTGGGACCATTTAACACCTTTGTTGCAACCAGGGATGTGGAATCGCAGTCTGAGGATTTTGATGGAGTCGGTGTCGTAAAAATGTTGCTCGGATTTTAACTAGTTGTACTCCTAGTGCAAAATTTCAACCAAATTGGGGTAAAACTGCGACTTCTGGGACCATTTTAGTCCATTTCGGGCAAAAGATGGGACCTATATCTAAATCTGAACCGATTTCATTCAAATTTGGCACACTTGCCTATAGTACTAATTGTTCTGCTTGTGTAAATTTTTAAGCAAATTAGGGTAAAACTCTGGCTTCTGGGGCCATATAAGTCCATATCGGGCGAAATATATATATGGGAGCTATATCCAAATCTGAACCGATTTCTTCCAAAATCAATAGGGATCTATTCTGAGCCAAAACACATACTTGCGCCAAATTTGAAGTCGATTGGACTAAAACTGCCACATAGACTTTGATTACAAAAATGTGTTTACAGACAAACGGACATGGCTATATCGACTCAGGAGCCCACCCTGAGCATTTTGGCCGAAGACACTATGTCTGCTTCCGGGTGTTGCAAACATATGAACTAACTTATAATACCCTGTTCCACAGTGTGGCGCAGGGTATAAAAATGTTTTTTCTTCAAAAGATGTCTCTAACCTGCGCCGCACTGTGGAACAGGGTATTATAAGTTAGTGCATATGTTTGCAACACCCAGAAGGAGACGAGATAGAAACATGGTGTCTTTGGCAAAAATGCTCAGGGTGGGCTCATGAGTCGATATAGCCATGTCCGTCCGTCCGTGAACACATTTTTGTAATCAAAGTCTAGGTCGTAGTTTTAGTCCGACTTCAAATTTGCCACAAGTATGTGTTTTACTTCAGAATAGAACCCTATTGATTTTGGAAGAAATCGGTTCAGATTTAGATATAGCTCCCATATATATATTTCGCCCGATATGGACTTATATGGCCCCAGAAGCCAGAGTTTTACCCTAATTTGCTAAAAATTTTGCACAAGAAGAACAATTAGTACTATAGTCAAGTGTGCCAAATTTGGTTGACATCGGTTCAGATTTAGATATATCTCCCATATATAGCTTTCGCCCGATTTACACTCATATGACCACAGAGGCCAATTTGTAACACCCAAAAAATTCTAAGTTCCATCCAAATACGAGTAATCCAAAAATCGAATTTTTATAAGAAAAACTTGATTTGCTCATATCTCCCAAACTATGCATCCTAGAACGAAAAGAACACTGAAAAAATATTGTCGTGAAGCCAAAAAATTCATTTGATCCAACTATTTTGACATATAGTTTTTATAATGATTTCGAGCCAAAGAAGGGGCTTCTTAAAAATAAGTTCAATATTTGCATTTTTGCTATTCATATAATTTCTTTGGAATAGTTTCATCATGTGCATACATATTTCACTGGGTTACATGGAAGACATAAAGCACAAGGAGGGCTCATCAAAAATTCATAACGTTGGTTTATAATAAAAATTATTCAAATTTGAAGCTAAAAAGGATCCTGTTATTATGAACATCCAAAAACACACACACACAATATTCACGCATGGACCGTTTGTATAAAAATGAATCACTGTAATGGGATGACATTTATTCGTTCGCCACACAGCTATATCATACTGCCGTGGCAGTCACATAATCACACAGTATCATCCTAACATTACCACCGTATAACAGATACAATTACATCATGACATTGTGGTAATGTTTTTCGTATCCTTCATTTATTGCATACAGCAAAAAAGGAAGAGAACAACAAATCACACCCACCACCCTCGTATTGAGCAGCGACAGTATCACAAGGATAAATACACATGGATCCATACAAATACGTAATGATTCTCATCCTTGGAGGAATTGTTATTCGTGCGCATATCAAATAAGGAATCCCAAAATCCTCATATATGACTACACAACTACCCGTACACTCATCAGCACTATCAGCAGTTCATAGACATTTAGTGGCTTTATTATGGTGATGATGAGGATGGTGGTATGGTATTTGCACAGGACAATGTTAATTTTTTTTTTGTTCACTTCATTCAATTTGGTAATATTCAGAGGAAAAATTGGCATTATGATGAGACTGCAAAAAAAATCAAATCAAATAAAAAACTCATATCATATCAGTTGAAGACACACACGCACACTCTTATGATGACGAATATGGGGTGTTCGATACATTTGTCTGTATAGAGAGAAAAATTCCACTTAAATTTCTATCAAAAGAAATTTTTGACAAAAAATAAAATATATACAGGGTAGCTGATATCTACTGCAACAAAGTAAAGCGCTATATTTTTTAATTTTTTTTATTTCTTATTCAAAAGGAAAAAATGTCGGAAAAAATTTCAAACTTTCGAATCAATTTAGATTTGTTCGAATTAGCTACATTTGACACGAATTATGGTGTATAAATGACCGACAAAGTCATCATACGCTACATGAAAGTGGTTCTGCGGTAGCTTGACTTATTCCCGGTGAAGCGCAATCTTGAGGTGATCGACACTTTGGCAATTTTAGTGCCAAATTTACTCTCCAAAATGTTCCAATTTTCTAAGAAATAAAATTTTGACAAAATTTTCTTTAAACATAGAAATTTTACAAAATTTCTATTAAAATAAAATTTTGGAAATTTTTCTATAGAAATAACATTTTGACAAAATTTTCTATAAAAATACAATTTTTACAAAACCTTCTATAAAAATAAAATTTTGACAAAACTTCGTATAGAAATAAAATTTTGACAAAATTTTCGGTAGAAATAAAATGTTGACAAAACTTTCTATAGATAAAAAATTGTATATCTATATAAATAAAATGTTGACAAAATTTTCTATAAAAATAAAATTTTGACAAAATTTTCTAAGATATAAAATTTGTATATCTATATAAATGAAATGTTGACACAATATTTTATGGAAATAAAATATTGGCAAAATTTTCTGTAGAAATAAAATTTTGACAAAACTTTCTATAGATAAAAAATTGTATATCTATATAAATAAAATGTTGACAAAATTATCTATAAAAATAAAATTTTGACAAATTTTTCTATAGATATACACATTTTATATAGATTTTATTTAGATATAAAATTTTTATATCTATGTAAATGAAATGTTGACACAATTTTTTATAGAAATAAAATTTTGACAAAATTTTCTGTAGAAATAAAATGTTGACAAAATTTTCTATAGAAATAAAATTTTGACAAAATTTTCTATAGATATACAAATTTTATATAGACATAGGCAACACCGACTATTACGTTTGGTTGAGTAAATTACCCGAATTTACTCTGATAATTGTTTGATAGTTTTGCTGCAAGTAGAGGATGCTGAAAATTTTTTGAGAAAATTTTCTATAGAATTAAAATAAAATTTTTTTACAAAATTTTTTATAGAAATAAATTTTTTCCAAAATTTTTCATATAAATAAAATGTTGACAAAATTTTCTATAAAAATAAAATGTTTACAAAACTTTCTATAGAAATAAAATTTGGACAAAATTTTCTGTAGAAATAAATTTTTTATATCGATATAAATAAAATGTTGACAAAATTTTCTATAAAAATAAAATTTTGACAAATTTTTCTATAGAAATATAACTTTGGCAAACTTTTCTGTAGAAATAAAATGCTAACAAAATTTTCTATAGAAATATAATATTGACAAATTATTCTGTAGAAATAAAATTTGGACAAAACTTTCTATAGGAATAAAATTTTGACAAACTTCTTTAGAAATAAAATTTAGACAAAATTCTTTAGAAATTACAATTTGACGGTAAATTCTATATACACAGGAGCCACCGTGGTGCAATGGTTAGAATGCCCGCCTTACATACACAAGGTCGTGGGTTCGATTCCTGCTACGACCGAACACCAAAAAGTTTTTCAGCGGTGGATTATCCCACCTCTAAGTAGTTTCACTGCAATGTGGAACGCTGTTCGAACTCGGCTATAAAAAGGAGGTCCCTTGTCATTGAGCTTAAACTGGAATCGGGCAGCACTCAGTGATAAGAGAGAAGTTCACCAATGCGGTATCATAATGGACTGAATAGTCTAAGTGAGCCTGATACATCGGGCTGCCACCTAACCTAACCTAACCTATATAAATAAAATTTTAACAATATTTTCTACAGAAATAAAATTTTGACTAATATTTCTATAGAAATTAACTTTTGACAAAATGTTCTATAGAAGTAAAATTTTGACTAGATTATCTATAGAAATAAAAATTTGGCCAGATTATCTTTAGAAATAAAATTTGACAAAATTTTCTACAGAAATAAAATGTTGACAACATTTTCTATAGAAATAAAATGTTGACAACATTTTGTATAGAAATAAAATTTTGAGAAAATTTTCTATAGAAATGAAGACAGAGGAAGCACGCTCAAAACAAACTCAGCCGTGCAGTTGACTGAGTTTGCTTTGAGCGTGCTTTCTCTGTCTTCATTTCTATAGAAAATTTTATCAAAATTTTATTTCTAAAAATAATCTGGCCAAATTTTATTTCTATTGATAATCCAGAAATGTTGTCACAATTTTATTTTATAGAAAATTTTGTCGAAATTTAATTTCTATAGAAAATTTAGTCAAAATTTTATTTCTGTAGAAAATTTTGTCACCATTTTATTTATATGGATATAAAGAATTTATTTCTATAGAAAATTTTGTCAAAATTTTATTTCTATAGAAAGTTTTGTAAAAATTTTATTTCTGTAGAAAATTTTGTCTTCATTTCAAATTGACTTTGGCAAAGGAAAAAAAATGCTTGTAAATTTGTTAGGCAACGCCGACTATCACGTTGGGTTGAGTGAATTACCCGAATTTATTCTGATAATTGTTTGATAGTTTTCTGCAAGTAGAGGATGCTGAAAAAATTTTGAGAACATTTTCTATAGAATTAAAATAAAAAAAATTTTACAAAATTTTTTAAAGAAATAATTTTTTTCCAAAATTTTTTATATAAATAAAATATTGACAAAATTTTCTATAAAAATAAAATTTTTACAAAACTTTCTATAGAAATAAAGTTTTGACAAAATTTTCTATAGAAATAAATTTTTTATATCTATATAAACAAAATGGTGACAAAATTTTCTATAAAAATAAACTTTTGAAAAATTTTTCTATAGAAATCTAATTTTGGCAAAATTTTCTGTAGAAATAAAATGTTAACAAAATTTTCTATAGAAATATAATATTGACAAATTATTCTGTAGAAATAAAATTTGGATAAAACTTTCTATAGAAATAAAATTTTAACAAACTTCTTTAGAAATCAAATGTTGACAAAATCCATTAGAAATAAAATTTTGACAGTAAATTCGAAATAAATAAAATTTTTACAAAATTTTCTATAGAAATAAAATTTTGACAAAATTTTCTACAGAAACAAAATTTTGACTAAATTTTCTATAGAAATTAAGTTTTGACAAAATTTTCTATAGAAATAAAATTGTGACAAAATTTTCTATAGAAGTAAAATTTTGACTAGATTATCTATAGAAATAAAAATTTGGCCAGATTATCTTTAGAAATAAAATTTGACAAAATTTTCTATAGAAATAAAATCTTAACATAAAATTTTGACAAAATTCTTGAAAAATAAAATTTTGACAGTAAATTCTATATAAGTAAAATTTTGACAAATTATATATAGAAATAAAATTTTGACAAAATTTCCTACAAAAATAAAATTTTGACTAAATTATCTATAGAAATGAAATTTTGGCCATATTATCTTTAGAAATAAAATTTGGCAAAAATTTCTTTATAAATAAAATTTTGATAAAGTTTTCTACAAAAATAAAATTTTGTCTAGATTATCTATAGAAATGAAATTTTGGCCATATTATCTTTAGAAATAAAATTTGACAAAATTTTCTTTATAAATAAAATTTTGATAAAGTTTTCTACAGAAATAAAATTTTGTCTAGATTTTCTATAGAAATGAAATTTTGGCCATATTATCTTTAGAAATAAAAATTGACAAAATTTTCTATAGAAATAAAATTTTGATAAAATTTTTTATAGAAATAACATTTTGACAAAATTTTCTATAGAAATGAAGGTAGAGGAAGCACGCTCAAAACACGCAGAGAAGGAATATGATCACTTCAAACATGTTTCAAGAGCAAAATGTTATTTTTGTATGGTGACCATGTAACATGTTTGTCACTAAAATGTTATTTTCTCGTCAAATATAACCTGCTTGCCGAAATCAGATACATGATTTCCGAGAAAATAACATGGTTGCGAAAACCATGTTACATGGTCACCACCCAAAAATAAGATTTTGCTCTTAAAACATGTTTGAGGTGATCATATTCCTTCTCTGGGTGAACAAACCCAGCCAACTGCACTCAAATTGACTTTGTCAAAGGAAAAGAAAAATGCTTGTAAATTTGTTAGGCAACGCCGACTTTCAAAAACCTTTTTCGGGAGGTTCAAGTGTAGTTCACTTTTGGTAGAGTGAATTACCCGAATTTATTCTGATAATTGGTTGATAGCTTTGCTGCTGAAAAAAATTTTGAGAACATTTTCTATAGAATTAAAATTTTTACAAAATTTTCTATAGAAATATAATTTTTTGCAAAATTGTCTAAAGAAATAAGATGTTGACAACATGCTCTATAGAAATAAAATTTTGACAAAATTGCCTACAGAAATAAATTTTTGACAAAATTTTCTATAGACATAAAATTTTGACAATATATTCTATAGAAATAAAATTTTGATAGAATTTTAAACAGAAATAATATTTTTGAAGAATTTTATACAGAAATTAAATTTGGACAAACTTCCCTATAGAAATAACATATTGGCAAAAGTTTCTATAAAAATAAAATGTTGGCAAAACTTTGAGAACTTTGGTAAATGATTTTTTTGTTAAAGCGATTTTTTTGTTAAAGCGATGGAAAATGCTTTCTAGAACTGCTAAACTTTTTACCCTCTGAAGATTTTCTAAAGAAATAAAATTTACTATAAAAAAATTATATTGAAATAATATTTGGACCAAATGTTAAGCAATGCCTCATATAATTCTACATTGATGCTATAAAATCCCCATCATACTCTGTATATGAAAATACATGTATGCCTGTGTGTGTTTTGATTGGTTGGGCAAAGCTTTATTTTGGGCATGGTGATTGTGCCTGTCGTCTGGCGTTTCATGCTGTGCGACAGAACGGAAATTGAATGATTTTTACTTAACACCATTACCGGAAGTTGCTGCTTTACTGTCATTTAGTGGTTGGTTGGATGTTTTACTCGTTTTCGTTTCGAGGTTTTGTCCTTTCAGCTTTTTGGTGGGATCCTTTTGTTGACTGAATAAGTGAACGGGTGAAATGTGAACGTATCATCATATGAGATATCATCATTGTATCATATCATTGATATGAAATTTTAACGCCCTCAATATGTTGCAAATCGAGTATAATTTTTTTATTACACCACATTTTTGTAGATATTCCCATTGGGATTTACATAGTTTTGCACTTGCACGTATATATGGATGGTGTGAGAATTAACCGCATGAGAAGGGATGGATGGATGGATGTTGTTTATGCCTTGGAAATTGTGATCCCTATGTTTAGCCGGGGATTATTAAAGATAAATATTAAATTAAATATTCTCTTGAGAGAATAACAATTCATGATATGCTATGATATCGTTATATGAGGAATAGGGTTTTTTCTTATGTCAACAACTGCCTATCATAATGGGATACTATAAAATTGTTGATGTATCTGGGAAATATATGAAGAATAACTTAAGTGACTGACGTTTAGTGAGTAAAAATGATTGCTACTGACTTTCTGTAGAATTACCAATAGTTGGCTTTGATATTTAATAGTACCTTTCGAATACTATTCACAAAACTGGCAATATTAAGTTTTATCATGGTATTTCGTATTCTGAAATTCTTGTAGGACTTGACTTGTTCTGGATACATGGTACTCTTCGAATTCTCAAAAAAAAAAAAAAAAAATGGAAAAGTCGACTTTTTGAATTTTTAAAAATTTTAAAAAGTTTACATTGGAATTATCTAATTTTTATGTTGAAATGTTGAAATTTTGACAAGATTTCTTACAAAAATAAAATTTTGACAAAAGTTTCTATAAAAATAAAATTTTGACAAAATTTCCTATAGAAATAAAATTTTGACAAAATTTCCTATAGAAATAAAATTTTGACAAAATTTCCTATAGAAATAAAATTTTAACAAAATTTTCGATAGAAATAAAATTTTGACAAAATTTTCTATTGAAATAAAATTTTGACAAAGTTTTCTACAGATATAAAATTTCGAAAAAAAATTCTATAGAAATAAAATATTGACAAAATTTTCTATAGAAATAAAAATTTTGCCAAAATTTTCTATAGAAATAAAATTTTGACAAAATTTTCTATAGAAATGAAATTTTGAAAAAAAATTCTATAAAAATACAATTTTGACAACATTTTCTATAGAAATAAAATTTTGACAAAATTTTCTATAGAAATAAAATTTTGACAGAATTTTCTGTAGAAATAAAATTTTGACAAAATTTTATACAGAAATAAAATTTATACAAAATTTTCTATAGAAATAAAATTTTGACAACATTTTCTATAGAAATAAAATTTTGACAACATTTTCTATAGAAATAAAATTTGGAAAATTTTCTACAGAAATACAATTTTGACAACATTTTCTATAGAAATAAAATTTTCTATAGAAATAAAATGTTGACAACATTTTCTATAGAAATAAAATTTGGAAAATTTTCTATAGAAATAAAATAAAATTTTGACAAAATTTCCTATAGAAATAAAATTTTGACAAAATTTCCTATAGAAATAAAATTTTAACAAAATTTTCGATAGAAATAAAATTTTGACAAAATTTTCTATTGAAATAAAATTTTGACAAAGTTTTCTACAGATATAAAATTTCGAAAAAAAAATTCTATAGAAATAAAATATTGACAAAATTTTCTATAGAAATAAAAATTTTCTATAGAAATGAAATTTTGAAAAAAAATTCTATAAAAATACAATTTTGACAACATTTTCTATAGAAATAAAATTTTGACAAAATTTTCTACAGAAATAAAATTTTGACAAAAGTTTCTATAGAAATAAAATTTTGACAAAATTTTCTATAGAAATAAAAAGCTTGACAACATTTTGTATAGAAATAAAATTTTGACAAAATTTTCTATAGAAATAAAATTTTGACAACATTTTCTATAGAAATAAAATTTTGACAAAATTTTCTATAGAAATAAAATTTTGACAACATTTTCTATAGAAATAAAATTTGGAAAATTTTCTACAGAAATACAATTTTGACAACATTTTCTATAGAAATAAAATTTTCTATAGAAATAAAATTTTGACAACATTTTCTATAGAAATAAAATTTGGAAAATTTTCTATAGAAATAAAATTTTGACAAAATTTTCTATAGAAATAAAATTTTAATAAAATTTTCTATAGAAATAAAATTTTGACAACATTTTTATAGAAATAAAATTTGGAAAATTTTCTACAGAAATACAGAAAATTTTCTATAGAAATAAAATTTTTCTATAGAAATAAAATTTTGACAAAATTTTCTATAGAAATAAAATTTTGACATTTTCTATAGAAATAAAATTTGGAAAATTTTCTATAGAAATAAAATTTTGACAAAATGTTCTATAGAAATAAAATTTTAATAAAATTTTCTATAGAAATAAAATTTTGACAACATTTTCTATAGAAATAAAATTTTGACAAAATTTTCTACAGAAATAAAATTTTGACAAAATTTTCTATAGAAATGAAATTTTGAAAAAAATTCTATAGAAGTACAATTTTGACAACATTTTCTATAGAAATAAAATTTTGACAAAATTTTCTATAGAAATAAAATTTTGACAAAATTTCCTATAGAAATAAAATTTTGACAAAATTTTCTATAGAAATAAAATTTTGACAAAATTTTCTATTGAAATAAAATTTTGACAAAGTTTTCTACAGATATAAAATTTTGAAAAAATTCTATAGAAATAAAATTTTGACAAAATTTTCTATAGAAATAAAATTTTGACAAAATTTGCTGTAGAAATAAAATTTTGCCAAAAATTTATACAGAAATAAAATTTAGACAAAATTTTCTATAGAAATAAAAAGCTTGACAACATTTTGTATAGAAATAAAATTTTGACAAAATTTTATACAGAAATAAAATTTAGACAACATTTTCTATAGAAATAACATTTTGACAACATTTTCTATAGAAATAAAATTTTGACAACGTTTTCTATAGAAATAAAATTTGGAAAATTTTCTACTGAAATACAATTTTGACAACATTTTCTATAGAAATAAAATTTTCTATAGAAATAAAATTTTGACAACAATTTTATAGAAATAAAATTTGGAAAATTTTCTATAGAAATAAAATTTTGACAACATTTTCTATAGAAATAAAATTTGGAAAATTTTCTATAGATATAAAATTTTGACAAAATTTTCTATAGAAATAAAATTTTAATAAAATATTCTATAGAAATAAAATTTTGACAAAATTTTTTATAGAAATAAAATGATGACAAAAGTTTCTATGGAAATAAAATTTTGACAAAATTTTTTATAGAAATAAAATGATGACAAAAGTTTCTATGGAAATAAAATTTTGACAAAATTTTCCATAGAAATAAAATTTTGACAAAATTTTCTATAGAAATGAAATGTTGACAACATTTTCTATAGAAATAAAATTTTGACAAAATTTTCTATAGAAAAAAAAATTTAATAAAATTTTCTATAGAAATAAAATTTGGAAAAACTTCTATAGAAATAAAATATTGACAACATTTTGTATAGAAATAAAATTTGACAAAATTTTCTATAGAAATAAAATTTAGACAAAATTTTTTATAGAAATAAAATTTTGACAAAAGTTTCTATAGAAATAAAATGATGACAAAAGTTTCTATAGAAATAAAATGATGACAAAATTTTCTATAGAAATAAAATTTTGACAAAATTTTTGTATAGAAAAAAAATTTAATAAATTTTTCTATAGAAATAAAATTTGGACAAATTTCTATAGAAATACAATTTTGACAAAATTTTCTATTGAAATAAAATTTTGACAAAATTTTCTATAGAAAAAAAATTTAATAAATTTTTCTATAGAAATAAAATTTGGACAAATTTCTATAGAAATACAATTTTGACAAAATTTTCTATTGAAATAAAATTTTGACAAAATTTTCTATAGAAATAAAATTTTGACAAAAAATCTACAGAAATAAAATGTTTGGCAAAATTTTTATAGAAATACAATTTTGACAAAATTTTCTATAGAAATAAAATGTTGACAACATTTTCTATAGAAATAAAATGTTGACAACATTTTGTATAGAAATAAAATTTTGACAAAATTTTCTACAGAAATAAAATTTAGACAAAATTTTCTATAGGAATAAAATTTTGACAAAATTTTGTATAGAAATAAAATTTTGACCAAATTTTTTATAGAAATAAAATGTTAACAACATTTGCTATAGAAATAAAATGTTGACAACATTTTCTATAGAAATAGAATGTTGACAACATTTTGTATAGAAATAAAATTTTGACAAAATTATCTACAGAAATAAAATTTAGACAAAATTTTCTATAGAAATAAAATTTTGAAAAAAAATTCTATAGAAATACAATTTTGACAACATTTTCTATAGAAATAAAATTTTTCTATGGAAATAAAATTTTGACAAAATTTTCTATAGAAATAAAATTTTGACAAAATTTTCTATAGAAATAAAATTTTAATAAAATTTTCTATAGAAATAAAATTTTGTTGTTTTTTTTTATTTCAGCGTAAATACATTGACTAAACTACAAGTGTAGCTTAACCAACAGAGGAAAAGAATGTTTGTCAAATTTATTTGGGCAAAGCCCTATAGACTGCAGCAAAACTATCAACCAATTATCAGAATAAATAAATTCAGAATAAATTCAGGCAGTTCATGAAACCCAACAATGAACCACACTTGAACCTTCCGAAAAAAGTTTTGTATGATAGCCGCCTTATGCCGAACAAACATATCTCTTTTCCTATGCCACTCTCAAATCATCGATTTGAGTGTAGTTGGCTGGGTTTATTTTGAGCGTGTTTCCTTTTCTTTTTCCATTCGTTTTGTTTTGTTATTGTTGGTTTTGTTCTTTAAGCATTGTTGTTGTTTTTTATTTCAGCTTAAAACCATACATTGACTAAATTACAAATGTTATTTATTTTCAGCCGGTAGTCTGATGGAAGTACTATTCCCTAGACGAAATGAATAAATAAATAAAATAAAAAATCATTTTTTTCCATAAAAACATCAAAAACGGCAAAATAAAATGTTTTTCATATGTTGGTCGATTATTTTTGGCTCGAGTGGCAACGGTGTTACAATAAGAACAAATCGAAACAAATCTTTCACATATTCCCCATATCTTCGTTTGATATAGTCCACTATTGAAGTCTTTTTTTAATTCGATACAACAAAAAGGAGTAATTGAATATTTTCTCAAAAAATAAATAAATTTGTAGAAACATTAAAAGTTCCCTAAACATATCCGATGACGGAAATTCCTGCAACAGTTACAACTTTATCCTTAAGGGCCATGCAAAAAAAATCCACTTTGGCACACTTATACAAATGACAAATGCCATAAAGTCACCACAGCATTACTTTTTTCTCAGATTAAAAATTCCTTCAACTTCCTTTGCAACAAAAACTCACACAGACACTCATAGAGACACCCCTTTTGCTAGAGATGTAAAATCCCATCAACTCCCTCTAATATTGGCTACACACAAACAAGGAGATAAAATTCGAAATAGAAAAATCTCATACATAAACAAATCTGTTGCCAATCACACAGCCAAAGACCATATGGGGTACACTCGTGCCCATGTATTGAAGAAAATGACATTTTTGTTGGTGTCAGTATCAAATTACACTTCCGCCGGAAAACGACGTTCAATGCTCGTTAAACTATTTTACAAAATATAAACCTCCGTCAATGATGATGATGATGAGGATGACGACGATTTTGTGATGGTGGTACGGCCAATGCACGATATAGATGTTGCCCTAGCCAACAAATGCTACTGAATATTTTTCTACGATTATTTGGTATCATAAATTATTCTACCAATTGGTTCGTTTATTTAGTGGCTATGGTTTTGGAATGCTTCCCATATAAATGACTGCCTCTTTCACCCTTTCTTTGAAACTCCTAATAAGATTAACTCCAACTTAGATTGTTCACTAAAGATATTTGTGTTGTCCTATATCTCTTGATGTCGAGGAGTGATTATGGAAGTGTGCATTATAAATTGGATTATAATAAAATATTGTTTGTTTGTCGAATGAATTATATCAACGAATGTTGTGGGCAGGCTGGTTGTTATGGGAGATTTATAAATTAAATAGACATATATACATAGGGTGGCTAATATGTGATACAATATTTTTATCGTTACATTTTTTCATGTTTTTTTTTATTGTAAAAATCATAAAATGTCGGAAATATCATCATATTTTATAATCACTATAGATTTGTTGGAATTGCTACCTTTGGTTCGAATTATGGCTGTCAAACCACCGGCAAAGTTATCAAACTCTGCACGAATTTTGCTGTATTTTGACCCACTCAAGGCCTCTTAAGATAGCCGACACCTTTTTTTTAGTGCCAAACTTACTCTCCAAAATGCTCCAAAAGCAAAACTCCAATGGATAGCGATCCCTAGGTTTTTTTGTGGTCATTTTGCGGTAGAAATAAAACAAGAAACTTCTTCTTTAACAAATAATAAATATGAAAGAAAATCTTATTTAACATAACATTTAATTTAGACTAATTAATGGCTTTAGTTAATATGATAAGATTTTTTCAATTTTGAATTAATTGTTTATTGGTCAAATTCCCGGAGAATAAGTTTCCTATAATTTACGCTACTTGTTAGTTATATACCTAACTATGTACATTTTTCCCCCTTTAGAATATCGTACAATTCTTTTACCGATAAAATACACTTACCGAAACATTTTTTCCCCTTTTTCCCAAAAAATTTGACATATCCCTGTAAACTGTAATATATTTTCTGCGACATTTATATTACAAATTGTGCAATAAGTTGTGCCTTTGGAAGTTCTTCCAAAGGCACAACTTTAAAAGCACTTCCAGAAGATGCACTCCCAATGATGTTCTTTATTTTAACTACGCAGGAAGTTCTTTTTATTCAATATTTTATAACTTGGTTACATACTTTTACATACTTTTAATGGGTAATTTTTACCTTTTTTTTTGCTTCAAATAGGTTAAAAACAGTGTAAGAATTCATAAAATGGTACAAATCATTTAAATTTTGTCGAAAAAAAAAAATGCTGTATCCAATCTGAAAAAATTGTGAATTTTTGAAAACATTTGAGGTCAAACGTTTCTGACAAGCGTTAGAATCCATTAAAAATTATAAAAATTATTTTTTGGACAAAATATCACAGAACTTTTTAATTTACATACAAAACATTGAACTCGGATCATACCTAAAGAAGTGATGCAAATTCACTGCAACGGCTGTTGAAATGGAGGACTTCCATCCTATGACAATCCCATGTTAAATTCATCGCTTCTGTGTCAATTTTGCACCACTTACGGATCGAAAAAGAACATTTTCAATACTTTTTTGGCGACGCTTTTTTTGTTGGGCTCCTGCGTTTTCTTTGAAAGACCCCGTATTTAAAACTAGTAAGCACGGTTATTTTGCAAAATTTTATTTCTAGAATATATTCTCAAATTTTATTTTTATAGAAAATGTTGCCAAAATTTTATTTCTATAGAAAATTTTGTCAAAATTTTATTTCTATAGAAAATTTTGTCAAAATTTTATTTCTATAGAAAATTTTGTCAAAATTTTATTTCTATAGAAAAATCTATCAAAATTTAGAGAAAATTTTGTCAAAATTTTATTTCTTTAGAAAATTTTGTCAAAATGTTATTTCTATATAAAATTTTGCCAAGATTTTATTTCTTTAGAAAATTTTAGAAATATTTTATTTTTTTAGAAATATTTCTCAAAATTTAATTTCTATAGAAAATGTTCTCCATTTTTTTATAAAAAATTTTACCAAAATTTTATTTCTGTAAATTTTGTCAAAATTTTATTTCTGTAAATTTTTTCAAAATGTTATTTCTATACAAACGTTTGTCAAAACTTTTTTTCTATACAATATTTTTATAGAAAATGTTGTCAAAATTGTATTTCTATACAAAATGTTCTCAAAAATTTATTTCTATACAAAATGTTGTCAACATTTTATTTCTATAGAAAATGTTGTCAAAATTTTATTTCTATAGGAAATTTTATCAAAAACTTATTTCTATAGGAAATTTTGTTAAAATTTTATTTCTATAGAAAATGTCGTCCAAATTTTTTTTCTACAAACAATTTTGTCAAAATTTAATTTCTACAGAAAATTTGTCAAAATTTTATTTCTATACAAAATTTTAAAAATTTTATTTCTATACAAAAATTTTCTCAACATTATATAGAACATTTTGTCAAAATTTTAATTCTATAGGAAATTTTGTTAAAATTTTATATCTATAGAAAATGTCGTCCATATTTTATTTCTATATACAATTTTTTCAAAATTTTATTTCTATAGAAAATTGTGTCGAAATTTTATTTCTATACAAAATTTGTCAAAATTTTATTTCTATACAAAAATTTTCTCAACATTATATAGAAAACTTTGTCAAAATTTTATTTCTGTAGAAAATTTTGTCAAAATTTTATTTCTATGGAAAATTTTGTCAAAATTTTATTTCTATAGAAAATTGTGTCGAAATTTTATTTCTATAGAAATTTTTTTTCAAAATTTTATTTCTACAGAAAATTGTGTCCAAATTTTATTTCCATAGAAAATTTTTTAAAATTTTTATTTCTATAGAAAATTTTTTTCAAAATATTATTTCTACAGAAAATGTTCTCAAAATTTTATTTCTATAGAAAATAGAATATAGAAATTTTTTCAATTTTTTTTTTCTATACCAAATTTTCTCAATTTTGGTTTTTTATACCCTACACCATAGGATGGGGGTATATTAACTTTGTATTGATCCACATCTGTCCATAATTATATATAGCCCCCATATTAACCTATCCTACGATTTGGCTTGCGGAGCCTCTAAGAGAAGCAAATTTCATCCGATCCGGTTGACATTCGGTACATGGTTGACATTTCTATAGAAAATTTTTTTCAAAATATTATTTCTACAGAAAATGTTCTCAAAATTTTATTTCTATAGAAAATAGAATATAGAAATTTTTTCAATTTTTTTTTTCTATACCAAATTTTCTCAATTTTGGTTTTTTATACCCTACACCATAGGATGGGGGTATATTAACTTTGTATTGATCCACATCTGTCCATAATTATATATAGCCCCCATATTAACCTATCCTACGATTTGGCTTGCGGAGCCTCTAAGAGAAGCAAATTTCATCCGATCCGGTTGACATTCGGTACATGGTGTTAGTATATGGTTTCTAACAACCATGCAAAAATTGGTCCACATCGGTCCATAATTATATATAGCCCTCATATAAACCGATCCCCCGATTTGGCTTGCAGAGCCTCTAAGAGAAACAAATTTCATCCGATCCGGCTGAAATTTGGTACATGATGTTAGTATATGGTCTCTTATGACCATGCAAAAATTGGTCCATATCGGTCCATAATTATATATAGCCCCCATATAAACCGATCACCAGATTTGGCTTGCAGAGCCTCTAAGAGAAACAAATTTCATCCGATCCGGCTGAAATTTGGTAAATGATGTTAGTATACTGTCTCTAATGACCATGCAAAAATTGGTCCATATCGGTCCATAATTATATATAGCACCCATATAAACCGATCACCAGATTTGATCTCCGGAGCCTCTTGGAAGACCAAAATTTTTCTGATTCAGTTGAAATTTGGTACGTGATGTTAGTATGTGGTATCCAACAACCATGCAGGAATTGGTTCCTATCAGTCCATAATTATATATAGCTCCCATATAATCCGATCGCCAGATTTGACCTCCGGTGCCTTTTGGAGAAGCAAAATTTATCCGATCTGGTTGAAATTTGGTACGTGGTGGTGGTATATGATATTTAACAACCATGCCAAAAGTGGTCCATAATCATTTATAGCCCCGATATAAACCGATCCCGAGATTTGGTTTTGGAGCCTCTTGGAGGAGCAAGTTTCATCCGAGTGAGTTGAAATTTGTGGATGACAGTCTTTCGTAGAAGTTTCTACGCAATCCATGGTGGAGGGCACATAAGATTCGGCCTGGCCGAACTTACGGCCGTATATACTTATTTTTTTTTTAATTTTCTCAAAATGTTACTCCTTTGATCCTTTGTATATTTTCCGGAAAAAATATGATTAGTGTTTGCGTTATAAACCCATACAAATAGTTTTAATAAATAAATTATTTCTTAATTCGTATTGCAGATGGCGCCATGCTATAAACGTCAGTTTTTCAACTCGAAAAAACAAAGTACCACAATTGGAAAAATTTCGCAAGTTTGAGCGATTTAATTGAGGTATGCTTGTGAGATTAAAAATGCTATCTATCGTTGAGTGGACAAGTCTAAACCCAGCTTGGTACTCGTTTATAATGCTATTGTGTTGTATCCAGTAGCATCCCTTCAAATATGTTGTGCAGTATTGACTTTCGAGAAAATTGTTGAATTGACTCACGGAAAAAAATTGTGTTGAAAAATTGCAAATATTCTGCGTGAAATGAATTTGAAGCATATTTATAGAATATATATATTGTATTCTGTCTATACATGGTGTCTTGTCGTCATTTGTTTTCCTGAATACCCATTGTAACTCCCGCATTGCAAACGGAGAATCCAACATAAGTTATTATTAGTGTTGCTTCGTATGCATCACGGTCCAGCCAAATAAAAAGGAATCACACTATGACGCTTGAATTCCATCCCTTATAACTTGATTTCTGAATGCAAAAAATCTAAACTATTTTGTAAAATTGTAAACAGAAAAATATTTTGTCATTGGAATGGATCTGTTAGCTGTCAGAGGAGAGATATCGAAATAGCAATCTGAAGTTGGTTGCAATACATATCAGCCACACCGTTTATGTTGAAATAATCAAATTATAGAAAATGATATATTTGATTTCTATTATCATTAAATTTTTCGCTTAATTTATACAATTAACTGGGATTACAAATATCACAATCCCAAACTACTCTATGGCATTTCTAATGTGTATGAAAATCAAGAAGGTGAATAACATGAATTATGATGACGGTGATTCACTTTAAAATTCTTCTCAATATCCCTCTTATCCCTCAAATTGGGTAGCATTTTATTTTGGTCATTTATTTGGTGGTTTAGTTCACTTGAAATTTCTCAGAATACTTGTCATCATGGTCATCATGGATAAATGCAATCCAATCCAATCCAACTTTTTTCTCGCAATTCGCACACATGCATATTAAAATACTGCCTATACAGGAGAGTAGAGAAGAAATAACGAACTCCTTTTACAGTTTCTGGCAACAATTGCAATTTTTGAATTGAGAATTTAAATTCAATTTCCTGAATCTGTGCAAAAATGACAATTCCATAACGATGGAAGATAGTCGGGCTGCCACTTAACGACAAAATGCCACATAAATATTGTTAGGGATTGCATTTTTGCGAAAATGGGAAATTAGTAATGATGGACTAATAAAGTATATATGGGAAAAAGTTCGGCCAGTATTATGTAACCTTCATAATGCATTGCATATAAAGTTCTATTAAAAACTGTCATCCATAATCAAATTACCTGGGTTGTGGTAACAATTTCCGACAGCAAAGCATCTTAACATTGTCTTCTAAATTCTAAGCAAACCCATATGGAGTCTATGTTAGATTAAACCAGTAAGTAAAGTGTAAAGTCGGGCGAGGACGACTATATTATACCCTTCACCACTATGTAGACAAACATTTGTGTTACCATCTCAACTACTTCAAATTTGCTGGGAGCTATATAAAGGTTTGCGTTTCCAGATACAAATAGTTTTAATGGAGACAATTTTTTGTAACGCCCTGGGATGAAACACAATGTTAGTAAAAACAAGTAAGGAAAGTCTAAAGTCGGGCGGGGTCGACTATATTATACCCTGCACCACTTTGTAGATCTAAATTTTCGATACATCACATATTACATCCGTCAAATTTGTTGGGGGCTATATATAAAGGTTTGTCCAAATACATACAATTAAATATCACTCGATCTGCACAGAATTTGATAGACTTCTACAAAATCTATAGACTCAAAATTTAAGTCGGCTAATGCACTAGGGAGGAACACAATGTTAGTAAAAAAATATGGGAAACGTTTAAATCTGAAGCAATTTTAAGGAAACTTCGCAAAAGTTTATTTATGATTTATCGCTCTATATATATGTATTAGAAGTTTAGGAAAATTAGAGTCATTTTTACAAATTTTCGGCTAAGCAGTGGCGATTTTACAAGGAAAATGTTGGTATTTTGACCATTTTTGTCGAAATCAGAAAAACATATATATGGGAGCTATATCTAAATCTGAACCGATTTCAACCAAATTTGGCACGCATAGCTACAATGCTAATTATACTCCCTGTGCAAAATTTCAACTAAATCGGAGCAAAAAATTGGCCTCTGTGGTCATATGAGTGTAAATCGGGCGAAAACTATATATGGGAGCTACATCTAAATCTGAACCGATTTCAATAAAATTTGGCACACTTGACTACACTAGTAATTGTACTCCTAGTGCAAAATTTCAAGCTAATCGGGCCAAAACTCTGGCTTCTGGGGCCATATAAGTCCATATCGAGCGAACACTGTATATGGGAGCTACATCTTAATCTGAACCGATTTCAATAAAATTTTGCTCACTTGACTATACTACTAATTGTACTCCTAGTACAAAATTTCAACCAAATTCGGCCAAAAATCTGGCTTCTGTGGCCATATAAGTCCATATCGGGCGAATGATATATATGGGAGCTATATCTAAATCTGAACCGATTTCAATCAAATTTTGCACACTTGACTAAACGACTAAGTGTTATGTTTGTACACAATTTCAAGCAAATCGGTATAAAACTCTGGCTGCTGCATATCGGGCGAAAGATATATATCGGGCGAAAGATATATATGGGAGCTATATCTAAATCTGAACCGATTTCTTCCAAAATTCCATGTGCCAAATTTGAAGGCGATTGGACTTAAATTGCGACCTAGACTTTGATCACAAAAATGTGTTCACAGACAGACGGACGGACGGACGGACGGACAGACGGACAGACGGACAGACGGACCGACAGACGGACAGACAGACGGACATGGTTATATCGACTCAGGGACCCACCCTGAGCATTATTGCCAAAGACACCATGTGTCTATCTCGTCTCCTTCTGGGTGTTACAAACATATGCACTAACTTATAATACCCTGTTCCACAGTGTGGCGCAGGGTATAAATATGGGAAATATTTAAATCTGAAGTAATTTTCGCAAAAGTTTATTTATGATTTATCGCTCGATATATATGTATTAGAAGTTTAGGAAAACTAGAGCCATTTTTAAAACTTTTCGATAAGCAGTGGCGATTTTACAAGGACCAAGGTATTTTGACCATTTTTGTCGAAATCAGAAATACATATATATGGGAGCTATATCGAAATCTGAACCGATTTCAACCAAATTTGGCACGCATAGCAACAATGCTAATTCTACTCCGTGTGCAAAATTTCAACTAAATCGGAGCAAAAAATTGGCCTCTGTGGTCATATGAGTGTAAATCGGGCGAAAGGTGTATATATATATATATATATATATATATATATATATATATATATATATATATATATATATATATATATATATATATATATATATATATATATATATATATATATATATATATATATATATATATATATATATATATATATATATATACGATCGGTATACTAAACGATGGGTCTCAGACTTTTCCTTCTTAGCGTTACAAATGCACAAACTTATTATACCCTGTACCACAGTAGTGGAGAAGGGTATAAGAAGACAGTTATATATCTATAAACACCACTTTAGTTCTTGATCGGTGTATATAAAGGAGTCTTTAAATAATAATGAACCGATATGAACCAATATATGAGGTTTCAGAATTCATTTTTCGGGAGTCTTTTTATTTGGGAATTGACATCATATACTGACATCATGTACGTTAGTTAGGTTAGGTGGCAGCCCGATGTATAAGGCTCACTTAGACTATTCATTCAATTGTGATACCACATTGCTGAACTTCTCTCTTATCACTGAGTGCTGCCCGTGTTAAGCTCAATGTGCAAGGGACCTCCTTTTTATAGCGTTCCACATTGCAGTGAAACCACTTATAGAAGCTTTGAAACCCTCAGAAATGTCACCAGCATTACTGAGGTGGGATAATCCACCGCTGAAAAACTTCTTGGTGTTTGGTCGAAGCAGGAATCGAACCCACGATCTTGTGTATGCAAGGCGGGCATGCTAACCATTGCACCACGGTGGCTCCCAACAGACATCATGTACAATCTTTAAAGTGGATCGGGTGAAATTAGCTCCTCCAAAATGCTCCGATCTAAAATGTGAAGGCCAGATGTGATCGAAATCTATGCCGAATCGGTTGAAAACTTGCTCATGGGCTGAAGGCGAGAACGGATGCAACACATACTGAGAACCATCTTAAAAAATATCAGCACATGTCAAAAAAAGAATGTCTACAAAAGGAGGTCCATCGCTTCATTTCTCCGGCTCTATGGCTAATAAAATCTTCAGTTCTCAATTCGTTGGACTTTTGCACCTGACGTATTTTGGAGAGAAAGGTTGGTACTATTTGTTTTTGTTTTTGCAGAAAAGATACAGATTTTCTCTCTCTCTCTCTCTCTTAGACATCCCTATCCAATCATCGTCATCATCATCATCAATGGACATGATTCAAGAGACCCCATCATTCATGTGCGTTTTGTCATTATGTAAAAGTCCAAAAACATTTCGTCTAGAAATTTAAGAGTGTGTGAGAATGTCACCATAAACTTCACCATGATGAAACCTAATGGGGATTGTTGGGGAGGGAAAAAATCTGTCGCTTTCCAATTCCGATTCTCCAATCTGTAAAACCCGCTGCAATCGTAAGGTTTATGATATCCATTTCCCTGCCCTCCATTGATGTTTGACCATTGGTCACTTGTTTGGTTATGGTCCTCAAACAGTTGCTGAGATTGTGAGTCCTCACAATTCCTTGCAAAGCTTTGGAGCTTATAGAATTGGGCGCTGTGTCATGCCTGTATATGGCAACAATTGATTCCAGCATAATATTGCCAATCAGTTGGATAAGTGAAGTTTTGAATTTTCATTCAATTGAGTTTATGTCCAGCCTGTAATAAAGCCATCACAGAGAACAGTGCCTGTCAAGCAGTAGTAAGGCTAGCGTTAGTGGTAGAAACAAGCAGAATTCGATTCCCATTGCATCCAAAGGCAAGCACACAGTTTCTATCATCACCCTGAGTGGAAGCTGGAGATTTTCTTCATTCTTACTTGGTTTAGTTCGTTTTTGTTTTTTTTTTGCTTTGTCGATACATCGTCAATTGGTTTTTATTCCAAGTTGGAGTTGATGTGCATAATGAATCAGTGGAGCAATGAATGAATGAATTAAATCAAATGAAAAATGTATGCAGACATATTTGTGTGAGAATACACTGGAAGAAATGTAAATACTTTCTTATCCATGTTTAATTTTAGTGTCATATATTGATCGTCAGAAGTTGCCAATGAGTTGCAAAAAATTAAATTCAGGCACATGCTGAAACATCTAAAGATGCCAATGAATGACATTCGCATAATGAATACACCCGTTCTTGAAAATGAACAATATTCATATCCACGCGTTGTTCAAGTAAAAAATCTTATGGTATTTTTTTCAGTGTAGGAAGCGTACATAATACAATTATAAATAGCAAGAAACTCATGTACACGCGGAAAAAATTTGGAAATATTTATTGTCCTAAAAATACGAAATCTCAGCTTTTTTGCCTCGGAATCAATACCAAAATCATCAGTATAAAGACAAAATCTTTGAAATCGGTAAGCTGTTTTTTAAATAGAAAACTGTTTTTCCGAGTTAGACATATTTGGCTAGGGTGACCAACACCGACATTGGTTAACCGGATTCAATTATACAAACCGAAACCGGATAGTGAAAAACCATTTTGTAACAACACTGAAAAAGCAGTGAACCCACCGGGAACAAAACTTTCGGTTAAGTTTAGAAAATTTTGAATATTTTTACAAAATTTTAACTAAACAGTATTACAGTATCACGCCGATATCATAAAAATGAGTAAATATTTTTCGACAAATTCAAAAAAAATTATTAGACATAACTAAGTTTTTTCACTTGTTAAAGAAAATTTTGTAGTTTGAAGGAAAAACTTGGAGGTCAAAATTGCAAGAATGTCTTAATGACATACGAAGTTCATGATGGATGTATTTTTGGTAAACTTGACAAATTTAACCCTCTATCACTCATGAACCCGATTTGTATGATTTTTATACCCTGCGCCACACTGTGGAACAGGGTATTATAAGTTAGTGCATATGTTTGCAACACCCAGAAGGAGACGAGATAGATACATGGTGTCTTTGGCAAAAATGCTCACGGTGGGTTCCTGCGTCGATATAGGCATGTCCGTCTGTCCGTGAACACATTTTTGTAATCAAAGTCTAGGTCGCAGTTTTAGTCCACTCGACTTCAAATTTGGCACAAGTATGTGTTTTGGCCCTATTGATTTTGGAAGAAATCGGTTCAGATTTAGATATAGCTCCCATATACATATTTCGCCCGATATGGACTTATATGGCCCCAGAAGTCAGAGTTTTACCCTAATTTGCTTAAAATTTTGCGCAAGAAGAACAATTAGTACTATATTCAAGTGTGCCAAATTTTATTGAAATCGGTTCAGATTTAGATTAGGGGTGTGCACGTGACACGAAATTGTCGTGACTCACGAAAAATTTCGTGATTCGTGCGTGAATCGTGAGTCACGCTCATGACAACAGCGTGAGTGTGCGTGAGCGGCATTAACATACCAAAATGTCGTGCGTGAGTGTGAGTCACGAAAATAATATCTTCGTGAGTGTGCGTGAGTAACGAATTACACTCACGACAATATTCCTGCTCACCAACATAAAACGCTTAAGAGTTAAATTCAATTACAATTCTAGTGACACCTGAGATGTTAAGAGTTTAATAATACTCTCGATTTTAATAATGCTCATGTTTTCAGACACTTCGGTAAGGTAAATTAATTATAAAATGATTCGTGAGTCACGATATTTTTCGTGATTCACGGTATTTTTCGTGAGTCACGGTATTTTTTGTGAGTCACGACGTTTACAAAAATTTTCCTTGTAAAATCGCCACTGCTTAGTCGAAAAGTTGTAAAAATGACTCTAATTTTCCTAAACTTCAAATACATATATATCGAGCGATAAATCATAAATACAATTTTGTGAAGTTTCCTTAAAATTGCTTCAGATTTAAATCTTTCCCATATTTTTTTACTACCATTGAGAAATCGTTATCGTTATCGTTAGATATATCAAAATCTAAACACACAGAAAAATTTCACCAAAATATTTCCAATTAAAATTTTAATAGAATTTTTAAAAATATTGAATAAAAAAATTTAATCGATTCAAAAAATTGTTTAATTAAAACAAAAATCAATCACAAAAATGAATAGTATCCATTAATTTTCTAATTGGAGCAATTAATCTTTTAAATGGCTTCGGTAATTGATACACTCATTTCTGTGATTATAGACATTTCAATTAAAAATTAATTGGATCAATTAATGTCGTGATTGGGTCCAAAATTTATTTTTTGGGTGCAGAAAAAAATATCACTGAAATATTTCCAATTAAAAAGTTGATTGAATTTGATTTCGTCTTTCAATTATTAATAAATTAATTGAGACAATTAACATTAACAATTAGTCAAGAGAATATTAGTTAAGAAATATAAAGTTATTTAGGTCAATGATGAAAATGACTGAAAATGTTTAAATTTTCAATTAAAAAATTAAGTGATACTTTTTAATCAAACTCAGAAGACTAAGGCTATGGTCACACTAGACAAATATTTGACCAAAATGATCAAGCATTTTTCCAGAGTAATTTTCCGAATATATGGATAAAGTTTTTGGAAAATAATCATATCATGCACTGAAAAAAATATTGTCGTGAGGTCAAAGATTTCATGTCTCTAAAATACGAATACAAATTTTGCTTAGCATAGAAGACGCATTTCTCTAAAATAAAGTTATTTTCCTTGTCCAAAAGTCAATAAACTTTTCAATGAAGTCGTATTGTCCTTATAATTAAGTGATTTGACTTAAGAATGGGTATCTTAACATGAAAGAAAAAATTTATAGGCTAAGGTCAACTTGACTTTAATAATTCAGAAAAAATCTTTAAATTTAATGAAATTGTCTTTAAATTTGTTGTCTTTTTGCATCTTGACTACAAAGCAAAAAATCGTTCAAATATAGGACATGTTTTTCAAAACTTTATTTTAAAGAAGTTTTTTACTTCAAACATAGCATAATTTCTACTGGAAGTAATTTGGAAAATAAAGTTGCCGTTAACCGTTTTTAAAGGACTTTGATAGCATATGATGAAAAAAGCTGAGAAAGCGAAAAATTAAAATTTGCTTCCTAGAAGCAAGTACACAAAACCTAAATTTAAAAGAGAATTGTGTCTTAAAAGTATCCTTACTTGTATTCTCCGCTTCTTTGGCTCGGAATCAATACCAAATTTTTTAAAGTAAAGACAAAATCTTTGGAACCGAGTATGCTTTTTTTTCAGTGTGATGTTATATATCCAATATGATCTAAAAGTGTTAGCTTGTTTTGCTGTGGCGACTTATTCTTTTTTGATTTCTATCAAATATTTGTCCAGTGTGACCATAGCATAAGTGAGTGAGTGGAATTTTTTTAATTAAATATTTATTTCAATTTTTTTTTTTATCAAAACACTAAGTCCGTTATTTATGTAATTGAAAATAATTACGTTTTCAATAAAAAAAATCATTGAGTATTGAACAATCAACATCAATTAAATTTTTAATTGATTCAATTTACAAAATGAATTGAAATTCGCTAATGAAATCAATTAACTTTTTAATTAGGTATCTTTTTATGCCCAATTAAAACTTTGATTGTTATTATAATTTTCATGATTGAAGACAATTCGATTAAACAATTAATTAAATGAATTATTTTCGTGATTGAATCGAGTTTTATTTTTGAGTGCAGAAAAAATATCTTCAATTAAAAAGTTAATTAATTAAAAAGCTAATTGAAGCTTTTTCAATTAAAAAGTGAATTAAAGCTTTTTCAATTAAAAAATTAATTGATAGAATTAAATACTCAAAACATTATGTCAATTAGGTCAATGATTGATTTTTTTTAAATGTTTAATTAAAAAATTAATTACAATTAGGTTAGGTTAGGTTAGGTGGCAGCCCGATATATCAGGCTTACCTAGACTATTCAGTTCATTGTGATACCATATTGGTGAACTTCTCTCTTATCACTGAGTGCTGCCCGATTCCATGTTAAACTCAATGACAAGGGACCTCCTTTTTATAGCCGAGTCCGAACGGTGTTCCACATTGCAGTGAAACCACTTAGAGAATTTTTGAAACCCTCAGAAATGTCACCAGCATTACTGAGGTGGTATAATCCACCGCTGAAAAACTTTTTGGTGTTCGGTCGAAGCAGGAGTCGAACCCACGACTTTGTGTATGCAAGGCGGGCATGCTAACCATTCCACCACGGTGGCTCAATTTACAATTAACTTTTTAATCAAACTCGGAAGACTAAGTAAGATTGAATTTATTGAATTGTTAATGAAACAATATTTTTTTTTTTAAATTAAAATAAAAACACAAACTCAATTAATAAATTGAATGAAAACAGTAATTGATACAATACTTTTTTTAATCAAATTAAGAATAGAAAGTTAGTTAGGAAAATAAGTGAAACATTTCGCGGTTTTTATTAAACAATTAATTGTTCCAATTAAAAAATTCAATCGATAATTTTATAAACAAGTATATACAGCAGTAAGTTCGGCCGGGCCGAATCTTAAATACCCACCACCATGAACCAAATATTAGGGTTTCCTTTGAAATTTCAGGAGGGCTTGAGGACACTTCCCGAAGATAAATTTAAAGATTTCAACTATGAGGACTATATCAGATTCTGGATTTATAAGAACCATTTTTGTTTGAGTTTTAGAGGAATCATTAACATCTCTTGTAAGTGTGCAAGAAAATTATAAAATAGCGTCTTGATTTGAAATCTTAAATCTGTAGAAGTAAAATCTGGAAATTTTACATTGAGTTTCAAGCAATTTTCATGATCAGTGCGCCTTCTACACCCTCAAGAAGTGAAGTCGGTCTATATGGAGGCATTACCAAATGGACCGATAAAAACTTAATCCGATGCACGTTTTTGTGAGCCTAAAATACCAGAATATTTACAATTTCAGGCAAATCAGATAAAAACTACGGTTTCTAGAAGCCCAAGAAGTAAAATCGGGAAATCGGTCTATATGGGGGATATACCAAAATATGGGCCGATACTCACCATTTTCGGCACACCTCTTTATGGTCCTAAAATACCTCTAGATATCCAATTTCAGACAAATTGGATAAAAACTACGGTTTCTATAAACCCAAGACCCAAATCGGGAGGTCGTTTTATATGGGGACCATACCAAAACATGGACCGATACTCACAATTTTTGGCACACGTATTTGTGGTCCTACAATACCTCTAGATTCCCAATTTCAGGTAAATTGAATAAATACTGCGGTTTCTATAAGCCCAAGAAATAAAATCGGGAGATCGGTCTATATGGGGGCTATACCAAAATATGGACCGATACACACAATTTTTGGCACACGTATTTGTGGTCCCATAATACCTCTAGATTTACAATTTCAGGTAAATTGAATAAAAACAGCTGGTTCTATAAGCCCAAGAAGTAAAATCGGGAGATCGGTCTATAAGGGGGCTATACCAAAATATGGACCGATACTCACAGTTTTCGGCACACGTATTTGTGGTCCTACAATACCTCTAGATTTCCAATTTCAGGTAAATTGAATAAAAACTTCGGATTCTAGAAGCCCAAGAAGTAAACTCGGGAAATCGGTCTATATGGGGGCTATACCAAAATATGGACCGATACTCACCATTTTCGGCACACCTCTTTATGGCCCTAAAATACCTCTAGGTTTCCAATTTCAGACAAATTTGATAAAAACTACGGTTCCTATAAGCCCAAGACCCCAAATCGGGAGGTCGTTTTATATGGGGACCATACCAAAACATGGACCGATACCCACAATTTTTGGCACACGTATTTGTGGTCCTACAATACCTCTTGATTTCCAATTTCAGGTAAATTGAATAAAAACTGCGGTTTTTATAAGCCCAAGAAGTAAAATCGGGAGATCGGTCTATATGGGGGCTATACCAAAACATGGACCGATACTCACCATTTTTGGCACACCTCTTTACGGGCATAAAATACCTCTAGATTTCAAATTACATGCAAATTGGATAAAAACTACTATTTCTATAAGCCCAAGACCCCAAATCGGGAGGTCGGTTTATATGGGGACTATATCAAAACCTGGACCGATATAGCCCATCTTCGAACTTGACCTGCCTGCAGACAAAGGACGAGTTTGTGCAAAATTTCAGCACGATTGCTTCATTATTGAAGACTGTAGCGTGATTACAACAGACAGACAGACAGACAGACAGACAGACAGACAGACAGACGGACAGACGGACATCGTTATATCGTCTTAGAATTTCTCCCTGATCAAGAATATATATACTTTATATAGTCGGAAATCGATATTTCGATGCGTTACAAACGGAATGACAAACTTATTATACCCCCGTCACCATTCTATGGTGGTGGGTATAAAAAGGTTAATTGGAAATTGGATTGAAGTTTAACTAAATAATTAATTGAATCAATAAAAAAACTGATTGAGTTTTCCAATCGACACTAATTAAATTTGTGATTGAATTAATTAATTTAAATTGAATTTAAATTGAATCAATTAAAAAATAAATTATTTTTTGCAATCAACATCAATTAAATTTTTAATTGAATCAATTAACAAATTAATTGAAGTTTTCAAATAAGATCAATATATTTTTTAAGTCAAATATTTTTTATGCACAATTAGAACTCTGATTGATACTATCATTTTCATGATAGAAGACATTTCAATTAGAAAATTAATTGGATCAATAATTTTGGTGATTGAATCAGAATTTTTTTTTTTTGGTGTAGCTGGAATGTTATTTCTGTAAGAAATTTTAGATGCATTTATGTAAAATATGTTGTCTCTGTGGTCATATGAATAAAAATCGGGCGAAAAATATACGGTAGCCAAATTTTTATCTGAACAGGTTTCATTCAAATTTTGCACAATTTATAATACTATTATTGTATACCCTGTGCATATTGTATACCCCTGGCTTCTGAAGCCCTAAAACTGCACATCGGGTGAAAGTATGTAAGCTATAACTGACTCTGAACCAATTTCTTCCAAAATCCACAGGGTTCTATTCTGAACCAAAACACATACTTGTGTCAAATTTGAAGTCGATTGGACAAATCCTGCGATCAAGACATTGATTACAAAAATGTATTCAGAAACAGATGGACATCGATAAATCAACACTATCTCGCCTCTTTCTGGGGTTTTCAAACATATGTACTAAATTACATATGTGTATAAATAAACAGAATATTTTTGTTTTTAATTTGATTGGATTTTAAATGCCATCCAAGTCACTGTGCTATTGTCATTCAAATTCAACGTTTCAATTCAAATTTTCCTCTTCATTCCTTCGATCATTCAGGGATTTTCCATTTAAACTTTGGTAGTAAAAACGCGATTCTACGTGAGATTTCCGTTTGAATGATGCCTGTGAGTGTATGTGTGTTTATCGTACATATCGTCCTTTTTTTATTATTCCTTCAATTTTTGCATTTTGTTTATTTTCCAATGAAATTGAAAATTGAATTTGCATAAAAATCAACGAATGAGCTTTTGAAAATGGGAACCATATACCTTCGTACATTGAGAATAGTGGCTGGGTGCAGGAGCTACCAGTAGTGGTGTCATTCAATCACAACCATTGGCACAATGTTACATGGTCCCATTGACAGGGGAGGAGAAATCGTAGTTGATTGGCAACTGCTTTTGTTCCATCAAATTGAGCGATTTAGATTGGAAGATATCTTAGACGAGAGGAAATGAGGAGCAGGACGGGCCACAGAATATGCAAATTGAATTTCATTGGTTTTATGAGAGAATCGAATTGTCAGATCCCTAGAAGTAAATATCCTTGGAAATTAAATTGAAATGCACTAAGAACCATTAAGAGGGTGATTGGTGGGGTTTTTCTTTTTGTTACAATTGGAAAATAGAAATTCTTTTGCCAGATTGCCCATGTAACAAAAAAAAAATGGCGTTGAGTAATCTTTCGACAACAAACATTTTTGATTTTCTCCCCAATGACCCATTTACATTGGTAACGAAAGAAAATTGCCCTTAATCTTATTGATTTGTGATTTGCATATAAATTTAAGGGCAGACATTTTTTTGAAATATTTTTGTTGAAAGTGTAAATCAATTTCTTCCATTGCATCATTCAATCATTTTAGTTCAACACATATTTGAATTTCATTTGAATATAAAAGCTCCTCCCTCCTTTGCCATGCACTCACACTCATGTCATGTTTATCGAAATAGTTGCCATATCGAATGTGTTTACGATAATTTCCGGTATTCAATTTACCATGAAAGTTTTCTTTTGTTGTTCTCATATTGTTGGCCCATTATGTGAGAATATGTCCCATCACCAACATCCATCCCATCATCATCATCAGCACTGTTGTCCTCATCATTGGCGCTTTTGTTACCGTAGTCGATAAGGTAGTTGCCGCAGCCGTTGTGTTCGATGGCATTGTTTACAAATCAAATGACATTTGAATAAATCAAAACTTTTATAGAAATCATGTCGATTGTTTAACGCTACACATGTATTTGTATTTTCTGAATATATACAATTCCCGGGTTTGTTGGTATTACCCAGTGAAATCATGGAACATGAATGGCACCAGGACTTGATACAATAAGAGAGGCAGTATAAGTTCTGGGCCAGGCTGGGAGAGGTGTGACTTTGTGGGCCAGGGGTTTTAAACTATCGTTAATATATCGAAAGGTTATGCCCATATATTGTGCGGAAAATAATTGCAAAATTCTGCGCGCTGTTGTTGTTGTTGCTGGTGCAGTTTTAAAATGGAAAGTTTCAGAAATTTTGCATTTTTTCAAAATTTTATAAATTATATATTCTTGATCAAGGAGAAATTCTAAGACGATATAACGATGTCCGTCTGTCTGTCTGGATGTCTGTTGTATACACAAAAAAAAATTTTTTTCTCATTCAATCACAAAATTAATTGATCCAATTAATTTTTTAATTGAAATGATAATTTCGTTTTTATACCCTCCACCATAGGATGGGTCATTCCGTTTGTAACACATCGAAATATTGCTCTTAGACCCCATAAAGTATATATATTCTGGGTCGTGGTGAAATTCTGAGTCGATCTGAGCATATCCGTCCGTCCGTCCCTCTGTTGAAATCACGCTAACTTCCGAACGAAACAAGCTATCCACTTGAAACTTGGCACAAGTAGTTTTTATTGATGTAGGTCGGATGGTATTGCAAATGGGCCATATCGGTCCACTTTTACGTATAGCCCCCATATAAACGGACCCCCAAATTTGGCTTGCGATTGCTCTAAGAGAAGCAAATTTAATCCGATCCGGCTGAAATTTGGTGCATGGTGTTAGTATATGGTCTCTAACTACCATGCAAAAATTGGTCCATATCGGTTCATAATTACATATAGCCCCTATATAAACCGATCCCCCGATTTGGCTTGCGGAGCCTCTAAGAGAACCAAATTTCATCCGATCCGGCTGAAATATGGTACATGGTATTAGTGTATGGTCTCTAACAACCATGCAAAAATTGGTCCACATCGGTCGATAATTATATATAGCTCCCATATAAACCGATCGCCCGATTTGGCTTGCGGAGCCTCTAAGAAACGAAAATTTCATCCGATCCGGCTGTTGGTATATGTGCTCTAATGACCATGCAAAAATTGGTCCATATCGGTCCATAATTATATATAGTCCCCATATAAATCGATTCCTCCGGAGCCTATTGGAGGAGCAAAGTTCATCCGATCCGGTTGAAATTTGGAACATGGTGTTAGAATGTCGTCTCTAACAAACACGCAATAATTGGTCCATATCGGTTCATAATTATATATAGCCCCCATATAAACCGTTCCCCAGATTTGATCTCCGGAGGCTCTTGGAGGAGCAAAATTCATCCGATCCGGTTGAAATTTGCAAAATAAGGCCGCTAATATCCATGCCAAAATTGGTCCATATCGGTCTATAGTTATATATAGCCGATCCCCAATCACACTAAACTTGGTCCATATCGGTTCATATTCATGGTTGCCACTCGAGCCAAAAATAATCTACCAAAATTTTATTTTTATGGAAAACATTGTCAAAATGTTATTTCTATAGAAAATTTTGTAAAAATTTTATTTCTATAGAAAATTTTGTAAAAATTTTATTTCTATAGAAAATTTTGTAAAAATTTTATTTCTATAGAAAATATTTTCCAAATTTTACTTCTATAGAAAATGTTGTCAAAATTTTATTTTGTCAAAATTTTATTTCTATAGAAACTTTAAACTGAATTATATACGTATTTAATCGGCCTTTGTTAGTTTAATATATACTACGTATGGACTACCTTGTAATTTAGAAAACGATGTTAGGAAGTTTTAATATACCTTGCCATCGGCAAGTGTTACCGCAACCCAAGTAATTCGATTGTGGATGACAGTCTTCAGTAGAAGTTTCTACGCAATCCATGGTGGAGGGTACATAAGCTTCGGCTTGGCCGAACTTACGGCCGTATATACTTGTTTTTACTTCTGGGCTTCTAGAAACCGCATTTTCAATCCGATTTTCCTGAAATTGGAAATCTATAGGTATTTTAGGACCAAAAATAGGTGTGTCGAAAGTGAGGTGTATCGGTTCATAGTTTGGTATAGCCCTCATATAAACCGACTCCCCGAATTTGGGGTCTTGGGATTCTAGGAACCTCATTTTATAACCGATTTGCCTGAAATTGGAAATCTAGAGGTATTTGCAGACCATAAATAAGCGTGCCGAAAATAGTGCCTATCGGTCCATGTTTTGGTACAACCCCCATATAGACCGATTTCCCAATTTTACTTCTTGGGCTTCTAGAAACCGTATTTTCAACCCGATTTGCCTGGAATTCGAAATCTAGACGTATTTTAGAACAACAAATAGGTGTGTCGAGAATGGGGTGTATCGGTTCATGTTTTGGTATAGCCCCCATATTAACCGATCCCCCAATTTTGGGGTCTTGGGCTTCTACAAACCGTAGTTTCTAACCGATTTGCCTGAAATTGGAAATTTAGAGGTATTTAGGATTATAAATAAGCGTACGGAGAATAGTGTCTATCGGTCCATGTTTTGGTATAGCCCCCATATAAACCGACCCCCCGAATTTGGGGTCTTGGGCTTCTAGAAACCGTATTTTCTAACCGATTTGCCTGAAATTGGAAATCTAGAGGTATTTTAGGACCATAAATAAGTGTGCCGAAAATAGTGCCTATACGTCTATGTTTTGGTATAGCCCCCATATAGACCAATCTCCCAATTTTACTTCTTGGGCTTCTAGATACCGTATTTTCAATCCGATTTGCTTGAAATTCGAAATCTAGAGGTGCGGCGAGAATGGGGTGTATTGGTTCATGTTTCATATGGTGTGTATGGGTCTATGGTTTGCTATAGCCCCATATAGCCCGATCTTCCGATTTTACTTCTTGAGCTTCTAGAAACAATCGAAATATTTTCGCAGTGTAGTATATGTAGGGGATTTAGCCAACATTGTGGTATCACCATAAAATGTTGTACCATTTGTATGCAAACAAAATCTCTATAAGATTCATTCCATGGATATTGTGATATTAAGGCATTACCGGGGTAACCATATGATCTTTTCGCTTTGAAATTGTCTTAGTGAATCTCCCTTTTCATCAGCCGAACTTTTCCTTTGTTGCCTATGGAGCGGCTGTTCGCAATGGAAAAATTGCCGTCGATGTCTCTCGGCTTCAATTCGTATAGTAATCATTACCAATAGTTTCAATCGATGGGAAATGACAAATATCTTCGAACAATTCGACAATGACTTCTTATGATTCATACGAGTCCTCATCGAGAGGTTTCTCCAAATCAGCAACTTCTTTTGGCTGTCCTCGACGTTATTTGTTTTCCATATCAAAATTACCAATTTTGAAGAAACACAGTAAACACCTCTCGCACTTTGAAGCCGAAAAATCCCACTCTAGAAAAGCTTCGGAGAGCAATCGTCGCAATTCAGCTGTACTTCTTGCCAAATTAAGGAATTATCAAAATTTCCCTCAAATGCTTTTTTGTGGACATAAAAGCATATATATTGAGACCCAAAAAAGCTATGTTGCCGACACTGCAGACAAATGATAAATGATGGATACATAGATATGTAGGAAGTTTAGTTATCTTTCAGAAACAGAAGAGACGAATTGGTATTCCCAAGTAGTTTCTGTGTCAGCTACATACCTACATCTGTGTGTTCTTCTTGAACTTTTTTTTTATTGATTATTCTGATTTACAACAATTACATATGTCCTTTAGTTATCTCTAGCGATTTCACTTAACCGTAAAAAATTAACTTATTAGATGTAAAACTGTTATAAGAACCAAATCATGGTCACTATAACGATTATTTAGTAAAAAAATATTTTTAAATAAACTGTCTTATTCCTTATATTTGATTAAAAGATTTGTTTTCTGGGTTACTTTGTCCACCCGCTAGGTTTAAAGTCATTCTGCAACTATGGGAAGTTTTGTCATAGAACAAACAAATCGTATCGAATGATATTTTTGTCACTTGTTGTAGTGGGAGCGGAAAACCATACGAATTATAGACAATACTCCTTCTCTTGTTGATAGTAACAAACAAATGTAGCAATAAATAGTTATTGGATGTTGTAAAATTACAAAAATCATAACTTTTTGAAACAGAATGTGTAGACACAAAAAGAGACACAGACACACACACACACGCACCCACACACACTCAATATACCAATGTTAAATATATCCGAGTTTAATTTAATGGTAGTTATTTATAGATTGATAAAATAGTTTGAGGTATAAAGAAAAATAATATTATGTACGAGTCTGTTCCGAGAAAAAACTTTTATGTTAATTACTGTGCTGGGTTAAATGTTACACTCTTTTGTTGGATTTTTTTAACTTCACTAAAAAAAATATTTACGTGATATTAAAGATTTTGCAACCTACAGGACAAATTTCTTTAAAATAATGAAATTTTAATTAAAATAAAGTTAATAATCTTTGCAGCAAAAATTTGTTTCATTAAATTTAGTTAATTTAAGGACAATTTCTTTAAATCAAAAATGTATTTCTTTACTTTAAGGAAAATAGCCTTAGTTCAAAGACATGCTACTTTAACGGTAAAGTAGCATGTCTTTGAACTAAGGCTAATTTTCCTTAAAATAAAGAAACACATTTTTGATTTAAAGAAATTGTCCTTAAATTAACTGAGATATTGAAACTTTAGATTTAAGATAAAAACGCTTCAAATATAGGGTAAGACATAGGATTTAAGACTTGAGGATTTAGCGTCTTTGGTATAGTTTTTTTTTTTGAATTAAGAAAACGTTTTTTACTTTGAAGTATCCGTTATAATTTAGATCTTTAAACCGACATTTGTTTGTACGTGAGTACATTTATTAATAAACCGCGAAAAGAGAATGAAAATTTGATAAATGAGATCTGTATCCTAATTTTAATTTTATTGGTCCTAGATTTAAAGACAGATGGGTCACTAAAAAATGTCTTTATTTAAAAAAACGCATCTTTGGCTCGGAATCAATACCAAAATCCTTAAGGAAAGTTCAAAACCTTTGGATCCAAGTAATATTTTTTATACCCACCACCATAGGATGGGGGGTATATTAACTTTGTCATTCCGTTTGTAACACATCGAAATATTGCTCTAAGACCCCATAAAGTATATATATTCTGGGTCGTGGTGAAATTCTGAGTCGATCTGAGCATGTCCGTCCGTCCGTCCGTCTGTTGAAATCACGCTAACTTCCGAACAAAACAAGCTATCGACTTGAAACTTGGCACAAGTAGTTGTTATTGATGTAGGTCGGATGGTATTGCAAATGGGCCATATCGGTCCACTTTTACGTATAGCCCCCATATAAACGGACCCCAAAATTTGGCTTGCGAGGCCTCTAAGAGAAGAAAATTTCATCCGATCCGGCTGAAATTTGTTACATGGTGTTAGTATATGGTCTCTAACAACCATGCAAAAATTGGTCCACATCGGTCCATAATTATATATAGCCCCCATATAAACCGATCCCCCGATTTGGCTTGCGAGGCCCCTAAGAGAAGCAAATGTCATCCGATCCGGCTGAAATTTGGTACATGGTGTCAGTATATGGTCTCTAACAATCAAGCAAAAATTGGTCCACATCGGTCCATAATTATATATAGCCCCCATATAAACCGATCCCCCGATTTGGCTTGCGAGGCCTCTAAGAGAACCAAATTTCATCCGATCCGGCTGAAATTTGGTACATGGTGTTAGTAATGGTCTCTAACAACCATGCAAAAATTGGTCGACATCGGTCCATAATTATATATAGCCCCCATATAAACCGATCCCCCGATTTGGCTTGCGAGTCCTCTAAGAGAAGCAAATTTCATCCGATCCGGCTGAAATTTGGTACATGGTGTAAGTATATGGTCTCTAACAACCATGCAAAAATTGGTCCACATCGGTCCATAATTATATATAGCCCCCATATAAACTGATCCCCCGATTTGGCTTGCGAGGTCTCTAAAAGAAGCAAATTTCATCAAATTTGGTACGTGGTGGTAGTATATGATATTTAACAACCATGCCAAAAGTGGTCCATATCAGTCCATAATCGTACATAGCCCCATATAAACCGATCCCGAGATTTGGTTTTGGAACCGCTTGGAGGAGCAAATTTCATCCGAGTGAGTTGAAATTTGGTACATTGTGCTAGTATATGGTCGTCAACAAGCATGCTTAACTAGGTCCATATCGGTCTATAGTTATATATGGCCCTCAGATAAATCGATCCCCAATCACACAAAAATTGGTCCATATCAAGTTCATAATTGTATATAGCCCCCATATAAGCGACCCCCATATTTCAATTCTTGCTCTCTACGTACAAAAAGTCCATATCGATTCGTAATTATTTGTAGACTTAACTATACATTACTTTTTTGTCTAATATATACCATGTATGGACTAAATCACAATTTAGAAAACGATGTTGAGAAGTTTTAAGATACCACAACCCAAGTAATTCGATTGTGGATGATAGTCTTTCGTAGAAGTTTCTACGCAATCCATGGTGGTGGGTACATAAGATTCGGCCTGACCGAACTTGCGGCCGTATATACTTGTTTTAGTGTGAAATTGGAAATATAGAGATAATATGGGTATCTCATATGAATAAAAATAAAGAAAAAATTATTAAAGTGAAGGAAACTTTCTGATATTGTGGAAATAATTTTCATAAACTAAAATAAAGTTAAATTGAATTTAATTACCTTTGTTAGTATATCAGAAACAATGCATAAATATTTAAGAAATAAATTTCGTATCCATATTTCAATTTTATGGAGCTTAGATTTAAATCTACATCGATTTCCAAAAATTCTTGATTTTAATGAAGCTATTATTATACCCTCCACCATAGGATGGGTATTATATTCATTAAAATCAAGAATTTTTGGAAATCGATGTAGATTTAAATCTAAGCTCCATAAAATTGAAATATGGATACGGAATTTATTTTTTAAATATTTATGCATTGTTTCTGATATACTAACAAAGGTAATTAAATTCAATTTAACTTTGTCATTCCGTTTGTAAAACATCGAAATATTGCTCTAAGACCCCATAAAGTATATATATAACAGGTTGGTTGATAAGTCCCCGGTCTAACAAAGAAAAACACATTTTTTTTCAAAATTCGATTTTATTATTCAACATAGTTCCCTTCAAGAGCGATATAACGATTATAACGACCTTCCAATTTTTTGATACCATTTTGGTAGTACTCTTTCGGTTTTGCCTCAAAATAGACCTCAGTTTCGGCGATCACCTCTTCATTGCAGCCAAATTTTTTCCCTACGAGCATCCTTTTGAGGTCTGAGAACAAAAAAAAGTCTCTGGGGGCCAGATCTGGAGAATACGGTGGGTGGGGAAGCAATTCGAAGCCCAATTCATGAATTTTTGCCATCGTTCTCAATGACTTGTGGCACGGTGCGTTGTCTTGATGGAACAACACTTTTTTCTTCTTCATATGGGGCCGTTTTGCCGTTTTGCCGCTATTTCGACCTTCAAACGCTCCAATAACGCCATATAATAGTCACTGTTGATGGTTTTTCCCTTCTCAAGATAATCGATAAAAATTATTCCATGCGCATCCCAAAAAACAGAGGCCATTACTTTGCCAGCGGACTTTTGAGTCTTTCCACGCTTCGGAGACGGTTCACCGGTCGCTGTCCACTCAGTCGACTGTCGATTGGACTCAGGAGTGTAGTGATGAAGCCATGTTTCATCCATTGCCACATATCGCCGGAAAAACTCGGGTGTATTACGAGTTAACAACTGCAAACACCGCTCAGAATCATCAACACGTTGTTGTTTTTGGTTAAATGTGAGCTCGCGCGGCACCCACTTTGATATCTTTAAGGCCTCTGCTATCTCGATCAACTTCATTTTACGGTCATTCAAAATCATTTTGTGGATTTTTTTGATGTTTTCGTCGGTAACCTCCTCTTTCGGGCGTCCACTGCGTTCACCGTCCTCCGTGCTCATTCACCACGCTTGAATTTTGCATACTAATCAATAATTGGTGATTTCCCTGGGGCAGAGTCCGGAAACTCATTATCAAGCGAAGTTTTTGCTTCCACCGTATTTTTTCCCTTCAGAAAACAGTATTTGATCAAAACACGAAATTCCTTTTTTTCCATTCTTTTTCACAATAACAAAAGTTGCTTCACAAAAGACGCTCTATCTCACAAACTAATTGACTTACAGACGTCAAATTTTGACACGAATCATTTGAAGGTTGGTGCTATATAAAAATAATATGCATTTAATACTAGCGATGCCATCTATGTTTCAGACCGGGGACTTATCAGCCAACCTCTTATATAGTGATGCAATTTTTTGTCGATCTAAGCCTGTCCGTCCGTCCGTCTGTTGAAATCACGCTAACAAGCTATCGACTTGAAACTTGACATAAGTAGTTGTTATTGATGTAGGTCGGATGGTATTGCAAATGGGCCATATCGGACCACTTTTACGTGTAGCTCCCATATAAACCGACCCCTAGATTTCGCTTGCGGAGCCTCTTGGAGGAGCAAAATTCATTCGATCCGGTTGAAATTTGGTACTTGGTGTTAGTATATGGTATCTAACAACCATGCAAAAATTGGTCGATATCGGTCGATAATTATATATAGCCCCCATATAAACAGATCCTCAGATTTAACCTCCGGAGCCTATTGAAGGATCAAAATTCATACGATCCGGTTGAAATTTTATATATTGTGTTAGTATATGACTTCTAACAACCATGCAAAAATTGGTCCATATCGGTCCATAATTATATATAGGTCCCATATAAACCGATTCCCAAATTTGACCTCCGGAGCCTCTTGGAGGAGCAAAATCCATCCGTTCCGGTTGAAATTTGCCACACTGAAAAAAAAGCATACTCGGTTCCAAAGATTTTGTCTTTACTTTAAAAAATTTGGTGTTGATTCCGAGCCAAAGAAGCGGAGAATACAAGTAAGGATACTTTTAAGACACAATTCTCTTTTAAATTTTTCTCTTTTAATTTTGTGTACTTGCTTCTACACGCTCACAAAAAATCGCTTCTGTAACATATACTCCCAAACATATTTTGCTTCAAGCATATATATTTTTGGGTATTGCCCAAACATTTATATGTTTGATTCCTTCAAATATATAATATGTTTGAAAGCATATTGGTCTAAACAATATATGTTTGGGTAGTCTAAGTTCCAAACATTTTGTATTTTTGCATCCAAATTCAATAATGTTGTCTTCCAAAAAACAATATGTTATTATGTGAACATATAATATGTTTGGAAGCATTTTGCACCCAAAAATATTATATGCTTAAAAAAAATTCTCCCAAACAATATTGTGCTCAAAATTTTATTTATTTATTTATATATTTACAATCATAATGAATTATGAAAATAAACAGGTAATATAGGTGCTAACAACATAGGTTTTCGACCTGAATGCTCAAAATTTTGTTTCTGCCCAATTGTATATTCCCCCACATCTTTCTCACTTCCACGAGATTTTTTAATTCTTAGCACCTTTTTCTGTAATACAAACATTGTAGAAGAAATTATTCAATTGCATGATTTTTTTTATTTTAATTTTACCTTTTGCCGGACGGGGATTCGAACAGCGGACCACACAGTTTGTAAGGATCAAAGAAGTAGCTGATCAATTGCCCAAGGAAAAATAAAATGTTAATTTTGTAATAACAAGCAACAACCACCAACTTAATTCAATATCGCTCCCTGTTAAATAGCGCTCCAAGCTACTAAACACATATATGTTTATAGGCTATTTCTAAATTAATATATGTTTGCATCCAAGCATATTATATTTACAAACATTTTATGTCCCAAACATAATATGTTCTAACATATTAACATATATGTCCCAAACATGTTATGCTAGTTTATGAACATTATATGCTTGCACTCAAAAATATTGTGTTTAAAAATTTGTGTTCCAAACATATAATGTTTATAGCCAAACATATGAAAAACAGTCTTTTTCATCCGTGTAGGAAGCAAATTTTAATTTTTCGCTTTCTCAGCTTATTTTCTTCATATGCTATCAAAGTCCTTTAAAAACGAGTTAACGGCAACTTTATTTTCCAAATTAGGACTCGACTTCCAGTAGAAATTATGCTATGTTTGAAGTAAAAAACTTCTTTAAAATAAAGTTTTGAAAAACATGTCCTATATTTGAACGATTTTTTGCTTTGTAGTCAAGATGCAAAAAGACAACAAATTTAAAGACAATTTCATTAAATTTAAAGAATTTTTCTGAATTATTAAAGTCAAATTGACCTTAGCCTATATATTTTTTCTTTCATGTTAAGATACCCATTTTTTAAGTCAAATCACTTAATTATAAGGACAATACGACTTCATTGAAAAGTTTATCGACTTTTGGACAAGGGAAATAACTTTATTTTAGTGAAATGCGTCTTCTATGCTAAGCAAAATTTGTATTCGTATTTTAAAGACATGAAATCTTTGACCTCACGACAATATTTTTTTCAGTGCACGTGATCTCTAATAACCATTCAAAAATTGGTCCATATCGGTTCATAATTATATATATAGCACTCATATAAATCGATCCCCAGATTTGACCTCCGGAACCTCTTGGACGAGCAAAGTTCATCCCATTTGGTTGAAATTTGGTACAATGCACTACACACAAAGAAAATTTCATTAAAATTGAGCCAACGAACATTTTTCATTGATACAACGAAACATTTTCATTAAGACAATGAAAATATTCGTTAATATTACGAAACGTTTCGTTGACTAACAGAAAATTCGTTATAATAATGAAAAAATTCGTTGTATCAATGAATTTGTTTCATTGGCTCAATTTTAATGACACATTTCATTAATATAACGAAACTTTTTCTACCAGTGTAGTATATGGCCGCTAACAGCTATGCAAATATTGGTCCATTTCGCCAAAAATAATCTACCAAAATTTTATTTCTATAGAACATTTTGTCAAAATTTCATTTCTATACACTGAAAAAACAGTGAACCCACCAGGAAAGAAAATTTTAGTTAATTGTAGAAAAATTTGATTAATTGTAAAAAATTTTAACTAAACTGTATTATAAACGCAGATGTCGCGCCGATTTCGCAAAACCAAGTAAAAAATTTTCGACAAACTTAAGAAGATTTATTAGACAAAATTATTATTTTTACTTATTAAAGAAAATGTAGTAGTTTGAAGGCAAAAATTGGAGTTCAAAATTGCAAAAATGTCTTTAGTGCCATACGAAGTTCATGATGGACGCATTATTGGTAAAATTTACAAATATTAAGGAATTCTGAACTATTTTGTGGGAGACACGAATTTAGTTCATTTTTATACTTCAATTGTGTATAATTTTTTCTTCTGCTTTAGTTAAGTTAACTTACGTACGCAAAAAATTGTTAATGGCATGGAAACTTTCTTAAAACGTAATAATTCCATGAACTAAAAGAGAATTAAATCAGCTTTAGTGAAATATAGGGTTCACTTTTTTTTGAGTGTAGAAAATTTTGTGAACTGAATTATATACGTATTTAATCGGCCTATTTTTGTTTAATAAATATCCCGTATGGACTAACTTACAATTTAGAAGACGGTGTTAATACGTTTTAAGATACTTTGCCATCGGCAAGTGTTACCGCAAACTAAGTAATTCGATTTTGGATGGCAGTATATACCAGTTTTGTGTAATAACAACATCGAAACTAGCCAATGTTTAGAGTTCTAAGAACTCAGTCTCTATTTAATGAACTCCTAAATTTTTATTAACTTCATTGGGAATTAATTTTCTATAGGCCCCTATGTTAAGGGAAAATCAGCAGCTGTGTTGAACAACAAAAATCCTCTTAGAACAGAACACAAAAGTGATCATTAGTCCGTAATTCACTTAGAAAGCAACCATCAATGGCAAATATTTGTCAAGGTGCTATCCTTAGCGAAGAAAGCCGAAAAGTCATCAATAGGGTGACGGTGGCAAACTAAACCTTCCCACAATACCACTAAATACCTGGTCAAATATTTGAATATTGATCAACTTGACTTTGACGATCATATGACAAGCTGAAGTATCTGTGAGTATTCTAGCGGTTTTGATTTCAGTTTTTCATTGAAATGAAAAGGAGCCGCATAATACATCAGTTCTGCTTCAATGCTAAATATGCGGGTCCTTTTTCAAATTTATTCATTCCTCAATGGATCAATGTTTGTGAAGTGGCCATCAAAGATGTTTGACAAATAAACGGAAAACTGGCATTAGCCACATTAACATACCAATCAGCCTATTAGAAGTGGTTAGACAAAGGTAAATAGCGCATTTCAACAGGAAATCTTACCAACGCAGGAGAAGGTGTACATCGATCTTTAGGGAAATTTATGCCTGAAGACGAACAAAGAAACCGCCATTGAGATGATAAAAACAAACACACAAACCCAAGTCTCAAAAGGTATTTTTTCTCATTTTATAAAAATTAATCTTTTTGTAAAACAGGGATTTATTGGCTTTTTAATTTAAAAGAAAAAAAAAAACACCCGCCACCTTAACTCTTTCGGTTGTGTTTGAGTTAAAAGTAATTTCCGTCAAACTGGAGACCGGAAGAGTCTTGTATCGAATTTCCTGTAAGGGATTTTTTTTTTTTTTTTTGAACTTTTTTGAAATCCTTTAAAAAGATTTCTTACTTTTTTTTAATTCACCATAAAGTGTTAACAATACGATTATGATTACGGGCAACAAAAATTTTGTTGGAAACAATGAAATATTTTGGATATATGACATATCAATATTGCAATCACAACGACGGTCACGTGTCAACTGTCACAAGGACAACGGTTAGGTTAGATTTTTTGGTTTCACACTGGTATTTACTTGTAGACAGAGAAGGCGCGTTTTTCCTCCCTTGCTCTTTATTCTCAAAATCTTTGGGCGCACCACCGTCGGTCTTCGTTGATCATTCATCAAGATAAATGTCATTGCGACATTGTATCACACGTTTGAGCGTCGGCCAAAAAGATGATGAAGTCAAAGGGAGTGCCTCAATATTGCTGACATTAATGGTGACTATGTTGCCAAAATTTATTAAAGACCATAACACCCAAAGCTGGTTTAATGGTGGTTGTTGCTCAGAGAGTACGTCGTCCACAGCTTATCCGCAAATACCACCGTCGTTGTTCTTTTTGGCCTTTTAAAAAGGAGGTTTAAGCCTCTTAAAAAGTTAAGAATGTCCTTTAATTGTACACGAGCCAGAGAACAATGCCAATGAATTGAATACAAAATAGATTTCAATTGGAAACAGTGATTACAATGAAAATCGTCTATATCGAAATGATTAAATTAATGCCACTTCTATTTGCAATGTGTCCTTTTCTTTTCAATCTATCCATTTTTGTTCTGATTGATCATTTGTTTGACTTATCTCATTTTGTCAAATTTCTAATGAATGATTTTTTCATAATTATCCTAGGTAGAAGATTGCGGAAAAATATTTGTAAGGGCAATAACTAAATATCGCATTGGTGGCTCATTTAGTAGAAAATGGTGAAATAAAGGCTTCCTTTTTTTTAAATTTTATTTCTATAGAAAATGTTGTCAAAATTTTATTTTTTATAGAAAATTTTGTCAAAATTTTATTTCCATAGAAAATTCTGTCATAATTTTAATTCTATCGAAAATGTTGTAAAACTTTTATTTCTATAGAAAATTGAGTTAAATTTTTATGTCTATAGAAAATTTATTCAAAATGTTATTTCTTTAAAAAATTGTGTAAAAATTTTGTATCTATAGAAAATTTAGTCAAAACTGTATTTCTATAAAAAATTAGTTCAAAATTTTATTTCCATAGAAAATTTTTTAAAGAATTTCTTTCTATAGAAAATATTGTCTAAATTTCTATAGAATATGTGTGAAGTGCCTCTTAGTTATAGAAGAAAATTTTGCAAAATCTACAATTAATGGAAGGTGGCGGGATATTGTCATTGCACTGAATCAGTGCAATGAAGCCGCCGAGTCGCGCCGCCGATTTTAGCCGCCGCCGACTAGTTTTTACCAGTCGAAGCCGTCGCCGAATTTTTCGACTCATCTCGACTCAAAGTTAGCCGCCAATTAATCAAAAATATTGATTTGAATCAGAAAAAAATATTAATAATGGTTGCATTTTTTGTCAAATGTTTAACTTTCCACCCAAAATCCGTCAATATCAAGTTGCTATAATAATTTTGCAAAAATTTGGCTCAGAACATTTGAATTAAATGTAAATGTGATTGTAAGATAAGTTGTACAACTAATCTAATTACCATTCGGATAACATCAAATTGATTTTATTATGGATAATTGTCCGCCGCCGATAAGACAAATTTATATCGGCTTAGCCTTCAAGCCGCCGCCGCCGGAGGCAAAAAATTAGTATCAGCCGCCGCCGACAAAAATGAGTCGGCTTCATTCTCTGGCACTGATATTAATTTTGAAGTGTTGAAGACCATCTCCATTCAAGAGGGCCTTCAGATTATCTTTGTCGAATCCTGCAGAATGTGCAACTGGAGACGTGTTTTCACGGCCAAAGTAGTCATTTTTGACCTTCTGGAATCATTTTTGTGCAGTAGACATATCAGAGATTCTTTTTTGCCCCGAACGGTATTGACTTCTTTGTGATGACCTGAGCCATCTATCCCCTCACGAAGCTGTCTATCCCCCATCAAAAAATGGACCGATAAAAACTAAATTCGTCACAGGTCTTTATGGGCTTAAAATACATCTAGATTTATAATTTCAGGCAAATTGAATAAAAATTGCGGTTTCATTGAAGACAAGTGAAGTTTTCGGCTTCGCCATTCGGCCAAAAATCGATAATCGGCCACGAATCGGCCTTCGGCGTCAAGAGGCCGATTAACCAAAGCCAAAGCTTTTTGAATAATTTATTTCATATTGAATTGTCCCAGTTTTGAATTTGTCTCAGTCAAAACATCAGTACAAATAAAACGTACAAAAATTTATAAAACATCCTTTTTTATACCCTCCACCATAGGATGGGGGTATATTAACTTTGTCATTCCGTTTGAAACACATCAAAATATTGCTCTAAGACCCCATAAAGTATATATATTCTGGGTCGTGGTGAAATTCTGAGTCGATCTAAGCATGTCCGTCCGTTTGTTGAAATCACGCTAAGTTCCGAACGAAACAAGCTATCGACTTAAAACTTGGCAAAAGTAGTTGCTATTGATGTAGGTCGGGTGGTATTGCAAATGGGCCATATGGGTCCACTTTTACGTATAGCCCCCATATAAACGGACCCCCAAATTTGGTTTGCGATTGCCCTAAGAGAAGCAAATTTCATCCATGCGAAAATTGGTCCATAATTACATATAGCCCCCATATAAACCGATCCCCCGATTTGCCTTACGGAGCCTCTAAGAGAACCAAATTTCGAACCAAATCCGATCCGGCTGAAATTTGGTACATGGTGTTAGTATATGGTCTCTAACAACCATGCACAAATTGGTCCACATCGGTCCATAATTATATGTAGCCCCCATATAAACCGATCCCACGATTTGGCTTGCTGAGCCAAATTTCATCCGATCCGGCTGAAATTTGGTACATGGTGTTGGTATATGTTCTTTAATTACCATGCAAAAATTGGTCCACATCGGTCCATAAATATATATAGCCCCCATATAAACCGATCCCCCGATTTGGCTTGCGGAGCCTCTAAGAAAAGCTAATTTCATCCGATTCGGCTGAAATTTGGTACATGGTGTTGGTATATGTTCTCTAATGACCATGCAAAAATTGGTCCATATATAACCCCCATATAAATCGATCCCCAGATTTGTCCTCCGGAGCCACTTGGAGGAGCAAAATTCATCCGATCCGGTTGAAATTTGGACCATAGTGTTAGAATCTGGTCTCTAACAAACACGCAAGAATTGGTCCATATGGGTCCATAATTATATATAGCCCCCATATAAACCGTTCCCCAGAATTGATCTCCGGAGCCTTTTGGAGGAGCAAAATTCATCCGATCCGGTTGAAATTTGCAACGTGGTGTTAGTATAAGGCCGCTAATAACCAATGCAAAATTGGTCCATATCGGTCTATAGTTATATATATAATCATGGTTGCAACTCGAGCCAAAAATAATCTACCAAAATTTTTTTTATAGAAAACATTGTCAAAATGTTATTTCTATAGAAAATTTTATTTCTATAGAAAATTTTGTCGAAATTTTATTTCTATAGAAAATTTTGTCAAAATTTTATTTCTATAGAAAATTTTGTCAAAATTTAATTTCTATAGAAAATTTTGTCGAAATTTTATTTCTATAGAAATTTTAAATTTAATTATATACGTATTTAATCGGCCTTTTTTAGTTTAATATATACCACGTGTGGACTATGTTATATATTACGGTGTTAGGAAGTTTTAAGATACCTTGCCATCGGCAAGTGTTACCGCAATCCAAGTAATTCGATTGTGTATGACAGTCTTCAGTAGAAGTTTCTACGCAATCCATGGTGGAGGGTACATAAGCTTCGGCCTAGCCGAACTTACGGCCGTATATACTTGTTGTTATTATAATATCAAACTATTGAATTTTGAATACTAAATTAAAGTGTAAGGGCCGATGTTGAATGTGAACCACACCTAAACGCTAAGTTTTTTTCCGAATTTTATGTGACATTTCTTTATTTCAGACTTACTCAATTCGAACCAAGGAGAGATACACAATCGAACAACGTGTTAAATGGTTCCAAGAAATGGCAACAGTGGATGATCAATTTCGAAGAAAATCATCTTCAGTGATTAGGCACATTTTCACCTCAGTGGATTCGTCAACAAACAGAATTGCCGCATTTGGGCAAATGAGAATCCAAGAGTGATTGTCGAAAAACCAATGCACCCACAAAGAGTGACTGTTTGGAGCGGTTTATGGGCTGGCGGCATCATCGGGCGGTATTTTTTCTAAAATGAGGCCGGTCAGGCAGTTACTGTGAATGGTGTTCGCTATCGTCAGGATGATAACGAACTTTTTATGGCCCGAATTGGAAGATATGGATGTGGACGATATGTGGTTTCAGCAGGACGGTGCCACTTGCCACACAGCTAACGAAACAATGGCTCTTTTGCGCAACAAATTCAATGGCCGTGTTATCTCACGTAATGGCGATGTCAATTGGCCGCCGAGATCATGTGATTTGACACCGTTGGACTTTTTTCTTTGGGGTTATTTGAAAGAAAAGGTGTACGTCGATAAGCCAACAACAATTCAAGAGCTAAAGGATAAGATAATTCGACACAAAAACGGCATAGAACCTCCATTATGCGTCAGCGTCATCGAAAATTTGGACCATCGAATGAAGGTGTGCCACCGAGGTCGCGGCGCCCATTTGGCCGATATTTTGTTCCATACATAATTGAGTAATACCAATATATCGTAATAAAATAAAAATTACAATAATTTCCTAAATAGTTTGTGTTTTATTCATAATCAACATCGGCCCTTGAAATTTTAACCACCCTTTATAAAGTCTTTTAGTTCTAAAAAATTTTATAAAACATGTACTGAATTAACTTTTATTGTTGTTTTGATACCTTTGTAGAAAAAGAATTTACTAATATTGATCTAAAACACACCAAACTTAATTTAATTACAAATTTGAGTAAAATTATTGCTTTGTTTATCGAACATCGGCTTCGGTCAAAAAAAAACCGCTTCAGTAGAGCTCTAATGTGGAAGCTATGCTAAAACATGGGTCCATTCGCACCATTTTCAGTACACCTATTTGTGGTCTTAAAATACCACTAGATCAGGCAAATCGGTTAAAAATTGCAGTTTTTAGAAGACCAAGACGTCATATCGGGAGATCGGTGTATTTGGGGACTATGCCAAAACTTGGACCGATACACACTATATTCCGCAAACTTTTTATACTCTGCGCCACACTATGGAACAGGGCATTATAAGTTAGTGCATATGTTTGCAACACCCAGAAAGAGACGAGATAGACACATGGTATCTTTGGCAAAAATGCTCAGGGTGGGCTCCTGAGTCGATATAGCGATGTCCGTGAACACATTTTTGTAATCAAAGTCTAGGTCGCAGTTTAGTCCAATCGACTTCAAATTTGGCACAAATATGTATTTTGGCTCAAAATAGAACCATATTGATTTTGGAAGAAATCGGTTCAGATTTAGATATAGCTCCCATATATATATTTCGCCCGATATGGACTAATATGGCCCCAGAAGCCAGAATTTTACCCTAATTTGCTTAAAATTTTGCACAAGAAGAACAATTAGTACTATAGTCAAATTTTATTGAAATCGGTTCAGATTTAGATATAGCTCCCATATATATCTTTCGCCCGATATGGACTAATACGATCCCAGACGCCAGAGTTTTACCCCAATTTGGTTGAAATTTTGCACTAGGAGTAAAATTAGTAGCGTAGCCAAGTGTGCCAAATTTTATTGAAATCGGTTAAGATTTCGATATAGCTCCCATATATAGCTTTCGCCCGATTTACACTCATATGACCACAGTGGCCAATCTTTTACTCCGATTTAATTGAAATTTTGCACAGGGAGTAGAATTAGCATTGAATGCGTGCCAAATATGGTTGAAATCGGTTCAGATTTAGATATAGCTCCCATATATAGCTTTCGCCCGATTTACACTCATGTGACCACAGAGGCCAATTTTTTGCTCCGATTTAGTTGAAATTTTGCACAGGTAGTAGAATTAGCATTGTAGCAATGCGTGCCAAATTTGGTTGAAAGCGGTTCAGATTTAGATATAGCTCCCATATATATTTTTTTCTGAACATTTTCCTTGTCAAATCGCCACTGCTTAGTCGAAAAGTTGTAAAAATGACTCTAATTTTCCTAAACTTCAAATACATATATATCGAGCGATAAATCATAAATAAACTTTTGCGAAATTTCCTTAAAATTACTTCAGATTTAAATGTTTCCCATATTTTTTTACTAACATTGTGTTCCATCCTAGTGCATTAGCCGACGTAAATTTTGAGTAGAAGTCTATCAAATTCTGTCCAGATCGAGTAATATTTAAATGTATGTATTTGGGACAAACCTTTATATATAGCCCCCAACACATTTGACGGATGTGATATGGTATCGAAAATTTAGATCTACAAAGAAGTGCAGGGTATAATATATTCGGCCCCGCCCAAATTTAGACTTTCTTTACTTGTTTGTAGTTATGAAATACCTTGAGATTTTCAATTTCACACAAATCGGATAAAAAAATCCAAAATCGGAGAATGTTTATATTGTCTTAGAATTTCTCCTTGCATGAATATATATATACATACTTTAAAAAACGGTTAAAAACGGAATGATTAACTGTTATCCTATCATCACAATACAAAAATCTTCGATGACCTAAAATTTAGTTTACGAGGAATGAATTTCGTTTCGTTTGTAGGAAAGAGAGTTCCGTCAGTTACGACTTTCTTAATTCACGAGCATATCTCGAGACCTCTTGTACCCTCTGCACAATCTCAGTACCATCCGCTCTGACAAAAAATATTTATGTGATATTAAAGATTACGCAACCTAAATATATGGACAATTTTCCTTAAAATAATGAAATTTTAATTAAAATAACGTTTATAAACTTTGCTTCAATTTTTTTTTAAATTTAGGACATAAATTTCGGATGTTTTCTTCTATCGGTTAAAGACCTATGTATTTGAACTAAACCAAATTTAAAAAAAAAACACACATTTTTGATTCAATAAAATTGTCCCTAAATTAACTGGAATATTGAATCTTTAGATTTAGGATAAAAACGCTTAAAATATAGGCTAAGACTTATTTTGTGGATTTAGTATCTTTGGTTTAAAGTTTTTTTGAAATTAAGAAAACATTTTTTACCTTGAAGTATCCGGTATAATTTAGATTTTTAAAAATGGCATTTGTTTGTACACACAAAAAAATTTCACGAAAATTTTTCCAATTAAAATTTTAATTGAGTTTTAAAAAATATTCAATTAAAAATTTAATTGATTCAACAAATTTTTAATTGAAACAAAAATCAATCACAAAAATAATAGTATCAATTAATTTTTTAATTGAATCAATTAACTTTTTAATTGACCATCAATTAATTTTTTAATTGATACTATCATTCCTGTGATTGAAAACATTTCAATTAAAAATTAATTGGATCAATTAAATTCGTGATTGAATCAGAATTTTTTTTTGTGTGTATGTGAATAGGTTTATTAATATACCGCGAAAAGAGAATGAAAATTCGATAAATGAGATCTGTATTCTAATTTGAATTTTATTGATCCTACATTTAAAGCCAGATAGGTCGCTAAAATGTCTTTAATTTAAAGAAGTCCCATCTTTGGCTCGGAATCAATACCAAAATCCTTAAGGTAAAGTCAAAACTCTAAAGTAAACTTTTTTTGATTGCGGGGTTATGGATCTAAGGAAGTCTGTTTTAGTCTAAAAGTGAAGCGAAGTAAAAGAGGGTTTTATAACATAATTTTGTCCCAAAGGTACTGTACTACGCCACTCCTGCAAACACTAGCCTTTCCTTACGTTTGTATTGCACTGAAAAAAGCATACTCGGTTCCAAAGATTTTGTCTTTACTTTAAAAAATTTGGTATTGATTCCGAGCCAAAGAAACGGAGAATACAAGTAAGGATACTTTTAAGACACAATTCATTTTTGAATTTAAGTTTTGTGTACTTGCTTCTAGGAAGCAAATTTTAATTTTTTTTCGCTTTCTCAGCTTTTTTTCTTCATATGCTATCAAAGTCCTTTAAAAACGAGTTAACTGCAACTTTATTTTCCAAATTAGGACTCGACTTCCAGTAGAAATTATGCTATGTTTGAAGTAAAAAACTTCTTTAAAAAAAAAATTTTAAAACATGTCCTATATTTGAACGAGTTTTTGCTTTGTAGTCAAGATGCAAAAAGACAACAAATTTAAAGACAATTTCATTAAATTTAAAGAATTTTTCTGAATTATTAAAGTCAAGTTGACCTTAGCCTATAAATTTTTTCTTTCATGTTAAGATACCCATTTTTAAGTCAAATCACTTAATTATAAGGACAATACGACTTCATTGAAAAGTTTATCGACTTTTGGATAAGGAAAATAACTTTATTTTAGAGAAATGCGTCTTCTATGCTAAGCAAAATTTGTATTCGTATTTTAAAGACATGAAATCTTTGACCTCACGACAATATTTTTTCAGTGTGCTGTTATTAACATGCTGTGGCTATTGCGAAAAGCTCTCAACACTCGCAACTTTTCTGAGTATTTCAAGATTGACTAACGTCTATTTAAATAGTCCTGCTATTAAGAAGTGACTCTTAGTGATTCAATCCTTCATAGCACGGTCGGAGGAAGTATGTATTCAACTTGAATACTTCAGCCTTATTTATTTTCGAGCATTTCTATGTCGAATAAAGGGAACAAAGCAAACTCTAACCATTATTTTCAGTACAACATGTTGATGTACTCGAGGCTTTAGTCATTTTTGGGAAACTTTACCTAAAGCGTGGGAAATTGTAATCGCTTCATATGAAATTAACATTTGAACATCTCATGACCTTTTTGGTATGATAAATGCATTTAATTTACAACAAACTCTAAACAAATAAATGTTTAATTAAATTGGCCATTTCGTGTAACGACAATCATCTACAAAAATAAATAAATTTTTCAAAAAATTTAATAATCATGAGACACGAACAATGGGAGCGTGTGCCTTTCTGAGCTGGTGGCGATATGCAAATAAACCTCAAGCAGACCGAAATCCAAATCGAATAAAAAAAGAACACTTCACAAATAAAAACTAATTCCCGTGTTATGAATTTGTCATGCAAAACGCCCAGCGACACCCCTTCCAGGGAGAGTACAAAAGGGGCGGTTTTTTAATTTAATTAATAATGAGTAGCAGTAAAGGTAGCAGAACATCGGATCATAAAGAATTAAGTTGATGATTATGAGTTGTGATTGCTTGTGAGTTTGCCTATAGTCATTTCATGTTTACTTTTCTCACAATCAATGGGCATCATCATTTTCTTTCTACCACCAATTCTGATGACTATCCTGGTAAGTTGTGTACCTTTTTGCTATTTGCTTACAAATAAATCAAAAACTAAATATTGCTAATAAATAAAGTAACTTAACTATTGCACATTGCCCCTGTAGCCAGTTTGTAGCTGGTCCGGATGGCGTTGATGATGAATGAGAAGAGGAAAAGTCAAAGGTAAACACACCGATATCAACATAATAAAAAAATTCTGAATCCCACAGTGATCAAAGCACAGTGGCTACAAAAAGAATAGAAGTATTCAATGCTAAATTTGAAAAGTCAAAATAAAATGGTGGATGCTATGGTGCCACGAACACCAAGGTCTAGATCGCTTAAGAATATGATTGTGTGTCGACCTAAAATGAATATTTGTGCTGAGGTGAAAAACTGCTTAACAACAGTAATGGGAGTCATTACGGAGCATTTGTTAGCATGCTCGCCTTGTCGATTGATTTATTCCTCTGACAATTCATTGTATTATTTACAAGCTTAAAAAGGCACTTTGATCTATTGCATTCAGAAATAAAGTTAGTCGTGATGGAATTTAAGCGTGGTAGTGTGATTCTTTATATTTTGTGGGATAACCACAAGAGGTTCTCGTTAAAGCCTTCCAGCATTGACCTATCCTTTAGTATACCGATCGTCTTAGAATTAAATTCTGAGTCGATTTAGCGATGTCCGTCTGTCTGTTCATGTATTTTTGTCTGCAAAGTACAGCTCGAAGCTTATGTTCGATCCTCCTCAAATTTGGCGCAGGCTTATTTTTCCGTTCAAAGACGATCGGTTCAGATTTAGATATAGCTGTCATATATATTTACAACCGATGTGGTACTAAATGACATATTTATCAATCGATCTGCTTCTAATTTCGTATAATTGAATGTTTTGTTAGCCTCGTAAATTTTGCAGAATATCAGTCAAATATTTCGTCCGATACGCACTTATATGGCCCCAGAGGTCAAAATTTTACTTCTATTTACTTGAAGTTTTGCACAGAGAGTAGTACTAACATTCTTGCTAGGTATGCCAAATTTATTTGAAATCGGTTGATATTTACACAGAAAAAAAAGTGTCTCGTAAATTTAAGAAGATTTTTACAATAATTTATTACAAGAATTTTCCAGAATTTTAGTTCATTTTTCGTATCTTCAACGAAAATTAACTACTCGAAAGGAAATTTTACAAATTCTAAGTAGCAATCGTTTAGTTCATGGCCTACAAAATACGATGGAAATTTCCTTAAAAAATTTCTTAACTGGTAGTTAAAACTTCGTTTGTCATGCTATAAAACTACTTGTGAAATGTAAAGTATTTTCTAAATAATAAGTGCAATTTACCATACGATTTTTTTGTATGAGAAAATATTTTTTTACGAAAAATGAACTTGAAAGTGGATAGCAATTTCTTACTGACAATTCCTATGGTTAATAATTGTTGGTAAAAAATTTCCCAATGAAATATTTTTAGTTCACATGTAATTAAATTTATAGACATTTTCGTCAAAAATGGGTAGATATCATTTCATGAAGTTTTTGCTAATTTTAAGTTAAACGTTTCATCGTTCTTATACTGATATGCATTTAAGAGTATTGTTTTTAGAGTAAATTGTGGACAGATGCGATGAACTAATGCATAGTACAGAGATCTTTCTCGTCAAAGTGGAATATGTTTAATGTAAAGATGATGTTACTTGAATTTTTTTTGAGAGTGAGAGCATGCAATGCAATAATGAGAAATGGTAGCGAGTGATGGGGATGTTGTGTATATCTGAGCGTGGGGTTGTTTTTGTTCTTTCAGTGTGTTTTTGTTGTTGTAGGAATGTTTTGGTTTTGCTTGGTTTTGTTTGGCATGCTTCAGTTGTATAGTTGGCGTTGGCGTGGGCTGTTGCATCATTTTAGCAAGTATGTAACAAGGGAATATAAAGGTATGGAATATTTTGTTTTTTTAGACATCTATTGGTGTTTGTTTATTAAAACTTTGAAATGAAAGTTATTAATATTTTAGCGATGAGATGTACGATGGCGAAGTGATGATCGGTAGCTTAGAAAAAAGTTATTAAGAATGTTCAATATTTAGGAAAAAATGCTGAAATGGAAAGTATATTGAAATTGTTTTATCTAATTTAATTTTTATTATTCAATGTAAAAAATAAATATTCAATTTCAGAGTAACTCCAGATGAATTTGGAAAATTGTTTGTTACACCTCAGCGTATAGTTTAATGATAAATAGGTAAGAGTTCTTTTTCAATGTGGTTTTCTTTTAAAAAATAATATTATTTATGTATATTATTATTTGCTAATTATTATTATTTTTTTTTTAACAAGTTTCATGTTTTTCTTTGTTGTAGAAAAATATCTAAGTTAAGAGCAACCCCAGATGGATTCGGGCAAATTTTTATATTTCTCCTCAGCGTATAATTTAATAGAGAAGTGGTAAGTTTTCTTTTAAAAATTGGCTTTCTTCTCACTAAAATATTTACGTTTTAATGACATTTTTATTGTCAAAAATTGCAGGTTTTAATACCTTATTTTAGTATTACTTTAATCAAATATTTTTGGAAAATTTTTGTTACACCTCAGCATATAGTTTAATCATAAATTGGTAAGTATTCTTTTTAAAATATGTTTTTTTTTTAAAGGATATTTTTTATTTATATCATTATTTGCATTTCAGAGCAACCCCAAGATGGATTCGGGCATATTTTTATATTCCTCCTCAGCGTATAATTTAATAGAGAAGTGGTAAGTTTTCTTTTAAAATTTGGCTTTCTTTTCACTAGAAAATTTAAATTTTTATGACCCTTTTATTATCAAAATTACATGTTTTTAATACCTTATTTTAGTATTACAATAATCAAATATTTTTGGAAACATATTTAATATTTTTATTGTAAAAAACAAATATTTAATTTCAGAATAACAATTTGGAAACATTTTTATGAATTGGTAAGCTTTCTTTAACATTCTTTTAACGAGAATATAAATTTTTTTATGCATGTTATTTCTTTAATTAGATTTTTTGGAAACCAATTTAATGTTTTCTATTTAATGTAAAAAATAAATATTTAATTTCAGAGTATCCCCAAATGAATTTCGATAACTTTTTAACCTCAGCGTACAATTAAATAGAGAAATGGTAAGTTTTATATTAAAACTTTGGCTTTCTTTTGACAAGAATATTTATTGTATTATGTCCTTCACATCGATAACAATACAGTTTTATGAGTTAATATATTACTTAATTCATTATTTCTCTAATTGTTTCAGGTACAAACTATATGAGGTACGTTTATCTAAGAAAAGTTGAACTCCTTACCCCATTTAATAAAATGCCCCCAAATATGGTAAGTTACAAGCTAATTTAAAGAGATTAAAAATTATATTTTATTACATGTTAATTTTTAACAATTTTCATTATTCCTTCCATTTTTTCAGCAAGATATGTGAATATACTAACGATGAATAAAAAACTAAGGAAAAGTCAAAATGTTCAAATAGCGAGTTAAAATAAACTACTTTCTTGTTCCACGTGGTCATAATTTTTATTCACAAAAACATTGTATTAAGAACTCTCATCATAAGTTTTTATAATAAAGTACTTTTGCTTAAAGAAAGTTGAATTTTAATGTATGAAAATTTTCATAATAGTAAAACGGGTTGTTGTTCCTTTAATTATTTAATTTCTCTGTACTGTGGAATGATTGATTTAAAAATAGTTTAGTCGTCGACATTTTAAGGAGACTGTTAACCACTTTTTATTATCGAGTTTCCCAAAAAATAAGCAGGTAAACCAAAATAATACTGACTTTTTAACTTGGTAGGGGTATATAAATCTTATGGTGTTGTAAAAATGAACTAAAATACAATGTTATAGATTAACTAAAATTTAAGAGAATTATAAATTAGACAAGTTGAAAAAAATCTTAAGGGCTAAACCATGGTCAATATTACTACAGTTTAGTTCATTTTGCAATGGAAAAGGGTTCACTGTTTTTTCAGTGTAGATATAACTCCCATATATATCTTCCGCCCGATTTAGATTCATATGACCACAGAGGCAAAAGTTACACTTTGAAAATTTTGAAGTTTTATCAAAATCGGTTCAGAATTAGACAAAGCTCCCATATATACCCAGCAAAAAAAGAGCTTCCAAAAAAGTAGTTTGGATCCCCAATCTGTGATCCGGAAATAGTGCAAATTTGGATCATCTTCAATGAATTTTACACGGGCTTGTCATAGAAGTTTTGCCCTGGAAGTTAATTTGAATGAAGAAATTTGAAAAGCAAAAAAAATTTTTTTTTTCAACCAATTTCACTATTATTTCCCTATTATTTAATTTTTACAATTTTAAAAACTTTTTCGCTCCGACCAGGGGTTGAACCTGGGTTTGCTGGCACCATAACAGAACGCCTTAGCACACTCTGCCACAAACGCCATTGAATATAAAGCGTCGAAAGGTCAATTCAAATGTGTGTGATATGTTCGTAATACGACACCAAGGAATAACATTCTAATTGCTTCTCGAGAAGTTCTTTATTAGTATGAACGAAAAAATAAGAAACGCAGGTTGAAATCTCACCAGCGGCAATTTTTTTATCAAATATTTTTCAAAAAAATTATTTTTTTATGTTATGCATCCTTTTTATTTTTTATTTTAGACATATATTTTCGTATAAATATATTTTTTTTCATTACAAATCAACAAAAAAAAATTAAAAATTAAAAAAAAAAATTAACAATTCTTGTAATTTGCAAATCTTCTCAAAAGAACTTCCATGGAAGCGAAAAAGTCAAACGGCACAGGTTCAAATCCCAGCGGGGATGAAATTTATTTTTTATTATTATTATTTTTTTACCATTTTATAAATTTTCTATTTTTTTATTAGTTTTCTATTTTTTTTAAATTTAATTGTCCAAAATTTGCACTTAAAATACCCTGATGGCGTTCTTTCTAATACTTGTCCAAAAGAACTGCATCGGAAGTAGAAACAAATCATTGGGGGATCCCAAGATGCGCTTTAGAAGATATGTTTTTGCACTTGTCCAAAAGGACTGCATCGGAAGTGGAAAAAATCATTGGGGGATTCCACGACGCTCTTTAGAAGAAATGTTTGTGGACTTGTCCAAAAGGACTGCATCGGAAGTTGAAGAAACTCGATGGGGGATCCTGGGATGGGCTTTAAAAGAAATGTTTGTGGAATAACTTCCAATTTTTTTGCTGGGTATGTTCTTCCTGTAGACCTTTCATACTTGTTATACCCTAAACCACATAGTGGTCAGGGTATAATAAGTTTGATCTGCCAAAAAATGCGCCTACCAGAAATATTGATTTTAGACCCCATAAAATATATACCGATCGACTCAGAATCACCTCCTGAGTCGATCTAGCGCTTGGTGTCCGTCCGTCCGTCTGTCCATGTATTTGTTGTTCACAAGATTCCGGTCGCAATTATTAACCGATTTGGATGAAATTTGGTGTTAGCATAAGACCGCTAATAACCATGCCAAAATTGGTCCATATCGGTATATAGTTATATATAGCTGATCCCCAATCACACAAAAATTGGTACATATCGGTTCATAATCATGGTTGCCACTCGAGCCAAAAATAATCTTCCAAAATTTTATTTTTATAGAAAACATTGTCAAAATGTTATTTCTATAGAAAATTTTGTCAAAATTTTATTTCTATAGAAAATGTTTCCAATTTTTGTTTCTATAGAAAAATTTGTCAAAATTTTATTTCTATAGAATTTTTTTTCCGAATTTTGTTTCTATTGAACATTTTGTCAAAATTTTACTTCTATAGAAAATGTTGTCAAAATTTTATTTAGTCAAAATTTTATTTCTATAGAAACTTTAAACTTAATTATATACGTATTTAATCGGCCTTTTTTAGTTCAATATATACTACGTATGGACTACCGTGTAATTTAGAAGACGGTGTTAGGAAGTTTTAAGATACCTTACCATCGGCAAGTGATTCGATTGTGGATGACAGTCTTCAGTAGAAGTTTCTACGCAATCCGTGGTGGAGGGTACATAAGCTTCGGTCTGGCCGAACTTACGGCCGTATATACTTGTTATCTTTTATTTTCGGCATATATTTTCGTAAAATTAAAAATTCTCGTAATTTGTAAAACCTTCTCAAAAGAACTTCCATGGAAGCGAAAAAGTCAAACGGCACAGATTCAAATCTCAGCGGGGATGAAATTAATTTTTTTTTAATATTTTTTTACTTTTTTTAATTTCTATTTTTTTTTAGTTTTTTTATTAGTTTTAAATTTTTTGTAAAATGTAATTATACACTTAAAATAGCCTGATTGCGTTCTTTCTAATACTTGTCCACAAGGACTGCATCGGAAGTAGAAAAAAATCATTGGGGGATCTCAAGATGCGCTTTAGAAGAAATGTTTGTGCACTTGTCCAAAAGGACTGCATCGGAAGTGGAAAAAATTATTGGGTGGGATCCCCCAATAATTTTGGGCTTGCGCTTTAGAAGAAATGTTTGTGGACTTGTCGAAAAGGACTGCATCGGAAGTTGAAAAAACTCGATGGGGGATTCTGGGATGGGCTTCAAAAGAAATGTTTGTGGATCAACTTCCAATTTTTTTCGCTGGGTACTTAGTCGTCGAAAAATGGCTCTCGGGTTTTTCGATGATTGCATTAACACTGGTAACAAATGCTTTTTAATATTAAAAAATGTTGTCATTAAAATTGATCCAAAGACACAATTTCATAACTACAATGAATCCTTTCCTTATTGCATTGATTTTCCCATCAATAAAGAAACGTTTCATACTATGAAAGAATAACTTCATTGTCCAAATGAAATATTTTTGTTATGTCAATGTAAAATTTTCGTTGGCTTAATTTTAATGATATTTGCCGTTTGATTTAATATGTTTTAAAACTTTCCCCCATTTTCATGTTACCACTGTGCAACCACATCATAATCATTAGTGGCTATATTTGTTTCATGCGGTATTTAGAAAAATTTAAGGGCTGATTTTGCAATTCTTGTTATGATGTAGCAGTCACCTTCTGAAATTCCTAGAGTTTCAGACAATCGTTTAACAAAACAAACATCGACTCACGCACACACAAATCATCCCCTCTTTAACTTGTTAGCTCGTTGCCAAGTCAAGATGATTAGAGAGGAAAAAAAATAAAAATAAAAAACAATCTGTTTTTCCATCATCATTGACATTGTCAATGTGTTCCATCCACCAAACAAGGCACAAAGTAGCTCAACAAAAATCTCCCTAAATGGCCTGAGAAAGTCAATACTTTGGGAACAATGCTAATCCGATTAGTAGATGTTTTCCAAAGAGGCATGCGCACATCTCAACGGAATGTTGAACGACATTAGACCAATTTCTACAGAAGATGGATAGCAAGCAAAGGTTGACTGAAGAAAGAGGGTTCACCATGGTTAGATGGATGGATGGATTGGTTGTTGGTTTTAAGCAGATTAGTACTTGTTTCCCACTAGGGCAGGGGCAGAGCAACAATCACAAATGAATCTAAGAGTCATGATAGTAGCAAACGATTGGAAATGAGACCTAGTCCAGGAATAGGTATTTTGGGTAATTGCTTGTTTGTGATTTTCAATGATACTCCTGATATGGGAATTTTAGGAAATTAATCCAGTTATTATGCCAGTTACTGGCACTGGTTGTAGAGAGTGGTGTGGTTTACTGACTTGTTTTTTTTTATCATTTGAATTTGGTCCTTTACCAGGACTCAGTAGTGATGGGGGGATTATTGTATGTTATACGCTGACTGTTGTTTGTTTTGAAAGTCCATGGTGCTAACGAATATCAATTTGAAGAACCCTCAATGTGAGCGAGTGTGTGTGTTTGTTTGTTGACCATGTTACGAGCATTGTTTTGCAAGGGCGAAGGACACGTGTAACTACTTAGGCCAAAATCAAATTTATTTGATTTTCTGTAATGTAGGGGAGCTGAGAAATAAATTCCTAAATAAAAAACGCTAATAAATCTGACCTTAATAACCTGCGGCTATTTAATTAGATTTTCATTAAAAAAAAATGATTTAATTTTCAGACCATGAGGATATTTTGAAACCCTTTAGTTGAGAATTATTTACATATTCCCTATCATTCAAAGAGTGATAACTGATGGGTTCATTGATATTCAAATTTATAAAGCTCATTTCCAATATACTTTTCCTTTGGTATCTTTATATAGCAGCTGCTCTTTTGTGTCAAAGGGGTTGAGGATTATTTTTTTCTGTCGGTTTTAACCTAATTCATCAAAAAGGACACTCTGTCAAGAACTAAACGAACGGCAGTTTAACATCAGTAAAGATATGAAGAATATATGCAAAACAGTTTTTAATATTGGGTGACAACGAAGTCTCTGAGTCACTAACAAGTGTTTCAGTGATATATGATATTAGACGAAGCCAGCCCGCTTTGCTGCATCTTGCGAAGCATAATGAACATTTTCCGTTAACATAGCTAACCATATTCTTCACGGAATACATAGATCGATCAGGGTAAGGAGAAGTCCCCTTACAGAACCAACAAAAACTGAAGTACTCTTTTTTCACTACAGGGTTCCCACACATGTGTCCTTCCTTATATATTCGTACAAATCTGACAGCTTGCGTTTTATATACAGAAATCGTTTATATACAGAAATACGGTGAAAGGTTTAAAATGATCCACCTTAACAAAACGTGGGGGAGAGGGTGGTCCATTTACGCTAATTTTTCTTTGGACCATCCTCCACATTCTCTATGAATTTCACACGTGGTAAGTCAAGAAAACGTATCCTTCTCCTCAATATAGCGAAAAACAAGTAAGGAAAGTTTAAAGTCGGGCGGGGCCGACTATATTATACCCTGCACCACTTTATAGATCTAAACTTTCGATACAATATCACATCCGTCAAATGTGTTAGGGGCTATATATAAAGGTTTGTCCCAAATACATACATTTAAATATCACTCGATCTGGACAGAATTTGATAGACTTCTACAAAATCTATAGACTCAAAATTTAAGTCGGCTAATGCACTAGGGTGGAACACAATGTTAGTAAAAAAATATGGGAAACATTTAAATCTGAAGCAATTTTAAGGAAACTTCGCAAAAGTTTATTTATGATTTATCGCTGGATATATATGTATTAGAAGTTTAGGAAAATTAGAGTCATTTTTAGAACTTTTCGACTAAACAGTGGCGATTTTACAAGGAAAATGTTGGTATTTTGACCATTTTGGGAGCTATATCTAAATTTGAACCGATTTCAACCAAATTTGGTACGCATAGCTACAATGCTAATTCTATTCCCTGTGCAAAATTTCAACTAAATCGGAGTTAAAAATTGGCCTCTGTGGTCATATTAGTCCATATCGGGCGAAAGATATATATGGGAGCTATATCTACATCTGAACCGATTTAAATCAAATTTTGCACACTTGACTATACTACTAATTGTACTCCTAGTGCAAAATTTCAACCAAATTGGGCCAAAACTCTAGCTATTAGAATCATATTAGTCCATATCGGGCGAAAGATATATATGGGAGCTATATCTATATCTGAACCGATTTCAATAAAATTTGGCACACTTAACTGTACTACTAATTTTACTCTTAGTGCAAAATTTCAAACAAATTGGGTCAAAACTCTGGCTTCTAGGACCATATTAGTCCATGTCGGGCGAAAGATGTATATGGGAGCTATATCTAAATCTGAACCGATTTAAATCAAATTTTGCACACTTGACTATACTACTAATTGTACTCCTAGTGCAAAATTTCAACCAAATTCGGCCAAAAATCTGGCTTCTGGGGCCATATAAGTCCATATCGGGCGAAAGATATTTATGGGAGCTATATCTAAATCTGAACCGATTTCAATCAAATTTTGCATACTTGACTATACGACTAAGTGTTATGTTTGTACGAAATTTCAAGCAAATCGGTATAAAACTCTGGCTGCTGGGTCCATATTAGTGCATATCGGGCGAAAGATATATATGGGAGCTATATCTAAATCTGAACAGATATCTTCCAAAATCAATAGGGTTCTATTCTGACCCAAATTAGGAACATGCGCCAAATTTGAAGGCGATTGAACTTAAATTGCGACCTAGACTTTTATAACAAAAATGTGTTCACAGACAGACGGATGGACGGACGGAAATGGTTATATCGACACAGGGACCCACCCTGAGCATTATTGCCAAAGACGACATGTGTCTATCTCGTCTCCTTCTGGGTGTTACAAACATATGCACTAACTTATAATACCCTGTTCCACAGTGTAGCACAGGGTATGCAAATATTTCCCCGACGCAATTCATAATGAATTTTCCTTTGTTGTTCTGTATGATTTGAATTAATTGTTTTGATTCGTTTTGTTTCGTTTTTGTTTTTCGGAAGGTTCAAGTGTAGTTCACTTTGGGTTGAGTGAATTACCCGAATTTATTCTGATGATTGGTTGATAGTTTTGCTGCAAGTAGAGGATGCTGATGAGGAATGTGGTAATTCCGAAACAGCTGTACATCCAACCATCTTGCAGTCTATGGGGCTTTGCCCAAATAAATTTGACAAGCATACTTTTCCTCTGTTGGTTAAGCTTCACTTGTAGTTTAGTCAATGCATGGCTTTAAGCTGAGATCAAAAACAACAATAACGATTAATTGTTTTGTTTTACTCATCAATTCCCGTTTACTTTTTGAATTAAAATAACTTTACTTTGAATTTAGCACTTTATTTATACCAGCTAACTCCTTAATTTATTTAAGCGTCTTTTAATATCATCCGACCCTTCTTCTAACTCGAGATATAATCTGTTTAGTGAAAAAAGAGCGAAAAACTAAAAATAACGGGATATCTCAAAAACTAATCCATAAAAAAATGTTTAATTTTTTTTTTTCGAATTTAGCAGATCAATCATTTTTGTGAGATTATTTTTGGATTTACTTAACAACAGTGTGTCGATGAACTTAAATAAATTTAACCGAGGTCGTAGTCCGTAAACCATTGATGTTGTGCGCCAAATGATATTGCAAGATCGACATGCCACCTCTCGTGAGATTGAGACAACCTTAGATATTAGTGAGAGAGGCATACATCCAATATTGCATGAACATTTGACCGCCAAAAAAATTATTTGCGTTGGATCCCACGCAAATTGTTAATCACGATTTTCGTTTATTAATACACCCAGAGAAGGAATATGATCACCTCAAACTTGTTTTAAGAGCAAAATGTTATTTTTGGGCGTGACTATGTAACATGGTTTTCGTAATCATGTTATTTTCTCGGAAATCATGTATCTGATTTCGGCAAGCAGGTTGAATTTTTGACGAGAAAATTACATTTTAGTGGCAAACATGGTACATGGTCACCATACAAAAATAACATTTTGCTCTTGAAACATGTTTGAGGTGATCATATTCCTTCTCGGCGTGTATTTGTGTTTTTGTCTAATCCCGAAATATAAAAGGCAACCCTCGTACCGAAATCGGAGTCTGAGGTTTCGTTAAATTTTAATATATTCTTCAATCAAATTTGGTTACTCAAATACAAGATAAATTATTGTATAATACTGATCATGGTATAGGCCACATATAATTCGTATCTGCTGCACTTTATCATATCCAATTCCTCTCTTAAATATACCCCAAATGTTCCTGGACATCTTGTTCCAAGAAAAATGTGATTAATGTAGAATATAGCATGGCAAGAATAGCTGAAGTGGATGGACGAAGTGTTTTGCATTGCTTGTTTCGCATTTGACCCTTTTTCCATGCATATAAGACAACACTTATGACAATTTCTCCTCATCGTGCATACAATCTACCATCGAATTCTAGTAATATAGAAGATTTTATGGTCAATTGGATATATTTGTATATGTATATATACATGTATATCTTTCTGAATATTCTTACCTCGATGATTTGAATAAATTTTCAAGTTTCAAATAAATTTTTGCATAGCTGATGATGGCAGCTTCAATGAATGAATAGAAGGAAGGTACTCCCGTATTCGTTGGCTTACGTACAAAATTGACATTTTCAAGTAAAAAAAATCAAAAAGACCAACAAAAGCAACCAACCAACCAGTCCGTCAGTCAGTCAAACAACCAGCTAACATACAACATGTCACTTAAAAGACACGTCAAACGCACCACGATATGTAAAATGTCTTTGCCGTGAGTGAAACTTCTTTGGTGACGAGTTTCTTTTTTTCGGTTTGTTTGTTTGTTGACACATTACTCCGGTGTCCCCTGATGTCCTCATTCACAGGGTTTTCTGTTTGTGGTTAAAGGCGAAAAACTTTGAGTTTGAGGGTTATTTGAGAGAGAGAGAGAGAGAGAGGGGAATAAAAAACAACTTCAAATGCAAATTATATTGTTAAAACCGTGCGTTATATCAACACATTCAACACGATCTTGAGTTGAGATTGCATAAATTTATTAAAATGAAAAATGATGAAAAAACTCCAAATGACATTCGCAGGATGGTAGTGAGACGGAAAAACAGTCCCATGGAAAATAGACACAAATCCGACAGTGGGGGCATTCGTGATTGGAAAATGTCAGTGTTAGGGTATCATATGATTTTCTTCGTCTCGTTTTCAAAAAAGAAAGGAATAGGATAATTACAGGATGTACATTAAATTGTGCCGCTTTGTAAATGGGATGCTAAATTGGTACAATGGTTTGCATATCCTTTTTCTATACAAAAGGTCATGGTGTCAATTCCAATTTATATGGGGCTATATTTAACTATCGACCGATATGGACAAATTTTGGCATGGTTGGTAGTGGCCATATACTAATACAACGTACCAAATTTCAATCGAATCGTATGAAATTTGTTCCTCCATGATGCTCCGGAGGTCAAATATGGTGCTATATATAGTTATGGACTGATTTGGACCAATAAATATTAGAGACCATATACTAACACCCAGGGCTGCCAATTTTGGCGATTTATCGGTATTTTTACGATTTTTTACTCAAAAAAAGCAAATGCCGATTTTCCGATTTTTGCCCCAAAAATTACGATATTAGTTCCGTTCAAAAATTTTGAATAGAAGCAGTTCGTTTACACGTTTAGAACCAGGCAAAAAGAGTTTTTGCAAGAAATTTCAGATATGTAGGTGCTAACAGTTTGGCTGATAAGTCCCCGGTCTAACAAAGGAAAACACATTTTTTGGTCAAACTTTGTTTTTATTATTCAACATAGTTCCCTTCAAGAGCGATACAACGATTATAACGACCTTCCAATTTTTTGATACCATTTTGGTAGTATTCCTTCGGTTTTGCCTCAAAATAGGCCTCAGTTTCGGCGATCACCTTTTCATTGAAGCGAAATTTTTTCCCTGCGAGCATCATTTCGAGGTCTGAGAACAAGAAAAAGTCGCTGGGACCAGATCTGGAGAATACGGTGGGTGGGGAAGCAATTCGATGCCCAATTCATGAATTTTTGCCATCATTCTCAATGACTTGTGGCACGGTGCGTTGTCTTGGGGGAACAACACTTTTTTCTTCTTCATATGGGGCCGTTTTTCTCAAGATAAAGGGTGATACGGTCAAAATTTGGTCAATATAAACTTGACGTATTTCTTTCAATTTTGCATTTAAAAAACCTGAACACCCCTCATTTTGAAGGTGTGTGTGTGTAGAATGTTGCTCCTATTTTGATTTTGGAATTCACTCTTCAGTTGTCAAAATGTCGTCCAAGCAAAAAGAGCAGCGTATTAAAATTTTGCTCGCGCATCGCGAAAATCCGAGCTACTCGCACGCAAAGCTGGCAAAATCGCTAAAAGTTGCCAAATCAACCGTTACAAATGTAATTAAAGTGTTTGGGGAACGTTTGTCGATAGCCAGGAAGTCTGGATCGGGGGGAAATCGAAAACCGGAAGCCGCTTAGACGACAAAGAGAGTTGCCGGTAGTTTCAAGCGAAACCTCTCTCCGAGATGCCGCAAATAAGCTGGGTGTATCGTCTACAACCGTGCATCGAGCCAAAAAACGAGCCGGACTATCGACTTAAAAGAAGGTAGTGACTCCAAATCGCGATGATAAACAAAATACGACGGCCAAAGCGCGATCCCGGAGGCTGTACACGACGATGCTGACGAAGTTTGACTGCGTGGTAATGGACGACGAAACCTACGTCAAAGCCGACTACAAGCAGCTTCCGGGACAGAAGTTTTATACGGCAAAAGGAAGGGGAAAGGTAACAGATATTTTCAAGCACATAAAACTGTCAAAGTTCGCAAAGAAATATCTGGTTTGGCAAGCCATCTGTACCTGTGGCTTGAAAAGCAGCATTTTCATAGCTTCCGGGACTGTCAACCAAGAAAGAGTATTTGAATAAACGTCTGCTGCCTTTCCTGAAGAAACACGGTTGTTCCGTACTGTTTTGGCCGGATTTAGCATCTTGCCATTACGGTAAAAAGGCCATGGAGTGGTACGCCGCCAACAACGTGCAGGTGGTTCCCAAGGACAAGAACCCTCCCAACACGCCAGAGCTCCTACTGGGCTATTGTCAAGCGGAACCTAAAGAAGACCAAAAAACTGCTAAGGACGAGCAGCAGTTCAAGGCAAACTGGCTTTCTGCGGCGAAGAAGGTGGACAAGGTGGCTGTACAAAATCTGATGCCAGGTGTCAAGCGTGAGGCCCGGCAATTCGGATTTGGAAAAGCAAAAGCCTAACTGAATATTTTTCCTGAATTTTATACTAATTGAACTTGAAAAAGAAATTTAATTTGATTTTTTAAATAAACGATTTCACCGATTTACACGCGTTTTCCCTTGACCAAATTTTGACCGTATCACCCTTTAATCGATAAAAATTATTCGCATCCCAAAAAACAGAGGCCATTACTTTGCCAGCGGACTTTTGGGTCTTTCCACGCTTCGGAGACGGTTCACAGGTCGCTGTCAACTCAACCGACTGTCGATTGGACTCAGGAGTGTAGCTATGGAGCCATGTTTCATCCATTGTCACATATCGACGGAAAAACTCGGGTGTATTACGAGTTAACAGCTGCAAACACCGCTCAGAATCATCAACACGTTGTTGTTTTTGGTCAAATGTGAGCTCGCGCGGTACCCATTTTGCACAGAGCTTCCGCATATCCAAATATTGATGAATGATATGACCAATACGTTCCTTTGATATCTTTAAGGCCTCTGCTATCTCGATCAGCTTCATTTTAAGGTCATTCAAAATCATTTTGTGGATTTTTTTGATGTCCACGGCGTTCACCGTCCTCCGTGCTCATTTCACCACGCTTGAATTTTGCATACCAATCAATTATTGTTGATTTCCTTGGGGCAGAATCCGGAAACTCATTATCAAGCCAAGTTTTTGCTTCCACCGTATTTTTTCACTTCAGAAAACAGTATTTTATCAAAACATGAAATTCCTTTTTTTCTATTTTTTCACAATAACAAAAGTTGCTTCACACAAACTAATTGACTTACAGGCGTCAAATTTTGACACGAATCATTTGAAGGTTGGTACTATATAAAAATAATATGTATTTAATACTATAGTATTATATATAGTATATAGTATTATAGCGACGTCATCTATGTGTCAGACCAGGGACATATCAGCCAACCTGTTATACCTCAATTTACATCTACAGTATTAGTATCAAGGTTGACACTCATGCCACCAAAATTTGAAGAAAATTTTACCAACAATCTATCAGAATAAAAAAAAAATTTGAAGTTCTTGTGGTTAGTATATAAAATATTTTTGTTTTATTCAAAAGAAATGTTTTATATTGAATTTATAGAAAATTTTGTTAACATTTTATTTCTACAGAAAAAGTTGTCAAAATTTTATTTCTATAGACAATTTCGTCAAAATTTTATTTCTATAGAAAATTTTGTAAAAATTTTATTTCTTTAGAAAATTTTATCAAAATATTATTTCTACAGAAAATTTTGTCAAAATTTTATTTCTATAGACATTTTTTGTCAAAATTTTATTTCTCTAGAAAATTTTGTCAAAATTCTATTTCTATAGAAAATTTTGTTGAAAAAAAAAATATTACTATTGAAAATTTTGTCAAAAATATGTTTTCATAGAAAATTTTATCAAAATTTTATTTTCATAGAAAATTTTGTCAAAAATTTATTTTCATAGAAAAATTTATCAAAATTTTATTTTCATAGAAAATTTTGTCAAAAATTTATTTTCATAGAAAAATTTATCAAAATTTTATTTTCATAGAAAATTTTGTCAAAATTTTATTTTTTTATAGTAAATTCTGGCAAAATTTTATTTCTGAACAAATCTGGTCAAAATTCAATTTCTATAGAAAATTTCCTTAGCATTTTATTTCTATAGAAGATTTTGTTAAAATTTTATTTATATAGAAAATTGTACCTCTTAATTTGAGAGTCAATCAATAAGAGTTTTTGATCAAATTGTCGAAGATCTTTGCCCGATTATAGACGTAAATATTAAAGATCTTTATTTTTATTTGTAAATAACAACTTAAATCATAAAAATGTTTTTATTATGTTATTTTTATACAAAACTGAGTTTATTATGCTTTTGTTGATGCAATGGATAGTTATATATGTTAATTTTCTGTTCTTTATATGAAATTCATACTTTTGTTTTTAAGCAAAAAATTAGTTTGTTTTTATGTTATTTACATTAGAGATTTTTGAAGATTTTTAAAATAGAAGTGACGATTATGACGATTTGTTCGGAAAAAAAGTGAGGATTTTTCTTGAAATTTTATTGGCAGCCCTGCTAACTCCATATCCAAAATTCAAGTGAATTGGATCAAATTTACTATGGCCTCTATGGTCATATAAGTGCATATCGCGCGAAAGATATATATGGGAGCTATATCTAAATCTGAACAGTTTTTTTCCAACATCAATAGGGTTCTATCTTGAGCCAAAACACATACTTGTGTCAAATTTGAAGTCGATTGGACTAAAACTGCGACCTAGACTTTGATTATAAAAATGTGTTGACGGACAGACGGACAGAAGGTCATGGCTATATCGACTCAGGAGCCCACCCTGAGCATTTTTGCCAAAGATACCATGTGTCTATCTCGTCTCTTTCTGGGTGTTGCAAACATATGCAGTAACTTATAATACCCTGTTCCACAGTGTGGCGCAGGGTATAAAGATTGCAATATTGGACACCCGTTAAAGCCGTATATCTTTGAAATAAGGCAAATTTTACTTAGAGTAAGGTAACACATTTTTGATTTAAAGAAATTGTTCTTAAATTAACTGAAATATTGAATCTTAAGATTTAAGATAAAACGCTTCAAATATAGGCTAAAACTTATTTTGAGGATTTAGCAACTTTGGTTTAAAGTTTTTTTTTTTTGGAATTAAGAAAATATTTTTTACTTTGAAGTGCTGTTATAATTTTGATTTTTAAACTGGCATTTGTTTGTACGTGAATATTATTTATTAATAAACTGCATAAAGAGAATGAAAAATTCGATGAATGAGATCTATATCCTAATTTTAATTTTATTGATCTTAGATTTAAAGCCAGATAGATCGCTAAAAATCTCTTTATTTTACAGAAGCCGCATCTTTGGCTCGGAATCAATACCAAAATCCTTAAGGAAAGGTCAACATCTTTGGCTCCAAGTAAAGTTTTTTTTAGTGTACGATCTTATCTCACTGGTGTTATTCGCAATACCCATTTTCTTCACTTCAAAATGAATTTCCTCTGGGAATATCTAAATAAAAATCATACTTTGTCTTAACCTCATACCATATCTATATAACCGACAATTTCATTTAAATTCCATGCAATATATGCTCTTGTGAATAATGTGTATTTCTCACCTTCGAAATAACCAAACTCTTCTATCTCTCTCTCTCTCTCATTTCTTGAAAGTGAATAAAGAAAATCATCTCCGTTTTCACTTGAAAAATTATAATAAAATGAAATTTTCCTCAAGTAATTTTTATGCCTTTTTCATATTCACAACCGCAAGCCAAAAGTCTCTCTCCCACCATCCAGCTTCAAAAAAACAAACTCAAACTGTTTGAGTGAACAAAGAAATTCTCTTCACAAATCTTCTTTCTCTTGTGGTGGCATTTCGTTCTTTTTATTTTATTACAATATTTTGCATGGCATTTTTCCTCGGCGTTTTTATGAGTTTCGTCTTTAGCATTTTGGCATCATCATTTCGTTTTTAGAGTAATTTGCATAAAATAATTTTTCTAACGTCTTAAGTTGAAAATTTTTATTACACTTTATTTACAACCGCCCAATGAAAATTCCCCATAAATCTCTTGGAAAAGACCGATGGCAGTGTGTGTGCCCCACTATATGAGGTTGATGGGGCGGGGCAAAAATGCCACGAGACCATATGCCAAGAGAGGTGTGGGAGGCGGTAGCAAAAGATGATGTCTCTTGTTGCTACTGAATAAAATATGGGCATGAGGTGGTAGATCTGGCTAACGATGGCCAAAGAGTAAAAGGCGTTTTCCTGGCAAAAGATGAAAATCGTTTTGTGCCAATAAAGCTCAGCATGAATAATTGCAAATTAATGTAAATCTTTTGTGATTTCATTTTCACTGGAATTTTTATAACATTTTCATTTCATCTTCTTCTTATTTTCATCCTCTGCTCTTGGATAATGTCTGGATGCCTTTTTATGAATGTGGTCCATCAACAAACGTTAACATGATTTGCATTTAAGGAAAACATCAACTTTAATGATTATGGCTAATAAAATTAAGTTAACTTAAAATGAAAAAAAAATATGTACATGTGACATTCGACATTATAAGCAATAATTTTCATAAAAAATATGCAGAGTTTAGTATGCATATAATATTTGTTTTGGGCATTTACATTTTAAGAAGATATTTAATATACATAAATATATGATACTACACGCAAAGAAAAAAAAAAACATTTGGAAAACTTGTACCGATAACGCTTTTCTTTTATTAGGGATTTTTATTTTTGAACTTCTTCGAAAATTTTAAACTTTTATCACTAAAAAAATCGTTTATTACAAAATTTGTATTTTTTCAATAAAAAAAATATTTTTGAACCAACAACTCAGTCCATTTCGTTTATATCAAGCACTCTTCTTTTCTGGCTTTAGGTCTTTAATAAGACACATTTTACAGTTTCATAGTAAAAATTTAATATACCCAGCAAAAAAATCGTCGCCAAAAAAGTAATGAAAATGTTGACGCAGAAGCGATGAATTTAACATGGACTTGTCATAGGACGGAAGTTCTCCATTTCAACAGCCGTTGCACTGAATTTGCATCAATTCTTTAGGTGTGATCCGAATTCAATGTTTTAGATGTAAATTAGATTAAAATTCTGTGATATTTTGTCAAATAAATAATTTTTATAATATTTTATCATTTTTTATGGATTCTAATGTTTGTCAGAAACGTTTGACCTCAAATATTTTCAAAAATGCACAATTTTTTCAGATTAGATTTAGTATTTTTTTGACAAAATTTAAATTATTTGTACCATTCTATGAATTCTTACTCTGTTTTTACCTATTTGAAACAAAACAAGTATATACGGCCGTAAGTTCGGCCAGGCCGAATCTTATGTACCCTCCACCATGGATTGCGTAGGAACTTCTACTAAAGGCTGTCATCCACAATCGAATTACTTGGGTTGCGATAACACTTGCCGATGGCAAGGTATCGTAAAAGTTTTTAACACTGTCTTCTAAATTGTAAGTTAGCCCACACGGGGTATATATTAAACAAAAAAAGGCCGATTAAATACGTATATAATCTAGTTTGACAAAATTTTCTATAGAAATAAAATTTGGACAAAATTTTCTATAGAAATGAAACCTTGACAAAATTTTCTATAGAAATAAAATTTTGACAAAATTTTCTATGGAAATAAAATTTTGACAAACATTTGTATAGAAATAAACTTTTGACAAAACTTTCTATAGAAATGAAATTTTGACAAAACTTTCTATAGTAATAAAATTTGACAAAATTTTCTATGGAAATAAAGTTTTGGTAGATTATTTTTGGCGATATGGACCAATTTTTGTGTAATAAGTCATCGGCTATATTGTTAGGCTATACTGTTAGAGGCCATATATTGACAAAATGTACCAAATTTCAACAGTATCGGAAGACTTTTGCTCCTCCAAGAGGTTCCGGACGTCAAATCTGGGGACGGTTTATATGGGAACTATATATAATTATGGACCGATATGGACCAATTTTTGCATGGTTGTTAGAGACCATATACTAATACCATGTACCAAATTTCAACTGGATCGGATGAATTTTGCTCTTCCAAGAGGCTCCGGAGGTCAAATCTGGGGATCGGTTTATATGGGGGCTATATATAATTATGGACCGATATGGACCAATTTTTGCATGGTTATTAGACGCCGTAAGCTAACATCAGGTACCAAATTTCAACCGGATCGGATGAATTTTGCCCCTCCAAGAGGCTCCGGAGGTCAAATCTGGGGATCGGTTTATATGGGGGCTATATATAATTATGGACCGATATGGACCAATTTTTGCATGGTTGTTAAAAACCGTATACTAAGACCACGTACTAAATTTCAACCGGATCGGATGAATTTTGCTCCTCCAAGAGGCTCCGGTGGTCAAATCTGGGGATCGGTTTATATGGGAGCTATATATAATTATGGACCGATATGGACCAATTTTTGCATGGTTTTTAGAGGCCGTATACTAACATCAGGTACCAAATTTCAACCGGATCGGATGAACTTTGCCCCTCCAAAAGTCTCCGGAGGTCAAATCTGGGGATCGGTTTATATGGGGGCTATATATAATTATAGACCGATATGGACCAATTTTTGCATGGTTGTTAGAGACCGTATACTAAGACCACGTACCAAATTTCAACCGGATCGGATGAATTTTGCTGCTCCGGGAGGCTCCCCAAGCCAAATTTGGGGATCGGTTTATATGAGGGCTATACGTAAACGTGGTCCCATATGGCCCATTTTCAATACCATCCGACCTACATCAATAACAACTACTTGTGCCAAGTTTCAAGTCGATAGCTTGTTTCGTTCGGAAGTTAGCGTGATTTCCACAGACGGACGGACAGCCGGACAGACGGACAGACGGACGGACGGACGGACATGCTTAGATCGACTCAGAATTTCACCACGACCCAGAATATATATACTTTATGGGGTCTTAGAGCAATATTTCGATGTGTTACAAACGGAATGACAAAGTTAATATACCCCCATCCTATGGTGGAGGGTATAAAAAGTTAAAATTACCCCTTAAAACTATGAAAAAACCAAGTTATAAAAAATTGAATTAAAAGAACTTCCTGGGTAGTTAAAATAAAGAACATCACTGAGAGTATATCTTCTGGAAGTGCTTTTAAAGTTGTGCCTTTGGAAGAACTTCAAAATTTTTTTGCTGGGTAGTAGTATGTAATGTTCAACACCTTTTCGGAATCTTCCGAACATATCTGGAATATATGTAAAAAAACTTTTTGGTTTTCGGTCGAAGTAGGGATCGAACCCAGGACTCTTGGTATGCAAGGCGGACGTAGCAACCACTGCTCCACGGTGCCCAACTAAATGTATGTTTATTTCTATAGAAAATTTTCGAAAAATTTATTTCTATAGAACATTTATGGAAAATTGTATTTGTATAGAAAATTTTCGGAAAATTGTATTTCTATAGAAAATTTTCGGAAATTTTTATTTCTGTGGAAAATCTTTATTTCTATACAAAATTTTCGGAAAATTTTATTTCTTTATTTCTATAGAAATTTTTAGGAAAATTTTATTTCTGTGGAAAATTTTATTTCTATAAAAAATCTTTATTTCTATGTTATAGGAAATTGTCGAAATTTTTGTATCTTTACAAAATTTTCAGAAAATTTTATTTCCATAGAAAATTTTTGAAAAATTTGATTTCCATAAATAAATTTTATTTCTATGAAATTTTTTGTAAAATTTTATTTCTATAGAAAATTTTCGGAAAATTTTGTTTATATATAAAAATTTCGGAAATTTTTATTTGTATAGCCCTTCTGTGCGTGATGAGGTCCCGCTGGACCTTTTTGATTTTTATTCATACATATATATGAATTTCAGCTTGATGGTTTATGACTTCTTGTACTGAAGTGTTTTAAGTTGAAAACTTTAAATTTTTATGTGATTGAATCATTAAATGGGGTTTTATAGGTATTTGAAAAAGTTTAGTGCGATTCTGCGTGATGAGGTCCAATGGGACCTACCACTAATTACATTAGTGGTTTTAGCACAGTTTAAAAAGCAGCGTAAAGATATTGCGATTTTCGTATTTGGAACAATTAATAACGCTAACATCCTTTCAGAAAATACCGTTATTTGGAAGAATTTGTCCTTTTTGAAGTTTCCATTGGTTTCGTTGCTTGGTAGTACATAATTTTATGTCTTCCGTGGATATATCCACTACAGTAAAACTAAAAGTGCAAAGAAAGTTATTTGAACTTCATGGAAATCTTGGTCGATTTAAGTTTTTATATTTCTATACATGTTCCAGATCCATCGGCTCGTGCAATTTGGCAAAATGTGCCTCAATTTGGACCAAGTTTGAAACAACCACTATGCACATACACTGCGAACAAAACGAACGCCACTAAAAAAATCGTATTGTTTTTCCTTCAAAAATCCAGTTTGTAAAGAACTTTCAACTACCAAAACAATATATTGTTGCTTGATACGTGTAAGGATACTTATAGGTACCACGCCTGCGACAAACATCAGAGCCTCTAGTATACTTATCAAAAATTTAAACGTTATCTGTATCCTATTAAAAATTAAATAAAACTCTATATTTACAACCAAATATTTATATATGCAATTTGTGCATCATAGAAGAGTCCACCTACAGTAAATGATCGACAAATATCGTAGGGATAACCTCTCTACCATCCTTTTTTATTGTAGGTCCCACGGGACCTCATCACGCTGGTATCGCTTCCAGTGTTATCACATACACAAGGGATAGATATTTTTCTGAAAAATTTCCCGCATGGATTGTGGTATTAATATCGATCCTTAAATACACGCAAAGAAAGAAAACATTTGGAAAACGTGTACCGAAAACGTTTTTCTTTTTTAGAGTTTTTTGAATTGCTTCGAAAATTTTAGACTTTTATCACCAAAAAAATGGTTTGTTACAATTTTTTTTATTTTTTGAACCAACAACACAGTCCATTTCGTTTATATCAAACACTGTTCTTTTCTAACTTTAAGTCTCTAATAAGACACATTTTTCAGTTCATAGTAAAAATTTAATATGGTAGTACGTAATGTTGAACATATCTTCGGAATCTTCCGAACATATCTGGAATATATGTAAAAAAAAAAAACAAAAAACCTTTTTGGTGTTCGGTCGAAGCAGAGAAACCCACGATCCTTTGCATGCAAGGCGGACGTATAAACCACTGTTCCACGGTGCCCAACTAAATGTATATTTCTGTTAAATAAAGTTTGTTTAATCGGCTCGTGGGCGCCGCAAGATATGCTATATAAATATAACTTATATGGATAATTGTCTATTGATGACAATAACAGCTACATAGCTCAGTGGATAGTGTCTTGGCTTACAAATTGTATGGTGCGCTGTTCGATTCTCCGTCCAGGTGAAAGGTAAAATTTGAAAAAAATTATAAAATCGAATAATTTCTTCTACATTGTTTGCATTACAGAAAAAGTTGCTAAGAAATAAAAAAAACCTCGTAGAAATGAGAAAGATGTGGGGAAAATGCAATTAGTCAGAAAAGATTTTTTTTGAGTTAGTCTTTATGAAATTGTTTTTACATCTTGGAAAAGAATAATCGTTTATCATAAAAAGTTATACTTTCCTTCCAAATAAAATTCCTTAAAGCAAAAAGCAAATGGGAAACGAATTTTGTTTGTCTAAAATTTCGTTTGTGAGGAAATAATTATTTTTGTGCGTGCATGAATGACATTTGTACAGGTTTAGCTATACAGAGTGGTTGATATATAATGCAAACATATAAAGCGATATTTTATTTTTATACCCTCCACCATAGAATGGTGATGGGGTTATAATAACTTTGTCAAATTCGAAAAATTGTATTTCTGTAGAAAATTTTGGGAAAATTTTATTTGTAAAGAAAATTTACGGAAAATTTTATTTCTACAAAAATTTTCGGAACAGTTTATTTCTATCTATAGAAATTTCTATTTATTTCTATTTATTTCTATAGAAAATCTTTATTTCTATAGAAAATTTTCGGAAAAATTTATTTCTATAGAACATTTATGGAAAATTGTATTTGTATAAAAAATTTTCGGGCAACGATGAGCCCGTCGTAAAACTAGGAAAAACACGACTAATGTACGCGTTGGAATTGTTGTTGTATCCTGGAAACCAGTTTCTGTTAATTGTCATATGATGTAGTTGACTGTAGAAACAATAAGCATTGTTCGATTGTTCACCACTTAGGTGAATTCTAACAAATTAGCTTTCTAAAAATAAATTTCGTGTTGTTGCATTACTATGTAACAAAACGAAATAAAAATAAGATTAAGGGACTTGTAAGTTATATGAAAAGATGATGTACAGTGGGAGAAAAGATGATTCAATTTGTAAGAGGAAATTTCCCAAATGTTTTCTCCATAAGGAGTTAGCATAAAGGGCCCAAAATTGAGTTATCTCTCCCAGCCAGATCTATACTAAAGGCTGTGGAAAGGTTCATTCGCCCGAACCGAAACATGTACAGTCCAGGCGTGTATAGATTGGTATCTGGCGTTTTCTTTTCAATGGCTCTATTAACCATGTTCCTTAATCTATATCTGCCCATAAAGCTCGAAAAATAATTGTAAATATAATTAGATATAATGCATTTGGACGTCAATTGCCTGTTTCATTATCAGGCTAACATGAAATATAATTTTCGGAAAATCTTTATTTCTATAGAAAATTTTCGGAACATTTTTATTTCTATTGAAAATTTTCGGAAAATTTTGATTCTATAGAAAATTTTCGGAAAATTTTATTTCTATAGAAAACCTTTGTTTCTATAGAAAATTTTCGGAAAATTTTATTTCTATAGAAAACCTTAATTTCTATAGAAAATGTTCGGAAAATTTTATTTCTATAGAAAATCTTTATTTCTTTAGAAAATTTTCGGAAAATTTTATTTCTATAGAAAATTTACGGAAAATTTTATTTCTACAAAAAATGTTCAGAACACTTTATTTCTATAGTAGTTTTCCGAAAAATTTTATTTCTGTGCAAAATTTTATTTCTATAAAAAAATCTTTATTTCCATAGAAAATTTTCAGAAAATTTTTATTTCTATTGAAAATTTTCGGAAAATTTTGTTTCTACAAAAAAAATTTCTGAAAATTTTATTTCTATAGAAAACCTTTGTTTCTATAGAAATTTTTCGGAAGATTTTATTTCTATAGAAAATTTTCGGATGATTTTATTTCTATAGAAAATTTTCGGAATATTTTATTTCTATAGAAAATTTTTATTTCTAGAGAAAATTTTCGGAAAATTTTATTTCTATAGAACATTTATAGAAAATTGTATTTGTATAAAAAATTTTCGGAAAATTGTTTTCTATAAAAAATCTTTATTTCTATAGAAAATTTTCGGAAAATTTTGATTCTATAGAAAATTTTCGGAAAATTTTATTTCTATAGAAAACCTTTGTTTCTATAGAAAAATTTTGGAAAATTTTATTTTTATAGAAAATCTTTTTTTCTATAGAAAAAGGAACATTTTGGTTAATTTTAGGAAACTTACCTAAACGATATAAAAACGCCGATATAAAAAAAAATTTTCGGAAAATTGTTTTCTATAAAAAATCTTTATTTCTATAGAAAATTTTCGGAAAATTTTATTTCTATAGAAAACCTTTGTTTCTATAGAAAAATTTTGGAAAATTTTATTTTTATAGAAAATCTTTTTTTTATAGAAAAAGGAACATTTTGGTTAATTTTAGGAAACTTACCTAAACGATATAAAAACGCCGATATCACAAAACTAGGTTAATATTTTTGGACAAATTGAAGAAAATTTATTAGACGTAACTAATTTTTTTTCTAAAATTTCGTAGTTTGAAGGAAAAAAATGGATTTCAAAATTGTAAAACTGACGCCATACGAATGGGCGCTTTCGTGGTAAAATTTAGAAATGTTAAGAAATGTTTAATGGAAAATACGAACTAAGTAAATCTTTATGCTTCATTTGTGTAAATTTTTCCCCCTTTTTTTTTGGTTCATATAACTAACGTAAGCAAAAAATTATGAAAGTTAAGGAAAATTTTTTAAAACATAATAATTCCATTAACTAATATAGAGATACATTGGATTTAGGATACAGGCCTCATTTATCAAATTCTCTTTTTGCGAAATATTAACAACGCTCATGGAAAAATAAATTTCGATTAACAATTTCAAATTATAAGACATATTTCGAAGTCAAACAGTTTTCCTATTAAAAAAATTAAACCATAATTGAAAAATGCTAAATTTAAAGGGAAACCATTTTAAATTAAATATTATCAACTTACTTTTAGTTTAAAATGATTTATTTTGTTTAAATCTCGTATCCTAAAATGTAGGTTGCATAGTCAATATGTTGCCTGCTAAGCCGTTCATAAAGATACCTTAATACACCTTCTTTCTATGAAAATATTCACAAATTGTTATATTGCTTTAATTTCTGTCTTTAACAAATAATAAGTAAACACAAGAGATTTATACTTTCACCGTATTTTTTTCTAAATTTTAACCGTCAACAGAAAAAATTTGAAAATTTGAATTATTTCAATATAAAATGCAAACGTGTATGTTCTTTACATATTTACCTCTAAATAAATTTGTTAACAACAATTGTTTGCAAAATGGCTTGCAGTCGAACATCAAATATAATGGCTCTGTGCAGTCTCTTCCCCCTTCAAACCTTTCCCATTTCGATATCGAATACATTGAATTGAGGGTACATTTAAAGTTGGGCATTGAAGTGCACCAAACACTCTTCATATACCAAAATGGAGTTTTATTATTGTCTTTCGGTTTAACAACTCCATTGCTCTAAGTAAAGGAGTGGTGCAATTTATATTGTGCCATGACACCCATAAATTCTGAGCTAAATGACATTGAACTCTAAGGTATAACTGAAGGAGCAAAGAAAGCCATGGGCTTTGGATCCTGAGGGAAAACAAAAGAATGCTCTCCTAGCGTCTTTGACTTGGGCCCTCTATTGTCAATTGGTCTATAGCTGAACCTGAAATGCCTACATTTAGCCATTGCCACACTTTCAGATTCTTCCTTTGGAGCAAATAACTCCAAAATACAAATATCGAAAAATGCCTTACTGTTGTTATTTTGGAATACTAAGGGGGCAATAGAACAAAGAAAAAAAAAAACATTAAATGAAAATTTGCTCCTTGCTCATGGTCTTGTGGTGGTTGAGATAATTCCCGGTTGTGGCACTCAATAGTCACTCGATTGCCAAATAATGTGACATTTTTGCATTAATTTGTTATAACTTTAAGGCCATAAGCAAGGTCTTGGTAATGGAATAGGGATGTCATATAGTACTATGCGAAAGTAGCTTATGGAAATTTGGAAGCCAAGGATTGTTTGATATTTCCGATTGTTTTATAATCTGCTCGTAACTGTTTACAGTTCCAATCCTGTGATATGGTTTCCATGGTCATGGTGTTGCCAGTATTGGATATTTGTCCCAATATTGAGGATATTTTTGCGTGAATAAATCAGGTTTATAATAATGGCTTGCATGATTTTTTTTATAATTTTTAAATTATTAAAAAAGAAGAACAACGGAATGTATGTTACACTGAAACAAGAGTTTTCTTTTCTAAAGAACGAAGTTTTAGACTAACAAAGTTTTCTTTTGACGGTAAAGAATTTTCTTTAAAGGCAAATAAAAATAATTAGAACCAACCGTTGAATCGCATATCATAAATTTGGGTTTGTTTGGCCTAAAGGATGAACCCTTTTTAGTGTTCGCTAACATTGCCTCAGATTATTCCAATAGGGATCCAAGGATTCCGGAGCTCTCATGGGCTTTGGATTGTTAAGCAGTTTCGTGCTGGATTCCCTCATATTTTTTTCATACCCTCCACCATTGGATGGGGGGTATATTAAATTTGTCATTCCGTTTGTAACGCATCGAAATATTGCTCTCAGATCCCATAAAGTACATATATTCTGGGTCGTGGTGAAATTTTGAGTCGAACTAACATAAGCATGTCCGTCCGTCTGTCCGTCTGTTGAAATCACGCTAACTTTCGAACGAAACAAGTTATCGACTTGAAACTTGGCACAAGTAGTTGTTATTGATCTCGGTCGGATGGTATTGCAAATGGGCCATATCGGACCACTTTTACGTATAGCCCCCATATAAACGGACCCTCAGATTTGGCTTGCGGAGCCTCTAAGAGAAGCACATTTCATCCGATCCGGCTGAAATTTGGTACATGGTGTTGGTATATCGTCTCTAACAACCATGCAAAAATTGGTCCATATCGGTCCATAATTTTATATAGCCCCCATATAAACCGATCCCCAGATTTGGCTTGCGGAACCTCAAAGAGAAGCAAATTTCATCCGATCTTGATGAAATTTGGTACATGGTGTTGGTATATGGTCTCTAACAACCATGCCAAAATTGGTCCACATCGGTCCATAATTATATATAGCCCCCATATAAACCGATCCCCAGATTTGCGTTGCGGAGCCTCAAAAAGAAGCAAATTTCATCCGATCCGACTGAAATTTGGTACATGATGTTGGTATATGGTCTCTAACCACAATGCAAAAATTGGTCCACATCGGTCCATAATTATATGTAGCCCCCATATAAACCGATCCCCAGATTTGACTTCCGGAGCCTCTTGGAAGAGCAAAATTCACCCGATCCGGTTGAAATTTGGTACGTGGTGTTAGTATATGGTATCTAACAACCACGCAAAAATTGGTCCACATCGGTCCATAATTATATATAGCCCCCATATAAACCGATACCCAGATTTGACCTCCGGAGCCTCTTGGAAGAGTAAAATTCACCCGATCCGGTTGAAATTTGGTACGTGGTGTTAGTATATGGTCTCTAACAAACAATGCAAAAATTGATCCATACCCGTCTTAATTATATACTAGCCTTCCCGGCACTCGAAAATCGAGTGCATTGTAAGCCTTTAACTGGTGGTATAAAGGTCCTAGATGATTTGGAACTCTAGCGAATTCTATATCCACATATCATACAATTTACACACTTCGCTTTAGTTAGTTTTTAAAACAGTCTTCTGTAACTGATATTTTACATTGTTCTTCTATAGTGTGCGCAAGTAAAGTTAAATCGGAGTATGATATAAGTGGTGCACTATTTATACAAATGTAGCCACACTTTTTTAGAAAGTTTTATAAAATGTAGTGTTTTTTTATGTTACTCATTTGAGGTTGGTTCAAAGGTCGAGTTCATCCGCTTAAATTGAGAATAAATCTGTAAGAACAGAAAGAAATTACAACTTTTTTGAAAAACATTATTATAACTTGGTGAGGAATGGTCCAAAGCATAATTTTAAAAATCCAGCCTGCAATAATATTAGGCTAACATAAAAACATGTAAAAAGTTTTTTTCTTTAAAATTGATTATTATAGAAAAGTAACAGTGAAAAAAGACTATTTTAGTGCGATAATGTGAACTTAATAGCCACCTTTATTGAAAAATTATAAAAACAAACTTTTCGCATACTCTAAATTTTTATAAAATGGAATTTTTAAAGCCATTCGGATCAGATTTATACAAATTGAGCAAAAATTTTTTTATCAAATATGTATTAGTTTAAATAAATAATAAAAAATCGTATTTTTTTAACAATTTTAATTTTTAGTATAAAACCAGACGGATAATAAATATATCCCTATTATAACATCCATATCCATTTGTTGTATATGATCAAAAACATATTATAGATTTAAATTAAAGCAAAATAATTTATTGTTTCAAAATTTCTCAAGCGAAATACGTGTACTAATAGTATTGCTAACTCCTTTAAAAATATGTACTGCTAACTGATCATTGCAATACTAAAACAAAAAGCCGTCCATCTCACTCCCCCACCCACCTTATCTATTACAATCGTTTGTCTATACAAAAAAAAAAAAACATTATGTTATCCCCATTGCTAAAACTCCCTCTCTTCCCTCTATCACTGCTCTCTCAAAATATTATTTCTATAGAAAGTTTTGTTAAAATTTTATTTCTATAGTAAATATTGTAAACAATTTTAGCTAAACTAACGCTAAATTTAACTTATTTTTATTGGAAAAAAATATGTTTGTATATAGTTCGATTTTATTATTATTTTTCGAAATTTTCCAAATCCCAATGAAATTTTATTAAGTATGTGTCAAACATTTCATGAACTAAACGTGGGTATTAAGTTCAATGATCGTACACGTAAATTCAATATGATCTAACGCAAAAGAAAATTTTCATACGATGCCCAAATATAGTAACAATGAACTACAGTATGGTTAAAATGGATATTAATTGTCGCCAATGATGTTGTTCTTTACATTTTTCTTCTATGAGAGGGCGTAATTTCGGGAGTTGTAGTTATAAAGTACACCAGAGTATTAAATTTTCCTGGTTTTAACAACGCTTAGTGAAAATCTCAAAACATAAATTATAATTTATTTCAATTTTCGAACGGTGTAATGTATTTAGTTCTATAAAACAGTTTACTTTTTCTGTCAATGTACATAAACATTTCATACGAACATTTTATTCTCTTTTACAATTTCGTATGAAATTTGTAGTTATCCAAAATATACCCCCATTGTAACAACCATATATCCATATATGGCATCCCTATAGCAACAGGCTTAACAAAATTAAAATTAAAATGGTGTAATTTATTGTTTAAATTTTCTTGAATAAAATTAGTATAATATAACTTTTCAAAATTACTATTTCTAACGCCTTTAGAAATATATACGGTGTAATTTATTTAGTTCATTCTTACATAAACATTTCATACGTACATTTTATTCTCCTTTATACTGTCGTATGAAGATTTAGTTATCAAAAATATACCCCCATTGTAACAAACATATATCCGTATATGGCATCCCTATATCAGCAGGCTTAAATAAATTTAAATTAAAATAATGTAATTTATGTTTCTAAATTTTCTTTAACAAACTTAGTACAAAATATTACTTTTCTAAATTACTATTGCTAAATATCACAATGGACTGAATAGTCTAAGTGAGCCTGAATCTTTAGAAATATATACGGCTAACAGATCACGTAAAATATAAATCCACACTCCCACACCCACCCTATCTATTATCATCTTACAATTCTATTATTCCCATTGCTTTAGCTCCCAATCAACTCTCATATTATCATTCTCAAGCTTACTCTCCCCCATGCCAGCATAACAAAAGCCAACACACAATGTACACACACCCACCCACACGCTACAACAAACCAAACAACAACTCTCTCGCTCTCACTCTCAAACTACAACACAACAACGTCAATAATTTTAGAAAAATGCAATTTTCTCCATGAAAAATGCATCAATTTAAAAAATTAAAACGATTCGCCATATCTACAGAAAATTACCTTTCATTTGATACCAAATTTACCCCACAACACCACCTCCCGCGCCCACAATATGTACCCAAAAAAAGTGTAGCGTATTAATATATATATATATATATAACCCCAATTAAAACCGATCCCCAGAATTGACCTCCGAAGCTCATCCGATAAGGTTGAAATTTGGTACGTGGTGAAAATTGGTACATTGCGCTAGTATATGGCCGCTAACAACCATGCCAAAATTGTACCATATCGGTCTATAGTTATACATAGCCGATCCCCAAAAATAATCTACCAAAATTTTATTTCTATAGACATTTTTTTCAAAATTTTATTTCTGTAGAAAATGTTGTCAAAATTTTATTTCTATAGAAAATTTTGTCAAAATTTTATTTCTATAGAAAATTTTAGCAAAATTTTATATTTATAGAACATGTTGTCAAAATTTTATTTTAATTTTGTCAAACTGAATTACCAAGCAAAAAAAGAGCTTCCAAAAAAGTAGTTTGGATCCCCAATATGTGATCCGGAAGTAGTGCAAACTTGGATCATCTCCAATGAATTTTACATGGGCTTGTCATAGGACGGAAGTACTCCCTTTTTGGATCCTTTGCATTGCTTTAGAAGTTGTGCCCTGGAAGTTAATTTGAATGAAGAAATTTAAAAAGCGAATTTTTTTTCAACCAATTTCACTATTTTTTTCATCCATATGTTTTATTACACAATTTTTTTCCTATTATCTAATTTTTACAATTTGAAAAACTTTAGCACACTCAGCCACAAACGCCATTGAACATAAAGCGTCGAAAGGTCAATTCAAATGTTTATGATATGATCGTAATACGACACCAAGGAATAACATTTTAGTTGCTTCTCAAGATGTTCTTTATTAGTATGAACGAAAAAAATAAGAAACGCAGGTTCAAATCTCACTAGCGGCAATGTTTTTATCAAATATTTTTCTAAAAAATTATTTTTTTTATGTCATGCATCGTTTTCACTTTTTATTTTCGGCATATATTTTCGTATAAATATATTTTTTCCATTAAAAATCAACAAAAAAATTAAAAATTCCATGGAAGCGAAAATGTCAAACGGCACAGCTTCAAATCCCAACGCGGATGAAATTTATTTTTATTTTTTATTATTTTTTTTACTTTTTTTATTAATTTCTATTTTTTTTTTTAGTTTTTTTTATTAGTTTTCTATTTTTTTGTAAAATTTAATAGTACAAAATTTGCACTTAAAATAGCCTGATTACGTTCTTTCTAATACTTGTCCACAAGGACTGCATCGGAAATTGAAAAAACTCGCATGTGTGTTTATTGCACACTGGTCTATAAATAGACATGTTTTTTGTTTGTTTTTGAATTTGTTTTTTGTAAATGTATAAGCCTATCGTTAAAATGTTTTATAAAATTATGGCAAGTGGGCCCAATTAGAGACAAGGCTGCAGTTTTTTCCTTTCTCATTTTCACATCCTCTCTTCTCTATTTGGGCAAATTTAAAATTTACTCTCTCTCAATTTTAACCGCCACGATTAAATTTGAAACCTATCTTTAGAAGTGCTTCTACAATGGCAACCCTGCTTATGGCTATAGGCCCTGATGTTCCTATTGCACTGACGGCAGGAAAAACATTGAAGATCAATTCCTAAGAAATAAACTCAACTTTATTTTGCATACCAAGCCTATTGAGAAAGAATTGAGGAGCAAGAGATGCCATTGGATTTAGCTACGTTCCGAACGAAAACTAATACCAAGGATGCGCAAAGTTAGTCAGTCAACCCAGCATAAAAAACTAATGATTCCAATAAAAATCCCAACAAAATCACATTGCTTCTTTTACTCCTCACAAACACACAACTAATGTTGTTCCTAAGAATTCGAAAAAAAAAACAGGATCTGCCGCTAGAGAAATTGTTGAAGAGAAAAACAAAAAAAAAAAACAACCAAAACCAGAAAGGACAGGAAAAAGACGTCGTTTTCAGATTAAGACATCATGACTTGTTTTCGATCACAATGAGGACAAGTGAATGAAGTATGGCCATTTGGTAGTGACTTTGACTCCTTCGTCCGAATGACTGCTTATCTCCTTTTCAGTGGCTGTTGCTATTCAAATGAGACAAAATTCTTGATAAAAATTTACATAAAAGCATACATTTTGCTAATCATTTTCCAACAACAAAAGAGACAATAATAAATTGTGTGGAAAGCAAGTCAGCAAGTAATGTCACAATTGCATCTTCTTTTTCTGTTCTTTTTTTGTTTTGCCAATGGCCTTAATCCAACTACCAAATATGGCTTTGGCGTATTGAAAGATTCACAGTGATTCAAGATTGGATTTTTATGGAATCATTTCAGATACTTTATCATTTCTTATTATAGGGATTTTTCAGACTTATGTAGCAATGTTTGTATTGAATTTTTTGTTTTTGAGACAACGTGATGCAATTGCTTACGGCAATATTTATTTCAGTATGGGTGCGAAATACAAGGTTGAAATTAAACCTTCGGACCTACTGGGTCCACAATGCGGTCTTCGGACCTACACTTTTCTCACTTCTTCGATTATAAATTTTCCTCACTGATACTTCTTAGATGCATTGAGATCTTAAGACCTACAGTTCCACCAATGTTTTCTCTAGTAACATAACATCTACAGTTGAATCCCTCATCCTTACGGTCCCCTTCTGAAACTTTCGGGACTACATTTGCTCCTTTGAGTCTTCGGACATACAGTTCCACGGGCCTAAAATCCATCATTGAGATTTCAATGCTTAGTGTTCTCCCTCTGAATGCTTTTGATTGACAGTTCAAGCCGTCTAGCCCACAGTTTCACCATTTCTGACCAATAGTTCGATGGGCCTACAATTCCATCACTGGGAACTTCATTCTCAGTATTCGCTCTTGAAGCTTTCCGACCTTCAGTTGCTTCACTGAGATCTTCGGACCTACATTTCCTAACCTACAGCTACACAGACTTAATATTCCATAATCGAGACATCCATACTTAGTGTTCCACATCTATTTATCCCACTGATTGTTCGGGTCTTCTGACCCACAGTACCACCACTTCTGACAAACAGCTCGTCGGGCCTACAATTCCATCCCTGATTATACTTAATGTTCCCTCTTGGAGCATTCCTAAGGTTCTTCTAGTCTGATCTTAAGATATATGGACGTAGAATTCCTCCATTGAGGGGTGTATATATCTCTTACTAAGATTTTAGGGCTTACAGTCCTTCCCCTGAGATTTTCAGACCTCCTAATTCCCCAACTGAGACAGTCCCCAGTTCTGCCAGTTCTGACCTACAACTCCATCATTGGGATCTTCGTCTTAGTGTTCCTTCTTGAAAAAATCCCGCCTTAAAGTGCTCGACTGAGAGGTTCTTTCCAACAGTTGTAGCACTAAAATCTTCAAACTTTCAGTTCTCCCAATGACACCTTTTTGGCTGCACTTCCCATATGAGACATTCACTCTTATAGTTTAAAAGCAATGTAACTACCAAATTGGATTCGTGAGTATCTGTTCTTACTTCATGCTACTATCATAACTGAAATCGAAGAGATTCTACATCCGAACGCAAAGCAACAACGATACCGAAGCTGACGTCAGTCCAAAAACCAATCCAATCACTTATTTCTCAGCGATTACAATATATCCTAATCTGTTCCCATCAGATTGTGAATTTCGTAAAAAGTTTTTTTTTCTAGGGTTTTGTTTTTAATTAGGTTTAAGTAAATGCAACATTTACTTTATCTCCATTGGGAGGACCAGTTCACCTGTAAAAGAAACTTTTCATTGCAGATTGCACATTAGTTCCACTTTATTTTAAGGCACCGGTCCAATTAAAAGTATTGCAATAAAATGGGGCACAACATGTAAAAAGTTGCCACATAACTGTCATCGCTTATAAACAGTAACAAATTTGCTAGTGGCACAATGGTGACACTGCTAGAAAAGTATGTGGCTTGTACCAAATGGCCACACTCTAATATGGACCTTGACAAAAAATATTGACCTAATATGGAGACGCAATTTACACAATATTAGAGACACATTTTTTTAATTTTAACATGTAAGGAAAGTCTAAAGTCGAGCGTGGCCGACTATATTATACCCTGCACCACTTTGTAGATCTAAATTTTCGATACCATATCACATCCATCACATGTGTTGGGGGCTATATATAAAGGTTTGTCCCAAATACATACATTTAAATATCACTCGATCTGGAAAGAATTTAATAGACTTCTACAAAATCTATAGACTCAAAATTTAAGTCGCTAATGCAAATGGGTGGAGCACAATGTTAGTAAAAAACAAGAAAGGAAAGTCTAAAGTCGGGCGGTGCCGACTATATTATACCCTGCACCACTCTGTAGATCCACATTTTCGATATTATATCAACTCCGTCAAATGTGTTGGGTGCTATATATAAAGGTTTGTCCCAAGTACATACATTTAAATATCACTCGATTTGGACAGAATTTGATAGACTTTTACAAAATCTGTAGACTCAAAATTTAAGTTGGCTAATGCACTAGTGTGGAACACAATTTTAGTAAAAAAATATGGGAAACATTTAAAACTGAAGCAATTTTAAGGAAACTTCGCAAAAGTCTAAATCTGAACCGATTTCAATCAAATTTGGCACACATGACTATATTACTAATTGTACTCCTAGTGCAAAATTTCAACCAAATTAGGCCAAAACTCTGGCTTCTGGGGCCATATAAGTCCATATCGGGCGAAAAATATATATGGAAGCTATATCTAAATCTGAACCGATTTCAATCAAATTTGGCACACATGACTATACTACCAATTGTACTCCTTGTGCAAAATTTCAACCAAATTCGGCCAAAAATCTGGCTTCTGGGGCCATAATAGTCCATATCGGGCGAAAGATATATATGGGAGCTATATCTAAATGTGAACCGATTTCAATCAAATTTGGCACGCACAGCTATAATGCTAAATATACTCCCTGTGCATAATTTCAACCAAATTGGGCCAAAACTCTGGCTTTTAGGACCATTTTAGTCCATATCGGGCGAAAGATATATATGGGAGCAATATCTAAATTTGAACCGATTTCAATCAAATTTTGCACACTTGACTATACTACCAATTGTACTTCTAGTGCAAAATTTCAACCAAATTCGGCCAAAAATCTGGCTTTTGGGGCCATATAAGTCCATATCGGGCGAAAGATATGTATGGGAGCTATATCTAAATGTGAACCGATATCAATCAAATTTTGCACACTTGACTATACGACTAAGTGTTATGTTTGTACAAAATTTCAAGCAAATCGATATAAAACTCTGGCTGCTGGGTCGATATTAGTGCATATCGAGCGAAAGATATATATGGGAGCTATATCTAAATCTGAACCGATTTCTTCCAAAATCAATAGGGTTCTATTCTGACCCAAATTGGGAACATGTGCCAAATTTGAAGGCGATTGGACTTAAATTGCGACCTAGACTTTGATCACAAAAATGTGTTCACAGACAGACGGACGGACGGACGGACGGACAGACGGACATGGTTATATCGACTCAGGGACCCACCCTGAGCGTTATTGCCAAAGACACCATGTGTCTCTCTCGTCTCCTTCTGGGTGTTACAAACATATGCACTAACTTATAATACCCTGTTCCACAGTGTGGCGCAGGGTATAAAAATATGGGAAACATGTAAATCTTAAGCAATTTTAAGGAAACTTCGCAAAAGTTTATTTATGATTTATCGCTCGATATATATGTATTAGAAGTTTAGGAAAATTAGAGTAATTTTTACAACTTTTCGACTAAGCAGTGGCGATTTAACAAGGAAAATGTTGGTATTTTGACCATTTTTGTCGAAATCAGAAAAACATATATATGGGAGTTATATCTAAAACTGAACCGATGTCAACCAAATTTGGCACGCATAGCTACAATGCTAATTCTACTCGCTGTGCAAAATTTCAACTAAATCGGAGTTAAAAATTGGCCTCTGTGGTCATATGAGTGTAAATCGGGCGAAAGCTATATATGGGAGATATATCTAAATCTGAACCGATTTCAACCAAATTTGGCACGCATAGCTACAATGCTAATTCTACTCCCTGTGCAAAATTTCAACTGAATCGGAGTTAAAAATTGGCCACTGTGGTCATATGAGTGTAAATCGGGCGAACGATATATATGGGAGCTATATCTAAATCTGAACCGATTTCAATAAAATTTGGCAGGCATAGCTACAATGCTAATTCTACTCCCTGTGCAAAATTTCAATTAAATCGGAGTAAAAGATTGGCCATTGTGGTCATATGAGTGTAAATCGGGCGAACGATATATATGGGAGCTATATCTAAATCTGAACCGATTTCAATAAAATTTGGCACACTTCACTACACTACTAATTGTACTCCTAGTGCAAAATTTCAACCAAATTGGGGTAAAACTCTGGCTGCTGGGACCGTATTAGTTCATATCGGGCGAAAGATATATATGGGAGCTATATCTAAATCTGAACCGATTTCAATAAAATTTGGCACACTTGACTATAGTACTAATTGTTCTTCTTGTGCAAAATTTTAAGCAAATTAGGGTAAAACTCTGGCTTCTGGGGCCATATAAGTCCATATCGGGCGAAATATATATATGGGAGCTATATCAAAATCTGAACCGATTTCTTCCAAAATCAATAGGTATCTATTCTGAGCCAAAACACATACTTGTGCCATATTTGAAGTCGATTGGACTAAAACTGCGATCTAGACTTTGATTACAAAAATGTGTTCACGGACAGACGGACATGGTTATATCGACTCAGGAGCCCACCCTGAGCATTTTTGCCAAAGACACCATGTGTCTATCTCGTATCCTTCTGGGTGTTGCAAACATATGCACTAACTTATAATACCCTGTTCCACAGTGTGGAGCAGGGTATAAAAAGTTCATAATCTTTGAATCAAGAATTATTTTCCTTAAATTTAGGACAGGAATCTTTGAAATTTGCGTCCCTCGGTTTAGGTTAGATTAGGTATAGTGGCAGTATGATATTTCAAGCTCACTAAGACTAGTCGGTCCATTGGGATACCACGGTGGTGAACTTTTCTCTCCCTCCGTTAAAATCGTATGTCTTTGAAATTAGGCAAATTTTCAATTTTAAAATAAAGAGAAACATTTTCCAACTAAAGAAATAATCTTTAAATTAACTGACATATTGGAAATACACGCAAAAGAGAGTGAAGCCTCTATTTCACTAAAGCCAATTTAACTTTATTTTTATTCATGGAATTATTATCTTTGGAGAAAGTTTCCTTTACTCTAATAATTTTTAACGGACGTTAGTTAAATGAACTAAAAATAGGGAAAAAATAACACACAAATGAAGAATAGAGATTTACTATGTTCGCACTTCTCACAAACTAGCTCATTATTTCTTTAAATTTGTAAATTTTACACAAATGCGCACTTTGTATGGCACTAAAAACATTCTTGCAATTTTGAACTCCAATTTTTTCCTTCAAACTACAAAAATGACGGAAGTTAGTGTTTTCAGGAAAATGTCTTCTATGAAATTCTTCGTGTAATGTCACTACAATGAAAAAAAAAACATGTCCGGTTCCAAAGATTTTGTCTTTACACTAATGAGTTTGGTATTGATTCCTGGCCAAAGAACCGTAGAATTGAAGTAAGGACTTAGTAAAGACACTATTTTAAAGTTGAGTTTTGCGTACTTGATTATAGGAAATAAATTTTAATTATTTTGTTTCTTCAGTTTCTTGCTTCATATGCTGCCAAGGTGCTTTAAAAACGTGTTAACGGCGACTTAAATTTCCAAATTCAGACTCGACTTCACGCAGAAATTATGCTATGTTTCAAGCAAAAAATCTTTAAAATAAAGTATTGAAAAACATATCATAGTTTTGAACGTTTTTTTTTGTTTGTAGTAAAAGAAAGGTAACAATTTTAAAGACGATTTCAGTAATTGAAGAATTTTTCAGAATAATTAAAGCCATGACCTGATTCCAACAACATTTTCTTTCATGTTAAGATATCCAATTTTAGATCGAATCACATAATTATAACGACAAAACGACTTCATTTAACAACTTTTGGACAGGGGAAAAAATCTTTATATCATAGAAATGCGTCTTCCATGTTAAGCAAAATTCGCATTTTAAGGATATGAAATAGTTGACCTCACAACAATATTTTTTCACTGTATAAGGCTAACATTAGAAGTGTATTTATCAGCCTTTTGTTTTATTAACGCCATAGTGTGATTTTTCCATTTCATATGTGTCAAACGAAAGTTGTTATAGCCGAATTAACTTTACTTTAGTTCATGATAATTAGTTGATTTTAGTTCAATTTATCCAAATGTGAGAAAATTTTTCTTATTTGAATTATTCTTTGCTTACTTTAATGACATGAACAAAAATGAAAAAAAAAAAACAAGTATATACGGCCGTAAGTTCGACCAGGCCGAAGCTTATGTACCCTCCATCATGGATTGCGTAGAAACTTCTTCTAAACACTGCCATCCACAATCGAATTACTTAAGTTGCGGTAACGCTTGCCGATGGCAAGGTATCTTAAAACCTCCTAACACCATCTTCTAAATTGTATGTAAGTCCATACGTGGTATATATTAAATCATCAGTTTGACAAAGTAGACATAAAATTTTGACAAAATTTTCTACAGAAATAAAATTTTAACAAAATTTTCTATAGAAATAAAATCTTGGTAGATTATTTTTGGCTCGAGTGGCAACCATGATTATGAACCGAATAAAATTTGAACAAATTTTCTATAGAAATAAAATTTTGACAAAATTTTCTATAGAAATAAAATTTTGACAATGATGAAAATTTTATTATATTATTTATTTTATAGAAATAAAATTTTGACAAAATTTTCTCTAGAAATAAAATTTTGACAAAATTTTCTATAGAAATAAAATTCTGGTAGATTATTTTTGGCTCTAGTTGCAACCATGATTATGAACCGATATGGACCAATTTTTGTGTGATTGGACCAATTTTGGTATGGTTGTTAGCGACCATATACTAACACCACGTTCCTAATTTGAACCTGATCGGATGAATTTTGCTCCTCCAAGAGGCTACGGAGGTCAAATCTGGATAACGTTTTAGATGGGGGCTATATATAATTATGGACCGATATGGACCAATTGTGACACGGTTGTTAAAGATCATATACTAACACCATGTCTCTTGGAGACTTCGCAAGCCAAATCTGTGGATCGGTTTATATCGGGGGCTACATATAATTATGAACCGATGTGGACCAATTTTTGCATGGTTGTTAGAGACCATATACCAACATCATGTACCAAATTTCAGGCGGATCGGATGAAATTTGTTTCTCTTTGAGGCTCCGCAACCCAAATCTGGGAATCGGTTTATATGGGCGCTATATATAATTATGGACCGATATGAACCAATTTTTGCACGGTTGTTAGAGACCATATACCAATACCATGTACCAAATTTCAGCCGGATCGGATGGAATTTGCTTCTCTTTGAGGCTTCGCAAGCCAAATCTGGAGATCGGTTTATATGGGGTCTATATACAATTATGGACCGATATGGACCAATTTTTGCATGGTTGTTAGATACCATATACCAACACCATGTACCAAATTTCAGGCGGATCGGATGAAATTTGCTTCTCTTTTAGGCTCCGCAAGCCAAATCTGGGGATCGGTTTATATGGGGGCTATATATAATTGTGGACCGATATGGACCAATTTTTGCATGGTTGTTAGAGACCATATACAAACACCATATACCAAATGTCAGCCGGATCGGATGAAATATGCGTCTGTTAGAGGCTCCACAAGCCAAATCTGAGGGTCCCTTTATATGGGGGCTATACGTAAAAGTGGACCGATATGGCCCATTTTCAATACTATCTGACCTACATCGATAACAACTACTTGTGCCACGTTTCAAGTCGATAGCTTGTGTCGTTCGGAAGTTAGCGTGATTTCAACAGACGGACGGACGGACATGCTTAGATCGACTCAGAATTTCACCACGACCCAGAATATATATACTTTATGGGGTCTTAGAGCAATATGTCGATGTGTTACAAACGGAATGACAAAGTTAATATACCCCCATCCTATGATGGAGGGTATAAAAATTGTATAGAAATGAAATACACAATTTTACTAAATATGAAAATAATTCATATATTTTTAAAATGGACGAAGTTTGCTGAACATGCGTTAATAAGTTTCTCAACTAATTAAATTTTACTTAAATTGTGTTTGTCTAGAACTTCATATAGCTAAAGACTTTTTTAACAATTTTTAATTCCAATTTTCTCTTCTCTTCGAAATATGAAATTTTATTAAACAAAAATATTCTTCAATTTGACAAAAATTATTAACTTATTTGTATCATATTGCAATTTCTAAAATATTTTAGTTAATAATTTTCTAATATAAACCTACATTTGCTTTCATGGTGCGTTCCAGTTTTTTTTTGTGGATGTGATTTATATTTTAGTATCGATCAATTTCTGCAAATGTTTTTCTTCGAGTGTACAATTCGAATGTTATGTTTGTGGTTAATAGCAAATTTTCTCACTCACTTATATAGGCGCTACGACAAATAAAATTTTGAGACCTTAATACATACATTTGGCCATTTTTTAATGCAGAAATTGATGAGGATAAACACAGAGACATGGCCATTACCAAGTTGGGGGAGGGGGGAAACGATGACTGTGCTTTAGCTGTGGCTGCTGTTGGTTGATGACGACGATGATGGTCAAATTGGAATTGTGTAGTTATAGTCATATTGTCATTGTCTCCGTCCACTTTTTTTGTTTAAGCCTCCTACCCCTCTGAATTTAGAGGTTATGCTTTTGTTGGAAGCTGGTGTTTTTCATGGTTATGACCAAAACCATTAAGCCATGAAGAAGACGACCGACGACCATAGCCAAGTTTATTGTCTCTCATCTCATTGCATTGTCTTTAGTTGGTGTTTGTTTAAGGCAAGAAACATTTTGTGTTCTTGGCCCTGGTTTGGAAAAGTCCAAAAAGCAAATCTGTTGGATCATTTGTTTAAATATGCGGCAAAAAGACAACTCTTAACATTCAAAACATTCATATCCAACAACAACAAAAGCAACAACAATGGAAATAAAGAGACAAACCAACATTGCACGTTTAACAATTCAATTTATTTGCACAATCAACCATCCAGCCAGACAGACAGACGGACGGAAGGACGGACGGACAGGGATTTTTAGATACATACCCTCCCATAGTCTCAGCCCAGTCGAGGAGTCAGCATCAAAATAAAACTTTAACGAACATAAAATTGCGAGAATTTTGAAATTTCTTTAGAAACAAACAAGAGACACGACAATGCTATGCCTATGCCATCTCGAGATGGACCACTGGACCAGCAGCAGCAGCAGCAACAGTCAATGGCCATTAAGCCACCATCACCACAAAAGTCAACCATCATCAATATCATATTGCTCGGATAAATTCTATCCATTGGAGCAACAATTTAGCATGAAGAATAACAAGAAAATTTTAAATTAAAATTTTTGAAATTTTCAGCAAACACAATTCGTCCATGGATTATGGGGACCTGGCTTAGGCGGCAAATCTGGCAAACAAAATAATAAAATTCTGTACACTAGAAGACACATCACCCAAATAAAATATGGCTTAAACAATGACCAGAGTTAACCATAATCCCACTACTAACGTTTTGCCTTCTGATGTCTGTCTTTCGTCTGTCCAGTGTCCTTTTTGATTGGTATGCATGGCCCTTACCAGATTTCGTCTTAAACAATGGCCTAAATGTCACTTACCCTCTCTGTCCTTATTGGCTTTGTCGATGGAATAGAATGATGAGGATCTTTATGATGTATGATTTTCTTAAGAATTGTTTGCATAAAATCAATTCAACAAAACGAGACAATTCAAATTTTTTGGATTTTTTTTTTGAAAATGAAAAGGTAACGGACAATTAGAAACAAATCATTTCAGCGCCTGAAATTTGATTGTTAGAAATTTCGTGTATGTGTGTGTGTGAATCTAATTGGTAAAGAATTGGGAATATAGAAAAGTAATACTTCTCGTGTCTCCTTCCTAATACACTTCGTTGGTATATCGAAAGGTTAGGTGAGCAGTAGTGGCAGCCCTAAATTTCAGGATCACTTAGACTACTCAGTCCATTGTGATACCTTCTCTCTCATCACTGAGTGCTGCCCTATTTTCCCGTTCCACATTGCAGTCACACCACTTAGAAAAGCTTGGAAACAGTCAGAAAAACTTTTTGGTGTTTGGTAGAAACTGGGTTTGAGTCCACGACCCTGTTTACGCGCGGCGGGCATGCTAAACATTGCACTACGTTGGCTCCCATATCAAAAGGTTATGCCTTTGGAGAAAATTGTACTAAAAATGAAAGTAAAATTCCTGCGAATAGTAAAATTCGTGCGCATTTTTCTGAATTACCTAAAATTTTTAATCAAAAATGACAAGGCTAGAGATTAAAGTTAACTCAATTCAAATTCCTATAAGGCTCCTTCAGTAACACAAAAAAAAGTTTTCATATTTGATGGGTCTACAAGAGTACTAGCCAAGATGGTGTTCAATGGCGAATTGTATTGTTCTTTGAACCAATTAATTTTTGATTGAAATTTCTTCAATCACAGAAATGATAATATCTATCACAATTAAAATTTGTCAAGCCGACAATGAAAAAAATGTTTTGTTTTCAATTACATTTTTAATTGAATAATATTCAATTAAAATTTTAATTGGTAAAATTTTTTTTCTGTGTACATGAAATGAAAAAATGACAAGAAATTAATTTTTTTCCAATTTACGCAATTAATTGATCAAAGGGATTTTTTAGTGAAACTTGGCTCATAATCCAAGATCACCTAGAACGTAGTCATGGAAAGAAACTACTACTATTCCTGAAACTGCTACATAACAGAGACCGCTATTTACTACACAGAGACAGTGATGTCCGGCATTATGATTATGTTTTTGTAAAATAATCCTCCATCTAAGAGGTACGTCAGAAATTTCTTTAGAAATAAAATTTTTCCAAAATAAAATATTTACAAAATTTTCTATAAAAATAAAATTTTGACGAAATTTTCTATAGAAATAAAATTTTGGCAAAATTTTCTATAGAAATAAAATTTTGACAAAATTTTCTATACGAATAAAATTTTGACAAAATTTCCTATAGAATTAAAATTTTCACAAAATTTTCTATATAAATAAAATTTTGACAACATTTTCTATAGAAACAAAATTTGGACAACATTTCCTAAAAAATAAAGTTTGGCAACAGTTTCTAACAAAATAAAATTTTGACAAAAATTTTCTACAAAAATAAAATTTTGACAACATTTTTTATAAATATAAAATTTTGACAAATTTTTCTATATAAATAAAATTTTTACAAAATTTTCTATATAAATAAAAAATTTGACAAAATTTTCTATAGAAATAAAATTTTGACGAATTTTTTAAAGAAATAAAATTTTGACAAAACTTCTATAGAAATAAAATTTTGACAAAATTTTTTATAAATATAAAATTTTGACAAAATTTTCTATAGAAATAAAATTTTGACAACATTTTCTATAGAAACAAAATTTGGACAACATTTCCTATAAAAATAAAGTTTGGCAACATTTTCTAAAAAAATAAAATTTTTACAAAATCTTCTAAAAAAATAAAATTTTGACAAAATTTTTTATAAATATAAAATTTTGACAAAATTTTCTATATAAATAAAATTTTGACAAAATTTTCTATATAAATAAAATTTTGACATAATTTTCTATATAAATAAAAATTTGATAAAATTTTCTATAGAAATAAAATTTTGACGAAATTTTCTATAGAAATAAAATTTTGACAAATTTTTTACAGAAATAAAATTTTGACAAAATTTCTATAGAAATAAAATTTTGACAAAATTTCTAAAGAATTTTCTTTTCTATAGAAATAAAATTTGGGCACAATTTTCTATAGAAATAAAATTTTGGCAAAATTTTCTATAGAAATAAAATTTTGGCAAAATTTTCTATAGAAATAAAATTTTGGCACAATTTTCTATAGAATTAAAATTTTGGCAAAATTTTCTATAGAAATAAAATTTTGGCAAAATTTTCTATAGAAATAAAATTTTGACAAAGGTTTTATAGAAATAAAATTTTGACAAAATTTTCTAAAAAAATTAAATTTTGACGAAATTTTCTATAGAAATAAAATTTTGACGAATTTTTCTATAGAAATAAAATTTTGACAAAATTTACTATAGAAATAAAATTTTGACAAAATTTTCTATAGAAATAAAATTTTGATAAAATTTACCATAGAAATAACATTTTGACAAAATGTTCTATAGAAATAAAATTTTTACAAAATATGAATAAAATGTTGACAACATTTTCTATAGAAATAAAATTTGGGCAAAATTTTCTATAGGAATAAAATTTGGGCAAAAATTTCTATACGAAAAAAAGAGGAAACTTTTTTATAGAAATACAATTTTGAGAAAATTTGCCATAGAAAAAAATTTACAAAATTGTCTGTAGAAATAAAAGTGTGAGAAAATTTTCTATGGATATAACATTTTGACAAAATTTTCTATAGAAATAAAATGTTGACAAAACTTTCTTTAGGAATATAATTTTTACAAAATTTTCGATAGAAATAAAATTTTGATAAAATTTTCAATAGAACTAAAATTTTGACAAAATTTTTTATAGAAATAAAATTTAGACAAAATTTTCTACAGAAATAAAATTTTGACAAAATTTTCTACAGAAATAAAATTTTGACAAAATTTTCTATAGAAATAAAATTTGGACAAAATTTTCTATAGAAATAAAATTTTGACAAAATTTTCTATAGAAATAAAATTTTGACAAAATTTTCTATAAAAATAAAATTTTGACAAAATTTTCAATAGAAATAAAATGTTGACAATATTTTCTATAGAAATAAAATTTTGGCAAATTTTTCTAGAGAAATAAAAGTTTGAGAAAATTTTCTATAGAAATAACATTTTGACAAAATTTTCTATAGAAATAAAGGTTGACAAAATTTTCTATAGAAATAAAATGTTGACAAAAGTTTTTTACAGATATACACTTTTGAGAAAATTTGCCATAAAAAAAATTTACAAAATTTTCTATAGAAATAAAAGTTTGAGAAAATTTTCAATAGAAACAAAATTTTGACAATATTTTCTATAGAAAAAAAAATTTCTATAGGAATACAAGTTTGACAAAATTTTCTATATAAATAAAATTTTGACAACATTTGCTATAGAAATAAAATTTGGACAAAATTTTCTATAAAAATAAAGTTTTGGCAACATTTTCTATAAAAATAAAATTTAGACAAAATTTCTATAAAAATAAACTTTTAGCAAATTTTTCTATAGAAATAAAATTTTGATAAAATTTTCTATACAAATAACATTTTGACAACATTTTATATTGGAATAGAATTTTGGCAAAATTGTCTATATAAATAAAATGTTTGCAAAATTTTCTATAGAAATAAAATTTTGACGAAATTATCTATAGAAATAAAATTTGTTTTGTTATTCTTGGTTTTATTTTTTTTCTTTTTTTAAGTGTAGCTTAACCAACAGAGGAAAAGTATGCTTGTGAAATTTATTTGGGCAAAACTCTATAGACTGTACCGCTGTTTCGGAATTACCACATTCCTCATCAGCATCCTCTACTTGCAGCAAAACTATCAACTATCAATTATCAGAATAAATTCGGGTAATTCACTCAACCCAAAGTGAACTACACTTGAACCTTCCGAAAAAAGGTTAGATAGTCGGCTACTGCCTAAACAAATTTGCAAGCATATCTCTTTTCCTTTGCCAAACTCAAATCATCGATTTGAATGTAGTTGGCTCGGTTTGTTGTTTTTTTTTTTTTTTTGCTGAGGATGCTGATGAGGAATGTGGTAATTCCGAAACAGCTGTACATCCAACCATCTTGCAGTCTCTAGGGCTTTGCTCAAATAAATTTGACAAGCTTATTTTCCTCTGTTGGTTAAGCTACACTTGTAGTTTAGTCAATGCATTGTTTTAAGCTGAAATCAAAAAACAACAACAATGATTGAAGAAATAAAATTTTGTAAAATTTTCTATTGAAATAAAAGTTTGTCAAAATTTTCTGTAGAAATAAAATTTTGTCAAAATTTTCTATAGAAATAAAAATTTTGACAACATTTTCTATAGAAATAAAGTTTTGACAAAATTTTCTATTAAAATAAAATTTTGATAAATTTTTTACAGAAATAAAATTTTGAGAAAATTTGCTACAGAAAAAATACAACATTTTTTTATAGAAATACAATTTTGAGAAAATTTGTCATAGAAAAAAATTTACAAAATTTTTTATAGAAATAAAAGTTTGAGAAAATTTTCTATAGAAATAACATTTTGACAAAATTTTCTATAGAAATAAAATGTTGACAAAATTTTCTATAGAAATAAAATTTTGATAAAATTTTCTATAGCAATACAATTTTGACAAAATTTTCTATAGAAATAAAATTTTGTCAAAATTTTCTATAGAAATAAAATTTTGACAAAATTTTCTATAGAAATAAAATTTGGAAAAAATTTTCTATAGAAATAAAATTTTGACAAAATTGTCTATAGAAATAAAATTTGGACAAAATTTTCTATAAAAATAAAGTGTTGGCAACATTTTCTATAAAAATAAAATTTAGACAAAATATAGAAATAAAATTTTAACCATGACAATTATTCATTTAGGCAAAATTTCAAGAACAATTCGAATGTAATCAATTATTCATGGAATAATGGATGAACTCTTAAGGGATAATAAGAGTTTAACTACACCTAGACGAAAAGGGAGATGAATCGATCTAATCAAGATGAATCCAATCGAAGTTTAGCCTTTAACAAAATAAAATATGGGACAATGGAGTACAAGCAAACCAGCAGTTTAATGAAAAGGATTGACATTTTTCGATGCCTCTAAGTGCACCCGTTTTTGTGGGCAATACAATTTTAATTCCTGGAAAATTGTATGTTAATTCCAATGGGAGAACTCATCAATTATCAACTCAATTTAGTTCATTTACAATCTCTCATACAACCGCAGGTGCATCTTTATGAAGATGTTGTCAATCTCATCATCACCATCGACAATTCATGTCCTTTTTAATGTCAATTGTAATTTATGTTTGACTATCAGGCGGACTAACCAATGTTATTGTTTGGTGTTAATAATTCTGCTGGTTATGTCCCTGGGGCGAGAGAGTGTGTGTGTTAAATACCCATTTAATAACCATAAAACTATAGACTGGGATACTATGAAGGATGGACATTCTTCTGCCTGTGTATGGGGGTGTGTATGTGCGTTGAGTAGAACTAACAAAAAAAATGTCAACTGCTGCATGCTCGTTAGCTGTTAACTGACATCTTAATAATGATGAATTAATTTTTAAATTTGTTTTTATGATCATTTATTGTCTTTTGATGCCATTTATAAGATAAACAATATAGAGACATTTAGAGACACACACCCAACCATATATATTTGAATATATTACTAATACACCTACATATATAGAGCAAGTTATCGAAGTAATGTTGCCAGATAATAATTTTTAAATAAGCGGTTTATGATGGACATCTGCATGTTGGAATTTAATGAGAAATAGCACAAGTCGAAAGTATCCAATTATTTTATATAGGATATAAATCATAGCTCATAGCCATAGCAAATACCTATTCCAGCCACTTTTTTGACATTTACCTCTGTGGGGTTTGCTAAGCACACAACCGACTGATATTTCTGATTGTCAAAGTACTTATGCCAACGATTTATATGTACGCATATTTTTTAAGAAGTAGGTGTCTTGGATTTCTTTTGAAGTATAAAACGATGTAACAAAGACTCCCGATAACACTACTCGTTTTGATATAGAAATCATATAGATTGATCCACCGAGTCTACCTTATGACCATCACGATTTATTGGATTTATGGGTAAAACTTTCAAATCGAAATAATTCCATTGCTTACTTTTACAAAACATTTTTCATTAATCATTCTTCTTCATTAAAAGTTCGAGGTCTAGTCGAACGTAGCCTGAAGGTTAAGTTAATATGACTGGTATTGGTCTTTAGCTTGATGAAGTATTTTATCGGTCCATATTTGGTACATCCCCCATATATATCCATAATCCGATTTGATTTCTAGAGGTAATTCTATACTTACTGTTCCGATTTCCTGGAAATTTGGAGCAAAATTTTATTTTACACTGAAAAAACTAATACATATGCCAGGTAAACCAGTATGAAGTGAGCGTCACGATAAAAATGTCTCGTTAGGGATCATATGTGTGAACGAGTCCTTATTTTTGTTTTGTTTGTTTGCTTTGACATATTTCACATATGATTTCATGAAAATTCCTTTAAAATAATTACATTTTCATTAAAAGGAAGTTTACAAATTTTGCTTCAAATTTTTTCATTAAATTTAAGACACAAAGTTTGAATAATTGCATCCCTCTGCTAAAGTAGAATGTCTTTGAACTAAGGCAACTTTTCCTTGAATTAAAAAAAAAAACAATTTTAGTATAAAGAAATAGTCTTTGAATCAACTGATATATTGAATCTTTAGATTTAAGATAAAAACGCATCAAATATATGCTATGACTTATTTTAGGGATTTGCCCAGCAAAAAAAGCGTCGCCAAAAAAGTAATTGAAATGTTCTTTTTGGATCCGGAAGTGGTGCAAAATTGACGCAGAAGCGATGAATTTAACATGGGCTTGTCATAGGACGGAAGTCCTCCATTTCAACAGCCGTTGCATTGAATTTGCATCACTTCTTTTGGTGTGAACCGAATTCAATGTTTTGGATGTAAATTAAAAAATTCTGTGATATTTTGTCAAATAATTAATTTTTATAATTTTTAATGGATTCTAACACTTTTCGGAAACGTTTGACCTCAAATATTTACAAAAATTCATAATTTTTCCAGATTGGATTTAGCATTTTTGTCGACAAAATTTGTACCATTTTATGTATTCTTACTCTGTTTTTAATCTATTTGAAACAAAAAAAGTTAAAATTACCCTTTAAAAGTATGAAAAAAAAAACAAGTCATAAAAAATTGAATTAAAAGAACTTCCTGGGTAGTTAAAATAAAGAAAATCATTGGGAGTGTATCTTCTGAAAGTGCTTTTAAAGTTGTGCCTTTGGAAGAACTTCCAAATTTTTTGCTGGGTGCATCTTTGGTGTGGTTTTGTTTTTTTGGAAGACTCTTTACACTTTATAATTTAGATTTTTAAACTGACATACATTTACGACGTATTTTACCATACGTCGTAAACCTTCGTCAAAACCCAAAAAGAAATGTTATTCGGATCAGCCTTGCCATAATGAATTTTTATTTTGGACCAACATTTTTCCAAACTTAGGCCATCATTTGTACAAGCGCACGAATTTCCAAATTAAATTAATATAATTTAAAAGTTAAAATTTTTCCAAAATTTTACTTCGATAGAAACTTTTGTCAAATTTTTATTTCTATTCAACATTTTTATTTCTATTTGTTTCTATAGCAAATTTTGTCAAATTTTTTTCTATAGAAAATTTTGTCAAAATTTTATTTTTATAGAAAATTGTCGCAAAATTTTATTTCTATATAAAATGTTTAAAAAATTTTTGCATCATTTTGTACCTATAAAATTTTTGTTTTTAAGTTTATTTTTGGCTATAAATTTTATTTCTATAAAAAATTTTGTTAAAATTTTATTTCTATAGAAAATTTTGTTAAAAAATTTTTTGTCAAAATTTTATTTCTACAGATAATTTTTCAAAAATTTATTTCTACAAAAAATGTTGTCTAAATTTTATTTCAGAAAATGTTGTCAAAATTTTAGAAATTGTGAAAAATTACCGATTTCACGAAAATGGACAAAAATCAACCAATTTCCATTTGGTCCGACAAATTCAACCAATTTCCATTTGGACCAAATTTAAAATTTAATAATTTTTTGGAACAATTTTGGTCCGATTGGACCAAAATGGCAACCCTGATTCGGACCATCCTTGAATCCTCTGCTCTTTCAAAACATAACTAACAAATATATGTAACTAACCCTATTTATTTCAAAATTTTAGGGAGGGTTTTAAACTAAAATTGGATATCTCATTTCTTTAATATGTGGCCCGGACTCTCCTTTTCCCTTTAAATTCTATGATTAACGCTATGAATATTAGTAAGCCCACAAACAACAACATAATATTTTTTTTGTGAGTAACTGATTTTTTTTTAATTATAAAAATAAACCAAAATATTTCAAATGTAAGTACACCCCAATTTTCTCTTTGGGATTGTGTTTTGTTTTCAAGTGGATCTATTTTGGGATTCTGTGGTTGGATAATGGTGGCAACTATGCACACATTTTGACTTGGGCTGGGGTTTAGGTCTTTCTCCTATGGATAAAATCCAAAGTGGGCTAACACGATTCACAAGATATTCGTACTGTATAAAACATATTTATTTTTTGTTTCTTAAAACGTCATATGTTTTTCTCCAGGTAGGGTTTATTTTCACATGTTTTTTTAAATCAAACGAGAAAATTAGCCCCAATTTGATTTTGGGGTCGATTTTCATGATCTTCCTTAAATTTTTCCGATTTTATTCAGACTCACTTAAGGTGATTTTGATTGGGGTGCAACATTATCTAAATTAATTGTAAAATATGAAGGTCACTGTCATTGATTTTTGATCCTGTATGCCTGACAATATTATGGATTAAAAACAAGTATATACAGTAGTAAGTTCGGCCGTAGTAAGTTCCTTTGAAAATTTCATGACAGATATTTTCCCAAGCAGATCAGTGCGCCTTCTATACCCTCAATAAGTGAAATCGGTCTATATGGAGGCATTACCAAATGGACCGATAAAACTAAATCATATACACTTTGTTATGTGTGTAAAATGCCAGTATATTTTCAATTTGTGGCAAATCGGATAAAGAGTACAAATTATAGAAACCCTAGGAGTTAAATCGGGAGTTCGTTGTAATGGGGGCTATACCAAAACATGGAAGGATACAAACTACGGATTCTAGAAGCCCAAGAAGTAAATCTGGAGATCGGTCTATATGGGGGCTATATCGAAACATGGTCCGATAATCACAATTTTCGGCACATCTCTTTATTTTCCTAGAATACCTCTAGATTTCCAATTTCAGGCAAATTGGATAAAAACTGCGGATTCTAGAAGCCCAAGAAATAAAATAGGGAGATCGTCCTATATGGGGGCTATATTAAAACATTGACCGATAATCACCATTTTTGGCGCACCTCTTCATGGACCTAAAATACCTGTAGATTTCCAATTTCAGGCAAATTGGGTAAAAAATACGAATTCTAGAAGCCCAAAAAGTAAAATCGGGAGATCGGTCTATATGGGGGCTATATCAAAACATGGACCTTTACTCACCATTTTTGGTACACCTCTTTAAGGTCCTAGAATACTTCTAGATTTCCGGTTTGAGGCAAATTGGGTAAAAATTACGGATTCTAGAAGACCAAGAAATAAAATCGGGAGATCGGTTTATATGAGGGCTATATAAAAACATGGTCCGATAATCACCATTTTTGGCACACCTCTTTATGGTCCTAGGATACCTCTAGATTTTCAATTTCAGGCAAATCGGATAGAAAATACACTTTCTAGACGCCCAAGAAGCAAAATCGGGAAATCGGTCCATATGGGGGCTATACCGAAACATGTACCGATAGGCACCATTTTCGGTACACTTTTTGACGGTCCTAAAATACCTCTAGATTTCCAATTTCAGGCAAATTGGATAAAAACTATAGTTTTTATAAGCCCAAGACCCCAAATCGGGAGATCGGTTTATATGGGGACTATATCAAAACTTGGACCGATATAGTCCATCTTCGAACTTGGCCTGCCTGCAAACAAAAGACGAATCTGTGCCAAATTTCTATGGCGGTGGGTATAATAACTTTGGAATGACACTATCATTTGAGCGAAAATACAATAAGGGGAAAAGTAGTGTAACATCAAGGCAACATATTTTTTGTGAAACGAAAACACACTTGGACTATTCAGTCCTCATCATCATATCATTTATGATAAGCGGAAGAATCTGAATCTATACCAAAATGTTTCAATTAATTTATTTTGATACTAATTGAATCTTTTTGGGTACAAATGTGGCACCTGACTATTATGTCTGGTAACATTGTTTTGTTTTGTTTCTTTTTTTTTATACAAAAAATTTAGTATAAATATATGAATAATCTCTCAACAAAAAAATACAAATTTTTGCACATTTTACTGCATAATGGTCGTACTGAAATTTATGGTAAACCAAGTCATTGCAACACAGTCCACATCTTACAATTATGGAAGTGATATTAAAATTCCCACATCAGTCACATTTTTGGAAAAGTCGTTACCAAACGATAAACATGTTAACCACAAATGTCAATTTCAGCTCTCAAATGAATTTGAATGGTATGTAATTGTATGGCAGTCTGTGTGTGTGTTTTCATCAAAACTCGTCTGTCCTTCAAATATAATAAATAACACATTCATTTCTGCTAGTATTTGTATACCCTTCTTGTCTTATCATTTGGTTATACACCCGTATACTAGTACGTCCGTCCGCCTGTCTCCTTCACCGCTCCTTGGCCAACGTTGATGATAATTGATGTTTGTTTCTTGTTTTCTACAAATCCGTCCACCCATCAATCCATTGACTCTTTAACTGCCAATCATACCAGCACTCATTGATTCGCTCATAATCCATGTATGATGAATACTTTTTAATTGGTTTTTCTTTATTTCAATACGATTCAGATGACCTGCCAATCTACTGGAGGAAGACAATGGCTTTCATAATAAATCGATTTTGCAAATAATGAAATTCCAATAAAAATTTTACATTCAATACAGATCAGAAAACAATAGGAATATGTTTTTTTTTATTTCTTCCAGGATTTGAAGAAATGTCACATTGCCACAATAGGAATGCAGAATTTTAATAAGCGCGGAGGTATGCATTTAGATTTATTTTAAATTAAATATAATTTTGTTATTTAAAAAAAATACTGAGGAATATGTTTTTGTGTTCTGCTGTAAAAAATGGTTTTGTACACTGAAAAAAATATTGTCGTGAGGGCAAAGATTTCATGTCCTTTAAATACGAATGCAAATTTTGCTTAGCTTAGAAGACGTATTACTCTAATATAAATTTTTTTCCTTGTCCAAAAGTTGAAGTCGGAATGTTCTAAGAATTAAGTGATTTGACTTAAAAGTGGGCATCAGAACATTAAAGGAAAATTTTTGGGCTAAGGTCAACTTGACTTTAATAATTCATAAAAATTCTTTAAGATTAATGAAATTGTCTTTAAATTTGTTGTATTTTTGCATCTTGACTACAAAGCAAAAAATCGTTCAATAATAGGACATGTTTTTCAACACTTTATTATAAAGACGTTTTTTACTTAAAACATAGCCTAATTTCTACTGGAAGTCGTGTCTGAATTTGGAAAATAAAGTTGTCGTTAACTCGATTTTAAAGGACTTTGGTAGCATATGATGAAAAAAGCTGAAAAATGAAAAATTTTAAATTTGCTTCCTAGAAACAAGTACACAAAACCCAAGTACACAAAACCCGAACTTCTCTCAAAATGGTTAAAGTAAAGACAAAACCTTTTGGAACCGGCCATGCTTTTTTTCAGTGTATAAAGAAAATTTCAGAAATCCAAGAAAACAAGGTCCTTAGATAGGATTTCAAATATTTGTATACCCAGCACCATAGAATGGTGACGGGGGTATAATAAGTTTGTCATTCCGTGTGTAACACATCGAAATATCGATTTCCGACTATATAATGTATATATATTCTTGATCAGGGAGAAATTCTAAGACGATATAAACATGTCCGTCTGTCTGTCTGTCTGTCTGCCTGTTGTAATCACGCTACAGCCTTCAATAATGGCGCTATCGTCCTGAAATTTGGATTCGCTTTTTTGTTTGCAGGCACGTCAAGTTGGAAGATGGGCTATATCGGTCCAAGTTTTGATATAGTTCCCATGTAAAGCAACTTCCCGATTTGGGGTCTTGAACTTATGAAAACCGTAGTTTTTATCAAATTTACTTGAAATTGAAAATCTAGAGGTATTTGAGGACCACAAAAATGTGTGCCGAAAATGGTGCCCATCAGTTCATGTTTTGGTATAGCCCCCATATAGACCGATCTCCCGATTTTGCTTCTTGGGCGTCTAGAAACTATATTTTATATCCGATTTGCCTGAAATTGAAAATATGGTAGTATTTTTGGACCTTAAAGAGGTGTATCGAAAATGGGGTGTATCTGTCTATGTTTCGGTTTAGCCTCCATATGTTATATACCGATCTTCCGACTTTAGTTCTTGGGCTTCTAGAAACTGTATTTACTATCCGATTTGCCTGAAATTGGAAATCTAGAGGTATTTCGGGACCATAAAGAGGTGTGTCGAAAATGGTCTGTATCGGTCCATGTTTTGGAATAGCCCCCATTTAGACCGATCTCCCGATTTTGCTTCTTGGGCGCCTAGAAGCTGTATTTTCTATCCGATATGTTGCTTACCCGATTTGCCTGAAATTGGAAATCTAGAGATATTTTGGGACCACAAATAGGTGTGCCAAAATTGAGGTGTATCGGTCCATTTTTGGGTCCGATCTCCTGATTTTACTTCTTGGGCGTCTAGAGTCTATATTTTCTTGCTTCAAATTAAAAATCTAGAGGTATTTTAAGATCACAAATAGGTGTGCCCCTATATAGACTGATATCTCGATTTTACTTCTTGGGATTCTAGAATTCGTAGTTTTCAACCAATTCGTCTGAAAGTGGAATTCTAGAGGTATTTGAGGAACATTAAGAGGTGGTGAGTATTGGTCAATGTTTTGGTATAGCCCCCATATAAACATACCATTATTTATACTTGAAGTGGGGTCTAAATTTGGAAGTTTAAGTTTTCGTTAACACGTTTTTAAAGAAATAGAAAAAAGGTGAAAAGAACGCATAAATTCAAATTTATTTCCTAGAATCAAGTACGTAAAACTCGAACTTTAAAGTGATTTGTGTCTTAAAAGTGTCCACACTTAAATTTTCCGCTTCTTGGGCTCGTATTTAAATCATTAGTGTAAAGACAAAATCTTTGAAACCGGACATGCTGTTTTTAGGAACCAAACTTTACGAATAGAAACAAACATATGCAAGTATTTGAATCCAACTCGTTTCCAAAGGATATTGGTGAAAATGGCTGCGTATAAGGATTTCTCATGTCGTTGATAAACCACAATTTTAATAAAGCTTACAAAGGAAATACATAACGGATTAGTTCATTTTCAGCTTTTTGGAATATGGGTCCATGGTTTGATATAGCCCCCATATAAACCAACCTCCCGATTTGGGGTCTTGGGCTTATAGTAGCCATAGTTTTTATCCGATTTACCTTAAATTGGAAATCCAGAGGTTTTTTAGGACCATAAAGAGGTGTGCCGAAAATTGTGATCATAGGTCCATGTTTTGGTATAACCCCCAAATAGACCGATCTCCCAATCCGATTTGCCTGAAATTGTAGGTAAAGGAACACAACTAAAATTTCAAATGCTTTTAATTTAATTAGGTTTAAATTTACATAGTCAACTACATGGATTATGCAATATTGCATTTATTACCCTAAACCACATGGTGGTCAGGATATAATAACTTTGATCTGCCAGAAAATGTGCCTACCAGAATTATTGATTTTAGACCCTATAAAATATATACCGATCGACTTAGAATCACTTCCTGAATCGATCTAGTGCTTGGTGTCCGTCCGTCTGTTAGTCCGTCGTCGCAATTATTAACCGATTTTGATGAAATTTGGTACAGGGTTTTTTTTTTGGGCACAAGAACGAACGCTATTGAATTTGGAAGAAATCGGATCAAATTTAGATATAGCTCCCATATATATGTATCGCCCTATTTTGACAAATGGAGTCATGTTGCGCTTTTTACTAACCGATCGTTGTCAAATTTTGTGCAAAGTAATCTATTTTAGCACCCTTCAAGTCTACAAAATTTCATTGAAATTGGTTCAGATTTAGATATATCTCTTATTTATATATATGTATTATCCGATTTTGCCAAATTTTGTCATAAATCCCTTATTTATCAACCGATCTTACTCAAGGTTGGTCAAATCTAATCTTCGATTTTACTTCTTGGGCTTTTAGAATCCGAAGTTTGTATCCAATTTGCCTGAAATTGGAAATCTGGAGGTATTTTTGGACCATAGAGAGGTGTGCCGAAAATTGTGAGTATCGGTCCATGCTTTGGTACATCCCCCATATAGACCAATCTCCCGATTTTACTTCTTGGACTTATCGAAACTGTAGTTTTTATCCAATTTGCCTGAAATTGGAAATCTAGAAGTATTTTATGACAATAAAGAGGTGTGCCGAAAAGGGCGTGTATTGGTTCATGTTTTTGTATATCCCCAATAATGACCGATCTCCGGATCTTATTTCTTGGGATTATAAAAACCGTACACACAAAAAATTTTTTTTCTTATTCAATCACGAAATTAATTGATCCAATTAATTTTTTAATTGAAATGTCATCAATCACGGAAACGATAGTATCAATTAAAAAATTAATTGAATGCCAATTAAAAAATTAATTGATACTATTAATTGTTGTGATTGATTTTTGTTTCAATTAAAAAATTTGTTGATTCAATTAAATTTTTAATTGAATATCTTTTCAAACTCAATTAAAATTTTAATTGGAAAATTTTTCGTGAAATTTTTTTCTGTGTAGTTTTTATCCAATTTGTATGAAATTCAAAATCTAGAATTATTTTTGGATCATAAAGAGATACGCCGAAAATGGTGAGTATCGGTCAGTGTTTTAGTATAGCCCCCATAAGAACGATTTCCCGATTTAACTCCTTGGGTTTCTAGAAACCGTAGTTTTTATCCGATTTGCCTGAAATTTCACTTCTATATAGAAGGCGCACCGATAATGAAAATTGCTTGAAACTCAATGTAAAATATCCAGATTTTACTTCTCGGGTGAAAATCTACAGATTTAAAATTTCAAATCAAGACGTTATTTTATAATTTTCTTGCACACTTACATGAGATGTTAATGATTCCTCTAAAACAAAAATGGTTCTTACAAATCCAGAATCTGATATAGCCTTCTTACAAATCCAGAATCTGATATAGGTAAAAACTTTAAATTTATCTCCGGGAAGTGTATTGATTGAACTGCTCTGCTTGATTTGCCCTCAAACCCCCTTGAAATTTCAAAGGAAACCCCAATATTTGATTCATGGTGGTGGGTATTTAATACTCGGCCTGACCGAACTATATACTTGTTTTTTAATTAGGAATAAATTATTTCTTTATAAATCTTTTTAAATATGCCACACATCCTTAAATGGGGTTAATGTGGAGTATCATATAGTCGACATTGTCCCTCTTTATTTATTTCTCTTAGGTTTTAGTATGTGGTAAATATTACATTCCAATTATTTTAGTTTAATTTACACAAGCTTAACTAGAAATCCCCAAAGTAGCTAATTAATAATAATATTAATAGTTTTTTCTCCCAAATCTTTTTAATTTGAAAAAAATTTAAATTTCTACAACTTAACGCAGCTTTTGTTGTTAAACTTTAATTCATTATTACATAGTAGCCGCAGCAGCAGCAGTAATAGCGAGTAGTATTTATGCTCCTTTATGCGCTTAATTAAACAATTAAATTTAATTACGGTTAATATGCTTCTAATTGCAGTATTTCCTCCTGCCAGTTTTTTCCGTCTGGCAGAGCAGCGCAGTCAATGTAACATAGGGCCATTATTCGTTGCCATTATCAGAGGATATGGCCAAAGGACGTTAAAAGGAGATGGCAATAAGTTATGTATTACATAATTGTACAATGATGATGATGATGATTACCCCACCACCAACAAATATTTCCCCTAGCTAAAATGGATATACCATATATTGTGAGACCCATAGGAAGCGTGACCAGGCAACATTTTCCAAAGGGGGGGTTTATAACATTCTTTTTGGTCCTTTTTCATTTCATGGAGAAAAGCCATCATCAAGTTTAGGGTCATTTGTTAGAGTAATAGAAATGGCAAAGGAAAAAAGCCACAAAATTCGTTGAATTCTACAGCTGGAACTCACTGTAATTACTTTAAACAAGCCATATAAATATAGATACTCACATACACATACACACATATAACGTATATATACATGAAAGGCAAAGTCCTTAGTCCTTAGTCCTTTAATGATCTTTTGGCACTGCCACAGTTATAATACATTTACCAAGCAGAGGGACAATTGAGCGGAAATAAAAATTACTGAAAATAAAATTCAACATTTATAGTTTCTCCGTTTATGATGATACCAACAAAAAGCTGTATACACTCTTAAAAATACACACACACACATTAAAAAGTATTCATGTATAAGGGCTACAGTGAGCTTAAATCGTTGTTTGTTTGTGTGTGAGAGGATATTACAAACACTTATTTCCCATTGTACCCGCTACTCTCCCCATTACAGAAAAGAAAAGCAAAAAAACAGAGATAATTGAAAGCACACTCACCACCGGGAAATCAATATGTTTTGGTCATGGTTATTACCCCTGATTGTTAGAAGAAATCACAGACATGCTCACATCCTATTTTTTGCCTAGAATTGTGGGGGAAATTTTAAGATCCTTGGTATACATACTGGTCTTTGGTATATTCACCTCAATGGAGTAGGCAAATATAGCGCTTGCGCTTTCTATAAGAGAATCATTTACACATTTTGAAGGTATTGAGGAACAAGGACAACCATGTCCTTTTTTGAAGTTGGTGTACATTTGTTATGCTCTTTTTCATCCATACATTTGTTTTTTGTTTGTTTTAATTTTCCCTTTACAATCAGTGGGGAGCGGTATGTTGAAAAAAGCTTAAAAATGGCGTCTGATTTTTTCCTTCGCATATTTCGTATCCCAATAAAACCCTACTCATACCGTAGAACATTGTTTTGCTTTGCGAGGGAAAGAGACCGGCTGGCTAAAGGGAGTTCTTTTGGGTTGTTGTATACACGTAAAGTGATTGTGTCTTTGGTTGGGAATTCTGCCTTGCCTTCTTGGCTGGCATTTAGTGTAACCATACCAATATGTCCAATTGTGGAAAATAATTATAATGTAACAAATTTCCACTCACTTATAAAAATGATGGTGATGATGTTCCCGGGTAATGGTACGGGGTAATACAACAACACCATGCTACTGTTGCCAGCCACTTAGTCTTCGTTCTCCTTACTGCTTTTAGTTCCAAAGGTATTGTTATGTATGTGTTATCAGGGGCGTATGTATGAAAAGAAGGGGCATGCATAATAAATAAATAAATAAATTGTTTGGATATAATAAATGTATAAAATTGTGCCTTCGAGAAATATTGGTCCCATATGAGTCTGATACTGAATATCTTATAGCAGACAAACTTGGGGGACTATTATCGGCCAATTACTCACCAGCAAAAAAATATGGAAGTTTTTTCTAAAGGCACATCTTTAAATTCTCTTCCAAAAAGGTCCTCCCAAAGATGTCCTTTATTTTAAATACACATGAAATTCTTTTAATTCATTTTTTTTCAATCGCGTTTTTCATATTTTTAATGGGTAATTTTAACTTTTTTTGTTTCAAATGGGTTAAAAAAAAGAATAAGATCTAATAAAATGGTACAGATTATTACAATTTTGTCAAAAAATGCTAAGTCCAATCTAGAAAAATTGCGAATTTTTGAAAATATTTGAGGTCAAACGTTTCCGACAAGCGTTAGAATGCATTCAAAATCATAAAAACTTATAAAAATTAATTATTTGGCAAAATATTACAAACCTTTCTAATTCACATCCAAAACACTGAATTCGAATCACACCTTAAGACGTGATGCAAATTCAGTGCAACGGAGGTTAAAATGGTGGACATCCGTCCTATGACAAGCCCATGTTAAATTACTCGCTTTTGCGCCAAATGTTGCACCACTTCCGGATCCAAAAAGAACATTTTCACTACTTTTTTGGTGACGCTTTGTTTTTGCAGGTTCATCTGTCCAAGAACGAAGGTTCAGGACGTCTCTCTTCGCAGAACAGAACATCAGCATAGTTACCGCACCGGTGGAAGGAAAATTTAGGGAAATCGACCTTTTGTCAAAGACAACTTTTGCTATTCTTCAAATTGGACTAATCGACTTTAGATGTTTTTGAAAAAATTACTCTCATAAATTAATCGACTTTTGATATTGACTCAAACCAAATAAAATACTTGTTAACCCTCTGTATCATAATGCTGACTGTAGGCAACATACCGTTCGAATGCCTAAAAATTAATAGAAATAACTTCTTGAGCTCATTCACGCACTGTATCCCGTGGTTTACATACTGAGCTAATAAACTTGTAAAAATAGAACAATTAGGTGGCACTTGAAGAAATTGACATAGGTGGAAATTGACATTTCTTTATTGACTATTGGTATTTACGAAAAAGTGCCGGTTTGCTGTAACTTCAAAAAATAATAAAAAATTGTTGTGCTGTGTTTTGTGTGTAATCTTGATAAATTGGAGAGGTAAGTGTTTGAGCTTTATTGTAGAATGTTCATTTTGAACAATGTTTAGGTTTTTTTTTGGTGGCAAATAATGTTTGGCAACGCATCCAATTTGTGGGAGTTTCTCTTCAAATAATAAAAATAAATGAAAATTGAAAAATACGTGTAAAAATCATACAAATCGGAATTCATGAGTGATAGAGTGTTAAGCAATATTGACTAAGGAATATTTGACATAGGTCAAAATTAAATCATCGATTTTTGACGTTGGCCAACATTGGCTAATGGTAACAACCTGTAACGGAAAAGTGGAAAAGTCCAACTCGAACGGAAATCGATTTGGGGCTAAAGATGACAGGACGTTTTAATAAGAATGCAAATATTGCTTAGCATAGAAGACGCATTTCTCTAATATAATCAGAAAAAACGAATAAATGGAAATTTACTTCGTAGAATCAAGTACGCAAAACTCAAATTTAAATGAGAATTGTGTCTTAAATATGTTCTTTCTTCAAATCTCCCCTTCGTTAGCTCTGATTCAATACCAAAATCATTAGTGTAAAAATCGGGCATGTTTTTTTCAGCGCAAATAAAAAATTTTGTTAGAAAAATTTTAAAGATTCGATTCCCAAATTTAAATATAAGAATTCTTAAATCAAAGACTATAAACTTCTTTTTAATAAAAATTTATTTATTGTAAAGAAACTTGTCCTTAATATTCTAAAATTTTTTTTCATATTATACCAATATTATTTCAGTGTAGGGTTTTTACAATTGAAATTGGGATATAAATCTCATTTATCTCTCGTAGTAGATACCTTAGTTTTTTTCACCCAAAAAAAACGGAGCGCTAATGCAAACTGAACTTTATTTTAGTTCATGAGGAATGGTTGATTTTTGTTAAATTTTGCACAATATGAGCAAATCTTCCTTATTTGAATAATTTTTATACCCTTCACCACTACTGTGGTACAGGGTATAATAAGTTTGTGCATTTGTATGTAACGCCAAGAAGGAGTAATCATAGACCAACCTTTTAGTATACGGATCGGCTTAGAATCGGCGTGTATATCAACCGATCTTCCTCAAATTCCGTACATCCGAATATTTTATGGGTCTCGAAAAACTTGCAAAATACCAGCCAAATCGGTTCAGATTTAGATATAGCTCTCATATATATAGCTTTCGCCCGATTTACACTCATTTGCCCAAAGAGGCCAATTTTTAACTCCGATTTGGTTGAAATTTTGCACAGGGAGTAGAATTAGCATTGTAACTATGCGTGCCAAATTTGGTTGACATCGGTTCAGATTTGGATATATCTCCCATATATAGCTTTCGCCCGATTTACACTCATATGACCACAGAGGCCAATTTTTAACTCCGATTTAGTTGAAATTTTGCACAGGGAGTAGAATTAGCATTGAAACTATGCGTGCCAAATTTGGTTGAAATCGGTTCAGATTTAGATATAGCTCCCATATATATGTTTTTCTGATTTTGACAAAAATGGTCAAAATACCAAAAATTTTCTTGTAAAATCGCCACTGCTTAGCCGCAAAGTTGTAAAAATGACTCTAATTTTCCTAAACTTCTAATACATATATATCGAGCGATAAATCATAAATAAACTTTTGCAAAGTTTCCTTAAAATTGCTTCAGATTTAAATGTTTCCCATATTTTTTACTAACATTGTGTTCCACCCTAGTGCATTAGCCGACTTAAATTTTGAGTCTATAGATTTTGTAGAAGTCTATCAAATTCTTCCAGATCGAGTGATATTTAAATGTATGTATTTGGGACAAACCTTTATATATAGCCCCAAACACATTTGACGGATGTGATATGGTATCGAAAATTTATATCTACAAAGTGGTGCAGGGTATAATATAGTCGGCCCCACCCGACTTTAGACTTTCCTTACTGTTTTTTTTTTTTCAATTTTAATGACGTGACTTAAAAATAAGAAAAAAAAGTTGTATACAAATATAGTGCACAATTATACTAAACAACAAGTAAGGAAAGTATAAAAGTCGGGCGGGCCCGACTATATTATACCCTGCACCACTTGGGAGCCACCGTGGTGCAATGGTTAGCATGCCCGCCTTGCATACACAAGGTCGTGGGTTCGATTCCTGCTTCGACCGAACACCAAAAAGTTTTTCACCCGTGGATTATCCCACCTCAGTAATGCTGGTGACATTTCTGAGGGTTTCAAAGCTTCTCTAAGTGGTTTCTCTGCAATGTGGAACGCCGTTCGGACTCGGCTATAAAAAGGAGGTCCCTTGTCATTGAGCTTAACATGGAATCGGGCAGCACTCAGTGATAAGAGAGAAGTTCATCAATGTGGTATCACAATGGACTGTATAGTCTAAGTGAGCCTGAAACATCGGGCTGCCACCTAACCTAACCTAGATCTACAAAGTGGTGCAGGGTATCTTAACTTTCGATACCATGCCACATCCGTCAAATGTGTTGGGATATATGTCGATTTATTGGAGAAAAATCTAATAGATTTTGCAGATGAGTTATATAGTGAAGTTTGGACTTTCCAACAAGACAAGTGAGGAAAGTCTAAAGTCGGGCAGGGCCGACTACATTATACCCTGCACCACTTTGTAGATCTAAATTTTCGATACCATATCACATCCGTCAAATGTGTTGGGTGCTATATATAAAGGTTTGTCCCAAATACATACATTTAAATATCACTCGATCTGGACAGAATTTGATAGACTTCTACAAAATCTACAGACTCAAAATTTAAGTCGGCTAATGCACTATGGTGGAACACAATGTTAGTAAAAAAACAGTAAGGAAAGTCTAAAGTCGGGCGGGGCCGACTATATTATACCCTGCACCATTTTGTAGATCTAAATTTTCGATACCATATCACATCCGTCAAATGTGTTGGGTGCTATATATAAAGGTTTGTCCCAAATACATACATTTAAATATCACTCGATCTGGAAGAATTTGATAGACTTCTACAAAATCTATAGACTCAAAATTTAAGTCGGCTAATGCACTAGGGTGGAACACAATGTTAGTAAAAAAATATGGGACACATTTAAATCTGAATCAATTTTAAGGAAACTTCGCAAAAGTTTATTTATGATTTATCGCTCGATATACATGTATTAGAAGTTTAGGAAAATCAGAGTAATTTTTACAACTTTTCGACTAAGCAGTGGCGATTTAACAAGGAAAATGTTGGTATTTTGACCATTTTGGTCGAAATCAGAAAAACATATATATGGGAGCTATATCTAAATCTGAACCGATTTCAATTAAATTTGGCACGCATAGCTACAATGCTTACTCTACTCCATGTGAAAAGTTCAACTAAATCGGTGTTAAAAATTGGCCTCAGTGGTCATATGAGTGTAAATCGGGCGAAAGCTATATATGGGAGATATATTTAAATCTGAGCCGATTTCAATAAAATTTGGCCCACTTGACTACACTACTAATTGTACTCCTAGTGCAAAATTTCAACCAAATTGGGGTAAAAGATTGGCCACTGTGGTCATATGAGTGTAAATCGGGCGAACGATATGTATGGGAGCTATATGTAAATCTGAACCGATTTCAATAAAATATGGCAAACTTGACTACACTACTAATTGTACTCCTAGTGCAAAATTTCAACCAAATTGGGGCAAAACTCTGGCTTCTGCGACCGTATTAGTCCATATCGGGCGAAAAATATATATGGGAGCTATATCTAAACCTGAACCGATTTCAATAAAATTTGGCACACTTGTCTATAGTACTAATTGTTCTTCTTATGTAAAATTTGAAGCAAATTAGGGTGAAACTCTGGCTTCTGGGGCCATATAAGTCCATATCGGGCGAAATATATATATGGGAGCTATATCTAAATCTGAACCGATTTCTTCCAAGATCAATAGGGTTCTATTCTGAGCCAAAACACATACTTGTGCTAAATTTGAAGTTGATTGGACTAACACTGCGACCTAGACTTTGATTACAAAAATGTGTTCACTGACATATCTATATCGACTCAGGAGCCCACCCTGAGCATTTTTGCCAAAGACACCATGTGTCTATCTCGTCTCCTTTTGGGTGTTGCAAACATATGCACTAACTTATAATAGTTCATATTTTCCTAAAATAGCAGAAATTTGTTTAAGTTGAGTCCATAAGTCTCTCAAATGAGTAAATTTTACTAAGATTGTGTCTGTCTTGAACTTCGTACAGTGCAAAAGACATTTTAAAAATTTTTAAATCCAATTTTTTTTTAACATATCAAATTTTCTTAAACAACAGAAAAAAAAAATTATTAATTTTAATAAATTTTCTTCAATTTGACAAAAAGTAATAACTTACTTGTAACATGTTGCAATTGGAAAATTATTTTAGTTAATATTTTCTAAAATAAACCTACATTTTCTTCCATGGTGGGTTCACTTTTTTTGGGTGTTAGCTATCATATGTGTCAATTTAAATTGCCTTCCTTCTAAGAAAAAAATTGTGAGAGAGACCACAATATAAAACTTCTAATAGCGTCTCTGGCTTGATACATACACATTCACAAAGCTCAATGTTAGTCTTTAAGTATGTGTATGTGTGTGTTTAAAAGGATGGCTATTATCCTTAAAATGGGTTAAATGAAATAAAAATTATAGCTCCCAACAAAGCTTCTCCACAGCATGTATACATTCAGCTATGTCTGTGCAAAATAACACAATGGAGCTGGTATGTTTGTACATGTAGTGTAAATATGTGTATGTATATGTCTGCATTCTATAAAAGGATAGCCATTTAAGCAATTTTGTTGCTTTAGAGGAAAGAGTTGCCATGCCACTTTGCTGTTGTAACAACAATTACAAAGGACTTTAATTAACCTCTGAAGGTGTTCTCACCAATGATGTTTGTCATCATCACCATCATCAACGTCATCACAAAGATCTTTTGTTGTTGCTGTGGTTGTTGTCATTTCTTATTACAATTTTGTTTTGTTTCCTTGTTTTGTCGCAACCAAAAAACAAAAAAAGAAGAGACAGCAAAAGCATAGGAAGTAGCACAGCAAAAGATGTAAAAATTGTGATAAATTCATTTCAATTAATTTTGAACAAAGTGGAAGAAATTAAGTCTGAATAGAGTTTGAGAGAGAAAAAAAGAAAATTCCCCAACACCGGTAAAGCAAGCCCAGCATTGCTGGAAATTTTTTAGATCAACTGGCAGGTGGCATGAATTTTTTTTTGCATGAATAGAAGATAATTGAAAAGCCCTTCATATAGTCCTTGAGAATTAAATCAATGATACAATGAACAACTTGAGGCAATTTTATTTATAAAATAAAGAGTAGAGATAGTATTTCTGATTTTTTTTTTTTTGTGCATACATTTTGGAAAAAGAGTGTTTGAGTAATTCTCTATTTGTCTTTTAAATGGCTTTTCAATCTCACATTTAAGAACACCTCGTGCGAAAAATGGTCTAATATGCATTCAGTTTTTCCACAATGCATTAGAAAAACAAGAAAATCTAACGACCGAATATATTTTTAACGACGACGATATTAGCAAAAAATCATTGATGCCAAATCATGACCACAGTTAAAATATAAAAAGTTCAAGGAAATCTAACGTACGCACAAACATTTTTTCTAATTCAATCAGAAAGTAATTGATCTAACTAATTTTTTAATTGAAATGTCTTCAATCACAGAAATTATAGTATCAATTAAAAAATTTATTGATACTATTCATTTTTGTGATTGATTTTTGTTTCCATTAAAGAATTTTTTGGATCAATAAATTTTTTTAAAACTAAGATAAAGACTTTAATCGAAAATATTTTCCTGGATTTTTTTTGTGTAGTAAAGATTCGATGCCTACATTTTATGAAAAAATATTTTTTTATTTGTTTTCTTCTAAATGTTGTGTAAATTGCGTGCCGCAAAATTATATCGAAGGTTACAAAACAATTTTAAATTTAACTTTAACTCTATTTCCACACTGAAACAAAAATTGTTGTGAGATCAAAGATTTCATGTCTTTAAAATACGAATGCAAATTTTGCTTAACATAGAAGACGCATTTCTCTAATATAACGTTTTTTTTCCTTGTCAAAAATCAAGAAACTTTTCAATGATGTCGTATTGTCCTTATAATTAAGTTATTTGACTTAAAAATGCGTATCATAACATGAAAAAATGTTTAGGCTAAGGTCAACTTTACTTGAATAATTCAGAACAATTTTTTAAATTTAATGAAATTGTCTTTAAATTTGTTGTCTTTTTGCATCTTGACTACAAAGCAAAAAGTCGTTCAAATATAGGACACGTTTTTCAACACTTTATATTAAAGACGTTTTTTACTTGAAGCATAGCATAATTTCTACTGGAAGTCGAGTCTTAATTTGGAAAATAAGGTTGTCGTTAACTCGTTTCTAAAGGACTTTGATAGCATATGAAGAAAAAACAAGTATATACGGCCGTAAGTTCGTCCAGGACGAATCTTATGTACCCTCCACTATGGATTGCGTAGAAACTTCTACGAAAGACTGTCATCCACAATCGAATTACTTGGGTTGTGGTAACATATCTTAAAATTTCTTAACATCGTTTTCTAAATTGTGAGTTAGTCCATACGTGGTATATATTAGTTATGTTATGTATGGTAAGCAGAGATGGTCTGTATCAAACTTTTTTAGGTTTGCGACTGTCGCAAAGTTGTAAACGTCGTAAACGTCACATACGCGTCGTAAATGTAGAAAAAGTAACAAAAGTCGCAAACTGTAAATACTTTAGTCGCGTCGGCTAGGCAGCGAATTCGATGATATCCAAGACGATGGTAGGTGCGAAGAAGTTTCAATTCTTAGGAATGTTCACAATTTTCGGTTTTAGTCCCCACATTTTCCCTATTGCCTTTTGCACGAGTTCAGGGTAACCGTGGATTTTCTCGTCCATTCTTAGCTTTAAGTTCAGTCTCCTGTCAAATATAACTCCAAGGTATATGGGAAAACGTTCACAAATTTCTGCAGAAACTTACAGCAAATGTAAATTAAAAAATGTTCAGGATTTCTTCTATTCAAAATTTGGTTTTCTACAGTAGGTTTACGACTTTTGCGACATACGTATTATACCGTCGCAAACGTATGTCGCAAAAGTCACAGTTTGTGACAGGCCAACCCTGATGGTAAGTCTACAAATAATTACGAATCGACATGGACTTTTGCACGGTACGTAGAGATATGGAACTTGATATGGACCAATTTTTGTGTGATTGGGGACCGATTTATCTGAGGGCTATATATAACTATAGACCTATATGGACCTAGTTAGGCATGGTTGTTAACGGCCATATACTAGCACAATGTACCAAATTTCAACTGACTCGGATGAAATGTGCTCCTCCAAGAGGCTCCAAAACCAAATCTCGGGATCGCACAGTGGTCGATGCCTTTGGCCAAAAATAAAAAATCAAAGTTAGAAATTTGTCAAAAAAGTGTGGCATCACTGTTTCTTATCAAGGTTTTACACTGTGTATTTGTTTTTGTTTTATTCCATCTGTACTCTTTAAGAACGGCTTCAAAAGAGAGAGCAAGTAAGCAGTTGGTTTTTGTAGTGTGAAAAAGTATAAAATTAAGTGCACTTTTAAATAAATAAAACAAAAGAAAGAAAAATTATATCGAACTAAATTGAAATGAATATTGAACTAAATGGTATTAACTATATTTTAAAATAAAAACATGTATAAAACTTGTTTTAAATTTGTTATAAAATCAATTTTTGTCAGTCTCATTGTTTCGTGTTCGTTCGTTCTTATATGTAAAGTTTTTGTAGAGTTTTAGTTGTGTTCCCCCTGAAGTCTCCAATGGGATTTTTTGTGGTTTATTAGATAATATTTCATGATTCCAAATTGATAAAAATCAGCCGCTTTCTTTTGCCCCCCCTTTGTGTTATCTCCCTAATACCGAAGTGGTCTTGTTTCTTTATATCCAGAAATGTTCGATTATATTGTTGTTTGTACCTGAATGCAAGGTATGGAGATGTCGAACAAATGTGTATAATAAGATCTATGATAAGTTAAGTGGTTCAAAATATAACGATGAAAATAGGGCGAATTTTCAAAACTATCTTGTTTTACAACTTCATGAAAATCTGATAAAAACTACTGCCATTGGAGTAAAATCGTCAGATCGGTCTATACGTGGGCTATACCAACACATGGGTTGATTCACCTCATTTCCGTTACATCTATTTGTGATCTTAAAATAATTCTAGATTTTTAATTTAGGCCAATCGGATAGAAAGTACGCTTTCTAGAAGCCCAAAAAATAAAATCGGAAGATCGGTATATATAGGGGCTATACCAATACATGAACCTATAACCATCATTTTCTTCACACATATTTGTGGTCCTAAAATACCTCTGAATTTCAAGTTTAAGGCAAATCGGATAGAAATACGGTTTCTAGAAGCCCAAGAAATAAAATCGGGATATCGGTCTATATGGGGGCTATATAAATACATGGACCGATAGACGCCATTTTTGGCACTCCTATTTGTGGTCCTAAAATACCTCTAGATTTCCAATTTCAGGGAAATCGGATAGAAACTATGGTTCCTAGAAGCTCAAGAAGTAAATTTAGGAGATCGGTCTATATGGGGGCTATACCAAAACATGGACCGATACACACCAATTTTAGCACACCTACTTTTGATCCTAATATACCTTTAGATTTCAATTTTCAGCCAAATCGGATAGAAAATACAGTTTCTAGAATCCCAATAAGTAAAATCAGGAGATCGGTCTATATGGGGGGCTATACAAAACGTCATCAATCAATCCCATTTTATCATTAAATAGTCCTGACATAATTATAAAGCCATGACCGAAGTTTCACGATGATACCTATAGTGGAAGTATTTTTGGCCGCTAACTCCATATAGAACCGACCACTGTGGATCGGTTTATATGGGGGCTATATATGACTATAGACTGATATGGACCACTTTTGGTATGGTTGTTAAATATCATATACTACCACCACGTACCAAATTTCAACCAGATCGGATGAATTTTTCTTCCCCAAAAGGCACCGGAGGTCAAATCTAGGGATCGTTTTATATGGGGGCTATATATAATTATGGACTGATATGAACCAATTCCTGCATGGTTGTTGGATACCATATACCAACATCACGTACCAAATTTCAACCGAATCGGATGAATTTTGCTCTTCCAAGGGGCTCCGGAGGTCAAATCTGGGGGGCCTATATATAATTATGGGGCCTATATATAATTATTGACCGATTTCGACCAATTTTTGCATGGGTGTTTGAGGCCATATATTAACACCACGTAACAAATTTCAACTGAATCAGATTAATTTTGGTCTTCCAAGAGGCTCCGGATGTCAAATCTGGTGATCGGTTTATATGGGGGCTATATATAATTATGGACCGATGTGGACCAATTTTTGCATGGTCATTGGAGACCATATACTAACACCATGTACCAAATTTCAGCCGGATCGGATGAAATCTGCTTCTTTTAGAGGCTCCGCAAGCCAAATCAGGGGATCGCTTTATATGGGGGCTATATGTAATTATACACCGATGTAGACCAATTTTTACATGGTTGTTAGATACCATAAATTTACTAACACCATGTACCAAATTTCAATCGGATCGGATGAAATTTGCTTCTCCTAGAGGCTCCGCAAGCCAAATCAGGGGATCGGTTTATATGGGGGCTATATATAATTATGGACCAAATTTTTGCACGGTTGTTAGAGACCATATACTAACACCATGTACCAAATTTCAACCGGATCGGATGAAATTTGCTTCTCTTAGAGCCATCGCAAGCCAAATTAGGGGATCGGTTTATATGGGAGCTATATGTAATTATGGGCCGATGTGGACTAATTTTTGCATGGTTGTGAGAGACCATATACTTACACCATGAACCAAATTTCAGCCGGATCGGATGAAATTTGCTTCTTTTAGAATTTTGGTCTTCCAAGAGGCTCCGGAGGTCAAATCTGGTGATCGGTTTATATGGGGGACCGATAATTATGGACCGATGTGGACCAATTTTTGCATGGTCATTAGAGACCATATACTAACACCATGTACTAAATTTCAACCGGATCGGATGAAATGTGCTTCTCTAAGAGGCTCCGCAAACCAAATCGGGGGATCGGTTTATATGGGGGCTATATGTAATTATGGACCGATGTGGACCAATTTTTGCGTGGTTGTTAGAGACCATATACTAACACCATGTACCAAATTTCAGCCGGATCGGATGAAATCTGCTTCTTTTAGAGGCTCCGCAAGCCAAATCAGGGGATCGCTTTATATGGGGGCTATATGTAATTATACACCGATGTAGACCAATTTTTACATGGTTGTTAGATACCATAAATTTACTAACACCATGTACCAAATTTCAATCGGATCGGATGAAATTTGCTTCTCCTAGAGGCTCCGCAAGCCAAATCAGGGGATCGGTTTATATGGGGGCTATATATAATTATGGACCAATTTTTGCACGGTTGTTAGAGACCATATACTAACACCATGTACCAAATTTCAACCGGATCGGATGAAATTTGCTTCTCTTAGAGCAATCGCAAGCCAAATTTGGGGGTCCGTTTATATGGGTGCTATACGTAAAAGTGGACTGATATGACCCATTTGCAATACCATCCGACCTACATCAATAACAACTACACTGAAAAAAAAGCATACTCGGTTCCAAAGATTTTGTCTTTACTTTAAAAAATTTGGTATTGATTCCGAGCCAAAGAAGCGGAGAATACAAGTAAGGATACTTTTAAGACACAATTCTCTTTTAAATTTAGGTTTTATGTACTTGCTTCTAGGAAGCAAATTTTAATTTTTCGCTTTCTCAGCTTTTTTTCTTCATAGGCTATCAAAGTCCTTTAAAAACGAGTTAACGGCAACTTTATTTTCCAAATTAGGACTCGACTTCCAGTAGAAATTATGCTATGTTTGAAGTAAAAAACTTCTTTAAAATAAAGTTTTGAAAAACATGTCCTATATTTGAACAATTTTTTGCTTTGTAGTCAAGATGCAAAAAGACAACAAATTTAAAGACAATTTCATTAAATTTAAAGAATTTTTCTGAATTATTAAAGTCAAGTTGACCTTAGCCTATAAATTTTTTCTTTCATGTTAAGATACCCATTTTTAAGTCAAATCACTTAATTATAAGGACAATACGACTTCATTGAAAAGTTTATCGACTTGTGGACAAGGAAAATAACTTTATTTTAGAGAAATGCGTCTTCTATGCTAAGCAAAATTTGTATTCGTATTTTAAAGACATGAAATCTTTGACCTCACGACAATATTTTTTTCAGTGTACTTGTGCTAAGTTTCAAGTCGATAGCTTGTTTCATTCGGAAGTTAGCGTGATTTCAACAGACGGACGGACATGCTAGGATCGACTCAGAATTTCACCACGACCCAGAATATATATACTTTATGGGGTCTTAGAGCAATATTTCGATGTGTTACAAACGGACTGACAAAGTTAGTATACCCCCATCCTATGGTGGAGGGTACAAAAACTGAAAAAGCGAAAAATTAAAATTTGCTTCCTGGAAGCAAGTACACAAACCCTAAATTTAAAAGAGAATTGTGTCTTAAAAGTATCTTACTTGAATTCTCCGTTTCTTTGGCTCAGAATCAATACCAACATTTTTAAAGTAAAGACAAAATCTTTTGAAAATTCCTTCGATAAACTTTTTTTAAATAATTTTGAATATACACATACACGCAGATAAGGATTATGATCATATAATATATTTATTGTAAAATAAAAAAAATAGAGTTGCCAATTGTCACTTATAGAGGCTTAAATTGGCACACTTCCTACTCCATTGCGCAACTGAAACCGAATCGGGTTTCGTATCTATTTAAAAGTTCTAAAAATTACATATACCCAGTAGTGGAATAGGATCACCTCAAACACGTTTCAAGAGCAAATGGAGTAGGAAGTGTTTCCGTGTTATGCCCCTGCAGTGTGCCAATTTAAGCCCCTATAAGTGACAATTGGCAACTCTATTTTTTTATCTTACAAAAATTATATCATAAAATTCTATTTTCTACATTTTTCCAATAAAAGTATTCTCTATTGCTATTGCTATAGGTCGTACAAAAAGAAAAATCTAACCACAAAGTTATTCAGCAAATTTCAAACTGACGCTCTCTGAAATTAAGTTTATTTTAAGCATCACAACAAAAATTTATTCAATACTCAATTTATTTGACAATACATCGTAATTTTTCAGTTTCACAATTTTTCCTGCTAAAAAAAAAAAACGATCGAACTCTTAAACCTTTTCAATCGAACAAAGTACAAAAGTGAAACATATTAAGACGAATCGTTCGTTCAATGGGCAGGGCATCGCTACCACATAATATCCTCGACATGATTGTAGTGAAGAAAATAAATGAGAATTGCCACCGGGTACTCGGAGAATTTCGTTTAGTACGTGCCTCTTTTAAACGGAACTAAAAGAGAATGGAAAACTATGAGGATAGTGGAATAAAGGGAGGAGATTAAATGAAGGGTGTGTGTTATATGAGTAATTGGGGAGATGGAATGTAGTAATTTCCCATTTAGTAGATTTTACTTACCCAGCAAAAAAATTTGGAAGTTCTTCCAAAGGCACAACTTTAAAAGCACTTCCAGAAGATGCACTACCAATGATGTTCTTTTTTGAACTACCCAGGAAGTTTTTTCATATTTTTAGTGGGTAATTTTAATTTTTTTTTGTTTTAAATACGTTAAAAACAGAGTAAGAATTCATAAAATGGTACGAATCATTTAAATTTTGTCGAAAAAATGCTAAATATAATATTGTGAATTTTTGAAAATATTTGAGGTCAAAAGTTTCCGACAAGCATTAAAATCCATTAAAAATTATAAAAAATTATAAAAAGTATTTATTTGAAAGAATATACAGTATTTTTTAATTTACATCCAAAACATTGAATTCGGAAGTGATGCAAATTCAGTGCAACGGCTGTTGAAATGGAGGACTTCCGTTCTATGACAAGCCCATGTTAAATTCATCGCTTCTGCGTCAATTCAAAAAGAACATTTTCATTGCTTTTTTGGCGACGCTTTTTTTTTTGCTGGGATATAAATAGAATTTTTCATATGGAATTTCATTGAACAAACAAACAAACTCTAGATGAAATATAATAATTTTATCGATGTTTTTTTTTTATAATTTAATATATATTGAAGTAGTCGATAAATTAAAATACTGAAGATCTATAAGAAATTTAATTATTTTACAATATGTTTTAGAAATCATTTTGCTTTCCATTGGTTTGGTAATCGACATTTTATTCTCATTTTATTTTTTTAGTTTTGTAATTATGGAGGTCAGTTTGTATTTTTATTAATTAACAACCCAGCAAAAGAATTTGGAAGTTCTTTTAAAGGCAGAACTTTAAAAGCACTTCCAAAAATGTCCTCCCAAAGAAGTTCTGTATTGCTAAAAAACAGATACATTTTTTCAAGTACACATTCGTTTTTTGTCTTCACATAAAACCACGTGCCACTTTTGAATAAATAAATTAACACAAAACACAGTAAATCCTTATTCTCCGCCCATTCCAAGAAACAACACACGACTGACGCGCAAAATGAAAATCGTGTGTACCTGCTCAAGTTTTTATAAAATTCTTTTCGCTGCAAAAAGGTTAAAAAAATAAATGGTCACGAAAAAAATGTAAATGGTCTTTATGGCCATGTAATGGTTCTAGACATGTCTAGACTTAACCTATAAAAATACTTTTTTCCCTGTAAAAAAGTAAAAAAATTGAATGGTCAGATACATGATTTTCCCGACCATTTAATGGTCTCAAATTCTATCATTTAAATGATAGAACATGTTTGCGGTATTTGAGAACCATTCAAATGCTTATTGCCACCATACATTTTTCTCCGCTCGAAAACTATTTTTACAAAGACAAAATACATGGTTTTCGCGGCAATTACATGCTGTAGATAAGCATTAAATGGATGTGGCAACCATGTCCAAACATGGTTTTTCTGTGCGTGTAATATGGGAAAACTTTGCCGATCCATAATATTATGCAAAGTGTCTTTACGTAGCGATAAAACTAAAAAAAAAAAAATAATTTATTTAAAAAAAATTGTTTTTTATTTTTTTAATGAAATCCGAAATACTGAGCCACACCTGAAGAACTAGTGCGAAAGCAATGCAGCGGCCGATTCAAATTAAGTAGCGTATTTAAACTGCACAATTGCACTATTTCCCGATCCAAAAAGAACATTCTCATTACTTTTTTGTCTACGCTTTTTTGCTGGGATATTGATTCACTACATTTTATGAAAATCTTATATATATTTCCGTTGATTTGAAGATGTATTGAATTATATTTTTCTTGGAATATTAAAAGTCTCCAATCTCTCAGGTGATTCCCTTTTAATTGTGAGTTTGAAAGGAGGTACGTGCTCTAACAACAAAAACAATTTATTTCGAAGTTGGAAAAAGTTCAAAAATATCAAGGAAACATTTACACTTTTAATACACTGAAAAAATATTGTCGTGAGGTCAAAGATTTCATGTCTTTAAAATACGAATACAAATTTTGCTTAGCATAGAAGACGCATTTCTCTAAAATAAAGTTATTTTCCTTGTCCAAAAGTCGATAAACTTTTCAATGAAGTCATATTGTCATTATTTTTTTTTATACTATTTTTATTGTTTGAGTGAATTCATTTTACACAATAATTTAATAATTATATTTTAAGAGTTCAGTTACATAACACAACTTTTCAACTTAAACATAATTTTTAAACTTTGAATAATTTATGGTATCTAAATAACAAATGAAACGGGGAATATTAATGAAGGAAAAAACCCCGTGAATCTTCCATAAAGTTGTGTCAAAAGAGTAAAAAGTTAGTACTTATGAAGAAATACAACGTATATGTGCATACGAAGATTGTGAGCATCTAGCATAGAAATTATCAGTGATATTTTTTATTTTGTCTTTAACAAAAGAGAGATTGTAATTCAAATGTAATTGAGAGGTAGAGTAGTCGAAAGGCAGATTACACATCATTTTCACAATTTTATTTTGAATAACTTGCAATTTTCGTAAATGACAATCTGCCGCTTTGTGCCAGACAGGAGCTCCGTAGTACAAAATAGCGTGGAAGATCACTCTAAGAATTATTAATTTGTTGTGAATAGACAGCTTTGATTTTCTGTTTATAAAAGGATATAAAATTCTTATAGTTTTGTTAATTTTGTCTATGGTGTAGCTGATGTGGTCGCCGAATGTAATCTTTCTGTCGAGGACCACTCCCAAATATTTCACCTTATCGTCCCATGGAATATCGAAGTTATCAATTATGATATTCGAGGATGGGATATAACAGCTCCTTCTTCTCCTTGAAAAGAATATGGTTTGGGTCTTCGATGTATTCACCACTATCTTCCATCTCTTAAAATAGTTGGACACTTCTCTTAGTGCCACCTGTATGTCACTCATAATGTCAGAAGCAAAAACACCCGAACATAAAATCGCGGTATCGTCTGCGAAGATGGAGGATTTACACCCACCAAGTTCGGGGAAGTCGTAGGTGTAAATATTGTATATAGGTGACAAACAAGAGCCTTGAGGACATCCTGCTGGAGATGTGTGTACAGAAGACATTGCATTTCCGATATGAACCTGATATGATCTGTTTTCAAGGAAGCTTCTTATCAATTTAACTGTCGGAACATCTAGACCAATCCTAGCCAGTTTATGAATTAAGGCGTCGTGCCACACCGAGTCAAATGCAGATTTTATGTCCAGTAGGACCATAGCCGTTGAACTCCCTTCATTTAGTTTAGTTGAAATAATGTTCCTAATGCGGACAAGGGGCAAAATGGTATTGTGTTCAGGTCTGAAACCGAATTGTTGTGTTGGCAGAATTTTGTTGCGTTCTATGTGGTCTGCGATTTTATCCTTAATAATTTTTTCAAGAAGTTTGCTCATAGAACTAAGGAGGCTAATTGGCCTGTACGAACCTGGGCAGGACGCGTCCTTTCCCGGTTTCGGTATAGGGATAACTTTGGCGTGTTTCCAAATTTTCGGGAAATAACAAAGTCTAATGCAAGAATTGAAAATGTTCGTAATTAACCTAAGGCCGCTTGGGGGAAGGCTCTTTAAACATCGATTCGTTATTCCATCTGGCCCAGAGCTCTTTTTTATTTTGAGATTTCTTATAATATTCTTAAGTTGTGTGGCAGTGACCGCAAATGAGCCGACGGGATTAACTTGGCTGTCAATATTTCTGATAGTCTCCGAAACCATATTTCTGGTTGCAGAATCACTGAGGTTTTCGGAAAAACAGTGATTAGAATGGAATTTCTGGGCCAATAATTCGGCTTTTTCTAGGTTAGTTGTATAAACGCAACCATTTTGCTTCATAGAGGGGACTGTGCCCGTCTTCCTTTTAATAATTTTCGATATATTCCAAAAATTTGAAGAAGCAGTGTCTAAACTAGAGAGCATATTGTTCCAATTCGAGTTCCTAAACCGAAATGTCGACTCAGCAATCAATTTGTTCAAAAAAATTGTCTCTGAGCGGTAAAAGGGCATCCCATATCTAATCCAGTTATGTCTGGAGGTATTTCGCATAGAAATCAAGTTCAAAATATGTCTAGGAAGCCGCTTAACATAATTGACGCAAAGAACAGTCTTTGGAACAGATTCCTCGATGGCATTTGATCAAATCACTTAATTATAATAATAATATTGTCATTATAATTAAGTGATTTGACTTAAAAATGGGTATCTTAACATGAAAGAAAAAATGTTTGGGATAAGGTCAACTTGACTTTAATAATTCAGAAAAATTCTTTAAATTTAATGAAATTGTCTTTAAATTTGTTGTTTTTTGCATCTTGAATACAAAGCAAAAAATCGTTCAAATATAGGACATGTTTTTCAAAACTTTATGTTAAAAAAGTTTTTTACTTCAAACATAGCATAATTTCTACTGGAAGTCGAGTCCTAATTTGGAAAATAAAGTTGTCATTAACTCGTTTTTAAAGGACTTTGATAGCATATGAAGAAAAAAAGCTGAGAAAGCGAAAAATTAAAATTTGCTTCCTAGAAGCAAGTACACAAAACCTAAATTTAAAAGAGAATTGTGTCTTAAAAGTATCCTTACTTGTATTCTCCGCTTCTTTGGCTCGGAATCAATACCAAATTTTTTAAAGTAAAGACAAATTCTTTGGAACCGAGTATGCTTTTTTTCAGTGTATGAATGTGACAAGGAAGCCGCACACACGTCTACATTCACATTTTTATTAAGCTACACAGTGGCTCATATGAGTTACTTTCAAAAATGATTTTATTCTTAGCAGTACGACCTTAGAAGATCTCCTAAAAGTTGGGAATTAAATTGTGCACAATTTGAAGCACGTCAGGGCAAAACTCTGGCTTTTGAGGTCATATAATTTTCTAATTAAATAAAATTTTGAGAAAATTTTCTACATAAATAAAATTTTGAGAACATTTTCTACATAAATAAAATGTTGAGAAAATTTTCTATAGAAAAAATTTTGAGAAAGTGTTCTATAGAAATAAATTTTTGAGAAAATTTTTTATATAAAAATAAAATTTTGACACAATTTTCTACAGAAATAAAATTTTAACAAAATTTTTTTATATTAATAAAATTTCGACAATTTTTTTATACATAAAAATTTCAAATAAATAAAATTTTGAAAAAATTTTCTACAGAAATAAAATTTTGAGAAAATTTTCTACAGAAATAAAATTTTGAGAAAATTTTCTATAGAAATAAAATTTTGAGAAAATTTTCTATAGAAATAAACGTCAGAAAAAAAATTTATAGAAATAAAATATTGAGAAAATTTTCTATAGAAAATAAAATTTTCTTTTGAGGTCATATAATTTTCTAATTAAATAACATTTTTAGAAAATTTTCTACATAAATAAAATTTTGAGAACATTTTCTACATAAATAAAATGTTGAGAAAATTTCCTATAGAAAAAATTTTGAGAAAGTGTTCTATAGAAATAAATTTTTGAGAAAATTTTTTATATAAAAATAAAATTTTGACACAATTTTCTACAGAAATAAAATTTTGACAAAATTTTTTTATATTAATAAAATTTTGACAATTTTTTTATAAATAAAATTTTCTAAATAAATAAAATTTTGAAAAAATTTTCTACAGAAATAAAATTTTGAGAAAATTTTCTATAGAAATAAACGTCAGAAAAAAAATTTATAGAAATAAAATATTGAGAAAATTTTCTATAGCAAAATAAAATTTTGACAAAATTTTCTACAGTATTAAAATCTTGACGAAATTTTCTATATAAATAAAATATGGACAAATTTTCTATAGAAAAAAAATTTTGATAAAATATTTATAAATTTTTTTTTAAAGAAAATTTTCAATAGAAATAAAATTTAAAGAAAATTTTTTATAGAAATAAAATTTTGAGAAAATCTTCTATAGAAATAAAATTTTTCAAAGTAAAATTTTTTGGTTTGGTAGTTTATTTGGTAAAATGATCTCCAAATTTTAGTAAATTATTGTTGGCTCGAGCGGTAACCGTGAAATATAAAAGAAAACCCTTGTATAGTACTTCTAAAATTATATTTTGCGACTGGGCTGCAAATGATAGTGCAATATTCTATGTATTATACCAAACGCCCCACCCCACCATTGACAGTGCTAAGTAGGTAGCCAGAGAGAATAAGGACTCTCCTAGGACAACAGTTAACTAAATGCCTCCATAGAATTCTAGGCAATGCCACCACAGTTAGTGGCAACCAAGCCATGGGGAATTCTCAAAAATGGGAGTTTGAAGCAAACATACACTGGTTGGGCAATCCAATTAAAAAGTACTTGAACTGTTACAAAATCAAACCAAATTATGGGGCAAACAAAATAAACTTTTCCCAATTGCTCAGTGAATTGCTATGGAAAATGGAAATTTTGGGGAGGAAGATTTTTGGGAGGTTTACGAGTACGAGAATTTCTGGTGTTTTAACAATATTTGTTATTGTGGGTGTGTGCTTTTGGGTAGAGTGAGATAGCTACAGAGTTATGATACGTTAAAATTTCATGGGTATTCTTTTATTTATTTTTTTTTTTTTTGCCTTTTAACCGGAAGAACAAATATTCAGCAGAGCAATGGCCTCGACGGCAAAAATGATTGTATTGGTACAAGGATTGCACTGGAAAAGAAGGCATTGATAGCAAAGAATTTTAGGGAACATTTTTTTTATAAAACTCAATCCAACTTAAATTTTATTCTATGAAAATGAAAGTTTTAAAAGGGGTCATAACATTATCAGAGTCGCTTATAAAATTTCCAATGGACACTGAAAAAAATATTGGCCTAATATAAAAAAATCGTTCAATTAAATTTTTTTAAATTTATACCCACTTTTAGTTCATAAAATTGTTGAGATACGTTTGTTATAAGGAAAATTTCATTGGCCTGTTGAAAACTTCAAAAACAAATAAACAATTTTACTAAATAAAAATATTTTATTTGGAACACAAATACCCAAGCAAAGAAAGCTTCATCAAAAAAATAGTGAAAATAATATTTTCCGATCCGGATAAGGTGCGAATTAATTGCAGAACATTTAACATCCCAACAAAAAAAAATTGGATGTTCTTCCAATGGCACAACTTTAACAGCACTTCCAAAAGATGTTCTTTATTTCAACTACACAGGAAGTTCTTTTAATTAAATTATTTATAAGTCGCTTTTTTCTTCTTTTTAATGGGTAAAATTAATTTTTTGGTTTCAAAAAGGATAAAAATAGATTAAGCTTTAATAAAATGTTACAAATTATTGAAATTTTGTCGAAAAAGATTCTAAATCCATTCAAGAAATATTGCGAATTTTTCAAAATATTTTAATTCAAACGTTTCGGACAAGCGTTATAATGCATTAAAAATTATAAAAAAAATTTAAAAATTATTTATTTGTCAAATTATGATAACATTTTTTAATTCACATCCAAAACACTATATTTGAATAAGAAGTGTAAGAAGTGTTGCAAATTCGAGTAAGAAGTGTTGCAAATTCGACGGTTGTTGAAATGGTGGACATCCTTCCTATGATAAGCCCGTGTTAAATTCATCGCTTCTGCGCCAATTTTGCACTACTTCCTGATCCAAAAAGAACATTTTGACTACTTTTTTGGCGACGCTTTTTTTACTGGGATGGACTTCCCAGCAAAACAAGCATCGCCAAAAAAGTAGTGAAAATGTTCTTTTTGGATCCGGAAGTGGTGCAAACTTGGCGCAGAAGCGATGAATTTAACATAGGCTTGTCATACGACGGATGCTTATAATTTCAACAGCCGTTGTCCAGAATTTGCTTCACTTCTTACTCTGTGATTCAAATTCAGTGTTTTGGAAGTGAATTAAAAATTTTGTAATATTTTGACAAAGAAATAATAAATAATTTTTTTTTATGATTTTTAATGCATTCTAACGCTTTTTTGAAATTGATTTAACATTTTGTTCAATAAAATTTAAATAATTTGTACTATTTTTTTTAAGTCTTACTCTGTTTTAACGAATTTGAAACAAAAAAAAATTTAAAATGCCCATTGAAAATATGAAAAAAATGAGTTATAAAAAACTGAATTAAAAGAACTTCCTACACAGAAAAAAAAATTCACGAAAAATTTTCCGATTAAAATTTTAATTAAGTTTTAAAAAATATTCAATTAAAAATTTAATTGAATCAAGAAATTTTTTAATTGAAACAAAAATCTATCACAAAAAGTAATAGTATCAATTAATTTTTTAATTGACCTTCAATTAATTTTTTAATTGATACTATCATTTCTGTGATTGAAGACATTTCAATTAAAAATTTAATTGGATCAATTAACATTATTTCGTGATTGAATCAGAAAAAATTTTTTTATGTGTATGTAGTTCAAAAAGAGAACATCTTTAGGACGACATTATAAATTATCAAAATCATTTACTGTGTAGTTAAAATAAAGAACATTTGTGGGAAGACATTTTTGGAAGTGCTTTTAAAGAAATTTTTAATTTCGAGTCTATATAGAATATGTATCTATATATATTCTTGATTAAGGTAAAGTTTTTACATATAGTGACATCTATGTAAAATTCACAATACCGCTTTTCAATACCGTCTGAACCGATCTTCATGTCCTTAAAGCCGTCTGAAATTAATGGCCGCTGATGTCTATAATAGATATATCCGAGTTTCCACCATTTTGCGTTCATAGACCTAATTTTCTGTAGTTTATGCTTGTTTCAATATATTCCTCACATCGATGAAAGTCATCATCATTTATCATGAAATTTTGGTGCTCGTGTGTCGTTTGGTTGCTCACTTTTAAAGACCATCTCCACAGCTCTAGATATACAGCCACCTCGTCAAGATATTTACGCCAGTGGAGACAGACATGCAACCGGACAGCAAGGGCTACATTAATTCATCCCTCTCAGAATATAGTTTTTGGAATTGTAAACCTATATTTCTATAGTCACTTTGGGATATTTCATGAGAAATTCTATCTTTCATATTGTCGAAGATATTCCATTTCACATTTAAACTTAGTTTAAATGTGAACAACAAAAATGATCTACTAGCATTACATAAAGTCTATGCCGCCATTTCACAGACAATCTATATGGGTCACAGCCACAAAAATTACAAATCACCAAATGCATTCCATGCCATGCCATCACCCCGTGTCATATCCTAAAGTCATTATAAACGATTTTACAAATTTACACCATTTATGATTGTTTATTGCATTTATTTGATATCAGATATTTGCAACACATTTTTCAAGCAATTTATTTGTGTCAGAAACCACCAACTATGGAGGCGACACCCCATCCATGCGAACGCATCCAATTAAATAGAAAAGTTATATCTTAATGAATCTAATTTGGCAAACAGGCGCATCCATTGGCCAAAGACGAAACAATTCAATCACTGCACACTCTTCATTTTGCTTAATTACTTTTATTTATAGAATTTCTCATACACCCTGCAATGGAAGGCATTGATGGAAAATGCCATTTACCATCAGCATCATATCGGAGGATAGAGAGAGTGTTGGATCTGTTCGTTCATTGATGGAGAGGAGCTATGGAACAATCAGATTCATTCATTTTCTAGTTTTTGGTTTTCGGATTACATGTCCACAAAACAATTTTTCAATGTGGAGAGAATTTTTCAGATAAGTACGGAGGAATTCGAAGGACAGTGGGTAAAAATAGATTTTTATACCCTAAACCACATAGTGGTCAGGGTATAATAAGTTTGATCGGCCAAAAAATGTGCCTACCAGAAATATTGATTTTAGACCCCATAAAATATATACCGATCGACTCAGAATCACCTCCTGAGTCGATCTAGCGCTTGGAGTCCGTCCGTCCGTCCGTCCGTCCGTCTGTCCATGTATTTGTTGTTCACAGGATTCCGGTCGCGATTATTAACCGATTTTGATGAAATTTGGTACAGGGAGTTTTTTTGGCACAAGGACGAACGCTATTGAATTTGGAAGAAATCGGATCAAATTTAGATATAGCTCCCATATATATGTATTGCCCGATTTCGACAAATGGGGTCACGTTGCGCGTTTTTCAAACGGATCGTCACCAAATTTGGCAAAAGGTAATCTTTTTAATCGCCCTTCAAGTCTGAAAAATTTCATCCAAATCGGTTCAGATTTAGATATAGCTCTCATATATATGTATCGCCCGATTTTCCCAAATTTGGCCACAAAACCTTTATTTATCAACCGATCTTACTCAAAGTTGGCTAAATATAATCTTCTATAGCACTAACTATATGTGCAAAAAACCATCGAAATCGGTTCAGATTTAACTATAGCTCCCATATATATGTACTGCCCGATTTTTCTAAAATTGGCCATAAAACCCTTATTTATCAACCGATCTTACCCAAGTTTGGCTAAATGTAGTCTTCTATAGCACTAACTATATGTGCAAAAAATCATCGAAATCGGTTCAGATTTAGATATAGCTCCCATATATATGTATAGCCCGATTTTCCCAAATTTGGCCATAGAACCCTTATTTATTAACCGATCTTACTAAAAGTTGGCTAGATCCAGTCCTCTATAGTACTAACTATATGTGCAAAATTTCATCGAAATCGGTTCAGATGTAGATATAGCTCCCATATATGTATCACCCGATTTTGAAAACTTCGCCCCTAATAAACTTATGTTTGACCATACAGGCCTCATTTCTTAACTGATCTTACTCAAATCTTGCACAAGGTAACCTTTTGTGGTATTAATCAAACCCGCAAAATATTATGCAAATTGGTTCAGATTTAGATATAGCTTCCATATATATGCATCGCTCGATTTTCCCAAATTTGGCCATAGTACTCTTATTTATTAACCAATGTTACTCAAATTTCAAATTTTGATGTACTAGCCGATCGTACTTATACGTGCTCTTACATAAGAATATTGCTCGATTTTTACAAATTTGTATTTATTACCCACACTAATTTAACGATTTTCTCTTTTTTAATAATGGGCTCAATATTAGTGGTATACTAACTCCGTAGGTGCAATATCAACACAGCCAGTGTTGCTAGAAGTAGGGGAAATTCCCTATATGTAGGGTTTTTCTAATATTTAGCGTCTTGTAGGGACGTAGGGCCACAATGTAGGACATTTTCACTCAACACAATTTGCAATAATTTTTACATTTTGGTGGCTCCAGAGGAGGAAATTAGAAGCCGACAAGGCTTGATCTTTAACAATGTGGAAATTTTGTCAACATTTTATTTCTATAGAACATTTGGTCAAAATTGTATTTCTATAGAAATTTTTTTCAAAATATTATTTCTATAAAAAATTTTCTCAAAATTTTATTTCTGTGGAATTTTGTCTCAAAATTTTATTTCTATAGAATTTATTGTCAAAATTTTTTTCTATAGAAAAATTTCTCACAAAAATTTGTTTATAGAAACTTCTTTCAAAATTTTATGTTTATAAAGATTTAACAAAAAAGATTACTAATTTGGGTAGAATTCTACCAACTGCGGCAACCGTGGTCGTAATACAAATTTATATTCTAATTTATATACCTTGCATATTCATAATAGAGTACTTAGAATCATTTTTGTTTTGAAAATTTTTTAAATTCAACGAAAAATATAGTAGGGAAAATTGTTTGGGAATGTATTGGAAAGTAGGGAACTTTTTTGTCCTTGTAGGGCAAACCGAACATTTTCCCTGGCAACATTACTATGAACTATATTCAGATTGACACAAAGCACCCATAGACATGTACCCCTTAATTCTCTTAAATATGCAACTGAGGTTTATCTCCCAGACCTATATGTTACCCCACAAATGCTTATGATTACTAATTCTGTAATGGTGGTTTAGGGTATGATATAGTCGGCCCCGCCCGACTTTCTACTTTACTTACTTGTTAATTACCAAGATGAATTGGAAATGTTGAGTTATGATTCGGACACGCATAACTCTACGAACCATAGAAATTGAATTCGATTTCATCTCCAGAGTTAAACCAACAATCATTTTTTCTCATATTGGTAGGAGTATTTTTCGAAAATTGTAAATTGATAATGCTCCAGGAAAAATGTCGATAATGATTTCTGTGAAACTATGACCTAGTGTGACCACAGCTTAACGGTACGGTCACACTGGGCAAATATTTGACAGAACTAAACAAAAATCATCGCCACAGTCAAACCCGAAAACTTATATTGAGTATATAACGTCACGAAAGAGGTCCTGGCAAAAAGTTTGGCACTCATTTTGGTCAAATATTTGCCTAGTGCTATCCAACCCTCATTTTCGTGTTCTTCTTTTAGTAATTGCATTACTCATAGCATATTATTCATGCCCAGCAAAAAAATTTTAAGTTCTTCAAAAGCACAACTTTAAAAGCACTTCCAAAAATATCTTCCTAAAGAAGTTATTTATTTTAGCTGCACAGGAAGTTCATTTAAGTAAATTTTTTTATAACTCGCTTTTTTCATATTTTTAATGGAAAATTTTAATTTTTTTGTTTCAAATAGGTAAAAAAATTAAGAATTAATAAAATTAATAAAAAAATTAAGAATTAATAAAATGGTACAATTTTTTAAATTTTATTTTAAAATTTATTATATTATTTAAATTTTGCCGCAAAATGTCAATTACATTCTAGGAAAATTGCGAGTTTTTAAAAATATTTGATGGCAAATGTTCCACACATGCGTAAGAATGCATTAAAGCGACCGGACATATCCCCCAACGGACATATCGCCCAAAATGATTTTTAGGCGTTATGACCTCCATTGGGGCGGTCACATCGCCCAATTTTAGTTTGGGCTTTATGTCCTCCCACATCGTGGTTATAAGCCCCAAAACTGTAGGTGTTATGACCGTTTGAATAAAATTGAATATAAAGAATATTTAAAACAAATTAAAACTCATAAAAAAATTAAAAATTATTTATATGTCAAAATATCAAAAAATTTCTTAATTCACATCCAAAACACTGAATTCGCATCACACATTAAAAAGTGATGTAAATTCAGTGCACTGAAAAAAAGCATACCCGGTTCCAAAGATTTTGTCTTTACTTTAAAAAATTTGGTATTGATTCCGAGCCAAAGAAGAGGAGAATACAAGTAAGGATACTTTTAAGACACAATTCGCTTTTAAATTTGGGGTTTGTGTTCGTGCTTCTAGGAAGCAAATTTTAATTTTTCGCTTTCTCAGCTTTTTGTCTTCATATGCTATCAAAGTCCTTTAAAAACGAGTTAACGACAACTTTATTTTCCAAATTAAGACTCGACTTCCAGTATAAATTATGCTATGTTTCAAGTAAAAAGCATCTTTAAAATTAAGTGTTGAAAAAACATGTCCTATTTTTTTAACGACTTTTTTCTTTGTAGTCAAGATGCAAAAAGACAACAAATTTAAAGACAATTTCATTGAATTTAAAGAATTTTTCTGAATTATTAAAGTCAAGTTGACCTTAGCCCAAACATTTTTTCTTTCATGTTATGATGCCCATCTGTAAGTCAAATCACTTAATTATAAGGACAATACGACTTCATTGAAAAGTTTATCGACTTTTGGAGAAGGAAAAAAAAACTTTATATTAGAGAAATGCGTCTTCTATGCTAAGCAAAATTTGTATTCGTATTTTAAAGATATGAAATCTTTGACTTCACGATAATATTTTTTTCAGTGTGCAATAGCTGTTAAAATGGTCCGACGTATGACAAGCCCATGTTAAATTCATCGCTTCTGGGCCAATTTTGCACCACTTCCGGATCCAAAAAGAACATTTTCACTACTTTTTTGGCGACGCATTTTTGCTGGGTGTTACATAGAGAGAGAGTCCTGAAAGCACAACTAAATTTAAATGAAATTCGTGTAGGCTATAAAATAAAAATCTATCCTTAGATTTTAATAACAATTCTTTTAAGGCGTTTCGGCGTTTTCTTACTTCTTCCCTGATTGTTCTCACGGCCAGATTGTAATATTATCCTTATAGGATTGCTAAATCGTAATGTTTCCAGATACCCCAATCCAAAAGCTGCAACACAGTCGTTTATATTTTGAAAATAACTTCGTAAATGTTGCACGTTTATTACAATCGAAATCGTCATTAGGAAATTTTATCGTACACCACACTAAAAAAAAAAGCATACTCGGTTCCAAAGATTTTGTCTTTACTTTAAAAAATTTGGTATTGATTCCGAGCCAAAGAAGCGGAGAATACAAGTAAGGATACTTTTAAGACACAATTCGCTTTTAAATTTGGTGTTTGTGTTCGTGCTTCTAGGAAGCAAATTTTAATTTTTCGCTTTCTCAGCTATTTTTCTTCATATGCTATCAAAGTCCTTTAAAAACGAGTTAATGGCAACTTTATTTTCCAAATTAGGACTCGACTTCCAGTAGAAATTATGCTATGTTTGAAGTAAAAAACTTTTTTAACATAAAGTTTTGAAAAACATGTCCTATATTTGAACGATTTTTTGCTTTGTAGTCAAGATGCAAAAAGACAACAAATTTAAAGACAATTTCATTAAATTTAAAGAATTTTTCTGAATTATTTAAGTCAAGTTGACCTTAGCCTATACATTTTTTCTTTCATGTTAAGATACTCATTTTTAAGTCAAATCACTTAATTATAAGGACAATACGACTTCATTGAAAAGTTTATCGACTTTTGGACAAGGAAAATAACTTTATTTAAGAGAAATGCGTCTTCTATGCTAAGCAAAATTTGTATTCGCATTTTAAAGACACGAAATCTTTGACCTCACGACAATATTTTTTTCAGTGCACTCGGTCAGCGTATACAATTCAATCCATTAAAAAAGAGATACAAGAATCCTACCCAAGGGAAACGAACCTACATACGAACAATGAAAATGAAACTGACCGAGACTTGGGACATTACAACAACTATCTCCTGAGATCTTTGGATACATATTTCCAGAGTTGCGATCTTGGGATCTACAGTTCTAAAGCTGAGACCTTTGGACCTACTTTTTATTCCACAATTGATATTTTCTGACCTTCAGTTCCCCTACTTGGACAATTGGATCTACAGTCAACCAATGAAAATTCTGATCTCCAATGGCCCCACTGAGGGGGTGGGATATAAAGTTCGACGGCTGAGATCTTTGAATTTAAGCTTCCAGCGCCATTATGATCTTAGGATATACATTTTCGCCATTAGGTTAGGTATAGTGGCAGTCCGATATTTCAAACTCACTTAGACTATTCAGTCCATTGTGACACCGCAGTGGTGAACTTCTCTCTTATCAATGAGTGCTGCCCTATTCTATATTTAGCTCAGGGACCTACTTTTTATAGCCGAGTCCGACTGACTTTCGACATTGCCGTGTAACCACTTATAGAAGCTTTTAAAAACACTCAGAAATGTCACCAGCATTACTCAGAGGGGATAATCCACTGAAAAACTTTTTCGTGTTCGGTCGAAACTGGGCTTGAACCCACGAGCCTATGTATGTAAGGCGAACATGATAACCATTACACCACGGTGGCTCCCACCATGTTCACCATTAAGAACGATCTTAACGATCTATAGTTCAAATAACGAGATCGTTGGATCTGTCCTTCCACAACTTAGGTCAGTTGCAGCAAAGACATCTTCGGATCCACATTTTCACCACCCAGTTCTTTGGATCTACATTTGAAACACTGATATCTTCGGATCTACACTTTTTGCACGGAGGGTCTGTATCAACCATTTGGTTCGTTGGAAGTATAGTTCCAATATCGAGATCTTTGGATCTGAAATCTTTGAATTTACACCTCCAGGGTTAGTATCTACGTTTTCATCACACAGATCTTCCAATAGATATTTCCACCATTGAGATCTTCGAATCTTCAGTTCAAAATGTCGAGAACTTTGGATCTGCCATTCCAATACATTTCTAATACTCATATCTTCGGATTTACATTTCCTATATTGGGTTCTTCAGATCTATATCGGATTGGATTTACAGTTCCATTAATGAGCTCTTTTCATTTTCTGGACGGATGATCCACAATCCCATCATCTATATCTTCTGATCTACATCGATATCTTCTGATCTACATTCCAATATAGAGATCTTTGGACCTGCCGTTCCACGACTTGTAGATCTGCGTATCTACAGTTCCAGCAAAGACATCATCAGATTCACATTTCTACCACTCATCCCTTCTGATCTACATTTTCAACACTGAGATCTTTGGATTTACACTTCCACCACTGACATCTTCAGATCTACATCGAATCGAATGGCTGCTAAGTCCCCGGTCTGACACATAAATGGAGTCCCTAGTATTAAATGCATATTATTTTTATATAGTACCAGCCTTCAAATGATTCGTGTCAAAATTTGACGTCTGTACGTCAATTAGTTTGTGAGATAGAGCGTCTTTTGTGAAGAAACTTTTGTTATTGTGAAAAAAAAAATGGAAAAAAAGGAATTTCGTGTTTTGATAAAATACTGTTTTCTGAAGGGAAAAAATACGGTGGAAGCAAAAACTTGGTTTGATAATGAGTTTCCCAGGGAAATCAACAATAATTTATTGGTATGCAAAATTCAAGCGTGGTGAAATGAGCACGGAGGACGGTGAACGTAGTGGACACCCGAAAGAGGTGGTTACCGACGAAAACATCAACAAGTATATACAGGAGTAAGTTCGGCCGGGCCGAATCTTAAATACCCACCATCATGAACCAAATATTAGGATTTCCTTTGAAATTTCAGGAGGGCTTGAGGACACTTCCCGAAGATACATTTAAAGATTTCACCTATGAGGACTATATCAGATTCTGGATTTATAAGAACCATTTTTGTTTGAGTTTTAGAGGAATCATTAACATCTCTTGTAAGTGTGCAAGAAAATTATAAAATAACGTCTTGATTTGAAATTTTAAATCTGTAGATTTTCACCCGAAAAATAAAATCTGGAAATTTTACATTGAGTTTCAAGCAATTTTCATGACCAGTGCGCCTTCTATACTCACAAGAAGTGAAATTGGTCTATATGGAGGCATTACCAAATGGACCGATAAAAACTTAATCCGATACACGTTTTTGTGAGCCTTAAATACGAGAATATTTACAATTTCAGGCAAATCGGATAAAAACTACGGTTTCTAGAAACCTAAGGAGTTAAATCGGGAAATCGTTCTTATGGGGGCTATACTAAAATACCGACCGATACTAACCGTTTTCGGCACACCTCTTTATGGCCCAAAAATACCTCTAGATTTCCAATTTCAGGCAAATTGGATAAAAACTACGGTTTCTATAAGCCCAAGAAGTAAAATCGGGAGGTCGGTTTATATGGGGGCTATACCAAAACATGGACCGACACTCACCATTTTTGGCACACTTCTTCAAGGTCCCAAAATATCTCTAGATTTTCAATTTCGCGCAAATTGGATGAAAACTACGGTTTCTATAAGCGAAAGACCCCAAATCGGGAGGTCGGTTTATATGGGGGCTATACCAAAACATGGCCCGATATAGCCCATCTTCGAACTTGACCTGCGCGCAGACAAAAGACGATTCTGTGCCAAATTTCAGGACGATAGCTCCATTATTGAATGCTGTAGCGTGATTACAACAGACAGCCAGACAGACAGACAGACAGACGGACAGACGGACATGCTTATATCGTCTTAGAATTTCTCCCTGATCAAGAATATATAGTCGGAAATCGATATTTCGATGCGTTACAAACGGAATGACAAATTTATTATACCCCGTCACCATTCTATGGTGGTGGGTATAAAAAAATCCACAAAATGATTTTGAATGACCGTAAAATGAAGTTGATCGAGATAGCAGAGGCCTTAAAGATATCAAAAGAACGTGTTCATCAATATTTGGATATGCGAAAGCTCTGTGCAAAATGGGTGCCGCGCGAGCTCACATTTGACCAAAAGCAACAACGTGTTGATGATTCTGAGCGGTGTTTGCAGCTGTTAACTCGTAATACACCCGAGTTTTTCCGTCGTTATGTGACAATGAATGAAACATGGCTCCATCACTACACTCCTGAGTCCAATCGACAGTCGGCTGAGTGGACAGCGACCGGTGAACCGTCTCCGAAGCGTGGAAAGACTCAAAAGTCCGCTGGCAAAGTAATGGCCTCTGTTTTTTGGGATGCGCATGGAATAATTTTTATCGATTATCTTGAGAAGGGAAAAACCATCAACAGTGACTACTGTATGACGTTATTGGAGCGTTTGAAGGTCGAAAACGGCTCCATATGAAGAAGAAAAAAGTGTTGTTCCACCAAGACAACGCACCGTCCCACAAGTCATTGAGAACGATGGCAAAAATTCATGCATTGGGCTTTGAATTGCTTCCCCACCCACCGTATTCTCCAGATCTGGCCCCCAGCGACTTTTTTTGTTCTCAGACCTCAAAAGGATGCTCGCAGGGAAAAAATTTGGCTGCAATGAAGAGGTGATCGCCAAAACTGAGGCCTATTTTGAGACAAAACCGAATGAGTTCTACCAAAATGGTATCAAAAAATTGGAAGGTGGTTATAATCGTTGTATCGCTCTACTGTTCGAGAGATCTTTGAATTTATGGATCTACTATTCCAGCATGCAGACCTTCCGTTTCACGACTGAGTTATTGGAGTTGGCAGTTTCAACAATGAAATCTTTACTTCAATTACGGAGGTTTTTAGCTTTTTAGTTCAACTCCTGCGATCTACTGGCCTGCCACTGAGTTATTTGAATATATAATTCCCACGTAAATTAGTTGGTAAAGTTGTTTGCAGTGGTAGTCGTCAGTAATACTAAAACGGACCATATCCGCAAGAAGCTACCTAGAAACCGAAGATCTCATTATATCTTCATCAACTACAAATGCGAGAGTTTCCAATCAAAATCGAAGTTCTCATTAACCACAAAATGTTTAAAAAACGGAATTCCGATCAATCTCCAATCACTTTCATCTCAGCGAAGGCCGGACCGTCTATAAATTGACGACTCCTTCGGTTGCTTAATGTCTGCTTCCACAATATCCTGCCCATATTTGAGCTCATCAAAAAGTTTATTGAGGTCTTGGCCTTAACTCGGCCTACGAGCAATTCATGTTGATTTTTTTTCCTGAAACCTCCCTTGGTCTTTGATGACGAAATGTGTATTCAATCAAAAGCCATTTTCATCGAAATACTGCCAAATGCCCACCGTGGACGTATTCATTTTCATAGGCCTTAACTCATTGTTGGCATTCATTGCACCATTCTGCATAACATCGAGCAAGAAATGCCGGCACACCAACCAAACCAACCAGTGTCATCAGTGAGTGTTCCATGTAATGTTGAAGCCTGCTGCTACACATTGGCATACTATAGGCATGTCCATGCGATAAAGTGTATCTGGCAGTGAGTTTGTATTCGAGTGCAACTACAGCTGCACCATCAATTCTAAGTAGATGACACCGCACAGATAAATTTGTCCCACTAAATTGGCCAAAACATGAAATAATTGCGAATGTAATTAGTTATAGCCCCTAAGAATGAATGGCGATAGCGATGGCAATGCTTGCTGGCAATGGTGGTGATGGTAGAAGTAGTAGTAGTAGTGGTGTGCAAGCATGCCTGCAACTAGCAAGCTGGTTGGACGTCTCTTGATGAAGATGACAATGATGCTGGTACATGGAGTCCCTATGAGTTAAACAGCAATTTAGCATTAGTGCAGGCCGATAATGTTTGTTGTACTTCTGTCCTATCTTCAGCAGAATTCTATGAAATTTCTGTAAATGTCTGCCTCTAGGTTTCTTGGTCTATTTTACTTTTGGATATGGAAGAATGCTCAGTGAGAGCTTATACGCGTGACTACAACTTGGCTACTTAATTTTGAATTTTCCACAAAAGTGAATTGTCTTGTATCGGTGGCAGCCAGTACTAGAGTAATGGGAACAGTATCTCCGCCACCTCCATAGCCTCTAAACCCTCCCAAAAAAAGTAACAACATCATTATTTAAAAGAATTTAAACGACAGAAAAAAACCTAATCTATCTCGGTCGGAGTCACCAGCTATTCGCTGCTAATTCGGTTACAATTGAATTATAATCAAAGCCAAAGCCACCACCCATATCAATGTTTTGTGAATGGAGGGTGTTAGAGTCACGTTTACCAATCTAGGTGGACAAGTGACGCACTCATACATTTACGCATTCGGAATAGACTACATGATATAAGGTGGCTGTACGTCATCTACCCGCTAGGAAATGGAGCTAGAAAAATCAATAATGACAAATAACAGGTTAGAGAGAAGGATAGTAGTACACAGCCAATTTCCGATTCTGTATGGCTTAGAAAGGCATTCGAAATAGAAGGACCATCAAAATTCAGTTAGGACGGAATATCAGGCACATTCAGGTAATGGCTGTACGTTATATAGCCGCTAGGAAATGGAGCTAGAAAAATCAATGATAACAGGTTACAGAGAAGGATAGTAGTACACAACCAATTTCCGAATCTGTATGGCTTTGTAAGGCATTCGAAATAGAAGGACCATCAAAATTCTGTTAGGACGGAATATCAGGCACATTCAGGTAATGCTTAATACTAACCTCCGCACTTAGAACTTGTTTACCAACAGGAATCTTCATCTTCTATATAACATTTCTTAAACACTTCTCGAGCTACTGAACGAAGACTCAAGCAAACTAACTCGTTAGTTCTACGTTCGAATTGTAGGCCTAAATGTACGGCTGTATTCGAAATCCGATAGTGTCCGTGTGGGAACCATTGTTCCGAAAGCCCCATTTCACTGTATATCAGTGTGAAACCTATAGGGCTGAAGGTCAATATATGAAATCTATAAGGAGGGTTGTACGCAGGTAGAGCCGAAGGATTCGTTGTGTGACTGTAGGCCAAAGGTCTGACGGAGACTGTAAACCTAAAGGTCTCACTGTATGCGTGCATGTCCAAGTGTGAGACCATCAGGCTTCAAGATCTCAGTGTGAAAACTGTAAGCCCAAACGTGTCTGAGCGTGAACTGAAGGCCAGAAGGTTTCATTGTGGGAACTGTGTCCGAAGATTTTACTGTAGGCTTGGATATTTATATGTACAGTCCACCGTCGAAACTGTAGCGTCGAAGGTCGATCGTGGAGACTGTGATCCTGAAGATGTCAGTGAGGGAACTATATGTCCTAAGGTCTCGACGTGGAACATCAGGCATGAATGTTTCAGAGTAGATATTTAGGCCCGAAGATGCTAGTGCGAGAACGGTAAGCTCGAAGGTCTATCTCTTACTGTGGGAACTGAAGGCTTGAAGGTCTCACCATGGGAAGTGTGGACCCGAAGTGTCACATTGTAAACATGAATGTCTCATTGCGAGACCTACAAGCTTGACCTACAAGCCTCAATGTGGCGATAGTAGAGGCGAGGTTCTCAGTGTGGATGCTTTACGCACGAAGGTATCAGTGCGGAAACCATAGAACGGAAGCTCTAACTGTGGGAACACTTAACATGAATGTCTCAGTGTTGATAGAATGGAAGTTTTTACTGTCGCATGTCTATGTCTATGTATTACTGTGGGAACTGAAGGCTTAAATGTCTCACCGTGGGAAATGTGGACCCGAAGTGTCACATTGTAAACATGCGAGACCTACTAGCCTAACTTACTAGCCTCAAAGTGGCGATTGTAGAGGCGAGGTTCTCAGTGTGGATGCTTTACGCCCGAAGGTATCAGTGCGGGAACCATAGAACGGAAGCTCTAACTGTGGGAACACTTAACATGAATGTCTCAGTGTGGATAGAATGTTTTACTGTAGCAATTGCACGCTATAGGATTTCATTGTGGTACCTGTGATGCAGAAAGTGTCAGTTTGTGAACTGTAGACATTAATTTCTCAGCGTACGAACTGTAAATACGGATGTCGAAACTACAGGCATGAAGGTCACAATGCGGGAATTGTAAGGCCAAAGGGCTTACTGTAGTCATAACTTTTTATGTGTAAGGCCTACAGGCTTGAAGTTCGAAGATTCATGTTGAGAACTTTAGACCAGAAGGTCTCATTTGGTGAATTTTAGACATAAAATTCACAGTTTGTGAACTGTAAACCCTTATGTCGAAGATCGATGCCTACAGGCCTGAACGCCTCAATCTGTGGACGATAGGTCCGATGATGTTAGTGCGGTAAGTAAAACCGCATGTCTTAACATGGAAATTGAAAGTTCGAAGGTCTCGATGAAAGAACTCCTTCAAACGTGTAAACAATTAACACCGAACTGCAAGCCTGAAGTTCGCAATGTGGGAGTTGTAGGCCTGTGAGTCAGAAGGTTTTAGTGTTAGATCTGTAGGAAGGTCTCAATGTGAAACCTTCAGGCCTGAAGGTATCTCTGTCGAAACTAAATGTCGAAGTGGGTAAACTGTATTTCCGAAGGTATCAGTGAGGAATAATATGCCCGAAGGTCTTAGGACAAAAATGTCTCTCAATAGAGACTTTGGCTCGACGATGCCAGCGCGGGAACGATTGGCCAAAGGGATCCAAGTCCTAAAATTGGAACTAAAGGTTTGAAGGTCTCACCGTCGAAACTATAGATTCTAAGTGTCACATTGTTTTCAATGAGGGGACAGTAGGTCCGAGGGTTTCAGTGTGGAAGCTCTCGCCCGAACGTATCAGTATGGGAACCGTAGACCGGAGGGTCTATTTATGGGAACTGTTGGAATGAGTGTCCCAGTGTGGATACATAGACTTGATGTTCTCAGTATACAAACTGTACGCTAGAGAATCTAATTTTAGGAACTGTGACCACAACATCTTAGTTTGTGTATTGTAGGCATGGAGTTCTCATTGTATGAACTGTAAAGCCGCATATCAAAGTGTGGAAACTACAGGCCTGAAGATCGCAGTGTGGAACCGTTAGGTCAAATATCTCGCTGTAGTGGTGAAAATTTATGTGTAAGGGCTATAGGCCTGAAAGTTCCAATTTGGGGTTAACTCGTATGTCTGAGTGTGGCGCCTACATGCCAAAAAGTCTCAATGTGGAGATTGTAGGATTATCAGGATCAATACTTAGAAATGTAGGATAAGTACAACAAACTCAGAAGGAAGGCAGCATCGCCGTGTAGAATATGAAGAATTCGTACCACAAAACTCATGAAATAAGGAGCCTGCCTACCCGGGTGTGCCAGCGCTTAATAAAGCCAATGGCACAAATATCCTGGCGCCACCACATTCGTACCACAAAACTCATGAAATAAGGCGCCTGCCTACCCGGGTGTGCCAGCGCTTAATAAAGCCAATGGCACAAATATCCTGGCGCCACCACATTCGTACCACAAAACTCATGAAATAAGGCGCCTGCCTACCCGGGTGTGCCGGCGCTTAATAAAGCCAATGGCACAAATATCCTGGCGGCACCACAGAAGTGCCTTGCCAATAGTTAAGGGATTAGCGGCACTCAAAAGCGCCAATGCGAAATGAAATATACTCCACGATCTAGTGTCGAACACTGATTAATCTTTATTCTTTTCTTTGGGAGCCACCGTGGTGCAATGGTTAGCATGCCCGCCTTGCATACACAAGGTCGTGGGTTCGATTCCTGCTTCGACCGAACACCAAAAAGTTTTTCAGCGGTGGATTATCCCACCTCAGTAATGCTGGTGACATAACTGAGGGTTTCAAAACTTCTCTAAGTGGTTTCACTGGAATGTGGAACGCCGTTCGGACTCGACTATAAAAAGGAGGTCCCTTGTCATTGAGCTTAACATGGAATCGGGCAGCACTCAGTGATAAGGGAGAAGTTCACCAATGTGGTATCACAATGGACTGAATAGTCTAAGTGAGCCTGATACATCGGGCTGCCACCTAACCTAACCTAACATTTGGGTTTTTATAAAAAATTTCTTAACCTACGATTCGAGTTGGACCTAGAGTCCACTCCATAACTTACCACTAATAATCGAAATACTATGTTTAGGTCAATTGTATCCAAAGATAAATATTTTTGTTCAGATCTCTGGAATATCTTTCATAATATTGCGACACAAAGCCTTGCAAATCGACGATTATTTGACTCAAAACTAGATGTATGTGCCTATTGAGAACATTGTGAAATATCGAGTATATCTACAACACTACCCACCCAATTGTGGAGGACTTCACCATAGAATGGAGATTTGAAATTTACATTTGATGTTTTTTTTATTCATTAAAATTGCCACCACTTTATGTCATTGTGATTGTGATCTTCAGACAAATTTTTTGTCCAGCATTTTGTCTAATGTAAAATTAAAAGTCCGTGTGCGAATAATTGTAAAATTAAATAGTGTTGGGATATTTAAAGGAGGATTTTTGAGTCACCAGTATATTTGAAGCAAAACAAACTCAATGAAGTTGTTTTCGGCCTTGCCTTCTCTTATTTGTCGCTCCATGTGACCATATGTCAGATAGGTATGTGTGGAAATTACCAATTCAACAGCATCAGTACCAAGTTTCCACCATCAATGACTTCATTGCCCGATTGATGATGATCATTGCTACAGTTACTACAGCCACAGACACTGATCATCTCTTCATTTACAGGCCCAATGGGGAAAATTAATTGTGAGCCGAAACGGAGCGTGCCGACGCGCTTGATATGCTCAATTCCTTGAAATTGTTCACATGAAAATGTGGCTGTCTATTTTTTTTTTGTTTTATATTTTAGTTTTAAGAAATTATAAAATGCAATGCTCATTCTTATATTATTTTCAATTCAGAAAGATACGAGGTCATTTTCATAAGGAAGTTAGAAATATTAAAATTAAATTTTAATTAAAATATGAAAAGTGAATCTATTTAGAACAGGCGTAGTAGCAGGGACATTCATTCCTAGAGGAAAATTTGTTTTTTCGATGGAGAGAGAAAAACAAAATTTTTGCCGCAAAAATTTTGTTTTTTCACCAAACATAAAATGCTAGTCGAGAAAATAACATGGTTGCGACAAACATATTACAGGATCATTGTTCAAAAATAAAATTTTGCTCTAGAAGGTTATCATTCCTTCTCTGTAGTTGTGTAGTTGTAGAGTAATGTGAAACGTCATTGAGACACGTCTATAAGAAGGAAGTCCGTTGTCATTGAGCTTAACATACGAGGGTTTCCTTTTATATTTCGGAATTAGAGAACAAACACAAACATTAATTTTCGAGAATCGCCAAAATATTCCCCATTAACATCTACACACTTTTGCAACCGTTTGAAGCAATTGCCGAAGCATGTTTGCCACTCTGATTGAGGAATCTCCTAAACATGCATTCTGAACGCACCAACTACATATTCAGGTGTCAATGTCGATATCTAATTTATTTTTTACGAACGGAAATAAAAGAAGTCACTCGTTCCCTTGTTAGGACTATACCGCGAATGTTCCGAGTGCTCAAAAATGCAGTTGCTTCATTCGATTTGTGGGGCTGAAGAGTACTCCGTCTTCGGCGGTTGCTTGTGTACCTCCCAGAATTTTGAAGTGATCGTATTTCTAGAGCTTTTCCGCTCATATGTCAAACACATCGACACGAGCCATTTTTAAAGCGATTGAAAAATTGTCGGAGATCCAACGCGAAAAATTTTTCTTCTGCATGTTTTGGTCCTCTATAACTAAGATGTATTTCAATTGAAAAACAAATTTTGATAACATTTTCCTTGGAAAAAAATTTTACAAAAATATCGTACAAAATTTTTTATAGAAAAAATTTACAAAATTTTCTATAGAAATAAGATTTTGGCTAAATTTTCTATAGATTTTGGCTAAATATTCTATAGAAATAAGGTTTTGACAAAATTTTCTATACAAATAAAATGTTGACAAAATAAATAAAAATAACATTTTGACAAATATTTCTAAAGATAAATTTTCTATTGAAAACAAACTTTGACAACATTTTATATATTTAGAGAAAATTTTGACAAAAATTTTGACAAAAGTTTCTACAGAAATAAAACTTTGATCATGTTTTGGTCCTCTATAACTAAGATGTACTTCAATTTAAAAAAAATGATAAAATTTTCTTTAGAAAATTTTTTTTATAAAATTTTCTATCGAATAATATTTAAACATTTTTTTTTCGAAAACCAAAATTGACAAAATTTTCCATAAAAAATATTGTGACAAAAATTTCCTGTAGAAATAATTTGTTTCTAAACATTCTACCAATGCTTAGTAAATTTGATTGTAATCGGTTCAAATTTAGATATAGTTCCCATATATATTTCGTCCGATTTGAACTTATATGGCCACATCAGCCAGAGTTTTGCCGTGATTTGCTTCAAATTTTGCACAACGGGTACGTTTAATAGTATCGTTAAGTGTGTCAAATTTTGTTTAAATCGGTTCAGATTTAGATATAGCTCACATATCTATCTTTCGCCCGATTTGGACTTATATGGTCTCAAAAGCCAGAGTTTTGTCCTGACTTACTTCAAATTTTGCACAAGCGGTACTTTTAACGATACTATTGTATGTGCCAAATATGGTCAAAATCGATTCAGATTTAGATATAGCTCCCATATATCTTTCGTCCGATTTGAACTTATATGGCCTCAAAATCCAGGGTTTTACCGTGATTTGCTTCAAATTTCGCACAAGGAGTACGTTTAGTAGTATCGGTAATTGTGCCAAATTTGGTTGAAATCGGTTCAGATTTAGATATGGCTCCCATATATATCTTCCATTCTATTTGCACTCACATGACCAGGGGGGCCAAAGTTATAGTCCCATTTACGTGAAATTTCGCATAGATAGCAGAATTATTATTCTAACTATGCATGTCAAATTTAATCAAAATCGGTTCAGATTATATATAGCTCCCATTTATACGTACACCATATGGTAGACTGTTACACATTTTAGACCCATTTTCAATGGAAGTTTTCTCCAATTAATTGGATAGTGTTAGCTGATTTAAATTTTAATTCTAGAGATTTTGTACAAGTAAAAAAATTGTCTGCTTTATATAGCTTCCAGCAAATGTGAAGTAGTTGAGATGGTAAAACAAATTTTGGCCTACATAGGGGTGAAGGGTATAATATAGTCGGCCCCGCCCGACTTTAGACTTTACTTACTTGTTTTGTTTCAGGTTTTGGTCATCTATAACTAAGATGTACTTCAATTAAAAAAAAAATTGATAAAATTTTCTATAGAAACAAATTTTTATAAAATTTTCTATCGAAAAATATTTTTACAAATTTTTTTATCGAAAAAAATACATAATTTTTTATAAAAAAAACAAAAATTTACAAAATTTTCTATAGAACAAATGGTGACAAAAATTTCCTATAGGAATAAATTTTTTCTATAGAAATAAGATTTTGGCTAGATTTTCTACAGAAATAAGATTTTGACAAAATTTTCTATTGAAATAAAATTTTGACAAAAATTTCTAGAGAAATAAAACTTTGATCATGTCTTTGTTTCATATTTTGGTCCTCTATAACTAAGATGTACTTTAATTAAAAAAAAAAAAACAAGTAAGTAAAGTCTAAAGTAGGGATCTATAGTACAAACTAATAATCGATTTTTCGACATTTCGATTATTGACTTTTAATAAAAATCGATTTTCGATTATTTTTACCAATGAAAATTCGAATATTCGATTTTTCATAATCGATTTTCATTGAAATAATGATTCTAAAAAATATTCGATTTTATGAAATCTATTTGTCTTTTTGTGAGTATCATTAACAATATTTGGTAAGAAAAGCAAAAAAATAGTGTTCCAGTCAAACATGTTAATTTTTAAATTTGTTTAAAAATTAAAATGTTCAATATAAAATTTTTAACATGTGCTAATCATTAATTTTTATTTCCCCAAATAATTACACTATAAATTCAAGGAAATTGAAAACACAAAGATTCATTTCCACCAATTTGATATTTTATTTAATAAAATCAGAATTTCTATTTTTCTAGTTCAAAATTTAAACTAAATTTTTGGTGGTCAAAATTAAAAATTAGTTGAAAATCTAAAATCGATTTTGCGATTATTTTTAGCTTAATAATCGATTTCGACTTTTTTAGATTTTCATGCCAAAATTCGAATAATCGATTAATCGATTTTCGACTTATAGATCCCTAGTCTAAAGTCGGGCGGGGCCGACCATATTATACCCTGCACCACTTTGTAGATCTAAATTTTCGATACCATATCACATCCGTCGAATGTGTTGGGGGCTATATATAAAGGTTTGTCTCAAATACATGCATTTAAATATCACTCGATCTGGACAGAATTTGATAGACTTCTACAAAATCTATAGACTCAAAATTTAAGTCGGCTAATGCGCTAGGGTGGAACACAATGTTAGTAAAAAAATACCTGAAGCAATTTTAAGGAAACTTCGCAAAAGTTTATTTACGATTTATCGCTCGATATATATGTATTAGAAGTTTAGGAAAATTAGAGTCATTTTTACAACTTTTCGACTAAGCAGTGGTGATTTTACAAGGAAAATTTTGGTATTTTGACCATTTTTGTCGAAATCAGAAAAACATATATATGGAAGCTATATCTAAATCTGAACCGATTTCAATCAAATTTGGCACACATGACTATATTACTAATTGTACTCCTAGTACAAAATTTCAACCAAATTGGGGTAAAACTCTGGCTTCTGGGACCGTATTAGTCCATATCGGGCGAAAGATATATATGGGAGCTATATCTAAATCTGAACCGATTTCAATAAAATTTGGCACACTTGACTATAGTACTAATTGTTTTTTTTTTTTGTGCAAAATTTTAAGCAAATTAGAGTAAAACTCTGGCTTCTGGGGCCATATAAGTCCATATCGGGCGAAATTATATATATGGGAGCCATATCTAAATCTGAACCGATTTCTTTCAAAATCAATAGGGATCTATTCTGAGCCAAAACACATACTTGTGCCAAATTTGAAGTCGATTGAACTAAAACTGCGACCTAGACTTTGATTACAAAAATGTGTTCACGGACAGACGGACATGGTTATATCGACTCAGGGACCCACCATGAGCATTATTGCCAAAGACACCATGTGTCTATCTCGTCTGGGTGTTGCAAACATATGCAGTAACTTATAATACCCTGTTCCACAGTGTGGCGCAGGGTATAAAAAGGATAAAATTTTCTTAAGAAAAATAAATTTTATAAAATTTTCTACAGAAAAATATTTATACAAATTTTTTTATCGACAAAAATGTTTATAAAATTTAAAAAAAAAAAAATTACAAAATTTTCTATCGAAAATTTTTTTACAAAATTTTCTATCGAAAAAAATTTTATAAAATTTTTCTATAGAAAACAAAAATTGACAAAATTTTCTATAGAAGTAAATTTTGACAGCCACAAATCTAACCTAAGCTTCCAATTATTTTTCTCAATTATTTATTATGAATTCTTGCTTATGATTCCCCTACCTCGTACCAAACCTTAACACATTGTCGTTACACATTCAATTCATCTTTGGGTCATGATGTTGTTGTTTTTGGTATTTCAATTTAATTCATATTAAAGAATAGTGCGAAAATTACAAAAAAAAAAAAAAAACAACGAAGAAACCAAATGACAATGAATGTTACGATTAAGTGTGAGGAAGTTTCTTTCGTTTGGGGTACAAAAACGCTGTTGTATTTAATACTAGCACAAGACGGACAGACGAATGTCATACGTTGCCTTACACTGCTCTATGTGTAGCATTTTCATTCTGTTACACTCCGATACCAACATCAGCAACACCAATGAAAAATATACAACCACCCATTGCAGACCATTTCATAAACAATTAATTTAGAAAAATATATGCAAAACGACTTAAATGTTGCCGTTGGTTTTTTGATTACATTTTCTTAGAATTTTTGGCTAAATTTATTTTGGTTTTAATTGGAACATTGAAATTATGTATTATAATTTTCTACATACAGACATAGTGCTGCCGAGGCCAGTGAAATTGACACGCACACATACACATATACTTAGGGTTTTGTGGTGTATGAGTTGAGTGGAGAGAATGCTAACCAATTTTATTCATTCATGTTGACAGGATGTTTGGCACATAAACAAATATGAAATTTCCAAGAATTGAAGTATATTTAGTATTTTGTTTACTTTATACGGGAAACAACCTTTGAATAAATACTGACGAGTCCATTTTTAGGTCAAAATTAAAAAAAAAAATTATATATTATTCTTTTCTCGTAGCTGGCTGTATGAGTTTTTGCGAACAATATTTGTCCATTTTTGGGATGACCGATTGATTACTCTCAAATAGATTTTATGATCATATATAAAGCAGCTCCTGTTATGATATTTTTCTCTTTATAGTAATATGTATTGCCAGAAATGAATATTTATTATCATTTTGATAATTTTTATGGTCAAAAAGTTCTAATTGTGGTTTGATGATTTTTGAAAAAAAAAAAAAATAAAAAAATAAGATATTTCCCCAAGGATTAATAATAATTTAGAGGATGATCGTGTGCACAATCACATGAATGCACTCAAGCCATGTGAACCCTCTAAGGCGCTAATGTCAATTTAACTCTATTCTATTTCATTATAAATTATTACATTTTAGATAAAATTTCTCCAATATGAATTTCTTAAAATTTATAAACTTTACCATAATTGTCTATCATGATCTATATATTGCGCTAAAGACGTTTTCACGAGGTCCTGACTTTCCCTCTCTAAATTCCGGTTCCTATCAGTACGAACTAGTTTTCGATACCCTCGAACAATCTGGCATGGCTGACCGTATTGAATGCCATCGATATGTCAAACGGCGTGGACCATTGTGTGACACGCCTTGGGCAGGTTGAGTCCTATATTTATGTATGCTGTAATGACATGCATAGCCAGTGTTGCCAGTATTGGGGATTTTTCCCCAAATCGAATGAGCACAATCTTCTTGGGGAGAAAATTCTTCCACTTTTACGTATAGCCCCCATATAAACGGCCCCCAAATTTGGCTTGCGAGGTACATGGTGTTAGTATATGGTCTCTAACAACCATGCAAAAATTGGTCCACATCGATCCATAATTATATATAGCCCCCATATAAACCGATCTCCCGATTTGGCTTGCAGAGCTTGCAGAGAGAGAAACAAATTTCATCCGATCCGGCTGAAATTTGTTACATGATGTGAGTATATGGTCTCTAATGACCATGCAAAAATTGGTCCATATCGGTCCATAATTATATATATCCCCCATATAAACCGATCACCAGATTTGACCTCCGGAGCCTCTTGGAAGACCAAAATTCATCTGAATCAGTTGAAATTTGGTACGTGATGTTAATATATGGTCGATATCGGTCCATAACTATATATAGGTCCAATATAAACCGATCCCCAGATTTGACCTCCGGAGCATCTTGGAAGAGCAAAATTCTTCCCATTCGTTTGAAATTTGGTACGTGATGTTAGTATATGGTATCCAACAACCATGCAGGAATTGGTTCCATTCAGTCCATAATTATATATAGCTCCCATATAAACCGATCACCAGATTTGACTTCCGGTGCCTTTTGGAGAAGTAAAATTCATCCGATCTGGTTGAAATTTGGTACGTGGTGGTAGTATAGATATTTAACAACCATGCCAAAAGTGGTCCATATCAGTCCACAATCATTTATAGCCCCCATATAAACCGATCCCGAAATTTAGTTTTGGAACCTCTTGGAGGAGCAAATTTCATCCGAGTGAGTTGAAATTTGTGGATGACAGTCTTTTGTAGAAGTTTCTACGCAATCCATGGTGGAGGGTACATAAGATTCGGCCTGGCTGAACTTACGGCCGTATATACTTGTTTATTATTGTTCTTTATTTGCTTTCCCATGCACAAAAAAATATTAAAATTTAAAATAATGGCAAAAAGATGTAATAAATTAAAATATTTTTTTTTATTTTATTTTGCCAACCTCATATCGATGTCCTCATTCCAGAGTACGCTAAGTCGACTTAGCAGTTTTTTATGGAGTTCGTTGTTGGACACGAATTTATTGGACTTTATTTTTCGGTCTAAAGTGGTCTAAATAAACCATTTTTAGTAGAGGTGTGCGCGTGAATGTGCGTGAATGGGACTAAAACAAATATGTCGTGCGTGAGTGTGCGTGAGTAATAAAATCGGTTCGTGAATGTGCGTGAATAGAATTTCTGCAAAATCACGCTCACGAAAAAAAACAAGATTTAATTCTTACTCGTATGTTAACTGAAATTGATTTAGCTGTCGAACTATATTTATACCCTTCACCACTACTGTGGTACAGGGTATAATAAGTTTGTGCATTTGTATGTAACGCCAAGAAGGAAAAGTCTGAGACACATCGTTTAGTATACCGATCGTCTTAGAATTAAATTCTGAGTCGATTTAGCGATGTCCGTCTGTCTGTCTGTCTGTCCGTCTGTCTGTCTGTTGATGTATTTTTGTGTGCAAAGTACAGCTCGCAGTTTTAGTCCGATTGTCCTAAAATTTGGTATAGGGTCCTGTTTCGGTTCAAAGAAATCCCTATTGATTTTGGAAAAAATCGGTTCAGATTTAGATATAGCTGCCATATATATTGTTCACCGATCTGGTCATAATTGGCGTGTATATCAACCGATCTTCCTCATCCGAATATTTTATGAGTCTCGCAAAACTTGCAAAATATCAGCCAAATCGGTTCAGATATAGATATAGCTCCCATATATAGCTTTCGCCCGATTTACACTCATTTGCCCACAGAGGCCAAGTTTTTGCTCCGATTTAGTTGAAATTGTGCACAGGGAGTAGAATTAGCATTGTAGCTATGCGTGTCAAATTTGGTTGAAATCGGTTCAGATTTAGATATAGCTCCCATATATAGCTTTCGCCCGATTTACACTCAAATGACCACAGAGGCCAATTTTTTGCTCCGATTTAGTTGAAGTTTTGCACAGGGAGTATAATTAGCATTGTAGCTATCCTTGCCAAATTTGGTTGAAATCGGTTCAGATTTAGATATAGCTCCCGTATATAGCTTTCGCCCGATTTACACTCATATGACCGTAGAGGCCAATTTTTAACTCCGATTTAGTTGAAATTTTACACAGGGAGTAGAATTAGCATTGTAGCTATGTGTGCTAAATTTGGTTGAAATCGGTTCAGATTTAGATATAGCTCCCATATTTATGTTTTTCTGTTTTCGACAAAAATGGTCAAAATACCAACATTTTCCTTGTAAAATCGCCACTGCTTAGTCGAAAAGTTGTAAAAATGACTCTAATTTTCCTAAACTTCTAATGCATATATATCGAGCGATAAATCATAAATAAACTTTTGCGAAGTTTTCTTAAAATTGCTCCAGATTTAAATGTTTCCCATATTTTTTTTACTAACATTGTGTTCCACCCTAGTGCATTAGCCGACTTAAATTTTGAGTCTATAGATTTTGTAGAAGTCTATCAAATTCTGTCCAGATCGAGTGATATTTAAATGTATGTATTTGGGACAAACCTTTATATATAGCCCCAACACATTTGACGGATGTGATATGGTATCGAAAATTTAGATCTACAAAGTGGTGCAGGGTATAATATAGTCGGCCCCGCCCGACTTTAGACTTTCCTTACTTGTTTATTTATGAATTTTGTTACCCTTGCTTATTCCCGATGGGAAAATGTCATGAGTCTCGTGAATTTGTCGTGAGTCACGTGAATTGTCGTGAATCGTGCGTGAGGGTGAGTCTCTAAAAGTACTTCGTGCGTGATCGTGCGTGAGTACTGCTTTTCATTTCGTGAATGTGCGTGACTGTGAGTGGCTACGACACTTATCGTGCGTGAGCGTGCGTGAATAAATATTTGAATTCGTGAATGTGCGTGAGTGTGAGTGAAATTTCACTCACGCGCACACCTCTAATTTTTAGCCATGTTCTATTATCACTATTTTGAAATCCTACATACTAAAAATATTCTACAACAAACATTTTACGACCGAAAAAAGTCGGATTTAAAAATATATACGTTTTTTGAGAAATTCCAAAAGAAATTTTGAACTTGTTTCCTCTAAAATTTACTTTTTAGACTTAGCGTACTTTTGAATAGAGACATCGATATGAAACTACGGATAAATACGATATATTTTAAATCCTTGTTTTACATACTTTAATTTAAGAAATTATTCATTGTTTCTTCATTACATAGTCATTATTCCTTAAATTAAAAATGCTATATGGTAAAAACTTCTCCAACGCTCAAAAAATGTTGATTTGGAACTAAATATTTTATACCAACTATATTCTCTTTAGTTCATCCTATTCAAACCTTTTGCTCATAAAATTTGATTCCGCTTCTACGAAATTTAATATTAAATAAAATTTCCTACATAATACCACAAAGTCCAGTAATTATAATGGGTGAATGAATTCAATGAGAATAACAACAAAAACAAGTTCATCCATCTTCCACAACAAAATGAAAACAACCACCTGAAAATTGGGGAAATGATCATAATTTCATTTCTCATAATTCATGGTAATGGGTTTTTATGACCGTCAACAAATGGAAACGGCACATAAGCACATTTGCATTGAAATTTGTGGCAATTAAATTTTGCTAACCATATTAATGGTCAATGTGGCCATAATAAACGGACGAGTAACGAGCATTTAATTCATAAGAAAAACACTTTGTAATGGACAATGCACACCTTCATTATTAGACTTGTTAGATGGAGGAATATTTTCGCTGGTCAAAATTATATCTATCTGTTTATGAATTTGTTACACTTTTCATTTATTCAAGGGGTTTTTTTAGGAATAATTTTCTATTTTCTGTGTCCATATAGACAGAATGGCATAAAGGCACAGTGTGGTAATATTTAATTTCGTGCCCAAAATAATAATAAAATCCATGTTTAGTTTTTATACCCACCACCATAGAATGGTGACGGGGATATAATAAGTTTGTCATTCCGTTTGTAACACATCGAAATATCGATTTCCGACTATATAAAGTATATATATTCTTGATCAGGGAGAAATTCTAAGACGATATAACGATGTCCGTCTGTCTGTCTGTCTGTTGTAATCACGCTACAGTCTTCAATAATGAAGCAATCGTGCTGAAATTTTGCACAAACTCGTCTTTTGTCTGCAGGCAGGTCAAGTTCGAAGATGGGATATATCGGTCCAGGTTTTGATATAGTCCCCATATAAACCGACCACCCGATTTGGGGTCTTGGGCTTGTAGAAATCGTAGTTTTTATCCAATTTGCCTGAAATTTGAAATCTAGAGGTATTTTATGACCATAAAGAGGTGTGCCAAAAATGGTGAGTATCGGTCCATGTTTTGGTATAGCCCCCATATAGACCGATCTCCCGTTTTTACTTCTTGGGCTTATAGAAACCGCAGTTTTTATTCAATTTACCTGAAATTGGAAATCTAGAGGTATTGTAGGACCACAAATACGTGTGCCAAAAATTGTGAGTATTGGCCCATGTTTTGGTATGGTCCCCATATAAAACGATCTCCCGATTTGGGGTCTTGGGCTTATAAAGGGTGATTCTTTTGAGGTTAGGATTTTCATGCATTAGTATTTGACAGATCACGTGGGATTTCAGACATGGTGTCAAAGAGAAAGATGCTCAGTATGCTTTGACATTTCATCATGAATAGACTTACTAACGAGCAACGCTTGCAAATCATTGAATTTTATTACCAAAATCAGTGGCAGAAAATCCGCTTTTTTATCGACAAATTTTGTTCAGCGATGAGGCTCATTTCTGGTTGAATGGCTACGTAAATAAGCAAAATTGCCGCATTTGGAGTGAAGAGCAACCAGAAGCCGTTCAAGAACTGCCCATGCATCCCGACAAATGCACTGTTTGGTGTGGTTTGTACGCTGGTGGAATCATTGGACCGTATTTTTTCAAAGATGCTGTTGGACGCAACGTTACGGTGAATGGCGATCGCTATCGTTCGATGCTAACAAACTTTTTGTTGCCAAAAATGGAAGAACTGAACTTGGTTGACATGTGGTGTCAACAAGATGGCGCTACATGCCACACAGCTCGCGATTCTATGGCCATTTTGAGGGAAAACTTCGGAGAACAATTCATCTCAAGAAATGGACCGGTAAGTTGGCCACCAAGATCATGCGATTTGACGCCTTTAGACTATTTTTTGTGGGGCTACGTCAAGTCTAAAGTCTACAGAAATAAGCCAGCAACTATTCCAGCTTTGGAAGACAACATTTCCGAAGAAATTCGGGCTATTCCGGCCGAAATGCTCGAAAAAGTTGCCCAAAATTGGACTTTCCGAATGGACCACCTAAGACGCAGCCGCGGTCAACATTTAAATGAAATTATCTTCAAAAAGTAAATGTCATGGACCAATCTAACGTTTCAAATAAAGAACCGATGAGATTTTGCAAATTTTATGCGTTTTTTTTTTAAAAAAAAGTTATCAAGCTCTTAACAAATCACCCTTTAGAAACCGTAGTTTTTATCCAATTTGTCTGAAATTGGAAATCTAGAGATATTTTAGCACCATAAAGTGGTGTGCCAAAAATGGAGAGTATCGGTCGATATTTTGGTATAGCCCCCATATAGACCGATTTCCCGATTTTACTTCTTGGGCTTCTAGAATCCGTACTTTATATACAATTTGCCTGAAATTGGAAATTTATAGGTATTTTAGGACCATAAAGAGGTGTGCCACAAATGGTGAGTATCGGTCCTTGTTTTGGTATAACCCCCATATAGACCGATATCCCGATTTTACTTCTTGGGCTTCTAGAATCTGAGGTTTTTATCCAATTTGCCTGAAATTGGAAATCTAGAGGTATTTTCGGCCCATAAAGAAGTGTGCCGAAAACGGTGAGTATCGGTCCATATTTTAGTATAGCCCCCATAAGAACGATCTCCCGATTTAATTCCTTGGGTTTCTAGAAACCGTAGTTTTTATGCGATTTGCCTGAAATTGTAAATATTCTGGTATTTTAGACTCACAAAAACGTGTATCGGATTAAGTTTTTATCGGTCCATTTGGTAATGCCTCCATATAGACCGACTTCACTTCTTGAGGGCATAGAAGGCGCACTGATCATGAAAATTGCTTGAAACTCAATGTAAAATTTCCAGATTTTACTTCTCGGGTGAAAATCTACAGATTTAAGATTTCAAATCAAGACGTTATTTTATAATTTTCTTGCACACTTACAAGAGATGTTAATGATTCCTCTAAAACTCAAACAAAAATGCTTCTTATAAATCCAGAATCTGATATAGTCCTCATAGGTGAAATCTTTAAATTTATCTTCGGGAAGTGTCCCCAAGTCCCCAACTCCTCAAGCCCTCTTGAAATTTCAAAGAAAACCCTAATATTTGGTTCATGGTGGTGGGTATTTAAGGTTCGGCCCGGCCAAACTTACTGCTGTATATACTTGTTTTTAATTAATCTGGAATCCACGATCATATTTCATATGTGGTAAAAGGTTAATATGGGCAGACCTGAGAGCTATACCGAAATTGGATCAAAAATCCCCTTCTACCGATTTTCGTGGAGATCAAATAGAAAATACGACGTCTATCTTACGAAAAACAAGTATATGGACTAAACCCATTACATTTCACGCACTCAAACAATAGTAAACCCACCAGGGTTTAACGCGATTCCTAAGAAATTCGTACTCAGGAACATTATTTCTTTTTTCTTAAAACTTCAGTTAGGGTTAGTTTCCACACAGTCTTCTAAATTGAAAATGGAAATGAACCCTAATTTTATTTTAGGGTAAATTTTCAAGCTTCAGTTAAATTTTGTTGTTGCCCTATTTCATTTGAGTTTTGGGGTTTGTTTTCCAGGGGCCCATTTTCATTTTATGTTTTTGGGAAGTAACCTGATTTTATTTTAAGGCTCCGTTTGCATTATGAAAATTATGAAGTCCCAATATTTCAAATGGAAATAAAACCCAAATTTCCTCTTTGGGATTGTGTTTCGTTTTCAGGAGGGTCTTTTTTCGCTTTCTGGGATTTGATAATGGTGTTCCGAATAGCATAGTATCGCATCAGAATTATTTTTAGCGTGAACGGCCTACGGTCTGGGTTTAAGACTTTCCTATGGACAGAGTCCAAGTGGGCGCAATTCCCAAAACATTGCATCTCTCCATTAAAGTCGTATATTTTTAAAAGAAGGGAAATTTTCTTTAACGTAAAGAGAGGTCTTTGGATTAAAGATGAAAAATTGAAAAGTACACAGAAAAATTTCAATTAAAGTCTTAATAGAGTTTTAAAAAATATTCAATTAAAAATTTAATTGATTCAACAAAATTTTTAATTGGATCAATTATTCTTATACCCTCCACCATAGGAGGGTATTAACTTTGTCATTCAAATTGCTCTAAGACCCCATAAAGTATATATATACACTGTTAGAAAAATATGTTTTTCATATGTTACGATATAAACAAAATGTGTTTCGGGCACAATTTTTAAACACAATATATTTAAGTGCAAACATTTAATGTTCCTAAACTAACACTAAATGTTTGGGACACATGTGTTAATATGTTAGAATATATTATGCTTGGGACATGAATGTTTCATAAAAATAATATGTGTGAATGTAAACATATATAAATTTACAAATTTCGAGTAGACATATATATGTTGTGATATTTTATTCAGAGAGCGACAGAGAGAGAGAGAGAGTAGAGATAAAGAAATAGAGATGGAAACCGGGAGGGTTGACGAAAGATATCAACATAACACAGCGAGAGAATCAAAAAGGAGCAATTTCTGTGAAACCGCTTGTATGTTGTTTCGGAAAACTGTTTTATGATAAGGCCAGAAATTTAATGTGCTTAAGTCTAAATATTATTTAATTTGAATATTAGAATGAGTATTCGGAGTAAAGAGAATTGACATTCGGAACCAAGAGAATAGACCAAGAGGAGTTGACAGACACCTTCAAGTAGAAAAGCGGACATTAAGTTCGAGTTTTGCAGCTAAAACAATTGAAAACATTTATTTTCTTTAAAATGAATTATTAAAGAAAAGTAAAAGGCAAAACATTTCCATTTTAGAGTGATAATGCCAACTTAATACCGGCCTTAAAGGTAAAAATGAAATTAAGTACAAATGTGTAAATTTAAAAAAAAATGGTGTTCGGTCGGAGCAGGGATTGAACCCACGACCCTTTGCATGCAAGGCAGACATGCTAACCAATGCTCCACGTGGCCAACAAATGTATGTTTCTGTTAAATAATGTTATGTTTGCATGGACTCGTGGGCGCTGCAAACTATGCTATAATAATTGTCTACAGGTGACTATAACAGCTACGTAGCCCAGTGGATAGTGTGTCGGCTTACAAACTGTATGGTCCTCGGTAAAATTTAAAAAATTTAATAATTTCTTCAATTAGGTGTGTTCCTTTACTTTACTCGTAGTAAAAAGTAGTAAAAGAGAGAAATATCGAAAATCCTCTCAGATTTTTAAATTTTTTAAATGTACAGAAACGAAAATATAGTAAAAATGTCAAATAAAAAACAAAAGAAGCATTGTGATTTGAATAAATATTTTCAAAACATGTAGGTAAATTAAATACTTTTATATCGCAATTATTTTGACAAATGGCAGATTTTTTGCAGGAAACTTTGAAATCCTTATTACAATAGAAAGAAGCAATGGTTTTTACTTTGTTATAAAAAGTACTCCTTTTGCAAAATTTTTAATCAAAGTAAAACCCTGGCTTCTGGGCCATAAAGTAAAATAATAGCGCATATTATCAGTATCTTATAAGGTGGGGTTTTTCATTCCGTTTGTAACACATACAAACGAATTCTGACTATAGAAAGTATATATAGTCTTGATCAGGGAGAAATTATAAGACGATGTCTCTCTGTCTGGCTATCTGTTGTAATCAGGCTACCTCCTTCAATAATGAACCTATAGTGCTGAAATTTTACCAGACACGTTTTTCTTCTACAAGCAGGTCAATTTTGAAGATGGACTACATCGGCCTAAGTTTCGATTTTGCTTCCATATGAACCGACCCCCCAGGTGAGGTCTTCATGACATAGACATTAAAACTTTTATCCGGTTTGCATGAAATTCAAAACGTAGAGGTACTTTTGGTCCATTAAAGGGTGCGTCGAATTTGATGTGAGTCGGTCAATGTTTTGGTACTTTTTTCGAAACAAGTGGTATTGGTTCGGCATTGTTTTGAAATTCCAAATTGTGGAGTCTACACGTTAAATCTAAAGCACAAAGGTGCACAATTTTTTCCTCCAGAATACGTAAAATTTTATAAGGAATGTAGTTAAGAAAATATAACAACAATCGATCTTAAAACTATCCTTCTAGACTCAAAATACAGACCCCACTTTGTTCAAATTTTGCAAAAAAATAAATTGTAAGGCCCTATCTCGCAAATATTAGATATATTCGCACACATACAAAATCTTTTTATGGTGGTTTATAAGTTCTATCCAGCAAATCATGAAAATCGGTGCATAATTGCGCGTTTGCCAAGTAAAACTAAATTTCATACATCCGAGGTGTCCACTAGGGACCTACAAACCTCTAAATATAGAGAAAAACATCTCAGCTTTGGCACAAAGAAAAAATTATGATGATATCTTAATCCATTAAAATGTTACAGAATTATTTCCAAAAAAAGCGATTTGGAACTACTTTAGTTTGTAACATTTGAAAACGAATAATTATTTTTGTCATGACATATCTACAACTTTTACTCGAAAGAATTTGTCGAGTAACTTGTAGTAAAAAAATTTTAAAAGAGACATGCATTTTGACATTGTTCTCTTAAAATTGTTTACTACTTTTACTATTTTTTGGGGTTGAGGAACGGTTTCTAGTAAAAACTAGTAAAAGTAGTAACTAGTAGTACGTAAAGGAACACAACTATTATTTGTATTACACAAAAAGGTGCGAAGAACTAAAAAATTTGTGGAAGTGAACATTATGTGAGGGAATGAACACAATCTTCTTTGGGCAAAATTCTTCCAAGCATATAATATTTTTGGGCTCAAAATGCTTCCAAACATAAAATATGTTCACATAAAACAAACATATTAATGTTTTGGCAGTATTCAATAATGTATGTGATTCCTGCAAAATATGTTTGGAACATATGTTAGAGAAGCGATTTTTTTTTTTGAGGGTGTATGTATATTCTGGGTCGTGGTGAAATTCTGAGTCGATCTAAGCATGTCCGTCCGTCGGTTGAAATCACGCTAACTTCCCAAAGAAACAAGCTATCGACTTGAAACTTGGCACAAGTAGTTGTTATTGATGTAGGTCGGATGCAAATGAGCCATATCGGTTCACTTTTACGTATAACCCCAGGGAGCCACCGTGGTGCAATGGTTAGCATGCCCGCCTTGCATACACAAGGTCGTGGGTTCGATTCCTGCTACGACCGAACACCAAGAAATTTTTCAGCGGTGGATTTTCCCACCTCAGTAATGCTGGTGACATTTCTGAGGGTTTCAAAGCTTCTCTAAGTGGTTTCACTGGAATGTGGAACGCCGTTCGGACTCGGCTATAAAAAGGAGGTCCCTTGTCATTGAGCTTAACATGGAATCGGGCAGCACTCAGTGATAAGAGAGAAGTTCACCACTGTGGTATCACAATGGACTGAATAGTCTAAGTGAGCCTGATACATCGGGCTGCCACATAACCTAACATAACCTAACCTACGTATAACCCCCATATAAGCGGACCCCCATATTTGGTTTGCGGAGCCTCTTAGAGAACCATATTTCATCCGATCTGCCTAAAATTTGGTACATGGCACCAGCAAAAAAATTTGGAAGTTCTTCCAAAGGCACAACTTTAGAAGCACTTCGCACTCCCAATGATGTTCTTTATTTGAACTACTCAGGAAGTTCTTTTTATTCAATTTTTTATAACTTGCACGCAAAAAAATAATTCTTTCCTCCCAAACGCAATTTTAGACAAACAAAGTTCGTTTCTCATTTGCTTTTCGCTGTAAGGAAGTGTATTTGGAAGAAAAGTATATACTTTTTGTGATAAACGTTTATTCTTTTCCAGGATGTAAAAACAATTTCATAAAGACTAACTCAAAAAAAATTTGGCTAATTGCATTTTTCTTCACATCTTTCTCACTTCCACGAAGATTTTTAGTTCTTAGCACCTTTTTCTGTAATACAAACAATGTAGAAGAAATTATACGATTTTATAAATTTTTAAAATTTTTTTACCTTTCGCCTGGACGGAGAATCGAACCGCGGACCATGCACTTTGTAAGCCAACACACTAACCACTGAGCTATGTACCTGTAATGGTCATCAATAGATAAATATCCATATAAGTTATATTTATATAGCATAGCTTGCGGCGCCCACGAACCGAATAAACAAAGTTTATTTAACAGAAACAAACATTTAGTTTGGCACCGTGGAGCAGTGGTTGCTACGTCTGACTCTCATGCCAAGGGTCGTGGGTTCGATCCCTGCTTCGACCAAAGTTTTTTTTTTTTTTTTTTTACATATGTTCGGAAGATTCCGAAAAAAATGTTCAACATTACATTGTACTATATTATATTTTGAACTGTAAAATGTGTTTTATTAAAGACCAAAAGTCAGAAAAGAACAGTGTTTGATATAAACGAAATGGACTCTGTTGTTGTTTCAAAAATAACTTTTTTTATTGAAAAAATAAAAAATTTGTAACAAACGAATTTTTTTGTTGATAAAAGTTTAAAATTTTCGAAGCAATCCAAAAAACTCTAACAAAAGAAAAACGTTTTCGGTACACGTTTTCCAAACGTTTTTTTTCTTTGCGTGTGGTTTTTTCATACTTTAAATGGTTAATTTTAACTTTTTTGTTTCAAATAGGTTAAAAACAGAGTAAGTAAATGGTGGAAATCATTTAAATTTTGTCGAAAAAAATCCTAATTCCAATCTGAGAAAATTGTGTGTTGTTGGAAATATTTGAGGTCAAACGTTTCACACAAGCGTTAGAATCCATTAAAAATTATAAAAAATTTTGAAAATTATTTATTTGACAAAATAAATAATTTTTGACTTTTTTGTTAATATATTGCAAAAAGGGAATAAAGACAAAATGTCTTTATGTTAAAGAAGTATCGGAATCAGTACCAAACCTCTTAAGGTAAAATCAAAATCTTTGAATCCAAGTAATTTGTTTTTATTGTACATAGATAACTTCCAATTCCTTCGCTATTAGAAATAACATCCAACCAAAAATCACCCACTGTGCCACTATGCATTTATATCCGGCTATTTATCCTCTAACATGGTTCACTTTATTCCCACTTTTCTTCTTTGCCTCTCTAGCAATGCGTATATTTTCATTTGAATTGTAATTGGGACTGTTGGTGGTGGTGGTTGATAGATGTGATCCACATAAGCAAAAGCAAAGAAGTAAAACTCCATTTCATCATTTTATGCAAATGATTAATTTTCCGTGGAATTTTCAACGCAATTAAATTTTTGACTTCAATTTGAGTTGTAGTTGCGTGATGTTAGTTTAGGTGTTCACTGCTTGGTGTTATATTCAAACATTTTCTTTCATAATTAGAGGGAAATTCAAAACAACAACAGCAAGCACATAATAATTATTATTTTTATTTTTTTTTTTTTTCATTTGAAATTTTTTAATGGACATTAATAGACGTGCGAACCAAGCTCCAATGCATTTTTTCCTGTGTTTTCGTTTATTTTCGTTTGAATTTCGAATTTGAATTTTCTAAGGTGATGATGTTAGTCATTTGCCAATTAAGTTCCATGTAATTGGCCTATTTAGTGGTTGAAGGATTTCAAAAGAAAATTAAGATTATTGAAATGAGGCGGAATTTGGAATGCTAGATAGGTACAAAAAGAAGGAATCTGGGAGGAATATCTACTAATTTCCAATTTTTCAAACTATAAATTGATTTTTGGCATCACAGACAAGGCTATATCAATCCACATTCTCATGAACTCAATGATGTCTCAATGCAATGTTTGGATGTAACACAAATATCGAAATGGAATAACTCAAAACCCATCCTGTACTGAATGATATGAAAACTGGTTCGTAATTGTCTGATCTTTTTTCCGTTGCCAACAGTAAACAGCGACTAACGATGAAAATTAGCTCAATGGTCTCTTCACACAAATGATGACAAAGTGCCAATTGAAAAGTCACCGTTGCATTGAATACCTTCCCATAGTTGAATTTGTATTCCTCTCACAGATGGGATGATGGGAAATTGAAGCAGGTGTGTTCAGTTTGCCTCAATATTTTGTTAATAATTTAGCAAATTTTATCGCTCTCAATTGGTGGTGTGAACACAAGAACTTTACGATGTTGAAATTATATTGGTGACTTCTTCGAGATGATGTGATCTTTAGTGAAGTGACCATGGCTTGGTAGTAAGACCTAAAGCATATAATCTTCTTTTTCTGTGAAAAGTTCCTCCCTGTTGTTGACTATTATTAATTTTCAACATCTTTGTACAGACTCATACCAGAGGCATCTGCCCAGGAGATTGGGATTGTTGGCGGCGGCGCTAAGCATTATAACAAAAAAAAAAAAAAAAACAAATAAACAACGAAATGCCCAATTTTACATTATCGTTTAAATGTTGTTGCCGTTGTTGTTAATGTCCATTTGAATATCTTCATTCATGAAAGCGAATTGTAGTGACTGGCTCTGTAGTAATATTGGCCTTATTCTTTTCTTGGTATAGATCAAAGGCACTGTAGTTTAGAAGGAAATAATATGTATGCCTAACGAAATCTAAACATAAAATTTAGATTTTGTGATCACAATTGAGGTGATCGTTAATAGTGTTGACAGTCATAATTACTTCAAGTTCGACAATGTAATAGAGTTAATCATTGGTTTAAAATAGAGCAATATCAAATTAAAACGAGTCTCAGCGGAAGAAATATCCTTTGAAATATCTGTGGAAAACTCATGAGGAAACTTCATTATGAAGTCTGAATAGGCGGTCTTAGTGGTGAAGAACTGCAGTTATTACTTACTGATATCTGTAAGAAATCAATAAAAGAAACTATTGATCGAAAACTTTGTAGGACACCATAAGTGGACCTTTGCGGATGTTTCAATGGGCCAAAGCGCTAAACGACCTCTACAACGCGGTAACCTTGGGGAAAACTAGATGACAGAGGTCTCGCAGAGAAGACCTAAACTGAAATCTCGAATCATCCAATTGAATTTTTATCGAAAAATTCAACGCTCAAATCGAAGAACAAGATCCGAGTAGACACTCAGTGAAGCATTCGCATACCTCCGTCCATTTCTGAACAACTCTCGCTGAGGGAAGAGTGACAGTAGGCAAAATGAACTCTGTGGAAAAACTGCAGACAGAAATCCCAATCGCAGTCAATAGCAGTTTCAATAAAGAAACTTCTACATGAAGTCTCGACAGACGATCTGCAACCTAAGGTTGGGGATCAATATTTTGGAAGATTAACTGCTAACCGATGATGCAGTGGGGAACCTATTGATTGAAAACTTTGAGAGACACTATTACAATTAAAATTCACACATACAAGCGGTAATGGATTCTTTTCAAGTTTCTATCCAACATTTGTGTAATTTCATCTGTCTTGTGACTCATCGCTCTGAAAAGGCTATGAGAGGATATTCCTTAGAATGGAGCAAGATATTGAATCAAGTAACACTATGACCACAGATAAAAGTGGTATCTGTAGTATCATAATAGACTTAAGTTTGTAGAAAGAGAATGTCACTGTACCCAACCTAAGCTATATCGAAGTTTCTAGAAACGAAAAACTTATCAGGACATCTGTAGGAAAATTCGCCACAGTTGAGTAAACAGTAGATCAAAATAACAACCGCATTCGCCGAAGTGTCATAATTACACTGCAGTTTGAACTGTTTCTGGAAGGAGAGTAGATCTTTCCATGAAATCTATGTGAAAGTCTTTGGATATAGTCCCACTCGATCAACCTTACACCGAAAACTCAATGTGGGTAATTCTAAGTAAAGTATGAATATAGGAATTGAAAATCGAAGTTTGACAAAAAATGCCTTAAACGAAATAATTCAGAAGTAAAACTCATATTTTAACCCTTGAAATTTCAAAGGAGAGATCTGCAAGGAGGCCTCAATGATGAGGATCCTCGGGTTAGGTTTTAAAGAAGAAACTGCAAACCGAATTCTCAGTAAGGGGACTAACGACAGAAATAGCAATGACCCAGCAAAAAATACTTCAGCAGTAAGAGTTTAGTTGCGCTTTTTGGTATACAATAAAGTAGGCAGTACCTCCACACTGCATGAATCGATGGCAATAACGTAAACGAGTAGTCAAACTGATTTATGATCATTCGTTTACGTTATTGCAACCAATTCATGCAGTATAGATGCATGAAAGGTAATGCTGTTTTCCTTCACGCCAACAATGCTATACTCAAGATTATATATGATTTCTGAGCAATAGTTATATTAAAATTAGCAATTATATCAGCGGTATGTGGAAGCTGCTCTAAATCGGGACATCCCACACAAAAATCAGCGCTGATTCGGTTGTTTTGTAAGCAGTTGGTAAAGGGTGATACGGTCAAAATTTGGTCAAGGGAAAACGCGTGTAAATCGGTGAAATCGTTTATTTAAAAAATCAAATTAAATTTCTTTTTCAAGTTCAATTAGTATAAAATTCAGGAAAAATATTCAGTTAGGCTTTCGCTTTTCCAAATCCGAATTGCCGGGCCTCACGCTTGACACCTACCATCAGATTTTGTACAGCCACCTTGTCCACCTTCTTCGCCGCAGAAAGACAGTTTGCCTTGAACTGCTGATCGTCCTTAGCAGTTTTTTTGGTCTTCTTTAGGTTCCGCTTGACAATAGACCAGTATTTCTCCATTGGGCGAAGCTCTCGCGTGTTGGGAGGGTTCTTGTCCTGGGGAACCAACTGCACGTTGTTGGCGGCGTACCACTCCATGGCCTTTTTACCGTAATGGCAAGATGCCAAATCCGCCCAAAACAGTACGGAACTACCGTGTCTCTTCAGGAAAGGCAGCAGACGTTTATTCAAACACTCTTTCACGTAAATTTCTTGGTTGACAGTCCCGGAAGCTATGAAAATGCTGCTTTTCAAGCCACAGGTACAGATGGCTTGCCAAACCAGATATTTCTTTGCGAACTTTGACAGTTTTATGTGCTTGAAAATATCTGATACCTTTCCCCTTCCTTTTGCCGTTTAAAACTCCTGTCCCGGAAGCTGCTTGTAGTCGGCTTTGACGTAGGTTTCGTCGTCCATTACCACGCAGTCAAACTTCGTCAGCATCGTCGTGTACAGCCTCGGGGATCGCGCTTTGGCCGTCGTATTTTGTTTATCATCGCGATTTGGAGTCACTACCTTCTTGTAAGTCGACAGACCGGCTCGTTTTTTGGCTCGATGCACGGTTGTAGACGATACACCCAGCTTATTTGCGGCATCTCGGAGAGAGAGTTTAGGGTTTTGCTTGAAACTACCGGCAACTCTCTTTGTCGTCTCAGCGGCTTCCGGTTTTCGATTTCCCCTCGATCCAGACTTCCTGGCTGTCGACAAACGTTCCCAAACACTTTAATTACATTTGTAATGGTTGATTTGGCAACTTTTGCCAGCTTTGCGTGCGAGTAACTCGGATTTTCGCGATTCGCGAGCAAAATTTTAATACGCTGCTCTTCTTGCTTGGACGGCATTTTGACAACTGAAGAGTGAATTCCAAAATCAAAACAGGAACAACATTCTACACACACACACCTTCAAAATGAGGGGAGTTCAGGTTTTTTAAATGCAGAATTGAAAGAAATACGTCAAGTTTATATTGACCAAATTTTGACCGTATCACCCTTTACTGTCTCTCCCTTACAATCCTGCTGAAATAGTGCTCCATTTTTTTTTTACTGGGGAAACTGCAAATTCTAAGCTTGAGGAATTAATTGCATACAATGAAAGAATCCATCTCGAAGTTTCAGCAAGATGAAGTTTTTCTATGAGGAATGAGCTTTTAGTCAATTGAAATTTACTTCCGACCCTAAACAATCATTAAAAAGAAATAAAAAATAATACAGAAACTAAAAAGTCTTTGTGAAAAAACTGCCGGGCGAAGTCTCAAAGAAGGAATTGCTGGATCCTTTCTAAGTAGAAGTATCTGTTCGGCAACTAAAAAATGTGGGGAAGGGAGCATATCGAAATACCAATGGGAAGATTCACTGGGAGAAATTCGAACTTGATCTGCGATATAAAACTTACAAACTAAATCTTAACAGAAAATATTCACCAAAGTTTCAATGAAGATATGGTCAAGTCTCAGCAGACAGATGTTTCACAGGAAGACTAAAAATGCAATGACCATTGGGGGAAACTGAAAATATTCACCAAAGTTTCAATGAAGATATGGTCAAGTCTCAGCAGACAGATGTTTCACAGGAAGACTAAAGATGCAATAACCATTGGGGGAAACTGCAAGTTCCAGGCTGAATTTGGAAACTGTAAATCGCAAACTCAATTAAGGAGCTGTGAATCTAATTCAAAGTGGAAAAACTACATTCTTTGCAATAGAACAACAAACAAAAGCCTTTTTAATGGAAGATGATTTATTCAAGTCTTAAGGGTGAATTGGAGATTTCACTGAACGACTTCTGTCAGACTTTATCAAAGCCGGAAATTTTGACCCTCAGACATCTTACAAAGAAAACTGCAGTTCAGTTCATTCTATCCTGCAGTTTAAATGTGGATGAACAGCAAATCCCTGTATCCTAGGGAGAAGATTGATGGCATAGGTTTCACTGAGATCACTTAAGGCTGCAATCTCAAATCAACAAGTTTCTGACGTAGGCTGGATAAAGTGCTATCGCTATCTCCTTCAATAACTGGTTCGTGCAGAAACTTCATATGAAAGTCTCAGTATAGGAAATTTAAACAGAGTACTAAATGGGTAATCTATGAGAAGAAACTACAATCACTTTCGCTGAAATCCCAACCTAAGGGTTAGACGACGAACGAAGAAGATCGAAATCTTGATGGAGAGAAAAGACTGTCTGAAAGAACTGAAATTCATACCTAAGTACAGACACCAAGACGTGATAACATTCGAAAAAATTTTAGTGACACGATGAAAATATAATTTCTAGTGGATTGACCTCATTAATCCTTAGGGAAGGAATTGCAGCATAAATTTTAAATGGATAAATAAACTTATTTAAAGTAACGCAAACCCAGAACTCGGTGACAAACACTTAATGAAGGAACGTCTGCCGCAGATAACTTAAGAGTGAAATCTACAAGCTGGGAATTTTGTACCATCAGCTGAAATTCAAGTTTTCAGTGGGGAAATTGAAAACGGAGATCCTATTGGAGGAGCAACCACAAGCTAAAGACTCATCGGGATTACTACATAAAACACCTCAGTTCAGGATCTATGCACCAAATCTCTGTGGATTTCCATCCAACCCGAAGATTTATTTATAAAATATTCTTGCTCAATCAAACTCAAACGAATAACACACGCAACTCTCTTTGAGGGACTAGGATTTGTGGAAGTCTTACTAGAGAATCGGAGGTTTCGCTGAAGGATTTCCGACATAAATATCAAAGCCGGAAGTTCCTGATCTATGCACATCCTAATCGAAGCACTGCAGTTCAGTGGGCATTTGCTAAAGTATATTTTAGGGATTACAGCCTGCAGTCTTCATATGGACGATCAGCACATCCCAGTTTTCTAAGGAGAAGATGGATTCTGAAACCAAGTATATCAGAATCTCGATGAAGAGAAAAGGCTCACTGGAGAAACTTCGAAGTTTCTACCACAATCACAGCCGTGATTAGGAAAAAATCGGCAAAATTTTTAGTGACAAGCAGGAAATATAATTTCAGGATTCTGTCTAGAAGAAGCCATTGCAGACCAAACTCTAAATGAAAAATCATCTTAGCACAATACTTTATGAAGGAACTTCTGCCTTGGATATCTGGAAGAACTTAAGAGTGAGATATCTCAAAACACGAGATTTAGCAACATCAGATTAAATTTTTTTGAGCAAACTCCCTTCCAGTTCTCGGTTGGGAAACTTTATGTTTTACTGTTAGTATTTATCCTAAAATTTTAATCAATTACAATAAATGAAAATTTGACCTACTTTCGAAACCACTGTGCTTCATCTGTAGATGTACGTTTGTGGTTAAATTGGGTGTGTTGCACTAACCCTGTGGCCCCTCTTGGACATTGGACAAGAAGCAAACAGAACATAGTGGTTGTGGGATTACAATGCGCCGCCTCACAGTTGGTGGGGCGTTGGCCACATGCTGCGTTGCATAGAAATTCATATTTGATTGGACAGTTAATGGCCTTTCGATATCAATAATAATGATAACTGGGGGTGTTGTTGTGGCTCGACTGAAACTGTTGGAGCTTTTTTTTCTTTTGTGGACACAGTCCACAAATGTGGATGTGGACAAGCAAAGTCGTTAAGACGGCCAGAGGAAGGAGATGTGAAACGCACCAACAACATTCAACTTTGCAAGTGAATGAAAGTCATAAGTTTCGATCAGCCAGGCCTCCATAACACACGAAGTATAGGGCTTCAACTAAGAGGTAAGGAAAACTTTGTCTTCGTAATAAATGTCTGTAATCAGTATAGGCGGCATTTTGACCATTAAGTGGAAATAAGGCTTAATTGTTTCCCCCCCAATGGGTTAACCACAAGGTTCAAAGCAAAATTTACATGTAGACGTATTTATTGATTTCACTTTAGCAGCGAGAGAAGAAAGATGGAGGGGGTCTTATATTCGATTTCATTTCATTTTCTCTGGCACTTTGTCCCAGTGTTAATTTTCCCTCTTGGCGCGAAGACAATTTAGTTTTTAGCTTCAAGAAAAAAAAAAACTTAACCCTATCCACTAAAATTGTAACCACCTGTGGTTTGCTTGTGTCCATACATTTTTTTGGTCTTGATCTAATTAATATTGGAGTCACTTTGATTATTAAATCTGATATTTTATTAATTGTCGAGACAATCAATTTGACATGTTCACCCAGAAATTAGTATTCAGTCAAAACCGCCAAGTGTATCAATGCACTTCCCATGCTGGTATTAAAGAAAAAAAAAGAAACGGATTAAATTCCAAATACCATAAAAATCACAACAAACGTTTCAAAATATTTCTTGGATGTTGTTATTGGTAAAATAGGCGGAAAACGAAGAGTCGTGGTTTATAGTGGATGGTTAATGTTTCTCAGCGAGTAATCATTAGTTATGGATAATTTCAGTGATAATTTGTTATTATTAAATGTTTAAGCCTTCGTTTTGTATTTTCAATTTGAGACGGCTATAAAATGCAAAGAGGTAAATCCCATATACAATTTTGAGTTAGGTTAATACGATCATAACCCTTTCACTACCGAAATTAAACTTACGTTAAAAACTTTAATTTGTATTCTTTTTGTACATGTACTAAAAAAATTGTGGGAAAAAATTTTTAATTTTTTCAATTAGATGAGTTTCTTCTGGAAACTTGATTCCTGAATTAAGACCAAATGACCTTGCGAAAATAAGCGCTTTTTACCATATGATATCGCATCGAAGTGTGAGAAAAAATATAAAAAGGAATAGGAAATAATATGAGGTATAGGTTTTGTATGAATATCCATTTACTAGAGACGTACAGTAGAAAAGTTTTCTCAAAATTTCGTAGTTTTCGTTTATTGTTAAATAGGTTTGTAAAAATGCTTTTCAGTGCTCACCATTATGGAAAATATTAGCTATAAATATTTAGATAAAATACTTTGATTAGGGTCCTATCTACCTCTACGTAGAAAAACAAGTAAGGAAAGTCTAAAGTCGGGCGGGGCCGACTATATTATACCCTGCACCACTTTGTAGATCTAAATTTTCGATACCATATCACATCCGTCAAATGTGTTGGGGGCTATATATAAAGGATTGTCCCAAATACATATATTTAAATATCACTCGGTCTGGACAGAATTTGATAGACATCCACAAAATCTATAGACTCAAAATTTAAGTCGGCTAATGCACTAGGGTGGAACACAATTTTAGTAAAAAAAAAAATATGGGAGACATTTAAATCTGAAGCAATTTTAAGGAAACTTCGCAAAAGTTTATTTATGATTTATCGCTCGATATATATGTATTAGGAGTTTAGGAAAATTAGAGTCATTTTTACAACTTTCGACTAAGCAGTGGCGATTTAACAAGGAAAATGTTGGTATTTTGACCATGTTTGTCGAAATCAGAAAAACATATATATGGGGGAGCTATATCTAAATCTGAACCGATTTCAATAAAATTTGGCACACATGACTATATTACTAATTGTACTCCTAGTGCAAAATTTCAACCAAATTGGACCAAAACTCTGCTTTCTGGGGCCATATAAGTCCATATCGGGCGAAAAATATATATGGAAGCTATATCTAAATCTGAACCGATTTCAATCAAATTTGGCACACATGGCTATTCTACCAACTGTACTCCTTGTGCAAAATTTCAAGCTAATCAGGATAAAAATCTGGCTTCTGGGTCCATATAAGTACATATCGGGCGAAAGATATATATGGGAGTTATATCTAAATCTGAATCGATTTCAACCAAAATTGGCACGCATAGCTGCGATGCTAAATCTACTCCTTGTACAAAATTTCAACCAAATTGGGCCAAAACTCTGGCTTTTAGGACCATATTAGTCCATATCGTGCGAAATATATATATTGGAGCTATATCTAAATCTGAACCGATTTCAATCAAATTGTGCACACTTGACTATACTACTAATTGTACTCCTAGTGCAAAATTTCAACCAAATTCGGCCAAAAATCTGGCTTCTAGGGCCATATAAGTCCATATCGGGCGAAAGATATATATGAGAGCTATATCGAAATCTGAACCGATTTTAATCAAATTTTGCACACTTGACTATACGACTAAGTGTTATGTTTGTACAAAAGTTCAAGCAAATCGGTGTAAAACCCTAGCTGCTGGGACCATATTAGTGCATATCGGGCGAAAGATATATATGGGAGCTATATTTAAATCTGAACCGATTTCTTCCAAAATCAATAAATTTAAATTTCTCGTCGAAGTGCTTAAAAATATCCGATGAAATAACTCCTTTCATTGATTTGAAATCTAAAAATTTGTGTAAATTGTCACTGGCTGAAATCACAAAAGCAAACGTAGGCAATATTCCAGGGTTTCCACTCCACAATTAACTTATGCTCGAAATAGAGAAGTTCACCACTGTGGTATCACAATGGACTGAATAGTCTAAGTGAACCTGATACATCGGGCTGCCACCTAACCTAACCTAACCTAACCTAACCTAACATATGCACGAAACCAAAACACACTTTCCATTTTGGTATTGACTACGAGCCAAAGATGCGACTTCTTTAAAATAAAGACAAAATAAAAAATTTTTAGGGACCTACAATGAGCAAAAGAAAAAGTTGTACACCAATATGAAATAAATTGTGAAACGATATGGAAAATATGAAGTGAATATTTTTTTCCTTAAATTAAAGCTCGCATCTCAAGCTTTAATTTAAGATATAATAAATAATAATAATATTTCATATTGGTGTACAATCTGGGATCACTAATATTAAAATTAACACACGCAAAGAAACCAAAACGTGTACCGAAAACGTTTTTCTTTGGTTATAGTCTTTTGAATTTCTTCGAAAATTTTACACTTTTATCACCAAAAAAAATCGTTTATACTTTTATAAATTTTACAAAATTTTTATTTTTTCATTATGAAAATTATTTTTGAGCCAAAAACACAGTCCATTTCGTTTATATCAAGCACTATTCTTTTCTGACTTTAAGTCTTAAATAAGACACATTTTAGAGTTTCATAGTAAAAATTTAATATAGTACTACGTAATGTTGAACATCTTTCGGAATCTTCCGAACATATCTGGAATATATGTACAAAAATAAAAAAAAAAAACAAGTATATACGGCCGTAAGTTCGGCCAGGCCGAATCTTATGTACCCTCCACAATGGATTGTGTAGAAACTTCTAAAAGGTTGGCTGATAAGTCCCCGGTCTAACAAAGAAAAACACATTATTTGTCAAAATTCGTTTTCATTATTCAACATAGTTCCCTTCAAGAGCGATACAACGATTATAACGACCTTCCAATTTTTTGATACCATTTTGGTAGTACTCCTTCGGCTTTGCCTTAAAATAGGCCTCAGTTTCGGCGATCACCTCTTCATTGCAGCCAAATTTTTTCCCTGCGAACATCCTTTTGAGGTCTGAGAATAAGAAAAAGTCGCTGGGGACCAGATCTGGAGAATACCTTGGGTGGGGAAGCGATTCGAAGCCCAATTCATGAATTTTTGCCATCATTCTTAATGAATTGTGGCACGGTGCGTTGTCTTGGTGGAACAACACTTTTTTCTTCCTCATATGGGGCCGTTTTGCCGCGATTTCGACCTTCAAACGCTTCCCTTCTCAAGATAATCGATAAAAATTATTCCATGCGCATCCCAAAAACCAGAGACCATTATTTTGCCAGCGACTTTTGAGTCTTTCCACGCTTCGGAGACGGTTCACCGGTCCCTGTCCACTCAGCCGACTGCCGATTGGACTCAGGAGTGTAGTAATGGAGCCATGTTTCATCCATTGTCACATATCGACGGAAAAACTCGGGTGTATTACAAGTTAACAGCTGCAAACACCGCTCAGAATCATCAACACGTTGTTGTTTTTGGTCAAATGTGAGCTCGCGCGGCACCCATTTTGCACAGAGCTTCCGCATATCCACATATTGATGAATGATATGACCAATACGTTCCTTTGATATCTTTAAGGCCTCTGCTATCTCGATCAACTTCATTTTACGGTCATTCAAAATCATTTTGTGGATTTTTTTGATGTTTTCGTCGGTAACCACCTCTTTCGGGCGTCCACTGCGTTCACCGTCCTCCGTGCTCATACACCACGCTTGAATTTTGCATACCAATCAATTATTGTTGACTTCCCTGGGGCAGAGTCCGGAAACTCATTACCAAGCCAAGTTTTTATTTCCACCGTATTTTTCCCCTTCAGAAAACAGTATTTTATCAAAACACGAAATTCCTTTTTTTCCATTTTTTCACAATAACAAAAGTTGCTTCACAAAAGACGTTCTATCTCACAAACTAGTTGACTTACAGACGTCAAATTTTGACACGAATCATTTGAAGGTTGGTACTATATAAAAATAATATGCATTTAATACTAGCGACGCCATCTATGTGTCAACCGGGGACTTATCAGCCAACCTGTTACGAAAGACTGTCATCCACAATCGAATTAATTGGGTTGTGGTATCTTAAAACTTCTTAACAACGTTTTCTAAATTGTGAGTTAGTCCATACGTGGTATATATTAGACAAAAAAGGTATGTATACAAATAATTACGACTCGATGTGGACTTTTGTACGGTACGTAGAGAGCCAGAATTGAAATATGGGGGTCGCTTATATGTGGGCTATATACAATTATGAACTTGATATTGACCAATTTTTGTGTGATTGGGGATCGCTTTATCTGAGGGCTATATATAACTATAGACCGATATGGACCTAGTTAGGCAAGGTTGTTAACGGCCATATACTACCACAATGTACCAAATTTCAACTGAATCGGATGAAATTTGCTCCTCCAAGTGGCTCCAAAACCAAATTTCGGGATCGGTTTATATGGGGGCTATATATGATTATGGACTAATATGGACCACTTTTGGCATGGTTGTTAAATATCATATACTACCACCACGTACCAAATTTCAACCAGATCGGATGAAATTTGCTTCTCCGAAAGACACCGGGCGTCAAATCTGGGGATCGGTTTATATGGGGGCTATATATAATTATGGACTGATATGAACCAATTCCTGCATGGTTGTTGGATACCATATACTAATATCACGTACCAAATTTCAACCGAATCGGATGATTTTTGCTCTTCCAAGGGGCTCCGGAGGTCAAATCTGGTGATCGGTTTATATGGGGGCTATATATAATTATGGACCGATGTAGACCAATGTTTGCATAGTTGTTAGAGACCATATACCAACACCATGTACCAAATTTCAGCCGGATCGGATGAAATTTGCTTCTCTTAGAGGCTCCGCAAGCCAAATAGCGGGATCGGTTTATATGGGCACTATATATAATTATGGACCGATGTGGACCAATTTTGGCATGGTTGTTAGAGACCATATACCAACATATTGTACCAAATTTCAGTAAGATAGGATGAAAGGTGCTTCTCTTTGAAGCTCCGCAAACCACATCTGGGGATCGGTTTGTATGGGGGCTATATATAATTATGTACCGATGTAGGCCAATTTTTGCATGGTTATTAGAGATCATATACCAACATCATGTACCAAATTTCAGTAAGATCGGATGAAATTTGCTTCTCTTTGAGGCTCCTTAAGCCAAATCTGGGGATCGGTTTATATGGGGGCTATATATAATTATGGACCGATGTAGGCCAATTTTTGCATGGTTGTTAGAGACCATACACCAACCCCATGTACCAAATTTCAGCCGGATCGGATGAAATATGCTTATGTTAGACGCTCCGAAAGCCAAATCTGAGGGTCCGTTTATATGGGGGCTATACGAAAAAGTGGACCGATAAGGCCCATTTGCAATACCACCCGACCTACATCAATAACAACTACTTGTGCCAAGTTTCAAGTCGATAGCTTGTTTCGTTCGGAAGTTAGCGTGATTTCAACAGACGGACGGACGAACATGCTTAGATCGACTCAGAATTTCACCACGACCCAGAATATATATACTTTATGGGGTCTTAGAGCAATATTTCGAGGTGTTACAAACAGAATGACAAAGTTAATATATCCTATGGTGGAGGGTATAATAAAAATATTTTTCAAAAACTAACTATTCTCTTTCATTGATAGGCTAAGAAGTTTCCGAACCGCCCTCATATGTACGCTATCCAATGTGGAGGCCCAGCGTTGCCATTTTAGATTTTTTCAACTGGAGCTGGCTTTTAGCTGAAAAAAATTAATGTTTTGAGTAACAACAGCTGACAATTGTGTGTTGCCCTATCGAAAACATTTCCAAAAAAAAATTTTTGTTGTTGGTGTTTGTTTTTTCAGTAAATGATTACCCTTCTGTAAAAATTTGTGATAATAATCAAAAATTGTCAGGTACGCAAACGGAGCTAATATGAATTTAATATCAATTAAAATAAATATAATTTTGTTAATATTAATTAATTAATTGTTATTTAAGCTATGTTTTTTTTTTTTAATTTCAATAAACAATGAGACGTTTGGTACAACAAATAGTTATCTTTTTTTCTCGCTTGTTTAGCTACGTTTTTTGGGAAATCTTGTTGTTTTTGATCAAATAATTCTGGCAACGCTTTGGAGAACATATAAGATTCACTGTGGCGTTTTTTTTTTTGTTCTTATTTAATTTTTGATGTTTATTTTTTTGTAGCTTTTTATATTTTAAACCCACTTTAATATTCCATATTAATTAAGTAGCAAAGATTCTCGATTGATTTTCCAAACTATTAACTAAATATGTTAATAAATTTCCAATAATAATCATAAATGCAACAGCAATCATATTTTCAAATTATGTCACTAATTGGACTTGTATTGCTCAGACAACCACGTTTACGCCTTCATCTGTTTGCCTCTCCAATACGAAGTGTGGTAATTGTATGGCGTCCAAGAATTCGTCTGTTGCTCCACATTAAACCCAGACAAAATATTGATAAAAATCAAAGACAAAAAATCCATGGCACATGAAAAATCATAATTTTTAAATTTGTCTGATTACTGATGATGGCACAGTTGGATACCGAAATGAAATAGAAATTTCATTTCGTTGGGCTTATTATATTCTGGCGTCTATGAGTTTTCCCCATTCCCGTTTTTTTTCGTAACAGGTGCAATGGAAAAAAGTGAAAGTGAAAAAGTAAAGAAAGCAAAAAACGAATAAATTCAAATTTATTCCCCCAGTATTAAGTACGGAAAACTAAACATTGAAATGAAATTGCTCCTCTAAGGTTACTTTAGTGTAATTCACTTTTTTTATGGAAATCAATATCCAGATTATTAATGTTTTTAGTTTATTATAAATCATTATTTTTTTATTTTATTAAAAACCATAATTTAATTATAAATCAGCTTAAAACCATAAACGCGTAAAAAACAATTATTTCCTCCAAAACGAAATTTTATACAAACAAATCCCATTAGCTTTTTTCTGTAAGGAAATTTGTTTGGATATATACAGAAGAAATTATTCGATTTCATATTTTTTTTTTTGTTTTTAATTTTAACTTTCGCCTAGACGGAGAATCGAACCGAGGACTATACACACTATCCATTGGGCTACGTAGCTGTCATTGTCATCAACAGACAATTATCACTATAGCCATAAACGCATAAGCTAGGCATAGAGTTAAGCAGTTATATTTATAGAACATAGTTTTGGGCGCCCACACTGAAAAAAAGCATGCCCGGTTCCAAAGATTTTGTCTTTACTTTAAAAAAATTGGTATTGATTCCGAGCCAAAGAAGCGGAGAATACAAGTAAGGATACTTTTAAGACACAATTCTCTTTTAAATTTGGGTTTTGTGTACTTGCTTCTAGGAATCAAATTTTAATTTTTCGCTTTCTCATCTTTTTTTCTTCATATGCTATCAAAGTCCTTTAAAAACGAGTTTACGACAACTTTATTTTCCAAATTAAGGCTCGACTTCCAGTAGAAATTATGCTATGCTTCAAGTAAAAAACTTCTTTAAAATAAAGTTTTGAAAAACATGTCCTATATTTGAACGATTGTTTGCTTTGTAGTCAAGATACAAAAAGACAACTAATTTAAAGACAATTTCATTAAATTTAAAGAATATTTCTGAATTGTTAAAGTCAAGTTGACCTTAGCCCAAACATTTTTTCTTTCATGTTATGATACCCATTTTTAATTCAAATCACTTAATTATAAGGACAATACGACTTCATTGAAAAGTTTATCGACTTTTGGACAAGGAAAAAAACTTTATATTAGAGAAATGCGTCTTCTATGCTAAGCAAAATTTGCATTCGTATTTTAAAGACACGAAATCTTTGACCTCACGACAATATTTTTTTCAGTGCATGAGCCGATGCAAAGAAGCTTTATTTAACAGAAACATATCTTTAGTTGCCCGTTAACTAAACTACAATAAAGGGTACCTCATTTTTATGATTTCTGTTCAGGGATGGCTAAAAGTTCTCCGATAAGGTTGAAATTTTCACGGTGGTGGTGACATGACACAAAGGTCCTCTACATTTTTTTCGACATTTGGTTGAGGAGGGAAAACCTACCTTGACCTGACTTTTTAATGTAAGTATTTACAGTTTACAGAAGACGTTGGAGGAATTTATGAAAATAATATAGTGCACCATGTTTTTTCTTATTTTCACTGTAAGGGCGTCCTCCCTTTGCAAGACTTGAAGAAACATTCCCCGATTTTCTTGTAGTTTTCAGGGAGGATTTGGGGTGGTTTTTAGAAAAAAACTTTTTTGGCCGATTTTTTTGAAATTTTCAGGGATGGTTGAAACGCCTGCCTTTTTTCCATATTTGATCGGGGAATGGAGTTGTAGTTGTAAAAAATCTAGACTTCTTCGATTTACTTAGAACGGCACATGGAGAAGGTTATGAAATGAAGAAGGGCATAAGACTTTTCGACTTTTTAATTAAAAAAACACACATTTTAATGAACTTGACAGGCAACATATACGGTGCTTAATTTTTCGATATCGTTCGGAAAAAACATCTTCCCGTCTTTAAGAAAATGCTATTATTCTCAATTTTTTTAGAATTTATTAAATATATAGTATTTTCTCTGATTTATTTGATATGTAACATAAAGTATTTTTACACTGATGATGAAATGTCATGAGGCCAAAGATTTCGCTTCCTTAAATTATGAAGTTTGTGAATTTTCTTTGCATAGAATAGGCATTTCTCAGATAAAAAGTTTTTTTTTTCCCTTATCCAAACATCAATAAACTTTTCAATGAAGTCGTTTTGTCCTCAAAATTAAGTGATTCGGCTTGAAATTGGGTATCCTAACATGAAAGAGAATTTTGTTTGACTAAAGTCAACTTGACTTTAATAATTCAGAACAAGTATATACGGCCGTACGTTCGGCCAGGCCGAAGCTTATGTACCCTCCACCATTGATTGCGTAGAAACCTCTACTGAAGACTGTCATCCACAATCGAATTACTTGGGTTGCGGTAACACTTGCCGATGGCAAGGTATCTTAAAACTTCATAACACCGTCTTCTAAATTGCAAGGTAGTCCATACGTGGTATATTAAATTATATTAAAAAAAGGCCGATTAAATACATATATAACTAAGTTTGACAAAATTTTCTATAGAAATAAAATTTTGACAAAAGTTTCTATTGAAATAAAATTTTGACAAAATAAAATATTGACAACATTTTCTATAGAAGTAAAATTTGGATAAAATTTTCAATAGAATTAAAATTTTTTACTTCTTTCTCTATAGAAATAAAATTTTGACAAAATTTTCTATTTTGCCAAAATTTTCTATAGAAATAAAATTTGACAAAATTTTCTATAGGAATAAAATTTTCACAAAATTTTCTATAGAAATAAAATTTTGACAAAATTTTCGATAGAAATAAAATGTTGGTAGATTTTTTTTTGGGCTCGAGTGGCAACCAAGATTATGAACCGATATGGATCAATTTTGGTATGGTTATTAGCGGCCATATACAAAAACCACGTTCCAAATTTCAACCGGATCGGATGAATTTTGCTCCTCCAAGAGGCCCTGGAGATCAAATCAGTTTATATGGTTTATATGGCGGCTATATATAATTATGGACCGATATTGTCCAATTTTTGCATGGTTATTAGAGACCATATACTAACACCACGTTCCAAATTTCAACCGGATTGGATGAATTTTGCTTCTGCAAAAGGCTCCGGAGGTCAAATCTGGGGATAGGTTTATATGGGGGCTATTTATAATTATGGACCGATATGGATCAATTTTTGCATGGTTGTTAAATACGATATACTAATACCATATACCAAATTTCACCTGGATCGGATGAAATTTGCTTCTCTTAGAGGATCCGCAAACCAAATGTGCGGATCGGTTTATATGGGGACTATACGTAAAAGTGGACCGATATGGCCCATTTGTAATACCTTTCGACCTACATCAATAAAAACTACTTGTGCTAAGTTTCAAGTCGATAGCTTGTTTCATTCGGAAGTTAGTGTGATTTCAACAGACGGGCGGACGGGCATGCTTAGATCGACTCAGAATTTCACCACGACCCAGAATATATATACTTTATGGGGTCTTAGAGCAATATTTCGATGTGTTACAAACGGAATGACAAAGTTAATATACCCCCCATCCTATGGTGGATATGGTATACAATTTTTTCCAAATTAATGAAATCGCTGCAATCGATTGAAAAATTAGAAAAAACGATTGAATTCAAATTTGTTTCCTTGAATCAAGTACGAAAAATTCAAATTTAAAAGATAATCGTATCTTCAATATGTATTTATTTCCATTCTCCGTCTCTGTGGCTCGGAATAAATACCAAAATCATTATGTCAAAGACAAAATATTTGGAACCGGGAATTTTTTTATAATAATTTGGAAACGGGGAAGATATCACATGGAACGGCGAAGGATTTTAGACCAATAAGCTTATCATCCTTCTTGCTAAAGACGATGGCGAGGACACTGGATGATCATATAAGATTCTACAGATCTCACCTTAATGTAGGCATGCTATCAATCTGTCAGCAGCCTACATTAAGGGAAGATCTGCAGAATCTGCCCTGCACTCAGTGGTGCAGGGCAGACATAACATATGACGACTATACATTGGCGGCGTTTCTAGACATTTAAGGTGCTTTTAATTATACGAAAATTATAAAGATCTTATAAAGTGGATCGAGTTGATGTTGCTAAGCAGGGACGTGGTGGTCGAGCTAACGAACTCCACAATGAGGGCTAGGACCACTAGAGGATTGCCACAGGGAGGGGTAATATCACCTTTGCTAGGGAGCCACCGTGGTGCAATGGTTAGCATGTCCGCCTTGCATACACAAGCTCGTGGGTTCGATTCCTGCTACGACCGAACACCAAAAAGTTTTTCAACGGTGGATTATCCCACCTCAGTAATGCTGGTGACATTTCTGAGGGTTTCAAAGCTAAGTGGTTTCACTGGAATGTGGAACGCCGTTCGGACTCGGCTATAAAAAGGAGGTCCCTTGTCATTGAGCTTAACATGGAATCGGGCAGCACTCAGTGATAAGAGAGAAGTTCTCCACTGTGGCATCGCAATGGTCTGAATAGTCTATGTGAGCCTGATACATCGGGCTGCCACATAACCTAACCTAACCTATCACCTTTGCTATGGCCATTGGTGGTGAACGAGGTATTGATTGGACTGACCAGTAAGGGCATCAAGGTAGTAGCATACGCGGATGACATTGTGATAATGGTATCGGGAAAATTCCTGGATTCTATTTCGGATGTGCTGAGCGGATCCTTGCAGTATCTTTCGGGGTGAACACGAGGATGCGGATTACGGGTGAACCGTGGAAAGGCGGAGTTGGTAGTGTTCACCAGGAGGAGAAAGGTTATCAGTTACAAGTCTCCTGAATTCCAGGGCACTAAGTTTACCCTCACGAAATCAGCAAGGTACCTGGGAGTTTTTTTGGATTCCAAACTGAACTGGAGAATACTACGGATCGCAAAAAGAGGGCCAATGCGGCATTATACTCGTGCCAAAAATTGGTCAGTCAGAGATGGGGAATGAGCCCTTCTCTTTTTGGCTGGCCTTGTACCTCGGTTGTAAGACCTGTGCCACATATGGTAGTCATGTTTGGTGAACAATCGTGAGACACCAAAATCATATGTCGAGAATAAATAGGACTGCATTGATTTATATAGGACCACAGTCACTGTCGCTTTGGATGTACTGATGGGAGTTATCCCACTCGATTTACACTGCAATGTGGAACCCCATTCGGACTCGGCTATCAAAAGGAGGTCCCTTGTCATTGAGCTTAACATGGAATCGGGCAGCACTCAGTGATAAGAGAGAAGTTCACCAATGTGTTATCACAGTGGACTGAATAGTCTAAGTGAGCCTGATACATCGGGCTGCCACCTAACCTAACCTACACGTAAGGAAGACGGCAGAGCTGACACTTCTGAGACTTAAGAGCTTGAATACGCTGGAGAGGATTGCCTGCAGGCATACTGAAATTCTGGCCGGGCAGTATAGAAAGACGGACCATATGGCTACAGAGCATATTTATTGTCATCACAAGCCATGTATTGAGGAGTGGGAAGACAGGAGGATACCCTTCGGAACCCTGAACATGTATACGAACGGTTCAAAGATGGAGGAAGGAACGGCCAGCGGAATCTATTGTACCGAACTGGGAATAAGGGAGTCTTACACGCTGGTTAGTGATTGCAGTATTTTTCAGGCTGAGATTTCTGCAATCACAAAAGCTGCTGAGTCGCTGTTGATGAGGCCGTTATTCAGAAGCGATATCAGTTTCTTCATCGACAGTCAGGCAGCTATAAAAGCATTGTGCAGTGCTGACATAAGGTCTAAGGTAGTCAGCCGCTGTCGTAGAGAACTCAAGGTTCTCACTGAACAGCATAATATAATTCTGTGATGGGTACCTGGGATAATAGAAAATGAGAAAGCGGATGTGATGGCTAAGGAGGGCGCTCGTGGAACGAATAATGTCCTAGCGGACGTTTCTCCTCCGCTATCTTCTTATCATTACAGGATAGAGGTCAAATATGAGGAACTATGGCGAAGACGCTGGGCCTCTTCGGATGGTTGCGAACAAACCAAGTTGATATAGGACGAAAAGAAACGTAGGAACCGGCAAATTTTGATGTCGATGAACAGAGAAGAATTGCGGCCATTGATTGGTATCACAACAGGACATAACACACTTGGGAAACACATGGTAAGAATAGGGCTTAAAGACGATGATATCTGTAGATGGTGCCTGGACCTGGAAGTTAGGTTAGGTTAGGTGGCAGCCCGATATTTCAGGCTCACTTAGTCTATTCAGTCCATTGTGATACCACATTGGTGAGCTTCTCTCTTATCTCTGAGTGCTGCCCGATTCCATATTAAGCGCAATGACAAGGGACCTCCTTTTTATAGCCGAGTCCGAACGGCGTTCCACATTGCAGTGAAACCACTTAGAGAAGCTTTGAAACCATCAGAAATGTCACCAGCATTTCTGAGGTGGGATAATTCACCGCTGAAAAACTTTTTGGTGTTCGGTCGAAGCAAGAATCGAACCCACGAACCCTTGTGTATGCAAGGCAGGCATGCTAACCATTGCACCACGGTGGCTCCCTTGATGTCGATGAACAGCGAAGAATTGCGGCCATTGATTGGTATCGTAACAGGAAATAACACACTTGGGAAACACATGGTAAGAATAGGACTTAAAGACGATGATATCTGTACACACAAAAAAATTTCACGAAAATGTATCCAATTAAAATTTTAATTGAGTTTTAAAAAATATTCAATTAAAAATTTAATTGATTCAACAAATTTTTTAATTGAAACAAAAATCAATCACAAAAATAATAGTATCAATTAATTTTTTAATTGGATCAATTAACTTTTTAATTGACCTTCAATTAATTTTTTAATTGATACTATCATTTCTGTGATTGAAGACATTTCAATTAAAAATTAATTGGATCAATTAATTTCGTGATTGAATCAGAAAAAAAATGTTTGTGTGTAGATGGGGTCTGGACCCGGAAGTTACGGAGGACTCGTACCATCCAGCTTTATCCTTTAGAAGAAACAAAATACTGGGCTCCTTTTTCTTTCAGGCTCTCACTGATCTGCGGGAGTGCAGCTTAAGGAACATACTTCCATTCATCAGGGCCTCTGGTTGGTTGTTCTGAGATTTCTTTCGAAGAAAACGAACAGGTGGAAGTTCTGGGACAAAGTGGACCGCATCGGAAGGTAGAAGATAGAAAGATCGCATTGAGGAATCACAATGGACCTATACTGGTCTAAGTAGACATCAATTCAACACAAAATTTATGTCGTCCTCTACAACCTAACCTAACCTAAGGGATTGCAGAGAAACGGGCCGGTTTTCGATTATCCAATATAAATACCTAAAAAGGCCAAAGGTTTCCTTTAATATTGCCACACTTTTTTCATCGGCTAGATTTTGCTGAAATTTAATTTTTTTTCTGTCTAATTTCATTATGTAAACAAAGTTTATTTCCACCAGGTATAAGACTCTGATAGATAATGTTCCTATTTGTTTTGCAGTAAGTTCACATTATACTTGCATTAAAGTCCAAACCTCCATAAAAATTTTATATTCAAATTAGGTTGAATTTAGCAATATTTCCCTTTCAAATTAGGTTCCATTTAAAATAAGCAAATCACAAAATCCTATACTAATTGAAACAATTGTCAATGCAAGAACTGTGATTAATTAACCACTTGACATGTGAGATGCCGTAAGTAATTCGCTGTTCTGCGGTGTACGCCTTCCGCCTTTGCACCGTTTTAAATAAACAAATTAAATATCATCAAAAACAATCGGTCTCAATAACATTTTTTACGGTAGGTTCTCAACTCATTCCGGGAAGCTATATATGTGCGTGCGAGCGTCTACATATATATGGGACCCAAATGATTGAATTGTGTCTTGCTTTAATTACTATGGTTATTTTTGTTGTTGCATTGTTTGTAATTTAATTAATTGAGTTTTAATTCAGCGATAACAGAGGCCATCAATGTGTCAATCCATGAAGGCTAAGTAATCACACTCTATGGTTGCCTGCAATAAATCGCACATTTGGCGTAGTTGCGTTTTACGGTGAGTGGCTGTTGCTACTGCTGTGCAATGAGCAGGGGTGGGGGCGGTGAGAATATGCCAACAATTGTTTTCATATTAAAAATAATTTATTATTCAAACGAGTAGAGGGGTTTAAATCTTCTTGTGCTTATATAGCAAATATGTATACATTTGTATATGCATATATCATTGATACATAAAAGAAAAAAAACATAGGGTTTTATAATCTCGGGCGTACATTGAGAAAAAGTTTGATTTTAATACGTGGATGTACAAAAAAAATAAATTTATTGATTGTACTTTTTTGTACATTTCCCGGATTTAATATTTATACACACAAAAAACTTTTTCTGATTCAATCATGACATTAATTGATCAAATTAATTTTTAATTGAAATGTTTTCAATCGGGAAAATGATAAAATCAATCACAGTTTTAAATGGACATAAAAAAAGACATAAAGGGTTTTACGGTCAAAATTTGGTCAAGGGAAAACGCGTGTAAATCGGTGAAATCGTTTATTTAAAAAATCAAATTAAATTTCTTTTTCAAGTTCAATTAGTATAAAATTCAGGAAAAATATTCAGTTAGGCTTTCGCTTTTCCAAATCCGAATTGCCGGGCCTCACGCTTGACACCTGCCATCAGATTTTGTACAGCCACCTTGTCCACCTTCTTCGCCACAGAAACCCAGTTTGCCTTGAACTGCTGCTCGTCCTTAGCAGTTTTTTGGTCTTCTTTAGGTTCCGCTTGACAATAGCCCAGTATTTCTCAATTGGGCGGAGCTCTGGCGTGTTGGGAGGGTTCTTGTCCTTGGGAACCACCTGCACGTTGTTGGCGGCGTACCACTCCATGGCCATTTTACCGTAATGGCAAGATGCCAAATCCGGCCAAAACAGTACGTTTATTCAAACACTCTTTCACGTAAATTTCTTGGTTGACAGTCCCGGAAGCTATGAAAATGCTGCTTTTCAAGCCACAGGTACAGATGGCTTGCCAAACCAGATATTTCTTTGCGAACTTTGACAGTTTTATGTGCTTGAAAATATCTGCTACCTTTCCCCTTCCTTTTGCCGTATAAAACTCCTGTCCCGGAAGCTGCTTGTAGTCGGCTTTGACGTAGGTTTCGTCGTCCATTACCACGCAGTCAAACTTCGTCAGCATCGTCGTGTACAGCCTCCGGGATCGCGCTTTGGCCGTCGTATTTTGTTTATCATCGCGATTTGAAGTCACTACCTTCTTGTAAGTCTATAGTCCGGCTCGTTTTTTTGGCTCGATGCACGGCTGTAGACGATACACCCAGCTTATTTGCGGCATCTCGAAAAGAGAGGTTAGGGTTTCGCTTGAAAATACCGGCAACTCTCTTTGTCGTCTCAGCGGCTTCCGGTTTTCGATTTCCCCCCGATCCAGACTTCCTGGCTGTCGAAAAACGTTCCTCAAACACTTTAATTACATTTGTAACGGTTGATTTGGCAATTTTTAGCGATTTTGCCAGATTTGCGTGCGAGTAGCTGGAATTTTCGCGCGAACAAAATTTTGATACGCTGCTCTTCTTGCTTGGACGGCATTTTGACAACTGAAGAGTGAATTCCAAAATCAAAATAGGAGCAACATTCTACACACACACCTTCAAAATGAGGAGTGTTCAGGTTTTTTAAATGCAAAATTGAAAGAAATACGTCAAGCTTATATTGACCAAATTTTGACCGTATTACCCTTTATCTGATTTCCACCAAATTTGGAACACTTTACGACACTATCAGTTATATTCCTTGTGCATAATTTGAATCAAATCAGGATATAACACTGGTTTCTAAGGCCATATAAGTGCATATCGAGCGAAAAATACATATGGGAGATATATAAATCTGAACTAGAGGTGTGGCCGTGACACGAACTTCTCGTGACACGCGTGATTCACGTGAGTCGTGAACAAAATCCAAAGCAACTCTCGTGAATGTGCGTGAATGGGATTAAAATAAATATGTCGTGCGTGAGCGTGCGTGAGAAATAAAATCGATTCGTGAATGTGCGTGAATAAAATTTCTGCAAAATCACACTCACGAAAAAAAAACAAGATTTAATTCATACTCGTGTGTTAACTGAAACTAATTTAGCTCTCGAACTATATTCTATTTTTATACACTCCAGCAAAGGATGGGGATATACTAACTAGAGGTCTGCGTCGAATAACTTTTCACTACATGTACGCAATTCGCTGTCGAATATAGTTTATACACTGTCTTTCTCTCAGACCGCAAGTAGTGAAGTGAAGAGAACACTTGCTTGTCAAATACCACCAAGTACCTATCCGAAAAAATATGTGTTCCGAAAAAAAGGAACAATAAAAATACAAGTACTTGAGAAAAAGTACAACATGGATTCTCTTCACTTCACATGGTACCACAAGTATTTCTCAGTTATGTGCGAAGCAAAACATTCCATTATTATTAATCATAGATATGTATATATGTCACATATTTCATATATTTATTTATGTCACACACTTACCTTAACGTTTGCCGTTCTTTATAACAAACCGAAAACATATATTATGGAGAGTAACTGTTTTTTGTATTTCTGAAACTGCACGTGGTACATGGAGTACTCTATGAAGTTTTGTTCTCGCAACATACCTGACGTGATCACTCTGAGTACACTTCAATAAGAGAGAAAGAGGAATATGTATTTGTTGGTAGTGAAGAGTAGCAACAAGAAGTTACTCGTGGCTTTTGGTGTTCATCAAAATGTGTACCAATTGTTTTGCGACTCTCTCAAATATATGTACTCCTGTAGCAAGTACACGTGTACTCTTCATTTACAAATGGAATTGTGCAGACCTCTGATATTAACTTTGTCATTCCGTTTGTAACACATCGAAATATTGCTCTAAGACCCCATAAAGTATATATATTCTGGGTCGTGGTGAAATTCTGAGTCGATCTGAGCATTTCCGTCCGTCTGTTGAAATCACGCTAACGTCCGAAAGAAACAAGCTATCGACTTGAAACTTGGCACAAGTAGTTGTTATTGATGTAGGTCGGACGATATTGCAAATTGGCTATATCGGTCCACTTTTACGTATAGCCCCCATATAAAAGGACCCCCAAATTTGGCTTGCGGGGACTCTAAGAGAAGCAAATTTCATCCGATCCGGCTGAAATTTGGTACATGGTGTCAGCATATGATCTCTAACAACCACGCGAAAAGTGGTCCACATCGGTCCATAATTATATATAGCCCCCATATAAACCGATCCCCAGATTTGGCTTGCGGAGCCTCTAAGAGAAGAAAATTTAATCCGATCCGGCAGAAATTTGGTACATGGTGTCAGCATATGATCTCTAATAACCACGCGAAAAGTGGTCCACATCGGTCCATAACTATATATAGCCCCCATATAAACCGAACCCCAGATTTAGCTTGCGGAGCCTCTAAGAGAAGCAAATTTAATCCGATCCGGCTGAAATTTGGTACATGGTGTTGGTATAGGGTCTCTAACAACTACGCAAAAATTGGTCGACATCGGCCATAATTATATATAGCCCCCATATAAACCGATCCCCAAATTTGGCTTGCGGGGACTCTAAGAGAAGCAAATTTCATCCGATCTGGCTGAAATTTGGTACATCGTGTCAGCATATGATCTCTAATAACCACGCAGAAATTGGTCCACATCGGCCCATAATTATATATAGCCCCCATATAAACCGATCCCCAGATTTGGCTTGCGGAGCCTCTAAGAGAAGCAAATTTAATCCGATCTGGCTGAAATTTGGTACATGGTGTAAGTATATGGTCTCTAACAACTATGCAAAAATTGGTCCACATCGGTCAATAATTGTATATAGCCCCCATATAAACCAATCCGCAGATTTTGCTTGCGGAACCTCTAAAAGAAGCAAATTTCATCCGATCCGGCTGAAATTTGGTACATGGTGTAATTATAGGGCCTCAAACACCAATGCAAAAATTGGTCCACATCGGTCCATAATTATATATAGCACCCATATAAACCGATCCCCAGATTTGGCCTCCGGACCCCATGGGAAGAGCAAAATTCAACCGATTCGGGTGAAATTTGGTACGTGATGTTATTATATGGTATCCAACAACCATGCAGGAATTGGTTCATATCAGTCCATAATTTCATATAGCCTCCATATAAACCGATGCCCAGATTTGACCTCCTGTGCCATTTGGAGAAGAAAAATTCATCCGATCTGGTTTAAATTTGGTACGTGGTGGTAGTATATGATATTTAACAACCATGCCAAAAGTGGTCCATATCAGTCCATAATCATATATAGCCCCCATATAAACCGATCCCGAGATTTGGTTTTGGAGCCACTTGGAGGAGCAAATTTCATACGAGTCAGTTGAAATTTGGTACATTCTGCTAGTATATGGTCGTTAACAACCATGCCTAACTAGGTCCATATCGGTCTATAGATATATATAGCCCTCGATCTGCAATCACACACACATTTGTCCATATCTACTTCAGAATTTTATATACTGTTAGAAAAATATGTTTTTCATATGTTCCGATATAAACAAAATGTGTTTCGTGCACAATTTCTAAACACAATACATTTAAGTACAAACATGTAATGTTCCTAAACTAACACAAAATGTTTGGGACACATATGTTAATATGTTAGAATATATTATGTTTGGGGCATGAATATTTCATAAAAATAATATGTGTGAATGTAAACATATATAAATTTACAAATTTCGAGTAAACATATATATGTTGGGATACTTTATTCAGAGAGCGACAGAGAGAGAGTTAGTATAGAGAAAGAAATAGAGATGGAAACCGGGAGGGTTGTATAAAAAGATATCAACATAACACAGCGAGAGAATGAAATGAGAGCAATTTCTGTGAAACCGCTTGTATGTTGTTTCGGAAAACTGTTTCATGATAAGGCCAAAAATTTAATATGCTTAAGTATAAATATTATTTAATTTGAATATTAGAATGAATATTCAGAACCAAGAGAATAGACATGTGAAAAAAAACCAGTAAGGAAAGTCTAAAGTCGGGCGGGGCCGACTATATTATACCCTGCACCACTTTGTAGATCTAAATTTTCGATACCATATCACATCCGTCAAATGTGTTGGGGGCTATATATAAAGGTTTGTCCCAAATACATACATTTAAATATCACTCGATCTGGACAGAATTTGATAGGCTCTACAAAATCTATAGACTTAAAATTTAAGTCGGCTAATGCACTAGGGTGGAACACAATGTTAGTAAAAAAATATGGGAAACATATAAATCTGAAGCAATTTTAAGGAAATTTCGCAAAAGTTTATTTATGATTTATCGCTCGATATATATGTATAAGAAGTTTAAGAAAATTAGGGTCATTTTTTTCAACTATTCGACTAAGCAGTGGCGATTTTACAAGGAAAATGTTGGTATTTTGACAATTTTTGTCGAAATCAGAAAAACATATATATGGGAGCTATATCTAAATCTGAACCGATTTCAACCAAATTTGGCACGCATAGCAACTATGCTAATTCTACTCCCTGTGCAAAATTTCAACTAAATCGGAGCAAAAAATTTGCCTCTGTGGTCATATGAGTGTAAATCGGGCGAAAGCTATATATGGGAGCTATATCTAAATCTGAACCGATTCCAATCAAATTTGGCACGCATAGCAACAATGCTAATTCTACTCCCTGTGCAAAATTTCAACTAAACCGGAGCAAAAAATTAGCCTCTGTGGTCATATGAGTGTAAATCGGGCGAAAGCTATATATGGGAGCTATATCCAAATCTGAACCGATTTCCACCAAATTTGACACGCATAGCTATAATGCTAATTCTACTCCCTGTGCAAAATTTCATCTAAATCGGAGCAAACAATTGGCCTCTGTGGACAAAGGAGTGTAAATCGGGCGAAAGCTATATATGGGAGCTATATCTAATCTGAACCGATTTGGATGATATTTTGCAAGTTTTTCGAGACTCATAAAATATTGAGATGTACGGAATTTGAGGAAGATCGGTTGATATACACGCTAATTATGACCAGATCGGTGAAAAATATATATGGCAGCTATATCTAAATCTGAACCGATTTTTTCCAAAATCAACAGGGATCGTCTTTGAGCCGAAACAGGACCCCATACCAAATTTTAGGACAATCGGACTAAAACTGCGAGCTGTACTTTGCGCACAAAAATACATCAAGAGACAGACAGACGGACAGACAGACAGACAGACAGACGGACATCGCTAAATCGACTCAGAATTTAATTCTAAGGCGATCGGTATACTAAACGATGGGTCTCAGACTTTTCCTTCTTGGCGTTACATACAAATGCACAAACTTATTATACCCTGTACCACAGTAGTGGTGAAGGGTATAAACAGCATATTTGTATTACAGAACAAGTATATACAGCATTAAGTTCGGGCGGGCCGAATCTTAAATACCCACCACCATGAACCAAATATTAGGGTTTCCTTTGAAATTTCAGGAGGGCTTGAGGACACTTCCCGAAGATAAATTTAAAGATTTCACTTATGAGGACTATATCAGATTCTGGATTTATAAGAACCATTTTTGTTTGAGTTTTAGAGGATTCATTAACATCTCTTGTAAGTGTGCAAGACAATTATAAAATAACGGCTTGATTTTAAATCTTAAATCTGTAGAAGTAAAATCTGGAAATTTTACATTGAGTTTCAAGCAATTTTCATGATCAGTGCGTCTTCTACACCCTCAAGAAGTGAAGTCGGTCTATATGGAGGCATTACCAAATGGACCGATAAAAACTTAATCCGATACACGTTTTCGTGAGCCTAAAATACCAGAATATTTACAATTTCAGGCAAATCAGATAAAAACTACGGTTTCTAGAAACCCAAGGAGTTAAATCGGGAGATCGTTCTTATGGGGGCTATACTAAAATATGGACCGATACTGACCGTTTTCGGCACACCTCTTTATGACCCGAAAATACCTCTAGATTTCCAATTTCAGGCAAATAGGATAAAAACTTCGGATTCTAGAAGCCCAAGAAGTAAAATCGGGAAATCGGTCTATATGGGGGCTATACCAAAATATGGACCGATACTCACCATTTTCGGCACACATCCTTATAGTCCTAAAATACCTCTGGATTTCCAATTTCAAACAAATTGGATAAAAACTACGGTTTCTATAAGCCCAAGAAATAAAATCGGGAGATCGGTCTATATGGGGACTATACCAAAATATGGACCAATACTCACAATTTTTGGCACACGTATTTGTGGTCCTACAATACCTCTAGATTTTCAATTTCAGGCAAATTGCGTAAAAACTACGATTTCTGTAAGCCCAAGACCCCAAATCGGGAGGTCGGTTTATATTGGGACTATATCAAAACCTGGACCGATATAGCCCATCTTCGAACTTGACCTGCCTGCAGACAAAAGACGAGTTTGTGCAAAATTTCAGCACGATTGCTTCATTATTGAAGACTGTAGCGTGATTACAACAGACAGACAGACGGACATCGTTATATCGTCTTAGAATTTCTCCCTGATCAAGAATATATATACTTTATATAGTCGGAAATCGATATTTCGATGTGTTACAAACGGAATGACAAACTTATTATACTCCCGTCACCATTCTATGGTGGTGGGTATAAAAAGATGTGAAGAACTCAAAAATTTCGTGGAAGTGAAAATTATGTGAGGGAAAGAGCACAATCTTCTTTGGGGAATTCTTCCAAGCATAAACTATTTTTGGACTCAAAATGCTTCCAAACATATAATATGCTCACATAAAACGAACATATTAATGTTTCGCCAGTATCCAATAATATATGTGCTTCCTGCAAAATATGTTTTGAACATATGTTAGAGAAGCGATTTTTTTGAGGGTGCATATAAGCGACCTCCATATTGCAATTCTGGGTCTCTACGAACCGTGTAAAAGTCCATATCGATTCGTAATTATTTGTAGACTTACCTATACATAACTTTTTTGTCTAATATATACCACACTGTTAGAAAAATATATTTTTCATATGTTTCGATATAAACAAAATGTGTTTCGGGCACAATTTTTAAACACAATATATTTAAGTGCAAACATGTAATGTTCTCAAACTAACACTAAATGTTTGGAACACATATGTTAATATGTTAGAATATATTATGTTTGGGGCATGCATGTTTCATTAAAATTATATGTGTGAATGTAAACATTTATAAATTTACAAATTTCGAGTAAACATATATATGTTGTGATATTTTATTCAGAGAGCGACAGAGAGAGAGTATAGAGAAAGAAATAGAGATAAAAACCGGGAGGGTTGACGAAAGATATCAAATTAACACAGCGAGAGAATCGAAAGACAGCAATTTCTGTGAAACCGCTTATATGTTGTTTCGGAAACTGCTTTATGATAAGGCCAAAAATTTTATACGCTTAAATCTAAATATTATTTAATTTAAGTCTAAATATTATTTAATTTGTGTATATTATAAAATTATTTATCGACCCACGATCTTCCTTTGTTAGAGTTTTTGAATTCCTTCCAAAATATCAAACTTTTATACCAAAACCAGTTTTTTATTACAAAATTGTTATTTTTGCAATAAAAAAATAATATTTTATCCAAAAGCTCAGTCCATTTTGTTTATATCAAGCACTGTTTCTGACTGTAAATCTTTAATAACCCACATTTCGAAGTTTCATTATAAAAATTTAATATAGTATAAATATAAATGTGTAAATTAAAAAAAAAAAAAACAATTGGTGTTTGGTCGGAGCAGGGATTGAACCCACGACCCTTTGCATGTACGGCAGACATGCTAACCACTGCTCCACGTTGCCAACACATGTATGTTTCTGTTAAATAATGTTATGTTTGCATGGGCTCGTGGGCGCTGCAAACTATGCTATATAAATGTAACTTATAACGATAATTGTCTTCTGGTGACTATAACAGCTACGTAGCTCAGTGGTAGTGTGTTGGCTTACAAACTGTATGGTCCTCGGTTCGATTCTCCGTCCAGGCGAAAGGTAAAATTTAAAAAAATTATAAAATTGAATAATTTCTTCAACATTATTTGTATTACAGAAAAAGGTGCCAAGAACTAAAAAATTTCGTGGAAGTGAAAATTATGTTAGGGAATAAGCACAGTCTTCTTTGGGGAAAATCCCCCAGGCATATAATATTTTTGGCTCAAAATGCTTCCAAAAATAGAATATGTTCACATAAAACAAACATATTAATGTTTCGGCAGTATCCAATAATATATGTGCTTCCTGCAAAATATGTTTGGAACTTATGTTAGAGAGGCGTTTTTTTTTGAGGGTGCACGTATGGACTAACTCACAATTTAGAAAACGATGTTAAGAAGTTTTAAGATAACACAACCCAAGTAATTCCATTGTGGATGACAGTCTTTCGTAGAAGTTTCTACATAAGATTTGGCCTGGCCGAACTTACGGCCGTATGTAGTCCGATCTCTCGATTTAACTTCTTGAGAACATAGAAGAAGGAATCTTTATCCGATTTACATGAAATATGAAATGTAGTGTTAATTAGGGGTCTACAAATAAATGTGTCAAATACGGTTTGTATCGGCCCATATTCTAAATTGGTTTTCATATAGATCCATCTTCCGATTAGACTGTTTTACTTTTAATACTAATTGACTTAGAAAAATGTTCAGCCCACTAAGGTTTAAGGTTTATGTGTAAACTTAGGACTAAGTGACTAACGTTGCCATTATCTTTAGTGACAATCTATTCGTGGCTCTTGGCAAATAATTTAATTTTAATTATACAAATAATTGTTAATATATAATTGTTTTTTAAATGGAATTGAAGATTATCATGCCATGCCATCCGTAGTCACAACAACAATTATAATAAAAATTGTTATTAATAATATTGAATCATTCTTACAACTTATCATCATCATCATCACTTATGTTATCGCCTCAATTCCTTTAAAGTTCCTTGGATCTGGGTGTCATCAACATTAAAATCGCTGGAGGTTTTCCATTCTCTTATTCATTCTTTTATTTTTCAATTGAATTGTTGGCAGACCAAGGCATATATGTATCTGCATATTGGATTGATACGCTGTTTTCGTTATTGTGAATTTATTTATGAAAATGCTGTCAGTGCGAGGAATATGATGATAATTCATTACTGTTTAAACTGCTCACTATGTATATGGTGAGCTTAGGATGGAAATGACACCACAGCTGCTACTAAAGCTCTCGCACTATGACTGACTACTTCGACTATGACTGCTTACTTGTGTGCTGTCAGCTTATCTTAATGATTAATTAGTTTATAACAAAATGGCATAACGAATTAAGGTGTCGAACGAACATACGACCAAATTAGCAAATTAAAATTCTCAAAAATTGCTTTCACATTCATTATTGGCCAATGGAGAATAAGCTTTATGAACGTGTATAGGAATAAGTTTTTTATGGACTTATATGGTTTGTGAAACTATTCAATTTATTTGCTTGATTAAGTGACCAAGATTATGGTTTGTGCTTACATAGAATATATATTCCAGGCGCCATATAATATATAATAACACATAGAGAAATATACGAAATCGCCTTTCCATGTACACCTGACTGTCCATTTTTTGTTTTTGCACAAAATCGGGGGCGCAATTGAAAACCTATATCTAACTACTATAGAGAGTCTGCACCCCAAGAAAAAATACTTTCCTCCGGAACGAAATTTTATACAAACGAAATTCCTCTTTTTTTATAAAATATGAAATAAAATATGAAAATAATCTGAATTTATAACAACTCAACAAAAAAAAAATTGGAAATTGTTCCATTAACATTTCTTAAAAAGCGCATTCCGGAATCTCTCAATCGATTGTTTTACACATTTGATGCATTTCCTTTGAACGAGTCTTACAAAGTTCACCGTTTTAAATAAAAATGTAGGTTTTAGATAATCACATTTCACAAAAAAGAATAGAAAATTTACAACGAATAGTTAAAATAAAATGGAAGTTCTTTTGAGAAGGGTGTGCACATACAAAAAAGTCAGTTCTTAATTCCAAAAAAATATATTTTGTTGTAATTTATTTTCAAAATTATATATTAAAAAAAAACAAGTAAGGAAAGTCTAAATTCGGACGGGACCGACTATATTATACACTGCACCACTTTGTCGATCCACATTTTCGATACCATATCAAATCCGTGAAATGTGTTGGGTGCTATATATAAAGGTTTTCCCTTCCCCTATACATACATTTAAATCTGACTCGATCTGGACAAAATTTGTTAGATTTTTTGAAACCTGTAGACTTAAAATTTGAGTCGGCTAATCCCCTGGGGTTCCACCCATAACGTTAGTAAAAAAACACGTATATACGGCCGTAAGTTCGGCCAAGCCGAATCTTATGTACCCTCCACCATGGCTTGCGTAGAAACTTCTACGAAAGACTGTCATCCACAATCGAATTAATTGCGTTGTGTTATCTTGAAAATTCTTAATATCGTTTTCTAAATTGTGAATTAGTCCATTCGTGGTATATATTAGACAAAAAAGGTATGTATAGGTAAGTCTACAAATAATTACGAATGGATATGGACTTTTGCACGGTACGTAGAGAGCCAGAATTGAAATATGGGGGTTACTTATATGTGGGCTATATACAATTATGAACTTGATATGGACCAATTTTTGTGTGATGGGGGATCTGTTTATCTGAGGGCTATATATAACTATAGACCGATATGGACCTAGTTAGGCATGGTTATTAACGGCCATATACTAGCACAATGTAGCAAATTTCAACTGACTCGGATGAAATTTGCTCCTCCAAGTGGCTCCAAAACTAAATCTCGGGTTCGGTTTATATGGTGGCTATATATGATTACGGACTGATATGTACCACTTTTGGTACGGTTGTTAAATATCATATACTACCACCACGTACCAAATTTCAACCGAATCGGATGAATTTTGCTCTTCCAAGGGGCTCCGGAGGTCAAATCGGGGGATCGGTTTATATGGGGGCTATATATAATTATGGACCGATGTGGACCAATTTTTGCATGGTTGTTAGAGATCACATACCAACACCATGTACCAAATTGCAGCCGGATCGGATGAAATTTGCTACTTTTAGAGGCTGGGCAGGCCAAATCGGGGGATTGGTTTATATGGGGGCTATATATAATTATGGACCGATGTGGAACAATTTTCGCATGGTTGTTAGAGATCATATGCTGACAGTATGTACCTAATTTCAACCGGATCGGATGAAATTTGCTTCTCCTGGAGGCTCCGCAAACCAAATCTGGGGATCGGTTTATATGGTGGCTATATATAATTATGGACCGATGTGCACCAAATTTTGCATGTTTGTTAGAGACCATATACCAACACCATGTACCAAATTTCAGCCGGTTCGGATGAAATTTGCTTCTTTTAGAGGCCCGGAAAATCAAATCGGGGGATCGTTTATATAGGGCCTAAATATAATTATGGGCCGATGTGGACCAATTTGTGCATGTTTGTTAGAGGCCGTATACTAACACCATGTACCAAATTTCAGCCGGATCGGATGAAATTTGCTTCTCTCAGAGGATCGGCAAGCCAAATTTAGGGGTCCGTTTATATGGGGGCTATACGTAAAAGTGGACCGATATGGCCCATTTGCAATACCATCCGACCTACATTAATAACAACTACTTGTGCCAAGTTTCAAGTCGATAGCTTGTTTCGTTCGGATGTTAGCGTGATTTCAACAGACGGACGGACATGCTCAGATCGACTCAGAATTTCACCACGACCCAGAATATATATACTTTATGGGGTCTTAGAGCAATATTTCGATGTGTTACAAACGGAATGACAATGTTAATATACCCCCATCCTATGGTGGAGGGTATAATAATATGGGAAGTATTTAAATATGACCCAATTTTGAGGAAACTTCGCAAAAATGTATTTGTGATATATCAGTCGATCGATATATATTTTAAGTAAAAGCAAATTGTAGTCATTTTTACAAGTTTTCGACTTAGCAGTGACGATTTTACAAGGAAAATGTGGGTATTTTGGCCATATTTGCCCAAATCGGAAAAATATATATATATGGAAGCTATATCTAAATCTGAACCGATTTCAACCAAATTTGAAATGCATAGTTACTATGTTTATTCTACTCTCTGTACAAAATTTCATATTAGTGTAAATCGGGCGAAAGATATATATGGGAGCTATCTAAATCTGAATCGATTTAACACACGTGACTATACTACTAACTGTTTTCCGTGTGCCAAATTTCAACCAAATTGGGGTAAAACTATGGCTTCTGGGACCATATAAGTGCATATCGGGCGAATGGTATATATGGGAGCTATATCTAAATCTGAACTGATTTCAATAAAATTTGGCATACGTTACTCTAGTGCAAATTGTTCTCCTTGCGCAAACTTTCAAGCAAATTAGGGTTAAACTCTGGCTTCTGGGACCATATAAGTGCATATCGGGCGTAAAATATATATGGGACCCATATCTAAATTTGTACCGATTTCTTTCAAAATCAATTCTATTCTGACCCAAAACGGGAACTTGTGTCAAATTTGAAGTCGATAGCTTGTTTCGTTCGGAAGTTAGCGTGATTTCAACAGACGGACATGCTCAGATCGACACAGAATTTCACCACGACCCAGAATAAATACACTTTATGAGGTCTTAGAGCAATATTTCGATGTGTTACACACGGAACGACAAAGTTAATATACCCCCATCCTATGGTGGAGGGTGATTGCCTTCTTTGATTGTAAGTTCATCTTCCTTTTTAAGGATTCTATATACAAAATGGAAACTAAATCAATTTCTTAATAAACCCTTACGACCACCACGCCACTGGTCACTACTGGAGTCATAGCGCCAACAAATCGTATTTGTAATTTTTGTTGATGTCTCAATTAAAATATCTTAACAAGTATCCCACTGCCAATCAGTTTCCTCATCTGTTAGCTATAGCACTTGAGCAAGTAATCTAGCTACTGGGCAAATTGTGATTTTAAAAGAATCACAATCTACAACTATAACTGAACCATAACAATTGATCATTTTAAAGATAGATTGCATTGCAATCAATGCAATACTTGCAGAACATTGGTTAGTTGGATCGATTGATGGCTTGCTCTTCGAGTTTGAGTTTTTTTTTTGTACTTTTGTTCTTTCTTTTATTGTCTCAAAGCTACGATGCTATTACAACGAAAATATAAATCAATTCATGTTTTACTTACATGTCAACATCACAATATACGTGGAAACAACCGAGAGACGTTCGGATATAGTCGGAGTCTAACTAAGAACTTAGTTAGCTTACGCTGAACTTTTGTTGTGTTATGTGTAAGTGCTCTGATTGTTTGAGATCATGAGAACATTACGATAATTATTTCGGAAAACTGTAGCAGCAGGAGCAGCTTTACCAGCAGCTTAATAACAAAAGAGTTCTTGCTTTGACAAGTCAGCCAACTACAAAATGTATTTTATGAATTATTCATTTATTAGAGCTTTAGTTTGTTACGTCTCTTTAATATCATACTCACACGATTACATGTGGTCCTACTACAAGTATAAGAATTTTGTTACTAAAAATGCATGGTTGGAAATGAGGGGATACATTGGTGAGGACACAATTTTAAAAAAAGATATAAGAGATTTAGTTGGTTGCCAAAATTTGGCGACTAAAGATATTCTTGTATTGATGGTAAAATAATAAAATAATTTTTATTTTATTTTTTTTTTCACTTTCATTTCATTTATTCAATTAATAATGAGCCAAGTCATACAGGCCAAATTGATTACATTGTTTTTCAAATGAAACTATATAAAACTATATATAGATTGGTTGTAGCAACCGAATTTATAGCCAACCTCCTTTTGGCAGTTACAGCAACTACCAAAAGGCAGTTGTGTCTCCCAACTATTCGGTCAATACAACTGATACAACATAAGCTATTGGCTGTGTAAACCGATGGCATAGGTTGCTGCTAGCTTCATAATTCAGTTGTGTTATCCAACCTTATTAATGTTAGGTTAGGTTAGGTTATGTGGCAGCCCGAGGTATCAGGCTCACTTAGACTATTCAGTCCATTGTGATACCACAGTGGTGAACTTCTCTCTTATCACTGAGTGCTGCCCGATTCCATGTTAAGCTCAATGACAAGGGACCTCCTTTTTATAGCCGAGTCCGAACGGCGTTCCACATTCCAGTGAAACCACTTAGAGAAGCTTTGAAACCCTCAGAAATGTCACCAGCATTACTGAGGTGGGATAATCCACCGCTGAAAAACTTTTTGGTGTTCGGTCGTGGCTGGAATCGAACCCACGACCTTGTGTATGCAAGGCGGGCATGCTAACCATTGCACCACGGTGGCTCCCTTATTAATACTGGAAACCGTATTAAAATAAAATTTTTTCCTCATATTATATATTTTATTTAAATATGTTTAAATATATTAATATACACATACATATTATTTATCAAATAAAGAAAGTGCAGCTTATAAATTCCGAGCAATTTGTTCAACACTGCTATTGAATGTTGTCTATTGAGCAATAAACAAACGGGATAACAGCCAAGCTAATTTAATTCCTTATTTAAGTGGGCACGGGTGATATATGATATATAGGATTTGATTTCTTCTGCGCTTTATGTTCTTCCTGTCTGTACCTCTGGCCGTATTTTTTACTTGAATTAAAATGTGTAATGTCTACACGTCTTCTTCAACTACTATAAATTGGAAATAACAAAATGACATTTGAAAAATAGTTCACATATCATTCGGTTATGAAGACCGTATGTACCTGATGACTACTGAATGACTGTTGTGGAATTTATTTATGGTTGGTCGTATCAACCGATTTAAACTAAAATTTTTTATAGATGAGACATTTGGTTGCTACAACTATTTGATTATTATGAGAAAAGATAATCTATTGACATGTTCGCCAAATGGTAGGCAAGATTGCAAAACGATTTTGAATATAGCAATAAGGTTGACACCACTGATGAATAATTAGAATAGAATTTTCATAACTACAACCGATATACAACCAATCTCTTCTCTGTGTGTATTTACAGTAGTAAGTTCGGCCGCGCCGAATCTTAGATACCCACCACCATGAATCAAATATAAAAGTTTCCTTTGAAAATTTCAGGGGGATTTGATGACAGATATTTTCCCAACCAGATCAGTTCAACCAGTACGCTTCCCACAGATAAGTGTAAAGATTTTACCTATGAAGACTACATCAGATTCTAAATTTATAAGAACCATTTTTGTTTGAGTTTTAGAGGAATCATAAACATCTCTTGTAAGTGTGCAAGAAACTGATGAAATAACGTCTTGATTTGAAATCTAAAATCTGTGGAATTTCATCCCAATTATTTAAATGATTACGAGAAGTAAAATCTGGAAATTTTGCATTCAGTTTGAACAATTTTCATGATCAGTGCGCCTTCTATACCCTCAATAAGTGAAATCGGTCTATATGGAGGCCTTACAAAATGGACCGATAAAACTAAATTATATACACTTTGTTATGGGTCTACAATGTCAGTATATTTTAAATTTGTGGTAAATCGAATAAAAACTAAAATTTTTAGAAACCCTAGGAGTTAAATCAGGAGTTTGGGGTAGTGGGCCATACACACACTACTCAGCACATTTAATTGTAGTTCTAGAATCTAGACCCCAACTCGGAGGGGCGGTTTATAAGGGGGCTATATCAAAAACTGTACCGATATTCGGCACACCTTTTTATGGTCCTAGAATACCTCTAGATTTCCAACTTCAGGCAAATTGGATAAAAACTACGGATTCTAGAAGCCCAAGAAGTAAATCTGGACATCGGCCTATATAGGGACTATAATCACCTGGGCCGATAATCACCATTTTCGGCCCATCTCTTTATTTTTCTAGAATACCTCTAGATTTCCAATTTCAGGCAAATTGGTTAAAAACTAAAAAAGCCCAAGAAGTAAAATCGGGAGATAGGTCTATATGGGGGCTATATCAAAACATGGACCGGTACTCACCATTTTCGACACACGTCTTTATGGTCCTAGAATACCTCTAGATTTCAAATTTCAGGCGAATAGGATAAAAACTGCGGATTGTAGAAGCCCAAGAAATAAAATCGGGAGATCGGTCTATATGGGGGCTATACCAAAATATGGACCGATACTCACCATTTTTGACACACGTGTTTATGGTCCTAGAATACCTCTAGATTTCAAATTTCAGGCAAATTGCATAAAAACTGCGCATTCTAGAAGCCCAAGAAATAAAATCGGGAGATCGGTCTATATGGGGGCTATTCCAAAATATCGACCTATACTCACCATTTTTGACACACGTCTTTATGGTCCTAGAATGCCTCTAGATTTTCGATTTGAAGCAAATTGGGTAAAAATTACGGATTCTAGAAGACCAAGAAGTAAAATCGGGAGATCGGTCTATATGTACGGTACTCACCATTTTCGGCACACGTCTTTAAGGTTTTAGAGTACCTCTAGAGTTCAAATTTCAGGTAAATTGGATTAAAACTACGGATTCTACAAGCCCAAGAAGTAAAATCAGTAGATCGGTCTATATGGGGGCTATATCAAAACATGGACCGATACACCCCATTTTCGGCACACCTCTTTATGGTCCTAGAGTACCTCTAGATTTTAAATTTCAGGCAAATCGGATATAAAATACACTTTCTAGACGCCCAAGAAGCAAAATCGGGAATCGGTCCATATAGGGGCTATACCAAAACATGAACCGATAAGCACCATTTTCAGTACACTTTTTGATGGTCCTAAAATACGTCTAGATTTCCAATTTCAGGAAAATTGGATAAAAACTACAGTTTTTATAAGCCCAAGACCCAAAATCGGGAGGTCGGTTTATATGGGGACTAAATATATCAAAACTTGGACCGATATAGCCCATCTTCGAACGTGACCTGCCTGCAAACAAAAGACGAATCTGTGCCAAATTTCAGGACGATAGCGCTATTATTGAAGGCTGTAGCGTGATTACAACAGACAGACAGACAGACGGACATGCTTATATCGTCTTAGAATTTCTCCCTGATAAAGTATATATTCTTTATATAGTCGGAAATCTATATTTCGATGTATTTCAAACGGAATGACAAACTTATTATACCCCCGTCACCATTCTATGGTGGTGGGTATAAAAATACAAAACACCCAATAGCTTACTCTTAAATTCCAAAACCGAAAGCCCAAAATGTCTATCTGAGTCGGGAATAAACGTATTCCATATGCGACAAACCCTAACCTCAAAAGGATATTGCATAACAATAGAACTAAAACGGGGACAGATCAATGTGTGGGATATAGAAGAAGGGCCAAAACTAAATCGGGAAACTAATAGCGATTTCGATTGGGAAAAAAGGTGCAACATTCTCGAAATTAATAACAAAATATGAAGGACACTGTGATAGATTTTGGATCCTGTATCTCTCACAATATTAGGAATTAACAATAACTTTGGAATGCCGCTATCATTTGGTCGAAAATGCAATGAGGAAAAAAGTAGGGTAACACCAATGCAACATATTTTTTGCGAATCGAAAACGCCATAAGTATGAAGGCGAATGATACTTAATGGGTTTGTAAAAGAAAGAGTCATTAAACGGAGTTTTACAAAATTGTGGAATAAACAAAAAGTCTGCCACATATATAGTTACATGATCGTGAGTGCGTAATCCATACACATATCGTACAATTCTGTTAAAAGAACGTTCCAATCTCATTAGATTTGTGCCACTTGTCCCAGAATATACTTCCAAACCGTAATGAATTAAAGGCAAGAGAAAAGCACTAGCTAAGATTTTACGCATCTTAATTCTTTTGGAATTTATTGTACCATGGGTTTGCCACTACCACGATGCTGACGACGTTGGCTTAACAATCGATAAGAACTCTGCAGAACCGATCCTGTGAAGAATAAGTAGATACAACAAAATAGACAGATGCGATGATGGTAACCAAAAAAACATTACTCGAATGCCCTCAAATAAGAGTGGACGGGCACGAGAAGAAGGACCTTAAACATCTGGGAGCCTACATAGAAAACTAATATACTATGAAAGAGCATTTTACGATCGTAACTGACATACCCAAATTCTCATTGTACAAAGATGTTTCGAAACCAATACTGCCTATCTATGGATTATATGAATGTCAAGCTTTAATATTCGTTTACAAAAACATAAATAATATCGGACATCAAACGATTGTTTTTTCTCAAAACCAACTTGAGTTCAATATGCGAAAACAATCCAATTTTCGAATTCCTACTTGTAGATTGGAAAGATGTTGACCTACCAACCCATTTCGAAGATATGGAACTGGATTAACTCCTAATCTGACGAGATAATATCGCAGCAGAAAATATTGCATTCGCCGCGGATACAATAGTGCAAGGTAAAATTACTCAAAAAAGTGAAACATCCAGGATATGTTCCTGTGGCACATACCAGGTGATCAGTCATTTCTATGAGAGATTTGCAACAATCTGTGGCCGAGTTGATTAACAAGTCAGAGTATATTTATTTATGACAACAGTTGCCAGGTGAATCATATTTCCCCATCTAGTTGAAGCCCCCATCGGTATAGAGAAAAGTGTTTCCCAAAGTATAATCCAATGTTAGTGGTCAGTACTTAAACCTGCCAACATTTTTTGAATTTGACGGCGCTTCTGAGAATCCCCACCACATCGAAAAAAGTCGTATACACCTTCAAAAAAAAGTCGCTTCTGTAACATATACCCCAAAACCATTTTGCTTCAAGCATATATATTTTCAGGATTGGTCCAAACAAAATATTGTTTGTATTGTTCCAAAATATTATGTTTCACCTTAGGGCATACACTGGTAGTAAAAAAAAATTTTAATGAAATTTTCTTTGTGTGGATATATTTTTAAGGTGCCAATTGATTACTTCCATTATTTTACATGCAACATACTCTCTTTCTAAACACATATATGTTTATAGGCTATTTCCAAATTAATATATGTTTGCCTCTAAGCCTATTATATTTACAAACATTTTATGTCCCAAACATAATATGTTCTAACATATTAACGCATATGTCCTAAACTAGGGCTAGTTTATGAACATTATATGCTTGCACCTAAAAATATTGTGTTAAAAAATTTGAGTGACAAACATATCATTTTTATACCCTGCGCCACACTGTGGAACAGGGTATTATAAGTTAGTGCATATGTTTGCAACACCCAGAAGGAGACGAGATAGACACATGGTGTCTTTGGCAAAAATGCTCAGGGTGGGCCCTGGAGTCGATATAGCGATGTCCGTCTGTCCGTGAACACATTTTTGTAATCAAAGTCTAGGTCGCAGTTTTAGTCCAATCGACTTCAAATTTGGCACAAGTATGTGTTTTGGCTCAGAATAGATCCCTATTGATTTCGAAAGAAATCGGTTCAGATTAAGATATAGCTCCCATATATATATTTCGCCCGATATGGACTATATATATATGGCCCCAGAAGCCAGAGTTTTACCCTAATTTGCTTAAAATTTTGCACAAGATGAACATTTAGTACTATAATCAAGTGTGCCAAATTTTATTGAAATCGGTTCGGATTTAGATATAGCTCCCATATATATCTTTCGCCCGATATGGACTAATACGGTCCCAGAAGCCTGAGTTTTACCCCAATTTGGTTGAAATTTTGCACAGGGAGTACAATTAGTAGTGTAGTCAAGTGTGCCAAATTTTATTGAAATCGGTTCAGATTTAGATATAGCTACCATATATATCGTTCGCCCGATTTACACTCATATAACCACATTGGCCAATCTTTTATTACGATTTAATTGACATTTTGCACAGGGAGTAGAATTAGCATTGCAGCTATACGTGCCAAATTTGGTTGAGATCGGTTCAGATTTAGATATAGCTGCCATATATAGCTTTCGCCGGATTTACACTCATATGACCACAGAGGCCAATTTTTTGCTTCGAATTAGTTGAAATTTTACACAGGGAGTAGAATTAGCATTGTAGCTATGCTTGCCAAATTTGGTTGAAATCGGTTCAGATTTAGATATAGCTCCCATATATATGTTTTTCTGATTTCGACAAAAATGGTCACAATACCAACATATTCCTTTAAAATCGCCACTGCTTAGTCGAAAAGTTGTAAAAATGACTTTAATTTTCCTAAACTTCTAATACATATATATCGAGCGATAAATCATAAATAAACTTTTGCGAAGTTTCCTTAAAATTGCTTCAGATTGAAATGTTTCCCATATTTTTTTACTAACATTGTGTTCGACCCTAGTGCGTTAGCCGTCTTAAAGTTTGAGTCTATAGATTTTGTAGAAGTCTATCAAATTCTGTCCAAATCGAGTGATATTTAAATGTATGTATTTGGGACAAACTTTTATATATAGCACCCAACGCATTTGACGGATGTGATATGGTACCGAAAATTTAGATCTACAAAGTGGTGCAGGGTATAATATAGTCGGCCCCGCCCGACTTTAGACTTTCCTTAAACCCAAACATATGAAAAACAGTATTTTTCGTCCGTGTAGGATATCCAAAATACGTCGGAAAAGCGCTGTCACTATTGAGAAGTTGTACCACGCCAAGTTACTACAAAAAAGCATCGCATGTGTGCAATATTTAGGTGCCCTTTTAGATAAATTTAAACGACGCCCACAAGAGCATTTTAAGATAGTTGTAAAGTAATCATTGTGGTCAAGTAAAAGACGATGTTTATTATACCCTCCACCATAGGATGGGGGTATATTAACTTTGTCATTCCGTTTGTAACACAAACGTAGACCCCATAAAGTATATATATTCTGGGCCGTGGTGAAATTCTGAGTCGATCTGAGCATGTCCGTCCGTCCGTCTGTTGAAATCACTCTAACTTCCTAACGAAACAAGCTATCGACTTGAAACTTGGCACAAGTAGTTGTTATTGATGTAGGTCGGATGGTATTGCAAATGGGCCATATCGCTCCACTTTTACGTATAGCCCCCATATAAACGGATCCCCAAATTTGGCTTGCGAGGCCTCTAAGAGAAGCAAATTTCATCCGATCCAGTTGAAATTTGGTACATGGTATTAGTATATGGTCTCTAACAACCATGCAAAAATTGGTCCACATCGGTTCATAATTATATATAGCCCCATATAAACTGATCCCCCGATTTGGCTTGCGAGGCCTCTAAGAGAAGAAAATTTCATCCGATCCGGCTGAAATTTGGTACATGGTGTTAGTATATGGTCTCTAACAACTAAGCAAAAATTGGTCCACATCGGTCCATAATTATATATAGCCCCCATATAAACCGATCACCAGATTTGACCTCCGGAGCCTCTTGGAAGACCAAAATTTATCTGATTAAGTTGAAATTTGGTACTTGGTGTTAATATATGGCCTCAAACTCCCATGCAAAAATTGCTCGAAATCGGTCCATAATTATATATAGGCCCCATATAAACCGATCCCCAGATTTGACCTCCAGAGCCCCTTGGGAGAGCAAAATTCTTCCCATACGGTTGAAATTTGGTACGTGATGTTAGTATATGGTATCCAACAACCATGCAGGAATTGGTTCCTATCAGACCATAATTATATATAGCTCCCATATAAACCGATCCCCAGATTTGACCTCCGGTGCCTTTTGGAGAAGTAAAATTCATCCGATCTGCTTGAGATTTGGTACGTGGTGATCGTATATGATATTTAACAACCATGCCAAAAGTGGTCCATATCAGTCCGTAATCATATATAGCCCCATATAAACCGATCCCGAGATTTGGTTTTGGAGCCTCTTGTAGGAGCAAATTTCCTCCGAGTGAGTTGAAATTTGGCACATTGTGCTAGTATATGGTCGTTAACAACCATGCCTAACTAGGTCCATATCGGTCTATAGTTATATATATCCCTCAGATAAATCGATTTCCAATCACAAAAAAAGTGGTCCATATCAAGTTCGTAATTGTATATAGCCCCCATATAAGCGTCCCCCATATCAATTCTGGCTCTCTACGTACCGTGCAAAAAGTCCATATCGATTCGTAATTATTTGTAGACTTAACTAAACATAACTTTTTTGTCTAATATATACCACGTATGGACTAACTCACAATTTAGAAAACGATGTTAAGAAGTTTTAAGATACCACAACCCAAGTATTTCGATTGTGGATGACAGTCTTTCGTAGAAGTTTCTACGCAATCCATGGTGGAGGGTACATAAGATTCGGCCTGGCCGAACTTACGGCGGTATATACTTGTTTTTTTTTTTTTTATTAAACATTTATAAATTCTTATAAATATAACATTTATACAACTATCACTTCACATTTAACATAATTTTTTGCATTAATAAAAGAATGATGTTGAGATACAAGCAGCAAGTTGCATGTTGTAGCGTCTATCAGCCAATTTGTTTGTTCTCGATGGGGACAGCGTGTCTGGAAAAATATCAGAAAAAACTATCAGTTTACTTCATTTGGAAATTCGAAAATTCACCAATATATTCACCAATATACCTTTCACAATTTTAAGCGTAATAACTATGTTTTCAGCCCTTGATTTTCGCTTTTATGTAAATAAATCATAATAAGATAGTTGCGCTTGGGGTTTCACAAAATATAAAATGGCTTTTGTAACAATAGTGATGGCAAAATACTTTCATGTACATTTTGTACTTTTTGATACGCGTACCCCATCGCAGTTGGCGATTGTTGTAGTGTCACTTACGAGTCTATGGTAGCGATGATGAGGGTACGTTTTTTTACAGCCTTTTTCAGTCCCTCCCTGAAGTACATCATTATAACTATCTGTCAAAAATTCTCTTGATACAATTACAGCTTCTACTTGTCCATCTAACAACACCAATTTATAGTGAACACTCTAGGTCTTATACTGTAATGATCTTTGGATTTATTGTAAAATACCAACAAGTTTGGTGGGGCTAGTTACTAGAATTGGCTGCAAGCTGACTGGTTGCTTGTCTGACTGGCTATCGATCTTTGAGGACTAATTTACATTTGTTAAATTATTTGTTAAACTCAGGAAAGAATGAACGAACGACGACTGCATAATCATATGGGATACACCACAAGTACTCCATAATGATTGAGATTTTTTTTCTTCACGTTGACAAGAGAAATATTAATAAATTGCTTGTAATTACTGTTCCGACAATAATTCGAATCCTAGAACAATACAATGTGGCTAATATGGCTACCTTCTTTGTGATATCGACCATAAGAAATCTACAACTCAACATGCAATTCATGGACGTTCGACAAGTTCTTAAAGGAAGGTGTGTTCACATTCAAAGATATGATTTACTAATGTACATGGTTGAGAACAAAATGAAAAAAAAACGAACTATAAAAATTTTTATTAATATAATAAGATGTAATTATTGACAATGTATTTACATTGTATTATTTCAATGGGTTTATATCATGTTTATTTATGTTGCACGTCTTTATATTTGAAATGAGAAGAAATATATATTATGAAATTTTTGCATGCAATTTAACTTCTTTTTTTTTTTGCTAAAACAAAATAATAACGACTTAGGTTATAAATTATATTTTAGCAATTGCAAAATTAACAAGATACTATGGAAAATGAGCTTGAAAGTAGTTCAGCTGGTAATAATTTGTGTGTTTAAGATGGCTTTGTTAATGATACTCCACATTAGAGTGACCGCAACTTATATGGGGCAAAAAAATGTCGGAATCTTGTTCGCCTTAACCCCACAAAACGAATCCCCTTCCAGATATTAGTATAGCCAAAATTTGAGCCCGATTAAACGACGTTAACACGTGCCGCTCGTTGCTGAGTCAAACCGAGTTACGCCAGCCTTTCGCTTCGAAAAAGCTACCTGGTGCCACTAGGAGCATTCGCCTCTAAGAACCCATAAAGTATATATATTCTAGGTCGTCAGTCCTTCCGTCTGTTGAAATTACGATAACTTCAGAAAAAAAAGCTATCGACTTGAACCTTCACACAAGTAGTTGTTATTCATGTAGGTCTGATGGTATTGCAAATGGACCATATCGGTCCACTTTTACGTATAGCATCCATATAAACGGACCCTCAGATTTGGCTTGCGGAGCCTCTAACAGAAGCATATTTCATCCGATCGGGATGAAATTTGGTACATGGTGTTGGTATATGGTCTCAAACAACCATGCAAAAACAGGTCCACATCGGTCCCTAATTATATATAGCCCCCATATAAACCGATCCCCAGATTCGGCTTGCGGAGCATCTAGGAGGAGCACATTTCATCCAATCTTGCTGAAATTTGGTACATGGTGTTTGTATAAGGTCTATAAAAAATATGCTAAAATTGGTCCACATCGGTCCATAATTATATATAGAGCCCATGTAAACCGATCCCCAGATTTGGCTTGCGGAGTCTCTAAGAGAAACAAATTTCATCCGATCCCGCTGAAATTTGGTACATGATGTTGGTATATGGTCTCTAACAACTATGCGAAAATTGATCCACATCGGAGAAGCAAATTTCGTCCGATCCACCTGAAATTTGGTACATGATGTTGGTATATGGTCTCTAACAACTATGCAAAAATTGGTCCACATCGGTTCAAAGTTATATGTAGCCCCCACATAAAACGATCCCCAGATTTGGCTTGCGGAGTCTCTAAGAGAAGCAAATTTCATCCAATCCGGTTGAAATTTGGAACATGGTATTAGTATATGGTCTCTAACAACCGTGCCAGAATTGGTCCATATCGGTCCATATTTATATATAGCCCCCATATTAACTGTTCTCCACATTTGACCTCCGGAGCCTCTTGGAGGAGCAAAATTCATCCGATCCGGTTCAAATTTGGAACGTGGTGTTAGTATATGGCCGCTAACAACCAAACCAAAATTTGTCCATATCGGTCTATAGGTATATATAGCCGATTTCCAATCACACAAAAATTGGTCCATATCGATTCATAATCATGGTTGCCACTCGAGCCAAAAATAATCTACCAAAATTTTATTTCTATAGAAAATTTTGTCAAAATTTTATTTCTATAGAAAATTTTGTTAAAATTTTATTTCTATAGAAAATTTTGTTAAAATTTCATTTCTATAGAAAATTTTGTCAAAATTTCATCCGATCTTGCTGAAATTTGGTACATGGTCTTGGTATATGGTCTCTAAAAACCATGCTAAAATTAATGCACATCGGTCCATAATTATATAAAGCCCCCATATAAACGGGCCCTCAGATTTGGCTAGCGGAACCTAATAGAGGAGCAAATTTAATCCAATCCGTTTGAAATTTGGAACATGATGTTAGTATATGGTCTCTAACAACCGTGCCAGAATTGGTCCATATCGGTCCATAATTATATATAGCCCCCATATTAACTGTTCTCCAGATTTGATCTTCGGAGCCTCTTGGAGGAGCAAAATTTATCCGATCCGGTTCAAATTTGGAACGTGGTGTTTGTATATGGCCGCTAATAACCATACCAAAATTTGTCCATATCGGTCTATAGTTAGGTTAGGTTAAAGTGGCAGCCCGATTAAGTTTCAGACTCACTTAGACTATTTTGTCCATTGTTATATACAGCCGATCGCCAATCACACAAAAATTGGTTCATATCGGTTCATAATCATGGTTGCCACTCGATCCAAAAATAATCTACCAAAATTTTATTTCTATAGAAAATTTTGTAAAATTTTTATTTCTATAGAAAATTTTGTCAAAATTTTATTTTATATTTATATTTTATTTAAAAATTTTGTTAAATTTTATTTCTATAGAAAATTTTGTTAAAATTTCATTTCTATAGAACATTTGGTCAAAATTTTATTTCTGCAGTAAATTTTGTCAAAATTTTGTTTCTATAGAAAATTTTGTAAAAATTTTATTTCTATAAAAAATGTCACAATTTTATGTCTATCGAAAATTTTGTCAAAATGAATTATATACGAATTATATATTTAATATTTTAATTATATACGAATTATATAAATAATCTACCAAAATTTTATTTCTGTAGAAAATTTTGTCAAATTGTTATTTCTATAGAAAATTTTGTCAAAATTTTATTTCTATAGAAAATTTTGTTAAATTTTATTTCTATAGAAAATTTTGTTAAAATTTCATTTCTATAGAACATTTGATCAAAATTTTATTTCTGTAGTAAATTTTGTCAAAATTTTGTTTCTATAGAAAATTTTGTAAAAATTTTATTTCTATAAAAAATGTCACAATTTTATGTCTATAGAAAATTTTTTCAAACTGAATTATATACGAATTATATATTTAATCAGTCTTTTTTAATTTAATATATACCACGTATGAACTTACATACGGAACTTACATTGCGATCGGCAAGCGTTACCGATGGCAGCGTTTAGAAGAAGTTTCTACGCAATCCATGGTGGAGGGTACATAAGCTTCGGCCTACATAAGCTTCGGCCTACATAAGCTTCGGCGGTATATACTTGTTAATTATTTCATTTGTATCCCAAAAATTGTACCCCAAAAAAAATACGCAAATGTATACACATTAAACGATTACTAATCACTGTTGAAAGAAATGCAAAAAACAAAATTGCAGACCACAAAAGAGTAATTAATTCTCTTATTGTTTCATTTAAATTAAAGACAATCAATTAAATTGAAAATGTGTTGACATTGCCATTTATTTGACACCCATTAACAAATGATTTCCATCATCGTCATCCTCATTATGGGCCCAGACGTCCCTCTCTATTTGTGTCGGTCCAACTGTTCTGTAGCACAATCTACTTTGTTTTCGATAAACGTTTTTATCCCATTTTTTTTCGTCGAATTTGTAAAAATAGCAAAACCATTAAAATCATTTAAATTGCAAACAAGCGACAGCGGCATAAATGATAGGTTCTCTGACTGATTTGTGGTATTGAGGCGCTATTTCTTTCCCTTTTTCTTGCAATTACTTCATTTATTCAATGGATCTGATTTCGGGTGGTTTTGCCTTATTGCTTGTGATGGCCATCTGTCCTCACCTAACTTGCAGCTCAATTAAAAATAAATTAAATTTTTGTGTTGTTAGCAAGAATTAAAGGTTGGTTGCTCTTAACACTTGATCTTTATAATACAAACAGAGATATTGGCTATTGAGGGAATAACAATTGCAGCAAAAACATAATGTACTTGTGTTAATTGACAATCGCAAGAAAAATGCTAAATCGCGTCACAAGTAAAAAATACCCTCAGAAAAAAGTCAACAACAATTTCTATATGCGATTTAACTTTATTTTAGCTGATGAAAATTAGTTTATATCAGTAAAGTTTTGCCAAATGTGTGAACATTTTACTTATTTTAATTATATTATTTTTGCAACATGGAATAAACACAAGTCTTGAGTGATACATGTGTTTTATATATATTTAATCTAGAAAACTTTTGCTTAACTTATAATTTTAGTTTTAATGCTTTTGTGATTTAGATAAAATACACAATTGCAACAGTTGATGCAATTCTTGATATTTCGGTAGATTTTCACAAATTTTCCAAAGAAATAAAATTTTGTCAAAATTTTCTATAGGAATAAAATGTCGACAAAATGTTGTATAGAAATAAAATTTTGTCATAATTTTTTATATAAATAAAATTTTGAGAAAAATTTTGACAAAAGTTTCTATACGAATAAAATGTTGACAAAAGTTTCTATAGAAATAAAATTTTGGCAAACTTTCCTATGGGAATAAAGTTTTGAGAAAGTTTTCTCTATGGAAATAAAATTTTGAGAAAATTTTTATAGAAATAAAATTTTGAGAAAATTTTCTATATAAATAAAATTTTGACAAAATACTGTACAGAAAAAAAAATTGACACAATTTACTATAAAAATAAAATTTCGTCACAACCGTCTATATAAATCAAATTATGGCAAAATTTTCTATACCAATAAGATTTTGAAAAAAATTTTCTATAGTAATAAGTTTTTTATAGAAATATATATTTGACAAAATTTTGTTTAAAAATAAAATTTTGAGAAAATTTTCTATAGAAATAAAATGTTGACAAAATTTTGTAAAGAAATTAAATTTTGTATAGAAATACTATTTTGAGAAATTTTTTTTTTTGGTTGTTTATTTATGGCTCAATTGGCATCCGTGTCAAAATAGTCCAATAAAACTACTATAGAAATAGAACTTTGTAAAAATTTTCTATAGAAATAAAATTTTGAGAGAATTTTCTATAGAAATAAAATTTTGACAAAATTTTCTATAAGAAAATAATGTTGATACAATTTTCTATATAAATAAAATTTTGGCATAATTTTCTATGTGAATAACATTTTGACAAAGTTCTCTAGAGAAATAAATTTTTTACAAAGTTTGCCATATAAATAAAATTTTCACAAAATTTTGTATTGAAATACAATTTTTACAAAAATTTTAATAGAAATAAAATTTTAACAAAATACTGTACAGAAAAACAATTACAAATTTTTCTATAAAATTAAAATTTTGTCAAGACCTTCTATAAAAATCAAATTGTGGCAAAATTTTCTATAGCAATACAATTTTGACAAAGTTCTCTATAGAAATAAATATTTGACAAACTTTTCCATAGAAATAAAATTTTGAAAACATTTTCTATAGAAGTAAAATTTTGACAAAATGTTTTGCAGAAATAAAATGTTGATAAAATTTTTTATAGAAATACAATTTTGACAAAATACTGTACAGAAATAAAATTTTAACAAAATACTGTACAGAAAAACACTTACAAATTTTTCTATAAAATTAAAATTTTGTCAAGACCTTATATAAAAATCAAATTGTGGCAAAACTTTTCGATAGCAATACAATTTTGACAATGTTTTCTATAGAAATAAATATTTGACAAAATTTTCCATAGAAATAAAATTTTGAAAACATTTTCTATAGAAGTAAAATTTTGACAAAATGTTTTGCAGAAATAAAATGTTGACAAAATTTGCTATAGAAATACCATTTTGACAAAATTTTTTATAGAAATAAAATTTTGACAAAATTATCTGTAGAAATAAAATTCTGCCAAAATTTTCTATAGAAATAATGTTTTGTTATAACTGTCTATAGAAATACAATTTAGAGAAAATTTTCTATAGACATAACATTTTAGTAAAGTATTCTACAGAAATAAAATTTTGACAAAATTTTCTATAGATATAAAATTTTCACAAAATTTTCTGTAGAAATAAAATTTTGAGAACATTTTTTATAGGTATAATATTTCGTCATAACTTTCTATCGAAATACATTTTTTAGAAAATTTTCTAAAGCAATAAAAATATTAGAAAATTTTCTATAAAAATAAAATTTTGATAAAATTTTTCCATAGATATTAAATGTTAAGAAATTTTTGTAAAGAAATAAAATTTTGAGAACATTTTGTATACAAATACAATTTTGAGAAAATCATCTATACAAATAAAATTTTGAGAAAATTTTCCATAAAAATAAAAATTTACAAAATAATAATTTTCCCCAGATCTTGGTAGTTTATTTATGGCTCAAGTGGCATCCGTGTTGAAATAGTCCAATAAAACTACTATAGAAATAGAATTTTGACAAAATTTTCTATAGAAATAAAATATTGAGAGAATTTTCTATAGAAATAAAATTTCTCAAAATTTACTATAGAAATAAAATTTTGACAACATTTTCTATGAGAAAAAAGTTTTGACAAAGTTCTCTAGAGAAATAAATTTTTGACAAAGTTTTCCATATAAATAAAATTTTCACAAAATTTTTACAAAACTTTTTATAGAATTAAAATTTTGACAAAATACTTTACAGAAGAAAAAAAAATTGACACAATTTTCTACAAAAATAAAAATTCGTCGAAACCTTCTATACAAATCAAATTGTGGCAAAATGTTCTATAGCAATAAAATTTTGACAAAGATGTCTAAAGAAATAAATATTTGACAAAATTTTCCAAAGAAATAAAATTGTGAAAACATTTTCTATAGAAATACAAATTTGACAAAATTTTCTATAGAATTACAATTTAGACAAAATTATCTGTTGAAATAAAATTCTGCCGAAATGTTCTATAGTAATAATGTCTCATCATAACTTTCTATAGAAATAAAATTTTTAGACAATTTTCTATAGAAATAACATTTTGAGAAAATTTTCACAATTTCTATAAAAATAAAATTTCTCGAAAAATAAAATTTCGTCAAAACCTTCTATAGAAATCAAATTGTGGCAAAATTTTCTATAACAATAAAATTTTGACAAAGATGTCTAAAGAAATAAATATTTGACAACATTTTCCATATAAATAAAATTTTGAAAACATTTTCTATTGAAGTAAAATTTTGACAAAATACTCTACAGATATAAAATGTTGACAACATATTCTATAGAAATACAATTTTTAACAAAATTTTCTATAGAAATAAAATTTTGACAAAATTATCTGTAGATATAAAATTCTGCCAAAATTTCCTATAGAAATAGAAATAAAATCCGGCAAACATTTTCTATAGTAATAATGTTTCGTCATAACTTTCTATAGCAACAAAATTTTGAGAAAATTTTCTATAGGAATAAAATTTTGAGAAAATTTTCTATAGAAATAAAAATTTTAACAAAATATTCTACAGAAATAAAATATTGACACAATTTTCTATAGATATAAAATTTTAACAAAATTTTCTATAGAAATAAAATTTTGAGAACATTTTCTATAGAAATAAAATTTTAAGAAATTTTTGTATAGAAATACAGTTTCGAGAAAATTTTCTATACAAATAGAATTTTGAGAAAATTTTCTATAAAAATAAAATTTTCCAAAAAACAACATTTTTTTTTTGGTTGGAAGTTTTTCCGTAAATTTTGCTCCATATATTGGTAGTTTATTTATGGCGCGAGTGGCATCCATATTAAAATTGTCGAATAAAACTATTGAGGTTTGCGATTACAATTATGTGGGTATATATCATTACGCCCAGTAGTAGCGAGTAATGACCTACCGTCAACAATTGATAGTAAAGCCCCGCCATCAACAATGGCTTTCAGTCAGTCTGTGTCTCCATTTAGTTTTGGTTACCATGGTAAAGGACCATGACATATGGTATACTGCAAATTTTCATTGGATTGGTATAAAGTATCACTTAATAGGTATCGCCTGAATTTTGCCCTATCGCAAATTTTTGCTATTTAAATTCTTGTAGAATGCTAATCAATTAAATGTTCTTCTCTTAAATACAAACGATTTGTAATTGGAATTTTGATTAGAATTGTATCGCAGGACATGGTAATTCAGAAATATTTAGAATATTTGCAATTCTTTTTATTTTGGTAAATATTTCTTGGAAATTTTCATTTCTTTTTTGGAAACAAGCCACACACCAAAAGAAGACACAAAACAAGTGTAATTTAGCGATTGTCTCCAATAAACCACAAAGATGCAAATGGTATTTTAAGTGCTTTAGGAGGGGGAACAACAACAAGACATTTGAATTAAATCAACGACATTGGCACGGAGCACACTTGACAAACCCCAAATGAAAGACGGACATGTGGACGGACAAAACAGTGAAAAATTAATGGGAAAATAAGGTCACATGAGTTGCAATGAAACACCGATATCAAATTGTCGTTTGTTGCTCTCCGCAGCTGTAGATAATAGCAAGCAACCATATGCTCGGGCAATTGCTGACTCCTGCTGATGTTGCAGCAGCAGCACCACCACCAGCAACAAGCAACCAAAGAAGACAACCATAATTTATTGCATCATTTGTAAATGCATGAAACAAAGACATTCTTGAAATTAACAGAGTATGATGAGACCAAAAAACAAAAAACCAAAAAAAAGAAAAATTTGCAGGCATTAAATCAGTCAGTAGACAACACAAATCTCTTAACCCATCGAGCTATACTCGTAGCACCAGATAAAGGGAAATGTGACAAGGAAGCTGTACGTATATGGGACTAAAAAATTAAAATTAAAAAGAAACACCAACAATAGCAATTTAATTTCACAATTAATTAAACAATTAATTGAAATGTTTCTGTTACAGTTTTCAACCATAACCGAAATAAGCATTCACGTTAACCATTCATGAGATATAAGACTGCATGTAAAGCAGTCACCATCCCCACTATCATCGCCACTAATATGTAAACTGATATTTTCAGTTGATTAAATTAAGATAAGGAAATATGTGATATAATAAAAATCCGAACATCGCACAAGGATCATTTAAAACCATGGTAAATGTTTCCAAGAATCATTACAACCAGATGACAAGAAGCAAACAAAATTAAAAGAACAACAAAACACAAAATGATTATGGTTACACTGGAAAAAAATTGAGAAACAATTTAAATTTTGTTAATCAAAAATTAAACTTCGGAGAGAACACCAACTCTTTTTACAGATTTTTCTCTTTTATCGGCCATACTCAAGGTGAAACATATTTTAAAGGAAACGGAGGGAGTTGGCTGTATCGCAATTCCCAGAATTAACTAGATTTTCCCAAAAAACTTACGTTGTGACACTTAGGAAACATATCACCACTTTTTGAGAGAAATTTTACTCCTGCTACGAACTGTTGTTGCATCCACAAAAAAAAAAATATGGAGGAAATTTGGAATTTCGACAAAATTCATTGCCATAGGAAATATTCCCAAATAGTAAAATATTTGAAATTTATATTCCCCAAGAAAATTTTTATTGGAAATTTTGTGAAAATTAATTTTTATAGGAAATTTCTATAGCAAATTTTATTAAAATTTAATTTTTGTAAACAAATTTGCCAAAATTTTATTTGGAGGATATTTGAAATATTATTAAACTTTCATTTCTATCGGTTTTTTTAATTTCGTTTTTACAGAGAATTTGAAATTTATATTCCCAAAGAAAATTTTTATTGGAAATTTTGTGAAAAGTTTTTATAGCACATTTTATTAAAATTTAATTTTTTTAAATTTTTTTTTTTCAAAATTTGATTTGGAGGATATTTGAAGTATTATTAAACTTTCATTTCTATCGGTTTTTTTTTTTTTGTGAAAATTTAATTTTTATAGGCAGTTTTTATAGCAAATTTTATTAAAATTTAATTTTTGTAAAAAAATTTTTCAAAATTTGATTTGGAGGATATTTGAAGTATTATTAAACTTTCATTTCTGTCGGTTTTATTAATTTCCTTTTTATAGAGAATTTGAAATTTATATTCCCAAAGAAAATTTTTATTGGAAATTTTGTGAAAATTTAATTTTTATAGGAAATTTTTATAGCAAATTTCATTAGAATTTAATTTTTGTAAAAAAATTTGTCAAAATTTGATTTGGAGGATATTTGAAGTATTATTAAACTTTCATTTCTGTCGGTTTTGTTAATTCCCTTTTTTGTAGAGAATTTGAAATTTGTATTCCCAAAGAAAATTTTTATTGGAAATTTTGTGAAAATTACATTTTTATAGGAAATTTTATAGCAAAATTTATTAAAATTTAATTGTTGTAAAAAAAAAAAATTGACAAAAATTTATTTGGAGGATATCTGAAGTATTATTAAACTTTCATTTGTAATGTTTTTATACCCTTCACCACTACTGTGGTACAGGGTATAATAAGTTTGTGCATTTGTATGTAACGCCAAGAAGGAGTAATCATAGACCAACCTTTTAGTATACGGATCGGCTTAGAATTAAATTCTGAGTCGATTTAGCGATGTCCGTCTGTCTGTCTGTCCGTCTGTCTGTCCGTCTGTCTGTCTGTCTGTCTGTCTGTTGATGTATTTTTGTGTGCAAAGTACAGCTCGCAGTTTTAGTCCGATTGTCCTAAAATTTGGTATTGGGTCCTGTTTCGGCTCAAAGACGATCCCTATTGATTTTGGAAAAAATCGGTTCAGATTTAGATATAGCTGCCATATATATTTTTCGCCGATCTGGTCATAATTGGCGTGTATATCAACCGATCTTCCTCAAATTCCGTACATCCGAATATTTTATGGGTCTCGAAAAACTTGCAAAATACCAGCTGAATCGGTTCAGATTTAGATATAGCTGTCATATATAGCTTTCGCCCGATTTACACTCATTTGCCCAAAGAGGCGAATTTTTAACTCCGATTTGGTTGAAATTTTGCACAGGGAGTAGAATTAGCATTGTAACTATGCGTGCCAAATTTGGTTGAAATCGGTTCAGATTTGGATATATCTCCCATATATAGCTTTCGCCCGATTTACACTCATATGACCACAGAGGCCAATTCTTTGCTCCGATTTAGTTGAAATTTTGCACAGGGAGTAGAATTAGCATTGTAGCTATGCGTGCCAAATTTGGTTGAAATCGGTTCAGATTTAGATATATCTCCCATATATAGCTTTCGCCCGATTTACACTCATATGACCACAGAGGCTAATTTTTTGCTCCGATTTAGTTGAAATTTTGCACATGGAGTAGAATTAGCATTGTTGCTATGCGTGCCAAATTTGGTTGAAATCGGTTCAGATTTAGATATAGCTCCCATATATATGTTTTTCTGATTTCGACAAAAATGGTCAAAATACCTACAATTTCCTTGTAAAATCGCCACTGCTTAGTCGCAAAGTTGTAAAATGACTCTAATTTTCCTAAACTTCTAATACATATATATCGAGCGATAAATCATAAATAAACTTTTGCAAAGTTTCCTTAAAATTGCTTTAGATTTAAATGTTTCCCATATTTTTTTACTAACATTGTGTTCCACCCTAGTGCATTAGCCGACTTAAATTTTGAGTCTATAGATTTTGTAGAAGTCTATCAAATTCTTCCAGATCGAGTAATATTTAAATGTATGTATTTGGGACAAACCTTTATATATAGCCCCAAACACATTTGACGGATGTGATATGGTATCGAAAATTTAGATCTACAAAGTGGTGCAGGGTATAATATAGTCGGCCCCGCCCGACTTTAGACTTTCCTTACTGGTTTTTTTTTTTAATTTCGTTCTTATAGAGAATTTGGTTAAATTTTTATTATTATAGGAATTTTTGATAAAACTTTATTTGAAGGAAATTTTAAATGGTTTTAGTTCGTCTTTTCTATCGGATTTTTCAATATTTTCATTTTAATAGGGAAGTTTGAAAACATTTAAATTTTATAGGAAATTTTGTCAAAATTTATTTCTGTAGGAAACTTTTTTTGTGAAAATTTAATTTCTACAGAAAATTTTCTCAAAATTTTCATCAAATATTAGCAAAATGTTATTTCTACGGGATTATTTTTCAAAATTACATGTTTTAAGTTTATCAGTATTTTATGTGGAGGAAATTTGAAACTTTAGCAAAATTTCATTTCTATCAAAAAAACATTTAGCAAAATTTCATCGTTCTGTTCAAAAGTTTGCACTACTTCCGGATACGGATCCAGATTTAGCTTAGCATAGAAAACGTGTTTCTCTGATATCAAAATGTTTGTCCTTGTTCAAAAGCTGATAAACTTTTAAATGAATTCCTTTGGTCCTTATATTTAAGTAATTTGACTTTAAAAATTCCGAAAAAATAAAGAAATTGTCTGTAAGTTTATTGCCTTAATGCATCAAAACTAGGAGAAGTTTTTCAATATCCTATTTTAAAGACTTTTCCACTTGAAACCGTACATAATTTCTACGTGAAGTCGCGTCTAAATTTCAATTTTGACACATTTTTAAACGACTTTCATAGCACAAGAAGAAAAATTCACTAAAAAGGAATGAATTAAATTTTTTAAAGTATCAAATTCACACAAATCAAACGTAAAAGAGCATTATGTCTAGGTTAGGTTAGGTTAGGTGGCAGCCCGATGTATCAGGCTCACTTAGACTATTCAGTCCATTGTGATACCACATTGGTGAACTTCTCTCTTATCACTGAGTGCTGCCCGATTCCATGTTAAGCTCAATGACAAGGGACCTCCTTTTTATAGCCGAGTCCGAACGGCGTTTCACATTGCAGTGAAACCACTTAGAGAAGCTTTGAAACCCTCAGAAATGTCACCAGCATTACTGAGGTGGGATAATCCACCGCTGAAAAACTTTTTGCTGTTCGGTCGAAGCAGGAATCGAACCCACGACCTTGTGTATGCAAGGCGGGCATGCTAACCATTGCACCACGGTGGCTCCAGCATTATGTCTAAAATGAATCCTTACTTTAATGCTCCGCTTTTTGCGCTCGGAATCAATACCAAAATCATTAGAGTAAAGAAAAAATCTGTGGAACCTCATGCCTTCTTACAGTGTATACACTGACTTAGGAAAAAATCTTTCATGTTTTGGCATTTAATTTTAATAAAAACAAGTATATACGGCCGTAAGTTCGGCCAGGCCGAAGCTTATGTACCCTCACCCATGGATTGCCTAGAAACTTCTTCTAAACACTGCCATCCACAATCGAATTACTTGGGTTCCGGTAACGCTTGCCGATGGCAACGTATCTTAAAACCTCCTAATACCGTCTTCTAAATTGTAAGTAAGTCCATACGTGGTATATATTAAATTAAAAAAGACCGATTAAATACGTATATAATTCATTTTGACAAAATTTTCTATAGAACTTAAATTTTAACAAAATTTTCTATAGAACTTAAATTTTAACAAAATTTTCTATAGAAATAAAATTTTGACAAAATTTTCTATAGAAATAAAATTTTGACAAAATTTTCTATAGAAATAAAATTTTGACAAAATTTTCTATAAAGAAAAAATTGAAATAAAATTTTGGTAGATTATTTTTGGCTCGAGTGGCAACCATGATGATGAACCGATATGGACCAATTTTTGTGTGATTGGGGATCGGCTACATATAACTATAGATCGATATGGACCAATTTTGGTATGGTTGTTAGCGGCCATATACTAACACCACGTTCCAAATTTGAACCGGATCGGATGTTAGAGACCATATACTAACACCATGTTCCCAATTTCAACCTATCGGATGAAATTTGCTTCTCTTAGAGGCTCCGCAAGCCAAATCTGGGGATCGATTTATTTGGGGGTTATATATAATTATGAACCGATGTGGACCAATTTTCGCATGGTTGTTAGAGACCATATACCAACATCATGCACCAAATTTCAGCCGGATCGGATCAAATTTACTTCTCTTTGAGGCTCCGCAAACCAAATCTGGGGATCGGTTTATATGGGGGCTGTATATAATTATGGACGGATGTACGACTAATTTTTGCATGGTTGTTAGAGACCATATACCAAAACCATGTACCAATTTTCAGCCGGATCGGAGGACATTTGCTTATCTTAGAGGCTACGCAAGCCAAATATGGGGATCGGTTTATATGGGAGCTATATATAATTATGGACCGATGTAGACAAATTTTTGCATGGTTGTTAGATACCATATACTAACACCATGTAACAAATTTCAACCGAAACGGATGAAATTTGCTCCTCCAAGAGGCTTCGCAAGCCAAATCTGAGCGTCGGTTTATATGGGGGCTACACGTAAAAGTGGTCCGATATGGACCATTGGCAATACCACCCGACCTACATCAATAACAACTACTTGTGCCAAGTTTCAAGTCGATAGCTTGTTTCATTCGGAAGTTAGCGTGATTTCAACAGATGGACGGACTGACGGACATGCTTAGATCGACTCAGAATTTCACCACGACCCAGAATATATACTTTATGGGGTCTTGGAGCAATATTTCGATGTGTTACAAACGGAATGGCAAAGTTAATATTTTTATACCCTCCACCATAGGATGTGGGTATACATCCTATGGTGGAGGGTATAAAAATATTCTCTTGCTGTTTCTCACAGTTACAATCTATACTAAAATCACAACACAAGACACATATTTTGAAAATTTAATCGTATTTATATATTTAATTTTTCGTTCAGTGTAACAACCTGAATTTACATGCACATACCATACAAGTTCGAATTGATTTTATGCCAAGCCCTATTCCCACAGCTCATTTCAGCGTTACCCCTTTTGGACGCTTCTTCTACCAGTCGAAGAAGGAGATCATTAAGTAATTAGTGTGACATTTTCTCTTATCAATAAAGACTACACATAAATGTCAATTGGAAACATATGACATTGTTTCGCTGATACCAAAACTCCCTACTTGAGAATGAGACCAGGCTTAAATATATATTAAACCTGGTAACAAGAAAGGTTTGTTATAGAGTTAGGGGAGGAGGGTTTGGATTTCTTGGCTATTTATCCAACATTGACACAACTAGCTAAAGATAACAACTGGTTTTTCTTACTACCTCCAATAGAGTTTTTGTGAATTTTTCTCATCTGTTTTGAACACCTTTCGAGTTTATCAGTTAACGTGGCTTAGAAAATGTGTTATCGCATTTCAGTGAGCATTCATGCGTAGTGTTTTTGGTCGGTGGCTGGTGGTTTAGACTTGCGTCATTTATAATCTATTATTATTAAATTTTTGTTTTTGTGGCTAACAAGCGTGTTTAAAAAGCGTTTTGTTTTGACAAATCAATAGAAATATTTCAACAAATAGAAATATTAATTAATTTCGAATTGAGTGCTTTTGTTTTGCTGTCATTGAAATTGTGTTATGTGAGGGAGGGGTATGAGAAAATAAAATATGGTCGTTGAAAAGTAATGTTGATCTAAATATTTCATCTGTACTTAATATGTAATAGAAAAGACAACTTAGTTGGAATTTCTAACAAAAACGTTATACAAGGTTGTTAAAAATGAAGATTTTAAGTGGGAAAAACGATTTTGGAAAACTTCGCTTAAAGATTTTGATATATTTGTAGACGCGTATAAATGTATACTGTAACTACGTAGTAAAAACCAAATTTATAATCATACCCTGCAAAAAATATTGACCTAAAATTAAAATTTGATCAATATGTTTTGCATATTTTTTAGGTCACTCGATTTACACAATACTAGTAAGGACAAAGATAATAATCTTTGCTTTAAAAATTGTTTTCTTTAAATTGATATTTTTTAGTCTTTGAAGTAAAGAATCACCTCCTGAGTCGATCTAGCGCTTGGTGTCCGTCTGTCCATGTATTTGTTGTTCACAGGATTCCGGTCGCAATTATTAACCGATTTTGATGAAATTTGGTACAGGAAGTTTTTTTTGGGCACAAGGACGAACGCTATTGAATTTGGAAGAAATCGGATCAAATTTAGATATAGCTCCCATATATATGTATTGTCCGATTTCGACAAAAGGGGTCACGTTGCGCTTTTTTCAAACGGATTTGGCAGAAGGTAATCTTTTTCACCGCCCTTCAAGTCTGCAAAATTTCATCCAAATCGGTTCAGATTTAGATATAGCTCTCATATATATGTATCGCCCGATTTTCCCAAATTTGGCCACAAAACCTTTATTTATTAACCGATCTTACTCAAATTTGGCTAAATGTAGTCTTCTTTAGCACTAACTATATGTGCAAAAAATCATCGAAATCGGTTCAGATTTAGATATAGCTTCCAGAAGGAGACGAGATGGTGTCTTTGGCAATAATGCTCCGACCGTCCGTCCCTCTTTCTGTGAACACATTTTTGTTGAGGTCACAATTTTAGTCCACTCGACTTCAAATTTGGTTCAAGTATATGTTTAAGAAGAGATCCCTATTGATTTTGGAAGAAATAGGTTTAGTTTTAGATATGGCTTCCATATATATCATTCGCTTATATGGCCCCAGAAGCCAGAGTTTTGCAATGATTTGCTTGAAATTTGACAGTGCCGTAAAGTGTGCCAAATTTGATTGAAATCCGTTTAGATTTAAATATAGCTCCCATATAATATATATCTTTCGCCCGATTTTCACTCAAATGACTTTAGAGGCCAAATTTTACGTAAACTATTATGCACGACAAATTTGGTTGAAATCGGTTCCGATTTAGATATAACTCCCTCATATATAGTTCAACTGATTTACACCCATATGACCACAAAGGCGAAAGGTTTACTTCGATTTACGTGAAATTTTGCAGAGGAAGTGGAACTAATAATTTTACTTTGACATTTATTTAGGTTAGGTTAGGTTAAGTTATGTGGCAGCCCGATGTATCAGGCTCACTTAGACTATTCAGTCCATTGTGATACCACATTGGTGAACTTCTCTCTTATCACTGAGTGCTGCCCGATTCCATGTTAAGCTCAATGACAAGGGACCTCCTTTTTATAGCCCGAACGGCGTTCCACATTGCAGTGAAACCACTTAGAGAAGCTATGGAACCCTCAGTAGTGTCACCAGCATTACTGAGGTGGGATAATCCACCGCTGAAAAACTTTTTGGTGTTCGGTCGAAGAAGGAATCGAATCCACGACCTTGGATGCAAAGCGGGCATGCTAACCGTTGCACCACGGTGGCTCCCTTGACATTTAGTTAAAATCGGTTCAGATTAAGATATGTCTCCCATATATAGCATATATTTTGTCCGATTTACACTGATATGGCCACATTTTTACTCCGATTTACGTAATATTTTACATACTTGATTGCACTCAGCTTTAGAGCGTTGATTGCACCGCCGCAGGACCATTTGCCTGTTTAATTTGGATGTCTAGAGATTTCCCAAGAAGTCTAAAAAATTGTGCAAATCGATCGGATTTAAATAAAATATGGGAACTTGAACCTTTTACAGCTCTCAACAAATTTGGAGGATTTGAGGTGCTACCGAAAATTTAGATCTATAATGCAGGTGCAGGGTGTAATGTAGTTGGTCTCCCCGACTTTAGACTTTCCTTACTTGTTATACCCTCCACCAGAGGACTTTGTCATTCCGTTTGTAACACATCGAAATATTGCTCTAAGACCCCATAAAGTATATATTCTGGGTCGTGGTGAAATTCTGAGTCGATCTGAGCATGTTCGTCCATCCATCCGTCCGTCCGTCTGTTGAAATCACGCTAACTTCCGAACGAAACAAGCTATCGACTTGAAACTTGGCCGACGGTATTGCAAATGGGCCATATCGGTCCACTTTTACGTATAGCCCCCATATAAACGGACCCCCAAATTTGGCTTGTGATTGCTCTAAGAGAAGAAAATTTCATCCTATCCGGCTGAAATTTGGTACACGGTGTAAGTATATGGTCTCTAACAACCATGCAAAAATTAGTCCACATCGGTCAATAATTATATATAGCCCTTATATAAACCGATCCCCCGATTTGGCTTGCGGAGCCTCTAAGAAACGAAAATTTCATCCGATCCGGCTGAAATTTGGTACATGGTATTGGTATATGTTCTCTAATGACCATTCAAAAGTTGGTCCACATCGGTCCATAATTATATATAGCCCCCATATAAACCGATCCCCCGATTTGCCTTGCAGAGCCTCTAAGAAACGAAAATTTCATCCGATCCGGCTGAAATTTGGTACATGGTATTGGTATATGTTCGCTAATGACCATGTAAAAATTGGTCCATATCGGTCCATAATTATATATAGCCCCCATATAAATCGATTCCCAGATTTTTCATCCGGAGCCTCTTAGAGGAGCAAAATTCATCCGATCCGGTTGAAATTTGAAACATGGTGTTAGAATGTGGTCTCTAACAAACACGCAAGAATTGGTCCATATCGGTCCATAATTATATATAGCTCCCATATAAACCGTTCCCCAGATTTGATCTCCGGAGCCTCTTGGAGGAGCAAAATTCATCCGATCCGGTTGAAATTTGCAACGTGGTGTTAGTATAAGGCCGCTAATATCCATGCCAAAATTGGTCCATATCGGTCTTTAGTTATATATAGCCGATCCCCAATCACACAAAAATTGGTCCATATCGGTTCATATTCATGATTGCCACTCGAGCCAAAAATAATCTACCAAAATTTTGTTTTTATGGAAAACATTGTCAAATTGTTATTTCTATAGAAAATTTTGTCAAAATTGTATTTCTATAGAAAATTTTGTCAAAATTTTATTTCTATAGAAAATTTTGTCAAAATTTTATTTCTATAGAAAATTTTGTCAAAATTGTATTTCTATAGAAAATTTTGTCAAAATTGTATTTCTATAGACAATTTTTTCCAAATTTTATTTCTATAGAAAATTTTTTCCAAATTTTACTTCTATAGAAAAATTTATGTCTGTATGAACTTTAAACTTAATTATATACGTATTTAATCGGCCTTTTTTAGTTTAATACATATTCTATGTATGGACTACCTTGTAATTTAGAAGACCTTGTTAGGAAGTTTTAAGATACCTTGCCATCGGCAAGTGTTACCGCAACTCAAGTAATTCGATTGTTGATGACAGTCTTCAGTAGAAGTTTCTACGCAATCCATGGTGGAGGGTACATAAGCTTCGGCCTGGCCGAACTTACGGCCGTATATACTTGTTTTTTTTTTTTTTAATTTTATAGTTCAAAAAATCGGCAATAAAAATCCTTTTAGTTTCAATTTGTTCGAGTTGGCACCTATAGCTTGAATTATGGCCTTCAAAGTTCGGTTCTTCGAGCGAAGAACCCTTTTTAAGCCATTTATTCTGCGAATTAAATATTTGTCTGTCTAGAGCTTCAATACAGCCTTTAGGACATTTTCCCAATAATATTCGGTATTAATTTGGACTATCGACGGCGTTTGAGTTCTGGTGACCAATCGAAGGTGGTCTTTTTTTTTTTTGTTTAATCGATCATTTTCTTAAAAACAGATCAATTTGGAATGGCGGCCCATCGGTGGCACTTTCGTGCAAGCGAAGCAACCCCTTGACATTTTTATACCCTCCACCATAGGATGGGGGGTATATTAACTTTGTCATTCCATTTGTAACACATCGAAATATTGCTCTAAGACCCCATTAAGTATATATATTGCGGGTCGTGGTGAAATTCTAAATCGGTCTAAGCTTGTCCGTCTGTCTGTTGAAATTACGCTTGACATTTTTATACCCTCCACCATAGGATGGGGGGTATATTAACTTTGTCATTCCATTTGTAACACATCGAAATATTGCTCTAAGACCCCATTAAGTATATATATTGTGGGTCGTGGTGAAATTCTAAATCGATCTAAGCTTGTCCGTCTGTCTGTTGAAATTACGCTAACTTCCGAATGAAACAAGCTATCGACTTGAAACTTGGCACAAGTAGTTGTCATTGATGTAGGACGGTTGGTATTGCAAATGGGCAATATCAGTCCACTTTTACAGTCCACCATATAAACGGACCCCCAGATTTGGTTTCCGGAGACTCTAAGAGAAGCATATTTCATCCGATCCGGCTGAAATTTGGTACATGGTGTTGGTATATGGTTTGTAACAACCATGCCGGAATTGGTCCATATCGGTCCATAATTATATATAGCCCCCATATAAACCGTTCTCCAGATTTGACCTCCGGAGCCTCTTGGAAGGGCAAAATTCATCCGATCCGGTTCAAATTTGGAACATGGTGTTAGTACTCGTATATGGCCGCTAAACGCTCTTAAAATTTTGCACAAGAAGAACAATTAGTAGTGTAGTCAAGTGTGCCAAATTTTATTGAAATCGGTTCAGATTTAGATATAGCTCCCATATATATCGTTCGCCCGATTTACACTCATATGACCACAGAGGCCAATTTTTTGCTCCGATTTAGTTGAAATTTTGCACAGGGAGTAGAATTGGCATTGTAGCTATGCGTGCCAAATTTGGTTGAATTCGGTTCAGATTTAGATATAGCTCCTATATATAGCTTTCGCCCGATTTACACTCATATGACCACAGAGGCCAATTTTTGCTCCGATTTAGTTGAAATTTTGCACAGGGAGTAGAATTAGCATTGTAGGTATGCGTGCCAAATTTGGATGAAATCGTTTCAGATTTAGATATAGCTCCCATATATATGTTTTTCTGATTTCGACAAAAATGGCGAAGTTTCCTTAAAATTGCTTCAGATTTAAATGTTTCCCATATTTTTTTACTAACATTGTTTTCACCCCAGTGCATTAGCCGACTTAAATTTTGAGTCTATAGATTTTGTGGAAGTCTATCAAATTCTGTCCAGACCGAGTGATATTTAAATATATGTATTTGGGACAAACCATTATATATAGCAACCAACATATTTGACGAATGTGTTATGGTATCGAAAATTTAGATCTACAAGGTGGTGCAGCGTATAATATAGTCGGCCCCGCCCGACTTTAGACTTTCCTTACTTGTTTTTTTTTTTTTAATTTTGCGTCCTTAAATTTTGCAGTCGTTTTTAAAAACTTTATAGTGTTTGACTTATTGCCAAAGACTTAGATTGAACCCATGACCCTGGGCATGCAAACCATTATACGACTGTCGATCCTAAGTTCGTTTTAGAAATTTTTAGATAAACTTTGACAAAAAATTCCTAAACGCATAAGATCTCTAATGGTAGCAAAATTGTGCATCATTTTGTTTTGAATTATCTGCTATTTTCATGTTGAACTAATATGTACGATATAACACCATGGTATTATGGCGCTAAACGGATGTCTGCTCGGAACTATGCTACACCATAAACTCAGTGCAAAGAATGTAAAATGGCACCCAACATACTTACATAGTGAACATGAAAAGAAGATAAGTTGTCTTCCACACTTGGCACGCTACTTCCTATAATTAATGTTGGTCCACTTCTATATAATATGGACATGCCACAAAAGCAAACTATATCGTGACCATTTAGGACAGAATCAAAAAAAAAAAAAAAAAAAAAAAAAAAAAACAGAAAACCCTCACCATACATATTAAAACGAAAAAAAAAACCAGTAGCAATTCTGTGTAGGATGTAAACAAAAAGCCAATGTCATTACACGCACAGCCAGCCATAAAGCCTAAACACGTTATCTCTCCCAACTAGAGTGGAGGCAGTCATCATCATCATCATCACCAACCTGGCGAAGAAAAGATAACACACCAAACAAGCAAAGGAACCAACTATAGAGACAAGCGTTTAAAATGTTGTAAAATCAATAAAGGCCAACAAACAACTTACCCTAGTGGTGGTAATAATTATCTAAAGGAATTTTAATAACCATTTATAAATATAACGCATTTTAATTGCAAAAGTAAGTAGCAAAGGAAAAAACCAAAGCAAAATAGTTGAACACTCGCTAATAATACCTCATCGGAGTCGTCATCATCCAGGGAGAGTAAGAAGAAATTCCTTAGAAATATCCATATGGGCAAAATCAAGTAAATATGGCCTTATGTTATATTGAGGCAAGTCGAATTTTAAGTACCTTGCAAGAACCATTTTTTGAGGACACTGATATTCAATTTCATGATCTACCTCCGTAAAATAAATATATGTGCAAAAATTGTTTTATTTCTATTTTGGACGAAAATAACGGTGCTTAAAATTTTTCTTTTTAACGATGTTTATCACCCTTGATGCTACACTGTTAGAAAAATATGTTTTTCATATGTTCCGATATAAACAAAATGTGTTTCGGGCACGATTTTAAACCACAATATATTTAAGTGCGAACATGTAATGTTCCTAAACTAGCACTAAATGTTTGGGACATCTATGTTAATATGTTAGAATATATTATGTTTGGGGCATGAATGTTTCATAAAAATCATATGTGTGAATACAAACATATATAAATTTACAAATTTCGACTAAACATACATATGTTGTGATATTTTATTCAAAGCGACAGAGAGAGTATAGAGAGAAATAGAGATGGAAACCGGGAGAGTTGACGAAAGATATCAATATAACACAGCAAAAGAGTCAAAAGGGAACAACTTCTGTGAAACCGCTTGTATGTTGTTTCGGAAAACTGTTTTATGATAAGGCCAAAAATTTGATATGTTTAAGTCTAAATATTATTTAATTTGAATAAAGAGAATATACATTATGAACCAAGAGAATAGACATTTGAAAAACAAACAGCTTATGTTTTCGCCTTGAGAGCAGCATTTTATGTATGTGTGGACATGTGTTTTGTTTATCATTTTGGCATTATGGGCACAATTTTTTTCTTGGTTCGTTAAAAGAAATCAGGGGTCTTCATAAAAATAACGAAAGGGCACTATACTCTTTTTAGAGTTGGGACAGTAAAATGAAATAATGAAATAGTGAAAAATTACACAGTAAAATGTAAAAAACAAACTTTAGTTCCTCTTTATTAAAAAGTAGTCCACGAGGAGTTGACGGACACCATCAAATATAAAAGCGGGCATTAAGTTCGAGTTTTACAGCTAAAACAATTTAAAAAGTTTATTTTCTTTAAAATGAATTATTAAAGAAAAATAAAAGGAATTTTAGAGCGATGGTGTTAAATGCTAGTAAAGAACTGTTCACTCCTAAATAAATTTATGTTTATATTATAAAATTATGTATGTATGTTTATACTCGACTCCACGTTCTTCTTTTGTTAGTTTTTGAATTCCTTCCAAATTTTAAAGTTTTGTACAAAAACAGTTTTTTATTACAAGATTGTTATTTTTGCAATAAAAAATAATATTTTATCCAAAAATCAGTCAATTTCGTTTATATCAAGCACTGTTACTGACTATAAATCTTTAATAACACACATTTCGAAGTTTCATTTAAAAAAAAATTAATATAGTATAAATATAAATGTGTAAATTAAAAAAAAAAAAAAACAAAAACAAAAAAAATGTTCGGTCGGAGCAGGGATTGAACCCACGACCCTTTGTATGCAAGGCAGACATGCTAACCACTGCTCCACGTGGCAAACAAATGTATGTTTCTGTTAAATAATGTTATGTTTGCATGGGCTCGTGGGCGCTGCAAACTATGCTATATAAATGTAACTTAAAACGATAATTATCTACTGGTGACTATAACAGCTACGTAGCCCAGTGGATAGTGTGTTGGCTTACAAACTGTATGGTCCTCGGTTCGATTCTCCGTGCAGGCGAAAGGTAAAATTAAAAAAAATATATAAAATTGAATAATTTCTTCAACATTATTTGTATTACAGAAAAAGGTGCCAAGAACTAAAAATATTCGTGGAAGTGAAAAATATGTTAGGGAATGAGCACAATCGTCTATGGGGAAAATTCTTCCAAGCATATAATATTTTTGGGCTCAAAATGCTTCCAAACATATAATATGTTCACATTAAACAAACATATTAATGTTTCGGCAGTATCCAATAATATATGTGCTTCCTGCAAAATATGTTTGGAACATATGTTAGATAGGCGATTTTTTTTGAGGGTGTATGATTATCGTTAGCGATTTTGTCGCTAGACACCAATTCGATGTACCGTTATATAAAATTGTAATGAAAGTTAGAATTTCAATAGCAAATATTTATACACCCAGAAAAAAGTGACCCCTTCTTTAAGTTAAAATGAACTCATTGTGAAGAAAGTTGAACTTCGTATAGCGCCAAAGACATTTTTATTTGTTTGAATGATGTGATTTTCGTAGAAATTAGGTAGAATGCATTCCGTATATTAGTTAACATTTTCCTATATTTATGTACCACTATACTACAGAATGAACAAATTTAACTGAATTGAATTCATATATGGAATGATTTTATTGAACTTTTTTCATTCATTTGGACAAATCTTACATATTTGTGGTGAACCTTTTACTTCAAATTTAGATCTGCTTACCTTCGTTTTTAAGTACAATTTTATGTATTTATATAAGCAATTTTTTCTTCAATAAAATACATGTTTTATTAATATATTAAATATATTTATTTAGAATCAACAGCATCGACTGGCCTTGAAATATTAAAACACATTTTTTCTTCTTGTAGTATCTTTCACTTTGAATAATTTGCTGTTAGCAATTTTGTCCACCTTTTACAATTTCGATACCTAAAAGGTTAGCGTCGCTGAATATTACCTGATAATTGAAGATTCCAAAATGAAGTCGAATGAAGGGGTTGTTATTCTGCTGGTGTTTTCCTTTTTATAAACCAATTTTCAAAAAACGAACATTTTTCTCACTAATTTAAAATAACAAATATTTTATATATTTTATTTGTTTTTGTATAATATTATTTTACTATATTATTTTTTAACAATCTCTCCGTATAAAAACGCGATTCCAACTAAAAAAACAACCCACGCGCAAACATATCGATTACATCAAAGACAGGTATTGATTACAGGTAGACAAAAGAAATGTAGGAAATTTTCCTATATTCTAACAAGTGTGTTTCCTTAAGTTTTGAAAGGATTGAATACTTCTTAGTACGAATGAACTAAAATATTTTTCTATGCCAAGTGTTATTCGTATGTATGATAAGCTTTCTATAATAAAGGAAGTCAGTATTATCGTTTTATAACAAATTTTACTAAATTTGAGGAAACTTGGTTTTAGTTCGGTTTTTGTTTATTTTTACGAATGCTTTGTTATCAGTGAATAAAATTTTCTTTTTCAGTAGTAAATTCGTATACCCAGCGAAGAAAACAGTATTAGTAAAATTCCATGCCCTATTCTAGTTAATGAACATTTCCTAACTGCTTTCAGTTTAGGATTTTTTACTGAAACAAGTAAATTTTATTATTTCACACAAAATATTAACTGAGTGGAAATAAAATAGCTAAACTAAATTGATGAACATTTTTTCCTTTAGTTTAGAAGACACTTTTTTCTGGGTGTAGGTACATTGTACATCATTTACAATTTTATATCCTCCACCATAGGATGGGGGTATATTAACTTTGTCATTCCGTTTGTAACACATCGAAATATTGCTCTAAGACCCCATAAAGTATATATATTCTGGGTCGTGGTGAAATTCTGAGTCGATCTGGGCATGTCCGTCCGTCCGTCTGTTGAAATCACGCTAACTTCCGAACGAAACAAGCTGTCGACTTGAAACTTGGCACATGTAGTTGTTATTGATGTAGGTCGGATGGTATTGCAAATGGGCCATATCGGTCCCCTTTTACGTATAGCCCCCATATAAACGGACCCCCAAATTTGGCTTGCGATTGCTCTAAGAGCAGCAAATTTCATCCGATCCGGCAGAAATTTTGTACATGGTGTTAGTATATGGTCTCTAAAAACCATGCAAAAATTGGTCCATATTGGTCCATAATTACATATAGCCCCCATATAAACCGATCCCCCGATTCGGCTTGCGGAGCCTGTAAGAGAAGCAAATTTCACCCGATCCGGCTGAAATTTGGTACATGGTGTTGGTATATGTTCTCTAATGACCATACAAAAATTGGTCCACATCGGTCAATAAATATATATATAGCCCCCATATAAACCGATCCCCAGATTTGACCTCCGGAGCCTCTTAGAGGAGCAAAATTCATCCGATCCGGTTGAAATTTGGTACGTGGTGTTAGTATATGGTCTCTAACAACCATGCAAGAATTGGTCCATATCGGTCAATAATTATATATAGCCCCCATATAAGCCGATCCCCAGATTTGACCTCCGGAGCCTCTTAGAGGAGCAAAATTCATCCGATCCGGTTGAAATTTGGTACGTGGTGTTAGTATATGGTCTCTAACAACCATGCAAGAATTGGTCCATATCGGTCCATAATTATATATAGCCGATCCCCAATCACACTAAAATTGGTCCATATCGGTTCATAATCATGGTTGCCACTCAAGCCAAAAATAATCTACCAAAATTTTATTTTTATAGAAAACATTGTCAAAATGTTATTTCCATAGAAAATTTTGTCAAAATTTTATTTCTATAGAAAATTTTTTCCAAATTTTATTTCTATGGAAAATTTTTTCCAAATTTTATTTCTATAGAACATTTTTTCCAAATTTTATTTCTATATAACATTTTTTCCAAAGTTTACTTCTATAGAAAATGTTGTCAAAATTTTATTTTGTCAAAATTTTATTTCTATAGAAACTTAAACTTAACTTAAACTAAAACCGCAACCCAAGTAATTCGATTGTGGATGACAGTCTTCAGTAGAAGTTTCTACGCAATCCGTGGGGGAGGGTACATAAGCTTCGGCCTGGCCGAACTTACGGCCGTATATACTTGTTTTCGCTGAAAAGTACACAGACTCATTACAGTTTCGTTGCAAATAATAAATATAGATTGTGGGTGAGTTACATTTATGTTCTTTTTATGTATTCAGAAGAAATTTAGTGCACATTTTTAATCTTTAGTGAAAAATGCCTCGAGGAAGTGAACTTTCAGAGGAAGAACGCTGAAAAATTATCGGAATGAACCTAGCTGGCAAAAAATTGGAGATATTGCATCGGCGACAAAACGAACGCAATACGATTAGCAATTAAAAAAAAATCCCACAAACTATGGTTGTGCTAAACGCAGTGGGCGTATTCAAACCGTTGACCAAAGGTTCGCCAAATGCTGCCAATGAAAATAGGAGCTGCAGAAAAATAAAAGTAGAATTGGGTCTGAATGTGACTAGACAACGAATTCAGCAAATTATCAAGCTATCGATATAGGACTAACATGCGAAAATAAAATTACTAAACCGCGGTTAACACAACACCATAAAAATGCTCGTATTTCTTTTGCTGAAAAATAAAAGTTTTCGAGCGAAGAGTTCGAAACGGTTATATTTAGCGACGAAAAGAAATTCAATTTGAATGGTCCTGATAACCATCACAAATATTGGCGAGATTCTCGGTACCCTCGTCACACTTGCTATAAACGCACCCCCGGGGGTGGATCTGTTATGGTATGGGCAGCTTTAGGAGCGAAGAATATCTAAAATATGTTTTGTCCCCACTAAAATGAACGCAGAGATATATATTTCGATTTATTGAAGAAAAATCTAATAGATTTTGCAGATGAGTTATATAGTGAAGTTTGGACTTTCCAACAAGACAAGTGAGGAAAGTGTAAAGTCGGGCAGGGCCGACTACATTATACCCTGCACCACTTTGTAGATCTAAATTTTCGATACCATATCACATCCGTCAAATGTGTTGGGGGCTATATATAAAGGTTTGTCCCAAATACATACATTTAAATATCACTCGATCTGGAAGAATTTGATAGACTTCTACAAAATCTATAGACTCAAAATTTAAGTCGGCTAATGCACTAGGGTGGAACACAATGTTAGTAAAAAAATATGGGAAACATTTAAATCTGAAGCAATTTTAAGGAAACTTTGCAAAAGTTTATTTATGATTTATCGCTCGATATATATGTATTAGAAGTTTAGGAAAATTAGAGTCATTTTTACAACTTTGCGACTAAGCAGTGGCGATTTTAAAAGGAAATTGTTGGTATTTTGACCATTTTTGTCAAAATCAGAAAAACATATATATGGGAGCTATATCTAAATCTGAACCGATTTCAACCAAATTTGGCACGCATAGCAACAATGCTAATTATACTCTCTGTGCAAAATTTCAACTAAATCGGAGCAAAAAATTGGCCTCTGTGGTCATATGAGTGTAAATCGGGCGAAAGCTATATATGGGAGATATATCTAAATCTGAACCGATTTTAACCAAATTTGGCACGCATAGCTACAATGCTAATTCTACTCCCTGTGCAAAATTTCAACTAAATCGGAGCAAAAAATTGGCCTCTGTGGTCATATGAGTGTAAATCGGGCGAAAGCTATATATGGGAGATATATCCAAATCTGAACCGATTTCAACCAAATTTGACATGCATAGTTTCAATGCAAATTCTACTGCCTGTGCAAAATTTCAACTAAATCGGAGTTAAAAATTGGCCTCTGTGGTCATATGAGTGTAAATCGGGCGAAAGCTATATATGGGAGATATATCCAAATCTGAACCGATGTCAACCAAATTTGGCACGTATAGTTACAATGCTAATTCTACTCCCTGTGCAAAATTTCAACCAAATCGGAGTTATAAATTGGCCTCTTTGGGCAAATGAGTGTAAATCGGGCGAAAGCTATATATGAGAGCTATATCTAAATCTGAACCGATTTGGCTGGTATTTTGCAAGTTTTTCGAGACCCATAAAATATTCGGATGTACGGAATTTGAGGAAGATCGGTTGATATACACGCCAATTATGACCACATCGGCGAAAAATATATATGGCAGCTATATCTAAATCTGAACCGATTTTTTCCAAAATCAATAGGGATCGTCTTTGAGCCGAAGCAGGACCCTATACCAAATTTTAGGACAATCGGACTAAAACTGCGAGCTGTACTTTGCACACAAAAATACATCAACAGACAGACAGACAGACGGACAGACAGACGGACAGACAGACGGACAGACAGACAGACGGACATCGCTAAATCGACTCAGAATTTAATTCTAAGCCGATCCGTATACTAAAAGGTTGGTCTATGATTACTCCTTCTTGGCGTTACATACAAATGCACAAACTTATTATACCCTGTACCACAGTAGTGGTGAAGGGTATAAATATGGGAAACATTTAAATCTGATGCAATTTTAAGGAAACTTTGCAAAAGTTTATTTATGATTTATCGCTCGATATATATGTATTAGAAGTTTAGGAAAATTAGAGTCATTTTTACAACTTTGCGACTAAGCAGTGGCGATTTTACAAGGAAATTGTTGGTATTTTGACCATTTTTGTCAAAATCAGAAAAACATATATATGGGAGCTATATCTAAATCTGAACCGATTTCAACCAAATTTGGCACGCATAGCAACAATGCTAATTATACTCTCTGTGCAAAATTTCAACTAAATCGGAGCAAAAAATTGGCCTCTGTGGTCATATGAGTGTAAATCGGGCGAAAGCTATATATGGGAGATATATCTAAATCTGAACCGATTTTAACCAAATTTGGCACGCATAGCTACAATGCTAATTCTACTCCCTGTGCAAAATTTCAACTAAATCGGAGCAAAAAATTGGCCTCTGTGGTCATATGAGTGTAAATCGGGCGAAATCTATATATGGGAGATATATCCAAATCTGAACCGATTTCAACCAAATTTGGCACGCATAGTTTCAATGCAAATTCTACTGCCTGTGCAAAATTTCAACTAAATCGGAGTTAAAAATTGGCCTCTGTGGTCATATGAGTGTAAATCGGGCGAAAGCTATATATGGGAGATATATCCAAATCTGAACCGATGTCAACCAAATTTGGCACGTATAGTTACAATGCTAATTCTACTCCCTGTGCAAAATTTCAACCAAATCGGAGTTATAAATTGGCCTCTTTGGGCAAATGAGTGTAAATCGGGCGAAAGCTATATATGAGAGCTATATCTAAATCTGAACCGATTTGGCTGGTATTTTGCAAGTTTTTCGAGACCCATAAAATATTCGGATGTACGGAATTTGAGGAAGATCGGTTGATATACACGCCAATTATGACCACATCGGCGAAAAATATATATGGCAGCTATATCTAAATCTGAACCGATTTTTTCCAAAATCAATAGGGATCGTCTTTGAGCCGAAGCAGGACCCTATACCAAATTTTAGGACAATCGGACTAAAACTGCGAGCTGTACTTTGCACACAAAAATACATCAACAGACAGACAGACAGACAGACAGACAGACGGACAGACAGACGGACAGACAGACGGACAGACAGACAGACGGACATCGCTAAATCGACTCAGAATTTAATTCTAAGCCGATCCGTATACTAAAAGGTTGGTCTATGATTACTCCTTCTTGGCGTTACATACAAATGCACAAACTTATTATACCCTGTACCACAGTAGTGGTGAAGGGTATAAATATGGGAAACGTTTAAATCTGAAGCAATTTTAAGGAAACTTCGAAAAAGTTTATTTATGATTTATCGCTCGATATATATGTATTAGAAGTTTAGGAAAATTATAGTCATTTTTACAACTTTTCGACTAAGCAGTGGCGATTTCACAAGGAAAATGTTGTTATTTTGACCATTTTTGTCGAAATCAGAAAAACATATATATGGAGCTATATCTAAATCTGAACCGATTTCAACCAAATTTGGCACGCATAGCTACAATGCTAATTCTACTCCCTGTGCAAAATTTCAACTAAATCGGAGCAAAAAATTGGCCTCTGTGGGCAAATGAGTGTAAATCGGGCGAAAGCTATATATGGGAGCTATATCTAAATCTGAACCGATTTTGCTGATATTTCAACCAAATTTGGCACGCATAGCTACAATGCTAATTCTACTCCCTGTGCAAAATTTTAACTAAATCGGAGCAAAAAATTGGCCTCTGTGGGCAAATGAGTGTAAATCGGGCGAAAGCTATATATGGGAGCTATATCTAAATCTGAACCGATTTTGCTGATATTTTGCAAGTTTTTCGAGACTCATAAAATATTCGGATGTACGGAATTTGAGGAAGATCGGTTGATATACACGCCAATTATGACCAGATCGGTGAAAAATATATATGGCAGCTATATCTAAATCTGAACCGATTTTTTCCAAAATCAATAGGGATCGTCTTTGAGCCGAAACAGGACTCTGTACCAAATTTTAGGACAATCGGACTAAAACTGCGAGCTCTACTTTGCACACAAAAATACATCAACAGACAGACAGACAGACAGACGGACATCGCTAAATCGACTCAGAATTTAATTCTAAGCCGATCCGTATACTAAAAGGTTGGTCTATGATTACTCCTTCTTGGCGTTACATACAAATGCACAAACTTATTATACCCTGTACCACAGTAGTGGTGAAGGGTATAACAAGTAAGGAAAGTCTAAAGCCGGGCGGGGCCGACTATAAAAAATGTCCTTAAAATAAAGACTTAAAAATCACCTCCTCTTTTTAAACCTTTTTGCTTTGTAGTCAAGATGAAAAAATTAAAAAAAAAATGTCTGACGACTTTATTAATTTTGAATATTTTTTTTTAAAGTATTAAATATTTTTAATATAATAGCAAAATGCAAAAGCAAATGTGTTTTTTTTTTTGCCAACACCATTGTAGATGCGCTATTGGAGAGTAGTTCTTCTGACGACGATGAAGAAGTTACAACATCATTGCTTGGACGAAATGACCAACGGCGAGTTGAAAACTTTGTTGAGGATGTAATTAATTGGTACTCTGAAGTAGAAGTAGGATCATTAAAAATATATAAAATAAAAATCTGTAGAAATTATTACAATATTTATTCGAGCTTTTTGGACAGGAAGATTAAGGGAATTGACATCATTAAGTTACTGAAAAGAAAATGCCAGATACCCATCTCGCAAGCCTGACTATACATATATGTTTCAGTGGTGGCCACTACATATTTCCATAGTCTTTAGCGAGATCTGGCTAAAGAGAGATTGAGAGATAAAGGGGGCTATACTGAAACATGGACTGATACCCACCGTTTTCGGCACACCTCTTTATGGTGCTAAAATACTTTTAGATTTCAAATTTCAGGACAATTGGTAAAAACTACGGTTTCTAAAATCCCAAACAATAAAATCATTTCTTGCCCACCTATGTATAGTTCTAAAAAACCTACAGATTTTAAATTTCAGACAAATTGGATAAAACTACGGTTTCTATAAGTCCAAGAAGTGAAATCGGGAGATCGGTCTATATGGGGGCTATACTAAAACATGGACCGATAGGCTCTATTTTTGGCACACCTCTTTATGGTCTTAAAGTAACTCTAGATTTTCAATTTCAGGCAAATTTGAAAAAAAAAACTACGAATTCCAGAAGCCCAAGAAATAAAATCGGGAGATCGGTCTATATGGGACCTATATCAAAACATGGTCCAATAATCACCATTTTCGGCACACCTCTTTATGGTCCTAAATTACCTCTAGATTTCCAATTTCAGGCGAATTGGATAAAAACTACGGTTTCTATAAGCCAAAGACCCCAAATCGGGCGATCGATTTATTTGGGAGCTATATCAAAACCTGGAGCGATTTGGACTTGACCTGCCTGCAGACAAAAGACGAGTTTGTGCAAAATTTCAGCACGATTGCTTCATTATTGCAGACTGTAGCGTGATTACAACAAACAGATAGCCAGACAGACAGCCAGACAGCAAGCAGACAGACGGACATCGTTATATCGTCTTAGAATTTCTCCCTGGTCAAAAATATATATACTTTATAGTCGGAAATCGATATTTCGATGTGTTACAAACGGAATGACAAACTTATTATACCCCCGTCACTATTCTATGGTGGGTATAAAAATAGAATGAAAATTCGATAAAAGAGATCTAAGCTATACCCTCACAAAAAATCGCTTATGTTACATAAAGGGTGATACGGTCAAAATTTGGTGAAGGGAAAACGCGTGTAAATCGGTGAAATCGTTTATTTAAAAAATCAAATTAAATTTCTTTTTCAAGATCAATTAATGTAAAATTCAGGAAAGATATTCAGTTAGGCTTTCGCTTTTCCAAATCCGAATTGCCGGGCCTCACGCTTGACACCTGCCATCAGATTTTGTACAGCCACCTAGTCCACCTTCTTCGCCGCAGAAAGCCAGTTTGCCTTGAACCGTTGCTCGTCCTTAGCAGTTTTTTTGGTCTTCTTTAGGTTCCGCTTGACAATAGCCCAGTATTTCTCAATTGGGTGGAGCTCTGGCGTGTTGGGAGGGTTCTTGTCCATGGGAACCACCTGCACGTTGTTGGCGGCGTACCACTCCATGGCCTTTTTACCGTAATGGCAAGATGCCAAATCCGGCCAAAACAGTACGGAACAACCGTGTTTCTTCAGGAAAGGCAGCAGACGTTTATTCAAACACTCTTTCACGTAAATTTCTTGGTTGACAGTCCCGGAAGCTATGAAAATGCTGCTTTTCAAGCCACAGGTACAGATGGCTTGCCAAACCAGATATTTCTTTGCGAACTTTGACAGTTTTATGTGCTTGAAAATATCTGCTACCTTTCCCCTTCCTTTTGCCGTATAAAACTCCTGTCCCGGAAGCCGCTTGTAGTCGGCTTTGACGTAGGTTTCGTCGTCCATTACCACGCAGTCAAACTTCGTCAGCATCGTCGGGGATCGCGGTTTGGCCGTCGTATTTTGTTTATCATCGCGATTTGGAGTCACTACCTTCTTGTAAGTCGATAGTCCGGCTCGATGCACGGTTGTAGACGATACACCCAGCTTATTTGCGGCATCTCGGAGAGAGAGGTTAGGGTTTCGCTTGAAACTACCGGCAACTCTCTTTGTCGTCTCAGCTGCTTCCGGTTTTCGATTTCCCCCCGATCCAGACTTCCTGGCTGTCGACAAACGTTCCCCAAACACTTTAATTACATTTGTAACGGTTGATTTGGCAACTTTTAGCGATTTTGCCAGCTTTGCGTGCGAGTTGCTCGGATTTTCGCGATGCGCGAGCAAAATTTTGATACGCTGCTCTTCTTGCTTGGACGGCATTTTGACAACTGAAGAGTGAATTCCAAAATCAAAATAGGAGCAACATTCTACACACACACACCTTCAAAATGAGGAGTGTTCAGGTTTTTTAAATGCAAAATTGAAAGAAATACATCAAGTTTATATTGATCAAATTTTGACCGTATCACCCTTTATAACCCAAAAACATATTGCTTCAAGCATATATATTTTCAGGATCGGTATTTTTGATATATATTTTCTTGTGTTGTTCAAACATATTATGTTTCACCTTAGGGCATACACTGGCAGTAATTTTAATGAAATTTTCTTTGTGTGGATATATTTTTAAGGCGCCAATTGGTCTCTCGTTCTAAACACATATATGTTGATAGGCTATTTCCAAATTAATATATGTTTGCATCTAAGCATATTATATTTACAAACATTTTATGTCGCAAATATAATATGTTCTAACATATTAACATATATGTCCCAAACATGTTATGATAGTTTATGAACATTATATGCTTGCACTTAAAATTATTTGAGTTCCAAACATATAATTTTTACACCCAAACATATGAAAAACAGTCTTTTTGTTCGTGTAGATAGCGTAATCTTTAATACCATGGGGTTTAGCACTTTCCAGTGTGGGTTTAGGACTTTATCCTACGGACAGAATCCAAAGTGTACCAACGCAGGTGGAGGAAAAACGGAAATAATGTAATTTCATAATTTCACTATCGTAGTATTACTGTCAGTGTATAAACATTATGCGATTTCAGACTTATATATCAAAACGTTACAAATAGAATGACAAAAATAATATATCCGCCCCATATTATAGTGGTTTATACAATAAACGGAAAAGGGAAAAAGCCCCATCCGCCACATAGATAGACGCAAATATATCGTAGATGGACGGATGTCTAGCTAGCCCGCCAGAGACTATGGAATACATTTACAATGGTTTTACATTTTGGGTAACGATTAATTGGTTGTTTGTTGTCAATTATGTATGATATCTCTGGTGATATGATAGATTTTAGTCATTTTGTGCTGATATCCAAAGACCAAAAACAAAACTGAGGTGAGACTGAGGTTGCAGCCAGCCAGCCAGCCAGACAGGCATGTTAGCAACTTCTAACCGGTTTAACAATAACTACATATTACCATAAGTATCTCGGTTAACATGTTGTAAGTATGCTTCGGTTAGTTGATGTAGCTGTTGCATGTTGCAGTGATCTACTCCGCCTTAACAACTGCCACCTCTCGAACCTCTCTGGCATCAGCAACATTATAGAATGCCTTAGAGCAACTACACAGGCATTTCGATTTTGTTGATTTCAATTAATTTGCAATCTCTCTAAGGTATTGTAACAAAATCAACAACATTTTTTATTATTGTTACTGCTGCTGCTGTTGTTGTGGTTGTTGTTGTAGTTGCAATAGCTGACCGATGGTGCAAACAATGATCTCTAGCAGTGAGGTGATTTTTTCTTTTATTTTGGTATTGCCGATGACGCTGATGACGAAATGTTAAGGCGATCCTCATCAATCGCCCGTCCAGTGAGACATATCGTTTTGTAGCAATTGCAATTGGGGCCGTTTTGCCGCGATTTCGCCTTTCAAACGCTCCAATAATGCCATTAATAGTCACTGTTGATGGTTTTTTCCTTCTCAAGATAATCGATAAAAATTATTCCATGCGCATCCCAAAAAACAGAGGCCATTACTTTGGCAGCGGACTTTTGAGTCTTTCCACGCTTCGGAGAAGGTTCACCGGTCGCTGTCCACTCAGCCGACTGTCGATTGGACTCAGGAGTGTAGTGATGGAGCAATGTTTCATTCATTGTCACATATCGACGGAAAAACTCGGGTGTATTACGAGTTAATAGCTGCAAAAACCGCTCAGAGTCATCAACACGTTGTTGTTTTTGGTCAAATGTGAGCTCGCGCGGCACCCATTTTGCACAGAGCTTCCGCATATCCAAATATTGATGAATGATATGACTAACACATTCCTTTGATATCTTTGAGGCCTCTGCTATCTCGATCAACTTCATTTCACGGTCATTCAAAATCATTTTGTGGATTTTTTTGATGTTTTCTTCCGTAACCACCTCTTTCGGGCATCCACTGCGTTCACCGTCTTCCGTGCTCATTTCACCACGGTTGACTTTTGCATACCAATCAATTATTGTTGATTTCCCTGGGGCAGAGTCCGGAAACTCATTATCAAGCCAATTTTTTGCTTCCACCGTATTTTTTCCCTTCAGAAAACAGTATTTTATCAAAACACGAAATTCCTTTTTTTCTATTTTTTTTACAATAACAAAAGTTGCTTCACAAAAGACGCTCTATCTCACAAACTAATTGACTTACCGACGTCAAATTTTGATACGAACTATATAAAAATAATATGCATTTAATACTAGCGACGCCATCTATGTGTCAGACCAGGGACTTATCAGCCAACCTGTTACTCCCAAACCATTGTTTCAAGCACATATATTTTCAGTATTGGTCCAAACAAAATATTGTTCAAACATATTATGTTTCACCTTAGCCATACACTCGTAGAAAAAAAATTTACTGAACATTTCTTTGTGTATATTAGATGTGTGCGCGTGACTGAAATTTCCAGAGCTAATTTAATTTCAGTTAACATCCGAGTATGAATTAAATCTTAATTTTTTTTTTTGTGAGCGTGATTTTGCAGAAATTTTATTCATGCACATTCACGAACCGATTGTATTGCTCACGCACGAAATATTTATTTTAGTTCCATTCACGCACATTCACGAGAGCTCCTTTGGAATTTGTTCGCGACACTCGTGATTCACGCGTGAATCACGAATGTCACGAGAATTTCGTGTCACGCCCAAACCTCTAATATATATTTTTAAGGCGCCAATTGGTTACTTGCAGCATACTCTCTAGGTCTCTCTTTATAAACACATACACGTTTATAGGCTATTTCTAAATTAATATATATTTGCATCCAAACATATACTATTTACAAAAATGTTATGTCCCAAACATGTTATGCTAGTTTATAAACATTATATGCTTGCACTTAAAAATAGTGTGTTAGAAAACATAAGTTCCAAACATATAATTTTTACACCCAAACATATGAAAAACAGTCTTTTTCGTCCTTGTGTAGGAAGACAATATGCCAAATTATAAGACGAATGGCTTCATTCACAGAAAACAATTTCAAGAAATATTTTCCAATTAAAATTGTAATTGAGTTTTAAAAAATTTTCAATTAAAAATATAATCGATTCAACAAATTTTTTAATTGAAACAAAAATCAATCACAACAATTAATAGTATCAATTAATTTTTTAATTGGTACTATCATTTCTGTGATTGAAGACATTTAAATTGAACAATTAATTGGATTAATTAATTTCGTGATTGAATCAGAAAAAATTGTTTTGTGTGTGTTGTTTTTTTAATATAGCAAACGACCTCATTTTGCTGACCTATCAGGATCTATTTATTTTCTTTTCTTGAGTTTCCATGAAACGTTGAAAGTGGTCCTGTGATAAAAACTGGGTACTCCATTGTGTGGACCTACAAGCAAAAAGATAATTCCTCCCAAACGAAATTTTAGAAAAACAAAGTTCGCTTCTGATTTGCTTTTTGATTTAAGAAAGTTTATTTGGAAGAAAAGCATATATATTTTTTGTGATAAACGTTTATTCTTTTCCAGGATGTAAAACCAAGTTCATAACTACTAACTCAAAGAAAACAAGTAAGGAAAGTCTAAAGTCGGGCTGGGCCGACTATATTATACCCTGCACCACTTTGTAGATCTAAATTTTCGATACCATATCACATCCGTCAAATGTGTTGGGCGCTATATATAAAGGTTTGTCCCAAATACATACATTTAAATATCACTCGATTTGGACAGAATTTGATAGACTTTTACAAAATCTATAGACTCAAAATTTAAGTTGGCTAATGCATTAGGGTGGAACACAATTTTAGTAAAAAAATATGGGAAACATTTAAATCTGAAGCAATTTTAAGGAAACTTCGCAAAAGTTTATTTATGATTTATCGCTCGATATATATGTATTAGAAGCTTAGGAAAATTCGAGCCATTTTTACAACTTTTCGACTAAGCAGTGGCGATTTAACAAGGCAAATGTTGGTATTTTGACCATTTTTGTCATATATATGGGAGCTATATCTAAATCTAAACCGATTTCAACCAAATTTGGCACGCATAGCTATAATGCTCATTCTACTCTCTGTGCAAAATTTCAACTAAATCGGAGTAAAAGATTGGCCACTATGGTCGTATGAGTGTAAATCGGGCGAACGATATATATGAGAGCTATATCTAAATCTGAACCGATTTCAATCAAATTTGGCACTCATGACTATATTACTAATTGTACTCCTAGTAGTCAACCACATTGGGCCGAAACTTTGGCTTCTGGGGCCATATAAGTCCATATCGGGCGAAAAATATATAAGGAAGCTATATCTAAATCTTAACCGATTTCAATCAAATTTGACACACATGACTATAATACTAATTGTACTCCTAGTGCAAAATTTCAACCAAATTCGGCCAAAAATCTGGCTTCTGGGGCCATATAAGTTCATATCGGAAAATTTATATGGAAGCTATATCTAAATCTGAACCGATTTCAATCAAATTTGGCACACATGACTATAATACTAATTGTTCTCCTTGTGCAAAATTTCTAGCTAATCGGGATAAAACTCTGGCTTCTGGGTCCATATAAGTGCACCCAGAAAAAAGTGACCCCTCCTTTAAGTTAAAATGAACTCATTGTGAAGAAAGTTGAACTTCGTATAGCGCCGAAGACATTTTTATTTGTTTGAACGATGTGATTTTCGTAGAAATTAGGAATAATGCATTCCATATATTAGTTAACATTTTCCTATATTTATATACCACTATACTACAGAATGAAAAAAATTAACTAATTTGAATTCATATATGGAATGATTTTATTGAAATTTTTTCATTCATTTCGACAAATCTTACACATTTGTGGTAAAACTTTTACTTCATAATTAGAACTGGTTACCTTCGTTTTTAAATACAATTTTATTTATTTCTATAAGCAATTTTATCTTCAATAAAAGACATGTTTTATTAATATATTGAATATATTTATTAAGAATCAACAGCATCGAATCTCTTTGAAATATTAGTTTATTATTCCACTATTTCCAATTTCCGTGTGATATTATCAACTGTAAAACGCACTTTTTCTTCTTCTTGTACTTTTCACTTTTAATAAGTTGCTGCCTAACGATTTTGTCCTCCTTTTACAATTTCAATACCTACAAATATAAAAAATCATAAAACATTTTTGTTGCAAAAGGTTAGCGTCACTGAATATTACCTGATAATTGAAGATTCCAAAATGAAAACAAATGAAAGGGTTGTTATTCTGCTGGTGTTTTCTTTCTTTATACACTATCACGAACATTGATAGATTTATTAAAAAAAACGAAAATTTTTCTCACTAATTTAAAATAACAAATATTTTATATATTTTATTTGTTATATTATTTTACCATATTATTTTTTAACAATCTCTCCGTATACCAAAACAACGCGATTCCAACTAAAAAAACAACCGACGCGCAAATATATCGATTGCACACACGCGCAAACACATCGATTACGATGACAGGTATCGATTACAGGTAGACAATAGAAATTTAGGAAAATTTCCTATATTCTAACAAGTGTGTTTCCTTAAGTTTTGCAAGGATTGCATACTTCTTAGTACGAATGAATTAAAATATTTTTCTATGCCAAGTGTTGTTCGTATGTATGAAAAACTTTCTATTATAAAGGAAGTCGCAAATTATCATTTTATAAGAAATTTTACTAATTTTGAAGAAACTTGGTTTTAGTTCGGTTTTTGTTTATTTTTACGAATGCTTTGTTATCGGTGAATAAAATTTTCTTTTTCAGTAGTAAATTCTTATACCCAGCGAAGAAAATAGTATGAGTAAAATTCCACGCCTTATTCTAGTTAATGAACTATTCCTAACTGCTTACAGTTTAGGATTTTTTTTACTGAAACGAGTAAATTTTATTATTTTTCACAAAAATTTACCTTAATGGAAATAAAATGGATAAACTATATTGATGAAAATTTTTTCGTTTAGTCTCGAAGGCACTTTTTTCTTGGTGTGCATATCGGGCGAAAGATATATATGGGAGCTATATCTAAATCTTAATCGATTTCAACCAAATTTGGCACGCATAGCTACAGTGCTAAATCTACTCCCTGTGCAAAATTTTAACCAAATTGGGCCAAAACTCTGGCATTTAGGACCATATTAGTCTATATCGGGCGAAAGATATATATGGGAGCTATATCTAAATCTGAACCGATTTCAATCAAATTTTGCACACATGACTATAATACTAATTGTACTCCTAGTGCAAAATTTCAACCAAATTCGGCCAAATATCTGGCTTCTGGGGCCATATAAGTTCATATCGGAAAATTTATATGGAAGCTATATCTAAACCTGAACCGATTTCAATCAAATTTTGCACACGTGACTATAATACTAATTGTACTCCTAGTGCAAAATTTCAACCAAATTCGGCCAAAAATCTGGCTTCTGGGGCCATAGAATTCCATATCGGGCGAAAGATATATATGGAAGCTATATCTAAATCTGAACCGATTTCAATCAAATTTTGCACACTTGACTATACGACTAAATGTTATGTTTGTACAAAATTGCAAGCAAATCGGTATAAAACTCTGGCTGCTGGGTCCATATTAATGCATATCGGGCGAAAGATATATATGAGAGCTATATCTAAATCTGAACCGATTTCTTCCAAAATCAATAGGGTTCTATTCTGACCCAAATTAGGAACATGTGCCAAATTTGAAGGCGATTAGACTTAAATTGCGACCTAGACTTTGATCACAAAAATGTGTTCACAGACAGACGGATGGACGGACAGACGGACATAGTTATATCGACTCAGGGACCCACCCTGAGCATTATTGCCAAAGACACCATGTGTCTATGTCGTCTCCTTCTGGGTGTTACAAACATATGCACTAACTTATAATACCCTGTTCCACAGTGTGGCGCAGGGTATAAAAATATGGGAAACATTTAAATCTGAAGCAATTTTAAGATAACTTCGCAAACGTTTATTTATGATTTATCGCTCGATATATATGTATTAGAAGTTTAGGAAAATTAGAGTCATTTTTACAACTTTTCGACTAAGCAGTGGCGATTTAACAAGGAAAATGTTGGTATTTTGACCATTTTTTTCGAAACCAGAAAAACATATATATGGGAGCTATATCTAAATCTGAACCGATTTCAATCAAATTTGGCACACATGACTATATTACTAATTGTACTCATAGTGCAAAATTTCAACCAAATTGGGCCAAAACTCTGGCTTCTGGGGCCATATAAGTCCATATCGGGCGAAAAATATATATGGAAGCTATATCTAAATCTGAACCGATTTCAATCAAATTTGGCACACATGACTATACTACCAATTTTACTCCATGCGCAAAATTTCAAGCTAATCGGGATAAAACTTTGGCTTCTGGGTCCATATAAGTGCATATCGGGCGAAAGATATATATGGGAGCTATATCTAAATCTGAATCGATTTCAACCAAATTTGGCACGCATAGCTACAATGCTAAATCTACTCCCTGTGCAAAATTTCAACGAAATTGGGCCAAAAATCTGGCTTTTAGGACCATATTAGTCTATATCGGGCGAAAGATATATATGGGAGCTATATCTAAATCTGAACCGATTTCAATCAAATTTTGCATACTTGACTATACTACCAATTGTACTCCTAGCGCAAAATTTCAAACAAATTCGGCCAAAAATCTGGCTTCTGGGGCCATATAACTCCATATCGGGCGAAAGATATATATGGGAGCTATATCTAAATCTGTACCGATTGCAATCAAATTTTGCACACTTGACTATACGACTAAATGTTATGTTTGTACAAAATTGCAAGCAGATCGGTATAAAAATCTGGCTGCTGGGTCCATATTAGTGCATATCGGGCGAAAGATATATATGGGAGCTATATCTAAATCTGTACCGATTGCAATCAAATTTTGCACACTTGACTATACGACTAAATGTTATGTTTGTACAAAATTGCAAGCAAATCGGTATAAAAATCTGGCTGCTGGGTTCATATTAGTGCATATCGGGCGAAAGATATATATGGGAGCTATATCTAAATCTGAACCGATTTCTTCCAAAATCAATAGGGTTCTATTCTGACCCAAATAAGGAACATGTGCCAAATTTGAAGGCGATTGGACTTAAATTGCGACCTAGACTTTGATCACAAAAATGTGAACACACGGACGGACAGACGGACATGGTTATATCGACTCAGGGACCCACCCTGAGCACCATGTGTCTATCTCGTCTCCTTCTGGGTGTTACAAACATATGCACTAACTTATAATACCCTGTTCCACAGTGTGGCGCAGGGTAGAAAAAAAACAATCTTTTCTGGCTAATTGCATTTTTCCTCACATCTTTCTCATTTCCACGAGTTTTTTAGTTCTTAGCACCTTTTTCTGTAATACAAACAATGTAGAAGAAATTATTAGATTTAAATTTTATTTTTTTAATTTTACCTTTCGCCTGGACGGAGAATCGTACCGCGGACTATGCAATTTATAAGCCAACACACTATCCGCTGTTATTGTCATCAATAGAAAATTATCCATATATAGCATAGCATGCGGCGCCCACTATCCGATTAAATAAACTTTATTTAACAGAAAAAATTTCAACATTACATACTATCATATAACATTTTTACTACGAACTGTAAATTTGTTTTATTAAAGACTTAAGTCAGAAAAGAACAGTGCTTGGTATAAACGAAATGGATTGTGTTTTTGGTTAAAAAATATTTTTTTTATTGAAAAAATAAAAATTTTATAGTGAACGATTTTTTTTGGTGATAAAAGTTTAAAATTTTCAAAGGAATTCAAAAAACTCTAACAAAAGAAAAACGTTTTCGATACACGTTTTCCAAACGTATTTTTTTCTTTGCGTGTAAAGAGACCAATTTTCAAAACTAGGGAGTTCTTCTATGAGAGTCGACAGAACAAGGTCCATGGGTGCACACCGAATATCAAGCAATAGTCAAATCAATGACCTGCGATGGCGAAGGCAGTTCCATCGGCCGGGAATGGGGTGACCACCGTAATAAGACAAACTAGAAGTAATAAATGACGTATTTATCATCCGATCTTCCTCAAATTTCGGCTATTCAAATGTTTTGTGAGTCTCGTAAATCTTGCAGAATATCAAACAAATTGGTTCGGATTAAGATATAGCTCCCACATATAAATATATCTTTCAGCCGATATGTCTTTATATGACCATAGAAACTAGAGTTTTACACTGATGTGCTCTAAATTTTGCCCAGGGAGTTACTATGCATGCCAAATTTGGTTGAAATCTGTTAAGATTTAAGGCTGGTACTCTGTTCGGTTTTCGCGTTGAAACTCCATACAAAACCAAAAAATGCGAAAAACTAGCGAAATTTTTTCCATTTGTGATACTTTGTTTTTTTTTCGAGTTGAAAAACTGACGTAAATCGATCAGTCAGTATTTTCATAACATGGCGCCATTTGCCATGTGAATTAAGAAATAATTTATTTATTAAACTGATTTTGGTGAATTTATAATGCAAAAGTGGATCGGATTATTATTTAAAAATGTAATCTGATCGATTGAGAAAACAAAGTATAACATGGAGTTGTATTTCCGTAATAAACTAGCAACCAAGATCTAGCCGCTTGTAGAACATAAATAATGTATAAAACATGAAATTTAATCACAAATGTTAAAAAATAAAAGCTTTATTTGGTGAATTATATTTTACAATCGTTTCATTTGTACTGGGCATCGGGATAATACACACAAAACAAAATGTTAACAACAGGAGTACAGCAATTGACTTCAACCAACCAAGCATTAGAACTTTAACCAACATGTATAGTACCGGGGTAGCAATGAATGGAATCACAAGAATTAATTGCTGTGTCCAAAAAATAAAATTGTAAAGCATTGTAAAATTAGATTTTTTAAATCCAAAGTTATTTGTAAAATAACTTCTGCTTCTGCTTCTTCTTTTTCAATTTAATTATTATGTATGCGTGTATGTGTGTAAATCGAGCCACTAGTTGCCTATGTATATGTAATCATTTCGTGACATTTTGCGATGTTGTCAATACATTTCGATGAAATAAACGCGAAAAAGTTCCAAAATGGCTTTTTTTTTTCCTTCAAAATATATTGTCAACACTATCATTTTTCAACGCGAAACAATAATTGAGTGGAACTTTTTTCTCACCAACAAACAGAGTACCGACCTTTAGATATAGCTCCCATATTTTTACTAATTTTACTCCGATCTACGTTTTGCACAAGGTTTAGAACAGTCTTATTAAGGGTGGCAAATTTGGTTGAAATCGGCTCAGATTTAAATGTAGCTCCCAAACATGATCTCAGAAGCCAAAGTTTTAGCCTGCTTGACTTCAAATTTTGCTCTAGGAGTATAATTTGTAGTGTCGTTAATTGTTATAAATTTAGTTGAAACCGGTTCAGATTTAGATACAGCTCCCATATATATCATTTACATTCATATGAGCACAGAGGCCAACGTTTTACTCCGATTTGTGTGAATGTTTGCATAGGCAATAGAATTAACCCATTCACTACCGCACTGAAAAAACAGTGAACCCTTTTCCATTGCAAAATGAACTAAACTGTAGTAATATTGACCATGATTTAGCCCTTAAGATTTTTTTCAACTTGTCTAGTTTATAATTCTCTTAAATTTTAGTTCATCTATAACATTGTAGTTTAGTTCATTTTTACAACACCATAAGATTTATATACCCCTACCAAGTTAAAAAGTCAGTATTATTTTGGTTTACCTGCTTATTTTTTGGGAAACCCGATAATAAAAAGTGGTTAACAGTCTCCTTAAAATGTCGACGACTAAACTATTTTTAAATCAATCATTCCACAGTACAGAGAAATTAAATAATTAAAGGAACAACAACCCGTTTTACTATTATGAAAATTTTCATACATTATAATTCAACTTTCTTTAAGCAAAAGCACTTTATTATAAAAACTTATGATGAGAGTTCTTAATACAATGTTTTTGTGAATAAAAATTATGACCACGTGGAACAAGAAAGTAGTTTATTTTAACTCGCTATTTGGACATTTTGACTTTTCCTTAGTTTTTTATTCATCGATAGTATATTCACATATCTCGCTGAAAAAATGGAAGGAATAATGAAAATTGTTAAAAATTAACATGGTAATAAAATATAATTTTTAATCTCTTTAAATTAGCTTGTAACTTACCATATTTGGGGGCATTTTATTAAATGGTGTAAGGAATTCAACTTTTCTTAGATAAACGTACCTCATAAAGTTTGTACCTGAAACAATTAGAGAAATAATGAATTAAGTAATATATTAACTAATAAAACTGTGTTGTTATCGATGTGAAGGACATAATACAATAAATATTCTTGTCAAAAGAAAGCCAAAGTTTTAATATAAAACTTACCAATTCTCTATTAAATTGTACGTTGAGGTTATAAAGTTATCGAAATTCATTTGGGGATACTCTGAAATTAAATATTTATTTTTTACATTAAATAGAAAACATTAAATTGGTTTCCAAAAAATCTAATTAAAGAAATAATATGCATAAAAAAAAAACTAAATATTCTGGTTAAAAAATGTTAAATAAAGCTTACCAATTCATAAAAATGTTTCCAAATTGTTATTCTGAAATTCAATATTTGTTTTTTACAATAAAAATATTAAATTTGTTTCCAAAAATATTTGATTATTGTAATACTAAAATAAGGTATTAAAAACATGTAATTTTGATAATAAAAAGGTCATAAAAATTTAAATATTCTAGTGAAAAGAAAGCCAAATTTTAAAAGAAAACTTACCACTTCTCTATTAAATTATACGCTGAGGAGGAATATAAAAATATGCCCGAATCCATCATGGGGTTGCTCTGAAATTAAATATTTTTTTACAACAAAGAAAAACATTAAACTAGTTTCAAAAAAAAATAATAATAATTAGCAAATAATGATATAAATAAAAAATATCCTTTTTAAAAGAAAACCACATTTTAAAAAGAATACTTACCAATTTATGATTAAACTATATGCTGAGGTGTAACAAAAATTTTCCAAAAATATTTGATTAAAGTAATACTAAAATAAGGTATTAAAAACCAATAAAAATGTCATTAAAACGTAAATATTCTAGTGAGAAGAAAGCCAATTTTAAAAGAAAACTTACCACTTCTCTATTAAGTTATACGCTGAGGAGAAATATAAAAATTTGCCCGAATCCATCTGGGGTTGCTCTTAACTTAGATATTTTTTTACAACAAAGAAAAACATGAAACTTGTTAAAAAAAATAATAATAATAATTAGCAAATAATAATATACATAAAGAATATTATTTTTTAAAAGAAACCCACATTGAAAAAGAAGTCTTACCTATTTATCATTAAACTATACGCTGAGGTGTAACAAACAATTTTCCAAATTCATCTGGAGTTACTCTGAAATTGAATATTTATTTTTTACATTGAATAATAAAAATTAAATTAGATAAAACAATTTCAATATACTTTCCATTTCAGCATTTTTTCCTAAATATTGAACATTCTTAATAACTTTTTTCTAAGCTACCGATCATCACTTCGCCATCGTACATCTCATCGCTAAAATATTAATAACTTTAATTTCAAAGTTTTAATAAACAAACACTAATATATGTCTAAAAAAAAAACAAAATATTCCATACCTTTATATTCCCTTGTTACATACTTGCTAAAAAGATGCAACAGCCCACGCCAACGCCAACTATACAACTGAAGCATGCCAAACAAAACCAAGCAAAACCAAAACATTCCTACAACAACAAAAACCCATGTGCCTTCATTGAAAACAACACCTCATCCAGACAAATAAACCATTCGCCAATAATAAACACACACACAAACCACTGAAAGAACAAAAACAACCCCACGCTCCGATATACACAACATCCCCATCACTCGCTACCATTTCTCATTATTGCATTGCATGCTCTCACTCTCAAAAAAATTCAAGTAACATCATCTTTACATTAAACATATTCCAATTTGACGAGAAAGATCTCTGTACTATGCATTAGTTCATCGCATCTGTCCACAATTTACTCTAAAAACATTACTCTTAAATGCATATCAGTATAACAACGATGAAACGTTTAACTTAAAATTAGCAAAAACTTCATGAAATGGTATCTACCCATTTTTGACGAAAATGTCTATAAATTTAATTACATGTGAACTAAAAATATTTCATTGGGAAATTTTTTACCAACAATTATGAACTATAGGAATTGTCAGTAAGAGATTGCTATCCACTTTCAAGTTCATTTTTCGTAAAAAAATATTTTCTCGTACAAAAAAATCTTATAGTAAATTGCACTTATTATTTAGAAAATACTTTACATTTCACAAGTAGTTTTATAGCATAACAAACGAATTTTTAACTACCAGTTAAGCAATTTTTTAAGGAAATTTCCACCGTATTTTGTAGGCCATGAACTAAACGATTGCTACTTAGAATTTGTAAAATTTCCTTTCGAGTAGTTAATTTTCGTTGAAGATACGAAAAATGAACTAAAATTCTGGAAAATTCTTGTAATAAATTATTGTAAAAATCTTCTTAAATTTACGAGACACTGTTTTTTCTGTGCGAATTAAAAATAGTCATTGCAAAATTATTTATTATGATATAGAGTACAAAACACCAAATATTGGGAGTACAATTATGTAAACAGGGATGTAGCTGGATGTCCTCCTAGGTGGATACTGATAGTCAAAGGAGTCAATTCACCTAAATATACTGAAACACATTTTAATACATGACCTTCAATTCTGTTAAACAATTTTGTTTTTTTTTTATTTTTTGCATGTATTTTAGTATGATATATATTTTGAAAATAATAGTATATAGATATTGTTTGGAAAATAAGTAACATTGTCAAAAACAATATTTTTGGAAGTATTTTTCAAAGTACTTATAGGAGCTCATAGGCTGACTTCTTAACCTGACTTCTAAAATGTGTCCATGTTTCCCAAATTTTCGTTTTAATAAACCTTTTTATGTTTTGTGCTACACTCAAAAAAAAGTGAACTCTCTATTTCACTAAAGCCAATTTAACTTTATTTTAGTTCATGGATTTATTATGTTTGGAGAAAGTTTCCTCTACTCTAATAATTTTTTGTGTACGTTAGTTAAATTAACTAAAACCGAGGAAAAAAATATGCACAAATTAAGGATAAAGATTAACTAAATTCATGTCTTCTACAAAATAGTTCAATATTTCTTTAAATTTGTAAATTTTACTACAAATACGTTCATCATGAACTTCGTATGTCACTAAAGACATTCTTGCAATTTTGAACTCCAATTTTTTGCTTCAAACTACAAAATTTTCTTTAACAAGTGAAAAAACTTAATTATGTCTAATAAATTTTCTTGAATTTGTCGAAAAATATTTACTTATTTTTATGACATCGGCGTGATGCCAGCGTTTGTTATACTGTTTAGTTAAAATTTTCTAAAAATATTCAAAATTTTCTAAAATTAACCAAAATTTTTCTTCCTGGTGGGTTCACTGTTTTTTCAGTGTATGTTATTCAGCATTTACTTGAGTCCCATCTCTTTAAGCGTGATTATAATACACGATTTGATATGTAACCATCGATAGAATTGTTTGTTTCCTGAATAATCGAAAGCTTAGTTTTGATAACTTTTTTATCCGCGTTTTGGTTGACGAGTTCAAAAATGCAAAGTGGATATTAAATCCTTTAGTAAAACTCTTTAAGGTTTAAATTTGGTATATAGGATATACATAGAATGAATATTTGTTTGTTTTGCGAACCGGTTAGCTAGAAAATTTTGATTTTTCAATGCTTGAATCATTTTCACTAAAATTGGGTCAAGTTCCTTGAAACGTCAAAGTAGTGAAAATATTTTTCCAACTGCTATGGGATTTTACAAAGCCCCATACAATCTCTTTTTATACCCACCACCATAGAATGGTGACGGGGGTATAATAATTTTGTCATTCCGTTTGTAACACATCGAAATATCGATTTCCGACTATATAAAGTATATATATTCTTGATCAGGGAGAAATTCTAAGACGATATAACGATGTCCGTCTGTCTGTCTGTCTGGTTATCTGTCTGTCTGTTGCAATCACGCTACAGTCTTCAATAATGAAGCAATTGTGCTGAAATTTTGCACAAACTCGTCTTTTGTCTGCAGGCAAGTCAAGTTCGAAGATGGGCTATATCGGTCCATGTTTTAATATATTCCCCATATAAGCCGACCTCCCGATTTGGGGTCTTGGGCTTAAAGAAATCGTAGTTTTTATCCAATTTGCCTAAAATTTGAAATCTAGAGGTATTTTATGACCATAAAGAGGTGTGCCAAAAATGGTGAGTATCGGTCCATGTTTTGGTATAGCCCCCATATAGACCGATCTCCCGATTTTACTTCTTGGGCTTATAGAAACCGCAGTTTTTATTCAATTTACCTGAAATTGGAAATCGGAAGGTACTTTAGAACCGCAAAGAGGTGTGCCAAAAATGGTGAGCATAGGTCCATGTTTTGATATAGTCCCCATATAAACCGACCTCCCGATTTGGGGTCTTGGGCTTAAAGAAATCGTAGTTTGTATCCAGTTTGTCTGAAATTGAAAATCTAGAGGTACTTGAGGTCCATCAAAACGTGTGCCGAAAATGGTCCGTATCGTTCCATGTTTTGGTTTAGCCCCCATATAGACCGATCTCCCGATTTGGGGTCTTGGGCTTATAGAAACCGTAGTTTTTATCCAATTTGCCTTAAATTGAAAATCTAGAGGTACTTGAGGACCATTAAAAGGTGTGCCAAAAATGGTCCGTATCGTTCCATGTTTTGGTATAGCCCCCATATAGACCGATCTCCCGATTTTACATCTTGGGTTTATAGAATCCGTAGTTTATATACAATTTGCCTGAAATTGGAAATCTAGAGGTATTTTCGGGCCATAAAGAGGTGAGCTGAAAACGGTGAGTACCGGTCCATATTTTAGTATAGCCCCCATAAGAACGATCTCCCGATTTAACTCCTTGGGTTTCTAGAAACCGTAGTTTTTATCCGATTTGCCTGAAATTGTAAATATTCTGGTATTTTAGGCTCACAAAAACGTGTATCGGATTAAGTTTTTATCGGTCCATTTGGTAATGCCTCCATATAGACGGACTTAACTTCTTGAGGGCGCACTGATCACAAAAAATTGCTTGAAACTCAATGTAAAATTTCCAGATTTTACTTCTCGGTGAAAATTTAATAATTTAATAATTTAAATAATAATTTTGATTTAGATTTTTCAATTTCCCTAAATAGTTTTAATTCTATTTTAGACTTAATTTATTTTAAGAATTGCTAGTCTGTAAGGAATGTATTCCATAGACTGAATAAATAAATAAATAAATAAAATCTACAGATTTAAGATTTCAAATCAAGACGTTATTTTATAATTTTCTTGCACACTTACAAGAGATGTTAATGATTCCTCTAAAACTCTAACAAAAATGGTTCTTATAAATCCAGAATCTGATATAGTCCTCATAGGTGAAATCTTTAAATTTATCTTCGGGAAGTGTCCTCAAGTCATCAAGCCCTCCTGAAATTTCAAAGGAAACCCTAATATTTGGTTCATGGTGGTGGGTATTTAAGATTCGGCCCGGCCGAACTTACTGCTGTATATACTTGTTTATAATAATTTCGAATTTTGCCATTTCATATAAAATTTTTGGTCTAATACTATTTAAACGGTTGTATAAATTTTGCAACCTTTAGCCACCGATGTAAATCGGGCGAAAGCCCGATCGATTTCAATCAAATTTGGTACACTTACCGATACTATTAAACATACTCCTGGTGCAAAATTTGAAGCAAGTCCGTGCAAAACTCTGGCTTTTGAAGTCATATAAGTTCAAATCGGACGAAGGATATATATGGGAGCTATATCTAAATCTGAATCGATTTCAATCAAACTTGATACACTTTCCGATACTATTAAACATACTCCTGCTGCAAAATTTGAAGCAAGTCAGGCTTTTGAGGCCATATAAGTCCCCTACGGGAAATCGTTGCAAATTACTACTGACGGACATATAACAGGACTGGCACCGGTGCTCCAAATTTTAAATAGTCATAATTTATTGATTTCCATATTCGCTTGAAATTAAAATCTTATTGGATATACACATTTAGTGAAATACGATTATCAGAATAATCTGTTGTCCAACATAGTTCGATAGTTTATCACTTCTGATGCGATTCGTGCCAAAAAGGAAACAGATTCTCAATAGTTTGTCCGAGACTGGAGTCTATAAAGTGCTCCTACTAAATTGTCCCAGGACGTGTCCTTTGTAATGAGTCCAATACATGTCCTAAAGTATAAATTTACCCCGTCAATGACAAACCAATGTTAAAGTGACCGGTCCCTTCCATACGTTTTGACCAGAATTGGGACTGGTCCATACACACCAGGGACTACTCCTGTACCGGTCCTGTGGATGATCCATTTCCCGTAGGGTCCAAATCGGACGAAAGATATATATGGGAGCTATATCTAAATCTGAACAGATTCAAATCAAATTTACCAAGCCTTGGTAGAATATCAATACTGCTCTCTACACCCAAAGAAAAGTAGATTTCTAAAATCAAGTTTCAAATTCTTATTTTTTAGCCTGAATTCGTACTTAAAATTTTAAGTACGTAAATACTAAGTTATACTCATATTAAGTACAGAATATGCTTACTTGTGCTATTCAATTACCTAAGGTTTGATTGAATCTTGTTTTGAGTTAAAACAAAAAAATTGTTACTTAATTCGTCTGTGAGAGTTAATTCGTCTGCTGAGAGCACAAAAGAGTTTTTTCTCCTCGATGCTCTCATCGAACCCCCCAGCATCCCGTGTGTATGTGCTTACTGTTTGGCTTGCATTTGATTTGCTATATTAATAAAAAAAGAATAATAAAAAATATTTTAAAAATATATGAACCTATTTTTATTTTATGGGAATTAAGGGCACATTGAGATAAAACAAGTACAAGTTAGACTAAAATCAAGCGCATAAAAATTAGTATTGAATACGATTCGGGATTAAATCAAGAACAGATCGTTCTTGAAACAAGCACATTATATTCAAGAATAAAAAATATTGATCCAAGCTCTGATTCCGATTAAAAAACGGCTCAAGTTAAGTTTAAATGTGGATTGAATCAAGTACATATTAAGATTAAATACAGCTTCACTACACACAAAAAATTATCACCAACATTTTTTCAATTAAGCACTTAATTGAATTTGGAAACGGATTCAATTAATATGTTAATTGATTCAATTAATTATTTAATCAAATCCGAATAAAAACCAATTAAAAAAATGATTGATATTTGTTACGTTTCCAATTAAAATATTAATTGATTCAATCAATTTGTTAATCAATTCGGAAATAATTTTCAATTACAAACGTGATTGAAATTTTTTCCGTTTCCAATTACACATGTGATTGATCCAATCACTTTTGTGATTGAAATTGAATAATTTTGAGCAATGGAAAGAGCGAAAAGAGAACAAGAGAATGGGTATTTATTCAACAATGTATGATGGAGAGATCAGTCTGTGGAAGTAACTCGTAACGAACGGTTGGTTTTTTGTTTTTCGCGTAAATTGAAAAACATGATTGGCGACATTCTGTCTGCTGCATTCAATATGTGTGCATAAATATTTTGAACGCAACAACAAATCATAGCAAAGGGTTGAAATAAATAAAGTGTGCAACAACAAACGACCACGTGGTAAAGGTTTGAAAAAAATATATGAGAGAACGCATTTGAAATTACCTGTGTTTGTGTTTTGTGGTATTGTAAAAATGGAAAACAATCTACGTTTATTGAAGGTAAGAAATTGTGAAATGTGAATACGGGTTTCCATTGAAGCCTGTTTACATTAAACGGACTAAAATAATATATTTTTTTATTCATTTCTTTTAGCGACCAATTTTATTTTGTGAAATTGACCAATCACTTGACCATCAACTCCATCATTTTATCAAATATATAAGAATATGTTTGCAACAAAAAAGTGGGTACCGTCTTGATCTTTTAAAATTATAAATTTTTTTCACTCTTAGTTTTCTTAAAACCAAGAGCAGTATATCTGATATATAAACTAATGAGCTGAATTATGTAATGGTAAAAAAGTTCTTTCTTTTGGATTTAAAAACATGAAAAATATCCCAAAATAATAAAAATATGTATTTTCCATTTATATTTCTTTCTATTTCCAGAATTTACAAAGTATCATCAATATAATACCAAATACTACACTGTTTTCCCATTATTATTGTCTTTCATTGGTTCAAATTTTAATAGACGATTTCAATGTGTGGATTTTGGAAAGGAATTGTTACTAAAATTAAATTACCGAGCTCCTAATACACCTTTTTATGCTAAAAGACTACAAATACAAAAGAAGATTATAAATCTGTAACCTGGAACTAAGAATTGAACTTGATATTCTATGCAGGTAATGTTTAACAAAATTAATTTTTATTTGAACAAAATTAAATTCAAATTATTCTAATTTAGCTTACAGGCTGCTGAATTATTGGAAATCTAGGCGCATCTACATATTAGAAGGAACATGCTAACATGGTTATTATTATAAGGAAGATAATGATTTATATAATTTATTTTTTCACCCTATAGTTGTTATTGATAGTAATTGTATTAGTAAGTTATGTTAGAACAAAACACAAATAACAAGAACCAAATTTATTTGTCTATTGCATAATTCAAAAAATAATAAAATATTGAATATGTTTTATAAGAAACAAATATTTTCTTTTATTTCAAATAAAACTAAATACGATTTTGGGGTCGCAATATATAAATTTTTTGATCGAAATTTATAACCAATTTCAATTAATTATTTAATTGAATGAATCAAATAGTTGATTGATTTTTGTCGCGAAATTAATTAAAATTTTAATTGATTCAATTAAAACTGTGATTGAATTTTATGTTAAAAATCAATCACGTTTTTAATTGATTCAATCACACAATTAATTGATTCCGTGACAAAAGTCAATTAAATTTTTAATTGAAAATCGTGTTGGTTTTCAATCAAAAGGGGTGATTGATACTATCATTTTCATGATTGAAGACATTTCAATTAAAAAAATGATTGAATCCGCGATTTTCGTGATTGAAATCAAATTTTTTTTTTGTGTGTAGGCTTGAATCAAGCACTTCCCGTACTCAAAGGAAGCACAAACACGATTGAAAAATTCTAAAATTGAGAAATCTGTACTTACTATTTTCGGGATTAAATTAAGAATTTTCTTCTTGGATTTAGAAAATCCGTACTTACCGTACTTTTGACACCGCTGCGGCTTGAATCAAGAAAATTTTTCTCCATTTATTTTTTGGGTGTATGCAAAATTTCAAGAAAATCGGTAGTAAACTTTGGCCTCTGTGGTCATATGAGTCTAAATCGGACGAAAGATATATATGGGAGCCATATCTAAAACTGAACCGATTTGGCTGAATTTTGCAAGTTTTTCGAGACTCATAAAATATTCGGATGTACGGAATTTGAAGAAAATCGGTTGATAAACACGCCAACTATGACCAGATCGGGAATAAATATATATGGCAGCTATATCTAAATCTGAACCGATTTTCTCCAAAATCAATAGGGATCGTATTTGAGCCGAAATAGGACCCTATACCAAATTTTAGGACAATCGGACTAAAACTGCGAGCTGTACTTTGCACACAAAAAAACATCAACAGACAGACAGACAGACAGACGGACATCGCTAAATCGACTCTAAGACGATCGGTATACTAAACGATGGGTCTCAGACTTTTCCTTCTTGTCGTTACATACAAATGCACAAATTTATTATACCCTGTACCACAGTAGTGGTAAAGGGTATAAAAACTGTGGAGGGTATATACGATACAACCCAAATGACAGACATTTTCTCTCCTACGTTATCACTTGAGTTTTTTTTATCAAGTATTTTTTGTTGGTGGTTACAATCTCTATGTTGTTGGTTCGGCTGTTGTTACTACTGCAGCAATGGTTATCGTCGTTGTCTAGACCTTATATAAATCTTACTGTTGTTGTTGTTGTGTATTGCAAACGCGTTGCAAATTGCTTTGCAATTAGTTTTTCATTAAATTAAAACGCGTTGCAATTTTTGTTACCATATTAAGATTTTTAATAGCAAAAATCTTTAGATTGAGTTTGCTTGATATTGCAGTTGTTGTTGCAGCTACCATTGGTTTTTTGTTGTTGCAAGTGATTATTTTTTCGCCTTAAAGTGAAAACGATTTCACAATTACCAATGATGTGTAACTCTAAAGCAAAATTGTTTTTATTTCCCCCCGAAAACATCTGTCCTGTAGACCATATGGAGAGGGTAAAAGCCCAACGAAGTAGACTCTCCTTCCCCAGCTTCCAATTTGGATTCATCCATTCACACTGTTATAATGAACAACGGTTCATGTAATTATACGCTAGAGTCTATTATATATCGTCCATGCTGCGAAATGCCTATAGTGAGGAGTTATGCCTCCACATTGTCATCGATCGAACGATTGTTCGATATATCGATGGGATGTCGGCTGACCAGCCAGTCAGTCACTCAAACAACAGTCAACCAACCTGCCAGTTATTTAGCCAACCAGCCAGCCAGATCGGCAACCAACCAACCAGGCCGTTCAAGTTTTGATTTCATAACTATTTGGTGTTGTTTGTCATTTAATTAATACCAAATTAGTTGAATTCTTTTATTGTTGCTGAGATTACTGCTGCCGCTACTACAGTTTGTCGTTTTCATCACAAAAAATAACGAAAATTGTTTTTTTTTTATTTTTTTAATTTGTTATGATCGTTTTTTGTTTCTCGAGTTTTTTTTATTGATTCCAAACTTTGTTATGTTAGTCAATCTGGCGGCAAAGCAAATTTTTTCTTAACAAAAATTCGTGGTGGTTTAATTTTTGGATATCTGTCTCAGTTCTTTTTTTTTATTGGAACTACCACTAAAGGTATTTAAATGGTTTCCAAATTAAACGTGTTTTCTTTGCTCCTCATTTGGTTTTTATTGCCATTGTCGTCTTGTTCGTTCCATAACGCCCACGGTTCGACCCACCGCATACAGAAGAAATATTTTTAGTTCGTGTGACACTTTTTTGTCAAACCAAAAAATAAAACAAACAAAACACACGCATACAACAACAACATAATAACTTTGTCACCAAATTGTTTAAATACGAATAAAAGTTAAAATGTAGAATGCACTACAGAGTATATGGGTGTGCAAATAGAATCCAAAAACTCAAGGACCATTTAAAAATTGGTGATGCCAAGCATTTTTATTGGTAGTAAAATTCCACCTGCTGTGAAGGCCTAAAATTCCTCAAACACACAATGAGAGAAATAAACCATACAGAAAAAATATCATTGTTTGTTAATTCTAATTTTAAATTAATTTAAAAAATTAATTAAATAAAACAAATTAAAAAAATAATTAATTCAATTAATTTTTTGAATTAAAACAAGTAAGGAAAGTCTAAAGTCGGGCGGGACCGACTATATTATACCCTGCACCACTTTGTATTTAGATCTAAATTTTCGATACCATATCACATCCGTCAAATGTGTTGGGGGCTATATATAAAGGTTTGTCCCAAATACATACATTTAAATATCACTCGATCTGGACAGAATTTGATAGACTTCTACAAAATCTATAGACTCAAAATTTAAGTCGGCTAATGCACTAGGGTGGAACACAATGTTAGTAAAAAAAATATGGGAAACGTTTAAATCAGAAGCAATTTTAAGGAAACTTCGAAAAAGTTTATTTATGATTTATCGCTCGATAAATATGTATTAGAAGTTTAGGAAAATTAGAGTCATTTTTACAACTTTTCGACTAAGCAGTGGCGATTTTACAAGGAAAATGTTGGTATTTTGACCATTTTTGTCGAAATCAGAAAAACATATATATAAGAGCTATATGAACCGATTTCAGCCAAATTTGGTACACATAGCAACAATGCTAATTCTACTCCCTGTGCAAAATTTCAACTAAATCGGAGTTAAAAATTGGCCTCTGTGGTCATATGAGTGTAAATCGGGCGAAAGCTATATATGGGAGCTATATCTAAATCTGAACCGATTTCAACCAAATTTAGCACGCATAGCAACAATGCTAATTCTTCTCCCTGTGCAAAATTTCAACCAAATTGAAGTAAAACTCTGGCTTCTGGGACCGGATTAGTCCATATCGGGCGAAAGATATATATGGGAGCTATATCTAAATCTGAACCGATTTCAAAAAAATTTGCCACACTTGACTATAGTACTAAGTGTTCTTCTTGTGCAAAATTTTAAGCAAATTAGGGTAAAACTCTGGCTTCTGGGGCCATATAAGTCCATATCGGGCGAAATATATATATGGGAGCTATATCTAAATCTGAACCGATTTCTTCCAAAATCAATAGGGATCTATTATGAGCCAAAACACATACTTGTGCCAAATTTTAAGTCGATTGGACTAAAACTGCGACCTAGACTTTGATTACAAAAATGTGTTCACGGACAGACGGACATGGCTATATCGACTTAGGAGCCCACCCTGAGCATTTTTGCCAAAGACACCATGTGTCTATCTCGTCTCCTTCTGGGTGTTGCAAACATATGCACTAACTTATAATACCCTGTTCCACAGTGTGGAGCAGGGTATAAAAATAATCACGGAAATTAGTTGGATCAATTATTTTTATACCCACCACCATAGGATGGGGGTATATTAACTTTGTCATTCCGTTTGTAACACATCCAAATATTGCTCTAAGACCCCATAAAGTATATATATTCTGGGTCGTGGTGAAATTCTGAGTCGATCTGAGCATGTCCGTCCGTCCGTCCGTTGAAATCACGCTAACTTCCGAACGAAACAAGCTATCGACTTGAAACATGGCACAAGTAGTTGTTATTGATGTAGGTTGGTTGGAATTGCAAATGGGCCACATCGGTCCACTTTTACGTATAGCCCCCATATAAACGGACCCCAAAATTTGGCTTGCAGACCCGCTAAGAGAAGCAAATTTCGTCCGATCCTGCTGAAATTTGGTACATGGTGTTAGTATATGGTCTCTAACAACTATGCAAAAATTGGTCCACATCGGTCAATAATTATATATAGCCCCATATAAACCGATCCCCCGATTTGGCTTGCGGAGCCCCTAAGAGAAGCAAATTTCATCCGATCGGGCTGAAATTTGGTACCTGGTGTTAGTATATGCTCTCTACACGCTCACAAAAAATCGCTTCTGTAACATATACTCCCAAACATATTTTGCTTCAAGCATATACATTTTTGGGTATTGCCCAAACATTTATATGTTTGATCTCTTCCAATATATAATATGTTTGAAAGCATATTAGTCTAAACAATATATGTTTGGGTAGTCTAAGTTTCAAACATTTTGTATTTTTGCATCCAAATTCAATAATGTTGTCTTCCAAAAAACAATATGTTATTATGTGAACATATAATATGTTTGGAAGAATTTTGCACCCAAAAATATTATATGCTTAAAAAAATTCTCCCAAACAATATTGTGCTCAAAATTTTATTTATTTATTTATATATTTACAATCATAACGAATTATGAAAATAAACAGGTAATATAGGTGCTAACAACATAGGTTTTCGACCTGAATGCTCAAAATTTTGTTTCTGCCCAATTGTATATTCCCCAACATCTTTCTCACTTCCACGAGATTTTTTAGTTCTTAGCACCTTTTTCTGTAATACAAACATTGTAGAAGAAATTATTCAATTGTATGATTTTTTTTATTTTAATTTTACCTTTTGCCGGACGGGGATTCGAACAGCGGACCACACAGTTTGTAAGGATCAAAGAAGTAGCTCATCAATTGCCCAAGGAAAAATAAAATGTTAATTTTGTAATAACAAGCTACAACCACCAACTTAATTTAATATCGCTCCCTGTTAAATAGCGCTCCAAGCTACTAAACACATATATGTTTATAGGCTATTTCTAAATTAATATATGTTTGCATCCAAACATTTTATATTTACAAACATTTTATGTCCCAAACATAATATGTTCTAACATATTAACATATATGTCCCAAACATGTTATGTTAGTTTATGAACATTATATGCTTGCACTTAAAAATATTGTGTTTAAAAATTTGTGTTCCAAACATATAATGTTTATAGCCAAACATATGAAAAACAGCCTTTTTCATCCGTGTAATGTCCATGCAAAAATTGGTCCACATCGGTGCATAATTATTATAACCCCATATAAACCGATCACCAGATTTGACCTCCGGAGCCTCTTGGAAGACCAAAATTCATCCGATTCGGTTGAAATTTGGTACGTGATGTACGTATATGGTATCCAACAACCATGCAGGAATTGGTTCATATCAGTCCATAATTATATATAACCCCCATATAAAACGATGCCCAGATTTGACCTCCGGTGTCTTTTGGAGAAGCAAAATTCATCCGATCTGGGGGCTAATCACGGCATTCGATATCGAGAACTTTTAATCGAAATCTAAATTTTTCGGATCACGGGAGTCGATATCGAGTTTTTTGGATCGACAATTTTTTCGATTGGTAAATTGCAATCGTAAAACATTTTTCACTTGTTTTTTACATTGCTTTCGCCATATAGGAATAGTAAATATATTAGTTTAAGTTCGAATTGTTAGTACTTTGTAGTAAATTTACGTATAATGAACATATTTTAAATATTTAGGACTAATGTAACTCCAATAAAAGTTAAACAAAAATTGGTCATAGTCGAGTTCGGGAGCGAGCATCCTAGCTTGGAAAAGAACCATATAAAAAGTGCACATACTAGATCGATATCCAAGAGATTGTGATCAACCAATTACCGTACCATTCCGTGACAACATAACGCTTCTGGACCACCTTGTAAGAATAGTGAATGATGAATGCTTCCACTGGCCAAAAAGTTTTAAGACGGCAGACAATTGTAAAGCGGTAGAATTGACGTTGACATGTCACCAAAAATTATACCCACTGTTCTGGTTTACGAATTCGCAAAACGCAAAATTTTGGATTGTCAATAACATCTGAACAATTCCATCTTCTTCCAAATAAATTCCTTGTCCATAAGAACAGTGTGTATAAATTTCATATTATATGTCTTTGTGGTTCGGAAAATAGAGGTTGAGGAAAATTTTGCGAATTCGTAAACCGGAACATGGGGATATATTCCATTTGAACGCTTCCTTCGTCAGCCGAAATCGTCCATTGAGCCTGCAAAAAGGCGACTTTCTAACAGTGCACACCATTTCAAACCCATGTACTTACACCAATAGCAATGTGTCCTTTCCTTATTTGTCGTCAAATTATTTTATATTCGGAGGAATGTAAAAAGAGATAAGATAAAAAAAGAGATAAAATTTTGTCATTTCATTTTGTTCTGCTTCGTTTTTTGCTGTTGGCAATGCTAGAGAAATTGCATCAAATTTCGATCGAATGCCGTGATCCAAACTTTTAATCGTATCGGCAATTTTTTCGATACGATTATGAAGTCGATATCGACTGCCGTGATTAGCCCCCTGGTTGAAATTTGGTACGTGGTGGTAGTATATGATATTTAACTACCATGCCAAAAGTGGTCCATATCAGTCCATAATCATATATAGCCCCCATATAAACCGATCCCGAGATTTGGTTTTGGAGCCTCTTGGAGGAGCAAATTTCAATATGGTACATTGTGCTAGTATATGGTCGTTAACAACCATGCCTAACTAGGTCCATATCGGTCTATAGTTATATATAGCCCTCAGATAAACCAATCGCCCAATCACACAAAAATTGGTCCATATCAAGTGCATAATTCTATATAGCCCCTATATAAGCGACCCCCGTATTTCAATTCTGGCTCTCTACGTACCATGCAAAAAGGCCATATCGATTCGTAATTATTTGTAGACTTAACTATACATAACTTTTTTGTCTAATAAAGGGTGATTCTTTTGAGGTTAGGATTTTCATGCATTAGTATTTGACAGATCACGTGGGATTTCAGACATGGTGTCAAAGAGAAAGATGCTCAGTATGCTTTGACATTTCATCATGAATAGACTTACGATCTGCCACAACGTCGAATTTTCAGTGAATGGGCCCTAGAAAAGTTGGCAGAAAATCCGCTTTTTTATCGACAAATTTTGTTCAGCGATGAGGCTCATTTCTGGTTGAATGGCTACGTAAATAAGCAAAATTGCCGCATTTGGAGTGAAGAGCAACCAGAAGCCGTTCAAGAACTGCCCATGCATCCCGAAAAATGCACTGTTTGGTGTGGTTTGTACGCTGGTGGAATCATTGGACCGTATTTTTTCAAAGATGCTGTTGGACGCAACGTTACGGTGAATGGCGATCGCTATCGTTCGATGCTAACAAACTTTTTGTTGCCAAAAATGGAAGAACTGAACTTGGTTGACATGTGGTTTCAACAAGATGGCGCTACATGCCACACAGCTCGCGATTCTATGGCCATTTTGAGGGAAAACTTCGGAGAACAATTCATCTCAAGAAATGGACCGGTAAGTTGGCCACCAAAATCATGCGATTTGACGCCTTTAGACTATTTTTTGTGGGGCTACGTCAAGTCTAAAGTCTACAGAAATAAGCCAGCAACTATTCCAGCTTTGGAAGACAACATTTCCGAAGAAATTCGGGCTATTCCGGCCGAAATGCTCGAAAAAGTTGCCCAAAATTGGACTTTCCGAATGGACCACCTAAGACGCAGCCGCGGTCAACATTTAAATGAAATTATCTTCAAAAAGTAAATGTCATGGACCAATCTAACGTTTCAAATAAAGAACCGATGAGATTTTGCAAATTTTATGCGTTTTTTTTTTAAAAAAAGTTATCAAGCTCTTAACAAATCACCCTTTATATACCACGTATGGACTAACTCACAATTTAGAAAATGATGTTAAGAAGTTTTAAGATACCACAATCCAAGTAATTCGATTGTGAAGTTTCTACGCAATCCATGGTGGAGGGTACATAAGATTCGGCCTGGCCGAACTTACGGCCGTATATACTTGTTTTACTTATTTTTCTCCTCTGTAAGATCTCAATCTTAATTTGACATTTTCCACGCATCTTTTTCATTGCAGATTTAATTTCGATTCCCTGCATATTATTTTCTATGCAATGTAATCCCATAACCAATAATACGCAATTGTGTTTTTTTTTCAAAAATTATTTTTCATTATATTTTGTTTGATTATTTTTCTTGTGATTTTTGCTTTTTTCCATAATTTTAATTTTTTTGTGATTTTCTTTTTGCTTTTTCTTTTGTAATTTCTAGCTTAAGACTAATTTCAGCATTACATTAATTTATGAATACAAATTACAATAGAATTATTATTAAATACTAAACATTATGATAGATAGTATAGTAAAATCTAAATAAAGACAAATATATATTTTTTTTTTGCATAAAAGCAGAGCCTTTCTTTTCTAGTGATAAGTCTAAAGGAGGCATTTCTTTGTGTTAACCTAAACCACTGGGTGTGGCAGAGGTATAAGGAAAGGAAATGAAAAACAAACTTGTTCTTATTATTGTTTTAAATTTTAGTTACAGATTTTTTGTTTAAATAAAACTTAAACTTAACTGACCCGAAATTAAGTTCTGTTTCTTTAGAGAGAATTTTTTTTTTACAAATATAATACATAGGATTGTTTTTGTATATATTATTGGACTTGTTTTTAAATTAAATACTAGCCTGTAAGTCTCTGTGTTATTGTTTTAAGATTATTTACATTGTCTTAACCATTTTTTTTCTGAGGGAATTTTAATTGGGTTTTGCTGATTTTGTATTTTTTTCTATTCAACTCATAAATACAGTGCTTTGTTTTGCATAGGAATCAATTTTAGTGCTTATTCAGTGATTTTTCTTTTGAATTTTATAGCAAAAGAAAAATATTTACAATTTCCATTTATACAAAAATATTTTGTTTTCTTTGAGGTTTAGTAATTATTTACAATTAAAATGCGCTAACATCACAGCAATTTGGGGATTGTTTTTTTATAATTAAATTTTATAACTAAAAATTAAATTAATAACTAAGCGCATAGTAAACTTAAGATTTTTAATATACATTTTTTTCTTCTATTTTTGTTTTTCTCGAAATAAATTGGAATATAACAATCTTCCATGTTATTTGTTGCATTTTCTCCATATCTAGAGTAGAGTGAATTTTGGGGGAACTTTGGTGTTTTTATTTGGGCTTTTTGTTGTTGTTTGTTCTTTATAGGTTTTCCAGAAACCTAACCCAAATGCATTAAACTTGGATGAAAGTAACCAGCCATGGCCCATTGTGCTCCAGGACCTCCTCTCCCCAAGGCAGCCATTTTTATTTTTTCTATTTCAGCTTCCTGCAAACGTTTCGCCTTGGCTCTACGATTTTGGAACCAGATTTTCACTTGAGTCTCTGTTAGTCTTAGTGATGAGGAAAATTCAGCTCTTTCTGCTATACTGAGATATTGTTTTTCCCGGAATTTCTTTTCCAAAGACAATAATTGCTGAGTGGTAAATGGTGTGCGGGGTTTACGATTGGGTTTGTGTTTGCGTAAATTGCATTTTATGCGGGGTGGTTCATTGGCATCTAAAATTAAAATGAAAATAAAAGAAATTCATTAATAAAATGCAATTAAAAATAAAATAAAAATCAAACAAAAATAAAAAAACAAAAGAGAGAGAAACATGAGTTAGGTAATAAATTTGGGAATTAACCTAAGCCACCTATATCGAATTATTGGGTTTTGTCCCTAAATCAACAACCTTTTTTGTGGCAAAATTTCTACAGATCCTATAAACATTGAAATCCCATCCTTCAAACTTTTAATTAATGGACGGACGGACAGTGTAGGATTACTCTAAGCTTAGTACTATTTATAATTTGAGGTCTAGGATTGATAATTTTATTAAAATTTTAATAATAAAAAATTTAAAACAAAATTAAAATTTTTTGAAAAAAAAATTAAATTCTACTATTTATATTTCTGTTTTTTCTTTTATTAAAATGTTAACAATAAAAACATTAAAATAAAATAAAATAAAATAAAATAAATAAATAAATATGCAAAAAATAATTAAATATACATTAAAAAATTTAAAATAAATTTATTTTTAATTTCAAGAGGTATTCAAATTTATTTAAATTCCCAGCAAAAAAAATGGAAGTTCTTCTAAATGCACAACTTTAAAAGCACTTCCAAAATTTTCCTCCCAAAGATGTTCTTTATTTTAACTGAACAGCAAGTTCATTTGAGTCATTTTTATAAGTCACTTTTTTCATATTTTTAATGGGAAATTTAAAATTTTATAATTTCAAATAGGTTAAAAACAGATTAATAATTAATAAAATAGTGCAAATTATTTAAATTTTGTCGAAAAAAAATGCTAAATCCTTTCTAGAAAGATTAAGAATTTTTGAAAATATTTTATATCAAACGTTCCAGACAAGCGTTATAATGCATTCGAAATCATAACAAATTTTAAAAATTATTTATTCGTCAAAATATCACAAAATTTCTTAATTCGCATCCAAAACACGGGATTCGCATCACATCTTAAGAAGTAATGCAAATTCAGTGCAAGGGCAGTTGAAATGGTGGACATTCGTCCTATGACAAGCTCATGTTAAATTCATTTTCACCACTTTTTTGACCACGCTTTTTTGCTGGGTTTATTTAAATATTTTTAATTTCAAAATGTAAAAAAATAATTAAAAATTAAAACAAAAATGATCATTTATTTAATAAAATTCATTTCGTTAAATTTAATTGAAAATAATTCATTTTATTTTTTTCTGAGTTATTTTTTTTACAAATTTATATTCAAAAATTTTTCATTATTCCGTTTTTCCCTTTATTATTACCCTCCTGTTAAATATCAACTTGAGTGTCATTAAAAATATTTTGTAGAAATTTGATTGATATTTCTGGAATTTATTATTTTTTTGGAATTTTAATAATATAGAAATGAAATTAAATGTTAAATTCATTTTCACTACTTTTTTGACCACGCTTTTTTTGCTGGGTTTATTTAAATATTTTTAATTTCAAAATGTAAAAAAATAATTAAAAATGTAAGAAAATTTATCATTTATTTAATAAAATTCATTACGTTAAATTTAATTGAAAATAATTCATTTTATTTTTTTTATGAGTTATTTTTTTACAAATTTATATTCAAAAAATTTTTCATTATTCCGTTTTTCCATTATTATTACCCTCCTGTTAAATATCAACTTCAGTGTCATTAAAAATATTTAGTAGAAATTTGATTGATATTTCTCGATTTTTTTTTAATTTTAATAATATAGAAATGAAATTAAAATAAAATTATGTAAAATTAAAAAATATTAACATAAATGAACTAAAACAAATATATATTTTTTTAATTTAAATTAAGGATATATTTAAATTAAAAAAATTTATATCTATTTTAGTTCATTTATGTTAATGTTTTTTTTTTAATTTTACATAATTTTATTATGTAAAATTAAATAAATTTTATTTTATTATTTTTAATGTAAAGATTTATTAAAATTTATTATTTATTAAATTAGGTAATTTTTTTTTACTTTAACGGGGCATTTAAATTTATTGTTTGTTAAATAAAATTTATTTAATTAAATTAATTGTGTATTAAACCTTATTATTGATTTACCATTTACTTCAATTTAATTAAAAATAAATCATTTTAGTTTTTTTTTTGTATTTCTATGACGTCAGTTCTTGTTTGCAAATTTATATTAAAAAATCTCACATTATTCCGTTTTTTTTTTTCATTATTACCCTGTTAAATATCAACTTAAGTGTCATTAATAATATTGCATTTTGTAGAAACTTTTAAGAGACAACAACAACAACAAAACATAAATGTTAATAGCTTTAATAACATGAGCAAATATTGCTAATTGCTGCGACAAGATACAGTAGCAACAATTCACACAAATAGCTCTTTTTTTCACATCCTCATGTCTAACAAATCACACAAAAAAAACAAAAATCGTTAAAGAAAAGAAGATCTAGAGGTAGTCATGTGTGTGTGGGGCATCTCTAAGAGGGGGGCGGGGGAAGTCTTCATGGTAGATCTGAATGCGTCTACATGTAAATTACTTTGAACATTGACAATGTGGCACCTCTATGCAAATATTAACGACAACATGATGGCTAATATTTAACAAATTACCTTTGAAATACAACAACAACAACAACACCGGCAAACATATAACACACAATTGTCAACAACAAATGACTAACAAACGGGCAAAAACTTGGCAATATTTTCGAAATATTTGTTGCTGTTGGCCTTCATTCGCCCATACATATATCACAGGCCTAAGAAGCCAAACCAAAAATTGAATATTGTTTGTTTCCCTTCGACTCTCCCTAGTATGGTGCATATCTATATGGGAAACACAAATCATTCAATGAAAAAAAAATAAAATTTGCTAAACAGGGAGTAATAGACGACATATTTGCACCACAATCCTTGGGGTTTTGGAAAAGAAAATCCTCTGTCTAACAGTAGAAGAGATGGCGTGTTATGTGCAAATATTAAACAATTCCTCCCTACAAAAGTGTCGTAGTACGTTTTAGCAATGGGAACTGATAAGAAATGCAATTGCATTGGCATAGACTGTAGTATAGGGATGGCATTTGAGATAGTGGGGAAAGGTAAAATGTGGAATTTTCAATTTTTTTTTGGAGGGAAAAGGTATTATAATAAATTAGAAAAATAAATTTACTTAGAAAAACATATTAAACATTTTTTAAAAATCTAGTGGCGCCCAACGTATGTTCTTCATTCAAATTGGTAAAAAAAAAATACAAGGACAAAAACAAAATATTGACAACAAAAACATGACCTATTAAAAAAAAATAAAAACTCAATATAATTAACTAATGAAAATTGGCACCCAACATTTACTATCAGTTATTATTGACTCAATTACTCTATTGGTCCACTTTTTAAAATAGAAACTTAAAAATTCTTTCTAAATAATAATTATTAAAATAATTGGAAATTAAAAATATATATATTGGTGCCTAAAGATTTTGCTTCGATCTATTATTTATAGTGGGGAAAGTAGACTCATTTCATCAATTGATCCCTTTGGAAAAGTAATAATCAAAATTTTGTGGACAAAATCAAATTCTTGAAATTATTGAAAATTCCAAATTTTAATAATACATAAATTTGCATATCAATCTCGGGGACTTGAACTTTAAATTAATCATTATATATAAAAAAGTAAAAAAAAAAATCAATAAATTTTTATAATGGCGCCCAACAGGTGCCTAGGTCCTAGGAAAATTCATTTTGAGATATTACAGCTCAATGTTCGTTGTCATTGCAACTGAACATATAAAATTAAGCCTTTGGCGCCCAACTCATGATCATAGACCAAATTATTTTTTCTAAAATAAATGCTTATACAGATTTATAATATTTAAGTATTTTTAGATATTTAGTCATCTAGAATATTCCATTCCCTATTCCAAATAACAAATTCTGTGTTATCATGTAAATTCCTCTCTTTGTCCTTTATAAAATTCCCTCCCATGATGACATCCCTTCTATGCAAGCAATAAGTCTTCTCCAAGCCGTTCATCACTCAAACCGTCATTCCAGTACAAAAGCATTTAGACTTTAATGCCAGAATTGTTGCCAGCCATGATGATGGGTTTTATGGCTGCATTTTTTTCGATTTGTTTTTATTGTATTTCTTGCTGCTGTTGCATGCCATGTTGACTGCAAATGGTGTTAAAAGTTATGCATGTTACGGCCTTAAGTATTTGTTTTGGCAACAAACGTTACCTCGGTCCTGGTAAAGTTGCGTGTTTTAAAGGTGGGTTGTCTGTCGTAGTCGTTATAGACGATTGTTGCGTTGTTAAGGCAACATAACAAGCCCAGCCATTTCAAAACACCATCAACCACCACTATCAGACACACCTACAATTCTTGGCCAATTGTGGTTATATTTTTTTTGTTATTTAATTTTCTACTAGATTGCCGTGTTATGGCCCTGAGTCAATCTATGTCTGGAGTGTTGTAGCTTCCCAATGCAAACAATTAATTTCTATAATTGCACAATCTAAAAACGAAAACAACTTTTCTTCAACAAGAACTATCAAAATACGGAGAGAGACAAAAACAACGAATTGGGAGGAAAAACTCGTCCACAAAACAAAAGCTAATTAAACGGCTAAAGAAGAATTCCAACAAAAATTTAAGTGGATAATATTAACAAAAAAAAAGAGGGTTATCTACTTGGATAAGAATGGAGAATGCAGTTATTGGAGTTCGGGGAATATAAAAACATTGTTGCAAATGATTTAAAAATGTGGGGCGAAAATCGGTTTGGCGCCCAACAAAGAAAGAACTGACAATAATTTAGTCTTCAATCAAGGTTCAAGGTTCATCTGTTTTAAAAAGTTGTAGTAATTTGAATGCAAATGCTCGCATTTTTGACATTAAATTATATAATAAAATAAAATTTAAATATTGAAGCAATACCAAAGAAAACTGGCGCCCAACGTTGGGTGACTCCAAACATATCTAATTTTTATACTAAAACCAAGCTTTAACCTGGTAATCATAAAGACTATATATATGTATTACTTAATTTATTATAATTACAAATTATAATAAACTTATTTATACGGGCACTAGAAATTATAGAGAAACAGTTTCTCAACTATACTCCCTTGACTCGAAATAAAACTGGCGCCCAACGTTAAAAATATAAATTTGCTTATATGACAGCATGGAATCCTTAGTGTTAATAAGGTAACACTTTGACCCCCAAGAGTTTTCAATTTTCACCTTTTTCTTTTCGTTCCAAATCAAAAATGAGAAAAAGATGATTTTCTACTTCCCCGTTATCACCTTCCTTTATCGCTCTCATTTAATTAGCTCAAATTACCATGACATCGAATCCATTCAAAAATTTGAAACAAGCCAAAAATTTTTTTTATAATCAGGTGTAATATGTCACTTTAAAGCGGCTTCTGGCTTTGTGTTGTCTCTGTTGTTTTCGGTAGCATAGCAAAAAAACAAAAAAACAACCATATCAGAAGAGTAGGCTGCTACTTCAAAAGTAAAATATCCGACGCTTGTGCCGCTTGTCAAATAAGTTTTGTTCAGACACTGTGTGTATGGTGTTATCATAATGAAAAATCTGTCATTATTTGTTAAGACCAACCAGGCGGACAAAAGGTCCTTTTGTGTTTTTATAACACCAGAAGTAGTACTTAACACACTCAAAGGAAAAAGACCCAAACGACACAAAATATACTACTAGGTGTGTCTGTCCAGCGGTCAATTTTTTTCTTTTCTTTAGCCTTCGAGTCAGGTTTCAAAACTGACGACTACCATTGCATGGTTCATTTGTCTGTCTTTCTGTCCAATTTTTCTCTGTTTTTGGTATTTATTCACAGCTCAGTCCTCAGTGAAGAACTCTACTCTCTTTCGATATAACGAAGATGAACTGTTGACAGCAGCCAACCAGCCCGATGAGGATGATAACCTGCTGTGTGACAAAACACTCTACTCAATACTCCCAGTATCATTGACGATTCTTATGATAACAAATCGAAAAAAGAAAAACAACAACGGTGAAAATAATGTGACAGGTAAAAGTCTTTGAAGTTACATTGCCACATCAGAAAAAAAATTTAAATGAAAATTTTAGAGAAACAGTGTACTTCGAAGCTTATCGGAAGAGAGAAGCCTGATGGTTTAAGGATCACCTGTTTTCTAGGCGAGAAAGAAGGGATGTAATGTTGGGGGATAAATTGAAAAGGAATGTATTACATAACATTACAATTAATGGGAAAATAATATTCATAAAAACTAGAGCTAAAGAAGCCAAAAAAATTAAAAAAAAAAATAAATATTCAAAGTACTAGAACTAAACTACCCAGTAAAAAAAGCGTCGCCAAAAAATTAGGGAAAATGTTGGGTTCCGGAAGTAGTGCAAAATTGGTGCAGAAGCGATGAATTTAACATGGGCTTGCGTAGGGAAAATGTTGGGATCCGGAAGTAGTGCAAAATTGGCGCAGAAGCGATGAATTTAACATGGGCTTGTCATAGGACGGATGTCCACTATTTCAACAGCCATTGCACTGAATTTGCATCACTTCTTACTCTGTCACTCAAATTCAGTGTTTTGGATGTGAATTAAAAAATGTTGTCATATTTTGACAAATAAATAATTTTTATAATTGTTTATGATTTTTAATGCATTCTAATACTTGTCCTAAACGTTTGAATTAAAATATTTTAAAAAATACGCATTATTTCTTGATTGGATTTAGATTTTTTTTCGACAAAGTTTCAATAATTTGTACCATTTTGTTAAAGCTTACTGTTTTTAACTTCTTGAAACAAAAACAACAAAAAAATTACCCATTAAAAATATGAAAAAAACGAGTTATAAATAATTGAATTAGAAAACTTCCTGTTTAGTTAAAGCTTACTCTGTTTTTACATTCTTGAAAAAACAAAATAAATAAAAAATTTACCCATTAAAAATATGAAAAAAGGCGAGTTATAAATAATTGAATTAGAAAAACTTCCTTTGTAGTTAAAATAAAGAACATCTTTGGGAGTACATCTTTTGGAAGTGCTTTTAAAGTTTGTGTCTTTGGAAGAACTTCCAATTTTTTTTTGTTGGGTAAAGATACCAAATAAAACACAAATCCTTTTTTGTTTCGAAAATTTTAAATTAAATTATTTTATAAATAAATTAAATTAAATAAATTATTTTATAAAAATGACTATAAAAATGTTTAATAAAACAACAAAATATGCCCTCAATGTCATATTGTATCAACAGACTTTAGGTGTTGTAGCCCAATAGCTTCAATAAGGCTATGCCAACTATGGTGCGGAAAGAACATCCATAAGAAAAAAAATCATTAAAATGTATCACCATGATGTGACTTTAAAGGAAGAAGAATTAAAAAAAAATAATAAACCACTATCATTGAGCAAAAAAACGTTTCTCTGCATTTAAGTTATTTTTCCTTAAGGTAATGTTAACTTTGAAATAAAAAAATATAGCTTCGTAATATTATGAAAATTTTTAATAAAATTAAATCATTGAACTATTTTCTTAAATATAAAGAGACTTGTCGTTATTGTTCCGATAAATCAAATATTTCAATGAAAAAATTCCTTTGGCTCAATTTTAATAACATTTTCTTTGTGTGTACCTGCCCTACGGGAAATGGATCAATCACAGAACCGAAAATTATAAATTAAATTATATAAATAAATTAAATTAAATAAATTATTTTATAATATATTTCACAACGAAATGACTATAAAAATGTTTAATAAAACAACAAAATATGCCCTCAATGTCATATTGTATCAGCAGACTTTAGGTGTTGTAGCCCAATAGCTTCAATAAGGCTATGCCAACTATGGTGTGGAAGGAACACCCATGAGAAAAAAATCATTAAAATTTATCACCATGATGTGACCTTAAAGGAAGAAGAATTAAAAAAAAAAATAATAATAATCCATGATCATTAACAAAAAAAAAAAAAAAAAAAAAAAAAGTTTCTCTGCATTCAAGTTATTATACCCTCCATCATAGGATGGGGGTATATTAACTTTGTCATTCCGTTTGTAACACATCGAAATATTGCTCTAAGACCCCATAAAGTATATATATTCTGGGTCGTGGTGAAATTCTGAGTCGATCTAAGCATGTCCGTCCGTCCGTCCGTCCGTCTGTTGAAATCACGCTAACTTCCGAACGAAACAAGCTATCGACTTGAAACTTGGCACAAGTAGTTGTTATCGATGTAGGTCGGATGGTATTGAAAATGGGCCATATCGGTCCACTTTTACGTATAGCCCCCATATAAAGGGACCCTCAGATTTGGCTTGTGGAGCCTCTAACAGAAGCCTATTTCATCCGATCCGGCTGAAATTTGGTACATGGTGTTGGTATATGGTCTCCAACAACCATGCAAAAATTGGTCCACATCGGTCCATAATTATATATAGCCCCCATATAAACCGATCCCCAGATTTGGCTTGCGGAGCCTCAAAGAGAAGAAAATTTCACCCGATCCGGCTGAAATTTGGTACATGATGTTGGCATATGGTCTCTAACAACCATGCAAAAATTGGTCTATATCGGTCCTTAATTATATATAGCCCCCATATAAACCGATCCCCACATTTGGCTTGTGGAGCCTCTAAGAGAAGCATATGTCATCCGATCCGGCTGAAATTTGGTACATGGTGTTGGTATATGGTCTCTAACAATCACGCAAAAATTGGTCCACATCGGTGCACAATTATATATAGCCCCCATATAAACCGATCCCCAGATTTGGCTTGCGAATCCTCAAAGCGAAGCAAATTGCATCCGATCCGGCTGAAATTTGGTACATGATGTTGGTATATGGTCTCTAACAACCATGCAAAAATTGGTCCACATCGGTCCATAATTATATATACACCCCATATAAACCGATCTCCAGATTTGGCTTGCGAAGCCTCAAAGAGAAGCAAATTGCATCCGATCCGGCTGAAATTTGGTACATGGTGTTGGTATATGGTCTCTAACAACCGTGCAAAAATTGGTCCACATCGGTCCATAATTATATATAGCGCCCATATAAACCGATCCCCAAATTTGGGTTCCGGAGCCTCAAAGAGAAGCAAATTTCATCCGATCCGCCTGAAATGTGGTACATGATATTGGTATATGGTCTCTAACAACCATGCGAAAATTGGTCCACATCGGTTCATAATTATATATAGCCCCCATATAAACCGATCCCCAGATTTGGCTTGCGAAGTATCCAAGAGAAGCAAATTTCACCCAATCCGGTTGTAACTTGGAACATGGTATTAGTATATATCTTTAACAAGCGCGCCAGAAATGGTCCATATCGGTCCATAATTATATATATCCCCCATATAAAATGTTCTCCAGATTTGACCTCCGGAGCCTCTTGGAGGAGCAAAATTCATCCGATCCGGTTCAAATTAGGAACGTGGTGTTAGTATATGATCGCTAACAACCATACCAAAATTGGTCTAATCACACAAAAATTGGTCCATATCGGTTCATAATCATGGTTGCCACTAGAGCCAAAAATAGTCTACCAAAATTTTATTTCTATAGAAAATTTTGTCAAAATTTTATTTCTATAGAAAATTTTGTCAAAATTTTATTCGGTTCATAATAAAATTTTCATCATTGTCAAAATTTTATTTCTATAGAAAATTTTGTTCAATTTTGATTCGGTTCATAATCATGGTTGCCACTCGAGCCAAAAATAATCTACCAAGATTTTATTTCTATAGAAAATTTTGTCAAAAGTTTATTTCTGTAGAAAATTTTGTGAAAATTTTATTTCTATAGAAAATTTTATTTCTGTTGTCAAAATTTTATGTCTACTTTGTCCAACTGAATTATATACGTATTGGATCGATCTTCTTTGATTTAATATATACCACGTATGGACTTACATACAATTTAGAAGATGGTGTTAGGAGGTTTTAAGATACCTTGCCATCGGCAAGCGTTACCGCAACTTAAGTAATTCGATTGTGGATGGCAGTGTTTAGAAGAAGTTTCTACGCAATCCATGATGGAGGGTACATAAGCTTCGGCCTGGCCGAACTTACGGCCGTATATACTTGTTTTTCCTTAAGGTGATGTTAACTTTGAAATAAAAAAAATATAGCTTCGTAATATTATGAACATTTTTAATAAAATTAAATCATTGAACTATTTTCTTAAAAATAAAGAGACTTCTCGTTATTGTTCCGATAAATCAAATATTTCAATGAAAAAATGTCCATGGTTCAATTTAGTCCCTGGTGTGTATGGATCAGTCCCAGTTCTGATCCAAACGTATGGAAGATACCGGTCACTTTAACATGGGTTTGTCATTGGACTCATGTGGTGTGTATGGACCAGTCCCAGTTCTGATCCAAACGTATGGAAGGGACCGGTCACTTTAACATGGGTTTGTCATTGGACTCATCCCAAAGGACACGTCCTGGGACAATTTAGCAGGAGCATCCCATAGACAGGTCCTCAGGAACCAGTCTCGGACAAACTCTTAGAAATATGTTTCAATTTGGGCATGCCAATCGAACCCGAAATGAAAAAAAAACTTTTGAAATATGTTATTCTGATAATTTTATTGTGAAAATGCTTGATATTAAAATCTTAATGGATCTAAGATTTTAATATCAAGCATTGGACATTGTAAAAAGCAAAAACCCCGACGCTTATTGAGATTTTTTTCCAAATAACAAAAACCCTATGAAGTTTTCTTCAAGGGGGTTTATGTAAAAGAGAAGCAAAAACTGCTTTCACGAGTGACAAAATACCCCACAGAAATGAATTTCATAGAATAAACCCATATAGTTGTTTTTGTCTTTATCCTTTTGTTTTTCACAAAAAAAAACCTTAAAAATGTCTTTAACAATTTTTCACCCTGTCTTAATGTGAGAAATGTTAACTTCAAGAAACACTTTTTCATAGGCCACAAAGAAGAAAAAAAATGAGAAACTCAACTCCAGTATTATGCAAAAATGGTTTTTGTTTCGAGTTTTATATGTAAAAATGGGGAAGGTGGGTGTTATAAAATGTAGACTAAAGTGTGAATTGTGCATTTGAGTTTTCAGGCTTTTTTTTTTTTTGTATTTTTAGTTCACCCTGTTCCATAGAAAAATCTAAAGCATTTAAAGATCTTGATAAACCTATGAAAAACGGAAGAGTTTTTTTTTGTTTGTTTAAATATTTAAATTTCTTTTTAATAAAATAATTGGTTATAGGGAGATTCTCTGTACTTTTGCCCTGTCTACTTATTCACAAAATGGTTGCCGTTGCCATATATACACATATACCAACATTGGGATTTAGTAATGTCTCTGTTTTTGTTTTAAATGTCCAATTATATACCCCCTAGTCCCATATACAGTGGGTGAGCAGTTAAAGCTCACTAAACTTGCCTGGATAACCCGCATGGCCATGAACATGGAACATGACGCTGATAAAATCCATTGACTCTTTAGTGTAGTCTGATGGCTGACTGACTAATGGTAATGACAGTGATGTGGACAATCATGGTGATGATGATGATGGCGATCATTATGGTCCTAATAAAATTATTAAATGATTAATAAGGAAACCTCCAAATGCCATGTTTTATTATATTTGAAGAGGGTTCAATTACTCTACATTGGGTGATTGGCAATAATATGTAACAGGGTGATTTGGAATTTAATTATTTCCAAAAGTTTGGGGAAATATGAATAACATAAAGTTTTTTAATCAGGGCAAAATTTACATTAAATTAAAACAAAAAAAAAATAAATAAATAAATAAAAAATCATAGACTCTACTTTGTCAAGGAATCATAGTCAATATATTATATATTTCTTGATACAAGTATTTTTTTCTTTGGGCGCATCAAAAATTTAAAGCTGAAATTATGTTGTGGCTGGCAAAAATTGTTTACAAAAACTTTTTGATAAATTGAAAACTTATGATCAAACCAACGTTATAATATCCACCGAAAATATAAAAATAAATTAATCACCGGTGCCAAAGTCGGATGGACTGCAGTGCTTTATAAAAATTTAGATTCCTCTGAAATTGTAATTTAAAATAACTTTTGGGAAACATAAACTATCAGAAGAGGCTTCGTATTATAACGAAATTAGTCATATGAAACAATTCATAAAATTAATGAACATTTTCCTTATCCTTATGAGGCATTTTTGTTGCCAACAAAAAAATTCGTTTGCTTAATTTTAATGAAATTTTCTTTATGTATAGACATCGGCATCACTTTTGTAAAAAGACCCTCGTATTTCCAATTTATGTTGGCCGTTTAAAACGGTTGTCACCCATAAAAGAAGAGTTAAAATCCCATTGTAGCATAGAATTGAAAATAACAATGAACATGCTAACTTTTTACCAATGCCAATATTCCATGTCGCTTAATAGGAATTAACCCTCTAATGCGCAATCCCGCCTTTAGGCGGGCTTCATTGAATCAGGAACCTTTTAGTAAAACGCACCTTAAGACAACAAAAATGGGTAAAATAAAAAGAAAACTTAGTTGAAACTGTTCATGAGGCTTTGTAGCATATACTGAATTTTACCGTATAATTTTTTCTTGTTTAGTTTTCTTGCTTTTGTTTCGTTAACATTGAATATTTAATCAGCTGGCAAAAAAATTGGGGCATTAGAGGGTTAATGCGAATCTTTTAGCAGGCTTATTAAACCCGATTTTATTTGGCTATAAATGTCCATATTTTTTTTTTTTTAAATATTTCTCCTATTTTTAATATCTTCATTACCCCCTAATAAATATTTTTTTAAACCTTAATTGTTTTTTTCCCTCTCTCTCTCCTAAAATTATTTCACAAAAAATCTTTTAATTATAAAATTGCGAAACTTACCTCCTCCACCGAAACCCTGACCCGGAAACAAACCAGGAGGACCAAATGGTGGCATTTGTCTTGCTCCCGGCCATGGTACACCAGCTCCACCAATACCTCCCCAGGCCACTGCGGCTGCAGCCAAAGCACTAAAAGGTGTCGGTCTAATGGGTCCATGACCCGAGGCCGCCAAAACAGCAGGTGATAGGAGATGAGGCGAATTGGCCAATGAATTGTGACCTTCATCGGGTGATTTACTAGAATCCAAACCATCGGGTGTTGAGCGGGGTGAATCATCAGCATTCATATCCTCAATATCTACAATGGAATCCTCTTCTTCATCATGATCTAAATCTTGGTCATTTAAATCTTCATCATATTCCAGCTCTGAATCAATGGAGCTACCTATGGGCGAATGACGTTCACATTTTGCCGTCGCTGTTAACATAGAGGAAGGGGTCGCTGACGAGTTGGAGGTAGATGTGTTATTTGTGGCATTGAGAGGAGCTTCTGTATTCGCATTAGAGCTGGCCGCTGATGATTGGGGAGGTGTAGTGGTTTGGGGATTTGTGGCATCATTGACAGATTGAACCAAACCGCTGGGTAATAATAAGGAACCAGCCGCCGCTGCTGCTGCTGCAGCCGCAGCTGCTGATGGTGGACAGGCACTAGGATGTCTTAGATGAGCAGGTAAATGATGACTTAAATGGGGATTAACATTGGGATTATTGGATGCCCCCACTGCCGCTGCTGCGGCAGCCATGGCGGCGGCATGTTGCTGTTGGGCATGTACCGCTTGTAAAAAATGGGCATGATGGGCCCCTATGACCGGATGGAACTGTGGATGGGCCGGATGATTGGGAGAGGCAGGTGATGAGGATGATTCATGAGATACAGGTGAGGTGGCCGCCGATGGTGTACTGGATAGATTTGTAGGCATATTATCGCTAGCCCCCGATCCAGGGCCATAACTATTGGTGGGGGTACGAGGTCTGGTATCTGCCAGCAGAGAGGCCACACTGAAATTACTCAAACGCGATGTGGTCTTGTTCAAGGTATGCTGATGGGAATGCTGGAGATTTCTTAAATGCTGTTGATGGGCCATTATAAGGGCCGATGGTGATGTGGGTGTAGCCGTCGAAATGGCCGTTGTTGGTGGCGAAACCACCATAGTGGTAGTATTGGAGCTTGTGGAATTCATAGCGGTTTGCGGCGGTACCGTCGGGCTAGTCATATTCGCACGTAAACCAGTGACAGTCATACCTGATGACAATTTCAACATAAATTGCTTAAGCCGAGTTCGAGAAGGAATTTCTTTATAACAAAAGTCCGTATTTTGAAATTAAACGAAACCAGATGATGAAGAAATTTTTATTGTAAATATTTTTTTTTTTTTGTATTTTTAATTATGAAACATTGCACTGTTTGTTGTCTTTTTTTACACTTTTTTCATTTTGTTTGTTTTTGTAATTCAATTTGTAATTACACTTGGTGCTATCAATTTTCTTTTGCTGTTTTATACTTTGCTTGCAATTATTTCCATTAATTGGAAAATTTGTTTTTAATTGCCTTGATTGGTTTTTGATTAATTTTTAACAAATTCTTTTTTTTTTGTAAATTGTTTTGCTCTCTTTCCGTTTGAAAAAAAAAAAACAACACTTGCTTGAAATTGGTATTTTTTTCTTATTCTCTGAGTGTTGTTTCTTTTTTTTACTATACGGTTTGTTATTGTTGTTTTGCTTTAAGACGTTACAAAACAAGCGCTCGTTAACATCAGACACGTCCTCTTGAGATCACGACTGTTTAACAACTGAACTGTTAAGCATTCAGTATGAAATCTCGGTTCATTCACTTGACTTGCTCAGCAGAGTGTTATGAATGCTGCGCACACACAAGTCAACCTCTTTTGAGGAAAGTGGAAGCAACACACACCCATACAATATGTGCGACAAAGGCACACACAGAGCGTAAGCCAATAGTCTGGTTAGAGAGAAGCATGATACTCTCTGGTTCTCATTAAAGGAAAATGCTTAACAAGGGTGCGTGTGTTGTTTTCATTTAATGAAAATAGGTGGTGGTTATCTTAACACTGGTCTTTTATTCGGTAAATGCAGGCAGTATAAAAGAGATAGGTATCACAAGTGAATATTCTTTTAGCTGTGGATGATAAAATCCAGCAAAACACCATTTTTGTTTACAGTATTTTGTTGTTGCATTTAGAGTGTCTATATCTTTTTCTCGTTCTTTCACATATCCTATTCCATATTTTATGCTATGGTGAATTTCTCATGATTTCTCCTTTATCATTGAACTCAGCAGATACGCCCCTTCATAAGACTCTATTGAATTCGCTATGGTGAATATTAAAAAATTCCCCAAAGAGGGGTATTCATGAGATGGACTATATTAATTGTATAGATTTCTATAGATTTATCTCTTTTTCTCCATTTCTATCCAATTAAATATTATTTTATTTCCCTCAAGAGAGCATTTTAAACACGATGTTGAAGAAGATGTCAGTTTTACTAGGCAAAAAAAAAAAAAAAAAACACAATGAACACCAACAATCACCATCATTTAACTTTGACTGGTATTTAAACTCTATTACTCTTAACAGCCATTGTGGTTTTTAATAATTCCTAATAGTCATATACCACGGTTGGTTCAACAACGGCTGGGTTTTTATTTTTTTTGTATTTATTTTCTTTTTTTGTTTCTTTATACACAAGCCTTACAAAGAGTGCAATGTGAGATATAACAAGTAACACTGTCGGCCAACAACAACCATGGTCATATTAAAAATATTTAGGAGCAGCAGCTTTTCTTTAGTTTGGTTGTTGTTGTAAAGTAGTAGTTCATATAATTTTGTCACCTTTTTAGTTATGGTTCCGTGTCATGTTCTGTTTTTTTTCCTTGATAGCATGATGGAGTATATTGTATTGTGTGTATGTGTGTGAAGTTGTTGTTTGTTTTTGCCAATGTGTGAATTAAAAAAATTTCTTTGTGTAATGGGATGAAAAACTAAACATGGAATGCATATCAAATCTGCTTTTTTCATGGTTTTCAATCTGAGTATGATGTGATTAAATTTATATATTTGCTTAAGGAGAACAAATATTTTTTATGAAATTATTAAAACAATATGTCGAATAAATAAATATATACATTTAACTGGGAAATTCGCATTCATTTTATGTTTTTTATAGAAACGCCAAAAATTGTTTTATACTAAATTCATTAAATTAATAATATGAATTAATTTTAACGGGTTGTTTGTAACTATAATTACGTTAATAACAAAGACTACAAAAATGATAATTACACCCAAAAAAAAGTGACCCCCACCATGGAAGAAAATGTAGGTTTATTTTAGAAAATTTTAACTAAAGATGTTACAAATAAGTTAATACTTTTTGTCAAATTGAAGAAAATTTTTTTTAAAAATAATTAATTTTTTTCTGTGGTTTAAGAAAATTTCATATGTTGCAAGAAAAAATTGGATTCAAAAATTGTTAAAATGTCTTTAGCGCTGTACGAAGTTCGATACATCTAAAATTTTAGTAAAATTTACTCATTTGATAGACTTATGAACTCAATTTAAGCAAACTTCTGCCATTTTAGGAAAATATGAACTAATTTATTTTTTAGTAAAATTGTGCACTATATTTGTATACAACTTTTTTTTCTTATTTTTAGTTCACATCATTAAAGTTAGCAAAAAATTATTCAAATAAGGAACATTTACTCATATTGTGCAAAATTTAACAAAAATCAACTAATCTTCATGAACTAAAATAAAGTTCAGTTGGCATTAGAGCCCCTTTTTTTCTGGGTGTATTATTTACATATATATATAAGGCAAATCATTGAAAATGTCTTAATTATATATTTATTTCGTAATTTTGACTACGACTTATTTCAAGTCGCTATAATTTTTATCAGTATAAAACAAAAAATTATAAAATAGTTGAATTGATATAATTTAAATATATCATTTCCGAATTGACTAAAATTCATTTTAGTGTGCAAATATAACCATAGCGATAGGCGGTAGGCGAAACATTTTTGCCGCAACGGCAAATACAATAAGCTTGACGGCGAATAATTCCCCTTTTCATGTTTCCTAGCGTTTTTGTTGTCAATACAGCACGCTTTGACAATATTAAACAATGAAGTTGAATAAAAACATACAATGGCTATTTATTTGTTGAATTATTTCAAGAAAAAATAATCTACACGTGTCCAGGCAACAGCAATTCCTAGTGGTGAGTTAAAAAAATTGATAAGCGATGGCAACACTATACCAGTTTTCGCCAAGGAGTTAGAATAAATTTTAATTTAGCGACACGCCGCTAGCCGTCACGGTATTCCGTCGCGGATTTTGGGCTTCCCATAAGAAATACACGTAAATAAGTGTTCGCCTACCGCCTATCGCTATGGTTATATTTACACACTTAAATGGATCGAAAATGAAATTATGCGTCTACATTTTGACGAATGATAAATATCTAGGGTTAAAATAGTGAACTAACCAGAGCATTAAAGCAAATTAATCTGTATTTTAGTACATGGAAATTTTATATTATATTTTATATTTATATATTGTATTGTTTTAGTTACACACAAAGCAAAAAGATTTAATTTTTTTTTTTTTTTTAATGTGTACATTTTATCACAAATGCACCTATATGGCACTACAGAACTCAAATTTATTCCTTCAAGTTATGAAATTTGTTTTAACAAGTGAACACAATTAATGTCTAATAAATCTTCTTACATTTTTCGACAAATATTTAATTAAGGTTTAGTTAAATTTTGTTTAAGTTAACCTACATTTTTCCTTTTTTTTGTGTAGCCATGTTTACCGCTACTAATCCAATTCGTTCAAAATAAAAAACAAAATTTTTCTTAGTCTTTATTTGCAATCTTTTTACAATAAAACAGAAATATAAAGCAAACATATTAAAAATAATTGTGTAAATAAAAAAGATGCTCCCCTTAAGTTCCGTTGAACTTAACGAGAGCTATTTCAATCTAATGGATTTCTATCTACACCCTCAAAAAAAAATCGCTTCCGTAACATATACCCCAAACACTTGATAACATATACCCCAAACACATTTTGCTTCAAGCATATATATTTTCACGATTGGTCGAAACAAAATATTGTTTGTATTGTTTAAACATATTATGTTTCACCTTAGGGCATGTTAGGTTATGTGGCAGCCCGATGTATCAGGCTCACTTAGACTATTCAGTCCATTGTGATACCACAGTGGTGAACTTCTCTCTTATCACTGAGTGCTGCCCGATTCCATGTTAAGCTCAATGACAAGGGACCTCCTTTTTATAGCCGAGTCCGAACGGCGTTCCACATTCCAGTGAAACCACTTAGAGAAGCTTTGAAACCCTCAGAAATGTCACCAGCATTACTGAGGTGGGATAATCCACCGCTGAAAAACTTTTTGGTTTTCGGTCGTAGCAGGAATCGAACCCACGACCTTGTGTATGCAAGGCGGGCATGCTAACCATTGCACCACGGTGGCACCTTAGGGCATACACTGGTAGAAAAAAAATTAATGAAATTTTCTTTGTGTGGATATATTTTTAATGCACCAATTGGTTACTTCCATTATTTTACTTGCAGCATACTCTAGGTCTCTCTTTCTAAACACATATATGTTTATAGGCTATTTCTAAGCATAAATGTTCTAACATATTAACATACATGTCCCAAACATGTTATGCTAGTTTATGAACATTATATGCTTGCACTTAAAAATATTGTGTTAAAAAATTTGAGTTCCAAACATATAATTTTTACACCCAAATATATGAAAAACACTATTTTTCGTCCGTGCATATGGCACTAAAGAACTAAAATTTATTCCTTCCTTTAATTTATTATTTAGTTATGATATTTGTTGTAACAAATGAACACAATTAATAATGTCTAATAAATCTTCTTACATTTTTCGATAAATATTTAATTAAGATTTGATTAAATTTTGTTTAAATTAACCTACATTTTCTTTTCTGTTTCCCTTTTTTTCTTTTCTGTTTCCAATTTTTTTCTTAGTCTTTATTTGCAATCTTTTTACAGAAATATAAAGCAAACATATTAAAAATAATTGTGTAAATAAAAAAGATGCTCTTGTTAAGTTCCGTTGAAAGAGCTATTTCAATCTAATGGATTTCTATCTATCCAAATTTTATATCTACACTCAAAAAAAGTGAACTCTCTATTTCACTAAAGCCAATTTAACTTTATTTTAGTTCATGGAATTATTATGTTTGGAGAAAGTTTCCTTTACTTTAATATTTTTTTGCGTACATTAGTTAAATTAACTAAAAAACCAAAAAAAAAAAAAAAAAAATATTCACAAATTAAGAATAAATATTTACTAAATTCGTATTTCTCACAAAATATTTCACAAAAAATGCGTCCATCGTAAACTTCGTATGTCATTAAAGACATTCTTGCAATTTTGAACTCCAATTTTTTCCTTCAAATTACAAAATTTTCTTAAGCAAGTGAAAAAAAATTAATTATGTCTAATTAATTTTCTTGAATTTGTTGAAAAATATTTACTTGTTTTTATGACATTGGCGTGATACCAGCGTTTGTATACCGTTTAGTTTAAATGTTCTAAAAATATATTCAAAATTTTCTAAAATTAACCAAAAGTTTGCTTCCTGGTGGGTTCACCGTGAAAAAAATTTACTTTTGTTTAATATTGCATTAATTGCAAAATTATAACAGGTTGGCTGATAAGTCCCCGGTCTAACAAAGAAAAACACATTTTTTTGTCGAAATTCGTTTTTATTATTCAACATAGTTCCCTTCAAGAGCGATACAATGATTATAACGACCTTCCAATTTTTTGATACCATTTTGGTAGTTCTCCTTCGGTTTTGCCTCAAAATAGGCCTCAGTTTCGGCGATCACCTCTTCATTGCAGCCATTTTTTTTCCTGCGAGCATCCTTTTGAGGTCTGAGAACCAGAAAAAGTCGCTGGGGCCAGATCTGGAGAATACGGTGGGTGGGGAAGCAATTCGAAGCCCAATTCATGATTTTTTGTCATCGTTCTCAATGACTTGTGGCACGGTGCGTTGTCTTGGTGGAACAACACTTTTTTCTTCTTCATATGGAGCCGTTTTGCCGCGATTTCGACATGCAAACGCTCCAATAACGCCATATAAAAGTCACTTTTGATGGTTTTTCCCTTCTCAAGATAATCGATAAAAATTATTCCAAGCGGATCTCAAAAAACAGAGGCCATTAGTTTACCAGCGGACTTTTGAGTTTTTCCACGCTTCGGAGACGGTTCACCGGTAGCTGTCCACTCAGCCGACTGTCGATTAGACTCAGAAGTGTAGTGATGGAGCCATGTTTCATCCATTGTCACATATCGACGGAAAAACTCGGGTGTATTACGAGTTAACAGCTGCAAACACAGCTCAGAATCATCAACACGTTGTTGTATTTGGTCAAATGTGAGCGCGGCACCCATTTTGTACAGAGTTTCCGCATATCCAAATATTGATGAATGATATGACCAGCACGTTTCTTTGACATCTTTAAGGCCTCTGCTATCTCGATCAACTTCATTTTACGGTCATTCAAAATCATTTTGTGGATTTTTTTGATGTTTTCGTCTGTAACCACCTCTTTCGGGTGTCCACTGCGTTCACCGTCCTCAGTGCTCATTTCACCACGCTTGAATTTTGCATACCAATCAATTATTGTTGATTTCCCTGGGGCAGAGTCCGGAAACTCATTATCAAGCCAAGTTTTTGCTTCCACCGTATTTTTTTCCTTCAGAAAAGAGTATTTTATCAAAACACGAAATTTCTTTTTTTCCATTTTTTTCACAATAACAAAAGTTGCTTCACAAAAGACGCTCTATCTCACAAACTAATTGACTTACAGACGTCAAATTTTGACACGAATCATTTGAAGGTTGGTACTATATAAAAATAATATGCATTTAATACTAGCGACGCCATCTATGTGTCAGACCGGGGACTTATCAGCCAACCTGTTAATTTAATACTTCTTGTCAAAAGGTATAATTTCATCTGTTATTTAAGAAAATTTGATATTTTGAAGGAAAATTTCCAGCTAAAAAATGTTAAGTAATCGTTAGCGTTATACGAAGTTAAAGACAGACACATTTTCAATACAATTCACTCATATTTTCAAAACTATTAACTATTTTGTGCGAAGATGGAGTTTAGTAAAATGTTTACTTTATTTGTACACTGAAAGAAGACTTTTCTTTTTTGAGGAACACAATTTTGAGACAAACAAAAAAACAATAAAAAAGTTTATTTAACAGCCAATGAAAAAGATAAGAGTCGTTTCTTCTTTGCGTGTACAAAATTTATTTCACACTTTCAATTTCATGTCATTAAAATAATTCAAACAAGTACATACGGCCGCAAGTTCGGCCAGGCCGAATCTTATGTACCCACCACCATGGATTGCGTAGAAACTTCTACGAAAGACTGTGATTTAGTCCATACATGGTATATATTAGACAAAAAAGTTATGTATAGTTAAGTCTACAAATAATTACGAATCGATATGGACTTTTTGTACGTAGAGAGCCAGAATTGAAATATGGGGGTCGCTTATTTGGGGGTTATATACAATTATGAACTTGATATGGACCAATTTTTGTGTGATTGGGGATCGATTTATCTGAGGGCCAAATTTCAACTCACTCGGATGAAATTTGCTCCTCCAAGAGGTTCCAAAACCAAATCTCGTGATCGGTTTATATGGGGCTATGTACGATTATGGACTGATATGGACCACTTTTGGCATGGTTGTTAAATATCATATACTACCACCACGTACCAAATTTCAAGCAGATCGGATGAATTTTGCTTCTCCAAAAGGCACCGGAGGTTAAATCTGGGGATCGGTTTATATGGGAGCTATATATATTTATGGACTGATAGGAACCAATTCCTGCATGGTTGTTGGATACCATATACTAACATCACGTACCAAATTTCAACCGAATGGCAAGCATTTTGCTCTTCCAAGGGGCTCTGGAGGTCAAATATGGGGATCGGTTTATATGGGGCCTATATATAATTATGGACCGATATCGACCAATTTTTGCATGGGAGTTTGAGGCCATATATTAATACCACATACCAAATTTCAACTGAATCAGATGAATTTTGGTCTTCCAAGAGGTTCCGGAGGTCACATCTGGTGATCGGTTTATATGGGGGCTATATATAATTATGAACCGATGTGGACCAATTTTTGCATGGTTGCTATAGACCATATACTAACACCACGTACAAAATTTCAGCCGGATCGGATGAAATTTGCTTCTCTTAGCGGCCTCGCAAGCCAAATCGGGAGATCGGTTTATATGGGGGCTATATATAATTATGGACCGATGTGGACCAATTTCTGCATGGTTATTAGAGACCATATACTGACACCATGTACCAAATTTCAGTCGGATCGGATGAAATTTGCTTCTCTTATAGGCCTCGCAAGCCAAATTTTTGGGTCCGTTTATATGGGGGCTATACGTAAAAGTGGACCGATATGGCCCATTTGCAATACCATCCGACCTACATCAATAACAACTACTTGTGCCAAGTTTCAAGAAGATAGCTTGTTTCGTTCGGAAGTTAGCGTGATTTCAACAGACGGACGGACGGACATGCTCAAATCGACTCAGAATTTCACCACGACCCAGAATATATATACTTTATAGGGTCTTCGAACAATATTTCGATGTGTTACAAACGGAATGACAAAGTTAATATACCCCCCCATCCTATGGTGGTGGGTATAAAAAGGGACTTTTCTCACATATACCATATCTTAATTAAAAGCAACTAATATGGACTAAAATAAAATTAAATCGAATCGAAAAGCAAATAAATTCAATTTAAGGAAAGCGGTGCAAAGTTTATCTTTAATCTTTTTTATTTGCTTTTTAATATTTGGCATCAAAATAAACTTCTAAAATGTCCTTCCTCTGGAAATAAAACTCTGCTTCCAGTGTAATAATATCGGTTTATTCGGATAAATATTTAGCCGTCGCTGGTTTCCAATATATTGATTTTAACCTGAATTTAAGTTCTTATATGTTCATTTAAAAATTTTTAATTCTTAATAATTAATTAACACATTAATATTACCAGTGAACCCACAGGAAGGAAAATTTTTTTAAATTTTAGAAAATTTCAACTAAAATGGACTACAAACGACGATATCACAAAATATGTAAATATTTTCACAATTTCAAGAAAACTGATTTGACATAATTTTGTTTTTACTTGATAAAGAAAAGAAGAAGGAATAAATTGGAGTTAAAAAATTCAATAATATCTTTAGCGCCGTACGATGTTTAAGTTAAAAAGAATCTGAACTGAATTGAGTGGGAAATACGAATTTAGTACATCTTCATGCTTTATTTGTGTATAATTTTTCTCCTTTTTAGTTAATCTAACTAACGTATGCCAAAAATTATTGAAGTCAATTAAACTTTGCCGAAACATAATATTTCCATGAACTAAAATAGAGTTCAATTGGATTTTGTTCACAAGAGGGTTTACTTTTTTAGCACAGTAACAGGGACAAATATTTCTAGAGCTGATTTAATTCTAATCCACCATTGTACACCGCATTAATTCTTTATGAGATTTCCGCAGAAAATTCAACCAATATTGCTCCACATTTTACCTGATTACCTCCTGGTAATTTTTTACTTTTCAACAAAAACGAACGACCGCTTTGGAGAATTTGAGTCAATTGAAGACTATTAGGGAAATTTAACTTTTTTCAAAATAGTTTGAAGAAGACGATAAAGATTTTCTAGAATAAATAAAGAATTTTAAAATTATAAGCAAGGTTTTACTATGTTTTTACCCACTGTATTCATAAAATGCTTTAAATTGTTTGTTTGCGGGATTTAAAATTACCCTTTTCCTATAAAAAAGAAGATCCATAAGAAGTTTCCGTTTTGTATATGTCCAAGGCATATCTTAATACTGTATTCACAAACTTCTTCAAATTCTACAATTTTCGAGATTTAAAAATGAACCTTTTCCTATAAATAATGAAGATTTCAAATGTCAAAAAAGACGTTGAAATTATGTATATGGACGTCTTCTCTCCACGACATATTTATAATCCATCGACACTCACATCTCTATCATTATCTATCACTTCTTAAAATAAAGTTATTTTCATATCATAATCATCCGCATTTATTTTAAAGACTCTATTTAAATTTCCACACACATTTGAAATTCTAACGGAGGCAAATATTCAAAGATTTTTTTATTTTCCACTCGTAATTGTTTGAATGCAGTTTAGTTTTATTCCCTCGAAAACGAGATACTCTTTGGGTCTCCGCAAAACAAAAACAATTCACTACGGCACAAAAGAAAAATATGGCCGTGAGTGTTGTTGTTGCCCATCCACTTTTGTGGGGCCACAAAGTCTGTCTGTGTGCTTTTAGCTTTTTCAGATGCATGCAATCGAAACATACCATGAAGTGAGTTTAAATGAATGAACGAGAGAGCGAGAAGTCTGACATGTTGGATGATAAAGAGAGAGACAGAGTAAATTGAAAGAGAGTCAGACACAGAGCAGCAGCGTTACAAAGTTCAATTACGGCTGGTGTCGTGTGTAGGTTATGCTGTTGTTGTTGTTGTTTTAATGTCTATCTGGCTGTATGTCTGTCTGTTAACAGACATCATTGGGTGCCATAGTTGGTGTGGTTATCATAGATGCTGCTGCTTATGTAGTAAAGTAAAGTGGGGTGGTGGTTGGTTGCTTGCTTGGCGATGAAGTATGTGTGTTTGAATGTGTGTGTGTGTGTGATTCAGTGTGAGTTCCCTTGTTGTGTTGCTTAACAATTTGATTGTCAATTTCGTTGTTGTCGTCGTTGCGTCGCTGTTGTCATCGTTTGCTTGTATCAGCAGTGAAAGGATTAATTGAAAAACTAATTAAGCTATAAAAACAATTAAATTGTTATTATTAAATTATACGTGGTGCAGACTAATCAGCCATACAAACAAGATCAACTCACACGTATATACATAACTTGTGAGAAGCTTTTCGTTTGATTCAGAGAAATTAAACTTTGCATAAATTGGTGTCCCTTATCTATGCCTATGGATCTTGACAAGTGTTTCATTATAAATTGTTGTCTTTTATTATATTAAATTGATTGAAAATAATTTTGAATATTTTTATTTGTTTGACTGAATTTTTGAATTGCTTATAAATTTGTGTTAATTTTGTATGAATTGTTGAATAACTTAATTGATTTCGATTTTTTTTTTCTTGTTTTTAATCTAAAGATGATGATTGGTCTGAGCGTTGAATGCCATAATTTGCTTAAAAAATGTATTTCATGGCTACTGGCGTAAAGGCATGAAATTAACGAAAATATCGCGACATTGGATTTAAACAAATATATTTAACATTGGGCTAATTTATAAAACAATTGAATGAATAATGGATTAATATTTTTATTTCGTAGTTTAAAATAGTGGTGTATAAATGTTTGTAAACATTTGGTACATAATGTATACACAGAAAAAAAACAGATAATATTGGAGTGAGTATTCCGATTATTTGTTTTTTTTTTTCGTAGTTTCGCTTAACACAGTTTTGTGCCTACGATTCGATTTTTAAACTGGTGTTTTAAATGATTTGTACAAATTTAAATTCAAAGGGAATTACAGTGAAAACCCTGAAAGGTGGACACCCACCGTCGCCTAAATTTTGTCCACCTTTGAGAGGTGTCCAGGTGTGAGAGGTTAGGTTAGGTGGCAGCCCGATGTATCAGGCTCACTTAGACTATTCAGTCCATTGTGATACCACATTGGTGAACTTCTCTCTTATCACTGAGTGCTGCCCGATTCCATGACAAGGGACCTCTTTTTTATAGCCGAGTCCGAACGGCGTTCCACATTGCAGTGAAACCACTTAGAGAAGTTTTGAAACCCTTAGAAATGTCACCAGCATTTCACAGGTGGGATAATCCACTGCTGAAAAACTTTTTGGTGTTCGGTCGAAGCAGAAATCGAACCCACGACCTTGTGTATGCAAGGCGGGCATGCTAACCATTGCACCACTGTGGCTTAATTTCAATGTGATAATATAGCAAACGTCCCCAGACAACTGTCCAGTTCCTTTCTTAGTTCCTTTTACTTTCACCATTGTCTTTACTGTTGATCTTATTGTTATGGTTTTGATTTCGGAACTAATTTAACTAACTATGGGAGGTGTCCAGCTTTCAGAGTGTCCATGTTTGAGAAATTTCACTGAAATCTGAATGTAAATCTGACATATCCAATGTTTAAAAAATAGAGAAAATAAAAAAAAACTTTTGGTATCCTTGCAATTTTATTATGTACTTGAATCCAGTATCCTGTACACAAACCATAAATTTACACTCTAAAAAACAGTGAACCCACCAGGAAGAAAAATATAGGTTACTTTTAGAAAATTTTAACTTAATTGTACAAACGCTTATTTTCGAAAAATATTTTATTTTTGCGCTATCGACCAATATAGCGCAAAAATAAAATATTTTTCGAAAAATTCAGAAAATTTAAAATTTTAAATTTTCTGAAATTTTAATTATGTCTAATAAAATTTATTGGACATAATTAACTGTTTTCACTTGTTAAAGAAAATTTTGTAGTTTGAAGGAATAAAATTGGTGTTCAAAATTTCTTTAGAGCTAACATATATGAAGTTCAGGGCGTATTCTGAACTACTTAGTAACAAGTACGAATTGGGTAGGTCTATGTTCGTCATTTATGTATGTATGTATAACTTTTCCCTGTTGTTTAGTTAATTTAACTAAAAAATATTAAGGTCATGAAAAATTTCTCATATTGGATAAATTTTTACTAAAACATATTTCCCGATTTCATTTCTTCTATTTTTTATGCAGTCCCAATATCGGCGATACACACTCACTCGATCTCATTTTTCTATTTCTATTTAGAAGCTAATTAGCCTGAATCGTCAAGTCCATTCCTTTCTACAAATTGGTCAGGAAATGTGAAGACAAATCTCGAATTAAAATGGGCAGAGAAAAAAAGTAAAAAAATTAATTACCTCGAATGAACTGAGAAATTGAACTTTTATTCTATTTTTTAAAATTTCTATAATAAGAAAATAACAAAAAATTTTTGAAATTTTTGGACTTTTTACTACCTCCTCATGAAGGCATAAATAACTATAAAGTAAAAAATTAAAAATATTGTCAGAATGGTAACTACGCCGTTGGCCATTCTTACTATTTTTACAAAACCGTACAAATAAATTCTTCTGATTTAGTTACCATTGAACTTATTGGGTGATCATTTTTGACACTTGAAACAAACAAAATTTCATTGGGTTGCACAAAATATATTAAAAAAAATAATCACCTAAATGAATGATTATGAAATCTAAATTTTAGGATACACAACTTATAATTTTTTTTTATAATAAATTATAAGAAAGTTCAAAATCTTTCCTGTAATATTTTTTTCATTAAATTTAGGACAACAAATTTTGCAAATTGCGTCCCTCCCTTATGTCTTTGAAGTGTGGCAATTTTTTCTTAAAATAAAGAAAAAAAATTTTGATTGATTTTATTGAATCTTTGTATTAAAGTTAAAAAAACTTTAAATACCCAGCAAAAAAAAGCGCCGCCAAAAAAGTAATAAAACTGTTCTTTTTGGATCCGGAAGTGGTGCAAAATTGACGCAGAAGCGATGAATTTAACATGGGCTTATCATAGGACGGAAGTCCTCCATTTCAACAGCCGTTGCACTGAATTTGCATCACTTCTTTAGGTGTGATCCGAATTCAATGTTATGGATGTAAATTAAAAAATTCTGTGATATTTTTTCAAATAAATAATTGTTATAATTTTTTATAATTTTTAATGGATTCTAATGCTTGTCGGAAACGTTTGACCTCAAATATTTTCAAAATTCAAAATTTTTTCAGATTGGATTTCAAATTTTTTTCCACAAAATTTAAATGATTTGTACCATTTTATGAATTCTGGCTCTGTTTTTAACATATTTGGAACAAAAAAGTTAAAATTACCCATTAAAAGTATGAAAGAACCAAGTTATAAAAAATTGAATTAAAAGAACTTCCTGGTTAGTTAAAATAAAGAACATAATTGGGAGTGCATCTGCTGGATATGCTTTTAAAGTTGTGCCTTTGGAAGAACTTCCAAATTTTTTGCTGGGTACTTAACAAAACATTTGGAAGTTCTTCTAAAGGCATAACTTTAAAAGCACTTCCAAAAATGTTCTTCCAGAGATACCAGAAAAAACATTTGGAAGTTCTTCTAAAGACATAACTTTAAAAGTACTTCCAAAAATGTCCTCCCAAAGATGTTATTTATTTTAACTGTACAGAAATTTAGGTTAGGTTAGGTGGCAGTCCGATGTATCAGACTCACTTAGACTATTCAGTCCATTGTGATACCACATTGGTGAACTTCTCTCTTATCACTGACAAGGGACCTCCCTCAGAAATGTCACCAGCATTACTGAGTTGGGATAATCCACCGCTGAAAAACTTTTTGGTGTTTGGTCCAAGCAGGAATCGAACCCACGACCTTGTGTATGCAAGCGGGCATACACATTGCACCACGGTGGCTACACAGAAATTCCATTTTAGCCAATTTTTTATAACTCGATTTTCTCATAATGCGAAATTTAATTTTTTTTTGTTTCAAATAGGACAAAAGCAGATTAAGAACTAATAAAATGGTACACATTATTTAAATTTTGCAGTATATAATGCTAAAACCATTCTAGAAAAACTGCGAATTTTTAAAAATATTTGATGTCAAACGTTCCAGACAGCATTAGAATGCATTAAAAATTATATAAAATTGTAAAAATTATTTATTTATCAAAATATCACAAAATTTCTTAATTCACTAAAACCCTGAATTCGCATTACACCTTAAGAAGTGATGCAAATTCAGTTCAACGGCTGTTGAAATGGTGGCCATCCGTCCTATGACAAGGCCATCTTAAATTCATCGCTTCTGCACCAATTTTTCACCACTTCCGGATGCAAAAAGAACATTTTCACTACTTTTTTGGCGAGGCTTTTTTGCGGCATATTCTTTATTTTAGCTACACAGGAATTTCTTTTCGTTCTTTTCATATCTTTAACATAATGGCATTTATCGCAAAAAGAGAATGGGAATGAGATATGCATTCTAATTTTAATTTTATACAACCTAGATTTAAAGCTAAATGGCTGCCTAAAAATTGAATCATTTTAAAGAGGCCGCATTTTTGGCTCGGAATCAAAAATCCGTAAAGTATGTTCAAAATGATTGGATCCCAGTAAAGTTTTTTAAGTGCAATATTAAGAGCTACTTTAAAACACACTAATTAAAATTGTGAATCACGTTATAGTGATTCACTATTATATTTATTTGCTGTAATTTTATATGGTTTTGCTTTTCACGAATATCTTCATTTTCCCATTCAAATTGTGCCCTAAATATTTTAAAACAATAATTTCTTACAATGAAAAATTTAACATATATACGAGAATTTCACTTTTCTTGGGTAAAAAAACACACACACACACTTTAAACTATAACTTACTAAGTTATTTAAATCTAAGTTTTGTCGACAAAATTCTCTACTCAATTTCCTCATGTCTATTATAAAGAGTTGGCTATCAATTACCAAATAACTTTGTGTCATATGTCTCCAAGAATTTTCTAACAATTCTTTCTAACTTTATAATAATTGTATATGTTCAGTGCAATGGCAAAGGCATACTTCGACAACTAAATTGCCAACTCTCCAACATTTCTTGGGCGATATATTTTCATAAAAACTTAACCAATTTACAACATTGTTGCACAAAGTTTTATCGATAATAATTGTTTGGATCACGTCAAATAGTATAATTCATTCCAGCCACGACAAGTGCTTGAGTTTTAAGACTTAATCGCTATGAAAACTTTTAACCTAAGGGGGTTTAATTTTAGTTAACATGAATATAGACCACATGAGGTAAGGATTATGATGATTATCACAAACAAAAAACCCATTATACTCTGCCATACAATCCTATGTTGACATGAACATCGAACAAAAAAACAATTTTAATTGGAAATTTATTAGAAATGTAATTTGTATTTCATTTGAAATAGACACAAACTGCCAACCTAAAGGTTATCATAAAGTCAATTCTATGGAGGAATGAAAAAAAGAGAACAAACACAAAAAAATGAAATAAATTGAAATGGAAAGCCATGTCATAAGTCGATTTAATTAAATGAAAACAATAATAAAAATAAAATATTTGAAATATATTCGTATACCAGAAATATATGTGAGCATAATGTAATATTCATTGTTTAATAAAATATGATTGTATATTAGGACATATTAAAAGTTTGAAATAGAAAAAATGATAATCCGATTGAGAACATTTTCATGGAAGGCATATGATATTTTCACAGTGTTTATATTCGAATAGTTAAGCTAGTGTTATTGCCTTTGACTATCAATGTCCACTTAGGAGGACATTTGAAAACGACAACAAACTATAGTTCCCAGATTTATTTCTCAATGTTATTTTAGAGGCTTTAATCTAACTAAGCTATAAATACCCAGCAAAAAAAAAGCGTCGCCAAAAAGGTAGTGATAATGTTAATTGTGGAACGATGAACTTAACATCCCAGCAAAAAAAGCGTAGCCAAAAAAGTAATGAGAATGTCCTGTTTGGATCCGGAAGTGGTGCAAAATTGACGCAGAAGCGATGAATTTAACATGGGCTTGTCATACACCCAGAAAAAAGTGACCCCTTCTTTAAGTTAAAATGAACTCATTGTGAAGAAAGTTGAACTTCGTATAGCGCCAAAGACATTTTTATTTGTTCGAACGATGTGATTTTCGTAGAAATTAGGAATAATGCATTCCATATATTAGTTAACATTTTCCTATATTTATATACCACTATACTACAGAATGAAAAAATTTAACTAATTTGAATTCATATATGGAATGATTTTATTGAAATTTTTTCATTCATTTCGACAAATCTTACACATTTGTGGTAAAACTTTTACTTCATAATTAGAACTGCTTACCTTCGTTTTTAAATACAATTTTATTTATTTCTATAAGCAATTTTATCTTCAATAAAAGACATGTTTTATTAATATATTGAATATATTTATTAAGAATCAACAGCATCGAATCTCTTTGAAATATTAGTTTATTATTCCACTATTTCCAATTTCCGTGTGATATTATCAACTGTAAAACGCACTTTTTCTTCTTCTTGTACTTTTCACTTTTAATAAGTTGCTGCCTAACGATTTTGTCCTCCTTTTACAATTTCAATACCTACAAATATAAAAAATCATAAAACATTTTTGTTGCAAAAGGTTAGCGTCACTGAATATTACCTGATAATTGAAGATTCCAAAATGAAGACAAATGAAAGGGTTGTTATTCTGCTGGTGTTTTCTTTCTTTATACACTATCACGAACATTGATAGATTTATTTAAAAAAACGGAAATTTTTCTCACTAATTTAAAATAACAAATATTTTATATATTTTATTTGTTATTTATTATATTATTTTACCATATTATTTTTTAACAATCTCTCCGTATACCAAAACAACGCGATTCCAACTAAAAAAACAACCGACGCGCAAATATATCGATTACATCCACGCGCAAACACATCGATTACGATGACAGGTATCGATTACAGGTAGACAATAGAAATTTAGGAAAATTTCCTATATTCTAACAAGTGTGTTTCCTTAAGTTTTGAAAGGATTGCATACTTCTAGTACGAATGAACTAAAATATTTTTCTATGCCAAGTGTTGTTCGTATGTATGAAAAACTTTCTATTATAAAGGAAGTCGCAATTATCATTTTATAAGAAATTTTACTAATTTTGAGGAAACTTGGTTTTAGTTCGGTTTTTGTTTATTTTTACGAATGCTTTGTTATCGGTGAATAAAATTGTCTTTTTCAGTAGTAAATTCTTATACCCAGCGAAGAAAATAGTATGAGTAAAATTCCATGCCTTATTCTAGTTAATGAACTATTCCTAACTGCTTACAGTTTAGGATTTTTTTACTGAAACTAGTAAATTTTATTATTTTTCACAAAAATTTACCTTAATGGAAATAAAATGGATAAACTATATTGATGAACATTTTTTCCTTTAGTTTCGAAGGCACTTTTTTCTGGGTGTAGGACGGAAGTCCTCCATTTCAACAGCCGTTACACCGAATGTGCATAACTTATTTAGGTGTGATCCGAATTCAATGTTTTGGATGTAAATTAAAAAAATTCTGTGATATTTTGTCAAATAAATAATTTTTATAATTTTTTATAATTTTTAATGGATTCTAACGCTTGATGGAAACGTTTCACCTCAAATATTTTCAAAAATTCACAATTTTTTCAGATTGGATTTAACTTAACATTTTTTTTCGACAAAATTTAAATGATTTGTACCATTTTATGATTCTTACTCTGTTTTTAACCTATTTGAAGCAAAAAAAAAAGTTAAAATTACCCATTAAAAGTATGAAAAAACCAAGTTATAAAAAATTGAATTAAAAGAACTTCCTGGGTAGTTAAAATGAAGAACATCATTGGTAGTGCATCCTCTGGAAGTGCTTTTAAAGTTGTGCCTTTGGAAGAACTTCCAAATTTTTTTTGCTGGGATGGGCTTGTCATAGGACGGATGTCCAACATTTCAACAGTCGCTGCACTGAATTTGCATCACTTCTTAAGGTGTGAGGCAAATTCAGTGTTTTGGATGTGAATTAAGAAATTTTGTGATATTTTGACAAAAGTTTGTCTTGAACTATTTTCAAAAATTCGCCATTTTTCTTGAAATGTTTTGGCATTTTTTTGGCAAAATTGAAATAATTTGTACCATTTTGTTAATTCCTAATCTGTTTTTAACCTATTCGAACAAAAAACAAGTATAAACGGCCGTAAGTTCGGCCAGGACGAATCTTATGTACCCTCCACCATGGATTGCGTAGAAACTTCTGCGAAAGACTGCACGCAAAAAAATAATTCTTTCCTCCCAAACGAAATTTTAGACAAACAAAGTTCGTTTTTCATTTGCTTTTCGCTGTAAGGAAGTGTATTTGGAAGAAAAGTATATACTTTTTGTGATAAACGTTTATTCTTTTCCAGGATATAAAAACAAGTTCATAAAAACTAGCTCAAAAAAATATTATTTTCTTGCTAATTGCATTGTCCCTCACATCTTTCTCACATCCACGAGGATTTTTAGTTCTTAACACCTTTTCCTGTAATACCAACAATGTAGAAGAAATTATACGATTTTATAAATTTTTAAAATTTTTTTACCTTTCGCCTGGACGGAGAATCGAACCGCGGACCATGCACATTGTAAGCCAACACACTAACCACTGAGCTATGTACCTGTTATGGTCATCAATAGATAAATATCCATATAAGTTATATTTATATAGCATAGCTTGCGGCGCCCACGAACCGAATAAACAAAGTTTATTTAACAGAAACAAACATTTAGTTTGGCACCGTGGAGCAGTGGTATTTCACCACGCTTGAATTTTGCATACCAATCAATAATTGTTGATTTCCCTGGGGCAGAGTCCGGAAACTCATTATCAAGCCAAGTTTTTGCTTCCACCGTATTTTTTCCCTTCAGAAAACAGTATTTTATCAAAACACGAAATTCCTTTTTTTCCATTTTTTTTACAATAACACAAGTTGGTTCACAAAAGACGCTCTATCTCACAAACTAATTGACTTACAGACGTCAAATTTTGACACGAATCATTTGAAGGTTGGTACTATATAAAAATAATATGCATTTAATATTAGCGACGCCATCTATGTATCAGACCGGGGACTTATCAGCCAACCTGTTAGTGGCAAGTACGAATTTAGTAGGTCTATGTTCGTCATTTATGTATGTATGTATAACTTTTCACTGTTGTTTAGTTCATTTAACTAAAAAATATTAAGGTCATGAAAAATTTCTCATATTGGATAAATTTTTACTAAACCATATTTCCCGATTTAATTTCTTCTATTTTGTTTTTTCAGTCCCAATATCGGCGATACACACTCACTCGATCTTATTTTTCTATTTCTATTTAGATGCTAATTAGCCTGAATCGTCAAGTCCATTCCTTTCTGCAAATTGCTTAGGAAATGTGAAGATAAATATTGAATTAAAATGGGCAGAGAAAAAAGTAAAATGTTTTATAGGAAAAATTAATTGCCTCGAATTACCTGAGAAATTGAACTTTTATTAAATTTTTTTTTCTATTTTTTATTCTATTTATATAATAAGAAAATAACCACAATTTTCTGATATTTTTGTACATTTTACTACCCTATAATGAAGGCATAAATAACTATAAAGTAATAAATTAAAAAAATATTGTCAGAATGTTAACCACGCCGTTGGCCATTCTTACTATTTTTACAAAATTGTACAAATAAGTTCTTCTGATTTAGTTACCATTGAACTTATTGGGTGATCATTTTTGAAACTTGAAACAAACAAAATTTCATTGGGTTGCAACAAAATATATTAAAAAAAATATTCACCTAATATGAATGATTATGCAATCTAAATTTTAGGATGCACAATTTATACAATTTTTTTATAATAAATTATAAGAAAGGTCACAATCTATCCTGTAATATTTTTTTCATTAAATTTAGGAGAACAAACCTTGAAATTTCTTTATTAGTATGAACGAAAAAATAAGAAACGCAGGTTCAAATCTCACCAGCGGCATTTTTTTATCAAATATTTTTCTAAAAAATTATTTTTTATGGCATGCATTGTTTTTATTTTTTTATTTTCGTATAAATATATTTTTCCATTAAAAATCAACAAAAAATTAAAAATTCTCTTAATTTGCAAAACCTTCTCAAAAGAACTTCCATTTAAGCGAAAAAGTCGGCACAGGTTCAAATGCCAGCGGGGATGAAATTTATTTTTTTTTTTACATTTTTTATTAATTTTTATTTTTTAGTTTTTTTATTAGGTTTCTATTTTTTTTTTGTGAAATTTAATTATACAAAATTTGCACTTAAAATAGCCTGATTGCGTTCTTTCTAATACTTGTCCACAAGGACTGCATCGGAAGTAGAAAAAAATCATTGGGGGATCCCAAGATGCGCTTTAGAAGAAATATTTGTGCACTTGTCCAAAAGGACTGCATCGGAAGTGGAAAAAAAATATTGGGGGATCCCACGATGCGCTTTAGAAGAAATGTTTGTGGACTTGTCCAAAAGGACTGCATCGGAAGTTGAAAAAACTCGATGGGGGATTCTGGGATGGGCTTTAAAAGAAATGTTTGTGGAACAACTTCCAATTTGTTTGCTGGGTAGCTACACATGAATTTCTTTTTTTCATATCTTTAATGGCATTTATCACAAAATCGCAAAACGAGAATAAAAATGAGATATGCATTCTAATTTTTATTTTATTTAAAGCTAAATGGCTGCCTAAAAAAGATTTAAAGCTAAATGGCTGCCTAAAAATGGAATCATTTTAAAGAGGCCACATTTGTGGCTCGGAATCAAAAATCCTTAAAGTATGTTCAAAATGATTGGATACCAGTAAAGTTTTTTGAGTGCAATATTAAGATCTACTGTAAAACACACTAATTAAAATTGTGAATCACACTATAGTGATTCACTATTATATTTATTTGCTGCAATTTTATATGTTTTTGCTTTTCACGAATATCTTCATTTTCCTATTCAAATTGTGCCCCAAATATTTTAAAACAATAATTTCTAACAATGAAAAATTTCACAAAAACACACACACACTTTAAACTATATCTTACTAAGTTATTTAAATCTAAGTTTTGTCGACAAAATTCTCTACTCAATTTCCTCATGTCTATTATAAAGAGTTGGCTATCAATTACCAAATAACTTTGTGTCCTATGTCTCCAAGAATTTTCTAACAACAATTCTTTCTAACTTTATAATAATTGTATATGTTCAGTGCAATGGCAAAGGCATACTTCGACAACTAAATTGCCAACTCTCCAACATTTCTTGGGCGATATATTTTCACAAAAACTTAACCAATTTACAACATTGTTGCACAAAGTTTTATCGATAATAATTGTTTGGATCACGTCAAATAGTATAATTCATTCCAGCCACGACAAGTGCTTGAGTTTTAAGACTTAATCGCTATGAAAACTTTTAACCTAAAGAGGTTTAATTTTAGTTAACATGAATATAGACCACATGAGGTAAGGATTATGATGATTATCACAAACAAAAAACCCATTATACTCTGTCATACAATCCTATGTTGACATGAACATCGAACAAAAAAACAATTTTAATTGGAAATTTATTAGAAATGTAATTTGTATTTCATTTGAAATAGACACAAACTGCCAACCTAAAGGTTATCATAAAGTCAATTCTATGGAGGAATGAAAAAAAGAGAACAAACACAAAAAAATGAAATAAATTGAAATGGAAAGCCATGTCATAAGTCGATTTAATTAAATGAAAACAATAATAAAAATAAAATATTTGAAATATATTCGTATACCAGAAATATATGTGAGCATAATGTAATATTCATTGTTTAATAAAATATGATTGTATATTAGGACATATTAAAAGTTTGAAATAGAAAAAATGATAATCCGATTGAGAACATTTTCATGGAAGGCATATGATATTTTCACAGTGTTTATATTCGAATAGTTAAGCTAGTGTTATTACCTTTGACTACCAATGTCCACTTAGGAGGACATTTGAAAACGTCAACAAACTATAGTTCCCAGATTTATTTCTCAATGTTATTTTAAAGTAGAGGCTTTAATCTAAATAAGCTATAAATACCCAGCAAAAAAAAAGCGTCGCCAAAAAGGTAATGAGAATGTCCTGTTTGGATCCGGAAGTAGTGCAAAATTGACGCAGAAGCGATGAATTTAACATGGGCTTGTCATAGGACGGAAGTCCTCCATTTCTACAGCCGTTACACCGAATTTGCATAACTTCTTTAGGTGTGATCCGAATGCAATGTTTTGGATGTAAATTAAAAAAAATCTGTGATATTTTGTCAAATAAATAATTTTTATAATTTTTTATAATTTTTAATGGATTCTAACGCTTGATGGAAACGTTTGACCTCAAATATTTTCAAAAATTCACAATTTTTTCAGATTGGATTTAACTTAACATTTTTTTTCGACAAAATTTAAATGGTTTGTACCATTTTATGATTCTTACTCTGTTTTTAACCTATTTGAAGCAAAAAAAAAAAGTTAAAATTACCCATTAAAAGTATGTAAAAACCAAGTTATAAAAAATTGAATTAAAAGAACTTCCTGGGTAGTTAAAATGAAGAACATCATTGGTAGTGCATCCTCCGGAAGTGCTTTTAAAGTTGTGCCTTTGGAAGAACTTCCAAATTTTTTTGCTGGGATGGGCTTGTCATAGGACGGATGTCCAACATTTCAACAGTCGCTGCACTGAATTTGCATCACTTCTTAAAGTGTGAGGCAAACTCAGTGTTTTGGATGTGAATTAAGAAATTTTGTGATATTTTGACAAAAGTGTGTCTTGAACTATTTTCAAAAATTCGCCATTTTTCTTGAAAGGTTTTGGCATTTTTTTTGGCAAAATTGAAATAATTTGTACCATTTTGTTAATTCCTAATCTGTTTTTAACCTATTCGAACAAAAAACAAGTATAAACGGCCGTAAGTTCGGCCAGGACGAATCTTATGTACCCTCCACCATGGATTGCGTAGAAACTTCTGCGAAAGACTGTCATCGAATTACTTGCGTGATGGCAAGGTATCTTAAAACTTCTTAACATCGTTTTCTAAATTGTGAGTTAGTCCATAACATACGTGGTATATATTAGACAAAAAAGTTATGTATAGGTAAGTCTACAACTAATTACGAATCGATATGGACTTTTGCACGGTACGTGGAGAGCTAGAATTGAAATATGGGGGCTACAATTATGCAATTGATATGGACCAATTTTTGCTATATATAACTACACGCAAAAAAATAATTCTTTCCTCCCAAACGAAATTTTAGACAAACAAAGTTCGTTTCTCATTTGCTTTTCGCTGTAAGGAAGTGTATTTGGAAGAAAAGTATATACTTTTTGTGATAAACGTTTATTCTTTTCCAGGATGTAAAAACAATTTCATAAAGACTAGCTCAAAAAAAAAACATTATTTTCTTGCTAATTGCATTGTCCCTCACATCTTTCTCACATCCACGAGGATTTTTAGTTCTTAACACCTTTTCCTGTAATACCAACAATGTAGAAGAAATTATACGATTTTATAAATTTTTAAACTTTTTTTTACCTTTCGCCTGGACGGAGAATCGAACCGCGGACCATGCACATTGTAAGCCAACACACTAACCACTGAGCTATGTACCTGTTATGGTCATCAATAGATAAATATCCATATAAGTTATATTTATATAGCATAGCTTGCGGCGCCCACGAACCGAATAAACAAAGTTTATTTAACAGAAACAAACATTTAGTTTGGCACCGTGGAGCAGTGGTAGCTACGTCAGACTCTCATGCCAAGGGTCGTGGGTTCGAGCCCTGCCTCGGTCAAAGTTTTTTTTTTGCTTTTGTTTTTTTTTTTACATACATTCCAGATATATTCGGAAGATTCCGAAAAAATGTTTAACATTACATTGTACTATATTAAATTTTGAACTGTAAAATGTGTCTTATTAAAGACCTAAAGTCAGAAAAGAACAGTGTTTGATATAAACGAAATGGACTGTGTTGTTATTTCAAAAATAACTTTTTTTATTGAAAAAATAAAAATGTTGTAACAAACGAATTTTTTTGGTGATAAAAGTTTAAAATTTTCGAAGCAATTCAAAAAACTCTAACAAAAGAAAAACGTTTTCGGTACACGTTTTCCAAACGTTTTTTTTTCTTTGCTTGTAAAAGTTATTTATACACAGAAAATAATATTATAATTTTTGAGCTAACAATAAATTGTTGTTACAGAAAAATTTTAAGTTCAACAAAATTTTTGTTGATATAACAAAGTGTTTGTTGATATAACAAAATTGGTTGCTAAAGTGACTAAAATCGTAATTGTACTACAAATTACGTTGTTAGCTCAAATTTAAACATAATTTTAGTTGTATTGACAATCAAATTAATTGATATTTTTTTGTGTGTATGTTAAGACTATAACATAAATTTACACGTTGAACATATAATTTTTTTACGGGGGGAAGATCCAGGAAAATTTAATACACCGCTCACAGAAGAAAAAGTTAACTTAGAGTAAAGAAGAAAATCATTGGTGCCAAATCATGACCATTACTTCATTCTTACTATATTTGGGAATCGTACCAAAATTTTCTCCCGCTTTAGTTCATATTGAACTTCTGTGTAAAGTCATTGAACTCACGTTTAATAACAGGTTGGCTGATAAGTCCCCGGTCTGATACATAGATGATGTCGTTAGTATTAAATTCATATTATTTTTATATAGATCCAACCTTCAAATGATTCGTGTCAAATTTTGACGTATGTAAGTCAATTAGTTTGTGAGATAGAGCGTCTTTTGTTATTGTGAAAAAAAATGGAAAAAAGGGAATTTCGTGTTTTGATAAAACACTGTTTTCTGAAGGGAAAAAATACGGTGGAAGCAAAAACTTGGCTTGATAATGAGTTTCCGGACTCTGCCCCAGGGAAATTAACAATAATTGATTGGTATGCAAAATTCAAGCGTGGTGAAATGAGCACGGAGGACGGTGAACGCAGTGGACGCCGAAAGAGATGGTTACCGACGAAAACATCAAAAAAATCCACAAAATGATTTTGAACGACCGTAAAATGAAGTTGATCGAGATAGCAGAGGCCTTAAAGATATCAAAGGAACGTGTTAGGTTAGGTTAGGTTATGTGGCAGCCCGATGTATCAGGCTCACTTAGACTATTCAGTCCATTGTGATACCACAGTGGTGAACTTCTCTCTTATCACTGAGTGCTGCCCGATTCCATGTTAAGCTCAATGACAAGGGACCTCCTTTTTATAGCCGAGTCCGAACGGCGTTCCACATTCCAGTGAAACCACTTAGAGAAGCTTTGAAACCCTCAGAAATGTCACCAGCATTACTGAGGTGGGATAATCCACCGCTGAAAAACTTTTTGGTGTTCGGTCGTAGCAGGAATCGAACCCACGACCTTGTGTATGCAAGGCGGGCATGCTAACCATTGCACCACGGTGGCTCCGTGGTGTTGGTCATATCATTCATCAATATTTGGATATGCCGAAGCTCTGTGCAAAATGGGTGCCGTGCGAACTCACATTTGACCAAAAACAACAACGTGTTGATGATTCTGAGCGGTGTTTGTAGCTGTTAACTCGTAATACACCCGGTGAACCGTCTGCGAAGCGTGGAAAGACTCAAAAGTCCGCTGGCAAAGTAATGGCCTCTGTTTTTTGGGATGCGCATGGAATAATTTTTATCGATTATCTTGAGAAGGGAGAAACCATCAACAGTGATTATTATATGGCGTTATTGAAGCGTTTGAAGGTAGAAATCGCGGCAAAAAGGTCCCATATGAAGAAGAACAAGTACATAAAGCAGTAAATTCGGCCGGGCCGAATTTTAAATACCCACCACCATGAATCAAATATGATAGTTTACTTTGAAAACTCTTCGTCGTAGTGGGTTACTTGATAATATATAGAATTGTAGCGGATTTGATGACAAATCTTCTCCCAAGCAAGTCAGTTCCCGAAGACAAACTTTAAAGATTCTACCTATGAAGACCAAATCAGATTCTGGATTTATGAAAACCAATTTTGTTTGAGTTTTAGAGAAATTATAAACATATCGTGTATATGATGAAATTACGCCTCGATTTAAAATTTTAAATATGTAGATTTTTTCCGCCATTATTTAAATACGATGAGTAAAATCTGGAAATTTTACTTTCAGTTTGAAGCAATTTTCATGATCAGTGCGCCTGCTATACCCTGAAAGAAGTGTTTTCTTTTTTGAGAAACATAATTTTAGACAAGCAAAGTTTTCTTTTGACCCAAGTTTTAGAGACAATCGTTGAATAAACGAAAATACTTTATAAGAAAAGGAAATTTCGTTTGTCAAAAATTTCATTATAGATTACTAATTTCCAGCAAATCGGATAAAAATATGGGGGCTATACCAAAACATGGACCGATAGGCACCATTTGCTACTCACATATTTGAGATCTTAAAATACCTCCAGATTTTCAATTTCAAACAAATCGGCTAGAAAATATAGTCTCTAGACGCCCAAGAAGTAAAAATCGAGAGATCAATCTATATGGGGGCTATACCATTTTCGGCACACTTTTTTATGGTCCTCAAATACATCTAGATTTCCAATTTCAGGCAAATCGGATGGTAAATATAGTTTCTAGAAGCCCTAGAAGCAAAATTGAAATATCGGTCTCTATGGGGGCTATGCCAAAACATGGATAAAAACTACGGTTTTTATAGGCCCAAGACTCCAAATCGGGAGGTTGGTTTATATGGGGGCTATATCAAAACATGGACCGAGGGATACCATTTTCGACACATCTCTTTATGGTCCCAAAATACCTCTAGATTTGCAATTTCATACAAATCGGACAGAAAATACTGTTTCTAGACGCGTAAGAAGCAAAATCGGGAGATCGGTCTATATCGGGGCTATACCAAAACATGGACCGATTCGGACCATTTTCGACACACCTCTTTATAGTCCCACAATACCTCTAGATTTCCAATTTCAGGCAAATCGGATGGTAAATATAGTTTCTAGACGCCCAAGAAGCAAACTCGGGAGATCGGTCTATATGGAGGCTATATCAAAACATGGACCGATACGGACCATTTTCGACACACCTCCTTATGGTCCTAAAATACCTCTAGATTTTCAATTTCAGACAAATCGGATAGAAAATACTGTTTCTAGACGCCTAAGAAGCAAAATCGGGAGATCGGTCTATATGGGGGCTATACCAAAACATGGACCGATACGGACCATTTTCAACACACCTCTTTACGGTCCCAAAATACCTCTGGATTTCCAATTTCAGGCAAATCTGATAAAAACTACGGTTTTTATAGGCCCAAGACCCCAAATCGGGAGGTCGGTGTATATGGGGACTATATCAAAACTTGGACCGATATAGCCCATCTTCGAACTTGACCTGCCTGCAAACAAAAAACTAATCTGTGCCAAATTTCGGGACGATATCGCCATTATTGAAGGCTGTAGCGTGATTACAACAGACAGACAGACAGACAGACAGACAGACAGACGGACAGACGGACATGCTTATATCGTCTTAGAATTTCTCCCTGATCAAGAATATATATACTTTATATAGTCGGAAATCGATATTTCGATGTGTTACAAACGGAATGACAAACTTATTATACCCCCGTCACCATTTTATGGTGGTGGGTATAAAAATGTGTTGTTCCACCAAGACAACGCACTGTGCCACAAGTCATTGAGAACAGTGGTAAAAATTCATGAATTGGACTTCGAATTGCTTCCCTACCCACCGTATTCTCCAGATCTGACTTTTTCTTGTTCTCAGACCTCAAAAGGATGCTCGCAGGAAAAAATTTGGCTGCAATGAAGAGGTGATCGCCGAAATTGAGGCCTATTTTGAGGCAAAACCGAATGAGTACTACAAAAATGGTATCAAAAAATTGGAAGGTGGTTATAATCGTTGTATCGCTCTTGAAGGGAACTATGTTGAATAATAAGAACGAATTTTGACAAAAATGTGTTTTTCTTTGTTAGACCGGGGACTTATCAGCCAACCTGTTACATAAAATGTTTGAGACATGCTTGAAAAAGGAAAATTTTATTGGGCTGTGGAACATTAAAAAAAAAAATAAATAAAGAAATAAATAAATAAATAATAATAAATTTTAACTTCAAACAAACAATTTGTTTGCAATAAAAATAAGTTAAATTTAGCGTTAGTTTATCTACGGAATTTTTTCTTTTGTGTAGAAAAAATTTAACCGAATTACATTAATTATTCTGAGAACATATTCTGAACATTTTTACATCAGTGTAAATATTTAATTTGGGATACTGCCATTGCACCATGGTATCACTTTTTCCAACACAAAACTACGATTATACATTTTTCCCATATACAACCTAATACATTCAACACATGCCACAAAATTTTAATGGGTTCACCATATATGGAGAATACAATAGAAAAAAATTGTGAGTTTTTTTTTTTCGTTGATGTTATTGTATTCTATTTTTATTATTATGTCATACAAAAATATAATTTTAAATATTGGCGTTATCGTTATTCTTCCATACAATTGAACTGTAATAGAATGACAAAGAAATCAGAGATCAGTGTCTGTCTGCCTGTCAATATTTCAGTTGATTTGTTGAGGTCTTACCTGCTTCAAGGTAGAGCTATATCATTTCCCTTCATTTATTTATATAATTGAAATAATTGATTTTGTTGTCGTATTTAATTAAAACAAATACATACATTAATTGTTTGAAATTTATTATGACGCGATTGTTTTATTTAAAACAAATAGCTAACATATGATAATTGTGAATTTATTACTGTGTCATGTCTTGGATTTTTATTTTAATTTAAACATTTTGCCATAGTGATTTATCGCGTTATTTTTTTGTTTTTAAATAAAATTTGCAATTATTTTAATTTTTCAATTGAGTTCGAGGTCAGATATTATATAGATGAAAATATAATGCATTAGATATTTTATAACCAATGAAATTGATTTTAATATATTCTTCACGAGAAGAGCTCTTCAAGACTGAGTGCACTTTGGAAGAAAGTCTCTATAGTTTAAAATTAAAAAAGGGGGCAATTTTTGCTCAATCCACCAATTAAATCTTTGAAGTTTTTAAAGACGATGTTATATCCATTTTGTATAGAACAATAGTTGTTCTATTATTGAATAAAAGGTTGGTTGACAAGTACCCCGGTCTAACAAAGAAAAACACATTTTTTTTGTCAAAATTCATTTTTATTATTCCACATAGTTCCCTTCAAGAGCGATACAACGATTATAACGACCTTCCAATTTTTTGATACCATTTTGGTAGTACTCCATCGGTTTTGCCTCAAAATAGGCCTCAGTTTCGACGATCACCTCTTCATTGCAGCCCAATTTTTTTCCCTGCGAGCATCCTTTTGAGGTCTGAGAACAAGAAAAAGTCGCTGGGGGCCAGATCTGGAGAATACGGTGGGTGGGGAAGCAATTCGAAGCCCAATTCTGGAATTTTTGCCATTGTTCTCAATGACTTGTGGCACGGTGCGTTGTCTTGGTGGAACAACACATTTTTCTTCTTCATATGGGGCCGTTTTTCCGCGATTTCGACTCTCCAATAACGCCATATAATAGTCACTGTTGATGGTTTTTCCTTTCTCAAGGTAATCGATAAAAATTATTCCATGCGCATCCCAAAAAACAGAGGCCATTACTTTGCCAGCGGACTTTTGAGTCTTTCCACGCTTCGGAGACGGTTCACCGGTCGCTGTCCACTCAGCAGACTGTCGATTGGACTCAGGAGTGTAGTGATGGAGCCATGTTTCATCCATTGTCACATATCGATGGAAAAACTCGGGTGTATTACGAGTTAACAGCTGCAAACACCGCTCAGAATCATCAACACGTTGTTGTTTTTGGTCAAATGTGATCTCGCGCGGCACCCATTTTACGCAGAGCTTCCGCATATCCAAATATTGATGAATGATATGACCAACAGGTTCCTTTGATATCTTTAAGGCCTCTGCTATCTCGATCAACTTCATTTTACGGCCATTCAAAATCATTTTGTTGATTTTTTTGATGTTTTCGTCGGTAACAACCTCTTTCGGGCGTCCACTGCTTTCACCGTCCTCCGTGCTCATTTCAGCACGCTTGAATTTTGCATACTAATCAATTATTGTTGATTTCCCTGGGGCAGAGTCCGGAAACTCATTATCAAGCCAAGTTTTTGCTTCCAACGTAGTTTTTCCCTTCAGAAAATAGTATTTTATGAAAACACGAAATTCTTTTTTTCCATTTTTTTCACAATAACAAAAGTTGCTTCACAAAAGACGCTCTATCTCACAAACTAATTGACTTACAGACGTCAAATTTTGACACGAATCATTTGAAGGTTGGTACTATATAAAAATAATATGCATTTAATACTAGCGACGCCATCTATGTGTCAGACCGGGGACTTATCAGCCAACCTGTTACGTCGATGAAATTATGGAAAACGTTGACGAAACTGTCAATCAAGCAGCTATGTTATCGCCAAGGGACCAAACATTCATCTTCATCAGTGGTCTTGATCCAAATAGCCTGGCTACAAAAAAAGTTCCATCACATGAATGAAGCGCCAAAAATGGTCTTTGCGACCATTTTTACTGAAAAAAGCATATCCAGTTCCAAAGATTTTGTTTTACTTTAATGATTTGGGAGCAGAGAATTGAAGTAAGTATATTTTTAAGAAGACTAGGAAACAAATTTGAATTTAATAATTTTTTCTACTTTTTTCAAAAAAAAAGTCTTTAAAGTAACATATGGGAAAACATTTCCTACACGCAAAGAAAAAAAAAGTTTGGGAAACGTGTACCGAAAACGTTTTTCTTTTGTTAGAGTTTTTTGGATTGCTTCGAAAATTTTAAACTTTTATCACCAAAAAATTCGTTTGTTACAAAATTTTTATTTTTTCAATAAAAAAAGTTATTTGTGAAACAACAACACAGTCCATTTCGCTTTTATCAAACACTGTTCTTTTCTGACTTTAGGACTTTAATAAGACACATGTTACAGTTCAAAATTTAATATACTACAATGTAATGTTGAACATTTTTTCGGAATCTTCCGAACATATCTGGAATATATGCAAAAAAAAAAACAAGAAAACAAAAAAACTTTGGTCGAAGCAGGGATCGAACCCACGACCCTTGGCATGCAAGTCGGACGTAGCAGCCACTGCTCCACGGTGCCAAACTAAATCTTTGTTTCTGTTAAATAAACTTTGTTTATTCGGTTCGTGGGCGCCTCAAGCTATGCTATATAAATAGAACTTATATGGATACTTATCTATTGATGACCATAACAGGTACAAAGCTCAGTGGTTAGTGTGCTGGCTTACAAAGTGCATGGTCCGCGGTTCGATTCTCCGTCCAGGCGAAAGGTAAAAAAAATTTAAAAATTTATAAAATCGTATCATTTCTTCTATATTGTTGGTATTACAGGAAAAGATGTTAAGAACTAAAAAACCTCGTGGATGTGAGAAAGTTGTGAGGGAAAATGCAATTAGCAAGGAAACAATTGGAAAAGAATAAACGTTTATCACAAAAAGTATATACTTTTCTTCCAAATACACTTCCTTACAGCGAAAAGCAAAGTAGAAACGAACTTTGTTTGTCTAAAATTTCGTTTGGGAGGAAAGAATTATTTTTTTGCGTGTACTTTTGAACTCTTGTTTGCTCTGTAGGCATTTTGACTAAAGTCAAAAAATTAAAAAAATGCATTAATTTTGAATAATTTTTCAGAATTATTAAAGCCAAGTTGCCCTTAGTCAAACAAAAATTACTTTCATGTTAAGATACCGGTTTTTAAGTCGAATCACTTAAATATAAAGACAAAACGACTTCATTGAAAGAAAACAAAAAAAAAAACAAACTTCACATCAGAAAAATACCTCTTCATTACTAAGAAACCTTCGCACTGATGATTTTTCTCTTTACTGTCTGGAATTGATGAGATTGAAGCAATCAATTGAAAAAATGACCAAAACTGATCAAGAAACTTCAAGATAAACCTGTGAAAATTTGTTTCTACATAAAAACAACGTTGGATTTAAAGATTTATGGTATTGATTCTCAGCTAAGAATTAAAATAAAGAAATTTTAGGGAGCTAACCAGCTTTATCGAATTTTCATTCAGTCTAAAAATCCAAATTATAACAGATACTTCAAAGTACCAAATGTAATGTAAATGTACAAATCGATTCCCGTTGAAAACTAACGATGGTAATCGAAATGTTGGATAAATAAATTTAACAGTTAATTAAAAATTTATTTTTTTATTAAAAAAGACCTCAACCGAAATAAAAAGAAAAAAAAGTAAAATAAAATAAAATAAAAGAAGAAAAATTAATATAAATGAAGAAGAAAAATTAAAATAAACTTCAATGGTTTGATGACAGATATTTTCACAAGCTGATTAGTTCAACCAGTACGCTTCCCACAGATAAATGTAAAGATTTTACCTATGAAGACTAGATCAAATTCTGAATTCATAAGAACCATTTTTTGTTTGAGTTTTAGAGGAATCATAAACGTGTCTTGTAAGTGTACAAGAAAAGGATGAAAAAACGCCTTGACTTTAAATCTATAATCTGTGGATTTTCATCCAAATTATTTAAATGACTACGAGAAGTAAAATCTGGAAAATTTGCATTCAGTTTCAAGCTATTTTCATGATCAGTGCGCCTTCTATACCCTCAATAAGTGAAATCGATCTATATAGAGGCCTTAACAAATGGACCGATAAAACTAAATCATATACACATTGTTATGGGTCTAAAATGCCAGTATATTTTCAATTTGTGACAAATAGGATAAAAACTACAATTTCTATAAACCCTAGGAGTTAAATCAGGAGTTCGGTGTAATGGGGGCTATACCAAAACATGAAAGGATATACACAGTATTCAGCACATTTAATTGTAGTTCTTGAATCTAGACCCCAAATCGGAGGGCCGGTTTATAAGGGGTCTATATCAAAAACTGTACCCATATTCCATATTTTCGTCACACCCCTTTATGGTCCTAGAATACCTCTAGATTTCCAATTTCAGGCAAATTGCTAAAAACCACGGATTCTAGAAGCTCAAGAAGTAAATCTGGAGATCGGTCTATATGGGGGCTATATCGAAACATGGTCTGATAATCACCATTTTCTGCACATCTCTTTATTTTCCTAGATTATCTCTAGATTTCCAATTTCAGGCAAATTGCATAAAAACTACGGATTCTATAAAACCAAGAAATTAAATCGGGAGATCGGTTTATATCGTGGCTATATCAAAACATGGATCGGTACTCACCATTTTCGACACAAGTCTTTATGGTACTAGAATACCTCTAGATTTCCGATTTAGGGCACACTGGGTAAAAATTACGGATTCTATAAAACCTAGAAATAAAGTCGGGAGATCGGTCTATATGGTGGCTATATAAAAACATGGACCGGTACTCACCATTTTCGACACACGTTTTTATGGTCCGAGAATACCCTAGATTTCAAATTTCAGGCAAATTGGATAAAAACTACGGATTCTAGGAGCCCAAGAAGTAAAATCGGGAGATCGGACTATATGGGGGCTATATCAAAACATAGACCGATACTCACCATTTTCGGCACACCTCCTTAAGGTCCTAGAATACCTCTAGATTTCCGATTTAGGGCACACTGGGTAAAAATTACGGATGTTATAAAACCAAGAAGTAAAATCATGAGATCGGTCTATATGGGGGCTATATCAAAACATCGACCGATACACCCCATTTTCGGCACACCTCTTAATGGTCCCAGAACACCTCTAGATTTCCAATTTCAAGCAAATCGGATATAAAATACACTTTCTAGACACCCAAGAAGCAAAATCGGGAAATCGGTCCATATGGGGGCTATACCGAAACATTGACCGGTAGGCACCATTTTCGGTACACTTTTTGATGGTCCTAAAATACCTCTAGATTTCCAATTTCAGGTAAATAGGATAAAAACTACAGTTTTTATAAGCCCAAGACCCAAAATCGGGAGGTCGGTTTATATGGGGACTATACCAAAACTTGGACCGATATAGCCCATCTTCGAACTTGATTTTTAATTTTTTTATTTCGCTTCGTATACCCCTATAATGCCCATTTCTGATAACCATTATAAAGATCTTAACAGAACAGGGGTATACGAAGCGAAATAAAAAAAAAATAAAAATCAAATTTGACGTCGGAGTCAAAAATGACCAATGCACGAAATATAGCCCCTGATCAACCACGAACAACGATATGCGTTTCTTCTCAATCGGACTTCAAATGACGACACAGCACAATAAATTGTATTTCGGGGGGTCGTAGGGTGCACGGGAAAAAAGTTTTGGTGTTCTGAAATTGTCTTCGAATATGCTACAAAACTGGGGGTGACCGCATTAACTTTTTTTCCTTTAGTCCGTGACCCTATCTAATGCTTATATCGTCTTAGAATTTCTCCCTGATCAAGAATATATATATATACTTTATATAGTCGGAAATCGATATTTCGATGTGTTACAAACGGAATGACAAACTTATTATACCCCCGTCACCATTCTATGGTGGTGGGTATCAAAATATAGTGTGTCCTAAAATTTAATTTGCGTTATCTATAATATTAGGTTAAAATTTTTCTCATTTTAGTAGGAAATTGTGCAAAAGTGTTTGATCAGAATCGCAAATTAGTTCACTAAAATTCATTATTAACATTATAAAGAACAAATTATAGTAAAATTTAGTTGAAGTTTGTTTAGAAATACGAAAATATGTTTCGAGTACCCAATATATAAATAATTCATATAGCTAAATGATTTCGCCCATGATTTCCAATGATTTTTTTTTTTGATTTTTCTATCAATCCACAACAACATTACAATTAATCAACACCATATACAGAGAATTGATCGAAATTGAGATCGATAGAGATATGAAGCCAATAAACTTGAATAAAAGCCAATTTAGGCATTTAATGCCTTTCGGTCATTTACCAAAACGAGCAAAGATGACTTATGGTCATTTCGACCTGATTAGCATGAGAGAAATGAATCAATGCCGACCAACCGCCAGACACCAGCACAACATCACAATAAGACGTTGGCGGTAACGGTGATCTATACAGTCAACGCCAAGCAATCCATTTTAAACAAAATCAAACAATTATGCCAATTAATAATGGTGCTTAATTGAATTTGGACATGAAATAAACACATTTCACTAATGAGTTAAAGCGAATGAGAAAAAAATTGTAGGTTTATTTTCTTTCTTCTATCTTTCACCAAGTCTTTGATGTTGTTGATTGGGAGGATGGATAGCTGGCTAAGTCGTAATAATAGAATAGATTGGCACCATTATGACCGAAAAATTAGAGATGAGTATGTGAGTACAAAATTTTCTTATGTCCAAAAATTCGTAAACACCCTCAAAAAAATCGCTTCTGTAGCATATACCCCAAACAGATTTTGCTTCAAGCATATATATTTTCAACATTGGTCGAAACAAAATATTGTTTGTATTGTTCAAACATATTATGGTTCACCTTAGGGCATACACTGGTACTAAAAATTTTAATGAAATTTTCTATGTGTGGACATATTTTTAAGGCGCCAATTAGTTACTTATATTATTTTACTTGCAGCATACTCTCTAGGTCTCTCTTTCGAAACACATATATGTTTATAGGCTATTTCCAAATTAATATATGTTTGCATCTAAGCATCTAAAATTTTGGTACTTACAAAAATTTCATGTCCCAAACATAATATGTTGTAACATATTAACATATATGTCCCAAACATGTTATGCTAGTTTATGAACATTATATGCTCGCACTTGAAAATATTGTGTTCAAAAATCAGAGTTCCAAACATATAATTTTTACACCAAACATATGAAAAACATTATTGTTTGTCCGTGAACTCATACGAGGAAAACCATTCTCACGACAAAAAAAACGCTTATGATGCTAATTACAACTTTGAATAAAATCTATATAATAAAAAACAAGTAAGGAAAGTCTAAAGTCGGGCGTGGCCGACTATTTCATACCCTGCACCACTTTTTTTCGATACCATATCACATCCGTCAAATGTGTTGGGTGCTATATATAAAGGTTTGTCCCAAATACATACATTTAAATATCACTCGATTTGGACAGAATTTGATAGACTTTTACAAAATCTATAGACTCAAAATTTAAGTTGGCTAATGCACTAGGGTGGAACATTCAAATCTGAAGCAATTTTAAGAAAACTTCGCAAAAGTTTATTTATGATTTATCGCTCGATATATATGTATTAGAAGTTTAGGAAAATTAGAGTCATTTTTACAACTTTTCGACTAAGCAGTGGCGATTTAATAAGGAAAATGTTGGTATTTTGACCATTTTTGTCGAAATCAGAAAAACATATATATGGGAGCTATAGCTAAATCTGAACCGATTTCAATCAAATTTTGCACACTTGACTATACTACTAATTGTACCCCTAGTGCAAAATTTCAACCAAAGTCGGCCAAAAATCTGGCTTCTGGGGCCATATAAGTCCATACCGGGAGAAAGATATATATGGGAGCTATATATAAATCTGAACCGATTTCAATCAAATTTCCTGTTCCACAGTGAGGCGCAGGGTATAAAAATAATCATTAATTTAAAAGATTTCTATAATGGATGTGAGAGTTAAGACAGTGAGTACACTCAAAAAAAAGTGAACTCTCTATTTCACTAAAGCCAATTTAACTTTATTTTAGTTCATGGAATTATTATGTTTGGAGAAAGTTTCCTTTACTCTAATAATTTTTTGTGTACGTTAGTTAAATTGACTAAAACCGAGGAAAAAAATATACTCAAATGAAGCATAAAGATTAACTAAATTTGTGTCTTCCACAAAATAGTTCAGAATTTCTTTAAATTTGTAAATATTATCAAAAATGCGTCCATCCTGAACTTCGTATGTCACTAAAGACATTCTTGCAATTTTGAACTCCAAATTTTTCCTTCAAACTACAAAATTTTCTTTAACAAGTGAAAAAACTTAGTTATGTCTAATAAATTTTCTTGAATTCGTCGAAAAATATTTACTTATTTTTATGACATCGGCGTGTTGCCAACGTTTGTAATACTGTTTAGTTAAAATTTTCTACAAATATTTAAAATTTTCTAAAATTAACCGAAAGTTTTCTTCCTGGTGGGTTCACTGTTTTTTCAGTGTATATGTATAGCCTTGTGGGTGTCTTTTACAAAAATTTACCCATGTATTTCATTCGATTCGCTTACAATGACTCACTTCTAAATCTTCGTGTCACATTATCATCTCTTAAAAAATCAACATTGGTAAGGATGGTTGAAATACGATTGCGCTCACTAAAGACGACCATTTAGAAGCGATATGCCATAATCAGCTTAGTACTGTGATTCATATGGGGGTGTTCATATATTTCACAGATACACTTGAGAATATTTTACGCTTTCCAATCACTATGTAGAAAAAATATAGACCTTATATAAAGGATTATTTTATCCAAATTTAAGGACACTTAATTCGTCCATCATTACGTACATTTTTATACCCTAAACCACATAGTAGTCAGGGTATTAAAACTTTGAGCTGCCAAAAAATGTGCCTACCAGAAATATTGATTTTAGACCCCATAAAATATATACCGATCGACTCAGAATCACCTCCTGAGTCGATCTAGCGCTTGGTGTCCGTCCGTCCGTCTGTCCATGTATTTGTTGTTCACAGGATTCCGGTCGCAATTATTAACCGATTTTGATGAAATTTGGTACAGGGAGTTTTTTGGGCACAAGGACGAATGCTATTGAATTTGAAGAAATCGGATCAAATTTAGATATAGCTCCCATATATATGTATCGCCCGATTTCGACAAATGGGGTCACGTTGCGCGTTTTTTCAAACGGATCGTCACCAAATTTGGCAAAACGTAATATTTTCCATCGCCCTTCAAGTCTACAAAATTTCATCCAAATCGGTTTAGATTTAGATATAGCTCTCATATATATGTATCGCCCGATTTTCCCCAAATTTGGCCACAAAACCTTTATTTATCAACCGATCTTACTCAAAGTTGGCTAAATATAATCTTCTATAGCACTAACTATATGTGCAAAAAATCATCGAAATCGGTTCAGATTTAGCTATAGCTCCCATATATATGTACCGCCCGATTTTTCTAAATTTGGCCATAAAACCCTTATTTATCAACCGATCTTACCCAAATTTGGCTAAATGTAGTCTTCTATAGCACTAACTATATGTGCAAAAAATCGTCGAAATCGGTTCAGATTTAGATATAGCTCCTATATATATGTATTGCCCGATTTTCCCAAATTTAGCCATAGAACCCTTATTTATTAACCGATCTTACTAAAAGTTGGCTAGATCCAGTCCTCTATAGTACTAACTATATGTACAAAATTTCATCGAAATCGGTTCAAATTTAGATATAGCTCCCATATATGTATCGCCCGATTTTGAAAAATTCGCCCTTATAACCTTATGTTTGACCATACAGGCCTCATTTCGTAACTGATCTTATTCAAATCGTGCACAAGGTAACCTTTTGTGGTATTAATCAAACCCGCAAAATATTATGCAAATTGGTTCAGATTTAGATATAGCTTCCATATATATGCATCGCTCGATTTTCCCAAACTTGGCCATAGTACTCTTATTTATTAACCAATGTTACTCAAATTTCAAATTTTGATGTACTAGCCGATCGTACTTATACGTACTTGTAGCTCTTACATAAGAATATTGCTCGATTTTTACAAATTTGTATTTATTACCCACACTAATTTAACGATTTTCTCTTTTTTAATAATGGGCTAAATATTAGTGGCATGCTAGCTCCGTAGGCGCAATATCAACACAGCCAGTGTTGCTAAAAGTAGGGGAAATTCCCTATATGTATGGTTTTTCTAATATATAGCGTCTTGTAGGGACGTAGGGTCACAATGTTGGACATTTTCACTCAACACAATGTGTAATAATTTTTACATTTTGGTGCCTCTAGAGGAGGAAATTAGAAGCCGGCAAGGCTTGATCTTTAACAATGTGTGGTAAACTTTATTCCTGTAGAGAATTTTGTCAACATTTTATTTCTATAGAACATTTTGTCAGAATTGTATTTCTACAGAAATTTTTTTCAAAATATTATTTCTATAAAAAATTTTCGCAAAATTTTATTTCTGTGGAATTTTTTCTCAAAATTTTATTTCTATAGAAGTTATTGTAAAAATTTTATTTCTATAGAAAAATTTCTCACAAAAATTTGTTTATAGAAACTTTTCCAAAATTTTATTTTTATAGAGATTTAACGAAAAAGATTACTAATTTGGGTAGAATTCTACCAACTGTGGCAACCGTGGTGGTAATACAAATTTATATTCGAAGTTATATACGTTGCATATTCATGTTTTAAGATAATAAAGTACTTAGAACCATTTTTGTTTTGTAAAATTTTTTAAATTTAACGAAAAATATAGTAGGGAAAATTGTTTGGGAATGTATGGGAAAATAGGGAACTTTTTTTTTTGTCCTTGTAGGGTAAACCGAACATTTTCCGTGGCAACATTGATTATGAGCTATAGTCAGATTGACACAAAGCACCCATAGACATGTACCCCTTAATTCTCTTAAATATGCAACTGCGGTTTATCTTCCAGACCTATATGTTACCCCACAAATGCTTATGATTACTAATTCTGTAATGGTGGTTTAGGGTATGATATAGTCGACCCCGCCCGACTTTCTACTTTACTTACTTGTTATTATATATTAACAAAATTTACTCACAGTGTATTTGTCTATTATTCTCCTTTATATATTTAATTTCAAACTGAAAATTTATTATTGCTTTTGATATTGTGCCGCTCGATCAATATCCAAAATCAAATGGAAATTAAAATCATTCAACATCGGCCAAAACAATAATGGCAACAATCCCCATAACTGCGGCAGTTTTTGAGAAATCTCCCAATCAAAGAGCGGTGATAAATGAGTGCACAGCGTGTGAAGCGTAAAAATATTTTGATTGTTTAAATCACTTAACGCTTCCAAAAGGCTGAACGTCTACAAAAATATCTTAAAAATATTTCAAAGAAAACAAATCGATTAGTTCTCATAGAGAGTGTTAACACCATCATTTTGGCATTCAATGTTTCACGCTATTATTTATACATATATACATAATAATCAACATATTGATAATTTAAACAAATTGTTAACGTATATTGTTTTTGAAGTGAGCGGTCATTTTAGACAACTCAATTACTGTTTTTTGCGACAGCGACTATGGCAAAAATTTCTTAAATACTTAGAAGATATCAATGATCACATCTTATATTTAGATCGAGGACAAATAATTTTTTTTACGAAATAAATTATAAATACATATATATTCATTTGTCTTGATTAGCTAATGTTTTTTATAAACTTATGACCCAAAATTTTGTTATGGCAAATTTGTGGAAATATTACTGGATTTTTCTGTGTCATTTAGAAATTTGAATTATTCTTTTATGTCTTAGCAAAATATTTTTGAGGAATTTAAAATGTTAAGATAATTTATTACTATGTGATGTTTGAAATTATTTTAACACCCTTATGGAAGCAAACAGCAAGAAACACTACTTTGCTGCCAAAATAAATTTTAAATATAGATATTTATATTTATTTATGTATATTATTTAGTTTTTTAAACAAGTATATACGGTTGTAAGTTCGGCCAGGCCGAATCTTATGTACCCTCCACCATGGATTGCGTAGAAACTTCTATGAAAGACTGCCCTCCACAATCGAATTACTTGGGTTGTGGTATTTTAAAACTTCTTAACATCGTCTTCTAAATTGTGAGTTAGTCCATACGTGGTATATTAGACACAAAAGGTATGTATAGGTAAGTCTACAAATTATTACGAATCGATATGGACTTATATGGGGGCTATTTAAAATTATGAACTTGATATGGACCAATTTTTGTGTGATTGGGGATCGATTTATCTGAGGGATATATATATATATATATATATATATATATATATATATATATATATATATATATATATATATATATATATATATATATATATATATATATATATATATATATATATATATATATATATATATATATATATATATATATATATATATATATATATATATATATATATAAGTATAAGCCGATATGGACTTAGTTAGGCATGGTTGTTAACGACTATATACTAGCACAATGTACCAAATTTCAACTGACTCGGATGAAATTTGCTCTGGATCGGTTTATATGGGGGCTATATATAATTATGGACCGATGTGGACCAATTTTTGTATGGTTGTTAGAGACCATATACTAACACCATGCTCCTCCAAGAGGCTCCAAAACTAAATCTCGGGATCGGTTTATATGGGGGCTATATATTTGATTATAGACTGACATGGTCCACTTTTAGCATGGTTGGTTAATATCATACACTACCACCACGTACCAAATTTCAACCAGATCGGATGAATTTTGCTTCTCCAAAAGGCACCGGAGGTCAAATCTGGGGGTCGGTTTATATGGGGGCTATATATAATTATGGAATGATATGAACCAATACCTGCATGGTTGTTGGATACGAGCGAACATCATGGATATACGAATATCACGTACCAAATTTCAACCGAATCGGATGGATTTTGCTCTTCCAAATCTAGGGATTGGTTTATATGGGGGCTATATATAATTATGGACCGATTTCGACCAATTTTTGCATGGGTGTTTAAGGCCATATATTAACACCACGTTCCAAATTTCAACTGAATCATATTAATTTTGGTCTTCCAAGAGGCTCCGAAGGTCAAATCTGGTGATCGGTTTATATGGGGGCTATGTATAATTATGGATCGATGTGGACCAATTTTTGTATGGTCATTAGAGACCATATACTAACATCATGTACCAAATTTCAGCCGGATCGGATGAAATTTGCTTCTCTTAGAGGCTCCGCAAGCCAAATCGGGGGATCGGTTTATATGGGAGCTATATATAATTATTGACCGATGTGGACCAATTTTTGCATAGTTGTTTGAGATCATATACTTACACCATGTACCAAATTTCAGCCGAATTGGATGAAACTTGCTTTTCTTAGAGGCTCCGCTAGCCAAATGGGGGGATCGGTTTATAAGGGGGCTATATATAATTATGAACCGATATGGACCAATTTTTGCGTAGTTGTTATAGATCATATGCTGACACCATGTACCAAATTTCAGCCGGATCGGATGAAATTTTGTTCTCTTAGAGGATTTGCAACCCATATTTGGGTATCCGTTTATATGGGGGCTATACGTAAAAGTGGACCGATATGACCCTTTTGCAATACCATCCGACCTATATCAATAGCAACTACTTGTGCCAAATATCAAGTCGATAGCTTGTTTCGTTCGGAGGTTAGCGTGATTTCAACAGAAGGATGGACGGACATGCTCAGATCGACTCAGAATTTCACCACGACCCAGAATATATATACTTTATGGGGTCTTAGAGCAATATTTCGATGTGTTACAAATGGAATGACAAAGTTAATATACCCCCATCCTATGGTGGAGGGTATACAAATATAAACGCAAAATTATGATAATTTTTTGTATTGCTCTTTTATTTTCGTATTGTTAATTTTTATAATTAACACCAATTTAGTTTTAATGTTTAATGAGTACATGCAGTTCCTCTATTAAAATATTTCGTTTAAATCCTTTTTTTCTAACATTCACCATTAAGTTTTTCTCTTAATTTTCATAATTTGTTGTCTAGGCAATTACAATCACCATTCTCACGAAAATTTTTAATTTCCACTTTTTGTATCTCTTTGTAGCCAAACATATTTCTATTCTATTCCGGCCATGGAGGAACCTCAAACCAGGATGGAAAGTTACGATTTTCAAAAAAAGGTACGACAGCATCAACAGCCCCAACCATCCAATCATTTAGCATCAACATCAAAAAAAATATAATTTCCGTTTACTTTGGTGTTCTTTTTTTTGGTTGTTCCTGGCTTGTATTTCGTGGGTAATAAAAAAAAGAGATGTGAAATCATTGATAAGCCTTTAGCGACGGCCAGAGAGTGTGTTCAAATTTTGAGGACGAAAGCTATGACAATGATGAACTTTTATGACGTTGGTTGTGTCGCATCATACTTTTGAGGGAGAAATTAAAGTGGTTGATATTTCTTTTGGACAAAAAAAATGGTATTTTTTCAATGGAAGGATCGATTGCAATATAGTGATTATGTATCGTTTATTATTATTTTATACGCATTGTTAGATATGACGTCGTTGTGTGTATGGGGTTTATATTGGCCACGGATATTTTTATTGATTGATTTCAAATGTTGATCTCATTTAAGATATCTTGGAGATGATCGAAAAATTCAAGAGCATTTTATAAATCTCTGTACATTATTATGATAATGTTCGAGATACAATTCGAGATAAAACTATAGAGGTATAAACTGTATATACACCCAGAAAAGGAATATGCACTGAAAAAAAAGCATGCCCGGTTCCAAAGATTTTGTCTTTACTTTAAAAATTTTGGTATTGATTCCGAGCCAAAGAAGCGGAGAATACAAGAAATGATACTTTTAACCCTCCAATACCCCAATTTTTTGCCTGCTGATTAAATTTTTAATGTTAACGACACAAAAGTAAGTAAACTAAACAAGAACAAGTATATAAGGCCGCAAGTTCGGCCAGGCCGAATCTTATGTACCCACCACCATGGATTGCGTAGAAACTTCTACGAAAGACTATCATCCACAATCGAATTACTTGGGTTGTGGTATCTTAAAACTTCTTAAGATCGTTTTCTAAATTGTGATTTAGTCCATACGTGGTATATATTAGACAAAAAAGTTATGTATAGTTAAGTCTACAAATAATTACGAATCGATATGGACTTTTTGTACGTAGAGAGCCAGAATTGAAATATGGGGGTCGCTTATATGGGGGCTATATACAATTATGAACTTGATATGGACCAATTTTTGTGTGATTGGGGATCGATTTATCTGAGGGCCATATATAACTATAGACCGATATGGACCTAGTCAGGCATGGTTGTTAACGACTATATACTAGCACAATGTACCAAATTTCAACTCACTCGGATTAAATTTGCTCCTCCAAGAGGTTCCAAAACCAAATCTCGGGATCGGTTTATATGGGGCTATGCACGATTATGGACTTATATGGACCACTTTTGGCATGGTTGTTAAATATCATATACTACCACCACGTACCAAATTTCAAGCAGATCGGATGAATTTTGCTTCTCCAAAAGGCACCGGAGGTCAAATCTGGGGATCGGTTTATATGGGAGCTATATATAATTATGGACTGATATGAACCAATTCCTGCATGGTTGTTGGATACCATATACCAACATCACGTACCAAATTCCAACCGAATGGGAAGAATTTTGCCCTTCCAAGGGGCTCGGGGGCCAAATCTGGGGATCGGTTTATATGGGGCCTATATATAATTATGGACCGACATCGACCAATTTTTACATGGGAGTTTGGGGCCATATATTAACACCACGTACCAAATTTCAACTAAATCAGATGAATTTTGGTCTTCCAAGGGGTTCCGGAGGTCAAATCTGGTGATCGGTTTATATGGGGGCTATATAATTATGAACCGATGTGGATCAATTTTTGCATGGTTGTTAGAGACCATATACTAACATCACGTACCAAATTTCAGCCGGATCGGATGAAATTTGCTTCTCTTAGAGGCCTCGCAAGCCAAATCGGAGGATCGGTTGATATGGGGGCTATATATAATTATGGACCGATGTGGACCAATTTTTGCATGGTTGTTAGAGACCATATACTAACACCATGTACCAAATTTCAGCCGGATCGGATGAAATTTGCTTCTCTTAGAGGCCTCGCAAGCCAAATCGGGGGATCGGTTTATATGGGGGCTATATATAATTATGGACCGATGTGGACCAATTTTTGCATGGTGGTTAGAGACCATATACTGACACCATGTACCAAATTTCAGCCGGATCGGATGAAATTTGCTTCTCTTAGGGGCCTCGCAAACCAAATCGGGGGATCGGTTTATATGGGGGCTATATATAATTATGGACCGATGTGGACCAATTTTTGCGTGGTTGTTAGAGACCATATACTAACACCATGTACCAAAATTCAGCCGGATCGGATGAAATTTGCTTCTCTTAGAGGCCTCGCAAGCAAAATTTTGGGGTCCGTTTATATGGGGGCTATACGTAAAAGTGGACCGATATGGCCCATTTGCAATACCATCCGACCTACATCAATAACAACTACTTGTGCCAAGTTTCAAGTCGATAGCTTGTTTCGTTCGGAAGTTAGCGTGATTTCAACAGACGGACGGACGGACGGACGGACGGACGGACGGACGGACGGACGGACGGACGGACGGACAGGCTCAGATCGACTCAGAATTTCACCACGACCCAGAATATATATACTTTATGGGGTCTTAGAGCAATATTTCGATGTGTTACAAACGGAATGACAAAGTTAATATACCCCCCATCCTATGGTGGTGGGTATAAAAATGTATACGGTAAAATTCAGTATATGCTCTCGAGTTTGAACTAAGTTTTCTTTTTATTTTACCCATTTCTGTTGTTTTAAGGTTAATTTTTCGCTTTTCAGCTTTTTTTCTTCATATGCTATCAAAGTCCTTTAAAAGCGAGTTAACGACAACTTTATTTTCCAAATTAAGACTCGACTTCCAGTACAAATTATGCTATGTTTCAAGTAAAAAACGTCTTTAAAATAAAGTTTTGAAAAACATGTCCTACATTTAAACGATTTTTTGCCTTGTAGTCAAGATGCAAAAAGACAACAAATTTAAAGACAATTTCATTAAATTTAAAGAATTTTTCTGAATTTTTAAAGTCACGTTGACCTTACCCCAAAAAAAAATTTCTTTCATGTTATGATACCCATTTTTAAGGCAAATCACTTAATTATAAGGACAACACGACTTCATTGAAAAGCTTATCAACTTGTCGACAAGGAAAAAACTTTATTTTAGAGAAATGCGTTTTCTATGCTAAGCACAATTTGCATTCATATTTTAAGGACATGAAATCTTTGGCATCACGACAATATTTTTTTAGTGTGATCACATCAAATATGTTTCAGGAGTAAAATCTTATTTTTGGACGGAGAACTTGCACAGAAAAAACTAAAGCTAAACTTAATTTATTTTTTTTTTAAATATTTGTTTGTAATTAAAGTATGTGTTTTGGCTCAGAATAGAACCGTATTGATTTTGGAAGAAGTCGGTTCAGATTTAGGTATAGCTCCCATATATATATTTCATCCGATATGGACTTATATGGTCCCAGAAGCCAGAGTTTTACCCTAAATTGCTTCAAATTTTGCACAAGAAGAGTAATTAGTACCAAAGTCAAGTGCCAAATTTTATTGAAATCGGGTCAAATTTAGATATAGCTCCCATATATATCTTTCGCCCGATATGGACTAATACGGTCCCAGAAGCCAGAGTTTTACCCCAATTTGGTTGAAATTTTGCACTAGGAGTACAATTAGTAGTGTAGTAAAGTGTGACAAATTTTATTGAAATCGGTTCAGATTTAGATATAGCTCCCATATATATGTTTTTCTGATTTCGATAAAAATGGTCAAAATACCAACATTTTACTTGTTAAATCGCCACGAATCGCCACGAACAGTTGTAAAAATGACTCTAATTTTCCTAAACTTCTAATACATATAAATCGAGCGATAAATCGTAAATAAACTTTTGTGAAGTTTCCTTAAAATTGCTTCAGATAGAAATGTTTACCATATTTATACGCACCACCATAGAATGGTGATGGGGGTATAATAAGTTTGTCATTCCGTTTGTAACACATCGAAATATCGATTTCCGACTATATTCTAAGACGATATAACGATGTCCGTCTGTCCGTCTGTCTGTCTGTTGTAATCACGCTACAGTCTTCAATAATGAAGCAATCGTGGTGAAATTTTGCACAAACTCGTCTTTGGTCTGCAGGCAGGTCAAGTTCGAAGATGGGCTATATCGGTCCAGGTTTTGATATAGTCCCCATATAAACCGACCTCCCGATATGTGGTCTTGGACTTATAGAAATCGTAGTTTTTATCCAATTTGCCTGAAATTGGAAATCTATAGGTATTGTAGGACCACAAATACGTGTGCCAAAAATTGTGAGTATCGGTCCATATTTTGGTACAGCCCCCATATAGACCGATCTCCCGATTTTATTTCTTGGGCTTGTAGAAACCGCAGTTTTTATTCAATTTACCTGAAATTGGAAATCTAGAGGTATTGTAGGACCACAAATACGTGACACAAAAATTGTGAGTATCGGTCCATGCTTTGGTATGGTCCCCATATAAAACGACCTCCCGATTTGGGGTCTTGGGCTTATAGAAACCGTAGTTTTTATCCAATTTGTCTGAAATTGGAAATCTAGAGGTATTTTAGGACCATAAAGAGGTGTGCCGAAAATGGTGAGTATCGGTCCATATTTTGGTATAGCCCCCATATAGACCGATTTCCCGATTTTACTTCTTGGGCTTCTAGAATCCGAAGTTTTTATCCTATTTGCCTGAAATTGGAAATCTAGAGGTATTTTCGGGTCATAAAGAGGTGTGCCGAATACGGTGAGTATCGGTCCATATTTTAGTATAGCCCCCATAAGAACGATCTCCCGATTTAACTCCTTGGGTTTCTAGAAACCGTAGTTTTTATCTGATTTGCCTAAAATTGTAAATATTCTGGTATTTTAGGCTCACAAAAACGTGTATCGGATTAAGTTTTTATCGGTCCATTTGGTAATGCCTCCATATAGACCGACTTCACTTCTTGAGGGTGTAGAAGGCGCACTGATAATGAAAATTGCTGGAAACTCAATGTAAAATTTCCAGATTTTACTTCTACAGATTTAAGATTTCAAATCAAGACGTTATTTTATAATTTTCTTGCACACTTACAAGAGATGTTAATAATTCCTCTAAAACTCAAACAAAAATGGTTCTTATAAATTCAGAATCTATGAGTACTATCCTCATAGGTGAAATCTTTCAATTTATCTTCGGGAAGTGTCCTCAAGTCCTCAAGCCCTCCTGAAATTTCAAAGAAAACCCTAATATTTGGTGTATGGTGGTGGGTATTTAAGATTCGGCCCGGCCGAACTTAGTGCTATATATATATTTTTTTTACTAAGATTGTGTTCCACCCTAGTGCATTAGCCGACTTAAATTTTGAGTTTATAGATTTTGTAGAAGTCTATCAAATTCTGTGCAGATCGAGTGATATTTAATTGTATATATTTGGGACAAACCTTTATATATAGCTCCCAACAAATTTGACGGATGTGATATGGTATCGAAAATTTAGATCTACAAAGTGGTGCAGGGTATAATATAGTCGGCCCCGCCCGACTTTAAACTTTCCTTACTTGTTTGCTTCTATGAGAGGGGGTAATTTCGTGAACTGCAGTTTAAATGTACAACAGGGCATTATAATTTCCTGATTTTAACACTTTGCGGATATCTCAAAATGTAATGTATAAAACATTTTACTTTTTTTTTTTGGTTTGTACGAGTATGAGGTTTAATTTTGTATGCAGTGCACATAATAAAATAAATAATTTTCCCATATTTTTTATATTTTTTCATTGCCTAAATAAAAACTGTTTCCAATGATCCTTGGCTAACAAACGAATCCTTAATTACCATTAAAGATATCATATAAATAATTACAAATGTTATTTATATTACAAATTTGCTTTTTTTTGCGCAATGGACGTAAACAGACTGAAGCCGTAAAAAAAAACACAATTAACCCCACCATCCTTTTCTCTATTTCCATTTTCCGTCTACAGGAGCTAAACGGTTCTAATGAATCATTAGCCAAAAAAGGTTTCATAAAAATTTAAACACATAATGCCACCATTTAACCCCTAGATAAAAAGCCAGCCAGACAACCAGAGTAAATTAACCATCATTTACAAATAACAACTACGACAAAACATGATAAAAAAAGCAAAAATTACAAAATGTAAATGAACGATGCTAATGTCAATCAAATTAAATAAAGAAAGAAGGAAGGAAACAAAGCAACGACCAAGCTACGCACGTTAATTAGAAATAAGGATGAACGAGCATTATGTGAAAGAAGAACCCTCTTGAATCTTGCTGGTTGAGTAGGCAATACAATGAATATTTTACGTTATTATCTCCCTACTTGAAGTGTTTGTAAAATTAATTAAATAACGAAAGACAAACGAATAAAATTATTAACGCCACTGATGATAATCAGCAGTTGCCATAATGAGACTAGATATGATTGTACATTGCTGGTGACATTTCTGAGGGTTTCAAAGCTTCTCTAAGTGGTTTCACTGGAATGTGGAACGCCGTTCGGACTCGGCTATAAAAAGGAGGTCCCTTGTCATTGAGCTTAACATGGAATCGGGCAGCACTCAGTGATAAGAGAGAAGTTCACCACTGTGGTATCACAATGGACTGAATAGTCTAAGTGAGCCTGATACATCGGGCTGCCACATAACCTAACCTAACCTAACCTAACCTATGATTGTACAAATTTCTCTATAATTTCGGCACAAAGTTGTTGTCTAGCACTTCCCCTTTTTACGGAAAATCTGTAAAAATCCTATATTTACTTGTATGGGATATAAATGTTTATACCAATGCCATGCAGGCAACATCATTATCCTGTTAAAAGAGATTAGTGTTTATCAGTGTTGCCATTTTGGTCCATTCGGACCAAAATTGATCCAATAGACTTTTAATTTTTAAATTTAGTCCGATGGTCGGAGCAAACGGAATTTAGTTCAATTTGGTCCATTTTCATAAATTTGGTCAAATTTATAAACTAAAGTGCGTACTATGTTCGGCTTCTGCGCCGAAAACCAGATTATTTCCACGATCAATTAATTTTACAAGACAAAATGTTATGGATTCAATGTCTTGAACTGTTTATACCCTACACCACTACTGTGGTATATAATTCATTTGATTATTCATTATCTTCTCCATGATTTTTGAAAGAAATGGAAGAATTGCGATAGGTCGGTCATCGTTATATTTCTTGGGAACTGGTATAATCTTGGTAATTTTCCAATTATTTGGAAAAAATAGACTTAGTGAGTATTGTGTTACAAAGTTTGTGTCGTAAATTTAATGAAAACATTTTTGAAGCAAAAATTATAAACTTTATTTAATAAAAATTTCATTATTTTAAAGAAATTTGTCCATAATATTCTGTAAATTTCGCATCCTACAATTTAGGTTGCGTAATCTTTAATATGACGTAAATATTTGTTTTCAGTGTGAGTGCATGTTGTGGTCTCCAAATACCTCGAAGTCGAACGTCAACTTTTTGTAATATTGAATTTCCGCTTTTGATGTTAGCTAAAATTGATTTCTAGATTTTAGAAAAGTCCACGTTTTGATTCCGATGTCAAACAATATATGGTTGATACAATAGAAGGTTACCGTGTGCTAAATTTAAGTAAGATTGTTTACTATATAAGGCTGTTATGGTCAGTAATAAAGTTACTAGGGGTACATTTTTGAAAAACGGTCGATACATATATATGGGAGCTATATCTAAAACTGAACCGATTTGGATAAAATTTTGCAGGTTTTGTTGCTATTAAAGGTGATTACCTTGTGCTAAATTTGAGTAAGATCGGTTAATAAATGAGGTCACTATGGTCAACAATAAAGTTATAAGGGGCAAATTTTTCAAAATCGGGCGCTACACATATATGGGAGCTATATTTAAATCTGAACCGATTTGGATGATATTTTGCACATATGGTCAGTTCTATAGAAGATTAGAGTAAGCCAAATATGAGTTAGACCGATTGAAAAATACGGGTTTTATTGCTAAATTTGTCAAAATCGGGCGATACGTATATATGGGAGCTATAGCTAAATCTGAACCGATTTCGATGATATTTGGCACATAGTTATAGTCAGTAATATAGAATTTTAGATTTTACCAATTTTGAGTAAGATCGGTTGATAAATAAGGGACTTTTGGCCAAATTTAGCAAAATCGACCGATACATACCCAGCAAAAAACAAGTAAGTAAAGGGGGCCGACTATATTATACCCTTCACCACTATGTAGACCAAAAATTTGTGTTACCATTTCAAATCGTTCAAATTTGTTGGGAGTTATTATGAAGGCTTTTATTATAAATATTTATACAATTTATATACAATATGGAGATAATTTTTTGTACTTCTATAAAATCTCTAGAATTAAAATTTAAATCGGCTGACACCCTGGGATGAAACACAATTTTAGTTACAAAATATGGGAAATATAAATATATGGGAAATATAAAGCTAGAGCAATTTTAATGCAATTGTACGAAATAATATTTACGATTTATCGAGCGAGAAATACGTATTCGAGATAAAGGAAAATTTAAGTAATATTTAAAATTTTTGCTACAGTGGCGCTTTTACAAGGATATTGGTTAAATCTCGGCATTATATGTGGTCAATTTTGGATTGTGATATATTATTCGGCCAAGTTTATTTTAAACTCGACCGTTTTGTGGAAAGTGTGGTATTACAGTGTGAAATATAACTACGAAATCTGAACCAATTAGATCAAAAAGCTTATTAAATATGTTCTCTGTGGAAACTATCGAGTCAACTGAAGGAAACTCCCATTGAAAATGGGTCTAAAATATGAAATATTCTACTCAACTCTGGCGTATATATACAAAATTTGAAGCAAATCAGGCTTCAACTCTGGCTTTTGTGCAAATCGGACGAAATATATACATGGGAGCTATATCTAAATCTGAACCGAGTTCAAACAAATTTGGCACAGTTAACCATACTATTAAACGCACTCCTTTTGGGAAATTTGAAGCAAATCAGGGTAAAATGCTGGCTTTAGAGGGCATATAAGTGCAAATCGGACCAAAGGTATATATGGGAGCTATATCTAAATCTGAACCGAGTTCAAACAAATTTGGCACAGTTAACCATACTATTAAACGCACTCCTTTTGGAAAATTTGAAGCAAATCAGGGTAAAATTCTGGCTTTAGAGGGCATATAAGTGCAAATCGGACCAAAGATATATATGGGAGCTATATCTAAATCTGAACCGATTTTAACCGAATTTGGCACAGTTAACAATATTATTAAACGTACTCCTTGTGCTAAATTTGAAGCAAATCAGGGTGAAATTCTGGCTTTTGAAGCCATATAAGCGAAAATCGGACGAATGATATATATGGGAGCTATATCTAAATCTGAACCGATTTAGCTGATGTTTTGCAGATTTTACGTGACCGACAAAACATTCAGATGTACAAACTTTCAAGAAGATCGGTTCATAAATACGTGAATTATGATCAAATCGGTGATAAATATATATGGCAGCTATACCTAGATCTGAACCGATTTTTCCAAAATCAATAGCGATTGTCTTTGACCCGAAGAAAGACCCCATGCCAAAATTGAGGACGATCGGACTTAAACTGCGAGCTGTACTTTGTGCATAAAATTACATATACAGACAGACGGACAGGCAGACGGACATCGCTAAATCGACTCAGAATTTAATTCTAAGCCGATCGGTATACTAAAAGATGGGTTTATGACTATTATTTCTTGGCGTTACAAACAAATGCACAAACTTATTATACCCTGTACCACAGTAGTGGTGAAGGGTATAAAGAGCTTCCAAAAAAGTAGCTTGGATCTCCAATCTGTGATCCGGAAGTAGTGCAAACTTTGATCATCTCCAATGAATTTTACACGGGCTTGTCATAGGACGGAAGTACTCCCTTTTTGATCCTTTGCATTGCTTTAGAAGTTTTGCCCTGGAAGTTAATTTGAATGAAGAAATTTAAAAAGCGAAAAAAAAAACAATTTTTTTCAACCAATTTCACTTTTTTTTCATCCAATACACAATTAAATTCCTATTATCTAATTTTTACAATTTGAAAAACTTTTTCGCTCCGACCAGGAGTTGAACCTGGGTTTTCTGGCACCATAACAGAACGCCTTAGCACACTCAGCCACAAACGCAATTTAACATAAAGCGTCGAAAAAATTATCGTAATTTTCAAAACCTTCTCAAAAGTACTTCCATGGAAGCGAAAAAGTCAAACGGCACAGGTTCAAATCCCAGCGGGGATGATTTTTTGTTTTTGTTTTATTATTTTTTTACTTTTTTATTAATTTTCTATTTTTTTAGTTTTTTTATTAGTGTTCTATTTTTTTGTAAAATTTAATTGTCCAAAATTTGCACTTAAAATAGCCAGATTGCGTTCTTTGTAATACTTGTCCACAAGGACTGCATCGGAAGTAGAAAAAAATCATTGGAGGATCCCAAGACGCGCTTTAGAAGAAATGTTTGTGCACTTGTCCAAAAGGACTGCATCGGAAGTGGAAAAAAACTCATTGGGGGATCTGACGATGCATCGGAAGTTGAAAAAACTCGATGGGGGATTCTGGGATGGGCTTAAAAAGAAACGAAAAAGAGGTCACTATGGTCAACAATAAAGTTATAAGGGGCAAATTTTTCAAAATCGGGTGCTATATACATATGGGAGCTATATTTAAATCTGAACCGATTTGGATGATATTTTGCACATGTGGTCAGTTCTATAGAAGATTAGGGTAAGCCAAATATGAGTAGGAATGATTGAAAAATACGGGTTTTATTGCTAAATTTGTCAAAATCGGGCGATACGTATATATGGGAGCTATATCTAAATCTGGACCGATTTCGATGAAATTAAGTACACTTTAGGGAGGTGAATTATATTACCTTTTGCAAAATTTGGAGAGAATCGGTTAGACAAAAAAACCCAACATGACCCCATTTGTCGAAATCGGACGTTACATATATATGGGAGCTATATCTAAATTTGATCCGATTTCTTCCAAATTCAACAGCGTTCGTCCCTGTGCCCAAGAAACACTCTGTACCAAATTTCATCAAAATCGGTTAATAATTGCGACCGGAATCCTGTGAACAACAAATACATGGACAGACGGACACCAAGCGCTACATCGACTCAGGACAGTGTTGTCAGGTTAGGGGTTTTCCCCCCAAATTTAGGGGTTTTTTCACGTTTAGGGGGATTTTTAGGGGTAAAATTTATTTGGTGGGATTTTTGGGGTAAAAAAATTATTTCAGACCTTATAAAGTGGAGCAATTCTCAAGCAAATTCGTAACAATTCTAGCATGAGTTATGAGAAAAAGATGCGGAAAGTCAACAAGAAGATCCTAAATACAAACAAGTATCCAATAGCATTATTTTCGTTATCTTTTTTAAACTCTTCTGTTGAAAGGATATTTTTAATATTTGACAAAATTAAAAACAATCGTATTTTAACTTAGCAGCTCAAAGCTTTTTAAGAGTAAGCCCGCTTTTTAAATTGATATACATATTGTATTATTACATCCATAGAAAAAATAATTTCCTCAGGGATGAAATTTTAAACAAACGAAAATCTCTTTTGTTTTAAAGTATTTTCTTAAATAGCAAATTTTATTTTTTATTTACTTCAAACGAAAAAAAATTTTAGCATCAAAAGAAAACTTAGTTTTTCTAAAATTTCGTTTCTCAGGAAAGAAATCTTCTTTCAGGATATATATTAGTGTTAAATTTAATTTTTAAAGTGTATCACCACATGATTTTTTTCACGTAATTTTGGGACCACTTTTTGTACTTTTATATTCTGAAATTTTTTGGGGGTTTTTGAAAAAAGATTAGACCAATTTAGGGGTTTTTTTCTTATAATTTGGGGGGAAGAATCAAAAATCACCTGGCAACACTGACTCAGGAGGTGATTCTGAGTCTATCGGTATATATTTTACCTAAAATCAATATTTCTGGTAGACACATTTTTTGGCAGATCAAAGTTATTATACCCTGACCACTATGTGGTTTAGGGTATAAAAACAAATATTTTGAAGCTAAAATTGTATGTATTTAGGGGCTTGGTTATGGATATTTGAGGCCATAAATTCAATATAAAGAATTTCAAGTGAATTTGAAGGAAAATACCCCTCTCTAAAGATAATCGGTTTAAATGGTATGGTTTCCAACGTGATATATGGATTTGTAACATAAGATTTAGATTTGAAGGGAACTTGTTTATTTGATTTCTAAAGGGAGTCTTAGATTTCTGTGTACGCGTTCAAGGAAATATTATGAAAATTTCACAAGTCATACGATATCATGGTTATTGTTCCAAATGGATAATTTTAGTCAGTCGATATGGGGGTCTATATCAAAATTAAAATCAAAATATTAACTATAATAAGTGTCATTTTTATGTCCAAAATAAATTAGGTCATGTCAGGTATAAATTGCAGTTTCCGTTGGCAGAGTCTTCGGATCCAACTAAACTTTTTTTAGTGAAGTAGAAAACACTTCTTTTGGTATGCACTGTATTTTCACAATCAACGATATTTGGAATCTAAAGCAGAGAGCATAATTGTCTCTCTCTCTCTCCCACTTCCTCGTTAATTATATTTCTTTAGAAAGGGGATGATGTGCTATTGACGTCTATCGTTTTGTTAGCTTTTAGCGAGGGGTTGTCAAACTGTTGATGTTTGGTAGCGCAAAAAATAACAGCATTTAAGTAAATAAAACACCCCTTGTTATTTTGTTCTGTTCTATTCATTATTATCTTCCCGTCCCGTCCCTTCTCCTCTTCCTATTTTGTTTTCTTTGGAAACCAACAATAGAGATAAACGATGTGGCATCCAGACTGTATGATGGTAATTTTCGGTGGGGTTGATTGGGATGGTTAACGATGGGAATATTGGTGATGGCGTTCAGTGCTGGCATCACATCATGATGATGTTGGTGGTGAAGTTGACTTCTGAAGCTCGAATCCAATGAATAATGCCTCAAACATTTAAACGATGGCAATAAAAACGTTGTTGGTAGCAGTGCTCAGATTGTGTTGCGAAAATTATGATGACAATATGAATAAAAGTTGTAGGGATTCCAAATTGAAAATATTACTGATATTTGGGAGTGAAAGCATATATACAATCTGAAAAAAATTTTAAATATAAATATACATAAAACAATATTTTCGTAACATATTAAAATAGTATCATATTTATAGTTACTTTAAACAAAAAATATATCGCAACTGCTATCCCTATTTAACAACTACATTATGTCAGTTATAACAATAATAATGATGATAGCGATAAAAAGCTTTACGACCAGCAAGGATTCCACTGGTAATACAACTATGCTTATTCAATTATCCTTTTCCCTTTGCTTTATAGCTTCTGCAGTAGCGTTGCTCTTAGCTCTGCTCATTTTCATAAATCGCTGCATGACTGAACATTCACTTGGATTTTAAGAGTAGCATGAAATACGTACAAAATGGTCTCAAATAAACTGTTTCCTATTTTCGCCTTTGTAAGGAAATCGGATGGTGGCCATTCTCATATTCTTCGAATATAATTTCACTTGAAGTTGGCAATAGAGCGAAAGTATTCAAAGGCATACAGTGTTTTTGTTTCTTTCAACTATGAAAATATTTTATTAACAACAAAACGATCTGTAGCGACTTCAAATCGTAGCGATGAATAATCCTAAAAATCAAATAAAAAATCACACCACAGGATGCGAAATATGCACCCAGAGAAAAATCACCACAAACATGTTTCAGAAGAAAAATTATATTTTTGGACGGGCAACATTTAAAATGTTTTTTTTTTATACCCTCCACCATAGGATGAGGGTATATTAACTTTGTCATTCTGTTTGTAACACATCGAAATATTGCTCTAAGACCCCATAAAATATATATATATATATGTATATATATATATATATATATATATATATATATATATATATATATATATATATATATATATATATATATATATATATATATATATATATATATATATATATATATATGTATATATATATATATATATATATATATATATATATATATATATATATATATATATATATATATATATATATATATATATATATATTCTGGGTCGTTGTGAAATTCTGAGTCGATCTGAGCATGTCCGTCCGTCCTTCCGTCTGTTGAAATTACGCCAACTTCCGAACGAAACAAGTTACCGATTTGAAGTAGTTGTTATCGATTTGAAGTAGTTGTTATTGATGAAGGTCAGATGGTATTGCAAATGGGCCATATCAGTCACTTTTACGTATAGCCCCCATATAAAGGGACACCCAAATTTGGCTTGCCTATCCTCTAAGAGAAGCAAATTTCATCCGATCCGGCTGACATTTGGTACATGGTGTTAGTATATAGTCTCTAACAACCATGAAAAAATTGGCCGCATCGGTCCATAATTATATATAGACCCCATATAAACTGATCCCCCGATTTGGCTTGCGGAGCCTCTAAGAGAAGCAAATTTCATCCGATCCGGCTGAAATTTAGTACAAGGTGTCAGAATACGATCTCTAACAACCATGCAAAAATTGGTCCACATCGGTCCATAATTATATATAGCCCCCATATAAACCGATCCCCCGATTTGACTTGCGGAGCCTCTAAGAGAAGCAAATTTCATTCGATCCGGCTTAAATTTGGTACATGGTGTTAGCATATGGTCTCTAATGACCATGCAAAAATTGGTCCATATCGGTCCATAATTATATATATAAACCGATCATCAGATTTGACCTCCGGAGCCTCTTGAAAGACCAAAATTCATCTGATTCAGTTGAAATTTGGTACGTGGTGGTAGTATATGATATTTAACAACCATGCCAAAAGTGGTCCATATCAGTTCATAATCATATATAGCCCCCATATAAACCGATCGCTAGATTTATTTTTGGAGCCACTTGTAGGAGCAAATTTTCATCCGAGTCAGTTGAAGTTTTTGTACATTGTGCTAGTATATGGCCGTTAACAGCCATGCCTAACTAGGTCCACATCGGTCTATAGTTATATATAGCCCTCAGATAAATCGATCTCCAATCACACAAAAATTGGTCCATATCAAGTTCATAATTGTATATAGCCCACATATAAGCGACCCCCATATTTCAATACTGGCTCTCTACGTACCGTGCAAAAGTCCATATCGATTCGTAATTATTTGTAGGCTTACCTATACATAACTTTTTTGTCTAATATATACCACGTATGGACTAACTAATAATTTAGAAAACGATGTTAAGATGTTTTAAGATACCACAACCCAATTAATTCGATTGTGGATGACAGTCTTTCGTAGAAGATTCTACGTAATCCATGGTGAAGGGTACATAAGATTCGGCCTGGCCGAAGTTACGGCCGTATATACTTGTTTTTTTTTTTTCTTTTTAATTTTCTATAGAAATAAAATTTTGACAAAATATTCCAAAGAAATAAATTTTTGACAATATATTCTAAAATAAAATTTTAACAAAATTTTCTATTGAAATTAAATTTTGACAAAATTTTCTATAGAAATTAAATTTTGACAAAATTTTTTACAGAAATAAAATTTTCTATAGAAATTAAATTTTGACAAAATTTTCTATTGAAATTCAATTTTGACAACATTTTCTAAAGAAATAACAAAATCTTTTATAGAAATAAAATTTTGACAAATTTTTTTACAGAAATAAAATTTTTTACAAGTTATTCTATAGGAATAAAATTTGGACAAAATTTTCTATACAAACAAAATGTTGACACATTTTTCTGTAGAAAAAAATTTTGACAAAATTTCCTATGGAAATAAAATTTTAACACAATGTTCTATAGAAATAACATTTTGATAATATTTGCTTTAACAACCCAGCAAAAAAAGCGTCGCCAAAAAAGTAATGAAAATGTTCTTTTTGGATCCGGAAGTGGTGCAAAATTGACGCAGAAGCGATGAAATTAACATGGGCTTGTCATAGGACGGAAGTCCTCCATTTCAACAGCCGTAACACTGAATTTGCATCACTTCTTTAGATGTGATCCTAATTCAATGTTTTGGATGTAAATTAAAAAATTCTGTGATATTTTGTCAAATAAATAATTTTTATAATTTTTAATGGATTCTAGTGCTTGTCGGAAACGTTTGACTTCAAATATTTTCAAAAATGCACAATTTTTTCAGATTGAATTTAGAATTTTTTTCGACAAAATTTAAATGTTTTGTACCATTTTATGAATTCTTACTCTGTTTTTAACCTATTTGAAACAAAAAAAGTTAAAATTATCCATTAAGAGTATGAAAAAACCATGTTATAAAAAAAATTGAATTAAAAGGACTTCGTAGGTAGTTAAAATAAAGAGCATCATTGGGAGTGTATCTTCTGGAAGTGCTTTTAAAGTTGTGCCTTTGGAAGAACTTCCAAATTTTTTTGCTGGGAGTATGTTATCACAAAATTTTCTACAGAAATAAAATTTTTACACAATTTTCTATAAATAAAATTTTTACACAATTTTCTATAAATAAAATTTTTACAAAATTTTCTACAAAAATAAAGTTTTGACAAAATTTTCTATAGAAATAAAATTTTGAAAAAATTTTCTATAGACAAAATTTTGACAACATATTCTTTAGAAATAAAATTTTGAAAAATTTTTCTATAGAAATAAAATTGTGACAAAAACTTCTATATGATAAAAAATTTAACAAAATATTCTATAGGAATAAAATTTTGACAAAATTTTCTATAGAAATAAAATGTTGACAAAATTTTCTGTAGAAATAAAATTTTGACACAATTTTCTATAAGTAAAATTTTTGCACAATTTTCTATAGAAATAAAATTTTGGCAAAATGTTCTAAGAAATAATATTTTCTATAATTAAAATTTTTAGAAAATTTTCTAAAGAAATAAGATTTTGACAAAATTTTCTACAGAAATAAAAGTTTTACAAAATCTTCTATAGAAATCAAATTTTCTATAATTAAAATTTTTAGAAAATTTTCTACAGAAATAAAATTTTGACAAAATTTTCTATAGAAACAAAATTTTGACAACATATTCTTAAGAAATAAAATTTTGAAAAATTTTTCTATAGAAATAAAATTGTGACAAAAACTTCTATAGGATTAAAAATTTAACAAAATATTCTATAGGAATAAAATTTTGACAAAATTTTCTATAGAAATAAAATGTTGACAACATTTTCTGTAGAAATAAAATTTTGACACAATTTTCTATAAGTAAAATTTTTGCAAAATTTTCTATAGAAATAAAATTTAGGCAAAATGTTCTAAGAAAAAAAAATTTCTATAATTAAAATTTTTAGAAAATTTTCTACAGAAATAAGATTTTGACAAAATTGTCTACAGAAATAAAATTTTTACAAAATCTTCTATAGAAATCAAATTTTCTATAATTAAAATTTTTAGAAAATTTTCTACAGAAATAAAACTTTGACAAAATTTTCTATAGAAACAAAATTTTGAAAAAAAATTCTATATAATTAAAATTGTCTTCTATAGAAATAAAATTTTGACAAATTTTTCTTTAGGAATAAAATTTTGACAAAATTTTCTATAGAAATAAAATTTTGACAAAATATTCTAAAGAAATAACATTTTAACAATATTTGCTTTAAAAATATGTTATCACAAAATTTTCTGTGGAAATAGAAGTTTCTATAAATAAAATTTGTACAAAATTTTCTCTAAAAATAAAGTTTTGACAAAATTTTCTATAGAAATAAAATTGTTGTTGTTTTTTTGATTTCAGCTTAAAACCATGCATTGACTAAGCCACAAGTGTAGCTTAACCAACAGAGGAAAATAATGTTTGTCTTGTTTATTTGGGCAAAGCCCTATAGACTGCAAGATGGTTGGATGGACGCATGTTTCGGAATTACCACATTCTTCATCAGCATCCTCTACTTGCAGCAAAAGTATCAACCAATTATCAGAATAAATTCAGGCAGTTCATTAAACCCAACCATGAACCACACTTGAACCTTCCGAAAAAAGGTTTTACATGATAGCCGGCTTATGCCGAAATAATTTGTACAAACATATCTCTTTTCCGTTGCCACCGTCAAATCATCGATTTGAGTTTTTTTTTGAAAATTTGACAAAATGTGCTATAGAAATAAAATTTTTAGAAAATTTTCTATATAAAAATTTTTAGAAAATTTTCTATAATTGAAATTTTTAGAAAAATTTCTACAGAAATAAAATTTTGACAAAATGTTCTAAGAAATAAAATTTTTATACAAATACAATTTTTAGCAAATTTTCTATAATAAAAATTTTTAGAAAATTTTCTATAATTAAAATTTTTAGAAAATTTTCTACAGAAATAAAAATTTGACAAAATTTTCTATAAAAAATCATAGAACTAAATATGCATCCTTGGAGCCAATTTTAAGAGCTCTAAAGGAATTTAACAATTTAAATAATAACTTTGATTTAGATTTTTCAATTCAATCCCTAAATAATTTTAATTCTATTTTAGACTTAATTTATTTTTAGAATTGCTAGTCTGTAAGGAATGTATTCCATAGACTGAATAAATAAATAAATAAAAAATAAAAAAATAAATAAATAAATAGAAACAACATTTTGTATAGAAATGAAATGTAGACAAAGGTAAGATTAGGTTAAGGTGGCAGCCCGATTAAGATTCAGGCTCACTTAGACTATTCAGTCCATTGTGATGCCACATTAACTATTAATGTAGGCAAAGTTTTCTACAGAAATAAAATTTTTACAAAATATTCTATAGAAATAAAATTTTGACAAACTTTTCTATCGAAATAAAATGTTAACAAAATTTTCTAATATATTAGCATATACGCCCATCATATTATACTAGTTTATGAACATTATATACTTGCACTTAAAAATAATAACACCGAATCATATGAAAAAGAGCCATTTTCGTCCGTGTATAATATAATTTCTTACATTTGGTGAATGTGGAAAACTTTAAGTATTCTTTGGGGTAAATAGTTTCGCCAATTAATTGTTTTATAAAAAATATTTTTGACTGACTCAAACTTATACCGAGATTAAGTCCTGACTATTTCGGTGGTGTTCTTACTTACTTTTTAACAGTTTTTGCTTTCCCGTGCAAGCTGTAATAATATATATAATATAATAATATAATAATATATATAATATATATATATAAAAATAGTACCAGTGTCGGCACATGGGCATCATTATATTGTGGCTTTACGGCTTTAATGCTGTTTGGCAAACAATAAAATAAATATAATTTTCAATTTTCCCATTCCGTTGAATCTTTAGCAGTAATATTTATTTAGAGGTTATAGAGGGATGATGAGAACAGCAACCACGATGGTGATGATGATGATACGGCTGTGGATGATTGCTGCTGCCGCTGGGAAACTTTTACATGCACTGCAATGAGAAGGTAATCGAGAAGGACAATAAAACGTCTGCCACTGCGTGTAGTAAAGAGAAGGAGCGATGATTATATTGGCCTGATAATAAAAAACTTTTCCACCAAAGCACTTTGTTTCTTTAAATTGGCTTTTTCATGTTTTATTCGTTTGTGATAATGCGTGTGAAGTTCTTCTCACATTTTCAAAATCTTCTTTGTTTTCGGTGAAAGATTAAATATCGGAGACAGCAATTGTTTTTTGGAGAAGAGAACGGTGGTGAATGAGGTGTGTGTGCGTGCCATTGGTTGGATGCTGTGTTCACTTGCGAATTGTTTTTGGGAAGTAAATGAAATGAAGAATTTTTCACCAGTAATTGTTTTATAATGTCTCTTAAGTTAAATGGTGATAATAATGGTGTCTTGCTGTTCAATTTCATATTTTATGGCTTTCTATGATTTGTAGGTTTTTTTATATAAAAACTGGTAGAATTTATTAAATGGAAACAATTATTAATGGAATTAAAGTATAATTTAGCATGCGAAGAAATCTTTATCTCACAAAATATTGTTCACATAAATAATGAACTAGTTTCATAGGCATTGATTTAAATTTATAATAAATTTATAATCCCTGGATCATTTACCATATATTTTGGAGGTCCGAGAACCTTCCTTTGCATTGAAAAATCGTCGTAAAAACAAAGATTTCTTGTCCCTAAAATTTGAGAGTATTTATCTGATAGAATATGTTTCTTCATCAAAGTTCATACATTTTTTAATGACTTGAAAATGGACAAACTGAGAGTAACCTTAAAAAGTATTCAATACGAGTATCAATATTAAAGTGTTATATTTTTTTTTTTTTTCATTTTTATACCCTCCACCATAGGGTGGGGTAGCGAAATTCTGAGTCAATCTAACGATGTCCGTCCGACCGTCAGAGGAAATCATGTTCTCTTCCGAACTAAACTAGTTATCGACTTGAAACTTAGCGCAAGTAGTTGTTATTGATGTATTTCGAATGGTCTTGTAAATGAGTCATAACGGACCACTTTTTGGTATAGCCCTCAAACCGATCCCCAGATTTGAATTGCGGATCCTAATGACGGAGCAAATTTCATTCGATCGTTGAAAAATGTGTCCATATCGGTTCATAATTTTATATAGCCCCATATAAACCGATCCCCAGATTTGGCTTGTGGGTCTTTCAGTAGGAGCAAATTTCACCCAAACCGGGTGAAATTGACTAAATACGTAGCTTTAGTACATTTCATGTTGCCGAAACAGGCAATTGACGACCAAATGCATTATATCTATTTATACAATTATTTTAATTAATTGTATAATTAGATACGTAGCTTAAGTCTATTGCCTCTAATAACCATGAAAAAATATCGGACCGTAATTATATATAGCGCCCATATATACCGATGCACAAATTTGACTTATGGAGTCTCATGGAGGAACAAATTTCATCTCATCCAATACCTTTTTTGAAGGTGTAGTAATTTTGTCTTCAACAATTTGTTTACTTTATTATTGAATAACAATAAATGTCCGAAACAATATCAAATTTTAGAATCAGTTTATAAAGGGTGATTCTTTTGAGGTTAGGATTTTCATGCATTAGTATTTGACAGATCACGTGGGATTTCAGACATGGTGTCAAAGAGAAAGATGTTCAGTATGCTTTGACATTTCATCATGAATAGACTTACTAACGAGCAACGCTTGCAAATCATTGAATTTTATTACCAAAATCAGTGTTCGGTTCGAAATGTGTTTATCGACAAATTTTGTTCAGCGATGAGGCTCATTTCTGGTTGAATGGCTACGTAAATAAGCAAAATTGCCGCATTTGGAGTGAAGAGCAACCAGAAGCCGTTCAAGAACTGCCCATGCATCCCGAAAAATGCACTGTTTGGTGTGGTTTGTACGCTGGTGGAATCATTGGACCGTATTTTTTCAAAGATGCTGTTGGACGCAACGTTACGGTGAATGGCGATCGCTATCGTTCGATGCTAACAAACTTTTTGTTGCCAAAAATGGAAGAACTGAACTTGGTTGACATGTGGTTTCAACAAGATGGCGCTACATGCCACACAGCTCGCGATTCTATGGCCATTTTGAGGGAAAACTTCGGAGAACAATTCATCTCAAGAAATGGACCGGTAAGTTGGCCACCAAAATCATGCGATTTGACGCCTTTAGACTATTTTTTGTGGGGCTACGTCAAGTCTAAAGTCTACAGAAATAAGCCAGCAACTATTCCAGCTTTGGAAGACAACATTTCCGAAGAAATTCGGGCTATTCCGGCCGAAATGCTCGAAAAAGTTGCCCAAAATTGGACTTTCCGAATGGACCACCTAAGACGCAGCCGCGGTCAACATTTAAATGAAATTATCTTCAAAAAGTAAATGTCATGGACCAATCTAACGTTTCAAATAAAGAACCGATGAGATTTTGCAAATTTTATGCGTTTTTTTTAAAAAAAAAGTTATCAAGCTCTTAACAAATCACCCTTTATTTGTCCAATTGGTTACAATTGGCACGATTTATGACATTCAAACGGCAGAGCCATCAAATGATGCACGAAAGTAACCCTGTGATTATTTTCATCCAGGACGGAGACCAGGGACATTCCAAAAGGAATGTCCACGGTTTCTGCCCGATATTTTTGTCTGTCCTTGACTTCACTACATTTTTCCGATAATATGCGCCAATTATTTTGACCCCACGGTCGATAAATAGGTCGGCGGGCGACCATTACTATAGGCGGTGTTTGAGTTTTGATGGCCAATCGCTTCTTTGGCAAGTAAACCTATAATGTTATTGCTCCTTAACTGCTCAATGGCTTCTCATTGGAGAAAACCAAATGCGTTAATTGACGGCTTTCGTGTAAGCGAAGCAACCAAGGAGTTACACGTTTTCCAAACGTTTTTTTTCTTTGCGTGTATATGGTCTCTAACAAACATGCAAAACTTGGTTCATATCGGTTCATAATTATATATAGCCCCCATATAAACCGATCCCCAGATTTGACCTCCAGAGCCTCTTAGAGGAGCAAAATTCATCCGATCCGGTTGAAATTTGCAACGTGGTGTTAGTATATGGCCGCTAATAACCATGCCAAAATTGGTCCATATCGGTCTATTCTTATATATAGCCGATCCCCAATCACACAAAAATTGGTCCATACCGGTTCATAATCATGGTTGCCACTCGAACCAAAAATAATCTACCAAAATTTTATTTTTATAGAAAATTTTGTCAAAATGTTATTTCTATAGAAAATTTTGTCAAATTTTATTTCCATAGAAAATTTTGTTAAAATTTTATTCGATTGTGGATGACAGTCTTCAGTAGAAGTTTCTACGCAATCCATGGTGGAGGGTACATAAGCTTCGGCCTGGCCGAACTTACGGCCGTATATACTTGTTTTTCTCTCTTTTTTTGGCATCGGTAACCTCTTGCACTTTATTGAATGGACTCAGTCCAAGTTTAGTTTTCAGTCCTAGCGATATTTTCAGATCACGAGAAAGTTTCATGCCACTGCATCGTGGATTTTGATCTTATCTGGCTCTCACTTTTCGGATCATAGCCGGTTGGCTACCATTTTTGTCTACCTTTTGGACGCGATGCAATGCTGCCACTACCAAGCAATGGTACGAGAGACACAAGACTTATTCACATTTGTAGGACTTAGTCACAGCTAAAAATAAAGCAATTACGCTTGAATTGTATCGCAAATATTTTTATATCTGAATAACATAGATTAGAATGCTTTTGTAGGCTTGTGAATAATAAAATTAGGTGAAATAAATATGTCAGCTCTAAGACGAGCGTCGAAGTTGGTTAAAATACATATCAATCACCCTGTACATCAGAGATCATACCATAGCGAAATGTAACCAGCTGCACATATCACCTGAGATAAAGCCCTTCCAGAGTAATGGGGCCACATGCTTCGTTTCATCTTGGCAAACAATCCGGTGCTTTAAACTCCTGGTCATATGAAACCGGTATAGGGAGCACGGTTGCCACAGTTGATAGAATTCTACCCAAAATGGTAGAGTTTTTACTGTTTAATAGATTGGTATAACTGTTTTTTTTTTTTTTTTTTTTTTTTTTTTTGCAAAATATTCCTCTCCAACAAAGAGGTACTTCACAAATTTTCGATAGAAATAAAATTTTGACAAAATTTTCTATAGAAATAAAATTTTGACAAAATTTTCTATAAAAATAAAATTTTGACAAAAATTTTTTAAAAATAAGTTGTCGCAAAATTTTCTACAGAAATAAAATTGAGTTGACACAATTTTCTATAAATAAAATTTTTACAAAATTTCCTATACAAATAAAATTTTGACAAAATGTTCTTAAGAAATACAATTTTAACAAAATTTTCTTTAGAAATAAACCTTTGACAACATTTTCTATAGAAATAAAAATATTGACAAAATTTTCTATAGAAATAGAATTTTGACAAAATTTTCTATAGAAATAGAATTTTGACAAAATTTTCTATAGAAATAGAATTTTGACAAAATTTTCTATAGAAATAAAATGTTAAGAAATTTTCAATATAAATTAAATTTTGACAAAATTTTCTATAGAAATAAATTTTTGACAACATTTTCTACAGAAATAAAATTCGTATAGAAATTAAACGTTGATAAAAATGTTGACAACATTTTCTTTAAAACTAAGTTATCACAAAATTTTCTACAAAAATAAAATTTTTGACACAATTTTCTATAATAAAATTTTTACAAAATTTTCTGTAGAAATAAATTTTTTACAAAATGTTCTTTACAAATGCAATTTTGATAAAATTTTCTTTAGAAATAAAATTTTGACAAAATTTTTTATAGAAATAGAATTTTGACAAAATTTTCTATAGAAATAAAATGTTAACAAATTTTCAATATAAATTAAATTTTGACAAAATTTTCTATAGAAATAAAATTTTGACAACATTTTCTACAGAAATAAAATTCGTATAGAAATTAAATGTTGATAAAATTTTCTATACAAATAATGTTTTGACAACATTTTCTACAGAAATAGAATATTGACAAAATTTTCTATAGAAATAAAATGTTGACAACATTTTCTTTAAAACTAAGTTTTCACAAAATTTTCTACAGAAATAAAATTTTGACACAATTTTCTATAAATAAAATTTTTACAAAATTTTCTATAGAAATAAATTGTTTACAAAATGTTCTTTACAAAAGCAATTTTGACAAAATTTTCTTTAGAAATAAAATTTTGACAACATTTTCTATAAAAATAAAAATGTTGACAACATTTTTTATAGAAATAGAATTTTGACAAAATTTTCTATAGAAATAAAATGTTGGCAATTTTTCAATATAAATAAAATTTTGACAAAATTTTCTATAGAAATAAAATTTTGACAAAATTTTCTATAGAAATAGAATATTGACAAAATTTTCTATAGAAATAAAATTTTGACAAAATTTTCTTTAAAACTAAGTTATCACAAAATTTTCTACAAAAATAAAATTTTGACACAATTTTCTATATATACAATTTTTACAAAATTTTCTTTAGAAATAAAATTTTTACAAAATGTTCTTTACAAATGCAATTTTGACAAAATTTTCTTTAGAAATAAAATTTTGACAACATTTTCTATAAAAATAAAAATGTTGACAACATTTTCTATAGAAATAGAATTTTGACAAAATTTTCTATAGAAATAAAATGTTGGCAAATTTTCAATATAAATAAAATTTTGACAAAATTTTCTATAGAAATAAAATTTTGACAAAATTTTCTATAGAAATAAAATTTTGACAAAACAACATTTTCTATAGAAATAGAATTTTGACAAAATTTCCTATAGAAATAAAATTTTGACAACATTTTCTATAGAAATAACATTTTGACAAAATTTTTTTAAAACTAAGTTGTCGCAAAATTTTCTACAGAAATAAAATTGAGTTGACACAATTATCTATAAATAAAATTTTTACAAAATTTTCTATACAAATAAAATTTTGACAAAATGTTCTTTAGAAATAAAATTTTGACAAAATTTTCTTTAGAAATAAACCTTTGAGAACATTTTCTATAGCAATAGAATTTTGACAAAATTTTCTATACATATAATGTTTTGACAAAATTTTCTACAGAAATAGAATACTGACAAAATTTTCTATAGAAATAAAATTTTGACAAAATTTTCTTTAAAACTAAGTTATCACAAAATTTTCTACAAAAATAAAATTTTGACACAATTTTCTATAAGTAGAATGTTGATAAAATATTCTATAAATAAAATGTTTACAAAATTTGCTATAGAAATAAAATGTTTACAAAATGTTCTTTAAAAATACAATTTTGACAAAATGTTATTTAGAAATACAATTTTGACAAAATTTTCTTTAGAAATAAAATTTTGACAACATTTTCTATAAAAATAAAAATGTTGACAACATTTTCTAAAATAAAATTGAGTTGACACAATTTTCTATAAATAAAATTTTTACAAAATTTTCTATACAAATAAAATTTTGACAAAATGTTATTTAGAAATACAATTTTGACAAAATTTTCTTTAGAAATAAAATTTTGACAACATTTTCTCTAAAAATAAAAATGTTGACAACATTTTCTATAGAAATAGAATTTTGACAAAATTTTCTATAGAAATAAAATGTTGACAAATTTTCAATATAAATTAAATTTTGACAAAATTTTCTATAGAAATAAAATTTTTGTTGTTGTTTTTGATTTCAGCTTAAAACCATGCATACAAGTAGAGGATGATGATGAGGAATGTGATAATTCCGAATCGTGCGTCCATCCAACCATCTTGCAGTCTATAGGGCTTTGCCCAAATAAATTTGATAAACATTCTTTTCCTCTGTTGGTTAAGCTACAGTAGTTTAGTCAATGCATGGTTTTAAGCTGAAATCAAAACCAACAACAATGATTAAAGAACAAAACCAACAATAACAATACAGAAAGAAATAAAATTTTGACCAAATTTTCTAAAGAAATAAAATTGTGACCAAATTTTCTACAGAAATAAAATTTTGACAAAATTTTGACAAAATTTTTTACAGAAATAAAATTGTGATAAAATTTTATATAGAAATAAAATTTCAACAAAATTTTCTATAAAAATTAAATTTTGTCAAAATTTCATAAAGAAATAAAATTTTGAAAAAATTGTCTATTGAAATAAAACATTGAAAAATAATTTTGTCAAAATTGTGGTAGATTATTTTTGGTTAGAGTGGCAACCATGCGAGTGAGTCGCAATGCTAATCTTAGCCGTAAAGCAAATTAAAATGAAGCATTTTTAGAGACAAATATATAATCAGACAAAGTCATAAATTCCCAAAACAACTTGGATTCCAACGTCCATGGATACTTATATCATGCTGTCATTCCGGAAGTGGGAGAAAATACCAGTACCGCAATTAAATTTCCTTGGCAATAATCACTTATCATGGATCCATGGGAATCTCCATAATTTACATGTAAATCAAAGTAATTCCCTTCGAACAAACAAAGAAGAAAAAAGAAAACTCATGACGACTATTGAGGTAATCCCATAAAGAAGAAAAGCAAATATCGGCAAACTTTATGATAAGCATCAACAGTGATTACGATTACTATGACGCCGTCGTCGCGTCATTCCAGTCATTAAACAATTCATATCTCCAAACGATGAAACCATGATGGTGGAAGGACACAAAAAAACCCAAAACTGAAATGAAGAAATCATCCCTCAACCACATCACAAAAATCACAGTCCTAATGGGGAACAATGAACATGAATAATTTTCAAGCTAATATCAAATTTCCAGTGTACAGATATGAATGTAAAGAAGACTGCCTATTTGGGGGAGGATAAATAGAGAGACATAATACCACTCCTGCTCCCCCGCTTCTAAGGCTTATTCAATTCACATCCTGGATGAACAAACCCCCATAGCTAATATTGCCATTTCCATGATGGTAATAAACGTTAAATAATTTTTGTTTGCCTTGCCAGCAGCACTTGAGCCAGGGCAAAGGGACATCCAAAGGCTCACAAAACAGAATGGAGCAGGGCTGATACCCCGAAAAAGTCTCTGCCACATCTAAAAGGATAATATTTATTTAACAAGTGGAGGATGTGGAGGAGGTGGTGAAATAGATGAGGGGGAATTATTCAACACCAACAGCAGGTCTTTTAAATAAGCATGAAACCACTGTGTGTTATACCAAGTCAACAGAAGGACTTTATTTAGCCTCCACCTCATCTTGGGTAGATAGACAAACTGTTTAGCATGTTAACTTTAGATTAATTCAATTTGCAATTTTTATTCACTCCACAATTTTGGACAGAGGGAGGGAGGTGTTATGCTGTGGCGAGAGCAATACAACAAAGGATATTCTCATTTTGTTGGAATTCTTCATCTGTGAGAATTGGGGTTGCAAGCCAAGCAAATATTTGTTAAAATTTTCTTTGCCGCAAAGAGGGGGCCGGGGGTTTTGATGTAACCCCCAAACCCACATGCCATGTCAACACTACGAACCCAAGAAGCCTTACAAAAAGGGAAATATTTTATAATGGCATTTAACACATCCTTATTCTCGCCAAAACGTATGGTTGGCATTTTCAATGGTTATTTATTTGGAGATATGGACGAGGGGTAATAACTGCCGTTGACTTTATGCTCCTTCGATTGCACCCGAGGGTTGCTGGGATACGTTTGTGGTGATTACTTGCTTGCCGTCCCAAATTAATGGTTGTAATGAATTTTGATTGTTTTCTAAATATATCACATAACGCACAGTGGTAAACACAGTAGATAATAATATGCTTTGGGTTGTGAACACGGTTGCCACTCGAGCCAAGACAAATTTACAAAAATTTTAAGAAAATCCTACCAAACAACTACCTAACAAAAAATCTTCATTAGAAAAATTTTATTTCTATAAAAAAATTTTTCAAAACATTTTTTTTATAGAATAGAAAATTTTGTCAAAATTTGTATAGAAAATTTTGTCAAAATATTATTTCTATAGAAAATTTTTAAAGTGGAATATTTTGCAAAATCTACCAAAACATCAAGAATTCTAACAATCTACAAAACAGTAAAAAAAATCTACCATTTTTGGTAGAATTCTACAACCAGGAATATCGCAAGACCAACAAAAAAAGCTTTTCTTACAGAATGGCTCGTTGACAGCTAACAGATTTATTGCAGTGACAATTCGTTTTATTGTTTACAATCTTCCAAAGGCATTTCGATCTATTACATTCAGAAATAAATTTATTCGTGATCAAGCGTGATAGTGTGAATGCTTTATATTTGTCTGGGAAACCACAAGTGGCAAGAGTCCTCCAGTATTTAAATGTGAATAACTCGTACCATTGCTCATTACTGTGCTACCGGCTGTGTTGCATCGCGTCCAAAAAATGAACAAAAACCATTAAGCTTGTCCGAGCCGTATCTTAAATATCCACCACCATGATTCAAAGATTAAGAGTTTTCTTTAGAAGTCTTCGTCGTAGCTGGTTACTTGGAAATGTATGGAATTCTAGGAACATTTAATGACAGATACTCGCATAAGATGTACTGGACAAATTTTCTATAGAAGTAAAATTTTGACAAAATTTTCTATAGAAATAAAATCTTCACACAATTTTCCAAAGAAATCAAATTTTGACATAATATTCCAAAGAAATAAAATTTGGACAAATTTTTGTACAGAAATAAAATTTTGACAAAATTTGCTATTGAAATTAAATTTTGACAAAATTTTCTATAGAAATTAAATTTTGAAAAAATTTTCTTTAAAAACAAAATTTGACAAAATTGTCTATAGTAATATAATGTGGACAAATTTTCTATTGAAATTAAATTTTGGCAACATTTTCTATAGAAATTAAATTTTGACAAAATTTTCTATAGAAACAAAATTTTGACAAAATTTTCTACAGAAATAAAATTTTGAAAAAATTTTCTATAGAAATAAAATTTTGACAAAATATTCCAAAGCAATAACATTTTGACATAATATTCCAAAGAAATAAAATTTTGACAAAATTTTCTATAGAAATAAAATGTTGACAAAATTTTCTATAGAAATAAAATTTTGACAAAATTTTCTATAGAAATAAAATTTTGACAAATTTTTCTATAGAAATAAAAATTTGACAAAATTTTTTATAGAAATAAAATTTGGACAAAATTGTCTATACATTGACAAAATTTTCCAATGAAATAATACTTTGACAACATTTTTTATAGAAATAAAATTTTAACAAAATTTTCTATAGAAATAAAATTTTCACAAAATTTACCTTAGAAATAAAATTGTGACAACCTTTTCCTATAGAAATAAAATTTTGACAAAATTTTCTATAGAAATTAAATTTTGACAAAATTGTCTATATAGAAATAAAATTTTAACAAATAAAATTTTAACTAAATTTTCTATAGAAATGAAATGTTGAAAATATATTTATATAGAAATAAAATTTTGACAAAATTTTCTTTTGACAAAATTTTTTATAGAAATAAAATTTTACCAAAATTTTCTATAAAAATTACATTTTGATAAAAATTTTCAATAGAAACAACATTTTAACGAATATTTTCTATGGAAATAAATTTTTAAATTTTTTTTTATAGAAATAAATTTTTGACAAAATTGTCTGTATGGAAATAAAATGTTGACAAAATTTTATATAGAAATAAAATTTTGACAAAATTTTCTCTAAAAATAAAATTTTGACAAAATTTCTATATAGAAATAAAATTTTGACAAAATTTTCTACAGAAATAATATTTTGACAAAAATTTTTATAGAAATAAAATTTTAACTAAATTTTCGATAGAAATAAAATTTTGATAAAAATTTTCAATAGAAATAAATTTTGACAAAATTTTCTGTGGAAATAAACTCTTCACTAAATTTTCTATAGAAATAAAATTTTTACGAAATTTACTATAGAAATAAAATTGTGACAACATTTTCTATAGAAATAAAATTTGGACAACATTTATAATAGAAATAACATTTTAACGAAAAATATCATAGAAATAAAATTTTTACAAAATGTTCTACAGAAATAAAATTTTGACAAAATGTTCTATAGAAATAAAATTTTGACAAAATTTTTTATAGAAACAAAATTTTGACAAAATTTTCTATAGAAATAAAATTTTGACAAAATTTTCTATAGAAATAAAATTTTGAAACAATTTTCTATAGAAATAAAATTTTGACAAAATTTTCTATAGAAATAAAATCTTGACTAAATTTTCTATAGAAATAAAATTTTGACTAAATTTTCTATAGAAATAAAATTTTGATAAAATATTCCAAAGAAATAAAATTTTGACATAATATTCCAAAAAAATAAAATTTTGACAAAATTTTCTATAGAAATAAAATTTTAACAAAATTTTCTATAGAAGATTTGATTTCTATAGAAAATTTGATTTCTATTGACAAAATTGTATATAAAGAAATAAAATTTTAACTAAATTTTCTATAGAAATAAAATGTTGAAAAAATATTTATATAGAAATAAAATTTTGACAAAATTTTCTGTAGAAATAATATTTTGACAACATTTTTTATAGAAATAAAATTTTAACAAAATTTTCTATAGAAATTACATTTTGATAAAAATTTTCAATAGAAATAGCATTTTAACGAATATTTTCTATGGAAATAAATTTTTACAAATTTTTTTTTATAGAAATAAAATTTTCACAAAATTTACCTTAGAAATAAAATTGTGACAACATTTTTCTATAGAAATAAAATTTTGACAAAATTTTCTATAGAAATCAAATTTTGACAAAATTGTCTGTATAGAAATAAAATTTTGACAAAATTGTCTGTATAGAAATAAAATGTTGACAAAATTTTATATAGAAATACAATTTTGACAAAATTTTCTATAAAAATAAAATTTTGACAAAATTTCTATATAGAAATAAAATTTTGACATAATTTTCTACAGAAATAATATTTTGACAAAATTTTTTATAGAAATAAAATTTTAACTAAATTTTCGATAGAAATAATATTTTGATAAAAATTTTCAATGCAAATAAGATTTAAACGAAACGAAATTTTCTATGGAAATAAACTGTTGACAAAATTTTCTATAAAAAAATTTTCACGAAATTTACTATAGAAATAAAATTTTCACGAAATTTACTATAGAAATAAAATTGTGACAACATTTTCTATAGAAATAAAATTTGGACAAAATTTATAATAGAAATAACATTTTAACAAAAATTTATCATAGAAAGAAAATTTTTACAAAATTTTCTATAGAAATAAAATTTTGACAAAATTTTCTATAGAAATAAAATTTGGACAAACTTTTCTATAGAAACAAAATTTTGACCAAATTTTCTATGGAAATAAAATTTTCTATAGAAATAAAATTTTTACAACATTTTCTATAGAAATAAAATGTTGACAAAATTTCTACATAGAAATAAAATTTTGACAAAATTTTTATAGAAATAAAATTTTAACAAAATTTTCTATAGAAATAACATTTTGATAAAGATTTTCAATAGAAATAAAATTTTAACGAAAATTTTCTATGGAAATAAATTTTGACAAAATTTTCTATGGAAATAAACTTTTGACATAATTTTCTATAGAAATAAAATTTTCACGAAATTTACTATAGAAATAAAATTTGGACAAAATTTATAATAGAAATAACATTCTACCAAAAATTTATCATAGAAATAAAATTATTACAAAATTTTCTGTAGAAATAAAATTTTGACAAAATTTTATATAGAAACAAAATTTTGACAAAATTTTCTATAGAAATAAAATTCTGACAAAATTTTCTATAGAAATAAAATTTTCACAGTATTTACCATGGAAATAAAATTGTGACAACATTTTCTATAGAAATAAGATTTTCACAAAATTTATAATAGAAATCTAATTTTAGCAAAAATTTATCATAGAAATAAAATTTTTTCAAAAATTTATCATAGAAATAAAATTTTGACAAAATTTTCTATAGAAATAAAATTTTGACAAAAATGTCTATAGAAATAAAATTTTGACGCTCGAGGCACGTTGGAGGGTAAAGTCGCCACTAAAAATTACCAAAGTTTGGTCATCTGAAGACGGGACTTAGCTGGAAATGGGCCATAATAACTCAGAGACACTGTGGTGCAGTTTGTGATGAATTCGCGGCCATATTTCAGGCTTAAGGTAGTCAACTCGAAACAAATCTAAACTGATTCCAAATTTTTATCGTTTTTCTGACATTTTTTACTTTGAAAAATAAAATTAAAAAAATATTAATGACTCTACTAAATCTAATTTCTATAACCAAAGTTCGTACTGTGCACATAGAAATAAAATTGTGACAAAATTTTTTATAGAAATAAAATTTTAACTAAATTTTCGATAGAAATAATATTTTGATAAAAATTTTCAATGCAAATAAGATTTAAACGAAACGAAATTTTCTATGGAAATAAACTGTTGACAAAATTTTCTATAAAAAAATTTTCACGAAATTTACTATAGAAATAAAATTTTCACGAAATTTACTATAGAAATAAAATTGTGACAACATTTTCTATAGAAATAAAATTTGGACAAAATTTATAATAGAAATAACATTTTAACAAAAATTTATCATAGAAAGAAAATTTTTACAAAATTTTCTATAGAAATAAAATTTTGACAAAATTTTCTATAGAAATAAAATTTGGACAAACTTTTCTATAGAAACAAAATTTTGACCAAATTTTCTATGGAAATAAAATTTTCTATAGAAATAAAATTTTTACAACATTTTCTATAGAAATAAAATGTTGACAAAATTTCTACATAGAAATAAAATTTTGACAAAATTTTTATAGAAATAAAATTTTAACAAAATTTTCTATAGAAATAACATTTTGATAAAGATTTTCAATAGAAATAAAATTTTAACGAAAATTTTCTATGGAAATAAATTTTGACAAAATTTTCTATGGAAATAAACTTTTGACATAATTTTCTATAGAAATAAAATTTTCACGAAATTTACTATAGAAATAAAATTTGGACAAAATTTATAATAGAAATAACATTCTACCAAAAATTTATCATAGAAATAAAATTATTACAAAATTTTCTGTAGAAATAAAATTTTGACAAAATTTTATATAGAAACAAAATTTTGACAAAATTTTCTATAGAAATAAAATTCTGACAAAATTTTCTATAGAAATAAAATTTTCACAGTATTTACCATGGAAATAAAATTGTGACAACATTTTCTATAGAAATAAGATTTTCACAAAATTTATAATAGAAATCTAATTTTAGCAAAAATTTATCATAGAAATAAAATTTTTTCAAAAATTTATCATAGAAATAAAATTTTGACAAAATTTTCTATAGAAATAAAATTTTGACAAAAATGTCTATAGAAATAAAATTTTGACGCTCGAGGCACGTTGGAGGGTAAAGTCGCCACTAAAAATTACCAAAGTTTGGTCATCTGAAGACGGGACTTAGCTGGAAATGGGCCATAATAACTCAGAGACACTGTGGTGCAGTTTGTGATGAATTCGCGGCCATATTTCAGGCTTAAGGTAGTCAACTCGAAACAAATCTAAACTGATTCTAAAATTTTATCGTTTTTCTGACATTTTTTACTTTGAAAAATAAAATTAAAAAAATATTAATGACTCTACTAAATCTAATTTCTATAACCAAAGTTCGTACTGTGCACATAGAAATAAAATTGTGACAAAATTTTCTGCGGAAATAAAATTTTGAAAAAAATGTATCATAGAAATATAATTTTGACAACAAAAATTATCAAGAAATAAAATTTTGACAAAAAAATTTTAATAGAAATAAAAATTATAACAAAATTTTCTATAAAAACAGAATTTGGAAAAAAAAAATTATAGAAAAAAAAAATAATAAAAAAAGAATATTAATGACTCTACGATTTCTTCTAAATCTCATTTCTATAACCAAATATCGCACTGTGCACTTTAGGATATATTCTAAACAATCCCTTATTTATTAAGCGGTAAAATAAATCTTGGAAAATTTGAACTTTTAAATGTGTATTTATTGTTCCCCAGAAGAAAACCTGTTTCCAGCATTAAAAGAAAATAAGCGTAATATCTGTTTTAGTAACCGGAGAATTCACTGTGACAGCAAAAATCATATGCCAAAATCCATGTCCAATTTACAAGTGAGTTAGTGGAAATAAATCACATAAAGTTAATATTTGAAGAAGGGTCAATATCAAAAGAAAATTTCCTTTACAAAGTACAATAAGAATAGATTGTGGGATATCGTTTCTTGTTTGGCTGAAACCATTAACTTTTGCCAACATTCATTTTCTTTTAATTATTTAATGATTGTGCCAACGCCGTCATTTATTCGCTAAATGACTCCATCCTTTGGATTGTTTGTTTAACAAATTTGAGAACTTCCTATAACGACGAATCTTTCCTTTGTCACACAGTCTAGCCATTATAAGCTCCTTTAAGAAGGACAAGTGATAATTCTATGTTCTTTGCTACTGTATACATCAAAAGGAATTACAAAGTCCATTGTGTCATCTCTAGAAGTCATGGTAGTTGATGAGAATGTTGTCTTTCCACCAATTCATGATGACTACTGTGGTGATATTTATTTGCTTGAGGTTGTTAATCTTGAAGGTGTCTCTCTACTTTTCAAAATGTTTACTTTTCCAAACAGCAGCATTATTTTGCCCACTTCTGCGGACTTTACCGCCATATGATAATATCAGAGACAGAAGCCCATGGTGACTTTTTCAAATGAAGCTTTTAACATTGAAATTTGCTGATAGACAAACAGAAATTAGCAACAGTCAGTTGGCAGGTATTTGCTCACAAAGCAAAAGCCACAATAAATGCTAGACAATCATGGTAGTCACATTTGGTTCTTGTCCCCACAGTGTCCATGTTACTTTTACCGCCGCCTCGCCGACAGTCATTATTTATTTTGTCAATTTGCAAATAACAGCGCACCAGCGGATGACCATGTCGAAGTCATCCTTTAAAGAGTTCATTAGTAGCAAAATGTAGTTGAAAACCCAAAACCAAAAAGCTCGAACTGAAACCAAATGCCCCCTCCCCACCAAGTGGACAAAGTGATTTGGACAAAAGGCAATTTTAACACCAAGTTAAGCGAAGGTAAAAAACAAACAGCGCCTACTATTTGTAATGCTCTTGGGTTTATCGGACCAGATAGTGTCAAAAACCTGTCTCTACCTCAACTATGACTGTGGCGAGGAAGATTATACAGATAGGCCTTGAATGAATGCGTAAATCCGAATTCAAACCCAACAAAGAATAGATTTATTTTAGAAACGTTTATACTTTCTGCCAAATTGAATTTATTCGAAAATTTCAAACTTTTATCACTTGTGGCAAAATTTTTATTTTTGCAATAAAACATTTTTTTGTTTAAGCATCACCGTCCATTTCATTTACTTTTTTTTCTGACTTTAGGTCTTTAAATAACAAGACATATTTTGAAGTATCAGAGTAAAAATTTAATATAGTAGCATGTAAAGGTGGGTATTAAGTTCGAGTTTAGCCGCTAAAATCGTCATTTTTTCACGATTACTTCTCTTTAATAATCCATTTTAAGGAATACAAACTTTGTGAACATTTGCTTTGGGATATTCCCAATCAAGTTATAATGAAATATGCAACAAATATGTATAATTTTATGATTTTTTTTACTGATTTAGTTTTCACATTAGTGAAATTTAGCGGCTAAACTCGAACTTAATACTCACCTTAAAGCCGAAAATCTTTTTAAATTATTTCGAAATTTTTGGAATATAACGATGTCTCTATTCCAAAGTACGCTAAGTCTAAAAAGTGAATTTTACAGGAAGCAAGTTCAAAATTTTTATACCCATCACCATAGAATGGTGATGGGGGTATAATAAATTTGTCATTCCGTGTGTAACACATCGAAATATCGATTTCCGACTATATAAAGTATATATATTGTAGATCAGGGAGAAATTCTAAGATAATATAAGCATGTCCGTCTGTCCGTCTGTTGTAATCACGCTACAGCCTTCAATAATGGCGCTATCGTCCTGCAATTTGGCACAGATTCGTTTTTTCTTTGCAGGCAGATCGAGTTCGAAGATGGGCTATATCGGTCCAAGTTTTGATATAGTCGTCATATAAACCGATTTCCCGATTTGGGGTCTTGGGCTTATACAAATCGTAGTTTTTATCCAATTTGCTGAAATTAAAAATCTAGAGATACTTGAGGACCATAAAAAGGTGTGCTGAAAATAGTACCCATCGGTCCATGTTTTGGTATAGCCCCCATATAGACCGATCTCCCGATTTTGCTTCTTCGGCTTCTAGAAACTGTATTTACTATCCGATTTGCCTGAAATTCGAAATCTAAAGGTATTTTGGGACTATAAAAAGGTGCGCCGAAAATGGTGCCCATCGGTCCATGTTTTGGTATAGCCTCCATATAGACCGATCTCCCGATTTTGCTTCTTCGGCTTCTAGAAACTGTATTTACTATCCGATTTGCCTGAAATTCGAAATCTAAAGGTATTTTGGGACTATAAAAAGGTGCGCCGAAAATGGTGCCCATCGGTCCATGTTTTCGTATAGCCCCCATATAGACCGATCTCCCGATTTTGCTTCTTGGGCGTCTAGAAACTGTATTTTCTATCCGATTTGCCTGTAATTGAAAATCTAGAGGTATTTTAGGACCATAAAGAGGTGTGTCGAAAATGGTGCCCATCGGTCCATGTTTTCGTATAAGCCCCATATAGACCGATCTCCCGATTTTGCTTCTTAGGCGTCTAGAAACTGTATTTTCTATCCGATTTACCTGAAATTGAAAATCTATAGGTATTTTGGGACCATAAAGTGGTGTGTCGAAAATGGTCCGTATAGGTCCATGTTTTGGTATAGCTCCAATATAGACCGATCTCCCGATTTTTATTCTTGGGCTTCTATAAACTGTATTTATTACCCGATTTGCCTGAAATTGGAAATCTAGTGGTATTTTGGGACCCCAAATATGTGTGCCGAAATTGAGGTGTATCGGTCCATTTTTTTTTTCGTATAACCCCCATATAAACCGATCTCCCGATTTTACTTCTTGGGCATCGAGAGACTATATTTTCTAGCCGATTTGCTTAAAATTGCAAATCTAGAGGTATTTTAAGATCACAAATAGGTGTGTCGCAAATGTCGCCTATTGGTCCATATTTTGGTATAGCCCACATATTGACCGATCCACCGGCTTTATTTTTTTGGGCTTCAAGAATTCGTAGTTTTTATCCAATGTGCCGGAAATTTGAAATATAAACGTATCTTAGGACCATTAATAGGTGTGTCGAAAATTGACCTTATCGGTCCATGTTTTGGTATAGCCCCTATATATAGACTGATCTCCCGATTTTACTTCTTGGGCTTCTAGAATTCGCAGTTTTCACCCAATTCGTCTGAAAGTTGAATTCTAGAGGTATTTGAGGAACATTAAGAGGTGGTGAGTATTGGTCCATGTTTCGGTATAGCCCCCATATAGACCTAACTCCCGAATTTATTTCTAGGTCTTCTGGAATCCGGTTGACCACAAAACAAATAGGTCAGCCGAATATGGTGTGTGTCGACTCATGTTTTAGTATAGCCTGCACATAGACCGATCTCCAGATTTAACTCCTTGGGCTTCTAGAAACCGTAGTTTTTATCCGATTTGCACAAAAATTTAAATATACTGAAATTTTAGACCCTCAAAAATCTGTATCGCATTTATTTTTTAACGGTCCATTTGACAAGAGCAACGATATAGACCAATTTAACTTCTTGAGGGTACATCCAAAGAAAAAATATTTTCCTCCGCAATGAAATTTTAGACAAACGAAATTACCCTTTCGTATAAAGTATTTTGGTTTAGAGCAAACAAGTCCGAATTTTTGATAAGCGATTCAACGATTGCCTCTAAAATTTGTGTCAATAGAAAACTTTGTCTAAAATTTCGTTCCTCAGAAAAGAAAACACTTCTTTCGGGGTATAACAGGCACAATGATCATGAAAATTGCTTGAAACTGAAAGTAAAATTTCCAGATTTTACTCGTCGTATTCAGTTAAATAATGACTACAGATTAAAGATTTCAAATCAAGGCGTTATTTCATCATATACACGATATGTTTGTGATTTCTCTAGTCCCCATATAAACCGAACTCCCGATTTGGGGTCTTGGGCTTATAGAAATCGTAGTTTTTATCCAATTTGCCTGAAATTTGAAATCTAGAAGTATTTTATGACTATAAAGAGGTGTGCCAAAAATGGTGAGTATCGGTCCATGTTTTGGTATAGCCCCCATATAGACCGATCTCCCGATTTTACTTCTTGGCCTTATAGAAACCGCAGTATTTATTCAATTTACCTGAAATTGGAAATCTAGAGGTATTGTAGGACCACAAATTCGTGTGCCAAAAATTGTGAGTATCGGTCCATATTTTGGTATAGCCCCCATATAGACCGATCTCTCGATTTTACTTTTTGGGCTTCTAGAATCCGAAGTTTTTATCCTATTTGCCTGAAATTGGAAACCTAGAGCTATTTTCGGGTCATAAAGAGGTGTGCCGAAAACGGTGAGTATCGGTCCATATTTTAGTATAGCCCCCATAAGAACGATCTCCCGATTTAACACCTTGGGTTTCTAGAAACCGTAGTTTTTATCTGATTTGCCTGAAATTGTAAATATTCTGGTATTTTAAGCTCATTAAGTTTTTATCGGTCCATTTGGTAATGCCTCCATATAGACCGACTTCACTTCTTGAGGGTGTAGAAGGCGCACTGATCATGAAGCCTCCTGAAAATTCAAAGGAAACCCTAATATTTGGTTCATTGTGGTGGGTATTAAAGATTCAGCCCGGCCGAACTTTGTATACTGTATATACTTGTTTCTTCTTCATACGGGGTCATTTTGCCGCGATTTCGACCTTCAAACGCTCCAATAACGCCATATAAAAGTCACTGTTGATGGATTTTCTCCTCTCAAGATAATCGATAAAAATTATTCCATGCGCATCCCAAAAAACAGAGGCCATTACTTTGCCAGCGGACTTTTGAGTCTTTCCAGGCTTCGGAGACGGTTCACCGGTCTCTGTCCACTCAGCCGACTGTCGATTGGACTCAGGAGTGTACACTGTTAGAAAAATATGTTTTTCATATGTTCCGATATAAACAAAATGTTTTTCGGACACGATTTTAAACCACAACATATTTAAGTGCGAACATGTAATGTTCCTAAACTAAAACTAAATGTTTGGGACATCTATGTTAATATGTTAGAATATATTATGTTTGGGGCATGAATGTTTCATAAAAATCATATGTGTGAATACAAACATATATAAATTTACAAATTTCGACTAAACATACATATGTTGTGATATTTTATTCAAAGCGACAGAGAGAGTATAGAGAGAAATAGAGATGGAAAACGGGAGAGTTGACGAAAGATATCAATATAACACAGCAAAAGAGTCAAAAGAGAACAATTTCTGTGAAACCGCTTGTATGTTGTTTCGGAAAACTGTTTTATGATAAGGCCAAAACTTTAAGTCTAAATATTATTTAATTTGAATAAAGAGAATAGACATTCGGAACCAAGAGAATAGACATTTGAAAAACAAACAGCATATGTTTTGGCCTAGAGAGCAGCATTTTATGTATGTGTGGACATGTGTTTTGTTTATCATTTTGGCATTATGGGCACAATTTTTTTCATGGTTCGTTAAAAGAAATCAGGGGTCTTCATAAAAATAGCGAAAGGGCACTATACACTTTTTAGAGTTGGGACAGTAAAATGAAATAAGGAGGAAATAGTGAAAAATTACACAGTAAAATGTAAAAAAAAAAACAAACTTTAGTTCCTTTTTGGTAGTCCACGAGGAGTTGACGGACACCATCAAATATAAAAGCGGGCATTAAGTTCGAGTTTTACAGCTAAAACAATTTAAAAAATTTGTTTTCTTTAAAATGAATTATTAAAGAAAAATAAAAGGAATTTTAGAGCGATGGTGTTAAATGGTAGTAAAAAAACTTTTCACTCCTAAATAAATTTATGTTTATATTATAAAATTATGTATGTATGTTTATAATCGACTCCACGTTCTTCTTTTGTTAGTTTTTGAATTCCTTCCAAATTTTAAAGTTTTGTCCAAAAACAGTTTTTTATTACAAAATTGTTATTTTTGCAATAAAAAATAATATTTTATCCAAAAATCAGTCAATTTCGTTTATATCAAGCACTGTTACTGACTATAAATCTTTAATAACGCACATTTCGAAGTTTCATTTAAAAAAATTTAATATAGTATAAATATAAATGTGTAAATTAAAAAAAAAAAAATGTTCGGTCGGAGCAGGGATTGAACCCACGACCCTTTGCATGCAAGGCAGGCATGCTAACCACTGCTCCACGTGGCAAACAAATGTATGTTTCTGTTAAATAATGTTATGTTTGCATGGGCTCGTGGGCGCTGCAAACTATGCTATATAAATGTAACTTAAAACGATAATTATCTACTGGTGACTATAACAGCTACGTAGCCCAGTGGATAGTGTGTTGGCTTACAAACTGTATGGTCCTCGGTTCGATTCTCCGTGCAGGCGAAAGGTAAAATTTAAAAAATTTATAAAAGTGAATAATTTCTTCAACATTATTTGTATTACAGAAAAAGGTGCCAAGAAAAAATTTCGTGGAAGTGAAAATTACGAGTATGTTAGGGAATGAGCACAATCGTGTTTGGGAAAAATTCTTCCAAGCATATAATATTTTTGGCTCAAAATGCTTCCAAACATATAATATGTTCACATAAAACAAACATATTAATGTTTCGGAAGTATGCAATAATATATGTGCTTCCTGCAAAATATGTTTGGAACATATGTTAAAGAAGCGATTTTTTTGAGGGTGTAGTGATGGAGCCATGTTTCATCCATTGTCGACGGAAAACATCGGGTGTATTACGAGTTAACAGCTGCAAGCGCCGCTCAGAATCATCAACACGTTGTTGTTTTTGGTCAAATGTGAGCTCGCGCGGCACCCATTGTGCACAGAGCTTCCGCATATCCAAATATTGATGAATAATATGACCAACACGTTCCTTTGATATCTTTAAGGCCTCTGCTATCTCAATCAACTTCATTTTCTGGTCATTCAATATCCGTCCACTGCGTTCACCGTCCTCCGTGCTCATTTCACCACGCTTGAATTTTGAATACCAATCAATTATTTTTGATTTCCCTGGGACAGAGTCCGCAAACTCATTATCAAGCCAAGTTTTTGCTTCCACCGTATTTTTTCCTTTCAGAAAACAGTATTTTATCAAAACACGAAATTCTTTTTTTTCCATTTTTTTTTCACAATAACAAAAGTTGCTTCACAAAAGACGCTCTATCTCACAAACTAATTGACTTACAGACGTCAAATTTTGACACGAATCATTTGAAGGTTGGTATTATATAAAAATAATATGCATTTAATACTAGCGACGACATATATGTGTCAGACCGGGGACTTATCAGCCAACCTGTTAATTGTTTCGTTGAAGGTGGGTATTAAGTTCGAGTTTAGCCGCTAAAATCGTCTTTTTTCACGATTACTGTACAAATCCGTGAGAAGTGTTTCCTTTAGTGGACTGTATATAAAGATTAATTCTCGGATATGTAAAGATTTTTGTAATGAAAAGAGAAGAAGCAAAAGGCAAGTTATAAGTTTTACAATTCAAATAATGGCTTTATTCAGGATGACGGCAGCTTACCAAGGGCAATGACGAAGCACAAGTGAAGTTTTACAACAAACGAAGTGTCAGTCAGACATTGCGGTTTAGAAGTTACAACAATTAAATTCATTTTGAGTAAAAGCTTTAGGGTTATCGCATAAAGATTGAATTCAAGTATCGATAACAATAATTCATATTTAGTATTGGCAATTCAATTATTTACGTTAAATTCAAAATATTCAATAATGTAGATATTCAAAATATTCAATAATTAATAAAAAACAAAAAAGTTGGGGAACGGAGTTCAACATGCCGCCGCCCTTGCAACACTGCAACTCAATATGAACAAGCTCCGGAGATTACCCATCCGAAAATGGTGCTTTGGGCGATAGGCATTAAAGATGACGTTTGAATTAAGCCCGCCAAAAGTATTTTTGCCAGTTGATCATTTCCAATTACCACTTCGACATTGGACGGGTTGAAAAAATGAGGATCGGCTAAAGAAGTCAAGTGATCATACACAGTGTGCAACTTTTTTACGGACGTTGACTTCGGAAGATCCATGTCAAATTTAGTTTTCACCGCAGCCGTAATCTGCACTCTAGCTGAAGCGTCGTGATAGGATTGAAGACTAAGTGTGCAGAACTCGGTTTGATCTTTGCGGGTGGTGATAAGTTTTAAATGTTGAACCATCGATTTGAGCATGACTGTTTGGATCCCCGCCGAATTCAGCAATAGTCGCGCTTTAGCAGGGCCTTTTGGAGTTAATACCCGAGCCAGCGCGGTAGGTAAGAATACGTGTACTCGCGACCGTGGACTTAGTCTCTCATGTACGTAGGGCTTTGGTGAAGTGCGACGTTTTCGGCTCGTTTGGCGTCTTTTCGAAATCGATGTGGAGGTCTCAGATCGGCAGTTCATTGGAGCAACTGTTTCATTCGGCTTTTGACTTCGGCTGGTTCTGACTTGGTGGTCGTCGATATGTAGCATGGTGTGATGGTTATAATTACAGACTAGACAAGTTTTTCTAGATCTGCACCAGTCTCGAGTATGGGACGAACAGAGGCATTTGAAGCAAAACCGGTTTTCTCTCATATGTCGTCTTCGTTCGTGGACTTCCATTCGCTGAAATTCTGGACAGTCTTTCAAAGCATGCCGGTTTTGGCAGATGCAGCATTTTGGAAGGCTAAATGTTGTACAGTTACGTAAATTTATTATGTTGTGAACGGTAAAAAAAAAAGAAAATTTATGAAACTAGTGAGCAACGGGTAGAATACAAAGTTTAACTATTGGACGCAAAAGCGTACCATTTTGCGTCCTTAGTTCAACAACGCGGACCTTTGAGTCTTGACCATGAAAAACTTTAACAACACGTCCAAGACTCCATTCAGTTGGAGGTAAGTTATCCTCTTTAATAATTACTAAGTCACCCTCTCTAAGATTCTGTTGTTCCGTTTTCCACTTATATCTCTTCTGCAAGTTGGAGATGTACTCGTTCTTCCATCGCTTAGCAAAATTAAACTGGATTGTTTTCAATTTTTGCCACCGATTTATCAAGTTTAAGTTGTCAGAGCATTGCTCGGGTACGGAAATCATAGCTGACCCTCTAAGAAAATGGCCAGGTGTTAAAGCAGTAATTTCAGCAGGGTCCTCGCTCATGGGAGATAAGGGCCTAGAATTCAGTACGCTTTCTATTCGAACAAGTAAAGTGGAGAACTCCTCGAAAGTAAATTTAAGATTCCCCGCGGCCCTTCGGAGGTGGGATTTCATGCTTTTGACAGCGGCTTCCCACAACCCCCCCATATGTGGCGCATGCGGTGGAATAAAATGCCAAGTGAAACCGTGAAGATTGTACTTATCGACAAGACCCTTTTCAGTAGATTTTAGAAAATTCTGATATTCACGACATAGGACTCTACTGGCCCCAACAAAATTTGTGCCGTTATCAGAGAAAACTTTATTCGGGAATCCTCGTCGGCCAACAAACCGATCGAAAGTGGCCATAAAGGCCTCTGTTGTTAATTCAGAGCACGCCTCTAAGTGAACGGCCCGAGTGGAAAGGCAAACGAAAACAGCAGCGTATCCTTTATGAAGTTTTGCATTTCGCAATCTTGAAGTCTTTAAATCGAATGGTCCTGCAAAATCAAGACCAGTATTGGTAAAGGGTAATGAGAATGTGCAGCGTTCTTCAGGCAAGGCAGCCATTATTTGATTTTGGATGCGTTGTTTGTAGATAATGCAAGTGCGACAGTTACGTATACAATGACGGACAGCGTTCTTCAAACGTATGACATAGAATTCAGCACGTATTGCTCGTAACATACTTTGGTGTTCGGCATGTAGAAGAATTTTATGAGTAAAAGTCAGAAACAATTTAAAGAAGTGTGAGTGCTCGGGAAGAATAATAGGATATTTCTCGTTATAAGGAAGATTTGAATTCGCTAAGCGACCATTAACTCTAAGTAGTTTCTGTTCGTCCAGAAATGGGTTTAAAGTTAAAAGTTTACTTTTAGAAGGTAGTGGTTGGTTATTCTGTAGTGCATTATATTCCGGAGCAAAAAATTTAAATTGTGCCAGTCTAATTAGTTGGACTTTGACAGTTGTAACTTCCGTTGCAGTAATAAATTCATTTCCCATTTCAATACAACTCCGCCTTTGACATTTCCTTATGAATCGGTACATGAAGCAGATTACCCGTAAGGCTCTGTTGAAAGATGAAAACCGTTCCATTATGTCCTCCATTTGTGTTTCAATCTGAAAATTTGAAGTTTTTCGCTCAAGTTCTGGCTCATTAAACGTTTTTGATTTTGGCCAACATTCTGGAGGTTCTATCAGCCATTTGGGTCCATGCCACCAGAGGTTATTATTCCTCAGTTCCTCCGCGGTGCAACCGCGCGTCCCGAGATCAGCTGGGTTTTCATTTGTTGGAACATATCGCCAAGTGACGTTTCCAACATTGTCTAAAATCTCTGATATCTTGTTTGCGACAAATGTCTTCCAATGGGAAGGCGGTTTATCCAACCATGCCAAGGTAATAGTGGAATCGCACCAAAGAAACACATCAGTTACAGTAAAAGTTAGATTTTGCGAAACAGATTTCAAAAGTTTAGATAATAGTGCAGCTCCACAAAGTTCAAGCCTCGGTAAACTCACTGTTTTTAAAGGTGCCACCTTGCTTTTCGACACAAGTAAGTTCGAAGTTATAAAGTTTTCAGCAGATTTGGTGCAAACATATATACATGCGCAATATGCTTTCTCGGAAGCATCGCAAAACCCGTGAATTTGAATATGTCTGTCAGGTGCATAATAAATCCATCGTGGAATTCGAATGTATTCGATATCCGGAAAGTTGGAAATAAAATGGTTCCATTTTTGGAATGAGTGTGGCTTAACTTCCTCATCCCAATCTGTTCCGTCAAGCCAAAGTTGTTGAAGAAGCATCTTTGCTACAATAATAATCGGTGCCAACCAACCGGCGGGATCGAAAATTTTTGCTACAATCGATAGTATCTTTCTTTTCGTTAAAGGAGCGGAAGGGATAGTAATATTTGAAACAACATAAAAAAACGCATCTGTCATGGCATTCCACCTGATACCTAAAGTTTTCGTTTCACTGGAATTCTCAAGTTTTAAAAAATCTTCATTTAGAAGATCTTCCGGGGGCAAATTTCGAAGAATGTGTGGATGGTTAGCCGTAAGTTTCTTAAGTGGAAATCCAGCAGAATTAAGTAAATCTATAAGTTCCAACAAATAAGACCTCGTTTCAGTAATTGAATGACTTCCTGAGAGAACATCATCAACGTATATTTGTTTTTTCAAGATTAATGAAGCTGAAGGGTGAGTAAGTTTTCCTTCTTCGCTTAACTGTAAAAGTGTGCGAATAGCTAGATATGGAGCACAGTTTACTCCAAATGTCACAGTCTTCAAACAAAAGTCTCTAACTCCATCTGTGGGAGGCATGCGGAATAAAACTCTTTGATATTGTCTGTCGTCTTGGTGAACATAAATTTGACGATACATCTTTTGTATATCGCCATTGAAGACATATCTAAAGAAGCGCCAGCGGAGTACAACATTCATAAGGTCATTTTGTAGTATAGGACCAGTATGTAAAACATCATTTAAAGCGATTCCAGTTGAAGTTTTCTTCGATGCATTAAATACTACTCGCACTTTTGTAGAAGATCGTTCAGGCTTTACGACGGCATGATGTGGAAGATAGAAAGAACGGTATCCTGAATCATGAAAGACTTCTACTGATGATGTGGGTTCCATATGGTCAAGATTTAAGTATTCCGACAAAACATTTGCATATTCAGCCGCTAAGTCTGGTGATTTTTTCAAGGTCTTCTCCATATGGAGATATTGACCCATAGCAGCCTTCCTTGATGACCCGAGAGTTATGTCTGTAGGTAAATCATGCCGAAAGGGGAGTCTCACTTCGTATCTGCCGTCAGATCGACGAACCGTAGTTTTCCGATAAAAGTCTTCACACCATATATCAATTTCCGACAAGGTTTTTGAAGATGGAACTTCTTCCAGTTCCCAAAATTTTCTAATCTCATTGTTAAGTGAATCGGAACAAGTCGCAAATGATGCAAACGTAGTAGTAGACCTAACTTTTGGTGGACCACTCAGAATCCAACCAAATTCAGTTTCCTGTGCAAGAAGACCTCCAGATATATTCTTTTGCACACCAGACTTCAGAATTACTGGAAGAATGTCGCTACCCAATAACATATCTATCTGTGCAGGTTTATAGAATTGTGGATCCGCCAAGTCAATTCTTTCTAAATCAGACAAATTCGAAATACGGGTTGGGAAAGATGGCATTAAGTGATTCATGTTAGAAACAACTATAGCAGTTGTACTTAACTTAAAGTCAGATTTCCGAGATTTCAAAATCAAATTGCAAAGTTTTGAAGAATTCTCGAGAAGAGTACCCCCCAATCCAGAGATCGTAGTATACGACCTTTTGGTTGGTATTGAGTATCTATTTACAATTCTATTCGAAATAAAAGTTTCTTGTGATCCTAGATCAATAAAAGCCCGTATTGTCAAATTTGTACCTAAATGCTCTAAATAGATTAACGCCGTTGGCAAAATAGTGCAATCTGTAGAACTAGCGAAGTTTGACTGAACGTGTAACGTTTGTTCTTCAAAAGCAGCAGCCGCCGTAGGATGTTGATTATCATATGAAGTTTCTATGTTAAAAGTTGTAACTCCTGGAGGTGGGCCATTTAGTGGCCTGTCATTATTCCTATTTTGATCAGAATCAGGGTGTAAAATTGTGTGATGTTTTCCTTGACATTTCTGGCAGACGTTTTCGCTTTGGCAATTTTGAATAGTGTGACCATAACACAAACAGTTCTCACATATCTTATTGTCATTTACGAATTTTTTCTTTTGTGAAAAAGGCCAAGATTTGAATTTAAGACATGATCGCAAGGAATGATTAAGTTTACAAACTTTACAAGATTTAACTTTTGACTCGGTTTTTGTGTGATAAGTTTGAGTTTTATTTGTAACAGTTGTGCTAGTTGAAGGTTTTCTCATGTCAGATATGGACTCCAACATATTTAATCTTCTAGAGATAAAGTCATCCAGCTGATTCCAAGTTGGTATTTCTTTATGGTCTGTTAATGAGTTTTCCCAAGCAGCCAATGTTTCATCCGGTAATCTTGATGAAACCCAGAAAACTAGAAAAGGATCCCACGACATGACAGATATATTATATGTTTTTAATACAGACATGCAATTGTTTATGGTGTACTGAAGATTTCGTAAAGCCTTGCCTTTTTCTGAAGTCACGCGTTCAGTTTCGAATATTTTCTTTAGTTGATGGTTTATAAGTATTCGTTTATTTTCGTAACGTTGACGAAGGGATTCCCAAGCTAAGTGGAAGTTATCGTCAGTTAGGGCGAATTGTTTCACAATCTGATTCGCCTCCCCACGAGTCTTTGCCCTTAAATGGAATAATTTTTGTGCCGGTGACAATTTTGGGTGCTTGACGTAAATGGCTGAGAACATGTCTCTAAAACTGGGCCATTTGTCATATCCACCGCTAAACACCTCAGTATCACATGGAGGAACTTTCAAAGAATACCCTTTTTCCTCCGGGGATTTGGCTTCAAGTGATTCCCGAGAAAGTGCCGACCGCTCCATGGCTCTTCGTTCAATTTCAATTAAGTCCAACATGTCAGCTTTGCATTTTTTGTAGGCCCTTATAGACTCATTAAACTTGGCATGTATTGACTCTTTTTCCGTTTTAGTACAATCGGAAACCATCTCAGCTTCGTATACCTGAGTAAGAGTCTGCCAACGACGCTCCAAGTCCTCAAGATCGACTTGTAGACTTGAAAGTTTGTGTTCAGAAGTATCAATGGCACCAAAGTTGGCGCAGTAAGTGACGACTTGGTCAGAAAAAAATATGAATTTTTGTGAAGCCATTGCAAGTTAGAAATCTGATCAAACAAAGGGGCAAAAAAATGATTGACTCAACGCAAAACAAGTACAGAAGTTATTTGCAATCCAAACCTCACTATGAGAGTTCAATTATAATCGTATAATTATAATTGTACGTTCGACTTCTTCAACAGAAACAGAAAAGTAAGGGTAAAATTCAAACAGTAAAATTATTCCAATTTACGAACGTAATACAGTGCTAAATGAAACCGTAAGTTTCCACTGCAAATTCGAAAAAATGCATCAAAGTCTCCGTCTCGAGAGAACACTAATCATATAGTCAATTCTAACACAAGAACCAACCAATTAATCTCTTGAAAGGAATTTATTACAAAGTACATACAATTTCTCACACAGTTTAGACTCCACGAGAGCAATCTCAAAGTAATCAAACAAAGCAAAAAAATCGTTTCATGAAAGTTTAGGCTCCACGAGAGCAAACTTCAAACGAAGTTATGTTATCAAGAAACCAATCGTGATTGGTACTATCCCCTTCAATCTTAAATCCCAAAAATCGTGGAAATAAAAATTGGTAATAAAATGTACTTGGCAACCCTATTGGGTGTAATATTAGGTAACGTATTGTTTGACGAATTAACCTTCAACTCAGTGTGTCGAACAAAATTATCAATGTTAGTGTTCGGATTCGAAGATGAGTTCTAAATTGATTTGAAGTTGATTTCTAAATTGAAATAAAATTCTCAGTGTATAAATATTCAAAGACCTGTAAGTTGATGAAAAAATATGCAAAGATCTGCAAGTTGTTTAAATAAAATCTCTCAGTGCACAACTATTTAAAGATACGAGCTTAAACAACACTGACAGAAATTCAATCGTATATAATAGAAATGTATCACGAAGGCATACGTAATATAAATCAGTTAATCTGTTTCATAAAAATTCAGAAATGGTTTTGAACAGATTTCCTTTAACAAGTTTATACTCGAGTGTAAACAAGTGGCTCAATGTTCAATATGAAAACATTTCACCAAGATTCAAATTTCACTTGGGAAAGTCTAACAACTCTTCATATTGTAGCCAATTGCAAACAATAACAATGGAGATTCTCGCCGTTGGAAATACCTCAATTCCAATATATAACTCCCGAGAACAAAATTAAAATCAATTCGGCTTTACAATTTTTTCCTAGCTCAATCCGTTTTATTCTGGCGGAGTTCAAAATAAAAATAAACTCTTTCTCGTTAATAATAATAAATCCATATCCTTCTTACCATGGATTATCCAAGAGTTTAAGATAAAAAACAGAGATAACCCTTTTCAATGGTTTGTCTGATGATTATATCAGGAGAACGTTGAAGATACCAGCACCTCCTTGTCCAGAAGTCCAGTTCCAACCGATTTCAAAGCATAAAACTGGTCCAATATATCGCGTCAACCCCTACGTCACAGACTTGACTTGATAATGGCAAATCTTGCCAAACGTACTTTCGATACGTATTTATGACCATTAATTAGTCACGACCTGTAGTACACAGAAGCAAACGGGGTACAATTCAGTAAACAATACTCCTTTCAATTCCACGCCTTTGAAATTGACCTCAAACATACGTATGTTGTGTCATAATAGCAAGAAACACGTTGCCTAATGTATTTTGACCTCAAAATCCTAACTCAACTCCAAGTATAAACAATGCCAGGTTCCAAGTAAAAATTGGTCGAGAAATATCTTACAAGTTCAAGCTAAAAGTACGTATAGTAGAAACGAAAACACGTACACGTTACTTAAGAAAAGTAATCTCTGTGTATACGACAGTATTCCTCAGTGCGTTTTCTAGTACTAAAGCTGTAGATAATTCTCCAGAACTCTATGGTCGTTCTTACGATATAAATCAAATCAATCCAGATCGAAATATTTACTTATTGATCAACAATTTCGATCCAACACTGAAAATGTTCTCCTTACACTAAGACTTGATATTGATTCCGAGGTAGCGCACACTTAAGCAAGGATACATTCAAGACACCTGTTTAAAATCTGAGTCCCAAATACCTGATACTAGAATACAAATTCGTTTTCATTCGTCTGCCTTTTCCTTAATGTGTTATTCAAATTCGGATTTGAACTCAAGTAGAAATTATGATATGTTCCAAGGAAAATTGTCTTTAACGTAAAGTGTTCATGAACGTCGTTTAGCTTTGTACTCCAGATACAAAACCCAACAAAACTAAAAGGATTCTATTAATTTCGCAAAAGTTCCCGAAATTACCAAAACCAAGTTGACCATAGTCCCACCAAACTTTCCTTTATGTAAAGATAACCCCTGACACGTAGAGGCAAGACTTTATCGAATTTTGGGCAAGAAATATCTATATAATAAAATGTGCCAGCTTGCCTTTATATTATAACGAAATGTATTATTTCCCAGTGTATTACTTGAAATAAGTGTATGTATATATAAATATGTTTCAAAATTGATATGAAGTAAAAGTCGTACAGGTATATAAATCATATATTCAAAATATGTGTTTTCTTCCCTTAGGATATTTTATAATTTCAAATATAAGTAGGCCAAATTTGTATGAATCAATCGAACGTAATTTCCATACGTATATCTCTTTGGCAAATCGCTCTATCGATTCTATTGATTAAAAAACATAATTCCATTCTTTTTCACGAAATAATTAAATATGTTGAAATTCAGCATTTTTTATAAAAGCATTTTTTTATAAAAAGTAACGATGGCAACTCTACCTTAACTACCTCCACTCACCCACTTTATTTACAAAAAATAGTAATTGGCCCCACGCCTCACCCCTTGATTCTTACTCCTCATGAACGTGTGGTATATGGGCACCGTTATGAGCACATGAAGTAGCCAGCAAATTCTCCACAACGTCTTCCACTTACTCGTCTTTGGCCAATCTCAATCCAAACGCAAATGATTTGTTTAGTAGATTTCCAATTGGTACAAATTACCATAAACTGCCAACTATCCTCGCCTCTATTTTTCTCACAAACGTAATTACTTCTCAATCTCCTTAACTTCAAAATTGTTTCTCCACAGATTTGTTTAGATTTTTCCAATTTCGTTCCTCATAAATTTAACTTTTCTATATTCTTTCCTTTATATTCGCTTTTGTTTTTAATCGCTTATGTTAACATGTTCACTTCATGACATGCAGATTAAAATGACACGACGAGGAATTGGCGTTTGTCAAATTAACTACTCCTCTCTTTTGTTCCGAATTATTTAGTTGGTGTAGCAGTTGGCATGAAAATGATGTGGCCGTATTAACAGTCACTTTTGGGATTGCACACTTTCCTTTCGATCAACAAATTTTCAAAATGTTTGTTTAGGTATTTTACTTTGTGTATGTTTTTCCAAACAATCGAAAATTTAAAAAAGAGTATATCTTTAAAATTGTATATGGTGAAACCATGAATAATAGCACCAATGTGCTTTACAATTAAAAAATTTCCAAACTTGCCGGTCTTAGAATATGCATATGGTAACCCAACAATGAGAATAATGTTGTAACTACATGCGCAGTGCACTCTCAATATGAGAGAATCAGTACAAGAGATGAAGGTTGAGCTGCGCTGCTAACTTTCAAGGCAGAAAAACTTTAATAAGCGAGTAGATTAGAGTTTGTGCATATAGGAAGTATGCTCTACATAAAGCAAAGAGTATATCCCTCTGTATAAACTTAAGAGAGTTTACAACGTTATAACTCCGTTTTTCTCTTTTTTTTCTGTAATGTTTGAAACGAAACTGCAAAACAACTATGGTTATTTATATAGCCGTGCGATGTATGTTATGTGCTTTTCCTTCGATATCTTTAGATTTTTGTGGAGTTTTGGCAATGTTGGTAATCCTAAGTCAGTCGAAAAAAAGGAGACAAACAATGCGTAGTGTAAATGCAGATCTGTTAGATCTCAACTTATGTTGAAAATGTTTCACAGAGGCATTGGGTTGGTGAGCGAACGTCTGTTCGTGTGAATGTTCTTATCTTAAGTATGTAAGAAGTATGTTACCTTTACAGTGCAAAAAAATGGATATCGTTGATAGATGTCTCAGCTATGAGTATTAATATTAACAGTGCAAAATATGGATACCGTTGATAGGTTTCTCACCTACGCGTATCAATATTAAAGGTATTTTTAGAAATGGACTTGTAGTTCTATCTTGACCATTATTAAGACTTTTGCCTGCACATATTTTAGTCGTTTCTGTTCAATAGTAACACACTTTCTGATCAAATTTTGTTTCCAAAGTATTTATCCCGTAGGGATGGTCGTGCTATTGTTACACAATAATCTGTGCAAGTGACATAAATGCAAATGTTCACAAATGCAAAAGAGTCTTTTACACCAAAAAGTTTCTTGCTATTACAGCACTGTAACGTATTGTAACATTAACAGACCGCGACTATGTGCCTTCTGGTTTTTGGCTTTCAAGTTACAAACAGCAGTAATATAAGTGCAATTGGTAAATTGCATCTCAGATTATAAGATTTTTTCTACCGTTGCGTTGCCACTAAATCATAAATTCACACTGTTGTTCACAATATAATAAATTGTACGTACCTTTTGTCCATAATAGTTAAAAGGAGAATGTAATATGAGGATAGGCTTACGGGCGAAAAATATAATGAACAGAGGACGTAATCCCAAATCAAACGCAAAGCTATTCCAAAGTGGTGGACGTAATCCGTGTAACAAAAAATCCTCGAAGTTCCTTGACGGGTCGAAGGATCATGTACAAATCCGTGAGAAGTGTTTCCTTTAGTGGACTGTATATAAAGATTAATTCTCGGATATGTAAAGATTTTTGTAATGAAAAGAGAAGAAGCAAAAGGCAAGTTATAAGTTTTACAATTCAAATAATGGCTTTATTCAGGATGACGGCAGCTTCCCAAGGGCAATGACGAAGCACAAGTGAAGTTTTACAACAAACGAAGTGTCAGTCAGACATTGCGGTTTAGAAGTTACAACAATTAAATTCATTTTGAGTAAAAGCTTTAGGGTTATCGCATAAAGATTGAATTCAAGTATCGATAACAATAATTCATATTTAGTATTGGCAATTCAATTATTTACGTTAAATTCAAAATATTCAATAATGTAGATATTCAAAATATTCTATAATTAATAAAAAACAAAAAAGTTGGGGAACGGAGTTCAACAATTACTTTTCTTTAATAATCCATTTTAAGGAATACAAACTATGTGGAAATTTGATATGGGCTATTACCAATCAAGTTATTATAAAATTTGCAACATATATGTATAATTTTGTATGGAACAAAATATCGGCCAAATGGGCGCCGCGACCTCGGTGGCACACCTTCATCCGATGGTCCAAATTTTCGATGACGCTGAGGCATAATTGAGGTTCTGTGCCGTTAATGTGCCGAATTATCTCATCCTTTAGCTCTTGAGTTGTTCCTAGTTTATCGACGTACACCTTTTCTTTCAAATAACCCCAAAGAAAAACGTCCAACGGTATCAAATCCCATGATCTTGGCGGCCAATTGTCATCACCATTACGTGAGATAACACGACCATTGAATTTGGTGCGCAAGAGAGCCATTGTTTCGTTAGCTGTGTGGCAAGTGTCACCGTCCTGCTGAAACCACATATCGTCCACATCCACATCTTCCAATTCGGGCCATAAAAAGTTCGTTATCTTCTCACGATAGCGAACACCATTCACAGTAACTGCCTGACCGGCCTCATTTTGGAAAAAATACGGCCGATGATGCCGCCAGCCCATAACCGCACCAAACAGTGTATCTCTCCATGGTTTAAATTGAGTAAATCTGAAATAGAGAAATGTCAAATAAAATTCGGAAAAAAACTTGGTGTTTAGGTGTGGTTCACATTCAACATCGGTCCTTACAATTTAACCACCCTTTATTTATATCGAGTCCAGGCTAAAACAGGGTGAATTTAGGATACACTTAGCTTTGATAGCCACACGGATGAAAAAGACTGTTTTTCATATGTTTGGCTATAAACATTATATGTTTGGAACACAAATTTTTAAACACAATATTTTTGAGTGCAAGCATATAATGTTCATAAACTAGCATAACATGTTTGGGACATATATGTTAATATGTTAGAACATATTATGTTTGGGACATAAAATGTTTGTAAATATAATATGCTTGGATGCAAACATATATTAAATTAGAAATATATTATAAACATATATGTGTTTAGTAGCTTGGAGCGCTATTTAACAGGGAGCGATATTGAATTAAGTTGGTGGTTGTTGCTTGTTATTACAAAATTAACATTTTATTTTTCCTTGGGCAATTGATCAGCTACTTCTTTGATCCTTACAAACTGTGTGGTCCGCTGTTCGAATCCCCGTCCGGCAAAAGGTAAAATTAAAATAAATAAAAAAATCATACAATTGAATAATTTCTTCTACAATGTTTGTATTACAGAAAAAGGTGCTAAGAACTAAAAAATCTCGTGGAAGTGAGAAAGATGTGGGGGAATATACAATTGGGCAGAAACAAAATTTTGAGCATTCAGGTCGAAAACCTATGTTGTTAGCACCTATATTACCTGTTTATTTTCATAATTCATTATGATTGTAAATATATAAATAAATAAATAAAATTTTGAGCACAATATTGTTTGGGAGAATTTTTTTTAAGCATATAATATTTTTGGGTGCAAAATGCTTCCAAACATATTATATGTTCACATAATAACATATTGTTTTTGGAAGACAACATTATTGAATTTGGATGCAAAAATACAAAATGTTTGGAACTTAGACTACCCAAACATATATTGTTTAGACCAATATGCTTTCAAACATATTATATATTGGAAGAGATCAAACATATAAATGTTTGGGCAATACCCAAAAATATATACGCTTGAAGCAAAATATGTTTGGGAGTAGAGTTGTGCACGTGAGTAATAGTTTACTCACGCTCACGCACACTCACGACTGAAAAATCATACTCACGCACACTCACGCACTATATTTTTTGGTAGGACTCACGCTCACGCACACTCACGAAAAGAAAATTTGTACTCATGCACACTCACGCACGAAAAGTCGTGACTCACGAAAAATACCGTGACTCACGAAAAATATCGTGACTCACGAATAATTTTATGATTAATTTACCTTACCGAAGTGTCTGAAAACATGAGCATTATTAAAATCGAGAGTGTTATTAAGCTCTTAACATCCCATGTGTCACTAAAATTGTAATTGAATTTAACTCTTAAGCGTTTTATGTTGGTGAGCAGGAATATTTTCGTGAGTGTGATTCGTTACTCACGCACACTCACGAAGATATTATTTTCGTGACTCACGCTCACGCACGACATTTTGGTTTGTTAATCACGCTCACGCACACTCACGCTGTTGTCATGAGCGTGACTCACGACTCACGCACGAATCACGAAAATTTTCGTGAGTCACGACAATTTCGTGTCACGTGCACACCTCTATTTGGGAGTATATGTTACAGAAGCGATTTTTTGTGAGCGTGCAGATTATTAGCTATTTTCTGTTTTTTCCGGTATCCCTAGAAACATAGATGATGCGAATCATTTCAAACTCATGTTCTGTTTTGCTGCGGTGTTCCTAATCTGAGGATGATAGAATTCACATAATACCAACCCTTCAAGCATTCTTTGAGGGCTACCTGTTCGAAGTAATATTTTTGCCTAAAAGTTTACTAAAGCCTACAGCTTAAGCATCACCATTTGCAAGGAACAATTGCTGAGTTTGTCGTCTCAACATTGCCATTGGTGGTTTAAAGTGATTCTCAGAGAATCAACTGCCTAACTAAAAAAATGAAGTGAATTATATTGTGTGCGTCAATTGTTCATTGTTTTTGGGTGAGTTTTTCTCGTTTTATGGATGATAGTGGCCCCGTACATTTTTTGCTCTCTCAATCTTAGTTGCGTTTTATTTGGAAAATATTTATCAACACCTCTTGGCAGATGACTTTCATGGGCCATTGCTTTTTAGCAATGCTGTTTGTTTTAGTTCTTGAAAAGCATAAACCCTAAGCCAATGTTCATTCAGATTTAAGTCATCCGCAATTTTGGATACTTGGATTGGAATTAAGGATTGTTACTTACTACGATAGCGGTGTAGTTTTTGAAGAAGGCAGTGTGATGGTCATTTCATATTTACTTTCAAGAGGACGCACATTAAGTGTCGCTTTACACTTGCTAATTGACATTGTCTACATAGGGATACAATGGACCTAAAAGATAATGCCAAACGATGCCACAATGTTGGTAATTTTATGACTTCAATCGAAATGTTTATAGTATCGCTGGAAATTCTAACAGTGGGGGGGATAATACGAATTTTCGGGGGGAAAACTAAAAAAAATATATTCAAAAAGTATGTTTAAACAGTTCAACAGTATAATTTGTATTTTTTATACCCTGCGCTACACTGTGGAACAGGGTATTATAAGTTAGTGCATATGTTTTTATCTCTAATCGTCTTCTACATAGTAATATTCAATTTCACTCGATTTACTTATTCATAAAATTATTGCAATATTGCTATAAACAAATTAAAACATGAATTTCCTACTTTCAAAAAAGAGTGAACTTTCCAGAGTAAATTTTTCTAAAATTATCCAAAATTTTCCTTCCTGGTGTATTCACTGAATTTTGAGTGTAAAAATTATATTTTTTTCGGTGTATGGTGAACATAACCTCTATTGTGAGAAGCATAAGTCATGACCATATTTAACAGTGCTATGTAAAATGTCAACATTGAAATGAATAATTTTGTACTTAATTGTTTCATGGATAAGTCTTGGGTACATATTAAAAAATGCATTACAGAATTTAATTGTCAATATTTACGGTAATATTTGAATATTTAAATAACATAAATGCCACAATAGCCACACAGTGGGAGAGTTTATCTATTTAAGCGGAATTATTATATGCAAACTGAATTGAATTATTATACCCTCCACATCGGTCCATTTTTACGTATCACAATGGACTGAATAGTCTAAGTGAGCCTGAATCTTAATCGGGCTGCCACTTTAACCTACGTATAGAGAGGGACCCTCAGATTTGGCTTGTGGAGCCTCTAACAGAAGTATATTTCATCCGATCCGGCTGAAATTTGGTACATGGTGTTGCTATATGGTCTCTAACAACCATGCAAAAATTGGTCCACATCGGTCCATAATTATATATAGCCCCAATACAGCGTTGCCAATTTAGCTTTTTTCCCGCTAGATTTGGCTTTTTTTGAAGACGTTTAGCGGGAAAAAATGCATTTAGCTTCTAGCTTTTTTTCTGGCTTTTTTTTTCATGACCCTTTTAGCTATTTTTGGCTTTTTTTATTTTCGACATGTTTCTATTGAAATATGGATAAATCGGCGTTTTTATCTAAGCCTTGCTGCAAGAATAAGGGTTTCCACATATTTCAAAGCTCAGTTGAAACATTAATAATGATTCCAGCCATTATGCGGGCATTTTTGTAGCAAATACACCTTGTTGTAAAGTTTTTTCATCATATTCATAAAAGTTATCGTAAACTTTAAATCTACTATTACCATACAAATTTGTTAGATAAACTGTCAGTAAATTATTGGGAATATTAGCATTTGACTCGTTTATCCTTTTTTTGTTATTATAATATTCTAAAGTTATTGCGATTTTACAAAATTAAAATAGTAGATGTGAATTGCTTTGTGCACTGAAAAATTATTGTCGTGAGGCCAAAGATTTCATCTCCTTAAAATACGAACGCAAATTTTGGTTATAATAGCATTTGTGAATTTATCTTATATAAACTCTTTTCCTTGTCCAAAAGACGATAAAGTCGTTTTGTCCTTATAATTAAGTGATTCAACTTAAAAATGGGTATGTTTTCGTGAAAGAACGAAGAATTAATGAAATAGTCTTTAAATGTGAGGAGTTTTTGCATCTTAACCACAAACCCAAATAGCGTTCAAAAATAGAAGATGTTTTTCAACACTTTATTTTAAAAATGTATACATACAATAATTTCTACTTGAAGTCGAGTCTGAATTTGGAAATTTAAGTTGGCGTTAGCACGTTTTTAAAGCTCATGAAGAAGTTTTGATAGCTCATGAAGAAAATGAAAATGTTTTTACTGGGAAATGTAAACTGTAGGTATTTTCTACAATTTAAATAAAAGTAATGTATTTCGAATTTCTCACAATTTCAAAACCAATCTAAAATTTTATTAAAAAAAATGACAAATCATTTTTTTTACCAAATCCAAAGCATGCTTAGATTATTTAATATTTTAAAATAACAAGTAAATAAAATAGAGGTGTTGGGAAGGTAGCTCCCCCAAAACGAAGGACTTCCAGTAAAAAATTTGTGATAGTAATCAAAATGTATCGAATACGCAAACAGAGCTAATATGCCTTAGATATTGTTACAGTCTCACAGAAGTGGAATTAAAATGAAAATAATATGCATTTTAAGTGAAATAAAGCCTTTAAGTTTGTTAAATTTCAATCAAAAATGTGACTTTTGATACAAAAAAATTTTGCTATTTTTCTAGCTATTTTTTAGTATTTTTTAGCTATTTTTTTGGGCAAATCTAGCGGTTTTTGGTGAAACAATTCTGGCAACGCTGCCCCCATATAAACCGATCTCCTGATTTGGCTTGCGGAGCCTCAAAGAGAAGCAAATTTCATCCAATCCGGCTTAAATTTGGTACATGATGTTGGTATATGGTCTTTAATAACCATGCAAAAATTGATCCACATCGGTCCATAATTATATATAGCCCCCATATAAACCGATCACCAAATTTGACCTCCAGAGCCTCGTGGAAGACCAAAATTCATCTGATTCAGTTGATATTTGGTACGTGGTGATAATATATGGCCTCAAACACCCATCCAAAAATTGGTCAAAATCGGTCCATAATTATATATAGCCCCCATATAAACCGATCCCCAGATTTGACCTCCGGAGCCCCTTTGGAAGAGCAAAATTCATCCGATTCGGTTGAAATTTGGTACGTGATGTTAGTATATGATATCCAACAACCATGCAGGAATTGGTTCATATCAGTCCATAATTATATATAAGCCCCATATAAACCGATCCCCAGATTTGATCTCCGGTGCCTTTTGGAGAAACAAAATTCATCCGATCTGGTTGAAATTTGGTACGTGGTGGTAGTATATGATATTTAACAACCATGCCAAAAGTGGTCCATATCAGTACATAATCATATATAGCCCCCATATAAACCGATCCCGAGATTTGGTTTTGGAGCCTCTTGGAGGAGCAAATTTCATCCAAGTGAGTTGAAATTTGTGGATGGCAGTCTTTCATAGAAGTTTCTACTCTATCCATGGTGGAGGGTACACGCAGAGAAGAAACATGATTGTCACAATGATATTCGAAGAGCAAAATAATATGATAGGAGCTATTTTTGCGGCGACCATGTAACATTTTAACATGCAACCATGTTGGCTCAGTGAACATGGTTCTAAGAAAACTATAATTGTCCGCATCTAAAATGTTATTATATTGATAAACAGAATTTTGTTTGAATGAAAAGACAATGGTCACAATTTAAAATGTTATGGTATTCATTAAAAATGTTTTTCTCATCCCGTGTAAAAATTGAGGGATCTAATCAGATATGATTAGATCTCAAAATTGGCCCCTTTAGATATAAGCAGATATACCAACATATGATGAGATAGAATTAGATATCAATGTATATCATTTCATATATGACCAGATCTAACATCAGATCCAATAATATATAGGGACAGATATAATTACATCTAAGACATTAGATCTAGGCCAATTTTGAGATCTGATCAGATCTAATTCCATAGTAATTAGATATGATTAGATCTTACCATTTTTCGGATCTACTCATATCTAATTGTATCAAATTAGATCTCTCAATTTTTTCTCGGGATAGTTAAAAGAACATGGTCACAACCTAAAAATAGGACGCCACTTGAGAAAAGAAAACACAAAATTAATTTTTTTTTGTTTGTTTTTATTTATTTATATATTTTAATTTGTTTGTTTTTATTTATTTATAAACTAATTCGTTGTTTATTTGTATTTATAATGCCGTTCAAGCAAACATCATATATTTTTACACACTCTATTTTATTTCAATTTCAACAATAAGTAATTATTCCATATTTACATCGTACTCATCAAATGTACAAACGCAGACATCATGTAACTGCAAATAAAAATAAATGATACCATATAGCAAAATGCAGAACAAAAAACAGGTAAATTTTTTCAATTACACTTTCCTTTTTTTGTGGTCACATAAAACCACGTGCCACTTAAATAAATTAACACAAAAAAACCGTATTCTCCGTCCATTCCAAGAAACAATCAACACACGACTGACGCGCAAAATGAAAATCATGTGTACCTAGTCAATGTTTTTATAAAATTATTTTCGCTGCAAAAAAGTTAAAAAATTAAATGGTCACGAAAAAATGTAAATGGTCTTTATGGCCATGTAATGGTTCTAGACATGTCTATACTCAACCTGTAAAAATACTTTTTTCCCTGTAAAAAAGTAAAAAAAATGGAATGGTCAGGAACATGATTTTCCCGACCATTTAATGGTTTCAAATTCTATCATTTGATAAAACATGTTTGCGGTATTTGAGAACCATTCAAATGCTTATTGCCACCATACATTTTTCTCCGCTCGAAAACTATTTTTACAAAGACAAAATACATGGTTTTCGCGGCAATTACATGCTCTAGATAAGCATAAAATGGATGCGGCAACCATGTCCAAACATGGTTTTTCTGTACGTGTACATAAGATTCGGCCTGGCCGAACTTACGGCCATATGTACTTGTTATTTTTTTCACTTATATTTAACTTATTTTTCTGTTTTATATTCTTACTTAATAAAGTGCTCATTTATTGCCTTAATTGATTGACATTTTTATTGTCCACTACCACGAAAAGGAGATCAAAACTTTTACAATAATCGTTACCACTGTGTTGTAGCAAATCTTTAAGCATTTTTGAGATACAATCAATGATCTTGGCTTACTTATATTGATGGATCATCATCTTTCTTCGGTATAAACTTGAATGATGTCACAAAATAAACATTTTTGTAATCTTCGATATTGTCCCATGGCTATCTCAATATGTTACAGATTTTTGTCCTGTCCTGTTCAATGTTTACACAGATTTGTTCAGGTTGATGGCATCTGAAGTCCATGTCCACGTATCAGGAGAATTTTAGTGGATACGTCAAAGTGTAAAGTAAAGATTATCTTTACTTTGCATGGTGCCCAGAAGTCATCCAGACGATGATAATTGCTTTCAAGTTGGTGGTCATGGTTACGCACAGATTGATGAGACAACAATGCGTCGCTTAGGGGAGTTGACAAATAAATATCAATAACATGTGTCAATATTGGCTTGAAAATGAAACCGTTTTATTTTTGTCTTGACTTTATTTGAAGTATGCAAAAATTAAAAAAAAAAAAATAAAAAACAAGTAAATAAAGTAAAAAGTCGGACGGGGTTGACTTTATCGTTGGTATAGGTTTGGGAGATAAACCGCCGTTCCATATTTAAGAAAATTAAGGGTATATGTTTATGGGTGTTATTAGGAGCTATAGTCGATGTTGCCAGCGAAAATTTTCGGTTTACCCTACAAGGGCAAAAAAGTTCCCAACTTTCGCTCAATTAGTGTGGGTAATAAATCCACATTTGTGAAACTTAGGAAATATATTTATGTAAGAGTCACACATAAGTCTAACTACGATCGCCTAATATTTCAAAATTTGAATTTTGAATAACCTTTGTTAATAAATAATAATATTATGGCCAAATTTGGGAAAATCAAGCGATGTATATATATTGGAGCTATATCTAAATCTGAACCGATATGGATGAAATATCCAGGTTTAGTTGATACAACAGAAGATTACCGTGGGCTAAATTTAATTAAGATTGGTTACTAAATAGGGGTATTATGATCAGAAATAAAGTTAGAAGGGGTACATTTTTGAAAAACGGGCGATACATATATATGGCAGCTATATCTAAAACTGAACCGATTTGGATTAAACTTTGCAGGTTTGGTTGATATTACAGGAGACTACCTTGAGCTAAATACGAGTAAGATCGGTTAATAAATGATGCCACTATGGTCAAAAATAAGGTTATAAGGGAACATTTTTCAAAATTGGGCGCTATAAAGGATGACACGGTCAAAATTTGGTCAAGGGAAAACGCGTGTAAATCGGTAAAATCGTTTATTTAAAAAATCAAATTAAATTTCTTTTTCAAGTTCAATTAGTATAAAATTCAGGAAAAATAATCAGTTAGGCTTTCGCTTTTCCAAATCCGAATTGCCGGGCCTCACGCTTGACACCTGCCATCAGATTTTGTACAGCCACCTTGTCCATCTTCTCCGCCGCAGAAAGCCAGTTTGCCTTGAACTGTTGCTCGTCCTTAACAGTTTTTTGGTCTTCTTTAGGTTCCGCTTGACAATAGCCCAGTATTTCTCAATTGGGCGGAGCTCTGGCGCGTGGCGTGGCGTTGTTAGCGGCGTACCACTCCATGGCCTTTTTGCCGTAATGGCAAGGTGCCAAATCCGGCCAAAACAGTACGGAACAACCGTGTTTCTTCAGGAAAGGCAGCAGACGTTTATTCAAACACTCTTTCACGTAAATTTCTTGGTTGACAGTCCTGGAAGCTATGAAAATGCTGCTTTTCAAGCCACAGGTACAGATGGCTTGCCAAACCAGATATTTCTTTGCGAACTTTGACAGTTTTATGTGCTTGAAAATATCTGCTACCTTTCCCCTTCCTTTTGCCGTATAAAACTCCTGTCCCAGAAGCTGCTTGTAGTCGGCTTTGACGTAGGTTTCGTCGTCCATTACCACGCAGTCAAACTTCGTCAGCATCGTCGTGTACAGCCTCCGGGATCGCGCTTTGGCCGTCGTATTTTGTATTTGAAATAAAAACAAGTATATACGGCCGTAAGTTCAGCCAGGCCGAATATTATGTACCTTCCATCATGAAACTTCTACTAAAGGCTGTCATCCACAATCGAATTACTTGGATTGCGGTAACGCTTGTCGATGGCAAGGTATCTTAAAACTTAACACCGTCTTCTAAATTGTAAGTTAATCCATACGGGGTATATATTAAAAAAAAGAGGCCGACTAAATACGTTTGACAGAACTTTCTATAGAAATAAAATTTTGGTAGATTGTTTTTGGCGATATGGATAAATTTTTGTGTGATTGGGGATCGGCTATATATAACTATGGACCAATATGAACCAATTTTTGAATGACTCTTAGCGGCCATATACTAGCGCAATGTACCAAATTTCAATCGAATGGGATGAATTTTGCTCCTGCAAGAGTTTCCGGAAGTCAAATCTGAGAATCGGTTTATATGGGGGCTATATATAATTATGGACCGACATGGACCAATTTTTGCATGGCTGTTAGAGACCATATTCCAACACCACGTACCATATTTCAACCGGATCGGATGAATTCTTCTCCTCGAAGAGACTCCTGAAGTTAAATCTGGTGATCGTTTTATATGGGGGCTAGATATAATTATGGACCGATATGGACCAATTTTTGCATGGTTGTTAGAGATATGGACCAATTTTTGCATGGTTGTTACTAACACCACGTACCAAATTTCAACCGAATCGAATGAATTGTGCTCCTCCAAAACGTTCCGGAGGTCAAATCTGGGAATCGGTTTATATGGGGGCTATATATAATTATGGACCGATATGGACCAATTTTTGCATGGCTGTTAGAGGCCATATTCATACACCACATACCAAATTTCAACCGGATCGGATGAATTTTGCTCCTCGAAAACACTCCGAAAGTTAAATCTGGGGATCGGTTTATATGGGGGCTATATATAATTATGGACCGATATGGACCAATTTTTGCATGATTGTTAGAGACCATATACTAACACCACGTACCAAATTTCAACCGGATCGGATGAATTTTGATCATCCAAGAGGCTCCGCAAGCCAAATCTAGGGGTCGGTTTATATGGGAGCTATACAAAAAATTGGTCCGATTTGGCCCATTTACAATACCATCCGACCTAAATCAATAACAACTACTTATGTTTCTCCTCGAAGAGATCCCGGAAGTTAGAGACAATATACTAACACCACGTACCAAATTTCAACCAGATCGAATGTATTTTGCTCCTCCAAGAGGCTCCGCAAGCCAAAAGTCGGTTTATATGGGGGCTATACGTAAAAGTGGTCCGATATGGCCCATTTACATTACCATCCGACCTACATCAATAACAACTACTTATGCCAAGTTTCAAGTCGATAGCTTGTTTCGTTCGTAAGTTAGCGTTATTTCAACAGACGGACGGACGGACGGACATGCTTTGATCGACTCAGAATTTCACCACGACCCAGAATATATACTTTATGGGGTATTAGAGCAATATTTCGATGTGTTACAAACGGAATGACAAAGTTAATATACCCCCCATCCTATGGTGGATGGTATAAAAAATCCTTAATGTATGGTGATATTTAGTTTTAAGACTATTCCTATTTTTAAAGTATTTTTATGAAATTAGGAAAATACTTTTTAAAATAATTCCCTGTTCGCCATTTTCATATTCATTCGAGTTCAACTGCTTTTCTTTTGAATGGTATTTCTTATGGTATACGAACAGATAATTAAGTATCTATTTGAATTATGGTGACATCATATTAAAGGAATTTAAAGAAAACTGCTTCAAATACTGCGGCTAGAACGTTCGAAGGCACCACTTATTTTTTTTTTAATTCTTCGAAACAAATATTGAAAATAATATTTATACTTGATAGTTATTTGTTTCAATTTCACTTTAGACTGCCAAATGTCTGAAAATTTTCGAATTCCCATGACCTGGAAAAAAGGTGTGCAAAAAATTATCCTATAAAATGATCAAGGTAAATAAAAGGATACGAATCTTGTGATTGATTACCCTGTGGCGTTTGCAATTATTTTCAAGTTTGCCTTCATTGTTTGTCAGATTTTGAAACAAAGGACATTCTAATAAATATCCTGTGGTAAGGCGATTTTGGTCATCTACTGTCAAACACAAGAAGTCTTTAGCCAAACAGGACTTTTCTTTCATTCTATGAGTGATCCGTCCGTCTGTCACAGTTTGGACTATCGTAAATTTTGTGTATTTACCTAAAGTACTTAAATACTTAGGCAAACAAACTCATATCCTTTTTGAGATATGCTTGGGGTTTTGTTTTTGCCAGCCATTATCATCTTCAGATGCGTTTTGATGTTTGTCTTGGTTTTATGTTTACATCTGCTGGTCTTGTTCGATTTTGGACAATTTGGACAATTCAACTTCAAGTAGGACTTTTGTGAGCCTTTTTAAGTGTTGCATCTCTGTGGGTGATGATACTCTTTTTGATATCCTGAGAGGTTTTCGAGAGGTCGTTTTGAAAAAAAAGGATAAACAATATTGAAGATATTGTGCAGTAATCCCATAGTCCCAAGTAGTGATCATTTACCAATTGCCACAAAATCCTTTGGACATTTTTCGATTGCCCAAGAGATTGGATATTAGGTCCTTAAGAATCGGCCACAATTGATTGTGGTGTGTGTAGTCCTTGTTTTTGTCGTTACATAATTATTACCACAATGTTTTTGGTGATTTCCTCTGATGGGTGCATTAAATTCAAGTACCATGTCATAAATCATCATCTTATTGAAGAAATTTTTGGAGTCTTTGCCCTGATTTGTTTAATGTCAGTGCCATTTGTGGCGTCTGAGTCTATGTTGTGCATTAAAATTGCCTTAATTACGCCACTTAATATTGAAGATAGCGGTAACACCTACCAATTTATCAGTCACTTAACAGTCGCCTATATTCCATGCCACCGACATCTCATGATAATATTGACAATAATTACGACTCTTTAGACTTATTTAACTGCCGCTGAATAGTACTTGAGTCATTTAATGTAATAATTTATGGAAATAATGGAGTTTAGATGTTGTCATAATTTAATTTCTCTTTAGGCTGTCATTGAAGGTAAGTATTTGAATAATTATACAAGTATTTGGATATTAATATTATGGAGTTTTATGAAATTCATGTTTAATTTAAAACAAAAACAAAAAAACGTTCAGAACATCAAACAAGTATATACGGCCGTAAGTTCGGCCAGGCCGAATCTTATGTACCCTTCACCATATATTGCGTAGTAACTTATACTAAAGACTGTCATCCACAATCAAATTACTTGGTTTGGTAGATAGGTCTTGCCAATGGTAAGGTATATTAAAACTTCTTAACATCGTCTTCTAAATTGTAACTTAGTCCATACGTGGTATATGTTAGACAAAACAAGTATATACAGCAGTAAATTCGGCAGGGCCGAATCTTAAATACCCACCACCATGAATCAAATATAATAGTTTACTTTGGAAACTCTTCGTCGTAGTGGGTTACTTGATAATATATAGAATTGTAGGGGGTTTGATGACAAATCTTTAAAGATTCTACCTATGAAGACTTTAAAGATTCTACCTATGAAGACCAGATCAGATTCTGGATTTATGAGAACCAATTTTGTTTGAGTTTTAGAGAATTATAAACATATCGTGTATATGATGAAATTACGCCTTGATTTGAAATCTTAAATCTGTAGATTTTTTCCGCCATTATTTAAACAAATACGATTAGTTAAATCGGGAAATTCTACTTTCAGATTCAAGCAATTTTCATGACCCTGAAAGAAGTGTTTTCTTTTTTCAGAAACGTAATTTTAGACAAGCAAAGTTTTCTGTTGACACAAATTTTAGAGACAATCGTTGAATAAACGAAAATACTTTATAAGAAAAGAAAATTTCGTTTGTCTAAAATTTCAGATTTAGATTACTAATTTCAGATTTAGATTACTAATTTCCAGCAAATCGTATAAAAACAACGGATTCTAGAAGCCCAAGAAATAAAGCCGGGAGATCGGTCTATATGGGGGCTATACCAAAACATGGACCGATAGGCATTATTTGCTACTCACATATTTGTGATCTTAAATTACCTCCAGATTTTCAATTTCAAAAAAATCGGCTAAAAAATATAGTCTCTAAACGCCCAAGAAGTAAACATCGAGAGATCAGTCTATATTTGGGGTTATACCAAAAAATGGACCTCAATTTCGGCACACATATTTGTGGTCCAAAAATACCTCTCGATTTCGAATTGCAGGCAAATCGGGTAATAAATACAGTTTATAGAAGCTCAAGAATTTCAGGCAAATCGGATGGTAAATATAATTTCTAGAAGCCCAAGATGCAAAATCGGGAGATCGGTCTATATGGGGCTATACCAAACCATGGACCGATCGGCCCCATTTTCGGCACACCTTTTTATGCAAAATCGGGAGATCAGTCTATATGGGGGCTATACCAAAGCATGGACCGATGAGAACCATTTTCGGCACAACTTTTTATGGTCCTCAAATACCTCTAGGTTTCCAATTTCAGGCAAATCGTATGGTAAATATAGTTTCTAGAAGACCTAGAAGCAAAATCGGGAGATCGGTCTATACGGGGCTATACCAAAACATGGACCGATGGGCACCATTTTCGGCACACTTTTTATGGTCCTCAAATACCTCTATATTTCCAATTTCAGGCAAATCGGATAAAAACTATGGGTTTTATAGGCCCAATACTCCAAATCGGGAGTTGGTTTATATGGGGGCTATATCAAAACATGGGCCGATACGGACCATTTTCGACACACCTCTTTATGGTCGCAAAATACCTCTAGATTTTCAATTTCATACAAATCGGATAGAAACTACTGTTTCTAGACGCGTAAGAAGCAAAATCGGGAGATCGGTCTATATGAGGGCTATACCAAAACATGGACCGATAGGGACCATTTCGACACACCTCTTTATAGTCCCACAATACCTCTAGATTTCCAATTTCAGGCAAATCAGATGGTAAATATAGTTTCTAGATGCCCAAGAAGCAAAATCGGCAGATCGGCCTATATGGGGGCTATATCAAAACATGGACCGATACGAACCATTTTTGACACACCTCCTTATGGTCCTAAAATACCTCAAGATTTCCAATTTCAGGCAAATCGGATAGAAAATACTGTTTCTAGACGCGTAAGAAGCAAAATCGGGAGATCGGTCTATATGGGGGCTATACCAAATAATGGACCGATAGGGACCATTTTCGACACACCTCTTTATAGTCCCACAATACCTCTTGATTTCCAATTTCAGGTCAATCGGATGGTAAATATACTTTCTAGACGCCCAAGAAGCAAAATCGGGAGATTGGTCTATATGGGGGCTATACCAAAACATGGACCGATACGGACCATTTTCGACACACCTCTTTATGGTTCCAAAATACCTCTAGATTTCGAATCTCAGGCAAATCTGATAAAAACTACGGTTTTTATAGGCCCAAGACCCCAAAAAGGGAGGTCGGTTTATATGGGCACTATATCTAAACTTTGACCGATATAGCCCCTTCGAACTTGACCTGTCTGCAGACAAAAAACGAATCTGTGCCGAATTTCGGGACGATAGCGCCATTATTGAAGGCTGTAGCGTGATTACAACAGACAGACAGACGGACATGCTTGTATCATCTTAGAATTTCTCCCTGATCAAGAATATATATACTTTATATAGTCGGAAATCGATATTTCGATGTGTTACAAACGGAATGACAAACTTATTATACCCCCGTCACCATTTTATGGTGGTGGGTATAAAAAAAGGGAAAATAAATAGGGAAGTCTACAAATAACAATGAACCGATATCAACTATCTAACATTATCAACCGATACCTTGAAAAAAATATTGACCTTGTACGGAAAATTATCCAACTTAAATTTTAGGACCCGAAATTTACACAATGTTAAGGACAAAATTCTTTAAAATGATGACATTTTAATTAAAAGAAAGTTTATAATCTTTGCTTCAAATGTTTTTTTTTTCATTTGTTTTCATTAAATTTAGGACACACATTTTGATATCTCGTGTCCCTCTGCTAAAGTTGTAGATCTTTGAAGTAAGGCAAAATATTTTTAATTTAAAGATATCGTCTTTAACTCAATTGTCATATTGAATTTTTAAATTTATATATATATATAGGCTAAGACTTATTTTAAGGATCTGCATCTTTGGTTTATACCCTGCATATCTTTGCAACACCAACAAGGAGAAAAGATGGACACATGGTGTCTTTGGCAAAAATGCTCAGGGTGGGCTCCTGAGTCGATATAGCCATGTCCGTCTGTCCGTGAACACATTTTTGTAATCAAAGTCTAGGGCGCAGTTTTAGTCCAATCGACTTCAAATTTGGCACAAGTATGTGTTTTGGCTCAGAAAAGAACCCTATTGATTTCGGAAGAAATCGGTTCAGATTTAGATATAGCTCCCATATATATTTCGCCCGATACGGACTTATATGGCCCCAGAATCCAGAGCTTTCCCTAATTTGCTTAACATTTTGCACAAGCAGAACAATTAACATTTTGCACAAGCAGAACAATTAGTACTATATATAAATTTTATTGAAATCGGTTCAGATTTAGATATAGCTCCCATATATATCTTACGCTCGATATGGACTAATACGGTCCCAGAAGCCAGAGTTTTACCCCAATTCGGTTGAAATTTTGCACTAGGAGTACAATTAGTAGTGTAGTCAAGTGTGCCAAATTTTATTGAAATCGGTTTAGATTTAGATATAGGTCCCATATATAGCTTTCGCCCGATTTACACTCATATGACCACAGAGGCCAATCTTTTACTCCGATTTAATTGAAAGTTGGTACAGGGAGTAGAACTAGCATTGTAGCTGTGCGTGCCAAATTTGGTTGAAATCGGTTCAGATTTAGATTTAGCTCCCATATATAGCATTCGCCCGATTTACACTCATATGACCACAGAGGCCAATTTTTTGCTCCGATTTAGTTGAAAATTTGCACAAGGAGTAGAATTAGCATTGTAGCTATCCGTGCCAAATTTGGTTGACATCGGTTCAGATTTAGATATAGCTCCCATATATATGTTTTTCTGATTTCGACAAAAATGGTCAAAATACCAACATTTTCCTTGTTAAATCGCCACTGCATAGTCGCAAGTTGTAAAAATGACTCTAATTTTTCTAAATTTCTAATACATATATATCGAGCGATAAATCATAAATAAACTTTTGCGAAGTTTCTTTAAAATTGCTTCAGATTTAAATGTTTCCCATATTTTTGCACTGTGTTCCACCCTAGTGCATTAGTCAACTTAAATTTTGAGTCTATAGATTTTGTAAAAGTCTATCAAATTCTGTCCAAATCGAGTGATATTTAAATGTATGTATTTGGGACAAACCCTTGTATATAGCACCCAACACATTTGACGGATGTGATATGGCATGTGATATTATTCTTTAAATCTTGACTACAAAGCTAAACAAAGTTTAAAAAGGCTAGAAATCATTTAATAGCGTTTTCACTTGAAAAATTGAATAACTTACATATATTTGAAATAAATAAAATCAATACCAAAATTATGAAATAATATTTAGAACTGAGTAAGGTTTTGTAATGAATACACTCAAAGTTGTTTTTTTCTCTGTCCTTTTGTCCTGCGAGTGTACCTATATTTCTCTATATGTGTAACAACATCCATTCTTATAATATTTCACTAATTGTACATCATAGCCCGGATAAAGTCAATCGCCATTAATATTCAATAGAATTTAGTAATCATAGATGGGGTTGTTAGTAGTGAATAATACAACCCCGCTGTATGCCTTATTTCATTCAAGGACTCACCCATCGAAGGATACGTAACTATGCTGCCTGTCTATGAGTGTAGTTTGTTTTGGCATAGGAACCACTTCACATACAAATGGCAAACCATTAGGAGTAAATTGAAATACATGAGGCGATTATTATCCCCCTCTCATAGCAATTGGTGATAACTACAGAACCATTAGAAACACCATGGGCTATATATAAGGCCCAGTATGAGCCATTATCATTTTTGCATAGACAGATTTTACTATAATATGCAGGGTGATGAGGACAACAGGAATCCAATGTTGTTAGAAAATACGCCATTTAATCGTTTCATGTTGTTTTATTGCCACATCATGATGAAGCCGCCATTGTATGTAGCAGTGCCATCATCTCCAGTGAACTTCCCCCTGTGTCCAAAATGCTATTTGCGTATTTCAACGCATTTATAAATGTCATCGCAATTTTAATTGAATGAGAATTTTGCTTTTGCCTTTTGTTTATTGGTTCGAATTCGTTTGTCTGAACAAAATATCGACATTTATTGTTGGCTCGTTGTGTGACGGCCATTGTGGTGCTGCTGTGATATTAACTTTTCACCAGCATTTGAAACTTACATTTGCGTACAATTGCCGTTAATGTTATTTTTTGAAATAATGAGCTGATTTGAACGCGTGTAACCCTGTCAATAGTAAAAATACCACATTTACATTAAGATGGGTAATTAAACTTAGTTTTCAATACTCAAACAAAAGTTTACTTGCATCCAAGGCGTTTGAAATTTTTATCAAAAGATACTTCACAATCTTTGCTTTAAATTCATTCAACAAACATACGACTTTACCGGAGAGGCGCAATTTTTTATCCTAAATTTATTGAAAAAATTAATAAAAACAAGTCTATACGGCCGTAAGTTCGTCCCGGCCGAATCTTAAATACCCGCCACCATGAATCAAATATTAGGGTTTCCTTTGAAATTTCAGGGGGGTTTGAGGACAAATCAAGCAGAACAGTTCAAACAGTACACTTCCCGAAGATAAATTTAAAGATTTTACCTACGAAGACTATATCAGATTCTGGATTTGTAAGAACCATTTTTGTTTAAGTTTTTAGAGGAATCATTAACATCTCTTGTAAGTGTGCAAAAAAATTATAAAATAACGTCTTGATTTGAAATCTTAGATCTGTAGATTTTCACCTGAGAAGTAAAATCTGGAAGTTTTACATTGAGTTTGAAGCAATTTTCATGATCGGTGCGCTTTCTATACCCTCAAGAAGTGAAATTTCAGGCAAATTGGATAAAAACTACGGTTTCTAGAAACCCAAAGAGTTAAATAGGGAAATCGTTCTAATGGGGTCTATACTAAAACATGGACCGATACTCACTGTTTTCGGCACATATTTTTAATGGTCCTAAAATAATTCTAGATTTCGAATTTCATGCAAATTGGATAAAACCTACGGTTTCTAGAATCCCAAACAATAAAATCATTTCTTGCACACCTATTTATAGTCCTAAACAACCTCCAACAACCACGGTTTCTACAAACCCAAAAAGTAAACTCGGGAGATCGGTCTACATGGGTTCTATATGGGTTCTATACTAAAACAAAAAAAAATAAAAATAATAAAATAATAAAATAATAAATGGTCCAAAAAAAAAAATAATTCTAGATTTTGAATTTCATGCAAACTGGATAAAAACTACGGTTTTTATAATTCCAAGAAATAAAATCCGGAGATCGGTCTATATTGGGGATATACCAAAACATGGATAAAAACTTCGGATTCCAGAAGCCCAAGAAGTAAAATCGGGAAATCGGTGTATATGAGGACTATACCAAAACATGGACCGATACTCACCATCTTCGGCACGCCTATTTGTGGTCCTAAAATACCTCTAGATTTCCAATTTCAGACAAAGTGGATAAAAGCTACGGTTTCTATAAGCCCAATACCCCAAATCGGGAGGTCGGTTTATATGGGGACCATACCAAAACATGGACGGTTGCTCACCATTTTTGGCACATCTCTTTACGTTTTTATTTCAAGAAATTAATTGAGGAGCAAATTTGATCCGATCCGAAATTTGAAATTTGGTCCGTGGTGTTAGTATACGGTCTCTGGAACCATGCAAAAATTTATCCGTATCGGTCTATAATTATATAGAGTCCCCATATAGTCCGATAAATTTCCTTAGCTGAAAGGCATACGACTTTAACTGAGGGACGCAAATTTCCAAGATTCGAAAAAAATGTTAAAGCAAGTTTTATAATTTCTGTTTATTTCAATGAAAATTGCCGTTAACTTTGTGTAAATTGCGTGTCCTAAAATTTAGATTGCATAATCTTTCATTTTAGGTCAATATTTTTTCAGTGAAGTAAGAATGAGATAACGTCGAGAGGGGCCAATATAGTGACATTTTCCATGTCAAATCAGTTCAAATTTAGGTTTGCATAATCATGAGTAATAGATTAATATAGTTTTTCAGTGTATACTAAAAAATATTGTCGTAAGCACAAAGATTTCAGGTCTTTAAAATACAAAAGTAATTTTGGAAGACTCATTTTTCTGATGCAATGTATTTTGTTTTCCTCCTAAAGTAGAAAGCAAATTTTGTTTATGTAAGGTCATCTTGGCTTTAATAATTCTGAGTTTTGTATACCCTCCACAATAGGATGGGGGTATATTAACTGTGTCATTCCGTTTGTAACACATCGAAATATTGCTCTAACATCCCATAAAGATTATATATATTCTGGGTCGTGGTGAAATTCTGAGTCGATCTAATCATGTCCGTCCGTTCGTCTGTTGCAATCACGCTAACTTCCGAACGAAACAAGCTATCGACTTGAAACTTAGCACAAGTAGTTGTTATTGGTGTAGGCCAGATGGTATTGCAAATGAGTCATATCGGACCACTTTTATGTATAGCCCACATAAAAACCGACGCTCAGATTTGGTTTTCGGAGCCTAAAAGAGAAGCAAAATTCGTCCGATCTGGTTGAAATTTGGAACATGGTGTTAGTATATGGTCTCTTACAACCATGCAAAAATTTGTCCACATCGGTCCATAATTATATAGCCTCCATATAGACCGATCCCCAGATTTGGTTTGCGGAGCCTCTAAGAGAAGCAAATTTCATCCGATCCCGCTGAAATTCGGTACATGGTGTTAGTATATGGTCTCTAACAACCACGCGAAAATTGGTCCACATCGCTCCATAATTATATATAACCTCCATATAAACCGATCCCCAGATTTGACCTCTGAAGCCTCATTGATGAGCAAAATTCATCCGATTCGGTTGAAATTTGATACGTGGTGTTAGTATATGGTCTCTAACAACCAAGCAGGAATTGGTCCATACCGGTTCATAATTATATGTAGCTCCCATATAAACCGATTCCCAGATTTGTCCTCCGAAGCCGTTTGGAAGAGCAAAATTCACACGATCCGGTTGAAATTTGGTACGTGGTGTTAGTATATGGTCTCTAACAACCATGCACAAATTGGTCCATACCGGTCTTAATTATATATAACCCCCATTTAAACCGGTCCCCAGATTTGACCTCCGGATCTCTTAGAGGAGCAAAATTCATTCGATCCGTTTGAAATTTGGTACGTGGTGAAATTTGGTACATTGCGCTAACAACCATGCGAAAATTGGTCCATATCGGTCTATAGTTATATATAACCGATCCCCAAAAATAATCTACCAACATTTTATTTCTATAGAAAATTTGGTCGAAATTTTATCACTATAGAAAATTTTGTGAAAATTTTGTGAAAATTTTATTACTATACAACATTTTGTCAAGATTTTATTTCTATAGAAAATTTTGTCAAAATTTTATTTCTATAGAAAATTTTGTCAAAATTTTATTTCTATAGAAAATTTTGTCAAAATTTGATCATTATACTAAATTTTGTCAAGATTTTGTTGCTATAGAAAATTTTGTTAAATTTTATTTCTTTATAAAATTTTGTCCAAATTTTATTGTTATAGAAAATTTTGTGAAAATTTTATTACTACTTTGGTCCAAATTTTATTTCTATAGAAAATTTTTCTTTTCCTCTGTTGGTTAAGCTACACTTGTAGTTTAGTCAATGTGTGGTTTTAAGCTGAAATCAAAAAAACAACAACAATGATTAAAGAACAAAAACCAACAATAACAAAACAAAACGAATGAAAGAAAGAAGAGGAAGCACGCTCAAAATAAAACCCAGCCAACTTCATTCAAATCGATGATTTGATGGTGGCAAAGGAAAAGAGAGATGTTTGTACGAATTTATTTCGACATAAGCTGGCTATCAATGTAAAGCCTTTTCTCGAAGGTTCAAGTGTGGTTTATTATTGGGTTTAATGAACAGCCTGAATTTATTCTGATAATTGGTTGATAGTTTTGCTGCAAGTAGAGGATGCTGATGAGGAATGTGGTAATTTCGAAACGTGCGTCCATCCAACCATCTTGCAGTCTATAGGGCTTTGTCCAAATAAATTTGACAAACATTCTTTTCCTCTGTTGGTTAAGGTACACTTGTAGTTTGGTCAATGTATGGTTTTAAGCTGAAATCAAAAAAACAACAACAACATTTTATTTCTATAGAAAATTTTGTCCAAATTTTATTGCTGTAGAAAATTTTGTGCAAATTTTATTACTACTTTTGTCAAAATTTTATTTCTATAGAAAATTGTGTCCAAATTTTATTTCTATAGAAAATTTTGTCCAAATTTTATTTCTATAGAAAATTTTGTCAATATTTTAATTCTATAAAAAATTTCGTCATAATTTTATTTCTATAGAAAATTTTGTCAAAATTTTATTTTTATAGACAATTTTGTCAAAATTTTATTTCAATAGAAAATTTTGTCAAAATTTTATTTTTATAGACAATTTTGTCAAAATTTTATTTCTATAGAAAATTTTGTCAAAATTTTATTTTTATAGACAATTTTGTCAAAATTTTATTTCTATAGAAAATTTTGTCAAAATTTTATTTTTATAGACAATTTTGTCAAAATTTTATTTCTATAGAAAATTTTGTCAAAATTTTATTTCTATAGAAAATTTTGTCAAAATTTTATTTCTATAGAAAATTTTGTCAAACTGAATTATATACGTATTTAATCGGCCTTTTTTGTTTAATATATACCCCGTATGGACTTACTTACAATTGAGAAGACGGTGTTAGGAAGTTTGAAGGTACCTTGCCATCGGCAAGTGTTACCGCCACGCAAGTAATTCGATTGTGCATAACAGTCTTTAGTACAAGTTTCTATGCAATCCATGGTGGAGGGTACATAGGATTCGATCTGGCCGAACTTACGTCCATATATACTTGTTTTACTAGAAAAATGGTATAAAAACTAAAGAAACCGAAAAGATAATAAAAATTGGTCAAAAGACAAAAAAATTAAAACTGAAGTGTTTTTTTACTCGGTTTAATATTTACTATAAAGACATAATTTATTTGTGAGGCGAATTTGAGTTTTCGGTTTTAATTTGTATATGGAGGACTATGATATTACATCCCAGCAAAAAATTGGAAAGTTCTTCCAAAGGCACAACTTTAAAAAACACTTCCAAAAGATGTACTCCCAAAGATGTTCTATATTTCATCTACACAGGAAGTCCTTTTAATTCAATTATTTATACTCGCTTTTTTTAATGGGCACATTTATTTATTTTTTTTTTTGTTTCAAAAAGGTTAAAAACAGAGTAAGCTTGTATTAAATGGTACAAATTATTTAAATTTTGTCGAAAAAAATTCAAAATCCATTCATGAAATATTGCGAATTTTTCAAAATATTATAATTCAAACGTGTCGGACAACGTTAGAATGCAATAAAAGTCATTAAAATATATAAAAATTATTTATTCGTCAAAATATGACAACATTTTTTAATTCGCATCCAAAACACTAAATTTGAATCAGAGTAAGAAGTGATGCAAATTCAGTGCAACGGCTGTTGAAATGGTGGACATCCGTCCTATGACAAGCCCGTGTTAAATTCATCGCTTCTGAAACAATTTTGCGCCACTTCCGGATCCAAAAAGAATATTTTCACTATTTTTTTTTGGCGACTCTTTTTTTACTGGGATGTCGAAACAGCGTAATAAGTAGAGTACGATTTCTATTATTGTATTAAGTACGCAAAACATAAATTGGCTCGAAATTAATACCAAAATAACTTAAATAAAGGGTTTATGGCATTTTCTTTTTAGTAACTTAATAATATCAATTCCCTTAATCTTCTTGTCTAATAAGCTCGAATAAATATTGTAATAATTTCTAAAGGCAAGAACTTTTTGAAATGGATACGATTTTGTCAGTGTAGCTACTTTTGTTCACTTTTATACAGCCACATTTTCCAAAATCATTGTTCTACAAATTGAAGACATTTTCGTTTCTTGACCCCCTCTAATACACCATCATATTCGATTTGCTTATTTTGCATCTGTTCACATATGTTAAAGTCATAAATTATGTGACATTCATACACGCATTAAACGAAGGAAAAATCTCATTTAAGGCCATTTTGGCCTATCACAGACATTTACATTTGATTGTAGATGTCGGCAGAAGCCTTGGGCTTTTAATTGAAATCGCAACTGAAAGTTAATTCAAAATTGTACCCAAAAAGTGATCATCACTGTATGTGCATATTAATGGCGGATGGATGGATGAATGGTGGCGGTGTTGCATCGCTTCTTTTGTTAATGACCACTTAATGATCTGTTGACACATTAAATTGAGGGAGGAAATGGGGGAGAGAATAACACATTGGTGCATATTCATCTAGAAATGGTAGAAATTTCATGCGTTTTGAGTATTTAATTAAGAAAAATTTCCCTATTTAGAGATTTTTCTTAATAGTTTTTAAAATACATCTCGATTACAATTTAAATGGCTATCATTAAGGATGTCTAAGTGTTGATCTCCATTAGATTTTCTTCTTTCCGGGGGAGTGATATATTATTATGGGAAAATCGATAAAGAGTATGTTAATTTGAACTTTGATTGAGAATTCTACATTTCCACAAATATTATAGTGGATTGTTTTTTAGATAGTCTTAAAGAATAAAAAGTTGTCCATCCACCCATAGTATCACAATGGACTGAATAGTCAAAGTGAGCCTGAATCTTAATCGGGCTACCACTTTAACCTAATCCACCCATAGAGAAATTGGCTTTTGGTTCAAAGACAGATCGGGTAATTGGGGATATACACTAGAGGTGTGCACGTGAGTAAAAGTTTACTCACGCTCACGTACACTCACGACTGAAAAATCATACTCACGCACACTCACGTACGATATTTTTTGGTAGGACTCACGCTCACGCACACTCACGAAAAGAAAATTTGTACTCACGCACACTCACGCACGAAAACGTCGTGACTCTCGAAAAATACCGTGACTCACGAATAATTTTATGATTAATTTACCTTACCGAAGTGTCTGAAAACATGAGCATTATTAAAATCGAGAGTGTTATTAAACTCTTAACATCCCAGGTGTCACTAAAATTGTAATTGAATTTAACTCTTAAGCGTTTTATGGTGGTGAGCAGGAATATTTTCGTGAGTGTAATTCGTTACTCACGCACACTCACGAAGATATTATTTTCGTGACTCAAGCATACGCACGACATTTTGGTTTGTTAATCACGCTCACGCACACTCACGGTGTTGTCATGAGCGTGACTCACGACTCACGCACGAATCACGAAAATGTTCGTGAGTCACGACAATTTCGTGTCACGTGCACACCTCTAATATACACCTCAGCTAATACTAAATGTATATTCATAATATAACCTCATTCCAGGGTTTTCATTTTCATTATGTGTTATTTGCCCGCAATGTAGAAAACTATGTTTTTTTTGGGCTCTCAATACTCTGTGTAAAATAGTCCGTAGTTAAACTAATGAATGTCTCAAAAAAAGTTTTGAACTTAACGTGGGTATAAAGTTCAATAACCCTACACATAAATCCAATGTGGACTATAGTAGAAAAAATTTTTCGCCCCATTCCCAAAAATAAAACGAATGAACTATTGCATGGTTAAACTGGTCATGATTTTGTGGCAATGATTTCTTTCCTTACTTTTAGTTCATTTTTATACCTATCATCATAGAATGTTGACAAGGGTATAATAAGTTTATCATTCCATTTTAAACTCATCGAAATATCGATTTCCGGGAGAAATTTTGCGATGATATTACGAATTCTACAGCCTTCAATAATGACGCAATCGCGCTTAAATTAGGCACAGATTTTTTTCTGCAAGCAGACATGGCCTCTATCAGTCCAGGTTTGGTATAGGCCCCATACAAAATGGAGGGGTCATTTTGTATGGGCCAATATCAAACCCCCCAACCACGATTTGAAGTCTAGACACTGCAACTTTTATGAGATTTGCCTGAAATTCTAAATTTAAACTATTTTGGACCCACAAATAAGTGTGCCGAATATGATGTGAATGAGTCAATGCTGTGGTATAGCCCCCACATAGACCGATCTTCCGCATTCGACTTATTTGGCTTCAAGACACTGCAATTTTTATCCGATTTAACTGGAATTGGCAATCTAGCATGCACTGAAAAAAATATTGTCAAAGACTTCATGTCTTTAAAATACAAATGCAAATTTTGTTTAGCACAGAAGACACATTTCTCTAATATATAGCTTTTTTCCTTGTCCAAAAGTCGATAAACTTTTCATTGAAGTCGTATTGTCCTTATAATTTAGTGATTTAACTTAAAAATGGGTATCACAATATGAAAGAAAAAATGTTTGGGCTAAGGTCAACTTGACTTTAATAATTCAGAAAAATTCTTTAAATTTAATGAAATTGTCTTTAAATTTGTTGTCTGTCTGTCTTGACTACAAAGCAAAAAATCGTTCAAATATAGGACATGTTTTTCAACACTTCATTTTAAAGACGTTTTTTACTTGAAACATATCATAATTTCTACTGAAAGTCGAGTCTTAATTTGGAAAATAAAGTTAACGACAACTTTTGCGTTTTAAAGGACTTTTCCTCGTTTTTAAAGGACTTTGATAGCATATGAAGAAAACACAAGTATATACGGCCGTAAGTTCGGCCAGGCCGAATCTTATGTACCCTCCACCATGGATTGCGTAGAAACTTCTACTAAAGACTGTCATCCACAAACGAATTACTTGGGTTGCGGTAACACTTGCCGATGGCAAGGTATCTTAAAAAATCCTTAACACCATCTTCTAAATTGTAAGTTAGTCCATACGTGTGATATATTAAACAAAAACAAAGGCCGATTAAATACGTATACAATTCAGTTCGACAACATTTTCTATAGAAATGAAATGTTGACATAATTTTCTATAGAAATAAAATGTTGACAAAATTTTCTATAGAAATAAATTTTTGACAAAATTATCTATAGAAATAATATTTTGACAAAATTATCTATAGAAATAAAATTTTGACAAAATTATCTATAGAAATAAAATTTTGACAAAATTTTCTATAGAAATAAAATTTTCACAAAATTATCAATAGAAATAAAATATTGATAAAATTTTCTATAGAAATAAAATTTTGACAAAATTTTCTATAGAAATAAAATTTTGACAAAATTTTCTATAGAAATAAAATTTTGACAAAATTTTCTATAGAAATAAAATTTTGACAAAATTATCTATAGAAATACATTTTTGACAAAATTATCTGTAGAAATAAAATTTTGACAAAATTATCTATAGAAATAAAATTTTGACAAAATTATCTATAGAAATAAAATTTTGACAAAATTTTCTATAGAAATAAAATTTTCACAAAATTATCAATAGAAATAAAATTTTCTATAGAAATAAAATATTGATAAAATTTTCTATAAAAGTAAAATTTTGACAAAATTATCTATAGAAATAAAATGTTGACAAAATTTTCTATAGAAATAAAATTGTGACAAAATTATCTATGGAAATAAAATTTTGATAAAATTTTCTATAGAAATAAAATTTTCACAAAATGTTCTATAGATACAAGTATATACGGCCGTAAGTTCGGCCAGGCCGAATCTTATGTATCATCCACCATGGATTGCGTAGAAACTTCTACGAAAGACTGTCATTCACAATCGAATTACTTGGGTTGTAGTATCTTAAAACTTCTTAACATCGTTTTCTAAATTGTGAGTTAGTCCATACGTGGTATATATTAGACAAAGAAGTTATGTATAGTTAATGCTACAAATAATTACGAATCGATATGGACTTTTTGCACGGTACGTAGAGAGCCAGAATTGAAATATGGGGGTCGCTTATATGGGGGCTATATACAATAATGATTTTTTGTGTGATTGGAAATCGATTTATCTGAGGGATATATATAACTATAGACCGATATAGACCTAGTTAGGCATGGTTATTAACGACCATATACTACTACAATGTAACAAATTTCAACTCACTCGGATGAAATTTACTCCTCCAAGAGGCACCAAAACCAAATCTCGGGATCGGTTTATATGGGGGCTAAACGTAAAAGTGGTCCGATACGGCCCATTTTCAATACCATCCGACCTACATCAATAACAATTACAAGTCGATAGATTGTTTCGTTCGGAAGTTAGCGTGATTTCAACAGACGGACGGAAGGACGGACATGCCCAAATCGACTCAGAATTTCACCACGACCCAGAATATATATATATACTTTATGGGGTCTTAGAGCAATATTTCGATGTGTTACAAACGGAATGACAAAGTTAATATACCGCCCATCCTATGGTGGAGGGTATAAAAAGCAGAAAAAGCGAAAAATTAAAATTTGCTTACTAGAAGCAAGTACACAAAACCCAAATTTAAAAGAAAATTGTGCCTTAAATGTATACTTACTTGTATTCTCCGCTTCTTTGGCTCGGAATCAATACCAAAATTTTTAAAGTAAAGACAAAATCTTTGGAACCGGGCATGCTTTTTTTCTGTGTGCTTGTGCCGAATATGATGGGAATTGGTCCATGTTTTGTTATATCCCCCGTTTAGCCCGATCTCTCTATGTAACGTCTTGGGCTTTCAGGCATCACATTTTTTTTATCCGATTTGCCTGAATTTGGAAATCCAGAAATATTTTAGGTCCACAAGCTAGTGCCCGATATCACAATTTGACGTCTTGAACGTGTATATATTCCAACTGTTTCCAATTTGCCTAATATTCAAAATCTCTGTTTTTTCGATCCATACACTGAAAAAAATATTTACGTGACATTAAAGATTACGCAACCTAAATGTTATGATGCGTTAAAAAAATTTTTCGTTAAATTTACGATACATATTTTGGAAATATGCGTCCCTTCGTTCAAGTTGGATGTCTTTAAACTAAGGCATCCAACTTGAAAGAGACAAATTTTTGATCTAAAGAAATCGTCCTTAAATTAACTGAAATATTGAATCTTTAGCATCTTTGGTTTAACGTTTTTTTTTTTGGAATCAAGAATTTTTTTTTACTTTGAAGTACCGTCATAATTTGGATTTTTAAACTGGCATGTTGTTAAGGGGAAATTTTCTTAAAATAATGAAAATAATTTTTAAATTAAAGAAATCCTCTTTAGATTCACTGATATCTTGAATCTTTAGATTTAACAGAATTATTGAATTTTTTTTATTGGATTATAATCCCCTCTCATCCCCCTGGTGACATTTCAAAGCTTCTCTTGTGGAACGACGTTCGGAATAGGCTATAAAAGGAAGTCCCTTGCCATTTGAAATTCAAATATGTGTTCTATCGGTCCAGGTTTTGATATACGAACTGACCCCCCATTTGGGGTCTAAACACCGTAACAATTTGCCTGAAATTCTAAATTTAAAGTATTTTTAGTCCACAAATAAGTGTGGATGGGTCCATGTTTTGGTATAGCCCCATATAGACCGATCTCCCTATTTGACTTCTTGGGCCTCTAGGTACGGCAATTTTTATCAAATTTCCTTGACATTGGAATTTTAGTTAGTTTAGGTTGGATCCACTACGACAATCCTGAAAAAAGTGAAGTGAAAAAATTACTCATTCCTCAACATCAATGAAACAAGAATATGCTGGGTGAGTTGTACTGTGAGCCGATGCAACTGTGAGAAATGATCACAGGAGCTTTGTGGCGAACTCGTTGTATGCGTTTAAGTGAAGCATAATAAATGACCACAATATATGGAAAAACACGGCAAAGTGATGTCCTACGGCACGATGACATTTTTTCAAAACCCATAGCATCTTACACTCAAATGGGAAGTCTTACCCAACCCACTGTATAGCTCATAAATTCCTCCTTCTGGTTACCACTTCTTCCGATCGATAACAAATGACCTGGCTGATGAGCATTTTCGTTCTCACAAGGAAGCCTAAAATTGAGTCTAAACTCGTTTTTTCGTTGCGGTATCTGTACTTCGCCACTCTTAAAAATATTGTCGTAAGGTCATGCCTTTAAGATACGAATATCACCAAAATATATCCAATTAAAAAGTTGATTGAAGGTGAACATTTTTTCAATAAACTAATTAATTGATACAAATAACTTTTTAATCAAAATGGAAACATTAACTTAATTACGTCAATGATTGAAAATTTCAAAATGTTTAATTAAAAAATTAATTGATACAATTAACTCAATCAAACTCGGAAGACTAAGTCAATTTTTTTATTTTTAACTAAAAATTTATTTCAAACAATCATTTTTTTAAGCAAACTAAAAATTTAAAATAGTTACGTTTTTAATGAAAAAATTAATTTTGCAATCAACACCAATTAAATTTTTAATAGAATCAATTAAAAAACAAGTATATACGGCCGTAAGTTCGGCCAGGCCGAATCTTATGTACCCTCCACCATGGATTGCGTAGGAACTTCTACTAAAGGCTGTCATCCACAATCGAATTACTTGGGTTGCGATAACACTTGCCGATGGCAAGGTATCGTAAAAGTTTTTAACACTGTCTTCTAAATTGTAAGTTAGCCCACACGGGGTATATATTAAACAAAAAAAGGCCGATTAAATACGTATATAATCTAGTTTGACAAAATTTTCTATAGAAATAAAATTTGGACAAAATTTTCTATAGAAATGAAACCTTGACAAAATTTTCTATAGAAATAAAATTTTGACAACATTTTCTATGGAAATAAAATTTTGACAAACATTTGTATAGAAATAAACTTTTGACAAAACTTTCTATAGAAATGAAATTTTGACAAAACTTTCTATAGTAATAAAATTTGACAAAATTTTCTATGGAAATAAAGTTTTGGTAGATTATTTTTGGCGATATGGACCAATTTTTGTGTAATAAGTCATCGGCTATATTGTTAGGCTATACTGTTAGAGGCCATATATTGACAAAATGTACCAAATTTCAACCGTATCGGAAGACTTTTGCTCCTCCAAGAGGTTCCGGACGTCAAATCTGGGGACGGTTTATATAGGAACTATATATAATTATGGACCGATATGGACCAATTTTTGCATGGTTGTTAGAGACCATATACTAATACCATGTACCAAATTTCAACTGGATCGGATGAATTTTGCTCTTCCAAGAGGCTCCGGAGGTCAAATCTGGGGATCGGTTTATATGGGGGCTATATATAATTATGGACCGATATGGACCAATTTTTGCATGGTTATTAGAGGCCGTAAACTAACATCAGGTACCAAATTTCAACCGGATCGGATGAATTTTGCCCCTCCAAGAGGCTCCGGAGGTCAAATCTGGGGATCGGTTTATATGGGGGCTATATATAATTATGGACCGATATGGACCAATTTTTGCATGGTTGTTAAAAACCGTATACTAAGACCACGTACTAAATTTCAACCGGATCGGATGAATTTTGCTCCTCCAAGAGCCTCCGGTGGTCAAATCTGGGGATCGGTTTATATGGGAGCTATATATAATTATGGACCGATATGGACCAATTTTTGCATGGTTTTTAGAGGCCGTATACTAACATCAGGTACCAAATTTCAACCGGATCGGATGAATTTTGCCCCTCCAAAAGTCTCCGGAGGTCAAATCTGGGGATCGGTTTATATGGGGGCTATATATAATTATGGACCGATATGGACCAATTTTTGCATGGTTGTTAGAGACCATATACTAACATCAGGTACCAAATTTCAATCGGATCGGATGAATTTTGCCCCTCCAAGAGGCTCCGGAGGTCAAATCTGGGGATCGGTTTATATGGGGGCTATATATAATTATGGACCGATATGGACCAATTTTTGCATGGTTGTTAGAGACCGTATACTAAGACCACGTACCAAATTTCAACCGGATCGGATGAATTTTGCTGCTCCGGGAGGCTCCCCAAGCCAAATTTGGGGATCGGTTTATATGAGGGCTATACGTAAACGTGGTCCGATATGGCCCATTTTCAATACCATCCGACCTACATCAATAACAACTACTTGTGCCAAGTTTCAAGTCGATAGCTTGTTTCGTTCGGAAGTTAGCGTGATTTCCACAGACGGACGGACAGCCGGACAGACGGACAGACGGACGGACGGACGGACATGCTTAGATCGACTCAGAATTTCACCACGACCCAGAATATATATACTTTATGGGGTCTTAGAGCAATATTTCGATGTGTTACAAACGGAATGACAAAGTTAATATACCCCCATCCTATGGTGGAGGGTATAAAAAGGCCGATTAAATACGTATATAATCTAGTTTGACAAAATTTTCTATAGAAATAAAATTTGGACAAAATTTTCTATAGAAATGAAACCTTGACAAAATTTTCTATAGAAATAAAATTTTGACAAAATTTTCTATGGAAATAAAATTTTGACAAACATTTGTATAGAAATAAACTTTTGACAAAACTTTCTATAGAAATGAAATTTTGACAAAACTTTCTATAGTAATAAAATTTGACAAAATTTTCTATGGAAATAAAGTTTTGGTAGATTATTTTTGGCGATATGGACCAATTTTTGTGTAATAAGTCATCGGCTATATTGTTAGGCTATACTGTTAGAGGCCATATATTGACAAAATGTACCAAATTTCAACCGTATCGGAAGACTTTTGCTCCTCCAAGAGGTTCCGGACGTCAAATCTGGGGACGGTTTATATGGGAACTATATATAATTATGGACCGATATGGACCAATTTTTGCATGGTTGTTAGAGACCATATACTAATACCATGTACCAAATTTCAACTGGATCGGATGAATTTTGCTCTTCCAAGAGGCTCCGGAGGTCAAATCTGGGGATCGGTTTATATGGGGGCTATATATAATTATGGACCGATATGGACCAATATTTGCATGGTTATTAGAGGCCGTAAACTAACATCAGGTACCAAATTTCAACCGGATCGGATGAATTTTGCCTCTCCAAGAGGCTCCGGAGGTCAAATCTGGGGATCGGTTTATATGGGGGCTATATATAATTATGGACCGATATGGACCAATTTTTGCATGGTTGTTAAAAACCGTATACTTAGACCACGTACTAAATTTCAACCGGATCGGATGAATTTTGCTCCTCCAAGAGCCTCCGGTGGTCAAATCTGGGGATCGGTTTATATGGGAGCTATATATAATTATGGACCGATATGGACCAATTTTTGCATGGTTTTTAGAGGCCGTATACTAACATCAGGTACCAAATTTCAACCGGATCTGATGAATTTTGCCCCTCCAAAAGTCTCCGGAGGTCAAATCTGGGGATCGGTTTATATGGGGGCTATATATAATTATGGACCGATATGGACCAATTTTTGCATGGTTGTTAGAGACCATATACTAACATCAGGTACCAAATTTCAATCGGATCGGATGAATTTTGCCCCTCCAAGAGGCTCCGGAGGTCAAATCTGGGGATCGGTTTATATGGGGGCTATATATAATTATGGACCGATATGGACCAATTTTTGCATGGTTGTTAGAGACCGTATACTAAGACCACGTACCAAATTTCAACCGGATCGGATGAATTTTGCTGCTCCGGGAGGCTCCCCAAGCCAAATTTGGGGATCGGTTTATATGAGGGCTATACGTAAACGTGGTCCCATATGGCCCATTTTCAATACCATCCGACCTACATCAATAACAACTACTTGTGCCAAGTTTCAAGTCGATAGCTTGTTTCGTTCGGAAGTTAGCGTGATTTCCACAGACGGACGGACAGCCGGACAGACGGACAGACGGACAGACGGACAGACGGACGGACATGCTTAGATCGACTCAGAATTTCACCACGACCCAGAATATATATACTTTATGGGGTCTTAGAGCAATATTTCGATGTGTTACAAACGGAATGACAAAGTTAATATACCCCCATCCTATGGTGGAGGGTATAATTAATTGAAATGTGCAATTAATTTTTTAAATCAAGTATTCTTTTCGTGTCCAATTAAAACTGTGATCGATACTAACATTTTGGTGATTAAAAAATTAATTGGATCAATTAATTTCGTGATTGAGTCAGAAAAAGATGTTGTAAATTTTTGTGCAACACTGCACTGAAAAAACAGTGAACACACCAGGAAGAAAACATTTAGTTAATTTTAGAAATTTTTTTAATACTGTTAGAAAATGTTAACTAAACAGTATTACAAACGCTGACATCGCGCCGATATCACAAAAATAAGTAAATATTTTTCGACAAATTCAAGAAAATTTATTACACAGAGTAAACTCATGCTAAATTTAATTTATTTTTATTGAAAAAAATTTATTTGCTTGGCGTTGAATTTTATTATTTTTATCGAAATTTTCCACAGCTTAATGAAATCTTACTTTTTTTTAAGTATGTCTCAAAAATTTTATGAACTAACCGTGAGTATAAAGTTCAATGAACGTACACATAAGTTCAATATGAACTAAAGCAAAAGAAGATTTTCGTACGATTCCCAAAAATAATAAGAATGAACTACCGTATGGTTAAAATAAAATGGTCATGATTTAGCGCCAGTTCTTTACTTCCCAGCAAAAAAAGCGTCGCCAAAAAAGTAATGAAAATGTTCTTTTTGGATCCGGAAGTGGTGCAAAATTGACGCGGAAGCGATGAATTTAACATGGGCTTGTCATAGGACGGAAGTCGTCCATTTCAACAGCCGGTGCACTGAATTTGCATCACTTCTTTAGGTGTGATCCGAATTCAATGTTTTCGATATTTTATATATTTTGTCAAATAAATAATTTTTATAATTTTTTATAATTTTTAATGGATTCTAAAGCTTGTCTGAAATGTTTGACATCAAATATTTTCAAAAATTCACAATTTTTTCAAATTTGATTTAGCATTTTTTTTTCGACAAAATTTTAATGGTGCAAATGGTACAAATCATTTAATGAATTCTTAAACTGTTTTTAACTAATTTGAAACAAAAAAAAGTTAAAATTACCCATTACAAATATTTCATACAAAACTCAAATTTAAATCAGAATTGTGTCCCAAATATATTCTTAGGTGGTTAGGTATAATGGCAGCCCGATATTTCAGGCTCACTTAGACAATTCAGTCCATTGTGATATCACAGTGGTGAACTTCTCTCTTATCACTGTGTGCTGCCCGATTCCATGTTAAGCTCAAGGGACCTCCTTTTTATAGTTCCACATTGCAGTCCGAACGGCGTTCCACATTGCAGTGAAACCACTTAGGAAATGTCACCAGCATTACTGAGGTGGGATAATCCACCACTGAAAAACTTTTTGGTGTTTGGGTTTGAACTAGAGGTGTGCACGTAACACGAAATCGTCGTGACTCACGAAAATTTTCGTGACTCACGCGTGAGTCATGCTGATGGAAACGGCGTGAGTGTTCGTGAGCGTGATTAACAAACCAAAATGTCGTGCGTGAGCGTGAGTCACGAAAATAATTTTTTTGTGAGTGTGCATGAGTAACAAATTTCGGAAAGATACCCTCACGAAAATAATCCCGCCCAGGGACATAAAACGCTTACCAGTTGAATTTATTTACAAATTTTAGTGACACCTGAGATGGTAAAAGTTAAATAACGCTCTCGATTTTAACCATGCTCATGTTTTCAAACATGTCCCTTAGGTAAAATACTCATAAAATTATTCGTGAGTCACGACATTTTTCGTGAATCACGATATTTTTCGTCAGTCAAATGTCGTGACTCACTTTTCGTGAGTCGCATTTTTAATTTCCGCTCCCAATATGTTTTATATATTTTTTTAGATGCCATTTGCTGGATGTTCTTCACTCCTGGAAAATAGCGCAATAATTAACTAATGCCATTGAAGTAAAATAGAAAATTTCGAAAATTTATAATTCAGCAACTTTCCCCTCATGTATTTCCACCTACTTGAAATTTAAATATTGTCATTTAAAAATTGACATCTGACATCTTGAAATCAGAGAGGTCATGTAATATTGCCCGAACAGGAATCTCAATTGTAACAAATTGGCAAATAATTCTCTGAAAAAAATGCATCTGAATGAATACTAATCCTTGCAACAATACCATTTGCACATATTTCAAAAAATATTTGCCACACACACATTTCCATATCATACTGGGTTTGAAGAGTTGATACTTGAATTTCTTTGTTTTGCTCTTGAAGATCTTTGACACTTAATCCTCGTTGAGAAGATCTGCAAACAATACCAGCCAATTGTAAATTGTGAAGAGCAGGCGATATGAAATTCTTATAAAATCATCGTCTAATATGAAAATCCTATTGTCTTCTAAAGAGATTTCTTGACACGTACTCAAGGGGCCTCAACATAACGAAAGGTTACCAAAAAAATATGTGGAAACAATGCAACTCCAAAAACAAACTGAATATCCTTTCATAAGGATATGCGTCAGCGAAAACAATTGACTTCTGATTAACTTTTTGAGAGTGTAGGCGAGTCATGGTGGTCGACGACAAGCGGATTAATAGGATTAAAAGGTGATGAACAACAGTCAAGAATTATAAGGATATATATGAACATTTGTCATGGTTTTGTTGGAGGATATATTCTATGAATGAATTCAGGGCTAAGCATAGAAAGGAAAATATCTTAAGGGCAAAGTGTTGTCATGGCGAGAATCTTAATCTGAAAACTGATTTTCTTTGGTACGGGTCAAAACTCGAAATCGAATTATTAAAAAGTCACCAAAATCATTTAAAATTCAATAGCCTCCTTCTCTCCAAGCAGCTGTCCAGTTTGTGGTGCTAACGAGGTTCATATGTCTTCTGCATGTCCATTAGAACCTGGCATATGTCCCAAATATTCTTTGGTCATGAAATGTCCTTTTCTTGGTTATTGGTTTTATATGTAACCATACATAATAGGGAAATGGAAAGCAAAAAAAAAAAACAATCACACATTCGTATGTGACCGATTGGTGTTAAATATGAACTAACAAGCGATCCTTGAATAAGGACTACCATCATTTATGACTCAAACAAGAGACAAATGCCAGTAAATAACAACAACGACAGGGACATATTTAAGATTGAAGTGGCCAAAATGCAAGCTGCCACAAAATAACCTCCAACTACAAGATCGAGACAATCACCTCAATAGCACAGAGCAGAGCTAGCTATGTAACAAGCCAATCATGACATTTCTATAGCCCATTATCCTTTGAGGAAAATTTTCCGTTGTCATTGTTGTTATTGTAATTTTCCTATATTTATTGTTTTATTCGGGTATCTTAGTGTTTTTGTGTGTGTGTGTGCTTTGTTGTCTGTTATTAATGTTAAATGCCTTTTGATTGCATTCAAGTGATAATTCCCAAATTCTCTACCACACATCATAGCACATTCCTCATCTGATGAAGAGGACCGGCAAGGGGAACTCTAAAACACACGCATTAATTCAGTGGCAGATGTGTGCTTGAAAATTGGGTTCTTTTTTTCGTTTTTTTTTTTTTGTGGAAATCTTTAAGATCATCATCACCATTACCACTATCACCATAGATCATGTCATTGTCCCATGTTACTCCACTTCAGATCACTTCTACACTTCAGATGGCTATTCTAAAAACGCATAACAGTAGTGGTGGCGTATGTTTTGGCTGATCTTTTCATTAGCTGTTGGAATTTATGGCTCTCATTTATGGTTCGTTAAGAAATTTATTGATTATTTTGATTAGAGAAAAGTTTATTAGTAAAGGTTTGTTGATCCGATATGCTTTTCTACAAATGAGACATTTTAGGGGATGGTTGCTATAAATGGGGAAAATGGATTCCTAAATATATACAAAATGATCTACATTGATCATAATGGAGATAGTTAGATAATCAAGGGACTATATTTTCTTGTATATGTTGACTGAAATAGATGAGTTATAGTGATAGGCCAAATTAGCATCTTACCTGTGGTAGGTTCAAACAAACTAATAAGCATAAAAAAGGAGTTTCCCATTTGAGCAGGTGAGAAAGTCTATGTCCTTGCTAAGATATTTGCTATTATTAATTAGAGCACAGGAATAACAAACATAAGAATAGAAAGGCGTACTATAAAAATGTTTCACATGTTCATGAACAAAACATATCAAGATTAAAAAATGAAACCACACTGAAAAAATATTGTCGTGAGATCAAAGATTTCATGTCTTTAAAATACAAATGCATATTTTGTTTAGCACAGAAGACACATTTCTCTAATACATAGCTTTTTTCCTTGTCCAAAAGTCGTTAAACTTTTCAATGAAGTCGTATTGTATTTATAATTAAGTGATTTCACTTAAAAATGGGTATCATAACATGAAAGAAAATATGTTTGGGCTAAGGTCAACTTGACTTTAATAATTTATAAAAAATCTTTAAAATTAATGAAATTGTCTTTAAATTTGTTGTCTTTTTGCATCTTGACTACAAAGCAAAAAATTGTTCAAAAATAGGACATGTTTTTCACCACTTTATTTTAAAGACGTTTTTTACTTGAAACATAGCATAATTTCCACTGAAATTCGTGTCTGAATTTGAAAAATTAAGTTGTCGTGAACTTGTTTTGAACGGACTTTGTTAGCATATGAAGAAAAAAAAAAGCTGAAAAAGCGAAAAATTAAAATTTGCTTCGTAGAGTCAAGTACACAAAACCCAAATTTAAAAGGGAATTGTGTCTTAAAAGTATTCTTACTTGTACTCTTCACATCTTTGGCTCGGAATCAATACCAAAAATTGTTAAAGTAAAGACAAAATCTTTGGAAACGGACATGCTTTTTTTTCAATGCAGTGTTGAAATGGTGGACATCCATCCTATAAAAAGCCCACGATGAATTCATCGTATTTTAAAGACATGTAATCTTTGGCCTCACGACAATAATTTTTCAGTGTGACTTTGCACCACTTCTTACGGTGTGATTCGAATTCAGTGTTTTATATGTGAATTAAAAAATTGTCTAATATTTTGCTAAATAAATAATTTTTATAATTTTATCAATATTTCATTTCTATAGAAAATTTTGTCAAAATTTTATTTCTATAGAATATTTTGTCCAAATTTAATTTCTATAGAAAATCGTTAATCAATCGATTATTGTTTTTTTTTTTTTTTTTTTTTTTTTTTTTTTTTTTATCTCAGCTTAAAGCCATGCATTGACTAAACTACAAGTGTAGCTTAACCAACAGAGGAAAAGTATGCTTGTCAAATTTATTTGGGCAAAGCCCTATAGACTGCAAGATGGTTGGATGTACAGCTGTTTCGGAATTACCACATTCCTCATCAGCATCCTCTACTTGCAGCAAAACTATCAAACAATTATCAGAATAAATTCGGGTAATTCACTCAACCCAACGTGAACTACACTTGAACCTCCCGAAAAAGGGTTTGATAGTCGGCTACTGCCTAAACAAATTTGCCAGCATATCTCTTTTTTTATTTCTATAGAATATTTTGTCAAAATTTTATTTCTATAGAAAATTTTGTCAAAATTTTATTTCTATAGAATATTTTGTAAAAATGTTATTTCTATAGAAAATTTTTATTTCCAAATTATGTCAAAATTTTATTTCTAAATTTGGCAAAATTTTATTGCTATTGAAAATTTTTTCAAATTTTATTTCTATTGAAAAAAGTTTTGTCAAAATTTTATTCCTAAATTTTGTCAATTTTTTTTTTCTATTGAAAATTTTGTCCAAATTTTATTTCTATAGAAAATTTTGTCAACATTTTATTTCTATAGAAAATTTTTCCAAAGTTTATTTCTATAGAAAATTTTGTCAACATTTTATTTCTATAGAAAATTTTGTCCAAATTTTATTTCTATAGAAAATTTTGTCAACATTTTATTTCTAAAAAAAATTTTGTCAAAATATTTCTATAGAAAATTTTGTCCAAATTATATTTCTATTGAAAAGTTTGTCAATATTTTAATTCTATAAAAAATTTCGTCATAATTTTATTTCTATGGAAAATTTTGTCAAAATTTTATTTCTAAATTTTGTCAACATTTTATTTCTAAATTTTGTCAAAATTTTATTTCTATTGAAAATTTTTTCAAATTTTATTTCTATTGAAAGTTTTGCAAAATTTTGTAAATAAAAAAAATTTGTCAAAATTTTATTTCTAAATTTTGTCAAAACTTTATTTCTATTAAAAATTTTTTCAAATTTTATTTCTATTGAAAGTTTTGCCAAAATTTTTTTTCTATAGAAAATTTTGTCATCATTTTATTTCTCTAAAAAATTTTGTCCAAATTTTATTTCTATAGACAAATTTGCCCAAATTTTATTTCTATAGAAAATTGTGTCCAAATTATTTTTCTATTGAAAATTTTGTCAAAATTTTATTTTTATAGAAAATTTCGTCATAATTTTATTTCTATAGAAAATTTCGTCATAGTTTTATTTGTATAGAAAATTTCGTCAACATTTTATCTCTATAGAAATTTTGTCAAAGTTTTATTTCTATAGAAAATTTTGTCAAAATTTTATTTCTATAAAAATTTTTTTTTAAATTTTATTTCTATAGAAAATTTCGTCAACATTTTATTTCTATAGAAATTTTGTAAAAGTTTTATTTCTATAGAAAATTTTGTCAAAATTTTATTTCTACAGAAAATTTTGTCAATATTTTATTTCTATAGAGAATTTCGTCAACATTTCATTTCTATAGAAAATTTTGTCAAAAATTGATTTCTATAGAAAATTTTGTCAAAATTTTATTTTTATAGAAAATTTTGTCCAAACTTTATTTCTATAGAAAATTTTGTCAAAATTTTATTTCTATAGAAAATTTTGTCAAAATTTCGTTTCTATATATAGAAAATTTTGTCCAAGTTTTATTTCTATAGAAAATTTTGTCAAAATTTCGTTTCTATAGAAAATGTTGTCCAAATTTTTATTTCTATAAAAATTTTTGTCCAAATTTTATTTCCATATAAAATTTTGTCAAAAATTGATTTCAAAAGAAAATTTTGTCAAAATTTTATTTCTATAGAAAATTTTGTCCTAATTTTATTTCTATAGAAATTTTTGTCAAAATTTCATTTCTATAGAAAATTTTGTCAAAATTTTATTTCTATAGAAAATTTTGCCAAGACTTTATTTCTATAGATAATTTCTCCATTTATTTTTTATGGATTCTTTTTCAAATTTTTTATTCTATAGAAAATTTAAGTACCTCTTAATTGGAGAGGAATATTTTGCAAAATCTACCAAAACATTAAGAATTCTACCTATTTTCCAAACAGTAATAATCTAAAATTTTTAAATCGGTTTGGCATCGTTCATGCACTCAAAAAACAGAAAGTTTTGTCAAAATTTTATTTCTAAATTCTGTCAAAATTTTATTTCTAAATTTTGTCAAAATTTTATTTCTATTGAAAATTTTTTCAAATTTTATTTCTATTGAAAGTTTTGCCAAAATTTTGTTTATATAGAAAATTTTGTCAAAATTTTATTTCTAAATTTTGTCAAAATTTTATTTCTAAATTTTGTCAAAATTTTATTTCTAAATTTTGTCAAAATTTTATTTCTAAATTTTGTCAAAACTTTATTTCTATTAAAAATTTTTTCAAATTTTATTTCTATTGAAAGTTTTGCCAAAATTTTTTTCTATAGAAAATTTTGTCAACATTTTATTTCTCTAAAAAATTTTGTCAACATTTTATTTCTATAGAAAATTTTGCCCAAATTTTATTTCTATAGAAAATTGTGTCCAAATTATATTTCTATTGAAAATTTTGTCAAAATTTTATTTTTATAGAAAATTTCGTCATAATTTTATTTCTATAGAAAATGTCGTCATAATTTTATTTGTATAGAAAATTTCGTCAACATTTTATCTCTATAGAAATTTTGTCAAAGTTTTATTTCTATAGAAAATTTTGTCAAAATTTTATTTCTATAAATTTTTTTTTAAATTTTATTTCTATAGAAAATTTCGTCAACATTTTATTTCTATAGACATTTTGTCAAAGTTTTATTTCTATAGAAAATTTTGTCAAAATTTTATTTCTACAGAAAATTTTGTCAATATTTTATTTCTATAGAAAATTTCGTCAATATTTTTTATTTCTATAGAAAATTTCGTCAACATTTCATTTCTATAGAAAATTTTGTCAAAAATTGATTTCTATAGAAAATTTTGTCAAAAATCGATTTCTATAGAAAATTTTGTCAAAATTTTATTTTTATAGAAAATTTTGTCCAAATTTTATTTCTATAGAAAATTTTGTCAAAATTCTATTTCTATAGAAAATTTTGTCCAAATTTTATTTCTATAGAAAATTTTGTCAAAATTTTATTTCTATAGAAAATTTTGTCAAAATTTCGTTTCTATAGAAAATGTTGTCCAAATTTTTATTTTTATAGAAAATTTTGTCAACATTTTATTTCTATAAAAAATTTTGTCAAAAACTGATTTCTGTAGAAAATTTTGTCCAAATTTTATTTCTATAGAAAATTTTGTCAAAATTTCGTTTCTATAGAAAATGTTGTCCAAATTTTTATTTCTATAAAAAATTTTGTCCAAATTTTATTTCTATATAAAATTTTGTCAAAAATTGATTTCAAAAGAAAATTTTGTCAAAATTTTATTTCTATAGAAAATTTTGTCACAAATTGATTTCTATAGAAAATTTTGTCAAAAATTGATTTCTATAGAAAATTTTGTCAAAATTTTATTTCTATAGAAAATGTTGTCAAAATTTTATTTCTATAAACCATTTTGTTAAAATTTTATTTCTATAGATAATTTTGTCAAAAATTGGTTCCTATAGAAATTTTTGTCAAGAGTTTATTTCTATAGAAAATTTTGTCAAATTTTATTTATATTGAAAGTTTTGCCAAAATTTTATTTATATAGAAACTTTTGTCAAAATTTTATTTCTATAGAAAATTTTGTCAAAATTTTATTTCTATAGAAAATTTTGCCAAGACTTTATTTCTATAGATAATTTCTCCATTTATTTTTTATGGATTCTTTTTCAAATTTTTTATTCTATAGAAAATTTAAGTACCTCTTAATTGGAGAGGAATATTTTGCAAAATCTACCAAAACATTAAGAATTCTACCTATTTTCCAAACAGTAATAATCTAAAATTTTTAAATCGGTTTGGCATCGTTCATGCACTCAAAAAACAGAAAGTTTTGTCAAAATTTTATTTCTAAATTCTGTCAAAATTTTATTTCTAAATTTTGTCAAAATTTTATTTCTATTGAAAATTTTTTCAAATTTTATTTCTATTGAAAGTTTTGCCAAAATTTTGTTTATATAGAAAATTTTGTCAAAATTTTATTTCTAAATTTTGTCAAAATTTTATTTCTAAATTTTGTCAAAATTTTATTTCTAAATTTTGTCAAAATTTTATTTCTAAATTTTGTCAAAACTTTATTTCTATTAAAAATTTTTTCAAATTTTATTTCTATTGAAAGTTTTGCCAAAATTTTTTTCTATAGAAAATTTTGTCAACATTTTATTTCTCTAAAAAATTTTGTCAACATTTTATTTCTATAGAAAATTTTGCCCAAATTTTATTTCTATAGAAAATTGTGTCCAAATTATATTTCTATTGAAAATTTTGTCAAAATTTTATTTTTATAGAAAATTTCGTCATAATTTTATTTCTATAGAAAATGTCGTCATAATTTTATTTGTATAGAAAATTTCGTCAACATTTTATCTCTATAGAAATTTTGTCAAAGTTTTATTTCTATAGAAAATTTTGTCAAAATTTTATTTCTATAAATTTTTTTTTAAATTTTATTTCTATAGAAAATTTCGTCAACATTTTATTTCTATAGACATTTTGTCAAAGTTTTATTTCTATAGAAAATTTTGTCAAAATTTTATTTCTACAGAAAATTTTGTCAATATTTTATTTCTATAGAAAATTTCGTCAATATTTTTTATTTCTATAGAAAATTTCGTCAACATTTCATTTCTATAGAAAATTTTGTCAAAAATTGATTTCTATAGAAAATTTTGTCAAAAATCGATTTCTATAGAAAATTTTGTCAAAATTTTATTTTTATAGAAAATTTTGTCCAAATTTTATTTCTATAGAAAATTTTGTCAAAATTCTATTTCTATAGAAAATTTTGTCCAAATTTTATTTCTATAGAAAATTTTGTCAAAATTTTATTTCTATAGAAAATTTTGTCAAAATTTCGTTTCTATAGAAAATGTTGTCCAAATTTTTATTTTTATAGAAAATTTTGTCAACATTTTATTTCTATAAAAAATTTTGTCAAAAACTGATTTCTGTAGAAAATTTTGTCCAAATTTTATTTCTATAGAAAATTTTGTCAAAATTTCGTTTCTATAGAAAATGTTGTCCAAATTTTTATTTCTATAAAAAATTTTGTCCAAATTTTATTTCTATATAAAATTTTGTCAAAAATTGATTTCAAAAGAAAATTTTGTCAAAATTTTATTTCTATAGAAAATTTTGTCACAAATTGATTTCTATAGAAAATTTTGTCAAAAATTGATTTCTATAGAAAATTTTGTCAAAATTTTATTTCTATAGAAAATGTTGTCAAAATTTTATTTCTATAAACCATTTTGTTAAAATTTTATTTCTATAGATAATTTTGTCAAAAATTGGTTCCTATAGAAATTTTTGTCAAGAGTTTATTTCTATAGAAAATTTTGTCAAATTTTATTTATATTGAAAGTTTTGCCAAAATTTTATTTATATAGAAACTTTTGTCAAAATTTTATTTCTATAGAAAATTTTGTCAAAATTTTATTTCTATAGAAAATTTTGTCAAGATTTTATTTCTATAGATAATTTCTCCATTTATTTTTTATGGATTCTTTTTCAAATTTTTTATTCTATAGAAAATTTAAGTACCTCTTAATTGGAGAAGAATATTTTGCAAAATCTTCCAAAACATTAAGAATTCTACCTATTTTCCAAACAGTAATAATCTACAATTTTTAAATCGGTTTGGCATCCTTCATGCACTCAAAAAACAGTAACCCCACAAGGAAGGGAAATGTTGGTTCACTTTAGTAAAGCTATGTTAATTTTAAAAATTTTAGCTAAAATGTATTACAAGCGCAGATGTCACGCAAATTTCACAAAAATAAGTTACTATTTTTCAACAAATTCAAGAAAACCTATTATTATACTTTTTTACTGGTTAAAGAAAATTTCATAGTGCATTCAAAAAAAAGTTTACTTGGATCCTTCCTTTAAGGATTTTGGTATTGTTTCCGAATCAACGATGCGACTTCTTTAAAATAAATAAATAAATTAGCGACCTATCTGCCTTTAAATCTAGGACCAGTAAAAGTAAAATTAGGATACAGAAAGTTGGTTGGCAACCCTGCTACGAGAGCAACTGCTTTTTTTTTTAAGCTCTATCCTGTGTTTTATTAAAACATAAAATAATATATAAATAAAGTGTTAATCAACTAATTTTCTTCAGTGGCTACATAGAAGATAGCATCAAAAACTCGAATTATATGAACGATGCCTTCAACACGTAGAAGTTTAAAAATAAATAAAACAATTTGTGCGCAATGCGATTTGGCAGTGGAAGAAGAGGAAGAAAGTATTGAGTGCGACAAGTGTGAAAAAGTTTACCATGTAGTTTGTACATCTTTAGACAAACGCCAATACCAACACCTACTTAAACATGATAATGAAGACTACATTTGCCATCTGTGTAATAAGAGTGGTACCATTGAAAAGGAGTTAGAAGTAATCAAAACAAACTTAAGAAAACTCGATCAGCTGGATCATATTACTGAAACAATGAACTTTATGTCGCGACAATACGATGAAATTTTAAGAGGAGTTGCAGAAAACAAAAAGAAAATCGAAACAATGCAAAAAGAAAACAAACAATTGAAAACTGAAATAAATTTATTAAAAAGTTCGGTCAAATTTCTCAATGATCAGCGAGTAGCAAATGATTGTGTGTTAACTGGAATTGAAAATGTCAACAACGTATCTGCCACTGAATTAGTCGTAAGCATATCTAAAGATACTGGTGTAAAAATTCAACCAGATAATATTGTAGATGCTTACTTCATCAAGAAAAAAAATGAAAATGGAAATAAAAAAGAAACTATTATTGTGAAAATGAATTCTAAAAAATCTAAAGATGTAATTATGTCTATGAAGAAAAAACTTAAGGACAATGATGCTACTAAATCTGTTTTCATAAATGATTATTTGAGTAAAGAAACCTTAAAGCTATTTAACCATGCTAAGAACTTGAAAACTGTCGGATTCAGAAGCGTATATACTGCTAATGGGAGAGTGTTTGCAAAGAAGAGTGAATTGTCAAGAGCCAGAGTAATACACGACGAGAGTGATGTGGACAAATTATTATTGGAAGCATCAACCTACAAAAAATCCCGTGCGAGTAGAATACATGATGTGAATCGTGAAGAAGATGAAGATGACCCGTATCTTTCAACATCTTAAATTTTGCTTCCATTTAAATTAAATTTTGTAAAAATCATTTAATTTTCTTTTGTTTTTATGAATAATAATTATTATAAAAATGTAAAATCATATCGAAACTTTATTATTAATGGCAGAAATTCTTCATTTGGAATTACATCTATGAATGTTAGAAGTATATCTAGCATAACTAAATTCAATTATTTCAAGTCCCTTATTGCAAGCCTTCCTGCTTTACCTAATATTATCTCAGTTCAAGAGACATGGTTTTTAGATAATATCGCCCAGATTTATAATATTCCTGGGTATAACTCTGTCCATTGTTGTAGGCCAGACGGTTACGGTGGGACATCTATGTTTATACGTGAAGGTGTAGAGTACACAATGGAATTGTGTGATAGCCATGATTTTATTGATTTTATTGTGCTTACCTTGAATGATGTTAAGGTGAGAGGAAACCCGTTAAAGTTAATATCTTTTTATAGGTCACAAAAATGTGATGTGAATACGTTTTTGATGTTTTTGGAGAATATGCTTTACTTGTACGGACGGACTTCATGTATTATTATGGGCGATGCGAATATAAACTTTTTCGATTCTATCTCATCTCGTAACCTATGTGACGTTTTGTCTTCCTTTGATTTCGAAAATAACAACCTGCTAGTGACTCGTCCTGAGAGCATGACATGCATTGACCATATTTACAGCAATATCAGCGATTTGTTGACAATAAGTTCTATAGAAAATGGTGTATCAGATCATAACCTAATATTCATTGATATACATATCAGTTCACAGAGTCGGGAGCACTTTCAAGTTAAACGATCTCACCTTGATCACGACGCCCTACGTTTGTATTTGGAGAGGGAGATTCCTATTATTATAGAAACTGGTGACTTGTGTAATGATATTTCGAATTTGATAGGTGTTATTAAGACAGGTTTGGAACGAAGCACTGTCGAAACCTCCCATTTGAAATCGACCAGACGTGAAATTACTCCATGGGTGAATGGGAATCTTATGAAACTCTTTGCATTAAAGGAAAGGCTTTTGAAAGCGCGAAGAAGACATCCTGAGAATGTGGACATATCTGAAAGTTTAAAATCTTTAAGTAAAACTATTAGAAAGGCTTACAAGCAATCAATGAATGTTTTTTATGCAGAAAATCTGCGAGATATTGGAAATGATCCAGCGAAATGTTGGAGATTTCTAAATGAAAGTTTAGGAAGAGGTAAGCAGAAGACATTGTGCTTAATAGATGCTGATGGGAATAAAATACCTGAGGGAGCCCATATGGCGAGACTATACAATGAATATTTTTTGCAATCTGTGCGAGACTTGAAATCGAAAATTGTATGTTTACCTGGCGACCATTTTAATAGTTTAGGGACTCTTAATACTTCTTCTCGTCGTCTAAATTTTAGTATTGCTACTAATAACGATGTAGAGCGCGTCATCTTCAGTTTAAAGAAAGGGAAATGTCCTGGTTTTGACGGAATTAGTTCTGATTTAGTTTTGAGATATTCTCATATGATTATACCTCATTTAACTCGAATATTCAACGACATGGTGATTAGTGGGACCTATCCCAATGTACTGAAAATCCATAAAGTGATGCCGATCCCGAAGAAAATTAATGCTTGCACAGTGGACTGTTATAGGCCAATAGCTGTTTTATCGACATTTAATAATATCTTCGAGAGACTTTTGTATAACCAAATATCTAAATATTTGGAAGGTAATGAACTACTAAGTGATTTCCAATATGGGTTCAGGAAAGGATGTGGGACGGAAGAAGCTGCAGTAAATGTGGTGAATTCGATATGTGATAAATTAGATGGTGGGAATAAAGGTGTAGTGGGAATCTTCTATGACTTTTCCAAGGCTTTTGATCTAGTTGACCACAATATTTTAATTGAAAAACTTAAGTATTATGGAATCAGGGGTAGCACTTTATACTTGCTCCGACATTACTTGCAAAATCGTAGACAATATGTCTCCATAGGAGACTACAAGAGTGAAGTCGGTGTTGTGGAACACGGTGTTCCACAGGGAAGTGTACTGGGACCACTATTATTTAGAATATATTTGAACGATATTGTGAACCTCGAATTGGACGGCACGATATTTTTGTATGCTGATGATATTTGCGTCTTATATGGTTATAGGTTTGAACAAGCTGTTAAGGTATTGATTGAACGCGATGCAGCTTTGATTTCTGAGTTTGCCAGGGTCAACAAACTGTATCTCAACTCCGGTAAGACTAAGGTTATACGTTTTCAACCTCGCGTTAATCGTAGTACTTCTTTTTCTGTACGTATAGAAGGAGTAGAAGTGACTGAGGTACCAAGTTTAAAGTATCTGGGGATTTACCTTCAAAGTAACTTGAATTGGGACGAGCATGTCGCATATTTGAGGGGGAAATGCGCACAGGCCATTGGTTTCTTATTTAAGTTTAAAAACAGGTTTAGCTTTGACACGAAAATGCTAATATATAGGGCACTGATACAAAGTCATCTGAACTATTTGATTATTTTGTATGGACACGGGAAAAGTGAGGAATTGAAATCCCTATTCAGATTGCAGAGCAAGGCTTTGAAAATTGTAGCTGACTTGCCCATCATGTATTCTACACTTGATCTATATAAAAATAGATTTCCTTCGATATTGCCAATATATGGTTTATATAGAATGCAACTTTTGACTTATGTTTACAAATGCTTACATCATATAGGACACCATACTGTAACGTTTGGAGTAAATCAAAGTTCTTTTAATACAAGAAACAACAGTAATTTAAGATTAGCCAGATGTCGCCTTGAAACTACGAAACAGAGGGTTGAATATATGGGAAGTAAAGCGTATAATAGTTTGCCGAATAATTTGAAAAATATTAGTACGATTTCTTTATTTAAAAGGTTAATTAAAATGCACCTAAATGATAGTATAGATGAAATTCTGCCATAATTTGTTTATAACTACATAACTTTCATTATATATTTCATACATTAACTTCCTAAAATAATGTATTTACCTAGTTTTTGCATATCCATTTTATGTTAATATTCAAGACTTATGTTATTTATTGAGCTTTGAATTTACCTTTGCCAACTAGCCTCAACAAGGTCTATAAGACGCTGAGGCATCTATATCTTGTATATACCATAAAGCTGTTATTTTAAATAAAAAAAAAAAAAATCTCATTTATCAAATTTTCATCCTCTTTTCGTGTTTTATTAATGAAGGTGCTCACGTACAAACAAAGCCAGTTTATAAATCCAAATTATAACGGAAGGAGCCGACTATATTATACCCTGCACCACTTTGTAGATCTAAATTTTCGATGCCATATCACATCCGTTAAATGTGTTGGAGGCTATATATAAAGGTTTGTCCCAAATACATACATTTAAATATCACTCGATCTGGACAGAATTTGATAGACCTCTACAAAATCTATAAACTCAAAAATTAAGTCGGCTAATGCACTAGGGTGGAACACAATGTTAGTACAAAATATAGGAAACATTTAAATCTGAAGCAATTTTAAGGAAACTTCGCAAACGTTTATTTATGATTTATCGCTCGATATATATGTATTAGAAGTTTAGGAAAATTAGAGTCATTTTTTCAACTTTTCGACTAAGCAGTGGCGATTTTACAAAGATCTGAACCGATTTCAATAAAATTTGGCACACTTGACTATAGTACTAATTGTTCTTCTTGTGCAAAATTTTAAGCAAATTAGGGTAAAACTCTGGCTTCTGGGGCCATATAAGTCCATATCGGGCGAAAGATATATATGGGAGCTATATCTAAATCTGAACCGATTTCTTCCAAAATCAATAAGGTTCTTTTCTGAGCCAAAACACACACTTGTGCCAAATTTGAAGTCGATTGGACTAAAATTGCGACCTAGACTTTGATTACAAAAATGTGTTCACGGACAGACGGACATGGCTATATCGACTCAGGATCCCACCCTGAGTATTTTTGCCAACGATACCATGTGTATATCTCGTCTCCTTCTGGGTGTTGCAAACATATGCACTAACTTATAATACCCTGTTCCACAGTGTGGAGCAGGGTATAAAAATGTTTTCTTAATTCCCAAAAAACTTTAAACCAAAGACGCTAAATCCTCATCCAAAATAAGTCTTAGCCTATATTTGAAGCGTTTTTATCGTAAATCTAATGTTTCAATATTTCAGTTAATTTATGGACATTTTCTTTAAATCAAAAATGTGTTTCTTTACTGTAAGGAGAATTAGCCTTCGTTCAAAGACATGCGACTTTAACGGAGGGACGCACATTTACAAAATTTGTGTCCTAAATTTAATGAACAAAATGTTTGAAGCAAAGATTATAAACTTTATTTTAATTAAACTATCATTATTTTAAAGAAATTTGACCTTAATATTTTGTAAATTTCGCATCCTAAAATTTAGGTTGCGAAATCTTTAGTATCACGTAAATATTTTTTTCAGTGTGTGAAGAAAAAAATTGGAGCTCAAAATTGCAAAAAAATTATTGAGTGCCATACGAAGTTCAAAATGGGGGCATTTTTGGTAAATGTTTTACGAAAATTTTACGAAATTCTAAACTATTTTGTGGGAGACAAGAATTTAGTAAATGTTTATGCTCCATTTTTAGTTAATTTAATTAACGCACACAAAACGTTTTTAAAATGAAGAAAACTTTCTCAAAACATAATAATTCCAGAATCGAAAATATAGTTAAATTGGGTTTAATGAATTATAGGGTTCACTTTGTTTTGAGTGTTGAGAGGCTCTTTCAGAAACATCCTTGTTTCAGTTTATATATATCAAGACCTATTTTCGCAGAGATTTTCTGGTTTCTTCATACTTCCTTTATGTCATTTTGGGACTCCTTTAATGAAAACCCAAAACAATCCACGAAGTTATTTTACTCATTAAAGTAATCTTTATTGCCCCTCAAACTATATTTTTTTTTACAATATCATGACCATTTTACCTCTATCCAATATCGCCTCAATTTTAATTTCCGGATACCACACAGATTACATTTTGACCCTTTTCAGAAAAATCCATATTCATATAAAATTTATATGATTTGTATTTTCCAAAAAGAAAAAGTTTAGTACTTCCACCCACATCATATGCCAATATGATCATTCAATTAAGTTTGTGTTCATAATATGATAATCATAATGGACAAAGAAGAGTTGTGACTAATCTCGTAAACTAACTGTCCCACATATACAGTACACAATACAATTATGTTGAAGCACCAAGTAATTGTCATGGAATCAGATTGGAGGAAAATTCCTAAGTACGTGGAGCGTTATGTTTCAGGCTAAATATGAACAATTTCCGGTTATTCTATGTTGAATTTTACCAACGTTGAACGTTTAAATAAAATTAATCATTTTTTAAATGAATCTTAAATGTTCTAGCTAAATTAACACCCATAATAATGGTTGGAAAAATTATCTAGCTCAGGGATCATATCTGCTGGTCAGTTGTGGTTTAATTTAATAATAGCCCATGATTTGTTGGGTCCGTGTAAAAGGAAAGGAAATGGAACCGAAATCGCTGGTAGAAATAAATAACACAATTTCCTGTGAAATCTAGGCCATGATAATCTGATGATCATTACTCATGTAACATTTGGTTTGAGATACTACTACAAAACTAGGACACATTGGCATTTTGGTGAATTATTATCTTGGAACATAAACAGATTTTTGATAAGAACTCCCATGAATGCATTTGGAGAAAATGGAAACCAATTTCATGCTTTGCAACAGGTTGCATTGAGTACGCCAAGGAGATTTTTCTCCCGTAGATTCACTCTATGGCAATGTGTGATTACTTTTAAAAATGTGGGCGGCAACTATTCCAAAAGGCTGCGGATTGAACCGCCAAAAAAAATCCAGAAGAAGTGTGGCCAAGACAAAAGATTGTTTTTAGAGTGCTGCAATTGTTAGTCAAAGAGATGCTAGCAACAAATGATGCTCAACACCGCTGCCTTGGCTCACAGTACAATAGAGAGTATAAGAGGTTTGTTCCTTAAGTCTTTTGTTTTGCCTGTTGAAGGCGGCTGCCTGACTTATCGTGCATATGGTGTTTGCTTCTATTGATTTTTCTCTAACAGTGGGTGTTGGGAAATTGCAATCCTCAAAACAAAAAAGTAGTTCAGCACTATTGTTGCTGCTGTGTTGTGGTATTCACTCATTGTTTACCCACAGACCGAGAGGCGCTTTGTATCCTCATTGTAATTGCAATTCGTTTGTTTTGTTTTGTTTTTGCTCCAACCTTTGAATTTGCCATATCTACGGATTCAGTTTAGTTGCCACATTTGTTTTTGAGGCTATATAATTTTTACACTTTCTCGATGACTCCGTCTTAGGTTGCTGCTTCGTACTTTCCTATTTTCCGTATTTGTATTGGAAATTTTAAGGTTAAATTGTTTTCAATTGTTTTCTAAATGATTTCAAGTGAAGCTCATCTAATTGGCCTATGGAGTGCGTATTTAAACAAAAGGTCTCTTGAAAAGGAAATAATAGGAAAAATCCCGCCAAAATTATCATCATTGTCTTTCATGTTGAAATCTGGAATTTCTTTAATTAATTGCTCTAAGGGCAGTGCCGTTGAAAATACAAACAAATGGCATTTGGTTTTTTAGTAACACCAACAACAAAAAAAATAATATTGAATTTGAAGAAATACTAAATGTTTTCTGAGGCTATCTCAAGCAAAAACAAACAATAGATTTTAATGAAAATTATAGAGAATTGCCTTAAAAGCAAGAGTGCCGACAATAGTATACCGTTCGCCAATTTTTTATAGAGTATTTGAAAGAGTTCATATGTATATTATTTCTAATTGGATGATTTTTGTTTTATTTTTACATAAATTCCCTACATTTGTGAAAAATTGGGCACTATCAAAAGTCGATTAATCAACTTGACTTCAAGCCATAAAAAAGACAAAGAAAATCGAGATCTAGTACTGTATCTAAAATTGCATATTCCTAATTAAATTTACCATGGCTAAACATTTTTTTAAATTTTAGACTTTCCGTACTTTGGAAATAATTTCTTTTTTAATTCAATTTCGATTTTAACAAATTTATTTGTTTTTTTGGTATTTACTTTTACATCTGAACATATAAAATCCGATTTAGGTTTGTTCTCATTTTTAGATATTTGGTTGGTTCCCCGACGTCCTCCTTGAAAATTAAACAAGAATTCTCCAATTTGCTTTAAGTTTTTTATGTACACCCAGAGAAGGAATATGATCACCTCAAACATGTTTCAAGAGCACCATGTTACTTTTTCACAGCTACCATGTATCATTTTTGTCGCAAAAATATTCTTTTCTCGTCAAACATAACATGCTTTCCGAAATCAGATACATAATCTCCGCGAAAAGAACATGGTTTCGACAAACTTGCTACATGTTTTCCGTGAAAAAGTAACATTTTGCTCTTGGAACATGGTTGGGGCGATCATATTCCTTCTCTGCGTGTAAGTTTAAGGTGGGTTCCAGACAAAGATTCGCTACTTTATTTTTCGATATTTGGTCGGTGATCGACATTTTCAAAACTTTAAGAAAAGCTATATAGTTATATAGTTTAATAAAAATTGAGAGTTATTTTCTTGAAATGTGCAAGAAAGCTAGGGGATGATCCCTGTATGGGAACTAAGTACTTAGGTTCACTGAAAAAATATTTACGTGATATTTACGATTACGTGAGTTCAAGCCCAGTTTCGACCAAACTCCAAAAAGTTTTTCGGCGGTGAATTATCCCACCTCAGTAATGCTGGTGACATTTCTGAGTGTTTCAAAGCTTTTCTAAGTGGTTTCACTGCCATGTGGAACGCCTTTCGTACTCTGCTATAAAAAGGAGGTCCCTTGTCATTGAGATTAACATAGAATTGGGCAGCACTCAATGATAAGAGAGAAGTTCACCACTGTGGTATAAAAACACTAATAGTAGAAACTTCTACGAAAGACTGTCATCCACAATCGAATTACTTGGGTTGTGGTATCTTAAAACTTCATAACATCGTTTTCTAAATTGTGAGTTAGTCCATACGTGTTATATATTAGACAAAAAAGTTATGTATTGGTAAGTCTAAAAATAATTAAGAATCGACATGGACTTTTGCACGGTACGTAGAGAGCCAGAATTGAAATATGGAGGTCGCTTATATGGGGGCTATATAGAATTATGAACTTGATATGGACCAATTTTTGTGTGGCTAGGGATCGATTTATCTGAGGGCCGTTAACAACCGGCCATATACTAGCACAATGTACCAAATTTCAACTGACTCGGATGAAATTTGCTCCTCCAAGAGGCTCCAAAACCAAATCTCGGGATCGCTTTATATGGGGGCTATATATGATTATGGTCTGACATGGACCACTTTTGGCATGGTTGTTAAATATCATATACTACCACCACGTATCAAATTTCAACTGAATCGGATGAATTTTGCTCTTCCAAGAGGCTCCGGAGGTCAAATCTGGGTATCGGGTATGTGGCCTATATATAATTATTCACCGATTTCGACCATTTTTTGCATGGGTGTTTGAGGCCATATACTAACACCACGTACCAAATTTCAACCGAACCGGATGAAGTTTGCTGTTCCAAGGGGCTCCGGAGATCAAATCTGGGGATCGGTTTATATGGGGGTATATATAATTATTGACCGATTTCGACCAATTTTTGCATGGATGTTTGAGGCCATACATTAACACCATGCACCAAATTTCAACTGAATCAAATGAATTTTGGTCTTCCAAGAGGCTCCGGAGGTCAAATCTGGTGATCGGATGAAATTTAATTCTCTTAGAGGCTCCGGAGGTCAAATCTGGTGATCGGTTTATATGGGGGCTATATATAATTATGGACCGATGTGGACCAATTTTTGCATGGTCATTAGAGACCATGTAATAACATTATATACCAAATTTCAGCCGGATCGGATGAAATTTAATTCTCTTAGAGGCTCCGTAAGCCAAATCGTGGGATCGGTTTATATGGGGGCTATATATAATTATGGACCGATGTGGACCAATTTTTGCATGGTTGTTAAAAACCATATACCAACACCATGTACCAAATTTCAGCCAGATCAGATGAAATTTGCTTCTCTTAGATGCTTCGCAAGCCAAATCGGGGGATCGGTTTATATGGGGGCTATATGTAATTATTTACCGATGTGGACCAATTTTTGCAAGGTTGTTAGAGACCATGTACTAACACCATGTACCAAATTTCAGCCGGATCGGATGAAATCTGCTTTTCTTAGATCAATCGCAAGCCAAATTTGGGGGTCCGTTTATATGGGAGCTATACGTAAAAGTGCACTGATATGGCCCATTTGCAATACTATCCGACCTACATCAATAACAACTACTTGTGCCTAGTTTCAAGTCGATAGCTTGTTTCGTTCGGAAGTTACCGTGATTTCAACAGACGGACGGACGGACGGACAGGCTCAGATCGACTCAGAATTTCACCACGACCCACAATATATATACTTTATGGGGTCGATGTAACACGGAATGACAAAGTTAATATACCCCCATCCTATGGTGGAGGGTATAAAAATTACGTTCCATAGTCGTGAAAAAATCAAAACGGAATGTTCACAATTTCCTCCACGGGCATTCACTATTTCATGAACGGCATTGTTTTTCTTTGGCCATGAAAAGTCTTAAAATAATCGTTAGACGTTATTATGGCAACTCCCTCGGTGGTGCAATGTGCTAAGGCGATTGTTAACGCGTATGGGTGCAGAAAACACAGGTTCGAGTCACGCTAACGGAAATATTTTTTTAATTTTGCTTATAAAGTCGTAACCATAACGTTTTCAGATCATGAACGCTGGGTGTTGTTTTGACAACGCATGGTGTCATTTTATCGTTGTCAGATTGACACCGCCTGTTCACAGTTTGACACCACATGTGTGTGGATTCACTTTCATGAACGAATCGTTTTGAAATGAGCACGCCGTGCATGATTTTTCTATGAGTGAATGGACTGAATAGTCTAAATGGACCTGAAATATCGGGTTGCCACTATGCCTAACCTAACGATTACGCAACCTAAATTTTTGGATGTGCAATTTAAAAATATTAAATTTTATTTCTTTAAATAATGAAATTTTAATTAAAACAAAGTTTATAATATTTGCTTCAAAAATTTTTTTTCAGAAAATTTAGGACACAAATTTTGTAAGTTTCCGTCTATCCGATAAAGCCGCATGACTTTGAACTAAGGCAACATTTTCATAAAGTAAAGAAACACAGGTTTAATTAAAAAAATCGTTCTTAAATAAACTGAAATAATAAGTCTTCGATTAATGAGATCTATATTCTAATTTTTATTTTATTTATCCTAGATTTAAAGCCAGATAGATCGCTAAAGAATGTCTTTATTTCAAAGAAGCCGCATCTTTGGCTCGGAATTAATACCAAAATCCTTTAGGGAAGGTGAAAATCTTTGGATCCAACTAAACTTTTTTTTTGAGTGTAGCAACTTGTTATTATAAGATTCCTCTTTGAGCCAAACCAAATCATTTTTGACATGAGCAATAGTATTAAATTCTAATATTATGTTCCAATTATTTCAATTGACAGAGAGTACACTGAAAAAAATATTGTCATGAGGCTAAAGATTTCATGTCCTTAAAATACGAATGCAAATTTTTCTTAGCGTAGACAACGCATTTCTCCAATATAAAGTTTTTTCCTTTTCCAAAAGTCGACATACTTTTCAACGAAGGCGTGTTGTCCTTATAAGTAAGTGATTTGATTTAAAGGTGGGTATCATAACATGAAAGAATCATTTTTTGGGCTAAGGTCAACTTGACTTTAATAATCTAGAAAAATTCTTTAAAATTAATGAAATTGTCTTTAAATTTGTTGTCTTTTAGCTAAAAATCGTTCAAAAATAGGACATGTTTTTCAACACTTTATTTTAAAGACGTTTTTTTACCTGCAACGCAGTATAATTTCTACTGGAAGTCGAGTCTGATTTTGGAAAATAAAGGTGTCGTTAACTTGTTTTTAAAGGACTTTGATAGCATATGAAGAAAAAAAAAACGAAAAATTAAAATTTGCTTCCTAGAAGCAAGTACACAAAACCCAAATTTAAAAGAGAATTGTGTCTTAAAAGTATTCTTACTTGTATTCTCCGCTTCTTTGGCTCGGAATCAATACCAACATTGTTAAAGTAAAGACAAAATCTTTGGAACCGGACATGCTTTTTTATACCCTAAACCACATAGTGGTCAGGGTATAATAAATTTGATCTGCCAAAAAATGTGCTTAACAGAAATATTGATTTTAGACCCCATAAAATATATACCGATCGACTCAGAATCACCTCCTGAGCCGATCTAGCGCTTGGTGTCCGTCCATCTGTCCATGTATTTGTTGTTCACAGGATTCCGGTCGCAATTATTAACCGATTTTGATGAAATTTGGTACTGGATGTTTTTTGGGCACAAGGACGAACGCTATTGAATTTTGAAGAAATCGAATAAAATTTTGATATAGCTCCCATATATATGTATCGCCCGATTTTGACAAATGGGGTCAGGTTGCGCTTTTTTCAAACGGATCTTCACCAAATTTGGCAAAAGGTAATATTTTCCATCGCCCTTCAAGTCTGCAAAATTTCATCCAAATCGGTTCAGATTTAGATACAGCTCTCATATATATGTATTGCCCGATTTTCCCAAATTTGGCCACAAAACCCTTATTTATTCACCGATCTTACTCAAAGTTGGCCAAATGTAATCTTCTATAGCACTTACTATATGTGCAAAAAATCATCGAAATCTGTTCAGATGTAGATATAGCTCCCATATATATGTATAGCCCGATTTTCCCAAATTTGGCCATAGAACCCTTATTTATTAAGCGATCTTACTCAAAGTTGGCTAGATCCAGTCCTCTATAGTACTAACTATATGTGCAAAATTTTATCGAAATCGGTTCAGATGTAGATATAGCTCCCATATATGTATCGCCCGATTTTGAAAAATTCGCCCCTAATAACTTTATGTTTGACCATACAGGCCTCATTTCTTAACTGATCCTACTCAAATTTTGCACAAGGTAACTTTTGTGGTACTAATCAAACCCGCAAAATATTATGCAAATTGGTTCAGATTTAGATATAGCTTCCATATATATGCATCGTTCGATTTTCCAAATTTGGCCATAGTACTCTTATTTATTAACCAATGTTACTCAAATTTCAAATTTTGATGTATTGGCCGATCGTATTTATACGTACTTTTAGCTCTTACATAAGAATATTGCTCGATTTTTACAAATTTGGATTTATTACCCACAATAATTGAGCGATTTTCTCTTTTTTAATAATGGGCTCAATATTAGTGGCATACTAACTACGTAGGTGCAATATCAACTACAGCCAGTGTTGCTAGAAGTAGGGGAAATTCCCTATATGTAGATTTTTTCTAATATTTAGCGATATTGTAGGGACATAGGGCCACAATGTAGGGACATTGTCACTCAACACAATTTGTAATCATTTTTATATTTTGGTGGCTCTAGAGGAGGAAATTAGAAGCCAGCAAGGCTTGATCTTTAACAATGTGTGGTAACAACAATTACCACTCGTGCCAAAAAAAAATCTAACAAAATTTGAAGATTACAACAAATTACCACAAATCTACCAAACAAATATTTCCATAGAAATTTTTGTCAAAACTTTATTCCTGTACAAAATTTTGTCAAAATTTTTTTCTATAAAAATTTTTGTCAAAATTGTAGTTCTATAGAATTTTTTTTTAAAATATTATTTCTACAAGAAATTTTCTGAAAATTTTATTTCTATGGAATTTTTTCTCAAAATTTTATTTCTATAGAATTTATTATCAACATTTTATTTCTATAGAAAAATTTCTCAATAAATTTGTTTATAGAAACTTTTTCCAAAATTTTTGTTTTTATAGAGATTTAACAAAAACAAAAAAAAAATACCATTTTTGATAGAATTCTTCCAACTGTGGCAATCGTGGTGGTAATACAAATTTATTTTCTAGGTTATATACGTTGTCTTTGCATGATTTAAGATAATAAAGTACTTAGAACCATTTTTGTTTTGTAAAATTTGTTTAAATTTATCGAAAAATATTGTAGGGAGAATTGTTTGGCAATGTATGGGTAGGGAACTTTTTTTTGTCCTTGTAGGGTAAACCGAACATTTTCTCTGGCAACACTGACTATGAGCTATAGTCAAATCGAGACAAAACACCCATAAACATGTACCCTTTAATTTTCTTAAATATGCAACTGCGGTTTATCTCCCAGACCTATTTCAATGTTACTAATTCAGTAAGAGTGGTTTAGAGTATGATATAGTCGGCCCCGCCCGACTATCTACTTTATTTACTTCTTTTCATTGTAGTATTGACATCGCCTCTAGGAAGGACAACTCCCAATTAATACCTCACGTTTACTTGTGAATCTTCGCTAGTTATCCTTAAAAGCTGATTAAAACAATTAAGAAAAATATTCTTAAGTCAATTAAATATTTTACAGCAATCGCAAATTGTGGTCTTTCATATTAAATCAACCCGCATATAATGCCATTAAATACACTTTGGAAAAAGGGATCGTTAACCTTTTCCATTGGAGCAGAGTATAGCAATTATCGCTGCTAACCATGAAAGCAAATGAAAGCAAAAAGGACTCCAGATGTCCTGTTGTGGTTAATTAAAGATTTGGCACATATGTTGTTGTCGTTAAGGATGGAAGTCAGTCAGTCGGTTGAAAGAGTGAACCCTATCAGCATTTATAAAGCACTTATGTATGGATGTTGTAAATGGCCTACAGAGGGATGTAATTCGCCAACATTACCTTTTTGGTTTGAGTCCTTGTTAGCAAAAGATTTCCTTGTAATCTCTCTGGAATTTGAATCGGCTAATGGTGATGTTGATGCTGTACATTATGAAGATGTTTATCAACAAATTTGGTTGTTTTATTTTTTGATTTTTAAGTGGCTATATTTTCATATTTGATTTTTATATGACTGTCTGCCTGCCTGTCAGTTTGTATTTCCATCCATCCATCCCCTATCATCTCCAGGGGTTTTTTTAAACAGTTGTCTGTTTTCCGTTGAATTCTTTGAGACAACATTGAAATCCCATCCCCAAGCTACTCTCTCCTCTCTGTCACTCTAAAAGTTCCTAGGCAATAACGATATATTCTGCCGGAACCCAACTGCCTCCATTAGCTGTGGGATGATTGGCTAAATATGCACTGCTTCCGAATCAATTTGGCCCTCCCCCATTATTTTTTTTTTGGAAATTCATAGAATGCTTGACATATTTTAACGATGACAGGAGGAGAAAATACAACGACATTGCCATGTGATTTTCGAGTATTCGCCAACGAAGAGGTTTTGGAATGAGGGAATTGGGTAAATACAACTGCCAATTATGAGGGGATTATAATTTCCAGTTTTGTGTTCTCTATTGACAATCTGCCTTTCTGTCAAATGCAACCCCCACAATTTTATAGAATTCCAGAAATGTTGACAATTTAAATGCATTATAATTTTCCGTTTAATTTTATATTTCTTTTGCCATTTGCATCGCATAGGATTTTACAAATAATGATGACAAGATGGTATTTAAATCAATTTGATTGGATTTTGTTTTTGGCTCATTTGTGTTTTCAGATTTTCGGGTATTTTAACCATTATATTTCGTAGGAATATTGATGAGTGACAATCGTTCGATATGGGGGTGTATGGGATGCTTGACTATCAAAATTTAATAATGATATGAAATTATTTCTCCATGATGTATCTACATAATTCTTAATTAAAATTGGTTTTATGACTGAAATGAAAATATTTATTTTCTTATATCCAAAGAAAAATATTTCGGAAAATGTAAAATTGTATAAAAAAAATATTTTCTTAAAAATTAAATACTTTAAACGGTAGGAAACTACTATAATATTAAAAACAGCAAAATATTGATATTAAATTAAAAACGAGTGTATATATTTTGTAGATAAAAACCTCTTTAAAAATTAAAATAATTTTTAACATAGATATTCAATTCTTGCAATTATATTTTCGAAATAGGAAATAAGCTGTGGAAGAAAATATTTTAAATTGATCTACCGATCTACCTTAGCAAAATAAATTTATTCTATATTTTATAGGCTATAGTATGGAAGGTACACAAAAAAAAACAACGCACCTATGTTAGATGGACATTATAGGTTTATTTTACAAGATTGTAACTAAATTTGGTCAATATAAACTTGACGTATTTCTTTCAAATTTGCATTTAAAAAACCTGAACAGCCTTCATTTTGAAGGTGTGTGTGTAGAATGTTGCTCCTATTTTGATTTTGGAATTCACTCTTCAGTTGTCAAAATGCTGTCCAAGCAAGAAGAGCAGCGTATCAAAATTTTGCTCGCGCATCGCGAAAATCCGAGCTACTCGCACGCAAAGCTGGCAAAATCGCTAAAAGTTGCCAAATCAACCGTTACAAATGTAATTAAAGTGTTTGGGGAACGTTTGTCGACAGCCAGGAAGTCTGGATCGGGGGGAAATCGAAAACCGGAAGCCGCTGAGACGACAAAGAGAGTTGCCGGTAGTTTCAAGCGAAACCCTAACCTCTCTCTCCGAGATGCCGCAAATAAACTGGGTGTATCGTCTACAACAGTGCATCGAGCCAAAAAGCGAGCCGGACTATCGACTTACAAGAAGGTAGTGACTCCAAATCGCAAAATACGACGGCCAAAGCGCGATCCCGGAGGCTGTACACGACGATGCTGACGAAGTTTGACTGCGTGGTAATGGACGGCGAAACCTACGTCAAAGCCGACTACAAGCCGCTTCCGGGACAGGAGTTTTATACGGCAAAAGGATAGTTTTATTTAGCAGATATTTGCAAGCACATAAAACTGTCAAAGTTCGCAAAGAAATATGAAAAGCAACACTTTCATAGCTTCCGGGACTGTCAACCAAGAAATTTACGTGAAAGAGTGTTTGAATAAACGTCTGCTGCCTTTCCTGAAGAAACACGGTTGTTCCGTACTGTTTTGGCCGGATTTGGCATCTTGCCATTACGGTAAAAAGGCCATGGAGTGATACGCCGCCAACAACGTGCAGATGGTTACCAAGGACAAGAACCCTACCAACACGCCAGAGCTCCGCCCAATTGAGAAATACTGGTCTATTGTCAAGCGGAGCCTAAAGAAGACCAAAAAAACTGCTAAGGACGAGCAGCAGTTCAAGGCAAACTAGCTTTCTGCGTCGAAGAAGGTGGACAAGGTGGCTGTACAAAATCTGATGGCAGGTGTCAAGCGTGAGGCTCGGCAATTCGGATTTGGAAAAGCGAAAGCCTAACTGAATATTTTTCCTGAATTTTATACTAATTGAACTTGAAAAAGAAATTTAATTTGATTTTTTAAATAAACGATTTCACCGACTTACACGCGTTTTCCCTTGACCAAATTTTGACCGTATCACCCTTTATACCTTCACACAAAACGAAATGATTAAGAACCACAAAAAAACATTCTAGCACAGGTAAATGTGATTTTTTTTTCAACTGGCACAAAGAAAGGGTTGCAAAAATCAAACTGGTCTTTGATTGCTTCAATCTCTGACAGCCACAACTGTTCAGCTTGATTTAGTTATTCGTAGGGAGCCACCGTGATGGTTAGCATGCCCACCTTGCATACACAAGGTCGTGGTTTCGATTCCTGCTACGATCGAACACCAAAAAATTTTTCAGCGGTGGATTATCCCACCTCAGTAATGCTGGTGACATTTCTGAGGGTTTCAAAGCTTCTCTAAGTGGTTTCACTGGAATGTGGAACGCCGTTCGGACTCGGATATAAAAAGGAGGTCCATTGTCATTGAGCTTAACATGGAATCGTGCAGCACTCAGTGAGAAGAGAGAAGTTCACCAATGTCGTATCACAATGGACTGAATAGTCTAAGTGAGCCTGATACATCGGGCTGCCACCTAACCTAACCTAGTTATTCGTATGATGTTAGATAGAGAAAAAATCTACTATACCACATTACCAGCCTGTACCACATTTGATGCACTCACCATATATGTTTTGAGTCAGAATATAACTATATTGATTTTGAATGAAATCGGTTCAGATTTAGATATGGCTTCCATATATGTGTCTTTCGCCCGATTTAAACTGCATTAAATGCCCCAGAGGCCAAAGTTTTACCCTGTTGCGCATTGAAATTTGCAAAAAGTGTACAATTAATTGTGTCCTAAAGTTTACCGAATTTGGTTGAAATCGATATAGATTTTTAAATAGATATAAATTTTCCTTCCGGTTTACTTGAAATTTTGCCCACAGAGTCCAACTAAAATTTTAGCAACGTGAGCTAAATTTGATCAAAATCGGCTCAGATTTAGACAAAGCCTTCATATATATATATATATATCGACCGATAAATCATAAATGCACTTTTGTGATATTGTATAAATATATGGCTTTTGATTGTGCTTCGTCCCAGGGCATTAGCAGATTTATATTTTAAGTATAGAAATTTTTTTAGAAGTCTAAAAAAGTTTGTTCAACTCGGTTCAGATTTAAATATATGTAGGTTAGGTTATGTGGCAGCCCGATGTATCAGGCTCACATAGACTATTCAGTCCATTGTGATACCACAGTGGTGAACTTCTCTCTTATCACGGAGTGCTACCCGATTCCATGTTAAGCTCAATGACAAGGGACCTCCTTTTTATATCCGAGTCCGAACGGCGTTCCACATTCCAGTGAAACCACTTAGAGAAGCTTTGAAACCCTCAGAAATGTCACCAGCATTACTGAGGTGGGATAATCCACAGCTGAAAAACTTTTTGGTGTTCGATCGTAGCAGGAATCCAAACCACGACCTTGTGTATGCAAGGCGGGCATACTAACTATTGCACCACGGTGGCAATGTAAATCGACGTAAATTCGAACTTTTGACAGGATGCAATTCACATCAATCTGAATAAAAAATAGCGAACTCCATCAAAACATGCTAAGTCGACTTAGCGTACTCTGGAATGAGGGCATATGGCACCCAAAAAATTTAAATATAAAAAGTGTGTCAGGGTATTATATGCCGACTATATAATAACCTTTCCTTACTTGTTTGATTGTAAACTTAATTTTGCTTCCATTGTTTAAATATAGAAATACACTCTTCAATAATGACACTCTTGTAGTAAATGGTAAAAAAAGTCTAAATCGGTCCAGGCTTATTCCCTATATAAGCCGATCTAAACTCCATTTAACTTCTTGAACTATTATATGCCACAATTTTTAAACCTATAAATAGATATGCTGAATTTAGATTGTCTAGGGCAATTTGTTGATATAATCCCCATATAAATTTTGGTCTCGATTTTCAGTTTCCTGTGGTGGCGACCGAAAATTCTTGCATCAACTTTTGTTTCTCATCCACACGTAAACTTTCTTCTTATCTTTTTTATTCACAACAACAAAAGTTTTTTTTCACCCAAATATGCGTATTTCGAAAGTTATTTTTATTAGCTATGGATAGGCAACGAACTGTGAATTTATGGGATGAGAACTCAATATTAAGAGTTGATTACACTACACTTCTCTAAGGAACGAAATTTTATACAAACGAAGATGTCTTTTGTTAAAAATGTTGGGGAAGATCGTCGCATCACTTGCCATAAATTTATTTATTCAATAATCAATAACCGATTTCATTGGGATATAAAATCAACATCATATCAAATTAGTTGAATTTGTGGTAATTCGATTGACTTGATTACAAATAAGTTGAATTTGTGATAATTCGATTGACTTGATTGCAAACACATAATAACTGCACCCTCTATAAAATATTGAAGGGAAAGAAATTCAGTTACCATATTCAGTTACCATTTTCTCTGTGTATAATAAAAATTAAGTGTCAAATCTCCATAAAGAAATCCCATGAAAACAATTACAAAATAATTTTAAATAAACCATCCATAATGACAAAGCTCTAATTCCAATTCAAAATTCTTTTTCTACTAAACAACATCGACAATTTTTATTCAGTGCATTTTGTTCCACTTCATAAAAATAATAAATGACAATTTCGATATCAATTTACCCATCGTTATCCACAAATGAGAAGGTGTTTTCCAACATTTAGTCACAAAAAGAAGGTCTACCAGCTGATCGAATTTCAAAAGAAATCCATTCGGCTCTTTTTCATTCAACATGGACGATTGTTCTCGATTTCATGTGTTTTTCATTTGGAAATGAAAAGGCGTAAAATTCTCAAAATATCTGACACCAACTTCTGACACAACATAAAAATCAAACGCTGATCGCAGGAAGGTTAACACAATACAGAAGTGCATCCCTATCGATATTGAATGGTTCTCATTTATTGGCCCTTGAACAAACGTTTGAGCTCTCCTACATTTGCTTCAAAAGCCGGTATGACTTTCATGTTTCAGTGCAATTACATTGTGGAGCTCATATTTTCATGAATGGGTGTCGTCGATTCAGAGGCAAGCTACGCTTAAAAGGAAAATAAAGTGTGACTCGTGTAATATGAAATATGAATCGAGTTTTAATAAAAATTCCCAGAAGTATTTAAGATCCTTGTATTGCAGGCTACCACTATATGACCAATAATGAGATACTATTAATGACGTTTAGCTGATGATGGGCATGACGTTGTAGTTTTATGGGTACGAAGAATAAAAATCAAACTCATCTTTGTGATGTTTTTGATTAGTTACAATTGTCCTAGAGTTAGATACATTTTGTGGAATTTTATATTTCATATAAAATTGTGATGGGGCTATAGTAAGTTTGCCATTCCGTTTGTAGCACATCGAAAAAATTGGTTTTAATCGATATGTCGTTCTGAAATTTGGCACACATTATTTTTTTTTGTGCCAGCAGGTCAAGATTGAAGATAGGTTATATCGCCCGCATATAAAACGGGTCCCCGATTTGACTTCTTGGCCTTCTGGATACCGCAATTTTTCCTGTATTTTCTGAAATTGGAAATTTTGACTTAAGTACACCATAGCCTCCACACGCAAAAAAAATGTAGGCACTAAAAATACCAATGTATCTCAAGACGGCGCTTCCCTGAGAATGGCCAATGGCCGTGTTAATAATAATCTGTCAAAATTTGAAGAAGATTTTACCAAAAATGGCCGTGTTAATAATAATCTGTCAAAATTTGAAGAAGATTTTACCAAAAATCTACCAAATTTAAAAAAAATTTTATTTTGAAAATTTTTATCAAATTTTTGTAGTTAGTATGAAAATTTTTTTCCTAGGAAACAAATGTTTTATTTGTTCTCTTGTTTCAATATTTGCAATATTATATATTAAGATCCTATTAGCGACAATTTTTTGGATGTATAATTCTATTGTGTGTCGAATTTTAAATGTTTTAACGATTTTAGCTTGCACTTACAAGGGAAAGTTGCTACTTCTACAAACAGGGATAACTTACAAAGGACTTTGATAGTGTGATCGAAATTAAAAAAAAAAAAATAAAATTTTAAAATTTTTATAATATTTTGTCAAATTTTTATTTCTATAGAATTTTTTGTCAAAATTTTATTTCTATAGAAAAAATTTGTAAAATTTTTATTTGCATAGAAAATTTTGTCAAAATTTTATTTCTTTAGGAAATTTTACCAAAATTTTATTTCTATAGATATTTTTGTCAAAATTTTATTTCTTTAGGAAATTTTATTTCTATAAAATTTTTTGTCAAAATTGTATTTCTTTAAAAAATTTTACCAAAATTTTATTTCTATAGAAATTTTTGTCAAAATTTAATTTTTTTAGAAAATCTTACCAAAATTTTATTTCTATAGAAAATTTTGTCAAGATTTTATTTCTGTAGAAAATTTTACCATAAATTTTTTTACAAAACTAAAATTTTGTCAAAATTTTATTTCTATAGAAAATTTTGCAAAATTTTATATCTATAAAAAATTTTGCAAAATTTTATATCTATAGAAAATTTTGCCGAAATTTTATTTCTATAGACATTCTTGTAAAAATTTTATTTCTTTAGGAAATTTTATTTCTATAGAAAAAATTTGTCAAATATTTATTTATATAGAAATTTTTGTCAAAATTTTATTTCTATAGATTTTTTGTCAAAATTTCATTTCTATAGAGAGTTTTGTCATAATTTTATTTCTATAGCAATTTTTGTCAAAATTTTATTTCTTTAGAAAATTTTACCAAAATTTTATTTCAATAGAAAAAGTTTGTCAAATTTTTATTTCTATAGAAAATTTTGCCAAAATTTTATTTCTATAGAAAATTATGCAAACTTTTATAACTACAAAAAATTTTGCAAAAATTTATATCTATAGAAAATTTTGCCAAAATTTTATTTCTATAGACATTTTTGTCAAAATTTTATTTCTTTAGGAAATTTTACCAATAAAAATTTGTCAAATTTTTATTTATATAGAAATGTTTGTCAAAATTTTATATTTATTGAAAATGTTGACAAATTTTATTTCTATAGAAAATTTTGCCAAAATTCTATTTCTATATAAATGTTTGTCCAAATTTTATTTTTTGGAAAATTTTACCAAAAAAAAGTTTTTCAAAATTTTTGTTATATGGAAATTTTTTGTCAAAGTTTTATTTCTATAGAAAATTTTGTCAAAATTTTTATTTCTATTGAACATTTTGGTCAAAATTTTATTTCTATAGAAAATGTCGTCAATATTTTATATCTGTAGAAAATTTTACCATACATTTTTTAACAAAAGAAAAATTTTGTCAAAATTTTATTACTATAGAAAATGCTGCCAAAATATTACTTCTGTAGAAAATTTTGCTAAAATTTTATTTATATAGAAAATTTTGCAAAATTTTATTTATTTATTTTAATTTTGTCAAAGTTTTATTTGTATAGGAATTTTTATCAAAATTTTATTTCTATAGATTTTTTTGTCAACATTTTATTTCTATAGAGAGTTTTGTCAAAATTTTATTTCTATAGAAAATTTTATTTTTTTAGGAAATTTTACCAAAATTTTATTTCAAAAGAAAAAAGTTGTCTAATTTTTATTTTGTATAGAAATTTTTGTCAATTTTTTTTTTCTATAGATTTTTTGTCAAAATTTCATTTCTATAGAGAGTTTTGTCAAAATTTTATTTCTATAAAAATTTTCGTTAAAATTTTATTTCTTTAGAAAATTTTACCAAAATTTTATTTCAATAGAAAGAGTTTGTCAAATTTTTATTTCTATAGAAATTTTTGTTAAATGTTTATTTCTCTAGAAATTTTTGTTAAAATTTTATTTCTTTAGAAAATTGTACCAAAATTTTGTTTCTATAGAAAATTTTGTCAAAATTTTATTTCTATAGAAATTTTTTTCCATAAATTTTTTTACAAAAGAAAAATTATTGTCAAAATTTTATTACTATAGAAAATGTTGCCAAAATTTTATTTGTATAGGAATTTTTGTCAAAATTTTATTTCTATAGGCATTTTTGTCAAAGTTTTATTTTTTAGGAAATTTTACCAACATTTTATTTTTATAGAAAAAAATGTTCAAATTTTTATATATATAGAAATTTTTGTCAAAATTTTATTTCTATAGAATTTTTTGTCAAAATTTTATTTCTATAGAAAGTTTTGTCAAAATTTTATTTCTATAGTAATTTTTGTTAAATTTTTATTTCTATAGAAATTTTCTTTAGAAGATTGTACCAAACTGTTATTTCTATAGAAAATTTTGTCAAAATTTTAGTACTATAAAAAAGGTTGCCAAAATTTTATTTATGTATCTATTGGATGCAAAATCTACCAACATCATCAATTCTACCAATCTACCAAACATTAAAAAATGTACCATTTTTAGTGGAATTCTACAAACTGTGGCAACCGTGGTCGTGAGGCCAAAGATTTTAAGTCCATCAAATACGAATGCGAATTTTATTTTTATGTTAGTCTGATATCAACGCAAACTGGTTTCTCGTCCAAATCAATTACTTTGCATATTATTACAATCCTACACTGAAAAAAAAATATTGTCGTGAGGTCAAAGATTTCATGTCTTTGAAATACGAATGCAAATTTTGCTTAGCATAGAAGACGCATTTCTCTAGGTTAGGTTAGGTTAGGTGGCAGCCCGATGTATCAGGCTCACTTAGACTATTCAATATTCAGTCCATTGTGATACCACATTGGTGAACTTCTCTCTTATCACTGAGTGCTGCCCGATTCCATGTTAAGCTCAATGACAAGGGACCTCCTTTTTATATTCGATTCCGAACGGCGTTCCACATTCCAGTGAAACCACTTAGAGAAGCTTTGAAACCCTCAGAAATGTCACCAGCATTACTGAGGTGGGATAATCCACCGCTGAAAAACTTTTTGATGTTCGGTCGAAGCAGGAGTCGTGTATGCAAGGCGAGCATGCTAACCATTGTACCACGGTGGCTCCCGCATTTCTCTAATATAAAGTTTTTTTTCCTTGTCCAAAAGTCGATAAACTTTTCAATGAAGTCGTATTGTCCTTATAATTAAGTGATTTCACTTAAAAATGGGTATCATAATATGAAAGAAAAAGTGTTTGGGCTAAGCTCAACTTGACTTTAATAATTCAGAAAAATTTTTTAAATTTAAGGAAATTGTCTTTAAATTTGTTGTCTTTTTGCATCTTGACTACAAAGCAAACAATCGTTCAAAAATAGGACATGTTTTTCAACACTTTATTTTAAAGACGTTTTTTTACTTAAAACATTGCCTAATTTCTACTGGAAGTCGAGTCTTAATTTGTTAAATAAAGTTGTCGTTAACTCGTTTTTAAAGGACTTTAATATCATACGGAGAAAAAAGCTGAAAAGGCTTTTAAAATTTGCTTCCTAGAAGCAAGTACACAAAACCTAAATTTAAAAGAGAATTGTGTTTTAAAAGATTCTACGCTTCTTTGACTCGGAATCAATACCAACATTTTTAAAGTTAAGACAAAATCTTTGGAACCGGGCATATTTTTATACCCTCCACCATAGGATGGGGGGTATATTAACTTCCCAGCAAAAAAATTTGGAAGTGCTTCCAAAGGCACAACTTTAAAAGCACTTCCAGAAGATGCACTCCCATTGATGTTCTTTATTTTAACTACCCAGGAAGTTCTTTTAATTCAATTTTTTATAACTTGATTAGTTCATACTTTTAATGGGTAATTTTATCTTTTTTTGTTTCAAATAGGTTAAAAACAGAGTAAGAATTCATAAAATGGTACAAATCAATTAAATTTTGTCGAACAAAATCAATCTGGAAAAATTGTGAATTTTTGAAAATATTTGAGGTCAAACGTTTTCAACAAGCGTTAGAATCCATTAAAAATTTTAAAAAATTTAAAAAAACATTTATTTGACAAAATATAACAGAATTTTTTAATTTACATCCAAAACATTGAATTCGGATTACACCTAAAGAAGTGATGCAAATTCAGTGCAACGGCTGTTGAAATGGAGGACTTCCGTCCTATGTCAAGCTCATGTTAAATTCATCGCTTCTGCGTCAATTATGCACCACTTCCGGATCCAAAAAGAACATTTTCATTACCTTTTTGGCGACGCTTTTTTTGCTGGGTTTGTCATTCCGTTTGTAACACATCGAAATATTGCTCTAAGACCCCATAAAGCATGTCCGTGCGTCCGTCTGTTGAAATCACGCTAACTTCCGGACGAAACAAGCTATCGACTTGAAACTTGGCACAAGTAGTTGTTATTGATGTAGGTCGGATGGTATTGCAAATGGGCCATATCGGTCCACTTTTACGTATAGCCCCCTATAAACGGACCCCCAAATTTGGCTTGTGATTGCTCTAAGAGAAACAAATTTCATCCGATCCGGCTGAAATGTGATACATAGTGTTAGTATATGGTCTCTAACAACCATGAAGAAATTCGTCCATATCGGTCCATAATTACATATAGCCCCCATATAAACTGATCCCCAGATTTGGCTTGCGGAGCCTCTAAGAGAACCAAATTTCATCCGATTCGGCTGAAATTTGGTACATGGTGTTATTATATGGTTTCTAACAACCATGCAAAAATTGGTCCACATCGGTCCATAATTATATATAGCCCCCATATAAACCGATCCCCCGATTTGGCTTGCGGAGCCTCTTAGAGGAGCAAAAGTCATCCGATCCCATTGAAATTTGGTACGTGGTGTTAGTATATGGTCTCTAACAACCATGCAAGAATTGGTCCATATCGGTCCATAATTATATATAGCCCCCATATAAATCGATCCCCAGATTTGTCCTCCGGAGTCTCTTGGAGGAGCAAAATTCATCCGATCCAGTTGAAATTTTGAACATGGTGTTAGGATGTGGTCTCTAAGAAACACGCAAGAATTGGTCCATATCGGTCCATAATTATATATAGCCCCCATATAAACCGTTCGCCAGATTTGACCTCCGGTGCCTTTTGAAGAAGCAAAATTCATCCGATCTGCTTGAAATTTGGTACGTGGTGATCGTATATGATATTTAACAACCATGCCAAATGTGGTCCATATCAGTCCATAATCATATATAGCCCCCATATAAACCGATTCCGAAATTTGGTTTTGGAGCCTACTGGAGGAGCAAATTTCATCCGAGTCAGTTGAAATTTGGTACATTGTGCTAGTATATGGCCGTTAACAACCATGCCTAGCTAGTTCCATATCGGTCTATAGTTATATATATCCCTCAGATAAATCGATTTCTAATCACACAAAAATTGGTCCATATCAAGTTCATAATTGTATATAGCCCCCATATAAGCGACCCCCATATTTCAATTCTAGCTCTCTACGTACCGTGCAAAAAGTCCATATCGATACATAACTTTTTTGTCTAATATATACCACGTATGGACTAACTCACAATTTAGAAAACGATGTTAAGAAGTTTTAAGATATCACAACCCAAGTATTTCGATTGTGGATGACAGTCTTTCGTAGAAGTTTCTGCGCAATCCATGGTGGAGGGTACATAAGATTCGGCCTGGCCGAACTTACGGCCGTACATACTTATTTTCACTGTAAAACGAGCTAATTTGACATGGAAATTAAGGCTTTATCCATAATTCATAGGATCTGGCTGGGTGAGGTGATTCAATTTTGGTCTGAATTTGGAAATTTAAGTTGCCTTTAAGACGTTTTAATGAACGTTGAAAGCACATGAAAAGCTGCAAACACGAATAAATTAAAAATTTTAAAAAATAAAGTTGTCGTTAACTCGTTTTAAAGGGCTTTAATATCATACGAAGAAAAAAGCTGAAAAAGCTTTTAAAATTTGCTTCCTAGAAGCAAGTACACAAAATCCAAATTTAAAAGAGAATTGTGTCTTAAATTTATCCTTACTCCAATTCTCCGCTGCTTTGGCTCGGAATCAATACCAAAATCATTAGTGTAAAGACGAAATCTTTGGTACGGCGCATATTTTCTTTCAGTGCGTGCAGCATGTGATGGTTTTGTCGGCCACTTGAAAGTCATAATTCGAGCCAAAGGTACCCAATTTAAAGCAATCTAAATTGGTCCTAAAATTTTACATTTTTTTTTTGCCACCCTGTATATAAAAAATGGCTCCAAAATGCTTCCCATAAATTTTTACTATAGAACATCTAAACCCGTTTGAAACAAATCAACATTTTGTTTTCTTTAGTACAAAATTGATTTTCAAATTAATTTCTGTAGCCCTCCATCCTTTCACCTCCCATTCGATTTTATCCGTTACATATCATTGTCGTTTTTGTATGGTTCATTAATTTCTATAAAGCACAAATTTAATCGTTTACAAATCTACGTCCAGACAATATCCACGTTCATAACATTTATCCATTTAATTATCCTTAAATGATGACAATCGGTGGTTAAATGTTGTAGTGAATGAGTGAAATAAAAACGTTTGATAGGATTCCTTATTATTTTCTAATATCTGCCATATTTGCTTCAAGGAGAAAGGTCGGTCCCTCAACCCCTCTTCAATGAACACAATTCTTTGCATTATGTTTGTCCAAATCCCATTGTCGTTCGGTTCACAATCATTGAAAAGGATTCATTAATAAAAATATTTTACAACCATTGATATCCTTGTATGTCCTTATGTCATTTTGGAACAATGCCATAGAAGTGTTGAATCGTTGGCTAGCAGTTGTCATCTCTTCTCTCATTTTTGGCTGTAGCGGAAAATTTCAACGCTCGGATGAATATAAATTCAATGTTTTCAGGGAACTGTTGTGCTTATTAGATTATACGGTACACTATAAAAAATATATTGAAATATATGAAAATTTTTATCTTCATTTAAACTATACGCTTGTAAGTCGAGACTTTGGATAATTGCAAACAAAAACCAGTAAGGAAAGTCTAAAGTCGGGTGGGGCCGACTATATTATACCCTGCACCACTTTGTAGATCTAAATTTTCGATACCATATCACATCCGTCAAATGTGTTTGGGGCTATATATAAAGGTTTGTCCCAAATACATACATTTAAATATCACTCGATCTGGAAGAATTTGATAGACTTCTACAAAATCTATAGACTCAAAATTTAAGTCGGCTAATGCACTAGGGTGAAACACAATGTTAGTAAAAAAATATGGGAAACATTTAAATCTGAAGCAATTTTAAGGAAACTTTGCAAAAGTTTATTTATGATTTATCGCTCGATATATATGTATTAGAAGTTTAGAAAATTAGAGTCATTTTTACAACTTTGCGACTAAGCAGTGGCGATTTTACAAGGAAATTGTTGGTATTTTGACCCTTTTTGTCGAAATCAGAAAATCATATATATGGGAGCTATATCTAAATCTGAACCGATTTCAACCAAATTTGGCACGCATAGCAACAATGCTAATTCTACTCTCTGTGCAAAATTTCAACTAAATCGGAGTTAAAAATTGGCCTCTGTGGTCATATGAGTGGTCATATAATTGTAAATAAAGCAAAAAATTGGTCTCTGTGGTCATATGAGTGTAAATCGGGCGAAAGCTATATATGGGAGATATATCCAAATCTGAACCGATTTCAACCAAATTTGGCACGCATAGTTTCAATGCTAATTCTACTCCCTGTGCAAAATTTCAACTAAATCGGAGTTAAAAATTGGCCTCTGTGGTCATATGAGTGTAAATCGGCCGAAAGCTATATATGGGAGATATATCCAAATCTGAACCGATTTCAACCAAAGTTGGCACGCATAGTTACAATGCTAATTCTACTCCCTGTGGAAAATTTCAACCAAATCGGAGTTAAAAATTGGCCTCTTTGGGCAAATGAGTGTAAATCGGGCGAAAGCTACATATGAGAGCTATATCTAAATCTGAACCGATTTGGCTGGTATTTTGCAAGTTTTTCGAGACCCATAAAATATTCGGATGTACGGAATTTGAGGAAGATCGGTTGATATACGCGCCAATTATGACCAGATCGGCGAAAAATATATATGGCAGCTATATCTAAATCTGAACCGATTTGAATAGGGATCGTCTTGGAGCCGAAACAGGATCCTATACCAAATTTTAGGACAATCGGACTAAAACTGCGAGCTGTACTTTGCACACAAAAATACATCAACAGACAGACAGACGGACAGACAGACAGACGGACAGACAGACAGACAGACAGACAGACAGACAGACGGACATCGCTAAATCGACTCAGAATTTAATTCTAAGCCGATCCGTATACTAAAAGGTTGGTCTATGATTACTCCTTCTTGGCGTTACATACAAATGCACAAACTTATTATACCCTGTACCACAGTAGTGGTGAAGGGTATAAAGATTATTTATATATACATAATATAGGTTTTGGGAAATGTTCAGGGCGATCATGGGTTTAAAACCAAGGTACCTCATCAAAATTCAGATCACGCTATGAAAATCGACATGGCATATTATGATATCACTTAAAAAAAGTTTTCTGATTCAATCACGAAATTAATTGTTCCAATAAATTTTTTAATTGAAATGTCTTTAATCACTGAAATGATAGTATCAATTAAAAAATTATTTGAAGGTCAATTAAAAAATTAATTGATCCAATTAAAAAATTAGCTGATACTATTAATTTTTATGATCGATTTTTGTTTCAATTAAAAAATTTGTTGAATCAATAAATTTTTTAAGTGAATATTTTTTAAACCTCAATTGAAATTTTAATTGGAAAAATTTTCGTGAAATTTTTTCCTGTGATATCATCGTTTTAAGCTAAACTTATGCTAATCAGTGTCACCGTGGTTCAATGGTTAGCATTCCCGCCTTGCATTCACAGGGTCATGGGTTCAAACCCAGTTTCGACTATACACCAAATCAGTCTCTCAGCAGTGGATTATCCCACCTCAGTAATGCTGGTTACATTTCTGAGCGTTTCAAAGCTTTTCTAAGTGGTTTCACTGCAATGTGAAACGCCGTTCGGACTCAGCTATGAAAAGGATGTCCCTTGTCATTGACCTTAACATGGAATTTGGACATCACTCAGTGATAAGAGAGAAGTTCACCACTGTGGTATCACAATGGGCTGAATAGTCTAAGTGGGTCTGAACTATCGGGCTGCCACTATATCTAACCTAACCTAACACATGTACTTGATATTTATAACAGTCTAGAGGGATGAGGTCGAAATTTGAGTGGTACGAGTATTTTATGATTTTTTATTTAGCGTCTTTGGTTTAAAGTTCTTTTTTGGAATTACGAAAACATTTTTTACTTTGAAGTATCCGTTATAATTTGGATTTTTAAATTGGAATTTCTTTGTACGTGAGTACCTTTATTAATAAACCGCGAAAGAGAATGAAAATTTGATATTTGAGATCTGTATCCCAATTTTAATTTTATTGGTCCTAGATTTAAAGCCAGACAGGTCGCTAAAAAATTTCTTTATTTTAAAGAAGCCGCATCATTGGCTCGGAATCAATACCAAAATCCTTAAGGGAAGGTCAAAATCTTTGGATCCAAGTAAACTTTTTTTGAGTGAGGAAACAAAAATTATTAATTTTAATTTAAGAAAAAATTCTTTATTTTAAATAAATTTTGAAATTCCGTATCCTACAATTTATCTTTAATGTTAGGTTAATATTTTTCAATGTACACCGAAAAAAAGTGAACTCTTTTATACGAAGAATGAACTACCACGCACGAAAATTGAACTAAATTTTACTCCATATTTTGAGATTTCCACAAAGCGTTGTTTAAACCAGGAAATTTTAATGCCCTGTTGTACTTTTTAACTGCAGTTCACGAAATTACAACATCTCATAGAAGAAAAAATTAACTAAAAGTAAAGAAGAAAATCATTGGCGTCAAATCATGACCATTTTAACCATACAGTACTTCATTCTTACTATTTTTGGGAATCGTACGAAAATTATCATTTGTTTTAGTTCATATTGAACTTATGTGTACGGTCATTGAACTTTATACTCACGTTTAGTTCATAAAATTTTTGATACATACTTAAAAAAAAGTAAGATTTCATTAAGCTGTGGAAAATTTCGATAAAAATAATAAAATTTAATTACAAGCAAATAATTTTTTTCCAATAAAAATAAGTTTCATTTAACGTTAGTTTAACTACGGGAATTTTTTCTGTGTAGTATTTGTATCTTGATCGGGTTCAATTAAAAAATTTCTCAACCGATGTTAGTAGTGCATCGAATATAGTGGTATTTCTTCAGGTCTTTTTATACCCTTCACCACTACTGTGGTACAGGGTATAATAAGTTTGTGCATTTGTATGTAACGCCAAGAAGGAGTAATCATAGACCAACCTTTTAGTATACGGATCGGCTTAGAATTAAATTCTGAGTCGATTTAGCGATGTCCGTCTGTCTGTCTGTCCGTCTTTCCGTCTGTCTGTCTGTCTGTCTGTTGATGTATTTTTGTGTGCAAAGTACAGCTCGCAGTTTTAGTCCGATTGTCCTAAAATTTGGTAAAGGTTCCTGTTTCGGCTCAAAGACAATCCCTATTGATTTTGGAAAAAATCGGTTCAGATTTAGATATAGCTGCCATATATATTTTTCACCGATCTGGTCATAATTGGCGTGTATATCAACCGATCTTCCTCAAATTCCGTACATCCGAATATTTTATGGGTCTCGAAAAACTTGCAAAATATCAACCAAATCGGTTCAGATTTAGATATAGCTCGCATATATAGCTTTCGCCCGATTTACACTCATTTGCCCACAGAGACCAATTTTTAACTCCGATTTGGTTGAAATTTTGCACAGGGAGTAGAATTAGCATTGTAACTATGCGTGCCAAATTTGGTTGAAATCGGTTCAGATTTGGATATATCTCCCATATATAGCTTTCGCCCGATTTACACTCATATGACCACAGAGAACAATTTTTAACTCCGATTTAGTTGAAATTTTGCACAGAGAGTAGAATTAGCATTGTTGCTATGCGTGCCAAATTTGGTTGAAATCGGTTCAGATTTAGATATAGCTCCCATATATATGTTTTTCTGATTTCGACAATAATGGTCAAAATACCAACAATTTCCTTGTAAAATCGCCACTGCTTTGTCAAAAAGTTGTAAAAATGACTCTAATTTTCCTAAACTTCTAATACATATATGTCGGGCGATAAATCATAAATAAACTTTTGCGAAGTTTTTTACTAACATTGTGTTCCACCCTAGTGCATTAGCCGACTTAAATTTTGAGTCTATAGATTTTGTAGAAGTCTATCAAATTCTGTCCAGATCGAGTGATATTTAAATGTATGTATTTGGGACAAACCTTTATATATAGCCCCCAACACATTTGACGGATGTGATATGGTATCGAAAATTTAGATCTACAAAGTGGTGCAGGGTATAATATAGTCGGCCCCGCCCGACTTTAGACTTTCCTTACTTGTTTCTATATATGGAAGGAGAGGGGATTCCCCATGTCAATTATCAAACTGTGCTTAAGAGCAATTCTATGCATTATGAGGTAGTCCTTTAAATGTTGGTATAAAGATCCGAAGTTTTTCTTTTCAAAAAAAATCTCATTAAATAAGCGATATTTTTTTTAGTGTATGTTCCCTTGTCTGAGTGCGTGAAAAAATATCACATGGTCACAGTTTTGGATGCAGAAAGTTAATTTATTACACATTTATTTGATATTACAAGGAATAGTCATTATTATCATTTTTATTAACTGCCGCCATATACTCGTAGCTCCTGCTTATGATGCTGTAGCAGTAACCAATAGATTTCACCACCACTATTATACTCCATTGACATTATCCTAGTGTTTATTGTTATCGCTATATTGTGTCCTTGTGCCTTTTCCATACTGCCATTACCAGTGAGTCTATTAAATTTGTGGATGAACAAACGGCATCATGTTTGCCTTGTTTATCTGAAGTGGCTTTTCAAGTGGTAGTGATGGGACAAATATTCAAGATCCTTACATATGTCTTCCTGTTGTTGTTTGAATGTCTATTCAAAATGAACATTTGTATTGTCCTCATTTCTATTGTGTGGAGTTTTGTGTTTTTGCACCAGGATCATTTTAATGGCAAAAACTGATCATGCTGTGTTTGTTGGCATTCACACAGCAGCAACTTATGATGCAGTGGTAACGAGGGAGGATTGAAAACGTAGAATAAAATTAAGGATATTTGTTCAGATTAAAAACATGACGTTATCAAAAATGGTATGTATTTGGATCAAATATAGGCTCCCTGAAAAATGCCCCAAATGCGTAATAGGTGAAAAATTCCCCAAAATTCAGTATGAAAATTTCTGCAATATTTTTTTAAATTCCCCAAATCATTTATGAATTTCCAAGTTAAAATATTGGCTAGTTGGAAATTTTCGTTCGATATCTCGTAAAGTTATTCGTAAAAAATTTCCAACAAAAGGTGTAATTTTAAATCTCTGTGTTTGACCTTTTAAATTTGCTAAACATGAAAAATAGTGAAAAACTGAGTGGCTCAATCTGAGTGAAAATCAAAAAATCATCTTGATAGAAAATCATCGTCCACAGAAGTGTTATGTTTAATAATTTCAAAAAGTGATACAAAAAGTCTAATTCGACATAAAAGGTGGCACAACATTCGTGAATAGCTTGTTTCGTTCGAACTTTAGCGTGATTGCATCAGTCGGGCGGACGAACGGATTCTGTCTAAATCGATTCAAAATTTCACAATGACCCAGAATATATATATATATATATATATATATATATATATATATATATATATATATATATATATATATATATATATATATATATATATATATATATATATATATATATATATATATATATATATATATATATATATATATATATATATATATATATATATATATATATATATATATATATATATATATATATATATATATATATATATATATATATATATATAATGGGATCTACGACTAACTTTCGATAGTACAAAGTACTCGCGATATTGGGAACTTAATACCATCCTGAAGGAACCGATCACATCCATACGTATTTTTTTTCAAAATTTTATTTTTATAAAAAAATTTTTCAAAATTTTATTTCTATGGAAAATTTTGTCACAATTTTATTTCCATAGAAAATTTTATCGAAATTTTATTGCTATACTAAATTTTGTCAAAATTTTATTTCCATAGAAAATTTTATCAAAGTTTTATTGCTATACTAAATTTTGTCAAAATTTTATTTTTATAGAAAATTTTGTCAACATTTTCTTTTGTCAAAATTTTATTTCCATAGAAAATTTTGTCAAAATTTTATTGCTATACTAAATTTTGTCAACATCCTATTTCCATAGAAAATTTTGTCAAAATTTTATTTTTATAGAAAATTTTGTCAAAATTTTATTTTTATAGAAAATTTTGTCAAAGTTGTGTCTCTATAAAAAATTTTGTCAAAACTTTATTTCTATAGAAAATTTAGTCTAAATTTTATTTCTGTAGAAAATTTTGTCCAAATTTTATTTCTAAACTTTTCAAAAATTTTTTGCCAAAATTTTATTTCCATAGAAAATTTTGTCAAAATTTTATTTCTATTGACAATTTTATCAAAATTTTATTTCTATAGAAAATTTTATTTCTATAGAAAATTTTGTCAAAATTGTATTTCTATAGAAAATTTTGTCAAAATTTTATTTCTACAGAAAATTTTGTCAACATTTTATTTCTATAGAAAATTTTGTCAAAATTTTATTTCCATAGAAAATTTTGTCAAAATTTTATTTCCATAGAAAATGTTGTCAAGATTTTACTTCAATAGCAAATGTTGTCAAATTTTAATTCTAGAGAAAAGTTTGTCAATATTTTATTTCCATAGAAAATTTTCAAAATTTTATTTCTATAGAAAATTTTATTTTTATAGAAAATTTCGTCATTTTTTATTTCTATAGAAAATTTTGTCAAAATTTTATTTCTATAGAAAATTTTATCAAGCTTTTTTCTATAGAAAATTTTGTCAAAATTTTATTTCTATAGAAAATTTTATCAACCTTTTTTCTATAGAAAATTTTGTCAAAATTTTATTTCTATAGAAAATTTAGTCAAAATTCTATCCTAAGCCTTATCCTTGTGCAAAACAAAGCAGTGTACCAAATTTCATCAAATTGGTTATTTTTGTGCACAATAGTGTACATAATTTCATCAAAATCCGTTAATAAATGCGACCAGAATATATATATATATATATATATATATATATATATATATATATATATATATATATATATATATATATATATATATATATATATATATATATATATATATATATATATATATATATATATATATATATATATATATATATAAAATATATTTCGTGGGTCTAAAATCAATGTTTTTTCGGATACACATATTTTTGGCAGATCAAAGTTATTAATTATACCCAGACCAATATGTGGTTCAAGGTGTACCCTTTAGACACATGCTAACGCTTAAAAAAAGTCGCAAATTGTCTACTAAAGTGGCACAACTTGAACACTGCTCCTCAGTGTTTACGTGAACAAACCAAATTCTAATATCTACCCTCGTATCAGTTCATCGTTCAGTTCATAAGATTCTGCACCCTTATATTTTCAATTGCCTTTTGAAATGATTTTTTAATATTTGTTAATTGTGAAAATATTTATAGTCATTTGTGATGCTCTCCCTATATGTCTACCTCTGTTTGATTCAATAGCTGAGAATAAATGACAATGTCTGCTATTTTGCACCTTTTCATAGATTCAACCAATTGCATTTTCAGAATGTCCTTTAGAGCTGTGGCTAATTAAAATCATTGCGTTCATATAAAATCATCCCCTCGTTGAGGTTGTTTGAGTTATTGCAGTAGCAATATCATGGCCACTTCTTTTAATTGTTCTCATTGAACCTCTCACTCGCCATTTACACAAATTCCAATGTGAGCTATATATATTCGAGACTCATTAGAGATTTAACTAAAGTGACGATGAATTTCAAATTTTAAACTTGATTTACACCAAGTGAAATTAAATGGATTTAAATTTTGGTAAACATCACCACCGCCATCATCGTCCTCATCAACCACCATTTAAGTAGCAGCATTGAGCTTCATTCTTATGTGAAAATTAAATTGAATTTGCTTTGGCAAAATGGTTTCTCCGGGTGTTGATGGCGTTGGTGATAATGATGGTGATGATAATACGTTTTTTCAAAATGTTCTGTAATTGTCTTGATTTAATGGTCGTTTTTCTAAATTAAGTGTAAATGATTTGTCGCTTAGTCTACAATAAGGTTGTGGGTAGAGAAAATCACTTACTAGTGCATACTCTCTGCTAAGCGTTGTATGGAGGAATTTCAAGTATTGTTTAATTTTAATAAAACCGATCTTTTTATAACCTAAAATGGATAGCGATATCCTTGAAAAAATCTTGAGGGACCAAAGATTTATTGTCTTTAAAATAGCATAGAAGAAGCATTTCTCTGATAAAAAGTTTTTTCCTTACCCAAAAGTCAATAAATTTAGCAGTGAAGTCGTTTTGTATTTAAAGTTAAGTCATTTGACTTAAAAATGGATATCTTTACATGAAAAAAAAAACAAAAAAAAAAATAAATAAATGGTTGGTTGGGCTTAAGTCAACTTGGTTTTAATAATTCTGAAGAATTCTTTAAAACTTATGAAATACACCCAGAGAAAGAATATGATCACCTCAACCCTGTTTCGAGAGCAAAATGTTATTTTTGGGCGGAGAACATGTAACATGTTTGCATCAACCATGTTATTTTCTGAAAAAGCATATGTCGAACTTCGGCAACCATGTATATGTTTGCCGAGAAAACAACATTTCTGCGGCAAAAATGTTCCATGGTCACCGTCCAAAAATAACATTTTGCCCTCGAAACATGGTTGAGGTGATCATATTCCTTCTCTGCGTGTAGTTTTGAAATTTGTTGGATTTTTTATCTTGACCACAAAGCTAAAAGCTTTCAAATTTAACATTTTATTTTAAAAGTATGTTTTACTTGAAACTTGGAGACAGAATTTTGAAAATCAAGTTGGCGTAGCACGCTTTTCAAGGACACGAATAAATTCGTCTGTCTTGCATCAAGCATCCAAAACTGAAATTTAAAAGATAATTGTGTCGTTAATGTACCCTTACTTCAATTCTCCTTTGACTCGGGATCAATACCAAAATAAACTTTATTTTCAGTGTACAATCACCTTGGACTGCAGAAAAATATGCCTTCAAGAAAGATTGCGTTTACTGAGTCCATCTGCGGACAGACATTTTTAATGGGTAGTTTTGGCAGAAGCCTCCATCGTCTTCAAATTTGACAAATAATCTCAAATCAGAACAAAATCATATAAATCCGTTAAAATTTTGGTATATCTCCCATATGTATGCATCACCCGAAATTTGGTCATATTAATGTTATTTTTTATCCGATCCCTACGGAAAATGAAACAACCACAGGATCGGTACAAGACTAGCACCTGGTTTACATGGATCAGTTCTAATTCTCTCCAAAACATATGGAATGATCCGGACTCTTTAACTTGGGTTTACCATTGACGAGGTAAATTTACACTTTAAGATAGGACTCTTACCAAAGGCCAATTCTGGTGACAACTTAATAGACTACCCCATAGACCAAAGAGGAAAAACTTTTGGAATATTTTGAACAATTGATAATTCTGCTCATTTTATTTCAGAAATTTATAAATAGAAATCAAAAAAATATATGGAAATTTAAAAATAGCGGCAAACTGAAGCACTGGTACCAGTCCTGTGATAGGTCCGTTAGTGGTTAATTACCATGGTTGCCACTCGAGCAATAAATAATTGGAGAAAATTCTACCAAACAAAAACATCTTATTTTGTCAAATTTTATTTCAATAGAAAATTTTGTCGAAATTTTATTTCTGTAGAAAATGTTGTCAATATATTATTTCTATAGAAAATTCTGTTAAAATTTTATTTCTGTAGAAAATTTTGTCAAAATTTTATTTCTATAGAAAATTTTGTCAAAATTTTATTTCTATATGAAATTTTGTCAAAATTTTATTTCTATAGGAAATTTTGTCAAAATTTTATTTCTATAGGAAATTTTGTCAAAATTTTATTTCTATAGGAAATTTTGTCAAAATTTTATTTCTATAGAAAATTTTGTCAAAATTTTATTTCTATAGAAAATTTTATAGAAATTTTATTTCTATAGAAAATTTTGTTAAAATTTTATTTCTATAGAAAATTTTATAGAAATTTTATTTCTATAGAAAATTTTGTCAAAATTTTATTTCTATAGGAAATTTTGTCAAAATTGTATTTCTATAGAAAATTTTGTCAAAATTTTATTTCTATAGAAAATTTTGTCAAAATTTTATTTCTATAGAAAATTTTGTAAAAATTTTATTTGTATAGAAAATTTTGTCAAAATTTTATTTCTATAGCAAATTTTGTCAAAATTTTATTTCTATAGCAAATTTTGTCAAAATTTTATTTCTATAGAAAATTTTGTCAAAATTTTATTTCTATAGAAAGTTTTGCCAAAAATTTAATTTTTATAGGAAATTTTGTCAACATTATATTTCTATAGAAAATTTTGTCAAAATTTTATTTCTATAGAAAATTTTGTAAAAATGTTATTTGTATAGAAAATTTTGTCAAAATTTTATTTCTATAGAAAATTTTGCCTAACTTTTATTTATATAGAAAATTTTGTTTAAATTTTATTTCTGTAGAAAATTTGTCAAAATTTTATTTCTTTTTATAGAAATTTTATTTCTATAGAATATTTATGATCATTACACTGAAAAAAACATGCCTATAGAAACTTTTATAGAAATTTTATTTCTATAGAATATTTATGAACATTACACTGAAAAAAAAACATGCCTAGTTCCAAAGATTATGTCTTTACTCTAAAAATGTTGGTATTGATTCAGAGCCAAAGAAGCGGAGAATACAAGTAAGGACACTTTTAAGACAATTCTCTTTTAAATTTGGGTTTTATGTACTTGCTTCTAAGAAACAAATTTTAATTTTCGCTTTTTTCAGCTTTTTTCTTCATATGCTATCAAAGTCCTTTAAAAACGAGTTAACTACAACTTTATTTTCCAAATTAAGACTCAACTTCCAGTAGAAATTATAATATGTTACAAGTAAAAAAGTCTTTAAAACAAAGTGTTGAAAAACATATCCTATATTTGAACGATTTTTTGCTGTTGCACCAGGATGCAACAAGAAAGCCAAATTAAAGACAATTTCAATAATCTTAAAGAATTTTTATGAATTTTTAAAGTCAAGTTGACCTTAGCCCAAAATTTTTTTCTGTCATGTAATGTATCATTTTTAAGTCAAATCACTTAATTATAAGGACAATACGACTTCATTGAAGAGTTTCTCGACATTTGGATAAGGAAAAAAACTTTATATTAGAGAAATGCGTCTTCTATGCTAAGCAAAAATTGCATTCGTACATTAAGGACATGAAATCTTTGGTCTCACGACAATATTTTTTTCAGTGTAGGTTCGGTTTTTTATTTCCAGGCAAGTCAAGTTCGACGATGGGCCATACCGGTCCAAGTTTTCGATATAGTCCCCATATAAACCGACGTCCCGATTTGGGATCTTGGGCTAATAAAAACCGAAAACCAATTCGTCTGAAATTAGAAATCTAGAGGTATTTTAGGACCATAGAGATGTGTGCTGAAAATGGTTATTATCGGTTAGATGTGCAATTATGATTTATCGGTAGATAGATACGTATTAGAAGCATGGGAAAATCTGATCTTAGCAGTGGAGATTTTAAAATGAAAATGTGTGTATTTTGGCCTTATGAAAGATTATATATGGGGGATTTGTCTCTATCTAAACCGATTTTGATCAACTTTTCTAAAATATTAATTGTGCTCTCTATGCACACTGAAAAAAAAAGCATACTCGGTTCCAAAGATTTTGTCTTTACTTTAAAAAATTTGGTATTGATTCCGAGCCAAAGAAGTGGAGAATACAAGTAGGGATACTTATAAGACACAATTCTCTTTTAAATTTAGGTTTTTGTGTACTTGCTTCTAGGAAGCAAATTTTAATTTTTCGCTTTCTCAGCTTTTTTTCTTCATGTGCTATCAAAGTCCTTTAAAAACGAGTTAACGGCAACTTTATTTTCCAAATTGGGACTCGACTTCCAGTAGAAATTATGCTATGTTTGAAGTAAAAAACTTCTTTAAAATAAAGTTTTGAAAAACATGTCCTATATTTGAACGATTTTTTTCTTTGTAGTCAAGATGCGAAAAGACAACAAATTTAAAGACAATTTCATTAAATTTAAAGAATTTTTCTGAATTATTAAAGTCAAGTTGACCTTAACCTATAAATTTTTTCTTTCATCTTAAGATACCCATTTTTAAGTCAAATCACTTAATTATGAGGACAATACGACTTCACTGAAAAGTTTATCGACTTTTGGACAAGGAATATAACTTTATTTTAGAGAAATGCGTCTTCTATGCTAAACAAAATTTGTATTCGTATTTTAAAGACATGAAATCTTTGACCTCACGACAATATTTTTTTCAGTGCACAATTTCAAAATATTTGGAGTGATTCTTTGGTCTCCGTGATCATATGAATTTAAATCGAGCTATATATAAATCTGAACCGATGTCAATCAAATTTGCATGCATAATATGAATATTAGTTCTACTCCTTGCACAAAACTTCATGTAAATCGGAGTCCAACTTTTTGCTTTGTGATCATATGGGTGTAAATCGGGCGAAAGATATATATGCGATGATGTATCTAAATCTGAACCGATTTCAACCAAACTTGGCACACTTTACGATAGTGCCAAATGTACTCCTTGTGCAAAAGTATAATAATCTAAAACTCCGGTTTCCGGGGCCATATAGGTGGATATCGAGCGAAGGATATATATTGGAACTATATCTAAATTTGAACCGATTTCAACCAAATTTGGCCATATTACCACATTATCAATTGTACTCTTTATACAAAATGTATACCTGAGCAAACGAAATAAAAAGAATATATCATAGCATTCGATTAAAACTAAAATTTATTTTTCGGAGCGTAGTGGTTTTTCTTTTGCAAAACGCTCCGCTCCGGCTTTTAAAAATATCGCTCCCGCTCCGCTTCGGCCAAAAAAGGGCTTGCTCCGCTCCGAATCCCTGGTATAAACATTGTTTTCCCGATGTGACTATTTGAAAACTTATATCTACAAAAACAAGTAATCTGTGTTATTTAAAAAATGAAATACTTCGTACGAAAATTGAATTAAATTCTAAATCTAGCGCTGCAAGAAGTAAATCCAAAAATGTTCTCTTTATATGAACCCAACGTTTAATTCTTCTAATATTCATTCCATTTTACATTGCACTTTTCTTACATTTTCCCCATTAGATTTTTAGTTTGCTTGTTGCTAAATATATTTTTTTTCCCATCAAATAAATCGAAAGCTGTACTAGAATAGACTCACTCGATGCCAATACTACATTGATGTAGCTATTATATGATAAAATTGAATATTTCCTAAGTGTTTCGAGTGAAAAAAAAATATTTGGTAAGAATAATTTCAACAATGGCCATTTGCTACAGGATGATGTATACATTTCCCAATCGGTAACACAACTCCCGAACATCCTACTAAAACTGACAGCAATCGATGATTTATTGATGCGGTCAAAACATGTGTTAGAAATGACAGCTACTTGCAACATGCAACATCTATTACACCGACCAATACATGCACCTCCCTCCTTCTTCAGGGGCGATAATCATTAAACGAATTATGGATCATAGGATGGCAAGAGCGATACCATCGATCGAATAGAATTAGGTGCTGGAGGAGAAGGGGGAGGTGTACAATAGTCTGTTGCTTCACAGAATTAAAATGTTTCGGCTGCGCCCAACTTGTCTGCCACTAACGATCCTTGAAGCGGCAACTAGTCTATTGAAACATTAGGTATCGAATATCTTCTGCTCTAGATGGATGCAAGAGTTACCCCACATCCCAGAAAGAATGAATACAAATTCCGAGGAGAACAAGAAGGAGGAATGCTACACATTTCCGAAATTCGTTGCGGTTTTTACAAAAACACATTGCTTTTGTAATTGGAGCATAATTCTAATAAATGTGTGTGGCAGTCACACTATTAGGAAACATTCTTTAGAAAAATTTCATTTAAATGTACCGGACAGACAGACATACGAATACTTTGGATTACAAGCGCCACATTAGTGGAAGGCATCCATCCATCTGTAACAATTGTCAAGATGGAAGGGAATTAATTATGCGTATAGAATTTAGATAATTTTTTTAGAAAACCCGAAAAAGGTGATTTTTATTGGAAAATATTTCGGATAATAATTAATTGAAAATTATCCAGGAAATGGTTTAGTTAATAGTTGATGTGATATAAAGGTGTTAATGATATCCGGTTCTACAATATGGATAATAAACACTTTGGGAAAAAAGTAATAGTTGCAAGAAGAAAAAAAAATTAATAAATTAGCCAAATTTTTCACAGACAAACAAAATCCAACCGTATCTCTATTTTTTTTTTTTTCACCATATCTAAAATCTGGGGATCTGGGGTCCGATCCCCAGATTTTTTAAATTTGCTCTTCCAAAAGAAAATGTAAGTTAAATCTGAGTTGACTTACTCGTATATGGGGGCTATCTGTACCAATCCGATATGGCCCTTTTGCAACACCATCGCTTGATTCGTTCGAAAGTTAGCATGATTTAAACAGACGGACGGATATCGCTAGATCGATTTAGAATTTCACCACGATCCAGAAAAAAACTTAAGGGACCGATACTTCGTTGGAGTACAAACGGAGTGACAATCCCGGTATACATCGATTATTTATAGACTCCTCTATGTAAAACGTTCAAGGGCTAAAGAGGCTTATATAGGTAAGCCTTCTTATTTAACAGAGACCCTTAAGGGACTAACTTTGGAAGCCAATTTTAAACCTTACCACCGGTAACAGTTATCACAACCCAAGTTATTCGATTGTGGATGACAGTCTTAAGAAGTTTGTTTTTTTGCAATCCATGGTGGAGAGTAAATAAGATTCGGCCTAGCCAGACTTTTGGTCGTACGTTCTTGCTTTTTCTCTCTCAGTTTTAAGGCTGTGAAGTTGTAGTTCATATTTCATTAAGCCTTACACCGGCTGCAGGACCTCTTCACAATTCCGTAGACGGAAACATGGCTGCCAATTTTGCCGATTTATCGGCATTTTGATGATTTTTTAGTCAAAAAATAGCAAATGCCGATTTTCCGATTTTTGCACCAAAAATGACGATATTAGCTCCGTTCAAAAATTTTGACTAGAAGCAGTTCATTTACACGGTTAGAACCAGCAAAAAAGAGAATGCATTTTGGTAAATTGCAAGTTTTTGCTCATTTTGCCACTTGCGCAAAAAATAATCCACCAAAATTTGGGAAAAAACCAAAAATCTACCAAATTAAAAAAAATATATTTTGAACAACTTCGAAATATTTTTAATTTGAATTTAGTGTATGTTTAGTGTCCCAGCAAACAAATTTGGAAGTTCTTCCAACGACACAACTTTAAAAGCACTTCCAGAAGATGCACTCCCATTGATGTTCTTTATTTCAAGTACCCAGGAAGTTCTTTTAATTAAATTTTTTACAACTTACATACTTTTAATGGGTAATTTTAACTTTTTTTGTTTCAAATAGGTTAAAAACGGAGTAAGAATTCATAAAATGTTAGAAATCATTTAAGTTTTGTCGAAAAAATGCTAAATTCAATCTGAAAAGTTATGAATTTTTGAAAATATTTGAGGTCAAACGTTTCCGACAAGCTTTAGAATCAATTAAAAATTATAAAAAATTATAACAAGTGTATACGGCCGTAAGTTCGGCCAGGCCGAATCTTATGTACCCTCCACCATGGATTGCGTAGAAACTTCTACGAAAGACTGTCATTCACAATCGAATTACTTGGGTTGTAGTATCTTAAAACTTCTTAACATCGTTTTCTAAATTGTGAGTTAGTCCATACGTCCATATTAGACAAAAAAGTTATGTATAGTTAAGTCTACAAATAATTACGAATCGATATGGACTTTTTGCACGGTACGTAGAGAACCAGAATTGAAATATGGGGGTCGCTTATATGGGGGCTATATACAATTATGAACTTGATATGGACCAATTTTTGTGTGATTGGAAATCGCTTTATCTGAGGGATATATATAACTATAGACCGATATGGCATTGTTGTTAACGACCATATACTAGCACAATGTACCAAATTTCAACTGACTCGGATGAAATTTGCTCCTCTAAGAGGCTCCAAAACCAAATCTCGGGATCGGTTTATATGGGGCAATATATGATTATGGACTGATATGGACCACTTTTGGCATAGTTGTTAAATATCATATACGATCACCACGTACCAAATTTCAAGCAGATCGGATGAATTTTGCTTCTCCTAAAGGCACCGGAGCTCCGGTGGAGGTCAAATCTGGGGATCGGTTTATATGGGGGCTATATATAATTATGGACCGATTTCGACCAATTTTTGCATGGGAGTGTGAGGCCATATATTAACACCACGTACCAAATTTCAACTGAATCAGACGAATTTTGGTCTTCCAAGAGACTTCGGAGATCAAATCTGGTGATCGGTTTATATGGGGGCTATATATAATTATGGACCGATGTCAACCAATTTTTGCATGGCTTTTAGAGACCTAATGCTAACACCATGTACCAAATTTCAGCCGGATCGGATGAAATTTGCTTCTCTTAGAGGTCTCGCAAGCCAAATCGGGGGATCGGTTTATATGGGGGTATATATAATTATGAACCGATGTGGACCAATTTTTGCATGGTTTTTAGAGACCGTATACTGACACCATGTACCAAATTTCAGCCAGATCGGATGAAATTTGCATCTATTAAAGGCCTCGCAAGCCAAATCGGGGGATCGGTTTATATGGGGGCTATATATAATTATGGACCGATTCGGACCAATTTTTGCATGGTTGTTAGAGACAATATACTAACACCATGTACCAAATTTCAGCCGGATTGGATGAAATTTGCTTCTCTTAGAGCAATCACAAGCCAAATTTGGGGGTCCGTTTATATGGGGGCTATACGAAAAGTGGAGCGATATGGCCCATTTGCAATACCATCCGACCTACATCAATAACAACTACTTGTGCCAAGTTTCAAGTCGATAGCTTGTTTCGTTCGGAAGTTAGCGTGATTTCAACGGACGGACGGACGGACGGACGGACATGCTCAGATCGACTCAGAATTTCACCACGACCCAGAATATATATACTTTATGGGGTCTGAGAGCAATATTTCGATGTGTTACAAACGGAATGACAAAGTTAATATACCCCCATCCTATGGTGGAGGGTATAAAAACAATTTGGTGCTAACAGCAAAGTTTTTTGATCTATAGAAATATAGTATAGAAATAAATTTTTGACAAAATTGTCTATAAGAATAAAATTGTTCCTGTAGAAATAAAATTTTGAAAAATTTCTTATAGAATAAAAATTGGACAAAATTTCCTATGGAAATAAAACTTTGACAAAATTTTCTTTGGAAATAAAATGTTCGCAAACTTTGACAAAATTTTCTTTGGATATAAAATTTTTGCAAAATTTCCTATAGAAATAACATTTTAACAAAAATTTCTATAGAAATAAAATTTTGAGCAAATTTTCTATAGAAATAAAATTTTGAGCAAATTTACTATTAAAATAAAATTTTGACATTTTCTACAGAAAAAAATTTGACAAAATTTTCTATAGAAATATTATTTATTTATTACAAGATTTACAATCATAATAAATTATGAAAATAAATATAAAAAAACAATTAGGTGCTAAAAACAAAAGTTTTTGACCTATAGAAATATAATTTTGGCAAAATTTTCTATAAGAATAAAATTGTTCCTATAGAAGTAGAATTTTGACAAAATTTCCTATTGTAAAAAATTGGACAAAATTTTCGATGGAAATTTAAAGGTTGACACAATTTTCAATAGAAATAAATAATTGAAAAAAAAATTCTATAGAAATAAATTGTTGACAAAACTTTCTATAGAAATAAAATTTTGACAAAATTTTCTATGGAAATAAAATGTTGAAAAAAAATTTTAAACCCATAAATTTTAACAAAATTTTCTATAAAAAATAATATTTTGACAAAATTTTATATAGAAATAAAATTTTGAGCAAACTTGCTGTAGAAATAAAATTTTGACAGAATTTTCTATAAAAATGTTGACAAAATTTTCTACAGAAAAATTTACTATTTCTGATTGATTATCGTTGACCTTTTTATTTTATTTTTTTTAAGCAATACGTATCATAGTTTCGGCTATAGGTCGATTAAAAAACATAGGATTGATGTTTTTATTTAAGTTTTATTTCCTATAGAAATAACATTTTGACAAAATTTCCTATAAAAATAAAATTTTGACAAAAATTTCCTGTAGAAATAAAATTTTGGCAAAATTTTCTATAAAAATAAAATTTTGACAAAATTTTCTACAGAAATAAAATGTATTATTTATTTATTGTTTATTTTAATCATACAGTAAATTTATGATAAAAAAAGAAAAGTAGCATTGGCTGCTAAGGCCATCAGCTACTGAAATAAAATTTAGAGCAAATTTACTATAGAAATAAAATTTTAACAGAATTTTCTATAACAATAAAATATTGAGCAAATTTACTATAGAAGTAACATTTTGACAAAATTTTCTATAGCAATAAAATTTTGCAAAATAAGTTTTTTTTTTAGAAAATCTTAAAAAATTGTCCAAATTGGCCGAGATATACACACTAATAGAAAAAATTACGTTCCATAGTCGTGAACGGACGGTGACAAAATGAAACGGAAACGTTCACAAAAAATCCAAACGGAATGATCACAATTTCGTCCACGGGCGTTCACAATTTTATGAACGGCCTTCGTTTTTCTTTGCCCATGAGAAGTCTTAAAATAATCGTTAGATGTTATTATGGCAACTCCCTCGGTGGTACAATGTGCTAAGGCGACTGTTAACGCGTTTGGTCTTTTCGGTCTTTTACCAAAAAAATTATAAGTCTGTTATTTGTTGTAAGATTTTGTTAAGCAAGGGCTTTTTTTTGTAAAAATTTCAGCTATACGTAAAAAAACCAAAATTGTTGTTAGCATCGTGTTTTATATTTTATATGAATTTTTATACGTTTTTTTTTGCCACATTTTTACTAAAAAAACGCCGTTTTTTAACCTTTTTAAGCCGCCAACATCCAAACTACTTACCCGATTTTAAAATTTTCTGAGAATGAGTTGTAGACGGCAAAATTTTCTTTAATTTGAGTAGCATTAGGATCAAATAGGTCAAAGAAGACGAAAGATATGCTCAAAATTGTAAGTGTACCTCCAAAAATTAAAAAAAAAGTTAAAAAATTTGTATCTCGAAAACCAATCGACAGAAAATTTTTTAAAACTCATTTTCGTGTTTAGTAGGTCAAAATCAATGAGAAAAATTATGTTAGAACCAATTCACAAAACGATTGTTGGCTAGTGTTATGAACGCCGATTGTTGTTTCGACAACGTCATTTTGTCGTTGTCAGATTGCCACCGCCTGTTCTCAGTTTGACACCAAATGTGTGTTGATTCACATTCATGAACGAATCGTTTTGAAATGAGCACGTCGTGCATGATTTTTAATGCATTTTTAGTACTCTTTCGTCAACATCATTTATCGTCCCTGGTTCATATGTGGTGAGTTGGTCTCTTATTAAAGATAATGTTTACGTTTTTAAATAAAATATAATTATCTCATTAAGTATTTTAATTAAATAAAAAAATATTTCCAATTAAAAATATAACTGAAAATTTTTCTTAAAATAATTAGTTTCTATTTACGTATATATTCATTGGCTTATGAAATTCGGACTCAAATCGAAGGAAAAAATTTTATTATAATCGAAAACCATATAAGCAAGTGCACATTGCATGTTTTAATTGCATGAATAAAAAAAATAACTGAAGAAGCGTGTGAAATGCAAATAAATAACCGGTGGTCTCATTTAAAGAATGAGTTGTTTTTTGCGATCACAATTAATTAAATTTTTAATTGAACCTATTAAAAAATTAATTGAAAGTGCCTAACATTCAATCAAGAACTTTTTATGTCTAATTAATTAACTAACATTTTCGCAATTGAAGCGATTTCGATCTAACAATTAATTGGACCACTAGTTTTGTCATTGAATCAGAAATAAATTTTATCTGTGTGAGATCTGTATGGTATTTTAATTTTAGAGAGTCTTGATTTGAAGCTAGATAACTCCTTAACTTTAGTTTAAAGAACTCTCATTTTTTGGCTCACAGTCAATACCAAAATTCTCAAGGGACGGTCAAAATCTTTAGATCCAACTAAATTTTTTAGTGTATATAATAATTTCCTCAGAATCATAAATTGTTGAACAAAATGGATTTCAATAAATATTGTATGTATTAGATCTTAATGGGTCACAATATATCACTCTCATGAAGACCATATGGTGTGAATATTTACACTACTTCTCCGAAAAAGGACACATTATATGTGCGTGTGGTTCATTTACATTGTATGCTGCCTACAAAATCTCATCTACAGTAGCCCAAAGAGGTGTTAAGGGTTTTTGTGTATCTAAGTTTCACTTTCAATGTCATTTGATCCATTTAAGATTAATTAACTCAGGGACGACCACATTTTCACGCGCGAGCTCTGGAGCAGAATGCGTGACAAAGTGAACACCTCTGGCGCCGTGTTGTGATTAAAACTGAAGACGCTCTATGTGAAATTCAAGTAAGCGTGGTAAACCTAGTCTGACAAAGAATATGATACCAAAGTCTTACTCTTCTTTTATAGAATCTTTTCCTCCTTCTCCTCTTCTCATAATATGAAAAATAAAATTTTTGATAATTTTCATTGTTGAAATTTTAATTGTTTTTGTTTCGGTAATTATGATCCCCATACTTCATGCAGACGAACAAAATTAAACAATTTTCAACAACAAATAATGAAACTAATAACAATTGTTTATGTTTCAATTCCTCTCTGAAGTATTTTGAGTGAAAGTGGTTTCATATTTCCATGGTCTTATCTTGAAGCATGGTCATTGATTTGTTCTTTGGTTAGGCGAGACCCAAAAGATCGACAAGTATAAACAATTTCTAGAGTATTATCGTTTTTTTATTAACCGCCAAAACTAAAAGAAAAATTCATAAATCTTTAAACGTTTGTCAACAAAATCTTCGATAGTGCTTGGTCGACCCTTTAAAGAAATTTCCTCTCTACCATTAAAAATCAGTTCACACCAAGGTTATCGCTTGTTCGTTCATCATTTAAACGGAAAATGAAAAGCATTTTGTAAACTGTTAATAATTTCCTTAAACAATAATCTAAACACAATGACTGTGACAACGACCCATGTTGTGCCAAGCACTTCACTTCGCTCATAATTACAGCCTTTAACCAGCAAACATTTTTACGAGGCAGACAGCTTCATTCTTCGCTTTTCTTTTCTTTTTTTGTTCCTAGATAAGCATTCTACGCAATGGTGTGATTAAGTCTGGTAACAATCTATCTTTGAGTTTCCATTGTTAGAAGTTTGTTTATATTATGGAAAAGTATCTTACTGATTTGGAATGATGAAATTTGTATACCCATTTTACTTCTCTTTACAATCCCTAATACAGATGCTAGACAATTTTTCTAGAGTTACAAAATTCAGAAAATATTCAAAAGATCATTGAATTTGTAAGTACGGAAAGTCTAATGTCGGACGACTAGAAACACTAACGGCCATTTTCATGTATCTCTGTTAGACTTTAACTCCCAGTCAACGGAAAGTAAAATCGAAATATCTTCTCTCCGGTTAACTTTAACTGAAAAATATTTAGCAGTTAAGTTCCTATCTGGCATGTGGAATATATAGACAAAGTGACAGACATGTCCATAGTACGGTTTAAAAGTTCGTTAGCTAACGTAGCACTAACGGAGCTTCCTGAAAATGGGGGTAAGTCAATTAATTCAATGACTGATTTTTTTTTAAATATTCAAGTAAAAAATTAATTGATATAACTAACTTTTTAATCAAACTCGGAAGAGTAAGTAAGTTAAAAAATTATAGATATTTTTTAAAAACTTTTTAATTAAAATAAATTTTTGAATCAAATTAAAAAGTATTAAAAATAATTATAGAACTATACTATAGTGATTAAAAATAGTGTCGTTTTTAATAAAAAACAAGTATATACAGCAGTAAGTTCGGCCGGGCCGAATCTTAAATACCCACCACCATGAACCAAATATTAGGGTTTCCTTTGAAATTTCAGGAGGGCATGAGGACACTTCCCGAAGATAAATTTAAAGATTTCATCCATGAGGACTATATCAGATTCTGGATTTATAAGAACCATTTTTGTTTGAGTTTTAGAGGAATCATTAACATCTCTTTAAGTGTGCAAGAAAATTATAAAATAACGTCTTGATTTGAAATCTTAAATCTGTAGAAGTAAAATCTGGAAATTTTACATTGAGTTTCAAGCAATTTTCATCATCAGTGCGCCTTCTACACCCTCAAGAAGTGAAGTCGGTCTATATGGAGGCATTACCAAATGGACCTATAAAAACCTAATCCGATACACGTTTTTGTGAGCCTAAAATACCAGAATATTTACAATTTCAGGCAAATCAGATAAAAACTACGGTTTCTAGAAACCCAAGGAGTTAAATCGGGAGATCGTTCTTATGGGGGCTATACTGAAATATGGACCGATACTCACCGTTTTCGGCACACCTCTTTATGACCCGAAAATACCTCTAGATTTCCAATTTCAGGCAAATAGGATAAAAACTTCGGATTCTAGAAGCCCAAGAAGTAAAATCGGGAAATCGGTCTATATGGGGGCTATACCAAAATATGGACCGATCCTCACCTAAATATCTCTAGATTTCCAATTTCAGACAAATTGGATAAAAAATAAGGTTTCTATAAGCCCAAGACCCCAAATCGGGAGGTCGTTTTATATGGGGAACATACCAAAACATGGACCGATACTCAAAATTTTTGGCACACGTATTTGTGGTCCTACAATACCTCTAGATTTCCAATTTCCGGTAAATTGAATAAAAACTGCGATTTCTATAAGCCAAAGAAGTAAAATCGGGAGATGGGTCTTTATGGGGGCTATACCAAAATATGGACCGATACTCACAATTTTTGGCACACGTATTTGTGGTCCTACAATACCTCTCGATTTCCATTTTCAGGTAAATTGAATAAAAACTGCGGTTTCTATAAGCCCAAGAAGTAAAATCAAGAGATCGGTCTATATGGGGGCTATACCAAAATATGGACCGATACTCACAATTTTTGGCACACGCATTTGTGGTCCTACAATACCTCTAGATTTCCAATTTCCGGTAAATTGAATAAAAATTGCGATTTCTATAAGCCAAAGAAGTAAAATCGGGAGATGGGTCTATATGGGGGCTATACCAAAATATGGACCAATACTCACAATTTTCGGCACACGTATTTGTGGTCCGACAATACCTCTAGATTTCCAATTTCAGGTAAATTGAATAAAAACTGCGGTTTCTATAAGCCCAAGAAGTAAAATCGGGAGATCGGTCTATATGGGGGCTATGCCAAAACGTGGACCGATACTCACCATTTTTGGCACACCTCTTTACGGTCACAAAATACCTCCAGATTCCAAATTTCAGGCAAATTGGATAAAAACTACGGTTTCTATAAGCCCAAGACCCCAAATCGGGAGGTCGGTTTATATGGGGACTATATCAAAACCTGGACCGATACAGCCCATCTTCGAACTTGACCTGCCTGCAGACAAAAGACGAGTTTGTACAAAATTTCAGCACGATTGCTTCATTATTGAAGACTGTAGCGTGATTACAACAGACAGACAGACAGACGGACAGACGGACATCGTTATATCGTCTTAGAATTTCTCCCTGATCAAGAATATATATACTTTATATAGTCGGAAATCGATATTTCGATGCGTTACAAACGGAATGACAAACTTATTATACCCCCGTCACCATTCTATGGTGGTGGGTATAACAAGTAGGGAAAGTCTAAAGTCGGGCGGGGCCGACTATATTATACCCTGCACCACTGTGTAGATCTAAATTTTCGATACCATATCACATCCGTCAAATGTGTTGGGTGTTATATATAAAGGTTGGGAGCCACCGTGGTGCAATGGTTAGCATGCCCGCCTTGCATACACAAGGTCGTGGGTTCGATTCCTGCTACGACCGAACACCAAAAAGTTTTTCAGCGGTGGATTATCCCACCTCAGTAATGCTGGTGACATTTCTGAGGGTTTCAAAGCTTCTCTAAGTGGTTTCACTGGAATGTGGAACGCCGTTCGGACTCGGCTATAAAAAGGAGGTCCCTTGTCATTGAGCTTAACATGGAATCGGGCAGCACTCAGTGATAAGAGAGAAGTTCACCACTGTGGTATCACAATGGACTGAATAGTCTAAGTGAGCCTGATACATCGGGCTGCCACATAACCTAACCTAACCTATATATAAAGGTTTGTCCCAAATACATACATTTAAATATCACTCGATTTGGACAGAATTTGATAGACTTTTACAAAATCTTTAGACTCAAAATTTAACATTTAAACATTTAAATCTGAAGCAATTTTAAGGAAACTTCGTTATTTATGATTTATCGCTCGATATACATGTATTAGAAGTTTGGAAAATTAGAGTCATTTTTGCGACTAAGCAGTGGCGATTTTACAAGGAAAATGTTGGTATTTTGACCATTTTTGTCGAAATCAGAAAAACATATATATGGGAGCTATATCTACATCTGAACCGATTTCAACCAAATTTGGTACGCATAGCTACAATGCTAATTCTACTCCCTGTGCAAAATTTCAACTAAATCGGAGTTAAAAATTGGCGTCTGTGGGCTTATGAGTGTAAATCGGGCGAAAGCTATATATGGGAGCTATATCTAAATCTGAACCGATTTCAACCAAATTTGTCACGCATAGCTACAATGCTAATTCTACTCCCTGTGCAAAATTTCAACTAAATCGGAGCAAAAAATTGGCCTCTGTGGTCATATGAGTGTAAATCGGGCGAAAGCTATATATGGGAGATATATCTAAATCTGAACCGATTACAACCAAATTTGGCACGCATAGCTACAATGCTAATTTTACTCCCTCTGCAAAATTTCAACTAAATCGGAGCAAAAAATTAGCCTCTGTGGTCATATGAGTGTATATCGGGCGAAAGCTATATATGGGAGCTATATCTAAATCTGAACCGATTTCAAGCAAATTTGGCACGCATAGCTACAATGCTAATTCTACTCCCTGTGCAAAATTTCAACTAAATCGGAGCAAAAAATTGGCCTCTGGGGTCATATGAGTGTAAATCGGGCGAAAGCTATATATGGGAGCTATATCTAAATCTGAACCGATTTCAACCAAATTTTTCACGCATAGCTACAATGCTAATTCTACTCCCTGTGCAAAATTTCAACTAAATCGGAGCAAAAAATTGGCCTCTGGGGTCATATGAGTGTAAATCGGGCGAAAGCTATATATGGGAGCTATATCTAAATCTGAACCGATTTCAACCAAATTTTTCACGCATAGCTACAATGCTAATTCTACTCCCTGTGCAAAATTTCAACTAAATCGGAGCAAAAAATTGGCCTCTGGGGTCATATGAGTGTATATCGGGCGAAAGCTATATATGGGAGCTATATCTAAATCTGAACCGATTTCAACCAAATTTGGCACGCATAGCTACAATGCTAATTCTACTCCCTGTGCAAAATTTCAACTAAATCGGAGCAAAAAATTGGCCTCTGGGGTCATATGAGTGTAAATCGGGCGAAAGCTATATATGGGAGCTATATCTAAATCTGAACCGATTTCAACCAAATTTTTCACGCATAGCTACAATGCTAATTCTACTCCCTGTGCAAAATTTCAACTAAATCGGAGCAAAAAATTGGCCTCTGTGGTCATATGAGTGTAAATCGGGCGAAAGCTATATATGGGAGCTATATCTAAATCTGAACCGATTTCAATAAAATTTGGAACACTTGACACACTACTAATTCTACTCTCTGTGCAAAATTTCAACCAAAGTGGGGTAAAACTCTGGCTTCTGGGACCGTATTAGTCCATATCGGGCGAAAGATATATATGGGAGCTATATCTAAATCTGAACCGATTTCTTCCAAAATCAATAGGGATCTATTCTGAGCCAAAGCACATACTTGTGCCGAATTTTAAGTCGATTGGACTAAAACTGCGACCTAGACTTTGATTACAAAAATGTGTTCACGGACAGACGGACAGGCGGACATGGCTATGTCGACTCAGGAGCCCACCCTGAGCATTTTTGTCAAAGACACCATGTGTCTATCTCGTCTCCTTCTGGGTGTTGCAAACATATGCACTAACTTATAATACCCTGTTCCACAGTGTGGAGCAGGGTATAATTAATGAATATTGCAATCAACATCAATTAAAAATTTAATTGAATCAATTAAAAAATTAATTGAAATTTGTTAATTAATGTTTTAATCGAGTAATTTTTTGATGCTCAATTAAAACTGTGATTAATACTATCATTTTCGTGATTGAAGACATTTCAATTAAAAAGTTAATTGGATCAATAATTTTGTGATTAAATCAGAAAAATGTTTTTTTGCACGACTTTGTAGATCTACATTTTCAATACCATCTCACTTCCTTCAAATTTGTTGGGTGTTATATATAAAAGTATATATAAAAGTTTATGTTCCCATATATCTTAATTAAAATCTGAACCGATTTGTACACAATTTTTTTGGCTTATACAAAATCTCCAGACTTAAATTCTATGGCTAATGCTATGGGGCGGAGTACAATGTTAGTAACAAATATGGGAAATATTTTAATCTAAAGCCATTTGTATGCGATTTTTCAAAAGTGAACTTATGATATATCGGCCGATAGATATGTATTAGAGGTATAGGACATTTCGAGTAATTTTTAAAGTTTTGGCGGTATTTTGGACACATTTGCCCAAATCGGAAATTTGTCTAAATCTCACTCGATATTGACCAAATTTGACACACATTCCCAGCAAAAAAAAAAAGCGTCGCCAAAAATGTAATGTAAATGTTCTTTTTGGATCCGGAAGTGGTGCAAAAATTGACGCAGAAGCGATGAATTTAACATGGGCTTGTCATAGGACGGAAGTCCTCCAATTCAACAGCCGTTGCAGTGAATTTGCATCACTTCTTTAGGTGTGATGCAAATTCAATGTCTTGGATGTAAATTAAAAAATTCTGTGATACTTTGTCAAATAAATTATTTATATAGTTTTTTTTTATAATTTTTAATGGATTCTAAAGCTTGTCTGAAACATTTGACCTCAAATATTTTCAAAAATTCACAATTTTTTCAGATTGGATTTAGAATTTTTTCAACAAAATTTAAATGATTTGTACTATTTTATGAATTCTTCACTGAAAAAAATATTGTCGTTGTCAAAGATTTCACGTCTTTAAAATACGAATACAAATTTTGCTTAGCGTAAAAGACGCATTTCTCTAAAGTAAAGTTATTTTCCTTGTCCAAAAGTCGATAAACTTTTCAATGAAGTCGTATTGTCCTTATAATTAAGCGATTTGACTTAAAAATGGGTATCTTAACATGAAGAAAAAAAATTATAGGCTAAGGTCAACTTGACTTTAATAATTCAGAAAATTTCTTTAAATTTAATGAAATTGTCTTTAAATTTGTTGTCTTTTTGCATCTTGACTACAAAGCAAAAAATCGTTCAAATATAGGACATGTTTTTCAAAACTTTATTTTAAAGAAGTTTTTTACTTCAAACATAGCATAACTTCTACTGGAAGTCGAGTCTTAATTTGGAAAATAAAGTTGCCGGTAAATCGTTTTTAAAGGACTTTTATAGCATATGAAGAAAAAAAGCTGAGAAAGCGAAAAATTAAAATTTGCTTCCTACAAGCAAGTACACAAAACCTAAATTTAAAAGAGAATTGTGTCTTAAAAGTATCCTTACTTGTATTCTCCGCTTCTTTGGCTCGGAATCAATACCAAATTTTTTAAAGTAAAGACAAAATCTTTGGAACCGAGTATGCTTTTTTTATACCCACCACCATAAAATGGTGACGGGGGTATAATAAGTTTGTCATTCCGTTTGTAACACATCGAAATATCGATTTCCGACTATATAAAGTATATATATTCTTGATCAGGGAGAAATTCTAAGACGATATAAGCATGTCCGTCTGTCCGTCTGTCTGTCTGTCTGTCTGTCTGTCTGTCTGTTGTAATCACGCTACAGCCTTCAATAATGGCGCTATCGTCCCGAAATTTGGCACAGATTAGTTTTTTGTTTGCAGGCAGGTCAAGTTCGAAGATGAGCTATATCGGTCCACGTTTTGATATAGTCCCCATATAAACCGACCTCCCGATTTTGGGTCTTGGGCCTATAAAAACCGTAGTTTTTATCAGATTTGCCTGAAATTAGAAATCTAGAGGTATTTTGGGACCATAAAGAGGTGTGTCGAAAATGGTCCGTATCGGTCCATGTTTTAGTATAGCCCCCCCTATAGACCGATCTCCCGATTTTGCTTCTTAGGCGTCTAGAAACAGTATTTTCTATCCGATTTGTCTGAAATTGAAAATCTAGAGGTATTTTAGGACCATAAGGAGGTGTGTCGAAAATCGTTCGTATCGGTCCATGTTTTGATATAGCCCCCATATAGACCGATCTCCCGATTTTGCTTCTTGGGCGTCTAGAAACTATATTTACCATCCGATTTGCCTGAAATTGGAAATCTATAGGTATTGTGGGACTATAAAGAGGTGTTTTGAAAATGGTCCATATCGGTCCATGTTTTGGTATAGCCCCCATATAGACCGATATCCCGATTTTGCTTCTTACGCGTCTAGAAACAATATTTTCTATCCGATTTGTATGAAATTGAAAATCTAAAGGTATTTTGGGACCATAAAAAGGTGTGCCGAAAATGGTGCTCATCGGTCCATGGTTTGATATAGCCCCCATATAAACCAACCTCCCGATTTGGAGTCTTGGGCCTATAAAACCGTAGTTTTTATCCAATTTGCCTGAAATTGGAAATATAGAGGTATTTGAGGACCATAAAAAGGTGTGCCAAAAATGGTGCTCATCGGTCTAAATTTTTTTGTATAGCCCCCATATAGACCGATATCCCGATTTTGCTTTTAGGGCTTCTAGAAACTATATTTACCATTCGATTTGCCTGAAATTGGAAATCTAGAGGTACTTGAGGACCATAAAAAGGTGTGCCGAAAATGGTGCTCATCGGTCCATGTTTTGATATAGACCCCATAGAGACTGATTTCCCGATTTTGCTTCTTGGGCTTCTAGAAACTATATTTTCTATCCGATTTTCCTGAAATTGAAAATCTAGAGTTCTTTTGGGACCATAAAAAAGTGTACCGAAAATGGTGCCCATCGGTCCATTTTTTGATATAGCCCCATATAGACCGATCTCCCATTTTCCTTGTTGGGCTTCTAGAAACTATATTTACCATCCGCTTTGCCTGAAATTCTTGAGCTACAATAAACTGTATTTATTACATGATTTGCCTGAAATTCGAAATCTAGAGGTATTTTTAGACCAGAAATAAGAGTGCCGAAATTGAGGTATATCGGTCCATTTTTTGGTATAACCCCCATATAGACTGATGTCTCGTTTTTACTTCTATATTTTCTGGCCGATTTGTTTGAAATTGAAAATCTGGAGGTATTTTAAGATCACAAATATGTGAGTAGCAAATGGTGCCTATCGGTCCATGTTTTGGTATAGCCCCCATAGACACCGATCTCCCGGCTTTATTTCTTGGGCTTCTAGAATCCGTAGTTTTTATCCGATTTGCTGGAAATTAGTAATCTATAATAACTTTGGACAAACGAAATTTCTTTTTCTTATAAAGTGTTTTCGTTTATTCAACGATTGTCTCTAAAATTTGTGTCAAAAGAAAACTTTGCTTGTCTAAAATTACGTTTCTCAAAAAAGAAAACACTTCTTTCAGGGTATAGCAGGCGCTCTGATCATGAAAATTGCTTCAAACTGAAAGTAAAAGTTCCAGATTTCACTCATCGTATTTAAATAAATGCGGAAAAATCTACAGATTTAAGATTTTAAATCAAGGCGTAATTTCAACATATACACGATATGTTTATATTTTCCCTAAAACTCAAACAAAATTGGTTCTCATAAATCTAGAATCTTATCTGGTCTTCATAAGCAGAATTTTTAAAGTTTGTCTTCGGGAGCTGGCTCGTTTGGGAGAAGATTTGTCATCAAACCCCCTACAATTCTATATATTATCAAGTAACCCACTACGACGAAGAGTTTTCATAGTAAACTATTATACTTGATTCATGGTGGTGGGTATTTAAAATTCGGCCCGGCCGAATTTACTGCTGTATATACTTGTTTTCAGTGTATGTTGTCACATGAATCTATATCGGACAAACATTGCTAAAAGGGTAATTCTACTCTGTGCAAAATTTCCCGTAAATCGGAGTGAAATCTTAACCTAAAGTGGTCATATGAGTCTAAATCGGTGCAGAAGCGATGAGTTTAACATGGGCTTGTCATACACTCAAAAAACAGTTTACTTGGATCCAAAGACTTTGACCTACCCTTAAGGATTTCGGTATTGATTCTGGGCCAAAGATGTGGCTTCTTTAAAATAAAGAAATTTTATTAGCGACCTATTTAGCTTTAAATCTAGGACCAATAAAATTAAAATTAGGACACAAATTTTCATTCTCTTTTCGCGGTTTATTAATAAATGTACTCACGTACAAGCAACTGCCATTTTACAAATCAAATTATAACGGATACTTCAAACTCAAAAATTTTTGTCTTAATTCCAAAAAAAAAAATTTTAACCAAAGACGTTAAATCCTCAAAATAAGTCTTAGCCTATATTTGAAGCGTTTTTATCTTAAATCTAAAGTTTCAATATTTCAGTTAATTTAAGGACAATTTCTCTAAATCAACAAGTATATACTTGGAGGAACATCTTATGTACCGTCTACATTGGATTGCATAGAAACTTGTACTAAATACTGTCATCCCCAATCGAATTACTTGGGTTGCGGTAACACTTGTCGATGGCAAGGTATCTTAAAACTTCTTAACACCGTCTTCTCAATTGTAAGTTTGTCCATACGGGGTATATATTAAACAAAAATAAAAAGGCCGATTAAATACGTATATAATTCAGTTTGACAAAATTTTCTATAGAAATAAAATGTTGACAAAATTTTCTATAGAAATAAAATTTTGACAAAATTTTCTATAGAAATAAAATATTGACAAAACTTTCTATAGCAATGAAATTTTGACAAAATTTTCTATAGAAATAAAATTTTGGTAGATTATATTTGGGGATCGGCTATATATAGGTTAGGTTAGGTTAGGTGGCAGCCCGATGTATCAGGCTCACATAGACTATTCAGTCCATTGTGATACCACATTGGTGAATTTCTCACTTATCACTGAGTGCTGCCCGATTCCATGTTAAGCTCAATGACAAGGGACCTCCTTTTTATAGCCGAGTCCGAACGGCGTTCCACATTGCAGTGAAACCACTTAGAGAAGCTTTAAAACCCTCAGAAAAAAAACCCACCGTGAAAAACTTTTTGGTGTTCGGTCGAAGCAGGAATCGAACCCACGACCTTGTGTATGCAAGGCGGGCATGCTAACCATTGCACCACGGTGGCTCGCTTCGGCTATATATAACTATAGACCGATATGGACCAATTTTGCATGATTGTTAGCGGCCATATACTAGCGCAATGTACCAAATTTCACCACGTATCAAATTTTAACCAAATCGGATGAATTTTGCTCCTCCAAGAGCTCTGAAGGTCAAATCTGGGGATCGGTATAAATGGGGGCTACATATAATTATGGACCGATATGAACCAATTTTTGCATGGTTGTTATAGATCATATACTAATAACACGTACCAAATTTCAATAGGATCGGGCGAATTGTCCTCTTCCAAGCGGATCCGGAGGTCAAATCTGGGGATCGGTTTATATGGGGCTACATATATTTAGGGACCGATATGGAACAATTCCTGCACGGTTGTTAGAGACCATTTACTGACACCACGTACCAAATTTGAACCAAATAGGTGGAGGGTAAAAAATGTGTTTATTTACTTTAAGGAAAATTAGCCTTAGTTCAAAGACATGGGACTTTAACGGAGCGACGCACATTTTGCTCATCCGTGAGTCTCCGGAGGCCAAATCTGGGGATCGGTTTATGGGGGCTATATATAATTATTGACCGATGTAGACCAATTTTGCATTGTTGTTAGAGACCATATACTAACACCATGTACCAAATTTCAGCCGGATCGGATGAAATTTGCTTCTGTTAGAGGCTCCGCAAGCCAAATACGGGGATCGGTTTATATAGGGGCCATATATAATTATGGAAAGATATGGACCAATTTTTGCATGGTCGTTAGTGTTCATATACTTACACCACGTACCAAATTTTAACCGGATCGGATGAAATTTGCTCCTCCAAGAGTTTCCTCAAGCCAAATATGAGCGTCGGTTTATATGGGGGCTATACGTAAAAATGGACCGATATGGCCTATTTGCAATACCATCCGACCTACATCAATAACAACTACTTGTGCCAAGTTTCAAGTCGATAGCTTGTTTCGATCGGAAGTTAGCGTGATTTCAACAGACGAACGGACGGACGGACAGACATGCTTAGATCGACTCAGAATTTCACCACGACCCAGAATATATATACTTTATGAGGTCTTAGAGCAATATTTCGATGTGTTACAAACGGAATGACAAAGTTTATATACCCCATTCTATGGTGGAGGGTAAAAAATGTGTTTATTTACTTTAAGGAAAATTAGCCTTAGTTCAAAGACATGGGACTTTAACGGAGCGACGCACATTTACAAAATTTGTGTCCAAAATTGAATGAAAAAAATTTTTGAAGCAAAGACTATAAACTTTATTTTAATTAAAATTTCATTATTTTGTCATTAATATTTTGTAAATTTCGCATCCTAAAATTTATATAAAATTTAGAATTTAGATTAATATCACGTAAGTACTTTTTTTAAGTGTAGCTAGTAGAGTAATTCTAATCTCTGTGCAAAATTTAAAGTGAATCGGGCGAAAGAAATTTAGGGGGCTATATATAAATCTGAATCGATTTTAAATAAAATTTGACATGCATAACTAGAATGTTAATTTCACCACCTGTGCAAAACTTCACGTAAATCGGAGTAAAACTACGGCCTCTGTTGCCATATGAGTGTAAATCGGGCGAATGGCATATGTGGAAGCTATATCTATATTTGAACCGATTTCAAAATTTGAATCAAATCAGGATAGAACGCTGGCTTCTAAGACCATATAAATGTATATCGGTCGAAAAATATATATTCGAGCTATATAAATCTGAACTTTCCAAGGATAGGACTCTATTCTGACACGTACCTCCGCCAAATTTTGAAGACAGTTGGACTAAAACTGCGACCTAGACATTGATCACACAAATGTGTTCACTGACAGGAGGACGGACATAGATAGAGGGGCCAAGGACCGGCCCTGAACTTTATTGTCAAAGTCACCATGTGACTATCTCGTCTCCTTCTGGGTGTTACAAACATATAAACTAACTTATAATACCTTGTTCTACAGTGCGATGCAGGGTATAAAAAAGGGTTTAATCCTGGCAAATCAAACACTCCAAAAAAAATTACATAGCTCCAAAGATTTTGATTTAAAGATGTTAGTATTGGTTTCGAGCCAAAGAAACTGCTACTATAAAATATCGAATTTTTAGTCTATTTTAGCAATAAATTAAAACATTTTTTCATGTATAAATAAAAGTCTGTTAAAAGTCAATACTATAACAAATTTTTCAAAGTTAAAAAAAAAAAAAACAAAAAAAAAATCTTAATTTCAATTGAACCAAAGATGCAAAATCTTGAAGATAAGTATATAGCTTATATTTGAAACTTTTTATCTCTAATATAGAGATTCATCATCTCAGTTAGTTTAAAGATTATTTCTTTAAATAAAAAAATGTCTATAGAAAATTTACCTTACTTCTAAGACATATGACTTAAAATTATTAACTTTCTTTTAAAAAATTTTTATTTATTAAAAAAAAAATTCTTAATATTATGTAAATTGCCTATGTTCAAAAAGTTCAAGTTGCATAATCTTTCAATAGTTTTCTCTTTCTGATGCCTCCGAAAACACCTTTGCCAGTTAACAACTTTCAAGGTAGCTATTTAATATTATTCAAAATGTCGGAAATAACTTCACATTTTAGAATCAGTTTAATTTTGTTCGAATTTTTTGGGACGAATTACGGCCATCAAACGGCTGCAGATCCACTTCCGTTTGAAGTGGATCTGCAGTATTTTGAATCATTCCATTGATTACAGTACATATTAGACACAAGAAAATTGTGGCGTTTCCCAATAAAATATAAATTAACCTTTTTACAAAATTCGATCAAATATAAAAACTTCTCATTTTGAATAATTTTTAAAAGATAGTGTGAGAAAAATTAGTTATAAATATTCAAATATTTTTGAAACTAAATTTTTTGTAACACTCCAAAACAATTTCCCATTTTGAACACGAGATTATTAATGATGCAATGTAAATTTTTTTTCTCTGCTCATTTCATTGCCACAGTTTCATTAGGGTGCGTGTGAGTTCAGAGGATTTTGTATTGGATGCATTGAAGCGTTTAGTCTGCTGATTAGCACAATATCAATTAAGTACCCGAGCCACCAGGGAAATGCATTGAAATAAACTCCATAATAGCAAGAGAGAAAAAGAGATAAGGAAAACGCTATTATGTGACTCCATGAGCTCCAGCATGAGTTTATGTAAAATCTACCCGGACCATCAGTCCTTTATGGCACATTATAGACGTAGTGAAAGTTGAAGTTTCCATGGGGCCCACAATCATAACATCCATAAAATATTAAACGCCATCAAGTATCAATTTTGAGAATTTATTGAATTAATACCCCTGATATTGGCTGTGATTTTGGATCCTTATCCTTCAAATCTTGACTTTTTGGTTTGATGATTGTCGTCCCCCTCTACCACAGTAATTCAATTTCATTTACAAGAAGGGTGCCGAAATCACTGTAGACCTCCTGCTCGAGTAATTCAATTCCATAGACAAGAACTTTGATAAAATAAAACATAAATTTTATTTTATTTTTTTATTTAACGATTTGTAGTAATGTGTCGCTGTGCTCTAATGTTTATTTCGAGTATTTACATCGAGTTAGATGACTTTTGACTGGATTTAATCTTGAGGTTATGGAGATTTCTATTTTCGGTTAATTATTATGATTATTTGTTTGATATGCCATTATAACAATTAGAAAATTTTAGATTTTTCTTTCCTTTTGGAAAGATAAGCGTAAGAAAAAAAATATTTTTAAATACTAATTGAAGTTTATTGAACTCTTATTGATAAGACATATTAAAACTTTATGGTACAGTATTTAGATGTTTTTATTACAAGTTTGCAGAAGACAGAATGTACAGCCCAAGTTTAAGTTATGATATTGACATCCGCTTTTCAAAGTCTTGAAATATTGTCTTAATAACCTAAGAAGTATAACTGTATATTATTAGTCGTGATGAAATTCTGAATAAATCCACCTATGAAGGTTCAGCCGTCTGCCTGACTGCAAGTTTCCCATACCGAAAACATGTTTCGTTAACAGTGTTTTCAATCTTACTAATCTCTAGATTCAGTTCCTTGATACTTTGATCAGTGTTACCACGACGGCATTCATCACGCTTGTCTGCGAGTCTAGGATACGTTATTTATCACGCTGGTGAACAGCTGCAATTACCTATAATTCTCGTGCATGTCTCTTCGTTCACTGTGCAAAATATGGAGTTATCTATCTAATCTGCCAAAGCTATGCATCTCAGGTCATTACCAAGGAAGAAATGCCAAAGATCATGGCTGGCACTAAAGTCTCCTAGCCACTGTTGCCACACGTACCAAAAATAATCTATCAAAATTTTAAGAAAATTTTACCACAAATACACCAAAATAAACAAATCCAAAATAAATTTGACAAACATTATTTTCCTCGGTTGGGTAAGCTGATCTTGTATTTTAGTCAACGCACGGTTTTAAGCTGAAATCAAAACAACAATAAATGTTTTATTTCTACAGAAATCTTGGGCAAAAATTTATTTCTATAGAAAACTAGCGTAACCCGGCCCGCTTCGCTGCGCCTTCCGAAGCGTATTTGGAGGAACATTTTGCGTTAACTTAGTCAACTATATCCTTCGTGCTGAAAACAAATTCGAAAAGATTTCAATTCTTTTAAACAAAACGGACTACTTGATTTTTCGTTTATAGGTACAAATACGGCGGGAGAGGGTGTGCCCTTTCCTCCAATTTTTTTTAATAATGTTCTGTATTCAAGTAGTTGGACAATCTTGTATATTTCTTGTGAATTTTAAGTGTGGTTTGTCAAGGAAAGGTATCCTTCTCCTCAACATATCTGAAAATTAAGCACTCTATTATAACGTACAAAGAATTACTGTGTCCCATCCAATAAATCGGAAAAAGCAAAAGTAGTAAAAAATTTTACCACATTAACATTTGCTAAAATGTTGGAAAATGATGCACCCTATACGTTGGCTGCCAATTTCATGTAAATTTAAGTTCTTTACTAAAAAAAAGTCTGGCAGAAGCCTGTGCAAAAATCATAAAATTATGTACCGAGTTCCCATTTAGGGACAACCCTCTACTTTCAACTTAAGAAAAAAAAAAACGGACAAAAGGGAACCCACTCTTTACTAAAAAGAAGTCTGGCAGAAGCCTGTGCAAAAATCAAAAAATTTGTACCGAGTTCCCATTTTCCGACAACCCTCTACTTTCAATTTAAGAAAAAAAAAAACGCACAAAAGGGAACCCTCCCCCCACCTTCGCTCCACTCCGACCTGATATCGGACTATCACGTACCCTATATTAATTTCGCAACTACTCAATGGTTCCTATAAATTCTGTCGAAGTAAATCGACAAAGTTTATTTCAATTTTCCCCTTCCCTAACCAGATATCGAAAAATCATATACTAATTTAAAAATCATGTATAAATTTAATCACCTCCTCCCACGTTCCCTGTATATTTCAAGTAAATCGGCGATGTTTAAATTTTGCTCTATTGTTTTAAGGGGACGCCACTTTCCCCGATACAATATCGACAAACACCGTAGTGAATAGCACCCCTAACCTTCCCTGAAAATTCTTGAAACTTTCCTTCAAGTGTGGGGCAAGGAAGGTTGCCTCTTCGTTCATAACCTTCCCCCACTGCTTTTGTAAATTTCAAGAAAACTTAAATTTTTTTTTGCAGTTTTAGAGGAGGGCCTCCTCCCCGACCAAATGTCGAAAAGCGTATCTTTTGTAAACGTCCCAGAAAATGTCAAGCAAATTATAAGCCTAAAGGGGCGGCCTCTCTTCCGTCCAAATATCACAAAATCAGGTATCAACTATTACGGTTGACGGAGGTTACGATCTCTCCAAAGTGCTCTGTAAATTTCAAGTAACTCGGTAAAGTTTAATTGTTTCTCTGCATGTACTTAAGAGAAGCGGATGTCTCCCTATGCCCTTTTATTTTTATTAAAAAATCAGGAACCTGATATAAATTTCATAACCTCACCCATTTTTTCCGTAAAATTTCAGTCGGGGGAGTTTAGTTTTGTTTTCACTGTACTTTAAAAAAAAGTCGGGCAAAGGGGTGGTCCCCCTCCCCGACCAAATATCGAAAAATAATGTAGCGGATTTTTGTCTAGATGCCAACCCCAACATTCAATGAAAATTTCAAGCAAATCGCATAATTTTGTTCCAAGTTTCAAAAAGTAGGGCAAGGGGGAGGTCCCCTCCCCATCCACATATGAAATCATCGGGTACCCCATATTAATTCCATAACCTCATCACATGTTCTCTGTAAATCTCAGATAATTTAGAGAATTTTAGTTTTTTCACTGTACTTTAAAAAAAGTCGTACAAAGGGGAGGCCCCCCTCCGCCACCAAATATCGAAATATAAAGTAGCGGATCTTTGTCTAGATGCCAACCCCAACCTTCAATGAAAATTTCAAGCAAATCGGTCAACTTTGGTCCAAATTTCAAAAAGTCCGACAAAGGGGAGGTCCCCCTCCGCGACCAGGTGTCAAAAAATGAGGTACCCTATTTTCACCACATGAACGCCCCCTACGATCTCTGAAAGTTTCAAGTAAATCGGTTCAGCCGTTTCGTAGCCAACTCGGACCACACAAACAAACAAAATGTCGCTTAAGGGGAGGTACCCCCTCCCGATCAAATTTCGAAAAAAAATTGCGAATCTTTGTCTAGGGATCACCCCCTACTATCCCTGAAAACTTCGTGCAAATCGGTCAAGTTTGGTTTAATTTTCAAAAAGTCGGACAAAGGGGAGGTTCCTCTCCGCGACCATATGTCAAAAAATGAGGTACCCTATTTTCAGCACATGAGTGCCCCCCACGATCTCTGAAAGTTTCAAGTAAATCGGTTCAGCCGTTTTCGCGCCAACCCGGAACATACAAATAAACAAACAAACAAACAAACAAATAAACAAACATAATTTGAATTTTATATATATAGATTTTGTCAAAAATTTTGTCAACATTTTATTTCTATAGAAAATTTTGTCAACATTTTATTTCTATAGAAAATTTTGTCAACATTTTATTTCTAGAGAAAATTTTGTTAAAATTTCATTTCTAGAGCAAATTTTGTAAAAATTTTATTTCTCTAGAAAATTTTGTCAACATTTTATTTCTAGAGAAAATTTTGTTAAAATTTCATTTCTAGAGCAAATTTTGCAAAAATTTTATTTCTATAGAAAATTTTGTCAAAATTTTATTTCTATAGAAAATTTTGTCTAAATTTTATTTCTATGGAACATTTGGTCAACATTTTATTTCAATAGAGAATTTTGTCAAAATTTTATTTCTATAGAAAATTTTGTCAAAATCTTACTTCAATAGAAAATTTTGTAAAAATTTTATTTCTATAAAAATTTTTGTCCAAATTTTATTTCTATAGAAAATTTAGCCTAAATTTTATTTCTACAGAAAATCTGGTCAACATTTTATTTCAATAGAGAATTTTGTAAAAATCTTATTTCTATAGAAAATTTTGTCAAAATTTTATTTCTATAGAAAATCTTGTAAAAATTTTATATCTATAGAAAATTTTGTCAACATTTAATTTCTATAGAAAATTTTGTCAAAATTTTATTTCTATAAAAAATTTTGCCATCATTTTATTTCTACAGAAAATTTTTCCAAAATTTTATCAACATTTTGTTTCTATAGAAAATTTCGTCTAAATTTTATTTCTATAGAAAATTTGGTCAACATTTTGTTTCAATAGAGAATTTTGTCAAAATTTTATTTCTATAGAAAATTTTGTCAAAATCTTATTTCTATAGAAAATTTTGTCAAAATTTTATTTCTATAGAAAATTTTATCAACATTTTGTTTCTATAGAAAATTTTGTAAAAATTTTATTTCTATAGAAAATTTTGTCAAAATTTTATTTCTTTAGAAAATTTTGTCAAACTTTATTTCTATAGAAAATTTTGTTTAACTTTTATTTCTATGGAAAATTTTGTCAACATTTTATTTCAATAGAAAAATTTGTTAAAATTTTATTTCTATAGAAAATTTGTCAATTTTTTTTTCTATAGAATGTTTTATTAAACTTTTATTTCTATAGAAAATTTTGTCAAAATTTTATTTCTGTAGAAAACTTTGTTAAAATTTTCTTTTTTCTCTTTTCCAGTGTTGGTTAAGTTACTCTTGTAGTTTAGTCAACGCAATGGTTTTTAAGCTGAGCTCAAACAACAAATATGATTGAAGTACAAACCAACAATAACAAAACAAAACGAAATTTTTTTTCTATAGAAAATTTAGTCAACATTTTATTTCTATAGAAGATTTTGTCAACATTTTATTTCTATAGAAAATTTTGTCAAAATTTTATTTCTATAGAAAATTTTGTCAAAATTTTATTGCTTTAGAAAATTTTGTCAAAATTTTATTGCTTTAGAAAATTTTGTCAAAATTTTATTTCTATAGAAAATTTTGTCAAAATTTTATTCCTATAGAAAATTTTATCAAAATTTTATTTCTATAGAAAATTTTGTCAAAATTTTATTTCTATAGAAGATTTTGTCAAAATTTTATTGCAATAGAAGATTTTCGAAAAGTTTATTTCTATAGAACATTTTTCCAAAGTTTTATTTTGGAATGTTTCGCTAAATCTACCAAAACATCTCTAATTCTACCAATCTACCAAACTGCAAAAAATCTACCATATTTCATAGAATTCTACCAACTGTGGCAACCGTTCCTCCTAACACCTATCGATTATGCCCATTCAACAAGGTATAACCTGGAGCACATCTACCAATCTGCGATATAGACACCCTACATATCTCTATCTCGGCAGTCACAAGACTTCCATATACGGGTTACTAGTGTATGACACCAGAGATATAGTCTATACTGCATGGAACGATGTAATATAAAAACTAGGCTTCCAGTTCCATTCCTTGTGTAGTCGCACATTAGTTTGTCTCTTGAATCGTCGCGACCCTGATTCTCTTCCGATTCATAAAATCTACAATCTCACCGATCTTAACACATTGCAATTAGATATTCAATTTCAGATGCTGCTGCGGGTAATATTGTTGATCAGGAAAGTCGGGGGCTCAAGTAGTTTGTCGACCCACATCCTGCCACGTAGTCAGGATGACTGTACTTTCGTATTGATGTTAGGCCGGAAAAGTTCCAGAAATGCACCCACTCCAATTACACCTCACCGAAACCGAACGGTGCTGAATTTGATTTCGACACACTGAACAGTACCATGGTCCTCTATCCTGGCTCGGAACAAAACCAACACAAAACAACGGACGAAACGAAACAATATGTACACTGATGTTGCAGCCGCTGGCCGACAAACTGGACTCATCGGGTCAATCCGATGCAGAGAACCCGCCGCCTTGGGTTCAATTGTGTCCAATTTGCTTTATTAAAAAAAAAAAAGAAGCAATACAAATATTTCGATTATGGTGATTTTACGAATGCACTCAAGACATCCTAACAGAATTCCTGAATATTTTAGAAGAATTCAAATTATTTAAGAAGTCAAATCGGGAAATATCTGGGGGGTGTTTGAAACAGACTTTAGTCCAAGTGTATACTAATTATTTTCTACGGAATGTTTATATCCTCTGTAAACTAATTTAACCATGACCATATAAACTGATAAATGACATAAAAAGAGATATGACTTTGCATCACATTCACAACCATGGATTGATTTTGGATGAATTAAAATTTATTTCGTTTCGACTCTAGCATCGTTAATTCGTCAGCTTAGCAATGTCCGAATTACATGAATAGTAAACTTTGAATGAAAAATGCTCATATAAATACACGAATTTCTTATTCCATTAACTCCCGTGTTAACGAATAATTTAGAGATTAATGTCCTTGATCACATTCATTAGTTTCATTCATAACAACCAACTGAACCATTAAAGCCTAATAAACAAACCTCTTGGTGACCAGTCCAATTCCAATGGCAACATATGGATTTTAACTACTACAAAACCTTAGAGTCAAAGCAACTAAATGGCATATAAATCCAAAGTCGTTTACTGCAATTAGCCACAATAAATGCTCATCAAATTAATATCGGTCCAGCCCAATCAATGAAGAATGGATAAATTCCCAACGATGGCAGTGATTAGCGATTGTGGTCATGGCTAAAAAGGACAATTCATAACTTAAGAGCAATTTTCAATGGTGGCGGAGAAGCAAAGTTGTATTAAATGCAACCTTCTTACTGGAATGTATGCAATACGGATAAAATAAAATCAAGAATTTGCGAATGTGGTGCGAGTTTTTTTTTAGGGACGATTCATTCATATGCAGCAGCCGTTTTTAGGTTGTAAATTAATGACACTTCAACTTTAATCCACCAAGTGGTATGGAATGCAATGCATGGAGGTATTGGAGCGTGTGCCATGAATGAAAGGAACCTCCTGCAGTGACTATGGTCGAATACTCTGGTTGAAATTAGTTTTTGATTAGCAAAAGTGAATGCTTCAAGATCAGAGTGTAGAGAACATGTGTTGCATGGAATTCTTACAGAAGCTTTCCACTTCGAGATTCGAGAAATTCCTGCAAAAAACATATGCATTGCATTGCTTACTGAATTTTGTTCTGGTCATAAATCTTGGTCACATAAGTCCATATCATAACCAAATGTAGTTTAACTATAAATTTTTTCCCTGAAGATCAGCGTGAAATACGATTAAAATTGAGCTTATGCCATAGTTTTGGAGCAATGTATGCATACTCTGCGAAGGAGACGATAGAGATTCTACCACATTCCACCAAAGACCAGTTGACTGCAATCTGAATTTGAAGTGAACTGTGAAGGGAACATTTCAACACCCTCCTTCCCAACAATTATGCTACCACATCATTTAACACATTGACTTCATTTTGGTTAGGTTAGGTTAGGAGCCGATGTATTAGGCTCACTTAGACTATTCAGTCCATTGTGATACCACATTGGTGAACTTCTCTATTATCACTGAGTGCTGCCCGATTCCATGTTAAGCTCAATGACAAGGGACCTCCTCTTTATAGCCGAGTCCGAACGGCGTTCCACATTGCAGTGAAACCACTTAGAGAAGTTTTGAGACCCTCAGAAATGTCACCAGCATTACTGAGGAGGGATAATCCACCGCTGAAAAACTTTTTGGTGTTCGGTCGAAGCAGGAATCGAACCCACGACCTTGTGTATGCAAGGCGGGCATGCTAACCATTGCACCACGGAGGCTCCCTTTCATTTTGGTTAATGTTGATGAAAGTTATAAAGTGGGATGGGAGGATTACAAAAGTGAGTAAGGCAATATGTGAACTTGACTCAAATAGAAATGGTCTATATAAATCCATAATCTGATATATTCCCTAGAATTGACAACAATGAAGACTTTACAAGTTTTAGGACAAAAGAGTGCAACTTACTATTATACGAGTTAAGAGAGTTAACTTATATGGGATTATTGAGAACTTTTACGAACAATGACTGAATCAGTCCGCCTTAGGAAACAGATTTTTGCGAAACTGTACTCCCAGAAAAATAATCATCCTATCAGTAACCTTGGTGCTGACTATTCTAAGGAAACTTTTTATTTTCAGACCCACAAACGTCGGACGATGGTCGAAATAGAAATATATATCGTGTTTCAATAATTGCAGGGAAGAAATTCTTGGACGATATCCGCTTGTCTATCCATTATTATTTCGCTACGCCTGCCTTATCGCTGTTGTACAACTTTAGTGGCAAGTTTGCTACTTTTTTCATACGGTTACACTTTTGAACCACTTCCCAGCAAAAAAAATTGGAAGTTGTTCCAAAAACATTTCTTTTAAAGCCCATCCCAGAATTGCCCATCGAGTTTTTTCAACTTCCGATGCAGTCCTTTTGGACAAGTGCACAAACATTTCTTCTAAAGCGCAACTTGGGATCCCCCAATGCTTTTTTCTACTTCCGATGCAGTCCTTGTGGACAAGTATTAGAAAGAACGCAATCAGGCTATTATAAGTGCAAATTTTGTATAATTAAATTTTACAAAAAAAAAAAAAAAAAATAGAAAACTAATAAAAAACTAAAAAAATAGAAATTAATAAAAAAGTAAAAAAATAATAAAAAAAAAAAAATTTCATCCCCGCCTGGATTTGACTTTTTCGCTTAACTTTTTCGCTTCCATGGAAGTTCTTTTGAGAAGGTTTTGCAAAATACGAGAATTTTTAATTTTTTTTGTTGATTTTTAATGATTTTTAATAAATATATTTATACGAAAATATATGTCGAAAATAGAAAATAAAAACGATACATAACATAAAAACATAATTTTTTAGAAAAATATTTGATAAAAAAAATTGCCGCTGGTGAGATTTGAACCTGCGTTTCTTATTTTTTCGTTCATACTAATAAAGAACATCTCGAGAAGCAATTAGAATGTTATTCCTTGGTGTTGTATTACGATCATATCACAAACCTTTGAATTGACCTTTCGACGCTTTATGTTTAATGGCGTTTGTGGCTGAGTGTGCTAAGGCGTTCTGTTATGGTGCAAGCAAACCCAGGTTCAACCCCTGGTCGGAGCGAAAAAGTTTTTCAAATTGTAAAAATTAGATAATAGGAAAATAATTGTGTAATTAAACATACACAGATAAAAAAAGTTTGAGAACCAATAACTTTTGTTGGAAAACCAATAACAAAATTTGTTAATTTTCCTGCAACAAACTAATTTGTACTTTTAATAACCATTATAACAAAAAAGTTGTTAGCAATCGTCACCATCAGAAGGCAACAAATAATTTGTGTTCTCAATAACATAATTTGTAAGTAATTTGTTGAGCATCCAACAGTACAAAATATTTGTTGTTGAACGTTACGTTTAATCCTCAACAAATATTTTTGAATTTGAACGAAAAAAATTGATTGTGGTTTGTTGGAGTTTATCAATGACCTGTAACAAATTTATTGGTGTATTGATAAAAAATTAAATTGAAATTAAAATTGACAGAATTTTGCTATGAATTGCACCAAAATTGCAAAATTGCCGGAACAATTTTGGAGATATTTTGTTAAGTACACACAGAGAAGGAATATGACCAAAATGTTATTTTTGGACGGGGAACATGTAACAGTTTTGTGTCGAAAATCCTATACTCAGTTTTGTAAATGTTTGACAATTTTAAATTTGAGTAGTCCCGGGTCTAGCAAGCATTTTGACAACTTTTTTCCCAGTGCTATATATTATAGTTAATTAGAATTGTAATAACTCTAGTCAGTCTTGTATTTTTGTTTTCATATCGATAGCAGTCAACTATTTTCGCAACAAAGCAATTTGTTGAAAATTCAGAATATTTCTATTATTTCCTCTGTGAAGCATCTACAAATACATTTCAACAACAAATGCCTCATGTTCAATAGACAAATTTGTTGAGCATAAGCAGATTCTACATACAAATAAAGTTGTTAATATTTATTTGCAGTTATTTTTTTGTGTGTATTGATGAAAAAAGTGAAATTGGTTGATTTTTTTTTCGTTTTTTAAATTTCTTCATTCAAATTAACTTCCAGAGCACAACTTCTAAAGCAATGTAAAGGATCCAAAAAGGGAGTACTTCCGTCATATGACAAGCCCATGTAAAATTCATTGGAGATGATCCAAGGTTGCACTACTTCCGGATCACAGATTGGGGATCCAAACTACTTTTTTGGAAGCTCTTTTTTTGCTGGGTTCTTGATGGTTCGGTAGATTTTGCAAAACATTCATCTCCAACAAAGAAGTACTTCAATTTTGTATAGAAATACAAATTTCACAAAATTTTCTATTGAAACAAATATTTTGACAAAATTTTTCTATTGAAAAAATTTTCTATTGAAACAAAACTGCTGACAAAATTTTCTATAGAAATAAAATTTTGTAAAATTTTCTTTTGAAACAAAAATTTTGACAAAATTTCTATTGAAACAAAAATGTTGACAAATTTTTCTATTGAAACAAAAATCTTGGCGAAATTTTCTATAGATATAAAATTTTAACAAAATATATATATAAATAAAATATATATAGAAATAAAAATTTGACAAATTTTTCTATTGAAACAAAAATGTTGACAAAATTCTTTATAGATATAAAATTCTGACAAAATATTCTATAGAAATAAAATTTTGACAAAATTTTCTATAGAAATAAAATTTTGAGAAAATTGTCTATAGAAATAAAATTTTGAGAAAAATTTCAATAGAAATAAAATTTTAACAAAATTTTCTATTGAAATAAAATTTTGACAAAATATTCTATACAAATAAAATTTTGACAATTTTGACAAAATTTTCTAAAGAAATTAAACTTTGACAAAATTTTTTATAGAAATTAAATTTTGACAACATTTTCTATTGAAACAAAAATATTGACAAATTTTTCTATTGAAACAAAAATCTTGTCGAAATTTTCTATAGATATAAAATTTTAACAAAATATTCTATAGAAATAAAAATTTGACAAAATTTTCTATTGAAACAAAAACGTTGACAAAATTTTTTATAGAAATAAAATTTTGCCAAAATTTTTTATAGAAATAAAATTTTGACAAAATATTCTATAGAAATAAAATTTTGACAAAATATTCTATAGAAATAAAATTTTGACAAAATTTTCTATAAAAATAAAATTTTGACAAAATTGTCTATAAAAATAAAATTTTGAGAAAATTTTCTATAGAAATAAAATTTTGACAAAATTTTCTATTGAAATAAAATTTTGCAAAATTTTCTATAGAAATAAAATTTTTACAAAATTTTCTATAGAAATAAAATTTTCTATAGAAATAAAATTTTGACAAAATTTTCTATAGAAATAAAATTTTCTATAGAAATAAAATTTTGACAAAATTTTCTATAGAATTAAAATTTTGACAAAACTTTCTATAGAAATAAAATTTTGACAAAATTTTCTATAGAAATAAAATTTTGACAAAATTTGCTATAGAAATCAAATGTTTACAAAAAATTTCTATAGAAATAAAATTTTGACAACATTTTCTATTTAAACAAAAATGTTTCTGTTGAAACAAAAATTTTGGCGAAATTTTCTATAGAAATAAAATTTTGACAAAATGTTCTATAGAAATAAAATTTTTACAAAAATTTTTTATAGAAATAAAATATTGAGAAAATTTTCTATAGAAATAACATTTTGACAAAATTTTCTATAGAAATAAAATGTTTACAAAAATTTTCTATAGAAATAAAATTTTGACAACATTTTCTATTGAAACAAAAATGTTGACAAATTTTTTTTATTGAAACAAACATTTTGGCGAAATTTTCTATAGAAATAAAATTTTTACAAAACATTTTTATAGAAATAAAATATTGACAAAATTTTCTATAGAAATACAAATTTTAACAAAATTTTCTATTGAAACAAAAATTTTACAACATTTTCTATTGAAACACAAATGTTGACAATTTTTTCTATAGAAATATAATTTTGTAAAATTTTCTATTGAAACAAAAATTTTGACAAAAATTTCTATTGAAACAAAAATTTTCACAAAATTTTCTATTGAAACACAAATGTTGACAAATTTTTCTATTGAAACAAAAATTTTGACAAAATGTTCTATTGAAACAAACATTTTGACAAAAATTTTCTATAGAAATAAAATTATGATAAAATTTTCTATAGCAATACATTTTTAACAAATTTTTCTATATAAATAACATTTTAACAAAATTTTCTATAGAAATAACATTTTGACAAAATTTTCTATAGAAATAACATTTTGACAAAATTTTCCGTCATTTTTTTACAGAAAAAAAAAAAAAAATTGGAGAAAATTTTGTATAAAAAAAAAATTTTGACCATTTTTGTTTCATAATAACAACAAGAAAAATGTGATTAAAAACTTCGAAATATTTTTTGTGAATATAGTAGATTTTTTGGTAAAATTATCATCAAAGTTTGGTAGATTATTTTTGGCATGTATGGCAACCGTGATATCACCTCAAAAGAACATCTTGTGAAGTGAATATTCCACTAAAAGTATTGGCTTGGGAAGAACTACCAAATTCTTTGCTGGGTATACAGTGAGTGGACAACCACAGTATCCTAAATTTTGCATATTAAGGTGGCCGGTTACGCCAGGTTAATTTTAATGAGTTAATACAGCAAACGTCAATCGATAGTTGTCCACTTTTGAGAGGTGTCCGATTTCCATGGTTGAGAGGTTTCGTTGTAATGTGTTTCAAATAAAAAGGCTCCGAAAGCCAAATCTGGGCATCGCTTTATATGTGGCAGCATGTAACTCTGTGCTGGGTATTTGGGCACTGTCGGATAATGAGAAATGGGGAAACAAATGTGCTGGCTAAAGAGGACACTCATGGAACGAATAATGTCCTTGCGGTTACTACCTTTGTGTTCTTAAAGGATTCATGTCAAATATGAGGACCTATGACGAGAACGTTGGATCTCCTCGGAAGGTGGCGAGCAAACCAAGTTGATATGGGAAGAAAAGTAGGAACTTCAAAAATCTGATGGCGATGGGCAGTCTGGATATAAGGCCTTTAATTGACATTATAATCGGGCATAACTCGCATGGGAAACATATGCTAAGGATATGCCATAGAGATGATGCCATTTGCAGTTGGTGTCTGGACCCGGAAGTTACGGAAGACTCGCACCAATTCCTGATAAGCAGTATGCTTTAGAAGAAACAATATACTGGACTCCTTTTTCTTTCAGGTTCTCACCGATCTGCGTGAGTGTAGCTTAGGGAATATACTCGCCTTCATCAGGACATCTGATTGGATGTTTAAAGCTAACTTAAAGAAGACCGATAAATGGAAGTTCTTGAGCAACTTTAAAAAAAACCATCTCACGAAGAAGAAGATGGGAAATGGATCTACAGTGGTCTGAGTGGGCATCAATCCAATTCAAGAATTGGTGGCATTATCTACAACTTAAAAAAAAAAAAAAAAACAAGTATATACGGCCGTAAGTTCGGCCAGGCCGAAGCTTATGTACCCTCCATCATGGATTGCGTAGAAACTTCTTCTAAACACTGCCATCCACAATCGAATTACAAGGTATCTTAAAACCTGCTAACACCATCTTCTAAATTGTATGTAAGACCATATACCAACATCATGTACCAAATTTCAGCCGGATCGGATGAAATTTGCTTCTCTTTGAGGCTCCGCAAGCCAAATCTGGGGATCGGTTTATATGGGGGCTACACAGAAAAAAATATCACCAAAATATTTCCAATTAAAAAGTTAATTGAAGTTGAAAATTTTTTAAATTAATAAATTAATTGATACAATTAACTTTTTAATCATTATAGATACATTAAGTCAATTAAGTCAATGATGGAAGATTTTAAAATTTTTAATTAAAAAAATAATTGATACAATTAACTTTTTAATCAAATTCGGAAGACTAATTCAGTTAAAAAAAGTGCTGATTTTTTTTTAAATTTTTAATTAAAAGTGTATTTCAAACAATCATTTGTTAATCCAAATAAAAACTCTAAGCCAATTCAGAAAGTAATTAAAAATAGTTACCTTTTTTAATTGATAAATTAATTGAGTTTTGCAATCAACATCAATTAAATTTTTAATTGAATCAATTAAAAAATTAATTGAAATTTGTTGAAAAAATCAATTAATTTTTTAATCAAGAATTTTTTCTATGCCCAATTAAAACTGTGATTGATACTATCATTTTCGTGATTGAAGACATTTCAATTAAAAAATTAATTGGATCAATTAATTTGGTGATTGAATCAGAAAAATTTTTTTTGTGTGTATATATAATTATGGGCCGATATGGACCAATTTTTGCATGATTGTTAGAGGCCATATACCAACACCATGTACCAAATTTCAGCCAGATCGGATGAAATATGCTTCTCTTAGAGGCTCCGCAACCCAAATCTGGGGATCGGTTTATATGGGGGCTATATATAATTATGGACCGATGTGGACCAATTTTTGCATGGTTGTTAGAGACCATATACCAACACCATATACCAAATTTCAGCCGGATCGGATGAAATATGCTTCTGTTAGAGGCTCCACAAGCCAAATCTGAGGGTCCCTTTATATGGGGGCTATACGTAAAAGTGGACCGATATGGCCTATTTTCAATACCATCCGACCTACATCGATAACAACCACTTGTGCCAAGTTTCAAGTCGATAGCTTGTTTCGTTCGGAAGTTAGCGTGATTTCAACAGACGGACGGACGGACGGACATGCTTAGATCGACTCAGAATTTCACCACGACCCAGAATATATATACTTTATGGGGTCTTAGAGCAATATTTCGATGACAAAGTTAATATACCCCCATCCTATGATGGAGGGTATAAAAATTATACACCCATCCTATGGTGAAGGGTATAAAATAAATATTTGCTATAAATATTTTCAATTTTCCAAACGTTATATTATGATTATTTATTAGGAGAAATATAGCCTATTCCCTTAGGTTATAATTTCACCATTATTTGAAACGATCCTCGTTATAGAATCTATATTGACACAAATCAATTAACAACAGCAGCAATGAAACATTGTCACTTCTGGCCTAAAATATTGTCTCAGTGCCAATGTCTATCCCTTTATAAATACCAGAGTCCAGCAAACCATCTCTTCTTCCTTTTGTAAACTTGATCCATTGGCATGTTTTGTTTAATCACTGCCAAAGCTTTATTCCATTTTAGTATCGTTCTGAATTAAATGTGCGATTTGTTTCCGCCAAGATTTATTGAGTTATAATTTGGGTGTAAATTTGCAGTTGCAAACTGGTGGCTGAGAAATGGTGATGAAGCAGGCAATTGTTGGGGAGGCTCCTTGTTGGAATAAGACTCACATGGACAAGTATTTAAAAATAGTTCACATTAATCGGTCGATTTGCCCAAGGAGTCCAAATGGCATGGAATAATTGCAGTATTTGTAGGATGGAAATCCCAATGACGGTATATAGTAAAATAAATCAATGTTTTAGCAGGAGGGTGATAACTTTTAACCAGAATTCGCACTCGTTTTTCCTTATGGGTAAAGTGTAGTTAGCGAATACTGCGGGTGTCTTTTTGGGATAAAACCGCAAATTGATCAACAATTCAAGACTTTTTTTTTAAAGTTTTGTAGCTTGGTTAGCTGGATCTCTTTCTGTCTGTCTTTCTGTTGAAATGACTGGCGAATTGCTTGGCCAAAGCAAAGTAGCAATCGAATGGATGCATGTTATACCATGTGACATGGAGACAAATTTATGGCGCAATGTCAGTAGAGTCAATGATTATTCATTATATTAATGCCTTTATAATGAATTGTTAATTGGTTGCTAAAAGTCTGACTACAACCGGCGACAAGTCTCCATGCTGCTGCAAACTTTAATCATTTGCCGACCCCAGAATAAGGATTCGGAATAAGCATATTCCACTGTTGAGTGCCTTTTGGTGAAGATGAATGAATCTAAACACATGTTTTTTTAATGAAATTTATAAATAAAAGTTTTTAATACTAAAAATGCAATGGAAGTCCCAAACTTAATGGTTTCTACTGTGACATTTTTGGACTGCGCCAAAATGTTCTTTCTAATATTTTGATATAGATTTCCCACATTGCAGAAACTACGAGAGGAGTACGGGGTAAGAGTACACTCCAAAAAAGCCTTACTTGAATTCAAAGATGTTGACCTTGACTTAAGGATTTTAGGATTAATTCCGTGTCAAAGATGCTTCTTCTTTAAAATGAAGATGTTTTTAGAGAGCTATCGAACTATAAATTTAGTTTCAACAAATTTATATTAGGGAGCCTTATAGAAACCGCAGTTTTTATTCAATTTACTTGAAATTGGAAATCTAGAGGTATTGTAGGACCACAAATACGTGTGCCAAAAATTGTGAGTATCGGTCCCTATTTTGGTATAGCCCCCATATAGACCGATCTCCCGATTTTACTTCTTGGGCTTATAGAAACCGCAGTTTTTATTCAATTCACCTGACATTGGAAATCTAGAGGTATTGTAGGACCACAAATACGTGTGCCAAAAACTGTGAGCATCGGTCCATGTTTTGGTATGGTCCCCATATAGAACGAACTCCCGATTTGGGGTCTTGGGCTTATAGAAACCGTTGTTTTTATCCTATTTGTCTGAAATTGGAAATCTAGAGGTATTTTAGGACCATAAAGAGGTGTGCCGAAAATGGTGAGTATCGGTCCATATTTTGGTATAGCCCCCATATAGACCGATTTCCCGATTTTACTTCTTGGGCTTCTAGAATCCTAAGTTTTTATCCTATTTGCCTATTTGTATTTTAGGCTCACAAAAACGTGTATCGGATTAAGTTCTTATACCCTGCTCCACACTGTGGAACAGGGTATTATAAGTTAGTGCATATGTTTGCAACACCCAGAAGGAGACGAGATAGACACATGGTGTCTTTGGCAAAAATGCTCAGGGTGGGCTCTTGAGTCGATATAGCGATGTCCGTCTGTCCGTGAACACATTTTTGTAATCAAAGTCCAGGTCGCAGGTTTAGTCCAATCGACTTCAAATTTGGCACAAGTATGTGTTTTGGCTCAGAATAGATTTTGGAACAAATCGGTTCAGATTTAGATATAGCTTCCATATATATATTTCGCCCGATATGGACTTATATGGCCCCAGAAGCTAGAGTTTTACCCCAATTTGGTTGAAATTTTGCATAGGGAGTAGAATTAGCATAGTAGCTATGCGTGCCAAATTTGGTTGAAATCAGTTCAGATTTAGATATAGCTCCCATATATAGCTTTCGCCCGATTTACACTCATATGACCACAGAGGCCAATTTTTTGCTCCGATTTAGTTGAAATTTTGCACAGGGAGTAGAATTAGCATTGTAGCTATGCGTGCCAAATTTGCTTGAAATCGGTTCAGAATTATACATAGCTCCCATATATAGATTTCGGCCGATTTACATTCATATGACCACAGAGGCCAATTTTTTAGCTCCGATTTAGTTGAAATTTTGCACAGGGTGTAGAATTAGCATTGTCGCTATGCGTGCCAAATTTGCTTGAAATCGGTTCAGAATTAGACATAGCTCCCATATATAGATTTCGGCCGATTTACATTCATATGACCACAGAGGCCACTTTTTTGCTCCGATTTAGTTGAAATTTTGCACAGGCAGTAGAATTAGCATTGTAGCTATGAGTGCCAAATTTGGTTGAAATTGTTTTAGATTTAGATATATCTCCCATATATAGCTTTCGCCCGATTTACACTCATATGATCACAGAGGCCAATTTTTAACTACGATTTAGTTGAAATTTTGCACAGGGAGTAGAATTATCATTGTAGCTATGCGTGCCAAATTTGGTTGAAATTGTTTCAGATTTAGATATAGCTCCCATATATATGCTTTTCTGATTTCGACAAAAATGGTCAAAATACGAACATTTCCCTTTTAAAATCTTCGAAAAGTTTTAAAAATTACTCTAATTTCCCTCTACTTCTAATACATATATATCGAGTGATAAATCATAAATAAAAGTTTGTGAAGTTTCCTTAAAATTGCTTCATATTTAAATCTTCCCATATTTTTTTACTATCATTGTGTTTCACCCTAGTGCATTAGCCGAGTGATATATGAATGGACAAACCTCTATATATTCAGCAACCAACACATTTGACGGATGTGATATGGTATCGAAAATTTAGATCTACAAAGTGGTGCAGGGTATAATATAGTCGGCCCCGTCCGACTTTAGACTTTCCTTACTTGTTATTCCTCCATAAAGACCGACTTCACTTCTTGAGGGTGTAGAAGGCGCACTGATCATGAAAATTGCTTGAAACTCAATGTAAATTTTCCAGATTTTACTTCTACAGATTTAAGATTTCAAATCAAGACGGTTTTTTATAATTTTCTTGCACACTTACAAGAGATGTTAATGATTCCTCTAAAACTCTAACAAAAATGGTTCTTAGAAATTCAGAATCTGATATAGTCCTCATAGGCGAAATCTTTAAATTTATCTTCGGGAAGTGTCCTCAAGTCCTCAAGCCCTCCTGAAATTTCAAAGGAAACCCTAATATTTGGTTCATGGTGGTGGGTATTTAAGATTCGGCCCGGCCGAACTTAGTGCTGTATATACTTGTTTTTCCTAACATTGTGTTCCACCCAGGGCATTAGCCGAATTAAATGTAAAATCTATAAGTATTACAGAACTCTGTACAGATCTGCTCAGATATACAGAATATATGTGTATGGATTCATATAGCATCCAACACATGGATGGATTTGATATGGTATCGAAAATGTGGACTTACAAATTGGGTATAATATAGTCGGCCCTGCCCGACTTTAGACTTTCCTTACTTGTTATACCCTCCATCATAGGATGGGGGTATATTAACTTTGTCATTCCGTTTGTAACACATCGAAATATTGCTCTAAGACCCCATAAAGTATATATATTCTGGGTCGTGGTGAAATTCTGAGTCGATCTAAGCATGTCCGTCCGTCTGTTGAAATCACGCTAACTTCCGAACGAAAGAAGCTATCGACTTGAAACTTGGCACAAGTGGTTGTTATCGATGTAGGTCGGATGGTATTGAAAATGGGCCATATCGGTCCACTTTTACGTATAGCCCCCATATAAAGGGACCCTCAGATTTGGCTTGTGGAGCCTCTAACAGAAGCATATTTCATCCGATCCGGCTGAAATTTGGTACATGATGTTGGTATATGGTCTCTAACAATCATGCAAAAATTGGTCCACATCGGTCCATAATTATATATAGCCCCCATATAAACCGATCCCCAGATTTGGCTTGTGGAGCCTCTAAGAGAAGCATATGTCATCCGATCCGGCTGAAATTTGGTACATGGTGTTGGTATATGGTCTCTAACAATCATGCAAAAAGTGGTCCACATCGGTCCATAATTATATATAGCCCCTATATAAACCGATCTCCACATTTGACTTGCGAAGCCTCAAAGAGAAGCAAATTGCATCCGATCCGGCTGAAATTTGGTACATGGTATTGGTGTATGGTCTCTAGCAACCGAGCAAAAATTGGTCCACATCGGTCCATAATTATATATAGCGCACATATAAACCGATCCCCACATTTGGGTTGCGGAGCCTCTAAGAGAAGCAAATTTCATCCGATCCGGCTGAAATTAGGTACATGGTATTGGTATATGGTCTCTAGCAACCGTGCAAAAATTGGTGCATATCGGTCCATAAATATATATAGCCCCCATAAAAAACATTCTCCAGATTTGACCTCCGGAGCCTCTTGGTAGAGCAAAATTCATTCGATCCGGTTCAAATTAGGCACGTGGTGTTAGTATATGGTCGCTAACAACCATACCAAAATTGGTCCAATCACACAAAAATTGGTCCATATCGGTTCATAATCATGGTTGCCACTAGAGCCAAAAATAATCTACCAAAATTTTATTTCTATAGAAAATTTTGTCAAAATTTTATTTCTATAGAAAATTTTGTCAAAATTTTATTTCTATAGAAAATTTTGTCAAAATTTTATTTCTAGAGAAAATTTTGTTAAAATTTTATTCGGTTCATAATAAAATTTTCATCATTGTCAAAATTTTATTTCTATAGAAAATTTTATCAAAATTTTATTTCTATAGAAAATTTTGTTCAAATTTTATTCGGTTCATAATCATGGTTGCCACTCGAGCCAAAAATAACCTACCAAGATTTTATTTCTATAGAAAATTTTGTCAAAAGTTTATTTCTATAGAAAATTTTGTGAAAATTTTATTTCTATAGAAAATTTTGTTAAAATTTTATTTCTGTAGAAAATTTTGTCAAAATTTTGGAAGCGCTTTAAAAGAAATGTTTGTTGAACAACTTCCAATTTTTTTTTGCTGGGTTGTTAAGAATTTTTCAAAAATGCGTTTTCAGTGCCTCCACAACGAAAATATTTATACATGTTTAGTTTACAGCATCTACATTACAATAACATCGACAAATAAATCGAAAGTTGGAGTTAGAGTTTGATGTCCTTTTCGAATGTCCTCTGAAGTGGACATCGGTACTCAAAGGTTTAAGAAAATGAAATATCCTAACATAATTATACGTTCAAAATATTTTATACTAATGTTGAAACATTATATGCTTGTACTTTAATTAAAAATTTAACGATAAATTCATATTTTTTTAAATAGGAGAATATAAAAAATAATCTTTTTTGGCGGTGTATAAATGGAGAACAACTTTATCTAACATGTTTTAAATTTTAACAAAACAAACTAGTCGTATTTATTTAACTCTACAAATATGTTACAATAGTTAGTTTTGTTTAAAACCAATAAAAAACAAACACGACAACATCCCACAGGACACAACAAAGTCGATTTAATGACAATATATTTGGACACGTAAGATGCCTCATTATTTTATATTGCATCTATGTAAATATGTCAGGTAATGTGGTTAAAAAAAGTACCACGAGAGATCCATCAGATCTTGTAACCTTTTGTGTTTGTTAATGTCTCATTAAAATGCTAACAAATAGACAATATAGTCCGCAAACATTTGGGATCAATTTTTGGAAACGTCTGTCTGTGCATCACCATGAGTGCCGATACGAGAAGACAATATTGAGAGAAAACCAACAAAATTTGTACGAATTGATTATGATGTCATGCCACAAACTGAAGTGTCATACCAATCACACAATGAATTGATCTCCTTACTATTGAGTTTTGTTTTTTTTTGTGGATTTACATTAAAACATTAAAACAACTAAGTGCTGTCATTTGTTTTTTTTCGCATTGTGTCAATTCATTTTTTTTGTTTATGAAATGATCTCCCCCATTGACATTTCAGTCAAAAGTCAATCGAAGACAATGCATGTATGAAAGTGAAACAAACCATAAGTGTCAAAAAAGTGGTGCATTGGTCGTGTGATGACAACCAAAGTCTGTCTGTCAATAGGGTGGATGAGAGTTTTCGAGTATTTGTTGGATAAGTACTTGAATTGAAATATTGCAAAAGGTTTTTGCTTTGCCTGGATTCACTTCAAATAATGAATATGGTACTTGTCAATTTAATGCGATTATAAATATACTGTTACTGTCGTTTTTCATCCTGATGAAAGGATCACAGGCTTATTTATTTTTGGGTATTTACAATAGTCAGAAATTTGTACTTTTTCCAATATATAAATGATGAACTTCAAATGACAAATTTAAAGAGTATTACAAATTTTATATTGTGTTTTTGGGAATAGAGCATATAGCAAAGTTATATGGTTTTGATTTCTAATTGAAAACCAGAACATCCAAAACTAGAGCAAGATGAAAGGAAATCACATTTCATTCATGAACTCATCGATTTGGGAAACATTCAACTATTGACTCATTCATTCACACATCCATTCGTTATGGTAAATCACTATTGAATGAATTACGACTCTATAATAAATCACTATCCGTGATCATTTGATTCGATTTCGACATCATCATTAAGAAGAAAAATGTTGCCTTAGTTTAAAGAGTATCGAATATCTGTGACAGAAATCACACCGCTCCATATTGGCTACCTATGCTGTTCGATTTGTCCCATGAGAACCATCAATGAAATCTACATTCATTGAACATTTTTTTTTTGTATTTTTTTCCAGTCTTTTATGTTTTGCGACACTAATTTGAAATGGTCACACCAAATTTAATTTATGAGAATGTGAATTAGGTTTCGTTTTGATATATTTTTTCGGCGGAAAGGGAAGATACAAACGTATCTTCCCTTTCAGCCGAAAAAAAAGCAAAATTGACATTGATAAAGTTTATATTAAACACTAAAAAACATGACATATCTCTACGCTATAGATTTGAATAGTCACTGCACACAAAAATTATATTCTGATTCAATCACGAAATTAATTGATCCAATTAATTTTTGAATTGAAATGTCTTCAATCACAGAAATGATAGTATCAATTAAAAAATTAATTGACAGTCAATTAAAAAATTAACTGATCCAATTAAAAAATTTATTGGTACTGTTAATTTGTGTGATTGATTTTTGTTTCAGTTAAAAAATTGTTGAATCAATTAAGGTTTTATTTGAATATTTTTATACCCTCCATCATAGGATGGGGGTATATTAACTTTGTCATTCCGTTTGTAACACATCGAAATATTGCTCTAAGACCCCATAAAGTATATATATTCTGGGTCGTGGTGAAATTCTGAGTCGATCTAAGCATGTCCGTCCGTCCGTCCGTCTGTTGAAATCACGCTAACTTCCGAACGAAACAAGCTGTCGACTTGAAACTTGGCACAAGTAGTTGTTATCGATGTAGGTCGGATGGTATTGAAAATGGGCCATATCGGTCCACTTTTACGTATAGCCTCCATATAAAGGGACCCTCAGATTTGGCTTGTGGAGCCTCTAACAGAAGCATATTTCATCCGATCCGGCTGAAATTTGGTACATGGTGTTGGTATATGGTCTCTAACAACCATGCAAAAATTGGTCCACATCGGTCCATTATTATATATAGGCCCCATATAAACCGATCCCCAGATTTGGCTTGCGGAGCCTCAAAGAGAAGAAAATTTCATCCGATCCGGCTGAAATTTGGTACATGATGTTGGTATATGGTCTCTAACAACCATGCAAAAATTGGTCCATACCGGTCCTTAATTATATCCATACCGGTCCTTAATTATATATAGCCCCCATATGAACCGATCCCCAGATTTGGTTTGTGGAGCCTCTAAGAGAAGCATATTTCATCCGATCCGGCTGAAATTTGGTACATGGTGTTAGTATATGGTCTGAGCTTAAGACCTTAGTTGTCATAGCCATTAAGCCATTTAAGTTATCAATTTCAATTGTAACTTAATAATGAATAAATAAATAAAAATAAAGTATATGGTCTCTAACAACCATGTAGAAATTGGTCCACATCGGTCCATAATTATATATAACCCCCATATAATCCGATCCGGCTGAAATTTGGTACATGATATTGGTATATGGTCTCTAACAACCATGCAAAAATTGGTCCACATCGGTTCATAATTATATATAGTCCCCATATAAACCGATCCCCAGATTTGGCTTGCGAAGTTCCCAAGAGAAGCAAATTTCATCCAAGCCGGTTGTAATTTGGAACATGGTGTTAGTATATGATCTTTAACAACCGTGCCAGAATTGGTCCATATCGGTCCATAATTATATATAGCCCCCATAAAAAACGTTCTCCAGATTTGACCTCCGGAGCCTCTTGGAGGAGCAAAATTCATCCGATCCGGTTCAAATTAGGAACGTGGTGTTAGTATATGGTCGCTAACAACCATACCAAAATTGGTCCAATCACACAAAAATTGGTTCATATCGGTTCATAATCATGGCTTCCACTAGAGCCAAAAATAATGTACCAAAATTTTATTTCTATAGAAAATTTTGTCAAAATTTTATTTCTATAGAAAATTTTGTCAAAATTTTATTTCTAGAGAAAATTTTGTTAAAATTTTATTCGGTTCATAATAAAATTTTCATTATTTTCAAAATTTTATTTCTATAGAAAATTTTGTGAAAATTTTATTTCTGTAGAAAATTTTGTCAACATTTTATGTCTACTTTGTCAAACTGAATTATATACGTATTGGATCGATCTTTTTTGATTTAATATATACCACGTACGGACTTACATAAAATTTAGAAGATGTTGTTAGGAGGTTTTAAGATACCTTGCCATCGGCAAGCGTTACCGCAACTTAAGTAATTCGATTGTGGATGGCAGTATTTAGAAGAAGTTTCTACGCAATCCATGATGGAGGGTACATAAGCTTCGGCCTGGCCGAACTTACGGCCGTATATACTTGTTTAAATCTCAATTAAGATTTTAATTGGTAGGATTGAAATTTGCTGTGTGGGGATTTCAGTGAAACTTTAAAATTTGATTTTAGTTTTCTTTTCTAATTTTTGGAAAGTCTCCTATACGAGTATATCCATTTTGGCTCCTACCATTTTTTTGCAACTTTACTTATTTGTAAAAAAATTATTAAAACAGTCTTATGTACAAAAGAACATAAAAAATAAGTAAATTCGGCCGCAAGTTCGGCCAGGCCGAATATTATGTACCATTCACCATGGATTACGTACAAAGTTCTACTAACGACTGCCATCCACAATAGAATTACACAATAGAAAAAAATGTTTGGACATGGTTGCCGCATCCATTTAATGCTTATCTAGAGTATGTAATTGTCGCGAAAACTATGTATTTTGTCTTTGTAAAAATTTTCGAGCGGAGAAAAATATATGTTGGCAATAAGCATTTAAATGGTTCAGATGCCGCAAACATGTTCTATTATTTAAATGACAGAATTTGAGACCATTACATAGTCGGGAAAACCATGTACCTGTCCATTCAACTTTTTGACTTTTTTGTATTTTTATAGGTTACGTATAGACATGTCTGGAACCATCACATGGCCATAAAGACCATGTACATTGTTTTCGTAACCATTTAAATTTTAATTTTTTTTGCAGTGAAAAGAATTTTATAAAAACATTGAACAGGTACACACGATTTTAATTTTGCGCATCAGTCGTGTCTTGATTGTTTCTTGGAATGGACGGAGAATACGGAATTGCTATGTTTTGTGTTAATTTATTTATTCAGAAGTGGCACGTGGTTTTATGTGAATACAAAAACGGAAAGTGTAATTGAAAAAATCTTCTGCATTTTGATATATGGTATAATTTATTTTTATTTGCAGTTACATGATGTCTGCGTTGGTACATTTGGTGGGCACGAAGTAAATATGGAATGATTACTTATTGTTGAAATTGAACCAAAATAGAGTGTGTACAAATATGTGATGTTTGCACGACATTATAAATACAAATAAACAATGACTTGGTTTATAAATAAATAAAAACAAATAAAGTTAATTTTGTGTTTTCTTTTTTCAAGTGGCGTCCTTTTTTCGACGACGAAAAAAGTTTTTTTCATAAAGATCAAAACATTTTAAGTTGTGACCATGTTCTTTTAACTGGAAGAAAAACATTTTTGACGAATACCATAACATTTTAGATCGTGACCATTGTCTTTTATAGTTAACAAAATTCATTTTTACAATATAATAACATTTTAGATGAGGACAATTTTATTTTTCTCAGAACCATGGTCACTGAGCCAACATGGTTGCAGGTGAAAATGTTACATCATAGCCGCAAAAATAGCTCCTATCATATTATGTTGCTCTTCGAATATGATTGTGACAATCATGTTTCTTCTCTGCGTTTACTTGCAGCATAATCTCTAGGTCTCTCTTTCTAAACACATATATGTTTATAGGCTATTTCCAAATTAATATATGTTTGCATCTAAGCATATTATATTTACAAACATTTTATGTCACAAACATAATAAGTTCTAACATATTAACATATATGTCCCAAACATGTTTTTCTACTTTATGAACATTATATGCTTGCACTTAAAAATATTGTGTTAAAAAATTAGAGTTCCAAACATATAATTTTTACACCCAAACATATGAAAAACAGTCTTTTTCGCCCATGTACATATAATATACATACATTCAAATGAGATCCGATTTGGCCAAAATTTTTATATTTCTACCAAATCTTTTAACTAAAAATTTAAACCGACTAAGGTCCTAGCCATTTTTATGCAATTTTCCAAAATCACATATATGATTTATCGGGAGATAAATATGAATTAGAGCTATAGGTAAATTGGAGATACTTTTACAATGTTTCTTACTTAAGAGACAATATTTGTCCAAATCGGGCAATATTTGCAGAAGTATAGTGCTTAACATTGCACACTTTCCACAGAATCGGTTAATATGATTCTGTGGAAAGTGTGCAATAGTATTTGGTACACTTATGGCGATATCGATTGGAACAGAAAGTGCAAATTTCAGTTAATTTTTTAATTGATGTTGATTGCAAAATTCAATTAATTTTTTAATTAAAAACGAAAGTATTTGTAATCGCTATACTATATTTCAATAAGTTAATTGTATCAAATATTTTTTTAATTCAAAATTTAAAAAATTTCTATCATTAACTTAATGTTTCTAGTTTAATTAAAAGATTAACAGTATCAATTAATTTTTTAATGGAAAAATTTTCAACTTCAATCAACTTTTTAATTGGAAATATTTTGTTGATATTTTTTTTTTTTGCTATGATCCCTCCAAATATTATGAATTAACAACTTTGGAATAATACTACCATTTGGGCGAAAATACAATGAGGATAACACCAAGGCAACCTATTTTTTGCCCTCCAGGTAAAATATCAATATAAAGTTAAAATGTGGGTATTCTAGCCAGATGGCTAGATGGACTCAGGGGCCGACACTGAAGATTATTGCTAAAGGCATCATGTGTATATCTAGTTTCCTCCTTTAACTTACGCTTCTATTACATTTATTTCTTGTATAGGAAGTAATCCATCAAACAACAATTTAGTTTATTGCTTAAGTACGCAAATATCTTTACAAAGTTCTCCCTACAATGTGAGGTTAAGTACTTAGTATACTCGTACATAAACTTGAGATTGGAAGATAATGTAACCTGCACCTAAAGTAAGCAGTTGAATATAATGCTGAATTGATTAACACTCAAAAAAAAAAATTTTTTTTTGATTCAATCACGAAATTAATTGATCCAATTATTTGGTAAATTAAAATGTCTTTAATCTCAAAAAATTAATTGATTCAATTAAAAAATTAATTCATACTATTAATTTTTGTTTTAAATAAAAAAATTGTTGAAACAATTAAATTTTTAATTAAATATTTTTTAAAACTCAATTAAAATTTTAGTTGGAGAATTTTCGTGAAATTTTTTTTTCTGTGAATGCATTTTGATGGAGAATTTTTTTGGACCAAAGATTTTGTTTGAAATCATGTTACTGGTATAATGATGGTATTACCTTCCTAAAACAACACGATGATCGTAATAACCTTTGCCATACATTTGGTTGATTTTTACCTTACAACTGTTGAATGTAATAAATGGTTTAGTGATTGGTATAAACTCATTTGTTAACCATTGATCGGTTTATTTCAGAGGCCAAAGAATATGTTTAGCTTTTTTGGTATAGTTACTAACCAAGACATTTTCCAGTTACCATAGCGAAGAGTTACTTCTGAAAACTTAGTTGACCGCTTAATAGCAAAGTATGTTATAAAATTAGTTTAAGTTAATTTAAGTAAACTCATGCCGAAAGCTAAACATAATCCCTCTTAGCTAAAGATTTTGGCTCGATACATGTACCAATCAAAATAATAATCATCATTTAAGTAAGACATCAAAATATTTGTATGATTAAACGTCAGAGGTAAATATGAGGATGGTGTGATAATGTTAAAAAAAATTAAGCTATATGAGAACCGCATGATTCAAAATGACATGACTAAAAAATGGTCCAAAATTCAACAGATTTTACATTGTTCTACAATTATTAAGTGTGCACATTTTTAATGCGGCAGTGGCTACGATCTAGATATACGCAACAAATAACAATGAAACTCTATTCATGTCATAACCTCAATCTATAGGGTATTATAAGTTAGTGCATATGTTTGACACAGCCAGAAGAAAATGAGATAGACATAGGGTGTCTTTGGCAATAATGCGCAGCACCTCTCCCTGAGAAGATTTATCGATGCCCGTCAAGTTCCATTCTCATAAAAAATTATTTGTGGGAAGCTTGCGATCATCTACTCCAAAGGCAACATCGGTACTGGCACTGAAAAGTGCATCCCCTACGACAATCCCAAGCGAAAACTGGCAAAGGCGAATATCCATGGAAAGAAGCGTATGCTGTGTATTTGGTGTAACCAGTGGCAGAATTACAGGAGTTTTATATCGAACTCAATTGATGTCTTTTGCCTGATAAACGGCCACAATATTTGAAAATGACACGACAAGATGATGTTGCAGTACTGTAACGCTCGGCCACATTTTATAAAACCTGTTAAACTTTTTTAGAAAATGCTCGACATGGAAGCATGGTTGTCACTCGAGCCAAAAATAATCTACCAAAAATTTGGAGAAAATTTAATCGAAATTCTATCAAACAAAAAAATATTTGTCAAAATTTTATTGTTACAGAAAATTTTTCAAAATTTTATTGCTTAAGAAAATTTTTGCAAAATTTTAGGTGTATAGAAAATGTTTGCAAAATGTTATCTCTATAGAAAATTTTTGCAAAATTTTATCTCTATAGAAAATTTTTGCGAAATTTTATCTTTATAGAAAATTCTTGCACAATTTTATCTCTATAGAAAAATTTTGCAAAATTCTATCTCTATAGAAAATTTTTGACAAATTTTATCTCTATAGATTTTGTTTGCAAAATTTTATTTGTATAGATATTTTTTTTTTAATTCTTGCAAAATTTTATCTGTATTGAAAATTCTTGCACAATTTTATCTCTATAGAAAATTATTGCAAAATTTTATTTCTACAGAAAATGTTTGTAAAATTTTATTGCTATATAACATTTTTGCAAAATGTTATCTTTATAGAAAATTTTTGTTAAATTTGATTTGATGATAACATTTTACCTTTATAGAAAATTTTTGCAAAATTTTATCTCTATAGAAGATATTGCAAAATTCTATCTCTAGAAAGTTTTTGTCAATTTTTTTGCAACATTTTATTTGTATAGATTTTTTTAATTTTGCAAAATTTTATCTCTATTGAAAATGTTTGCATAATTTTATCTCTATAGAAAATTCTTGCACAATTTTATCTCTATAGAAAATTATTGCAAAATTTTATCTCTATAGAAAATATTTGTAAAATTTTATTGCTATAGAACATTTTTGCAAAACTTTATTGCTATAGAAAATTTTTGCAAAATTTTATCTCTATAGAAAATTTTTGCAAAATTTTATTTGTATAGAAAATGTTTGTAAAATTTTATTGCTATAGAACATTTTTGCAAAATTTTATTGCTATAGAAACCGCGCTTTTTGTGCTAGGCTAAGAAGTTTCCGAACTACCCTCGTATAGAAAATATTTGCAAAATGTTATCTCTATAGAAAATTTTTGCAAAATTTGTTCTCTATAGAAAATTTTTGCAAAAATAGAAGATTTTTCAAAATTTTATATCTACAGAAAATTTTTGGAAAATTTTATCTCTATAGAAAATGCTTGTACAATTTTATTTCTATAGAAAATTTTTTCAAAATTTTATCTCAATAGAAGATATTGCAAAATTGTATCTCTATAGAAAATTTTTGCAAAATTTTTATATCTATTGAAAATTCTTGTAAAATTTTATCTCAATAGAAGATATTACAAAATTCTCTATAGAAAATTTTTGAAAAATTTTTTCTCTATAGAAAATTATTGCAAAAAATTATCTTTATAGAGAATGTTTGTAAAATTTTATTGCTAAAGAAAATTTTTGTAAAAATTTATATATATAGAAATTTTTTCCAAGATTTTATTGTTATAGAAAATTTTGTCAAAATTTTATTGCTACAGAAAATTTTGTCAACTATTTATTGCTAGAGAAAATGTTGTCAAAATGTTATTACCATAAAAAATTCTTGCAAAATTTTATTTGTATAAAAAATTTTGCAAACTTTTTCCAAAATGTTATCTCTATAGAAAATGTTTGCAAAATTTTATTTCTATAGAATATTTTAGCAAAATTTTATTTCTATAGAATATTTTTGCAAAATTGTACCTCTATAGAAGATTTTTCAAAATTTTATCTCTATACACCCTCACAAAAAATCGCTTCTGTAACATATACTCCCAAACATATTTTGCTTCAAGCATATACATTTTTGGGTATTGCCCAAACATTTATATGTTTGATCTCTACCAATATATAATATGTTTGAAAGCATATTTGTCTAAACAATATATGTTTGGGTAGTCTAAGTTCCATACATTTTGTATTTTTGCATCCAATTTCAATAATGTTGTCTTCCAAAAAACAATATGTTATTATGTGACCATATAATATGTTTGGAAGCATTTTGCACCCAAAAATATTATATGCTTAAAAAAAATTCTCCCAAACAATATTGTGCTCAAAATTTTATTTATTTATTTATATATTTACAATCATAATGAATTATGAAAATAAACAGGTAATATAGGTGCTAACAACATAGGTTTTCGACCTGAATGCTCAAAATTTTGTTTCTGCCCAATTGTATATTCCCCGACATCTTTCTCACTTCCACGAGATTTTTTAGTTCTTAGCACCTTTTTCTGTAATACAAACATTGTAGAAGAAATTATTCAATTTTATGATTTTTATTTTACCTTTTGCCGGACGGGGATTCGAACAGCGGACCACACAGTTTGTAAGGATCAAAGAAGTAGCTGATAAATTGCCCAAGGAAAAATAAAATGTTAATTTTGTAATAACAAGCAATAACCACCAACTTAATTCAATATCGCTCCCTGTTAAATAGCGCTCTAAATTCTAAATTAAATTTCTAAATTAATATATGTTTGCATCCAAGCATATTATATTTACAAACATTTTATGTCCCAAACATAATATGTTCTAACATATTAACATATATGTCCCAAACATGTTATGCTAGTTTATGAACATTATATGCTTGCACTCAAAAATATTGTGTTTAAAAATTTGTTTTCCAAACATATAATGTTTATAGCCAAACATATGAAAAACAGTCTTTTTCATCCGCGTAGGAAATTTTTGGAAATTTTTATCTCTATAGAAAAGTTAACAACATTTTATCTCTATAGAAAAGTTTTTGCACAATTTTATCTCTATAGAAAAATTGTGCAAAATTTTATCTCAATAGAAGATATTGCAAAATTCTACCTCTATCGAAAATTTTTGAAAAATTTTATCTCTATAGATTTTTTTTTGGAAAATTTTATTTGTATAGTTTTTTTTTTGTAAAATTTTTGCAAAATTTTATATCTATTCAAAATTCTTGCAAAATTCTATCTCTATAGAATTTTTTGCAAAAATTTATCTTTATAGAAAATGTTTGTAAAATTTTATTGATATGGAACATTTTTGCAAAATTTTATTGCTATAGAAAATTTTTGCAAAAATTTATCTCTATAGAAAATTTTTGATTTTTTTATCTCTATAGTAATTTTTTGCAAAATTTTATTTTTATAGATAATTTTTTGCAAAATTGTATCTCTATAGAAAATTTTTGCAAAATTTCATATCTATAGAATTTTTTTGCAAAATTTTATCTCTATAGAAAATGTTTGCAAAATTTTATTTCTATAGAAAAATTTTTGCTACAAAAATTTTGTCAAAATTTTATCTCTATAGTAAATTTTGTCAAAATTATATTTCTATTTATGAAGTATCTTTTAGATGGAGAGGTATATTTTGCAAAAACGCCAAAAATTCTACCAATCTACCAAACACTAAAAAAATTTACCATTTTTGGTAGAATTCTACCAACTGTGGTAACCGTGCATGGAAGTCCTTCCCCATCCGGAGTATAGCTCAGATTTTAATTACCATTGATTACCACTTGTTCCCATTTATGGCGCGACCTGGCTGATCAGCATTTTTGTTCTTATAAGGAAACAAAAAAATTTGGTTCTATTCGGATTCAGTCAAAAGTCCTTTATTCTTAATATCAAAAATTATTATTAAAAATATTTATGAATATCAAAAGACAATTTTGCAAATATATGTTTACAAAACGTAAAAAATATATGTAATTTGTTCCAAAAGTGGACCCCAATAATATAGATTACGTATTTATTTAATTTCTATCAAATTAATTCGATTTTATTGTGATCACTATCCATGCCAATTATTTGACTGTTTTAACCGCCTTCCTATAAAATGCCTTTTTGGAGGTGTGTGTGCACAAACGCTCCAAATTGTTTTCCTTCAATTTAAAGCCCGCTTTGATTCGTATGATGCTGATGATGGACATTGTTTGCAGCAATCAAAAATACATTTTATGTTGTTGAGGTGTTGAGAGGTGTTGCTTGATGATTATGATTAGTGATATAATTTTTTTTTCGCTATCCATTCGGTCGTTGTTCCATTGCAAGCCTTTTGTACATTGAACCACAAAAATGGTGCGGCACCAAGTGTTTTCGTTGATTGACTCATTAAATTTTATTGTTTTGATTAAATTAGTATAATTTTTGCAAATTGTTTTCAGAGGGTCTGTGTTTTGTTTTTATTTTCTTGTGAAATAAATGTCTTTATTTTCAAAATATTAATTGAAGCAATTTGCACTTGTCCAAAATTTGCAACGTTTTAAAAAGATATTAAATTGCACCCAAAAATATAATAGGGTGACCATCACAAAACAAATATTACAAAGTGAACATGACAAATCAATTTAAATTTAAATATTGCTTGACATAATGGTAGGTAACTCATAGGCAGAGTAATTTTTAAAATGGCATTTGCCTGGCCAAAGACAATTTGATCGAATCCGTCATAACAGTAAAAATATTATCAAAATATTTCCAATTATAAAAAAACTGAAACTGAAAACTTTTTCAATTGACTTTCTAATCAAACTAAAAACATTAAGTCAATTAGGTCTATGGTTGAATATTTTTTTCAATTTTAATTTAAAAAATTAATTGATACAATTAACTTTTTAATCAAAAAAAAAAAAACAAGTATATACGGCCGTAAGTTCGGCCAGGCCGAAGCTTATGTACCCTCCATCATGGATTGCGGAGAAACTTCTTCTAAACACTGCCATCCACAATCGAATTACTTAAATTGCGGTAACGCTTGCCGATTAACACCATCTTCTAAAATGTATGTAAGTCCATACGTGGTATATATTAAATCAAGAAAGATCGATCCAATACGTATATACATCAGTTTGACAAATTAGAAATAAAATTTTGACAAAATTTTCTACAGAAATAAAATTTTAACAAAATTTTCTATAGAAATAAAATTTTCACAAAATTTTCTATAGAAATAAACTTTTGGTAGATTATTTTTGGCTCGAGTGGCAACCATGATTATGAACCGAATAAAATTTGAATAAAATTTTCTATAGATATACAATTTTGACAATGATGAAAATTTTATTATGAACCGAATAAAATTTTAACAAAATTTTCTCTAGAAATAAAATTTTGACAAAATTTTCTATAGAAATAAAATTTTGACACAATTTTCTATAGAAATAAAAGTTTGGTAGACTATTTTTGGCTCTAGTGGCAATCATGATTATGAACCGATATGGACCAATTTTTGTGTGATTGGACCAATTTTGGTATGGTTGGTAGCGACCATATACTAACACCACGTTCCTAATTTGAACCGGATCGGATGAATTTTGCTCCTCCAAGAGGCTCCGGAGGTCAAATCTGGAGAACGTTTTATATGGGGGCTATATATAATTATGGACCGATATGGACCAATTCTGGCACGCTTGTTAAAGATCATATACTAACATCATGTTTCAAATTACAACCGGATTGGATGAAATTTGCTTCTCTTGGAGACTTCGCAAGCCAAATCTGGGGATCGGTTTATATGGGGGCTATATATAATTATGAACCGATGTGGACCAATTTTTGCATGGTTGTTAGAGACCATATACCAATATCATGTACCAAATTTCAGGCGGATCGGATGAAATTTGCTCCTCTTTGAGGCTCCGGAACCCAAATCTGGGGATCGGTTTATATGGGCGCTATATATAATTATGGACCGATGTGGGCCAATTTTTGCACGGTTGTTAGAGACCATATACCAACACCATGTACCAAATTTCAGCCGGATCGGATGAAATATGCTTCTCTTAGAGGCTCTACAAGCCAAATCTGGGGATCGGTTTATATGGGGGCTATATATAATTAAGGACCGATATGGACCAATTTTTGCATGGTTGTTAGAGACCATATACCAACATCATGTACCAAATTTCAGGCGGATCGGATGAAATTTGCTTCTCTTTGAGGCTCCGCAAGCCAAATCTGGGGATCGGTTTATATGGGGGCTATATATAATTATGGACCGATGTGGACCAATTTTTGCATGGTTGTTAGAGACCATATACTAACACCATGTACCAAATTTCAGCCGGATCGGATGAAATTTGCTTCTCTTTTAGGCTCCGCAAGCCAAATCTGGGGATCGGTTTATATGGGGGCTATATATAATTATGGACCGATGTGGACCAATTTTTGCATGGTTGTTAGAGACCATATACTAACACCATGTACCAAATTTCAGCCGGATCGGATGAAATATGCTTCTGTTAGAGGCTCCACAAGCCAAATCTGAGGGTCCCTTTATATGGGGGCTATACGTAAAAGTGGACCGATATGGCCCATTTTCAATACCATCCGACCTACATCGATAACAACTACTTGTGCCAAGTTTCAAGTCGATAGCTTGTTTCGTTCGGAAGTTAGCGTGATTTCAACAGACGGACGGACGGACGGACGGACGGACGGACATGCTTAGATCGACTCAGAATTTCACCACGACCCAGAATATATATACTTTATGGGGTCTTAGAGCAATATTTCGATGTGTTACAAACGGAATGACAAAGTTAATATACCCCCATCCTATGATGGAGGGTATAAAAACGGAGGTGTCCAAACGACATCAAATTTTATATGAATCAATACAAAATTAATTGAAATTTTGAAAACAAATCAAATAATTTTTTAATCAAATATTTATTATGCCTAATTAATACTGTGATTGGTATTATCATTTTCGTGATTGAAAACATTTCAATTAAAACAAGTATATACGGCCGTAAGTTCAGCCAGGCCGAATTTTATGTACCCTCCACCATGGATTGCGTAGAAACTTCTACGAAAGACTGTCATCCACAATCGAATTACTTGGGTTGTGGTATCTTAAAACTTCTTAACATTGTTATACCCACCACCATAAAATGGTGACGGGGATATAATAAGTTTGTCATTCACATCGAAATATCGATTTCCGACTATATAAAGTATATATATTCTTGATCAGGAAGAAATTCTAAGACGATATAAGGATGTCCGTCTGTCCGTCTGTCTGTCTGTTGTAATCACGCTACAGCCTTCAATAATGGCGCTATCGTCCCGAAATTTGGCGCAGATTAGTTTTTTGTTTGCAGGCAGGTCAAGTTCGAAGATATCTATATCTATATCGGTCTAAGTTTTGATATAGTCCCCATATAAACCGACCTCCCGATTTGGGGTCTTGGACCTATAAAAACCGTAGTTTTTATCAGATTTGCCTGAAATTGGAAATCTAGAGGTATTGTGGGACTATAAAGAGGTGTGTCGAAAATGATCCATATCGGTCCATGTTTTGGTATAGCCCCCATATATACCGATCTCCCGATTTTGCTTCTTACGCGTCTAGAAACAGTATTTTCTATCCGATTTGTATGAAATTGAAAACCTAAAGGTATTTTGGGACCATAAAGAGGTGTGTCGAAAATGGTTCGCATCGGTCCATGTTTTGATATAGCCCCCATATAAACCAACCTCCCGATTTGGAGTCTTGGGCCTATAAAAACCGTAGTTTTTATCCAATTTGCCTGAAATTGGAAATATAGAGGTATTTGAGGACCATAAAAAGGTGTGCCGAAAATGGTGCTCATCGGTCCATGTTTTGATATAGCCCCTATAGAGACTGATTTCCCGATTTTGCTTCTTGGGCTTCTAGAAACTATATTTACCATCCGCTTTGCCTGAAATTCTTGAGCTATAATAAACTGTATTTATTAAATGATTTGCCTGAAATTCGATATCTAGAGGTATTTTTAGATTACAAATAAGAGTGCCAAAATTGATGTATATCGGTCCATATTTTGGTATAACCCCCATATAGACTGATCTCTCGATTTTTACTTCTTGGGCGTCTAGAGACTATATTTTCTGGCCGATTTGTTTGAAATTGAAAATCTGGAGATATTTTAAGATCACAAATATGTGAGTAGTAAATGGTGCATGTCGGTCCATGTTTTGGTATAGCCCCCATATACACCGATCTCCCGGCTTTATTTCTTGGGCTTCTAGAATCCGTAGTTTTTATCCGATTTGCTGGAAATTAGTAATCTATAATAAAATTTTAGACAAACGAAATTTCTTTTCCTTATTAAGTGTTTTTTGGTTTATTCAACGATTGTCTCTAAAATTTGTGTCAAAAGAAAACTTTGCTTGTCTAAAATTACGTTTCTTAAAAACGAATACACTTCTTTCAGGGTATAGCAGGCGCACTGATCATGAAAATTGCTTCAAACTGAAAGTAAAAGTTCCAGATTTTACTCATCGTATTTAAATAAATGCGCAAAAATCTACAGATTTAAGATATTAAATCAAGGCGTAATTTCAACATATACACGATATGTTTATATTTTCTCTAAAACTCTAACAAAATTGGTTCTCATAAATCCAGAATCTTATCTGGTCTTCATAGGTAGAATCTTTAAAGTTTGTCTTCGGGAGCTGGCTCGTTTGGAGAAGACTTGTCATCAAACCCACTGCAATTCTATATATTATCAAGTAACCCACTACGACGAAGAGTTTTCATAGTAAACTATTATACATGATTCATGGTGGTGGGTATTTAAAATTCGGCCCGGCCGAATTTACTGCTTTATATAATTGTTTTCTACATTGTGAGTTAGTACATACGTGGTATATTTTAGACAAAAAAGGTATGTATAGGTAAGTCTACAAATAATTACGCATCGATATGGACTTTTGAACGGTACGTAGAGAGCCAGAATTGAAATATGGGGGTCGCTTATATGGGGGCTATAAAATTATGAACTTAATATGGACCAATTTTAGTGTGATTGCTCTCGGGATCGGTTTATATGGGGGCTATATATGATTATGGACTGATATAGACCACTTTTGGCATGGTTGTTAAATGTCATATACTACCACCACGTACCAAATTTAAACCAGATCGGATGAATTTTGCTTCTCCAAAAGGCACCGGAGGTCAAATCTTGGGATCGGTTTATATGGAGGCTATATATAACTATGGACTGATATGAACCAATTCCTGCATGGTTGTTGGCTACCATATACTAACATCATGTACCAAATTTAGACAGAATCGGTTGAATTTTGCTCTTCCAAGGGACTCCGGAGGCCAAATCTGGGGATCGGTTTATATGGGGGCTATATATAATTATGGACCGATTTCGACCAATTTTTGCATTGGTGTTTGAGGCCATATATTAATACCACGTACCAAATTTCAACTGAATCAGATGAATTTTGGTCTTCCAAGAGGCTCCGGAGGTCACATCTGGTGATCGGTTTATATGGGGGCTATATATAATTATGGACCGATGTGGACCAATTTTCGCATGGTCATTAGAGACGATATACTAACACCATGTACCAAATCTCAGCCGGATCGGATTAAATTTGCTTCTCCTAGAGACTCCGCAAGCCAAATCGGGGGATCGGTTTATATGGGGGCTACATATAATTATTGACCGATGTGGGCCAATTTTTGCATAGTTTTTAGAGACCATATACTTACACCATGTACCAAATCTCAACCCGATCGGGTAAAATTTGCTTCTCTTAGAGGATCCGCAAGCCAAATCGGGGGATCGGTTTATATGGGGGCTATATATAATTATGGACCGATGTGGACCACTTTTTGCATGGTTGTTAAAGATCATATGCTGACACCATGTATCAAATTTCAGGCGGATCGGATGAAATTTGCTTCTCTTAGAGGATCCGCAAGCCAAATCGGGGGATCGGTTTATACACCCAGAGAAGGAATATGATCATCTCAAACATGTTTTAAGAGCAAAATGTTATTTTTGGGTGGTGACCATGTAACATGGTTTTCGCAACCATGTTATTTTCTAGGAAATCATGTATCTGATTTCGGCAAACAGGTTATATTTGACGAGAAAATAACATTTTAGTGACAAACATGTTACATGGTCACCATACAGAAATAACATTTTGCTCTTGAAACATGTTTGAGGTGATCATATTCCTTCTCTGCGTGTATGGGGGCTATATATTATTATAGACCGATGTGGACCACTTTTTGCATGGTTGTTAAAGATCATATATTGACACCATGTACCTAATTTCAGCCGGATTTGATGAAATTTGCTTCTCTTAGAGGCTCCGCAAGCCAAATCGGTGGATCGGTTTATACACGCAAAGAAAAAAAAACGTTTGAAAAACGTGTACCGAAAACGTTTTTCGTTTGTTAGAGTTTTTTTGAATTGCTTCGAAAATTTTAAAGTTTTATCACCAAAAAAATTCGTTTGTTACAAAATTTTTATTTTTTCAATAAAAAAATATTTTTTAAACAACAACACAGTCCATTTCGTTTATATCAAACACTGTTCTTTTCTGACTTTAGGTCTTTAATAAGACACATTTTACAGTTCAAAATTTAATATACTACAATGTAATGTTGAACATTTTTTCGGAATCTTCCGAACATATCTGGAATATATGTAAAAAAAACTGTGGTCGAAGCAGGGATCGAACCCACGACCCTTGGCATGCAAGTCGGACGTAGTAACCACTGCTCCACGGTGCCAAACTAAATGTTTGTTTCTATTAAATAAACTTTGTTTATTCGGTTCGTGGGCGCCGCAAGCTATGCTGTATAAATATAACTTATACACGGATGAAAAAGACTGTTTTTCATATGTTTGGCTATAAACATTATATGTTTGGAAAACAAATTTTTAAACACAATATTTTTGAGTGCAAGCATATAATGTTCATAAACTAGCATAACATGTTTGTGACATATATGTTAATATGTTAGAACATATTATGTTTGGGACATAAAATGTTTGTAAATATAATATGCTTGGATGCAAACATATATTAATTTAGAGATAGCCTATAAACATATATGTGTTTAGTAGCTTGGAGCGCTATTTAACAGGGAGCGATATTGAATTAAGTTTGTGGTTGTTGCTTGTTATTACAAAATTAACATTTTATTTTTCCTTGGGCAATTGATCAGCTACTTCTTTGATCCTTACAAACTGTGTGGTCCGCTGTTCGAATCCCCGTCCGGCAAAAGGTAAAATTAAAATAAAAAAATCATACAATATAAATAATTTCTTCTACAATGTTTGTATTACAGAAAAAGGTGCTAAGAACTAAAAAATCTCGTGGAAATGAGAAAGATGTGGGGGAATATACAATTAGGCTGAAACAAAATTTTGAGCATTCAGGTCGAAAACCTATGTTGTTAGCACCTATGTTACCTGTTTATTTTCATAATTCATTATGATTGTAAATATATAAATAAATAAATAAAATTTTGAGCACAATATTGTTTGGGAGAATTTTTTAAGCATATAATATTTTTGGGTGCAAAATGCTTCCAAACATATTATATGTTCACATAATAACATATTGTTTTTTGGAAGACAACATTATTAAATTTGGATGCAAAAATACAAAATGTTTGGAACTTAGACTACCCAAACATATATTGTTTAGACTAATATGCTTTCAAACATATTATATATTGGAAGAGATCAAACATATAAATGTTTGGGCAATACCCAAAAATGTATATGCTTGAAGCAAAATATGTTTGGGAGTATATGATACAGAAGCGATTTTTTATGAGCGTGTATGGATAATTATCTATTGATGACCATAACAGGTACATAGCTCAGTGGTTAGTGTGTTGGCTTACAAAGTGCATGGTCCGCGGTTCGATTCTCCGTCCAAGCGAAAGGTAAAAAAATTTTAAAAATTTATAAAATCGTATAATTTCTTCTATATTGTTTGTATTTGTCATTCCGTTTGTAACACATCGAAATATTGCTCTAAGACCCCATAAAGTATATATATTCTGGGTCGTGGTGAAATTCTGAGTCGATCTAAGCATGTCCGTCCGTCCGTCCGTCCATCTGTTGAAATCACGCTAACTTCTGAACGCAACAAGCTATCGACTTGAAACTTGGCACAAGTAGTTGATATCGATGTAGGTCGGATGGTATTGAAAATGGGACCCTAAGATTTGGCTTGTGGAGCCTCTAACAGAAGCATATTTCATCCGATCCAGCTGGAATTTGGTACATGATATTGGTATATGGTCTCTAACAACCGTGCAAAAATTGGTCCACATCGGTCCATAATTATATATAGCCCCCATATGAACCGATCCCCAGATTTGGCTTGCGGAGCCTAAAAGAGAAACAAATTTCATCCGATCCGGCAGAAATTTGGTACATGGTGTTGGTATATGGTCTCTAACAACCATGCAAAAATTGGTCCACATCGGTCCATAATTATATATAATTAGTATATGGTCGCTAAGGACCATACCAAAATTAGTCCAATCACACAAAAATTGGTCCATATCGGTTCATAATCATGGTTGCCACTAGAGCCAAAAATAATCTACCAAAATTTTATTTCTATAGAAAATTTTGTCAAAATTTTATTTCTATAGAAAATTTTGTCAAAATTTTATTTCTAGAGAAAATTTTGTTAAAATTTTATTCCGTTCATAATAAAATTTTCATCAGTGCCAAAATCTTATTTCTATAGAAAATTTTGTCAAAATTTTATTTCTATATAAAATTTTGTTAAAATTTTATTTCTGTAGAAATTTTTGTCAAAATTTTCTTTCTATAGAAAATTTTGTCAAAATTTTTATTTCTATAGAAAATTTTGTGAAAATTTTATTTCTATAGAAAATTTTGTTAAAATTTTATTTCTGTAGAAAATTTTGTCAAAATTTTATGTCTACTTTGTCAAACTGAATTATATACGTATTGGGTTGATCTTTTTTGATTTAATATATACCACGTATGGACATACATACAATTTAGAAGATGGTGTTAGGAGGTTTTAAGATACCTTGCCATCGGCAAGCGTTACCGCAACTTAAGTAATTCGATTGTGGAATGCAGTGTTTAGAAGAAGTTTCTACGCAATCCATGATGGAGGGTACATAGGCTTCGGCCTGGCCGAACTTACGGGCGTATATACTTTTTTTTTTTTTTTTTTTTTGAGTTAGTCTTTATGAAATTGTTTTTACATCCTGGAAAAGAATAAACGATTATCACAAAAAGTATATACTTTTCTTCCAAATACACTTCCTTACAGCGAAAAGCAAATGAGAAACCAATTTTGTTTGTCTAAAATTTCGATTGGGTGGAAAGAATTATTTTTTTGCGTGTATTAGCCGTATCTTTGGCTCGGAATCAATACCAAAATCCTTAAGGGAAGGTCAAAATCTTTGGATCCCAGTAACATTTTTTTCTTGAGTGTAGATAATTTACAGAGGGAATAAATGTTTTGGAGTAGCCGAGATATTGGCGTAAACTGGCATTTGCCTGGCCAAATACAATTTGATGAAATCAGGCATTAATATGAATATCTGCAATATATAGAGACATCTCACGTAAAAGACAGAATCTTATTGGCTAAATTTGTAAGCTTTTCAAAATTGCACTAAGCCGTGCTTTATTGCCGACTAAATCTAGTGCTTGCAAAAATTTGATATTTTTTTGCTGGATAAATAGCAACTCATCTAGCAAATTATTATATAGACACATATACTATGTAAAAATAATACGACAAGTTGAAACAAATCATTATTATCCTGTTGATTATGTTACCCATTCATAAATATCTACCCACAACTGTAGTGAGCAATACAAAATATCCTGCAGACTTTCAACTCTGTTTAGTCGCTTAGTGAGGTTCCGGAAATCCACTTAACTTAAGAGGATTATGGGAATTCGAAACTGAATTCAAAATAATTGCACACTAAATAAAATAGCAGCGCATCACTCATTCTTTGTAATGTAGTAACCACCATGTCAGTCATCGTATATTGCGGATTCATGACGAATAGAAGGATTCATCATAACTTGCATATGCATATCACAAAAGAAAATTATTCTCAAATTTATATGAGGATATAAACATTCTAATTCTAAAATACTAAGCCCACAATGAGGGTAGCCGTCTAATCTATGTCCGTGATAGCATTGAAGCAAACCATTGTAAAATGCTAGCTAGTAATACGTGAACAATAATGCCAATCATCAACAAAATCTTTATGCCACACATATGCGTGGCACCATTTCCCAACACAATTCATAAGGTTCAAAAATATATCCTAGAATTGTTAAATGAAACGGTCATTAGACATGACCAAAAAAGAGTTTCACATTTAATTAACTATGTGGAATTTCGACGAGAATTTGTTCGTAATCTCCCATATACCAAAGTATTCGGGGTTTTCCCCCCAAATAGGGAATGAAAGTTTTGAGCTCGGTACTTGGTAAATTCATGAAAAATTTTTGGAAATTTTAAGATTTTTATTAGGATTTTAAGAAATAGGCTCAGAATAATAAAATATAATTATAATAATTATGGTTTATATGTTCTCCAAAAAGTTATTAAAGTAGCATACACTCAAAAAAGAAAAAAATATTTACGTGATATTAAAGATTACATAACCTAAATTTTAGGTTTGGCAGTTTACAAAATATTAAGGGCAAATCTCTTTAAAAGAACGAAATTTTAATTAAAATAAAGTTTATAATTTTCAAAAAATTTTTTCTTTGAACTTAGGACACAAATTTTGGATATTTGCATCCCTCCGTTAAAGTCGCATCTCTTTGAAGTAAGGCAAATTTTCTTTAAATTAAAGAAACACATGTTTAAATTAAAACAAGTAAGAAAAGTCTAAAGTCGGGCGGGGCCGACTATACTATACCCTGCCCCACTTTGTAGATCTACATTTTCGATACCATATCACATCCGCCAAATGTGTTGGGGGCTATAAATAAAGGTTTGTCCCAAACACATACATTTAAATATCACTCGATCTGGACAGAAATTGATAGACTTCTACAAAATCTATAGACTTAAAATTTAAGTCGGCTAATGCACTAGGGTGGAGCACAATGTTAGTAAAAAAAAATGTGGGAAACATTAAAATCTGAAGCAATTTTAAGGAAACTTCGTAAAAGTTTATTTATGAATTATCGCTCGATATATATGTATTAGAAGTTTCGGAAAATTAGAGTCATTTCTACAACTTTTCGACTAAGCAGTGGCGATTTTACAAGGAAAATGTTGGTATTTTGACCATTTTTGTCGAAATCAGAAAAACATATATATGGGAGCTATATCTAAATCTGAACCGATTTCAACCAAATTTGGCATACATAGCAACAATGCTTATTCTACTCCCTGTACAAAATTTCAACTAAATCGGAGTTAAAAATTGGCCTCTGTGGTCATATGGGTGTAAATCGGGCGAAAGCTATATATGGGAGATATATCTAAATCTGAACCGATTTCAACCAAATTTGGCAGGCATAGCTATAATGCTAATTCTATCTCACTAATCTCACTGTGCAAAATTTCAATTAAATCGGAGTAAAAGATTGGACACTGTGGTCATATAAGTGTAAATCGGGCGAACGATATATATGGGAGCTATATCTAAATCTGAACCGATTTCAGTAAAATTTGGCACACTTGACTACACTACTAATTGTACTCCTAGTGCAAAATTTCAACCAAATTGGGGTAAAACTCTGGCTTCTGGGACCGTATTAGTCCATATCGGGCGAAACATATATATGGGAGCTATATCGAAATCTGAACCGATTGCAATAAAATTTGGCACACTTGGCTATAGTACTAATTGTTCTTCTTGTGCAAAATTTTAAGCAAATTAGGGTAACACTCTGGCTTCTGGGGCCATATAAGTCCATATCGGGCGAAATATATATGGTAGCTATATCTAAATCTGAACCGATTTCTTCCAAAATCAATAGGGTTCTATTCTGAGCCAAAACACATGCTTGTGCCAAATTTTAAGTCGATTGGACTAAAACTGCGACCTAGTCTTTGATTACAAAAATGTGTTCACGGACAGACGGACAGACGGACATGGCTATATCGACTCAGGAGCCCACCCTGAGCATTTTTGCCAAAGACACCATGTGTCTATCTCGTCTCCTTCTGGGTGTTGCAAACATACGCACTAACTTATAATACCCTGTTCCACAGTGTGGCGCAGGTTATAAAAATGTTTTCTTAGTTCCAATAAAACTTTAACCCGATATGGACTTGTATGGCCCAGAAGCCACAGTTTTACCCTAATTTGCTTAAAATTTTGCACAAGAAGAACAATTAGTACTATAGTCAAATGTGCCAATTTTATTGAAATCGTTTCAGATTTAGATATAGCTCCCATATATATCTTTCGCCCGATATGGACTAATACGGTCCCAGAAGCCAGGGTTTTACCCCAATTTTGTTGAAATTTTGCACTAGGAGTACAATTAGTAGTGTAGTCAAGTGTGCCATATTTTATTGAAATCGGTTCAGATTTAGATATAGCTCCCATATATATCACTCGCCCGATTTACACTCATATGACCACAGAGTCCAATTTTTTGCTCCGATTTAGTTGAAATTTTACACAGGGAGTAGAATTATCATTTTAGCTATGCGTGCCAAATTTAGTTGAAATCGGTTCACATTTAGATATATCTCCCATATAAAGTTTTCGCCCGATTTACACTTATATGACCACACAAGCCTATTTTTTTGCTCCGATTTAGTTGAAATTTTGCACAGGGAATATAATTATCATTTTAGCTATGCGTGCCAAATTTAGTTGAAATCGGTTCAGATTTAGATGTAGCTCCCATATATAGCTTTCGCCCGATTTACACTCATATGACCACAGAGTCCAATTTTTTGCTCCGATTTAGCTGAAATTTTGCACAGGGAGTAGAATTGGCATTGTAGCTATGCGTGCCAAATTTGGTTGAAATCGGTTCAGATTTAGATATATCTCCCATATATAGCTTTCCCCCGATTTACACTCATATGACCACAGAGGCCAATTTTTAACTCTGATTTAGTTGAAATTTTGCACAGGGAGTAGAATTATCATTTTAGCTATGCGTGCCAAATTTAGTTGAAATCGGTTCAGATTTAGATATATCTCCCATATATAGCTTTCCCCCGATTTACACTCATATGACCACAGAGGCCAATTTTTTGCTCCGATTTAGTTGAAATTTTGCACAGAGAGTAGAATTAGCATTGTAGCTATGCGTTCCAAATTTGGTTGAAATCTGTTCAGATTTAGATATAGCTCCCACACCCTCAAAAAAAATCGCTTCTTTAACATATGTTCCAAACATATTTTGCAGGAAGCACATATATTATTGGATACTGCCAAAACATTAATATGTTTGTTTTATGTGAACATATTATATGTTTGGAAGCATTTTGAGCCCAAAAATATTATATGCTTGGAAGAATTTTTCCCAAAGACGATTGTGCTCATTCCATAACATACTCGTTATTTTCACTTCCACGAAATATATTTGTTCTTGGCACCTTTTTCTGTAATACAAATAATGTTGAAGAAATTATTCACTTTTATAAATTTTTTCAATTTTACCTTTCGCCTGCACGGAGAATCGAACCGAGGACCATACAGTTTGTAAACCAACACACTATCCACTGGGCTACGTAGCTGTTATAGTCACCAGTAGATAATTATCGTTATAAGTTACATTTATATAGCATAGTTTGCAGCGCCCACGAGCCCATGCAAACATAACATTATTTAACAGAAACATACATTTGTTTGCCACGTGGAGCAGTGGTTAGCATGTCTGCCTTGCATGCAAAGGGTCGTGGGTTCAATCCCTGCTCCGACCGAATACTTGTTTTTTTTTCTTTTTTTTTTAATTATACTATATTAAATTTTTATAATGAAACTTCGAAATGTGGGTTATTAAAGATTTATAGTCAGTGACAGTGCTTGATATAAACGAAATTGACTGATTTTTGGATAAAATATTATTTTTTTATTGCAAAAATAACAATTTTGTAACAAAAAACTGTTTTTGGTACAAAACTTTAAAATTTGGAAGGAATTCAAAAACTCTAACAGTCGAGTATAAACATACATAAATGATTTTATAATATAAACATAAATTTATTTAGGCGTAAACAGTTTTTTACTAGCATTTAACATCATTGCTTCTAAAATACCTTTTATTTTTCTTTAATAATTCATTTTAAAGAAAATAAACTTTTTGAATTGTTTTAGCAGCAAAGCTCGAACTTAATGTCCGCTTTTATATTTGAAGGTGTCCGTCAACTCCTCGTGGACTACTTATTAATAAAGAGGAACTAAACTTTGTTTTTATACATTTTACTGTGTAATTTTTCACTATTTCCTCCTTATTTCATTTTAATGTCTCAACTCTAAAAAGAGTATAGTGTCCTTTCGTTATTTTTATGAAGACCCCCTGAATTCTTTTAACGAACCAAGAAAAAAATTGTGCCCATAATGCCAAAATGATAAACAAAACACATGTCCACACATACATAAAATGCTGCTCTTAAGGCGAAAACATATGCTATTTGTTTTTCAAATGTCTATTCTCTTGGTTCCGAATGTCTATTCTCTTTATTCAAATTAAATAATATTTAGACTTAAGCATATCAAATTTTTGGCCTTATCATAAAACAGTTTTCCGAAACAACATACAAGCGGTTTCACAGAAATTCTCTTTCTCTTTTGATTCTTTCGCTGTGTTATATTGATATCTTTTGTCAACTCTCCCGGTTTCCATCTCTATTTCTTTCTCTATACTCTCTCTGTCGCTTTGTATAAAATATCAAACATATGTATGTTTAGTCGAAATTTGTACATTTATATATTTTTGCATTCACACATATGATTTTTATGAAACATTCATGCCCCAAACATAATATATTCTAACATATTAACATAGATGTCGCAAACATTTAGTGTTAGTTTACGAACATTACATGTTTGCACTTAAATATATTGTGTTTTAAAATTGTGCCCGAAACATATTTTGTTTATATCGGAACATATGAAAAACATATTTTTCTAAGAGTGCATAGATATGTTTTTCTCATTTCGACAAAAATGGTCAAAAAACCAACATTTTCCTTGTAAAATCGCAACTGCTTAGTCGAAAAGATGTAAAAATGACTCTAATTTTCCTAAACTTCTAATACATATATATCGAGCGATAAATCCTAAATAAACTTTTGCGAAGTTTCATTAAAATTGCTTCAGATTTAAATGTTTCCCATATTTTTTTACTAACATTGTGTTCCACCCTAGTGCATTAGCCGACTTAAATTTTGAGTCTATAGATTTTGTAGAAGTCTATCAAATTCTGTCCAGATCGAGTGCTATTTAAATGTATGTATTTGAGACAAACCTTTATATATTGGGGGCCAACACATTTGACGGATGTGATATGGTATCGAAAATTTAGATCTACAAAGTGGTGCAGGGTATAATATAGTCGGCCCCGCCCGACTTTAGACTTTCCTTACTTGTTTATGTTTTTACGTGAATAGCTTTATTAATATACCGCGAAAAGAGAATGAAAATTCCATAAATGATATATTTATCAAAATTTAGTTTTATTTACCCTAGATTGAAAGCTCCAAACAATGTCTTTATTTTAAAGATGCGGCATCTTTGACTCGGAATCAATATCAAACTCCTTAAGAGAAGGGCAAAATCTTTGTGCCCAAGTAAACTTTTTTTTGATTGTATATGGCACTAAAGGTAGTTCAATTCTATTTTAGTTCATAGATTTCTTGTTTTAAGAAAGTTTTTTTGACTTAAATAATTTTTTGCATACCTTACTTAAATTATCTTAAAAAAAAGGGGAAAAACTGAAACATAAAAATTAGCTAAAATTTGTGTTCATAATTTCTTAAAATTTGTAAATTATACCAATAATGCGCCCACCATGAACTTCGTATGGCACTAAAGACATTTTAAGCAATTTGGAACTCCATTTTCTCTTCCAAACTAAGAAATTTTCTTTAACAAGTGAAGAAAAAACTAATTATGCAAGTAAATTTTGTATTTGTATTATGGATTCTTTTGGATTTGTCGAGGAATATTTATTTATTTTTGTGAAATCGGCGTGACATCTGCGTTGTGGTACAGCTTAGTAAATTTTTTTTAATTAACCTAATTTTTCTAAAAATAACCAAAATTTTCCTTTCTTCCACTGTTTATTGGGTGTAGTGAAATGGACCTTGGCCAAGCAAGGTGTTTATCTATCATTGTTGAATCAATTAGAGGGACCCACTTCTCATGTTGCCTCCCCAACCTCATATATCTCTGATTATACAACCTAATTTTTAGGACACACAATTTGTACAACAATTTACTTAAAGACAGAAAAACAAAAAATAATCTTTAAATTAACTGAGGTATTGAATCTTTGGATTAAAGTTAAACCCGCTTCTTATGTAGGCTAAGACCTGTTTTGCATTTTTGGTCTAAAATTACTTATACCCTGCTCCATAGTATGGTGGTACTTACTTTGTCTTTCCGTTTTCAATATGCTCCGAGTGGATCTAGCGATGTTAAAAATTAGGATACAGATCTCTTTATAGATTTATTCATTCTCGTTTTGCGATATATTTTAAGACAGAATTGTCTTTTAAATTCAAATTTTGCGTACTTGATTCGAGGTAGCATTCATTAAATTTTGCATTGTATAAAATTTTCCCCACATCATCTCGTAAAATTTATCATATATCAGAAAATTTGGCTTAGTTCTATTAGTGATATAGATTCGATTTTTATTTAAATTTTCACAAAAAATTTCAATATCAGCCTCACCGACGGCAACACTGTATATCAAACAAAATCTCATTTGAAATGGTGTTGTGTCCATTGAGCCATGCATGCAATGCCATAACATAATGACTACCAAATGGAAATCCAAGCACAAAAGGAAGTGAATGCTCTGAAATGATGCTCATAAAACAGGATTAATTTCATTTGATTCACACTTAAATTGTCAAAACGCATTTAAATAAAACGGTGACTCCTAAATGGAGGAGCACACAACGACTAGGCAGCTCTCTAACAACGGGAGTCGTTAATGCTATGTCTGTGTTGCTTCCCAAATGAATGGGAATGACTGCACAGAGGTGGCAATGGTCATGAATGGGTAACATGGTCATGAATTACTCCATGAGACTACCTCATATTAGGAGTTGAACATTCAATACAGGATATGATGCATGATGCACGCATTTGCTGGAAAGCTTTGCATGGCATAAAAATCGTTATGTTTGCAGCTCTGTTTTGTCACCTCAAGCCCCGCTCTATCCCACCCAAGGAAGGGAATATCGTGAGTTGGAGATGCGTGGGTGCCCATGTGTGTTTTCCCAAATGAATTGGCTCTGTAATTGAAATCACAATAAAAATTTAAGCGATGACATCTGGTAGACAATAAAAGAGACATAGAGGGAGACATATAACCCACAGACATGGAGTACTCGAAAACGTGCCACAGGACAGATGGACAGACAGACAGACAAACAAATACCATAATAATTCACTCCAAATTCCCTCCTTTATCTGGGACTAGCAAATTATGAGCATGTGGGTTGCTTTTTCGAAGTGGAATTATAATCATCACAGTAATCACGATTGAATGAAATTAATTAGACATGAAACTTCTCTTGAGGAAATTGAATACCAATGGTTATGGTTAGTCTTCTTCTTATTGGCGTTGCCGATTCAAAGGGCAATAATTAATCTCAATAACCCTTTCCGTTTTTCATTTCAATTTATGGCAATTCATAGTCAATACATTCCCATGATCTTTAATTAACCATTTTGGTGAGTGTAAATAATGAGAACTTTCTAAGCTCTACATTGGCGATATTTACATACGAGTTAGCAAGGGTATGGGTATGTCCATAGGAAAAATATAGTATTGAAGAGGTAAGTATAGAAAGCGGTAAGTTCGGCCGGGCCGAATCTTAAATATCCACCACCAAGAATCACATATAATAGTTTGCCCTGAAAACACTTCATCGTAGTGGGTTATTTAAAATGTATAGTATTTCGGGTTTAAAGAAGATCGACCAATATAGCTCATTTTCGAGCTTGATCTGATATAGCCCCCATATAAACCGATCTCCCGATTGGATTTCTTGAGAGCTTGGAATCACGCTTGCACTCGAGCCAAAAATAATATACCAAAATTTGGAGAAAATTTTACCAAAAAATTACCAAACTGAAAAATCTTATTTTGCAAAATTTTATTTCTATAGAAAATGTTGTCAAAATTTTATTTCTATAGAAAATTATGTCAAAATTTTATTTCTATAGAATATTTTGTCAAAATTTTAATTCTATGGAAAATTTTGTCAAAATTTTATTGCTATAAAAAATTTTATCAAAATTTTATTTCTATAGAAAATTTTGTCAAAATTTTATTTCTATAGAATTTTTTTTTTTTTTTTTTTTTTTGTATAGAAAATGTTCTCAAAATTTTATTTTTATCGAAAATTTTGTCAACATTTTATTTCTATAGAAAATTGTATCAAAATTTTATTTCTATAGAAAATTTTGTCAAAATTTTATTTTTATAAAAAATGTTGTCACAATTTTATTCTGTAGAATTTTTTGTCAAAATTTTATTTCTATTCTCTATAGAAAATTTTATTTTTAGAAAATTTTGTCAAATTCTATTTCAATAGAATTTTTATTTCAAGATTTTATTTCTATAGAAAAATTTATCAAATTTTTTTTTCATATTTGTTGTTTTGATCCCAGCTTAAAATCATTGCGTTGACTAAACTTCAAGAGTAGCTTAACCAACAGAGAAAAATAATGTTTATCAAATTTATTTGGTCAAAGCCCTATAGACGGCAAGATGGTTGGATGGACGCACGTTTCGGAATTACCACATTCCTCATCAACATCTTCTACTTGCTGCAGAACTATCAACCAATTGTCATAATAAATTCGGGTAGTTCATTAAACTCAAAGTGATCCACACTTGAACCTTCCGAAAAAAAATTTTATGATTGGTCAAAATTGTATTTCTATAGAATATTTTGTCAAAATGTTATTTCTAAAGAAAATTTTATAAAAATTCTATTTCTATAGAAAATTTTGTCAAAATTTTATTTTTATAGAAAATGTTGTCAAAATTTAATTTGTATAGAAAATTTTGCCAAAATTTTATTTCTATAGAAAAATTTGTCAAAATTCTATTCCTATAGAAATTTTGTCAAAATTTTATTTTTATAGAAAATGTTGTCAAAATTTAATTTGTATAGAAAATTTTCTCAAAACTTTATTTCTATAGAAAATTGTTGACAATTTTTTTTTATAAAAAATTTTGTCACAACTTTTTTTATAAAAAATTTTGTCACAATTTTATTTCTTTTAAAAATTTGTCAAATTTTATTTCTATAGAATTTTTATTTCAAGATTTTATTTCCATAGAACATTTTGTCAAAATTTTATTTCCATAGAAAATTTTATCAAAATTTTATTTCATATTTGTTATTTTGATTTCAGCTTAAAACCATTGCGTTGACTAAACTAGTACAAGAGTAGCTTAACCAACAGAGGAAAAGAATGTTTGTCAAATTTATTTACTTAGACTGCAAGATGGTTGGATGGACGCACGTTTCGGAATTACCATATTCCTCATCAGCATCCTCTACTGGCTGCAAATCTATCAACCAATTATCAGAATAAATTCGGGTAGTTCACTAAACCCAAAGTGAACCACACTTGAACCTTCCTAAAAAAGTTTTATGATTGATCAAAATTGTATTTCTATAGAAAATTTTGTCAAAATTTTATTTCTATAGAACATTTTGCCAAAATTTTATTTCTATCGAAAATTTTTTCAAAAATGTTATTTCTATAGACAATTTTGTCACAATTTTATTCTACAGCATTTTTTGTCAAAATTTTATTTCTATTTTCTATAGAAATAAAATTTTTACAAAATTTTGTTTCTTTACAAAATTTTGTCAAATTATATTTCTATAGAATTTTTATTTCGATATTATATTTCTATAGAAAATTTTATCAAAATTTTACTTCAATAGAAAATTTTGTCAAAATGTTATTTCATATTTGTTGTTTTGATCTCAGCTTAAAACCATTGCATTGACTAAACTAGTACAAGAGTAGCTTAACCAACAGAGGAAAAGAATGTTTGTCAAATTTATTTATTTAAACTGCAAGATGGTTAGATGGACGCACGTTTCGGAAGTAGCATATTCTTCATCAGCATCCTCTACTTGCTGCAAATCTATCACCCAATTATCACAATAAATTCGGGTAGTTCACTAAACCCAAAGTAAACCACACTTGAACCTTCCTAAAAAAGTTTTATGATTGGTCAAAATTGTATTTCTATAGAAAATTTTGTCAAAATTTTATTTCTATCGACAATTTTATTAAAATTTTTATTTCTTTTATTTTGTTACAATTTTAGTCTATAGAAAATTTGGTGAAAATTTTATTTCTGTAGAACATCTTGTCAAAATTTTATTTCTATAGAAATTTTGCTCAAAATTTTAATTCTATAGAAAATTTTGTTCAAAATTTTATTTCTATAAAAAAATTAGTCAAAATTTAATTTTTAAAGAAAATTTTGTCAAAATTTTATTTCTATAGAAAATTTTGTCACAATTTTATTTCTTAAAAAATTTTGTCAAATTCAATTTCTATAGATTTTTTTTTTAAATTTTATTTTTATAGAAATTTTATCAATATTTTATTTCCATAGAAAATTTTGTCAAAATTGTATTTCTATAGAAAATTTTGTCATATTTTTATTTCAAATTTTATTACATTTTTTTTCTTTGAGAAATTTTGTTAAAATTTTAGTCTATAGAAAATTTGGTGAAAATTTTATTTCTGTAGAACATCTTGTCAAAATTTTATTTCTATAGATATTTTGCTCAAAATTTTATTTCTATAGATATTTTGCTCAAAATTTTATTTCTATAGAAATTTTTTTTCAAAATGTTATTTCCATAAAAAAAATTTTGTCAAAATTTTATTTTTAAAGAAAATTATTTATGAAGTACCTCCTAGTTGGTGAGGAATATTTTGTAATATCTAGATAACCTCAAGAATTCTACCAAACTAGCATTTTATCAAATGTGGTAACCGTACTTGGAGCCGCAATATTTGTCCGATTTACTTAAAATTTGAAACCAAGAAACAAGTTGGGGGGTTCGCAAACATCTGTACTAACTTTGGTTCATATCAGTCTATGTTTTGACATAGTTCTGATATAGACTGATCTCCAATTTTTAATTTCTTGAGGGCATGAAAACCTCAATTTTCATTTGATTTGCTTGAAATTTGAAATCAATATGTACTTTAGCTTTCTAAAAAGCTGCAATTTTGATATAGCTCAATATACATTGATATTTGGAACAGCAATACCAAATTTAGTATATATTGAGGGCATGGAAGCCGTAGTGTTATCCGATTTACTGAAAAATTAAAATCTGGGGGTATCTTAGATTGAAAAGGAGCAATGCCGAATATAGTTTATATCGGACAATATTTCGTTAGTATTCCTCCATAGACCGAACCGACTTCTAGGACCAAATTTAAAAAAAAAATTTAGTAATTTTAGAAAATGTAGGTTAAATTAAATTAGGTAATATTGGTAAAATTTACAAATTTTAAGCAACTCTGAACTATTTTGTGGGAGACCCAAATTTTGTAAATCTTTATGCTTTATTTGTGTATAATTTTTCTCCTTTTTTATTTCATTTAGCTGACGTATACAAATAAATTAAAAATTAAAATCAAGGAAACTTTATCGAAAAATAAAAATTCGTTTTTTTTGTTATTGTTGGTTTCTCTTCAATCGTTATTATTGTTTTTGATCTCAGCTTAAAGCCATGCATTGACTAAACTACAAGTGTAGCTTAACCAATTGAGGAAAAGTATGCTTGTCAAATTTATTTGGGCAAAGCCCTATAGACTGCAAGTTGGTTGGATGTACAGCTGCTTCGGAATTACCACATTCCTCATCAGCATCCTCTACTTGCAGCAAAACTATCAACCAATTATGAGATTAAGTTCGGGTAATTCACTCAACCCAAAGTGAACTGCACTTGAACCTTCCGAAAAAAGGTTTGATAGTCGGCTACTGCCTAAACAAATTTGCAAGCATATCTCTTTTCCTTTGCCAAACTCAAATCATCGATTTGAATGTAGTTGGCTGGGTTTGTTTTTGAGCGTGCTTCCTCTATCTTCATTCGTTTTGTTTGTTATTGTTGGCTTCTCTTCAATCGTTATTATTGTTTTTGATCTCAGCTTAAAGCCATGCAATGACTAAACTACAAGTGTAGCTTAAGCAACAGAGGAAAAGTATGCAGTCTATAGGGCTTTGCCCAAATAACTTTGACAAGCATACTTTTCTTCTGTTGGTTAAGCTACACTTGTAGTTTAGTCAATGCATGGCTTTAAGCTGAGATCAAAAACAACAATAACGAAAAATAAAAGTAATTCCGAGAACAAAAATAGAATTAAATGGAGTTTAGTACCATATAGGGTTCACTTCTTTTGAGTATAGTCAAGGTTTCCAACCCTTCTATGTATACTCAAAATTTCCCGATAATTATATGACAAGCACTTTTTTCATTCAGCTCATCCAACAGTAACTGATGTCTCACACAAAGAAATATATTTGTCTTCAATCACGAAATTAATTGGTCCAATTAATTTTTAATTGAAATGTCTTCAATCACAGTAACTGTATTAACAATCACCAAAGTCAATTAAAAAATTAATTGATCCAATTAATGATTGATTTTTTTCCAATTAAAAATTTAGTTGAACCAATTAAGTTTTTAATTGAATATTTTTTAAAACTGTGTTAAAATTTTAATTGTAAAAATTTTCGTGATAAATTTTTCTGTGCCTAGGGAGAAGCCAATGTAAATTGATTCATTTCATTGCATTTCATTTGATTCATTTATTTGTTCATTCAATAACCTGTGAGCCGTATTCGGCCTAATTGATTACGCAGTTTAATATATATAGGCACAATTAATATAAAAATCCTTAAAAAATAAAAATACAAACTTATAAACTAATGCTTATTCTAAAGTAATTAGTGGAACGAAAATGGATGACGAAATCGAATATCTATGGGACCATTAGCATAATTAAAATCCAAGAAGGTCATCAAAAACACTGCAGAACAATGTCCCGGAATTGATTGCATGAATACGAAAAGTTCCTATTATGATATGGTACTACCGAATTCCATAATCGTATTGCCCGGACACGAAATGAACGCTGCATAATTAGAGAGCGGTACTGAGGCAGCTGCAATGAATTAGTCCTAGTTGAAGACCCAAACACAAAATTCGAAGCCATATATGGTGGATTATCGTGCTTCATGACCTTATAAAGGGTGATTTGTTAAGAGCTTGATAACTTTTTTTTTAAAAAAAACGCATAAAATTTGCAAAATCTCATCGGTTCTTTATTTGAAACGTTAGATTGGTCCATGACATTTACTTTTTGAAGATAATTTCATTTAAATGTTGACCGCGGCTGCGTCTTAGGTGGTCCATTCGGAAAGTCCAATTTTGGGCAACTTTTTCGAGCATTTCGGCCGGAATAGCCCGAATTTCTTCGGAAATGTTGTCTTCCAAAGCTGGAATAGTTGCTGGCTTATTTCTGTAGACTTTAGACTTGACGTAGCCCCACAAAAAATAGTCTAAAGGCGTCAAATCGCATGATCTTGGTGGCCAACTTACCGGTCCATTTCTTGAGATGAATTGTTCTCCGAAGTTTTCCCTCAAAATGGCCATAGAATCGCGAGCTGTGTGGCATGTAGCGCCATCTTGTTGAAACCACATGTCAACCAAGTTCAGTTCTTCCATTTTTGGCAACAAAAAGTTTGTTAGCATCGAACGATAGCGATCGCCATTCACCGTAACGTTGCGTCCAACAGCATCTTTGAAAAAATACGGTCCAATGATTCCACCAGCGTACAAACCACACCAAACAGTGCATTTTTCGGGATGCATGGGCAGTTCTTGAACGGCTTCTGGTTGCTCTTCACTCCAAATGCGGCAATTTTGCTTATTTACGTAGCCATTCAACCAGAAATGAGCCTCATCGCTGAACAAAATTTGTCGATAAAAAAGCGGATTTTCTGCCAACTTTTCTAGGGCCCATTCACTGAAAATTCGACGTTGTGGCTCGTTAGTAAGTCTATTCATGATGAAATGTCAAAGCATACTGAGCATCTTTCTCTTTGACACCATGTCTGAAATCCCACGTGATCTGTCAAATACTAATGCATGAAAATCCTAACCTCAAAAGAATCACCCTTTACAACAATAAAAGTACTCTTAGATCAACCATATTCCCAAAACTACACCCCAGAAACTGCAACGCATAAGAATTGACGTGGTCGTAGTAACTCAAACCATAAACATAGCGAACAATCCTATTAAATAGTATCCGGAGGCGATCAAGCGTACCGAAAGGGGCCCCCGAGTAAACCTCAATTCCGTATAATATATGTGGCAATAATAAAGACTTTCCAACTACTTCCTTGACCTCAAGTGGAAGTGAGACCCCTGTGGCATATAACCTTCGCAAGAGGTAGGCTAATCTCGAAGCTATCCTAGACACATGAACGTCAAATTTTAGCTTGTCATCAACATAAAATCCCAAAACCTTCATAAACTTTACATTCTGAAGAGTGCAACCGTTCAAAGCAAAATGTATATAAGAGAGGAACGAACAATCAAAGATCATAGATTTAGATTTCGCTATATTAATATCGATGTAGTTACTTCGACACAAATCAGAAATACTACCCAATTCTCTATTCACCTTTGCTTCGAAATGTTGCAAATCTTCACCAGAAGAGTGCGCGACCAATTGCAGATCATCTGCATACAAGTGTGCCTTCATAAAATTAAAATTATCAAAAATATCATTAATGTATAGAGAGAAAAGGAGAGGGCCTAAAATTGATCCTTGCGGTACTCCACGGAACACTTCACATACATCTGAAACATCATCACCACACTGCACAAACTGAGTTCTATGACTTAAAAATGACTTCAATAGGAAACAGGTTGAAGACGAGAAATGAAACTTTTCATACAGCTTGTTCAAAAGAACTATATGACTTATCGAGTCGAAGGCCCTACTAAAATCCAAACTAACCAAGGCAACGGCATTACTCCCATCAATCAATTCCCTAATCCCATCAACCAAATCTGTCATTAACGTCGTTGTACTACACCCCTTCCGAAATCCCGATTGATAAACCAACAACAGTCTCCTCTCTTTAAGGTAAGAAGTCATCTGCTCATTAATTAGACTCTCCAAAGCTTTAGAGAGAGCTGGGACAATACTAATAGGCCGATAGTCAGAGATTAGCTGAGGTGACCTTATTTTTGGCACCGGAACTACTCTGGCACGTGTCCATATCCGGGGAAAAGTTGATGTCGTCAATATAGTATTAAATATATGTACTAGGTATCTGCCAATAGCTGAAAATATAATCTTTATGAATTTCAGTGGTATCCCATCACAACCAACAGCGTTCGAATTTATCCTGCATATACTGTCCCAAACTTCATGCACATCGACATTCCTCAAACTAAAGGCATTCTCATCTATAGCCAAATTACGTCGAATAGCCAAATCTTGCTGATCGTTCACCGGCGGCAGTATAAATGATCTATTGCACTCATCGACATTAATGTTCGTAACTACCCGAGAACTGTCTACAAAACCCACTTTTCGAAGCTCATTCCACAAATCTTTCGAAGATACGGCCGTAAAAATATGCCGATAGTAAAAAGCCCTCTTTCTCCTAATAACTGTCTTTGCTCGATTCCGATACTTACAGTATATCTTCCAGTTCAAATCATTCCGATTTTCGACAAAAGCTCTATATGCAAATCACGCATGTTAAGAGCAGTAGTTATAAGTGGATCCTCGTACCAATTGGAAGTCCCTCTATTACGTACAAACTTGAGAGGAACATGACGGTCATATACATCCTGTACCACATCATTAAACACTTCCAGTTGCGAATTGGGGTCATTCACTGTGAATATGTAATCGAGATTCGAATTAGAGAGATCCTCAAAACATCTGGTCGTATCCAGCAAAGCTTTCGATTAAATTTTTAACCATTTCGGAATCAAAAAAAAAAATTCTTTGCTTTTTGACGACACTATTCGCTATATTTTCGAGATTGTTCAACTTTCTATGAAGTTACCCATATTTTTAAAATTTGTTTTGATTTTCAATTAAACAAATTTCAATAAGAAAATAAGTTTATAATGATGATGATGCTGCTGCTGATCAAACAAAATGCTGAATTTATCATAAAAAAGCACCCAATCTAATCAAAAGGAGAAAGAATAAATAAATTTTGAAATAATCGCTTCACATACAAACTTACACATCATCTTCGAATTCATCGAAGCGACCAATTCCAAATGATGAACGAGAAATAATTTTTCATCATTTCAATTATTCAAAATTGTTTTGAGCGTTTGATCTATGCCTCAACATCATGAGACCAGTTACATTTACACTTCTCAACGATCATTGGTCATTATCTTTGCTTCAGAATCTCTCCACGATAAACAAAGATCCATGAATCCACTTGTGTCATTGTTTGTTTATAAATCAGTCAAATACCTTCGATTTTTTTTTGCTCCATGATTTACTGAGACCAGCACAATAAATCAATCAGTTAAGCAGCAATGAGATATGAACTTTTAAGTCTCCGGCCTTTGAAGATAAGAGATCCACATAATTTCTTTGTTAAAAGGTAGGTACTCCAGAGCATCGAAAAGTGTAAACGCTGCAAATGATTAGTGATCATCAAAATCTTGACTTATTACATTATTCACACTTCCAATGGTCTGTGTTAACGGGAGATGCTATTGTTATCGACTATGGACAATGATTCTCGTCTGATCATTCTGAGTTCGAATTCAATTCAATTCAATCAAATTGAATTGGATACACAATTAAAAATTGATTTTGTATGCCCCCAAAAGAATCAATGGCTCTATTCAAAATACTCACAACTGGAGATCAATCGGTAGGTCATTGATATTCATCCATATGCTGAGGGGGAATGTAAGAAAAATGGGTAGTAATTGTCATAAGGGCATAACGAATTATAGGTAGGACTGTTGTTACTCCGCACACTCTTACCTCAAAATCTCTTTCTTATCATCATCATCGTAAGGGGGGCAATACAAAGAACTTGAAAACCTAATGAAAACAGAACTTCACCACTTATCATCAATATGGCTAATCTTATACACAAAACAGTATTTATGGGGAATTGTAGGCCCTTTAACAATATTCTCATCAATTTAAGGTATCACCCAATTTTTGAAAATCAAACCAAACCAGACAGTTTGGAGCCGCTTTGTCTGGGATTTATTTCGAAATTTTTGGCAGATCATGATTAGTAAGCATTTTCATTTTAACACCTTATCAAGGTATGGACATTCATCTCTTGATGGTAGGCATATGAGAATTTTTGTGGTAGCCTTTGTCGTAATTGGTTATTGTCACAAATCACCAGGTTTTATGTATGCTAATGATTGCTCTGTTCCTTGGGTCACTCCTTGAATTGATATCATTAATTTTTTTTTACTTTCCTAGTAATGTCATTGAAAGTCGTAATATCATTCAGGTGAATTTCCAAACAAAAGGACATAGCCTGAAGAACTATTAATCAGTATTAAGGTCAGAATATTGATATAGATCATTGATCGATAATGACTATAAGAAAGGTATGAAAGAGCTTAAGGCAATGAGATGACAACCTAAGTCAATCCCTTACTACAAATCCTTCTACATCAATACTCCATACTCAAACTTTTTCTATACCCATAAATTAAAATAAATAAAAAATAAAAAAAAGATTCTTTCTCCATAAAAAAGCGAATGCGAGTTTTGTTACGCATTTCTCTGATGTTTTGTTTTATACTCTGCGCCACATTGTGGAACAGGCTATTATAAGTTAGTGCATATGTTTGTAACACCCAGAAGGAGGCGAGATAGACACATGGTGTCTCTGGCAATAATGCTCAGGGTGGGTCCCTGAGCCGATATAACCATGTCCGTCTGTTCGTCCGTCCGTCCGTCTGTCTGTGAACACATTTTTGTGATCAAAATCTAGGTCGCAATTTAAGTCCAATCGCCTTGAAATTTGGCACTTGTTCCTAATTTGGGTCAGAATAGAACCCTATTGATTTTGGAAGAAATCGGTTCAGATTTAGATATAGCTCCCATATATATCTTTCGCCAGATATGCAGTAATATGGACATAGCAGCCAGAGTTTTATACCGATTTGCTTGAAATTTTTTGTAACACCCAGAAGGAGACGAGATAGACACATGGTGTCTTTGGCAATAATGCTCAGGGTGGGTCCCTGAGCCGATATAACCATGTCCGCCTGTCCGTCTGTTCGTCCGTCTGTCTGTGAACACATTTTTATGATCAAAGTCTAGGTCGCAATTTAAGTCCAATCGCCTTGAAATTTGGCACATGTTCCTAATTTGGGTCAGAATAGAACCCTATTGATTTTGGAAGAAATCGGTTCAGATTTAGATATAGCTCCCATATATATCTTTCGCCAGATATGCACTAATATGGACCCAGCAGCCAGAGTTTTATACCGATTTGCTTGAAATTTTGTACAAACATAACACTTAGTCGTATAGTCAAGTGTGCAAAATTTGATTGAAATCGGTTCAGATTTAGATATAGCTCCCATATATATCTTTCGCCCTATATGGACTAATATGGTCCTAAAAGCCAGAGTTTTGACCCAATTTGGTTGAAATTTTGCACAGGGAGTAGATTTAGCATTGTAGCTATGCGTGCCAAATTTGGTTGAAATCGATTCAGATTTAGATATAGCTCCCATATATATCTTTCATCCGATATGCACTTATATGGACCAGAAGCCAGAGTTTTATCCCGATTAGCTTGAAATTTTGCACAAGGAGTACAAATGGTAGTATAGTCATGTGTTCCAAATTTGATTGAAATCGGTTCAGATTTAGATATAGCTTCCATAAATATTTTTCGTCCGATATGGACTTATATGGCTCCAGAAGCCAGAGTTTTGGCCCAATTTGTTGAAATTTTGCACTAGGAGTACAATTATATAGTAATGTGTGCCAAATTTGATTGAAATGGGTTAAGATTTAGATATAGCTCCCATATATATGTTTTTCTGATTTCGACAAAAATGGTCAAAATTCCAACATTTTCCTTATAAAATCGCCACTGCTTAGTCGGTAATTTGTAAAAATGACTCTAATTTTCCTAAACTTCTAATACATATATATCGAGCAATAAACCATAAATAAACTTTTGCGAAGTTTCCTTAAAATTGCTTCAGATTTAAATGTTTCCCGTATTTATACCCTTCATCTATGTTAATATGTTAGAATATATTATGTTTGGGGCATGAATGTTTCATAAAAATCATATGTGCGAATACAAACATATATAAATTTACAAATTTCGACTAAACATACATATGTTGTGATATTTTATTCAAAGCGACAGAGAGAGTATAGAGAAAGAAATAGAGATGGAAACCGGGAGAGTTGACGAAAGATATCAACATAACACAGTGAAAGAATCAAAAGAGAACAATTTCTGTGAAACCGCTTTTATGTTGTTTCGGAAAACTGTTTTATGATAAGGCCAAAAATTTGATATGCTTAAGTCTAAATATTACTTAATTTGAATAAAGATAATAGACATTTGAAAAACAAATAGCATATGTTTTCGCCTTGAGAGCAGCATTTTATGTATGTGTGGACATGTGTTTTGTTTATCATTTTGGCATTATGGGCACAATTTGTTACTTGGTTCGTTAAAAGAAATCTGGGGTCTCCATAAAAATAACGAAAGGGCACTATACTCTTTTTAGAGTTGGGACAGTAAAATGATTAATAACCCACATTTCGAAGTTTCATTATAAAAATTTAATATAGTATAAATAAAAATGTGTAAATTAAAAAAAAGTGTTCGGTCGGAGCAGGGATTGAACCCACGACCCTTTGCATGCAAGGCAGATATGCTAACCACTGCTCCACGTGGCAAACAAATGTATGTTTCTGTTAAATAATGTTAACTTATAACGATAACTTATAACGATAATTATCTACTGGTGACTATAACAGCTACGTAGTCCAGTGAATAGTGTGTTGGCTTACAAACTGTATGGTCCTCGGTTCGATTCTCCGTGCAGGCGAAAGGTAAAATTTAAAAAATTTATAAAAGTGAATAATTTCTTCAACATTATTTGTATTACAGAAAAAGGTGCCAAGAACTAAAATATTTCGTGGAATTGAAAATTACGGGTATGTTGGACAACGAGCACAATCGTCTTTGGGAAAAATTCTTCCAAGCATATAATATTTTTGGGCTCAAAATGCTGCCAAACATATAATATGTTCACATAAAACAAACATATTAATGTTTCGGCAGTATCCAATAATATATGTGTTTCCTGCAAAATATGTTTGGAACATATGTTAAAGAAGCAATTTTTTTTGAGGGTGTACAGGGTATAATAAGTTTGTGCATTTGTATGTAACGCCAAGAAGGAAAAGTCTGAGACCCATCGTTTAGTATACCGATCGTCTTAGAATTAAATTCTGAGTCGATTTAGCGATGTCCGTCTGTCTGTCTGGCTGTCTGTCTGTCTGTCCGTCTGTCTGTCTGTCTGTTCATGTATTTTTGTGCGCAAAGTACAGGTCGCAGTTTAAGTCCGATCGTACTCAAATTTGGCATAGGATCGTTTTTTGGGACAAAAATCGGTTCAGATTTAGATATAGCTGCCATATATATTTATCCCTGATCTGGTCATAATTTGCGTGTTTATCAAACGATGTTCTTCAAATTCAGTACATCCGAATATTTTATGAGTCTCGAAAAACTCGCAAAATATCAGCTAAATCGGTTCAGATATAGATATAGCTCCCATATATATCTTTCGTCCGATTTAGACTCATATGGCAACAGAGGCAAAAGTTTACCACCGATTTTCGTGAAATTTTGCACAGAGAGTTGAATTGACATTCTACCAATGCTTGGTAAATTTGATTGAAATCGGTTCAGATTTAGATATAGCTCCCATATATATCTTTCGTCCGACTTGCACTTATATGGCCTCAAAAACTAGAGTTTTGCCGTGATTTAGTTCAAATTTTGTACAAGGAGTACGTTTAATAGTATCGGTAAGTGTACCAAATTTGGTTGAAATCGGTTCAGATATAGCTCCCATATATATCTTTCGCCCGATTTACACTCAAATGACCACGGGGGTCAGAGTTATACTCTCATTTACGTGAAATTTAGCAGAGATAGCATGTCAAATTTTGTCAAAATCGGTTCAGATTATATATAGCTCCCATATATATGTACAACAGAGTTTAGAAAATATGGTAGACTATATATTTTAGACCCATTTACAATGGGATTTTCCTCCAATTGACTGGATAGTTTCCTCCTAGTCGCACGACTTGACCAAATAATATATCACAGCCCACACTTGACCACATATCTTGGCAAGATCTAACCAATATCCTTGTAAAATCGTCACTGCTGAGTAGCAAAAATTGTAAATGTTACTCAAATTGTCCTATATAGCGAATACATAAATATCGCCTGGAAAATCATAAATGCTCTTTTCTACAAATGCATTAAAATTTCTCTCGCTTCATATTTCTCATATCTTTTTATTTTATATTAACATTGTGTTTCATTCCAGGGCGTTAGCCGATTTCAATTTTGATTCTAGAGATTTTGTAGAAGTACAAAAAATTGTCTCCATTATAAGTATTTGTATCTGGAAATGCAAACCTTTATATAGCTCCCAGCAAATTTGAAGTAGTTCAGATGGTAACACAAATGTTGGTCTACATAGTGGTGAAGGGTATAATATAGTCGGCCCCGCCCGACTTTAGACTTTCTTTACTTGTTTTTTACTAAAATTGTGTTCCACCCTAGTGTATTAGCCAACTTAAATTTTGAGTCTATAGATTTTGTAAAAGTCTATAAAATTCTGTCCAAATCGAGTGATATTTAAATGTATGTATTTGGGACAAACCTTTATATATAGCACCCAACACATTTGACGGATGCGATATGGTATCGAAAATTTAGATCTATAAAGTGGTGCAGGGTATAATATAGTCGGCCCCGCCCGACTTTAGACTTTCTTTACTTGTTATACCCACCACCATAAAATGGTGACGGGGGTATAATAAGTTTGTCATTCCGTTTGTAACACATCGAAATATCGATTTCCGACTATATAAAGTATATATATTCTTGATCAGGGAGAAATTCTAAGACGATATAAGCATGTCCGTCTGTCCGTCTGTCTGTCTGTCTGTCTGTCTGTCTGTCTGTCTGTTGTAATCACGCTACAGCCTTCAATAATGGCGCTATCGTCCCGAAATTTGGCACAGATTAGTTTTTTGTTTGCAGGCAGGTCAAGTTCGAAGATGGGCTATATCGGTCCAAGTTTTGATATAGTCCCCATATAAACCGACCTCCCGATTTGGGGTCTTGGGCCTATAAAAACCGTAGTTTTTATCAGATTTGCCTGAAATTGGAAATCTAGAGGTATTTTGGGACCATAAAGAGGTGTGTCGAAAATTGTCAGTATCGGTCCATGTTTTAGTATAGCCCCCATATAGACTGATCTCCCGATTTTGCTTCTTAGGCGTCTAGAAACAGTATTTTCTATCCGATTTGTCTGAAATTGAAAATCTAGAGGTATTTTAGGACCATAAGGAGGTGTGTCGAAAATCGTTCGTATCGGTCCATGTTTTGATATAGCCCCCATATAGACCGATCTCCCGATTTTGCTTCTTGGGCGTCTAGAAACTATATTTACCATCCGATTTGCCTGAAATTGGAAATCTAGAGGTATTGTGGGACTATAAAGAGGTGTGTCGAAAATGGACCATATCGGTCAATATATACACGACATGTTTATATTTTCTCTAAAACTCTAACAAAATTGGTTCTCATAAATCCAGAATCTTATCTGGTCTTCATAGGTAGAATCTTTAAAGTTTGTCTTCGGGAGCTGGCTCGTTTGGAAGAAGATTTGTCATCAAACCCCCTACAATTCTATATATTATCAAGTAACCCACAACGACCAAGAGTTTTCATAGTAAACTATTATACTTGATTCATGGTGGTGGGTATTTAAAATTCGGCCCGGCCGAATTTACTGCTGTATATACTTGTTTTTTACTAAAATTGTGTTCCACCCTAGTGCATTAGCCAACTTAAATTTTGAGTCTATAGATTTTGTAAAAGTCTATAAAATTCTGTCCAAATCGAGTGATATTTAAATGTATATATTTGGGACAAACCTTTATATATAGCACCCAACACATTTGACGGATGTGATATGGTATCGAAAATTTAGATCTACAAAGTGGTGCAGGGTATAATATAGTCGGCCCTGCCCGACTTTAGACTTTCCTTACTTGTTTTAAATAAATCCTCGTGCCACTTCTGAATAAAAAAATAAACACAAAAGCAATTCCTCCGTCCATTCCAAGCAATAATAAACACACTAACTGTTGCTTGGAATGTGTACCTGCTCAATGTTTTTTATAAAAATCTTTTCGCTGCAAAAAAGTCAAAAAAATTAATGGTCAGGTACCTATTTTCTCGACCATGTAATGGTCTCATATACTATCATTTAAATATAAGAACATGTTTGCGGCATTTGAGAACCATTTAAATGCTTAATGCCAGCATACATTTTTCGCTGCTCGAAAATTATTTTTACAAAGACAAAATACATGGTTTTCGCGAGAATTACATGCTCTAGATAAGCATTGAATGGATACCATGGCCAAACATGCTTTTTCTATGCCTGTGGAAGAGTTTTAATTACAGCAAACGTGTATATGGGGGTTTTTTCTAACTCTGAGCAGGGAATGATGCCGCAGAGTCGACGCCGCCGCCGAATATGTCCACTCATTTCAATTCAAATTTAGCCGCCTAAATCTGAACCGATTTAATTTTTTTCGCAAATTTGAAGTACATTAGACTAAAAATGCGAAATGTGTTCACAGACATACGGACGGACGAACATGACTAAATCGACTTAGAAGCCGACCCTGAGCATTATTTCCAAAGACACCATATGTCTATCTCGTCTAAAGACTTTAAAAGCACTTCCAAAAATGCAAAAGATGTTCTTTATTTTAAATATATAGGAAGTTTTTGTAGCTCAATTTTTTATAAATCGCTTTATCATATTTTTAATCAGTAATTTTAACTTTTTTGTTTCAAATAGGGTAAAAACAGAGTAAACGTTATTTTTTATTTCATTTTTTGGTGAAAAGCCAGATTCGTATTTTAAGGACAAGAAATCTTCGTTCTCACGATTTTTTTCAGTGTAATAATGATAAAGAGAACACAAGAATATATTTAATGGCTTTCCATCACCGAATCTCATGTGAATGATATGAGACTAATTTTTCTATCCTTCAACTTCTATCCAAAACATCACAACATTTGAATAAGTAAAAAAATATTTTTGTTAAAAAAATTATGATAATTTGATTTTGTAAAACTTCATGTCAGCTACCCTGTATTTATACTTGATTGTACCAAAGCCTCAATGATTGCAATGAATACACACAAAGAAAATTTCATTAACATTAGGCCAAAGAATTTTGTTCATTAGGCCAAAACATTTTTTTATAAATACAATGAAAAGTTTTATTAATAATACGAAACGTTTCATAGTTTAGCAGATTTTTTTGTAATAATGAAGCATTTCGTTATATGTACGTATTCGTTTCGTTGGGTCAATTACATATACATATACACATACGCATATCATATTTCTTTGACATAATGAAACTTTTTCTATCCCCATTATTAATCTATTGCCCAACTCAATGTAAATTGAATACCTCAACAACTACGACACTTCCTTCATACACCGTTTTCGAATTTACCCATAAAAATCTATGGAGGTGCTAACAAAAATCCAAATAAATAAATTAACTTGTTAAAATTGTTTGGGTAAAGACATGACAAAAACTCAATTCCAACCCACAACACCCCATGTCCTATTATTTGGAAGACAAAAAAAAATGAACAGCGAACGCACTACAATGTCCCATTGATAAAATTGGCCGAGCACAAGGAAAGGTGAGGTATTAGCCAAATACTTTGCATATGAGTTTGCAAATTCCACCAGAGACCAATCGATTCAATTGCGTCCCCCCTCTTAGATGTAGGACATGCACTATGATCGCTCATACATCATGTGAGCTAATGTCATAAACAGAAGAGAAGAAACAAAAAAATAACGAAACGCTAAAAAGCCGTCATGATTTATCGCTCAACAAGATATGAGTTAATAAATTCCCTAAATGAATGGTCGCCTGAGTTAGAGTCTAGAATGAAGGAGTGATTGGTGGATAGAGATCTACACAGAGAAAAAAAACAAGGATATGTGTATTGTTAGAGAATGTTATTTATAATTTGGTTTCTTGGTAAAATGTTGCTATAGAATTGAACACTACTTCGCGAGTAACTTAATCTTCGGCTCTCATCGGAGATCAAGGAACTCGCATCATCTATTCATACCTACAATTTCAAAAAAGATATTATCCATACAATATTGTGAAATTCCTGGTTTAATAGTCCGAATTTGTGAATATACATTTTCAGACGCAAATTGTTCCTAGTGTACTTGGAAAATAGGTGGACAGTGGTCTAAATGAATACGAATAGACACTGGTCACATACATATATTGGAGAGCACAAGTCCTAACGATTAAGGCGAAGCAAAAAAGTGCATATTCAATTTTATATAAATTGGTTTTGCAAACGATTAAATAGCATTGCACTTCTATATTGAGAGCAGGGGTGACGCCTAGGGTCATACTTCACAATTTGAAATATAAGGTTTTAGTGGGGGGAAACATTGAGTTTGATTTAATTGAATAAATGATCTACTTTTAGACTGAACAGGTCAGAGATTTATGGATTTTAAAACGAAAACAAAAAAATAAAACGAAAAAAATGGCGTGATAAGTAAAATTATATGTAATTAATTTTTATACATAAGGTATGAATAATTTAAGGAGAATTTATCCAAAAATTGCACGTAGGTGAGTAAAAGCCTATATATATTTATGGACCGATATGGACCAATTCTTCATTTTTGTTAGAGACCATATAGTAACACTACGTACCAAATTTCAACCGGATCGAATAAATTTTGCTCCTGCAAGAGACTCCGGAGGTTAAATCTGGGGATCGGTTTATATGAGTGCTATATATAATTATGGACCGATATGGACCAATTTTTGCATGGTTGTTAGATACCATATACTAACACCACGTACCAAATTTCAACCGAATCGGATGAATTTTGCTCCTCTAAGAGGCTCCGGAGGTCAAACCTGGGGATCGGTTTATATGAGCTATATATAATTATGGACCGATATGGACCAATTTTTGCATGGTTGTTAAAAACCATATACTTATATCATAAACCAAATTTCAGCCAGATCGGATGAAATATGCTACACTTATAGGCTCCGCAAGCCAAATCTGGGGGTCCGTTTATATGGGGGCTATACGTAAAAGTGGACCGATATGGCCCATTTGCAATACCATCCGACCTACATCAATAACAACTACTTGTGCCAAGCTTTAAGTCGATAGCTTGTTTCGTTCGGAAGTTAGCGTGATTACAACAGACGGACGGACATGCTTAGATCGACTCAGAATTTCACCACGACCCAGAATATACATACTTTATGGGGTCTTAGAGCAATATTTCGATGTGTTACAAACGGAATGACAAAGTTAATATACCCCCCATCCTATGGTGGAGGGTATAAAAATCACTAGCGGAATTAATACGAAGGAAGATTTTCAAATCAGAAGCATAGAGCAAAAGATTAGACCAACTCACACATTTAATGACAAAATTAATTCAATTAAAAAATTAATTGATACCATTATTTTTTGTGATTAATTTTTGTTTTAATTAGTTTTTGTTTTAATAATTGTTTTAATTGGTTGAAAATGCAATCAAAGTTTTAATTGGAAATATTTTGGTGAAAAAATTCTCTGTATGAGGGGATGTACTTTCGTAAAGGTCAAAAACATAACATCTTTATTGTAGAAATTTCAAAAAATCGAGTACAATTTAATTAAGCTAGCTAATTTTCTTGGCAGTTTACTTTTTTCTGTGTACCAAGTTTCAATTTATCTTATAAAATATCTTTAAATGCCTCGAAAAAAATATTTATTTTTGTGATAACGGCATTTGTAATAAAGTTAGTTAAAAATTTTTTACAATTAACCTACAATGTCAGTCCTGACAAATTCACTTTTTTTGTGAATTTTGTAATTTTTGGCAAATTTCGTTTCTCAAAAAAGAAAACTCTTCTTTCAGTGCAATGACGCCAACTAACACATCAAAGGTAATTCTAGCGAAAATATTTTTATCAGTAAAAAAGTTGATCGAGTTCAATAACAATAAAAAAGGAAAAATCACGGACCTCAAGTTATGACATCCCAGCAAAAAAAGAGATTCCAAAAAAGTAGTTTGGATTCCCAATCTTTGATCCGGAAGTAGTGCAAACTTGGATCATCTCCAATGAATTTTACACGGGCTTGTCATAGGACGGAAGTATTCCCTTTTTGGATCCTATGCATTACTTTAGAAGTTGTGCCCTGGAAGTTAATTTGAATGAAGAAATTTAAAAAGCAAAAAAAAAATTTTTTCAACCAATTTCACTTTTTTTCAACCATATGTTTTATTACACTATTATTTTCCTATTATCTAATTTTTACAATTTGAAAAACTTTTTCGCTCCGACCAGGGGTTGAACCTGAGTTTGCTGGCACCATAACAGAACGCCTTAGCACACTCAGCCACAAACGCCATTGAATATAAAGCGTCGAAAGGTCAATTCAAATGTGTTCGTAATACGACACCAAGGAATAACATTCTAATTGCTTCTCGATAAATTCTTTATTAGTATGAACGAAAAAATAAGAAACGCAGGTTTAAATCTCACCAGCGGCAATTTTTTTATCAAATATTTTTCAAAAAAATTATTTTGTTATGTTATGCATCCTTTTTATTTTTTATTTTCGGCATATATTTTCGTATAAATATATTTTTTTTTTTTCATTACAAATCAAGAAAAAAATTAAAAATTCTCGTAATTTGCAAAATCTTCTCAAAAGAACTTCCATGGAAGCGAAAAAGTCAAACGGTTCAAATCCCAGCGGGGATGAAATTTATTTTTTATTATTATTATTTTTTACCTTTTTATTAATTTTCTATTTTTTTATTAGTTTTCAATTTTTTTAAATTTAATTGTCCAAAATTTGCACTTAAAATACCCTGATTGCGTTCTTTCCAATACTTGTCCAAAAGGACTGCATCGGAAGTAGAAACAAATCATTTGGGGATCCCACGATGCTCTTTAGAAGAAATGTTTGTGGACTTGTCCAAAAGGACTGCATCGGAAGTTGAAGAAACTCGATGGGGGATCCTGGGATGGGCTTTAAAAGAAATGTTTGTGGAACAAATTCCATTTTTTTGCTGGGATATTTCGTATGCGGCTACTGCAACGAAAGAATTATCTTCAATATTTTTACGAAACATTCTCATTAACTATTTTTCGTATATTTTTCTCTAAAATTACCAAAAAGTATAAAAATGTTCTTTGAAAATATATATATATTTAATTTTATTTAAAAGAATAAAAAAATATGAGAGTTTTCGAAAAAAGAATATATTTTCGTTTACTTTTATTGTAAAATAATAACATATTTCGTTAATTTTACCAAGATAATTCGTTCAGTTAATGGGTTAGGTTAGGTATAGTGGCAGTCCGATATTTTAGCATCACTTGATAAATGGTGTTGACGAAAAAGTACTAAAATGTATTAAAAAGGTACTTTACGAAGCCAAAAGGTGCTAAAATTACATAATATCAAATTTAAAGACTATTGTAAAAGAATAAGTACACTTAAGTCTAGACCGATTTGGACAATTTTTTTCGTTTTTCTAAAAAAAAAAACTACAGAAAATTTTGTCAAAATTTTATTCCCATAGAAAATTTTGTCAACATTTTATTTCTATAGCAAACAATTTATTCTTATAGAACATTTTGTTAACAATTTATTTCTATTCAAAATTTTGTAAAATGTTTATTTCTATAGAAAATTTTGTCAAAATTTTATTTTCATAGAGGATTCTGCCAAAATTGTATTTCTATAGAAAATTTTCTCAAAAGTTTATTTCTGTTGAATATGTATGATGAAGTACCTCTTTACAAAATCTACCAAAATCAAGAATTCTACCAATCTACAAAACAGTAAAAAATTTACCGGTTCAGGGCCCACCTCTAAGCTTTATTGCTAATGCCACCTATTGAGCGTTTCAAATATATACAATATCTTGTAATTCTATGTTCCTCAGTGTGGCAAAAAAATCACATTTCACGTTTCACATTTTCGGACGAATGTGGTATAGACAATATTCATCTCAAACATGTTGAGATCCTGTAATAAAAACTAAAATATCCTCTTTTTGGAATACGTTTATTTCTTCAAAGTCCGCTATTTAAAATATTTAGGGTTGAGTTGATATCTGAAAAACGTTCACATTTAGGGCAAAATAACTCTATATAGAGTAATTGTGATGAAAAAGTACCAAATGGCTCGCGGTCGTGCCACGGTGCTTTTGGCAGTCGAAATGTATCAAATTTCACGAACATTTTTCCAATAAAAATCTTAATTGAGTTTTAAAAAATATTCAATTAAAAATTTAATTGATTCAACAAATTTTTTAATTGAAACAAAAATCAATCACACAAATTAATAGTATCAATTAATTTTTTAATTGGATCAATTAATTTTTTAATTGACTGTCAATTAATTTTTTAATTGATACTATCATTTCTATGATTGAAGACATTTCAATTAAAAAATTAATTGGATCAATTAATTTCGTGATTGAATCAAAAAAAAATTTTTTTGCGTGAGTGTCAACTTTATCAACCCTGTTCCACATTCCAGTGAAACCGCTTAGAGAAGCTTTGAAACACTCAGAAATTTAACCAGCATTAATGAGGTGGGATAATCCACCGCTGAACAACTTTTTGGTGTTTAGTCGAAACTGGGTTTGAACCCACGACCCTGTGTATACACGGCGGGCATGTTTACCACTGCACCACGGTGGCTTCCTAAATGGGTTACTACTAACAATAAATGTCGGGTATTTATTGTTAATAACAACCCATTATTTTAGGAACTCTGATATTGGCCGGAATAGTAAGATTTTAACTGCTGCTATTGCTTAAAACATCATCTTTATGTTACAAGATTTCGACTATATATACACTGAAAAAACGCATGCCCGGTTCCAAAGATTTTGTCTTTACTTTAAAAATTTTGGTATTGATTCGGAGCCAAAGAAGCGGATAATACAAGTATGGATAGTTTTAAGACACAATTCTCTTTCAAATTTGGGTTTTGTGTACTTGCTTCTAAGAAGCAAATTTTAATTTTTGGTTTTTTTTCAGCTTTTTTTCTTCCTATGCTATCAAAGACCATTAAAAACGAGTTAACGACAACTTTATTCTCCAAATTCAGACTAGACTTCCAGTAGAAATTATGCTATGTTTCAAGTAGGTTAGGTTAGGTTCGGTGGCAGCCCGATGTATCAGGCTCACTTAGACTATTCATTCCATTGTGATACCACATTGGTGAGTAATAAACGTCTTTAAAATAATGTGTTGAAAAACATGTCCTATATTTGAACGATTTTTTGCTTTGTAGTCAAGATGCAAAAAGACAACAAATTTAAAGACAATTTCATTAATTTTAAAGATTTTTTTTTGAATTATTAAAGCCAAGTTGTCCATAGCCCAAAATTTTTTTCTTTCATGTTATGATACCCATTTCTAAGTCAAATCACTTAATTATAAGGACATTAAGACTTCATTGAAAAGTTCATCGACTTTTGAACAAGAAAAAAAAAAACTTTATATTAGTGAAATGCGTCTTCTATGCTAAGCAGAATTTGCATTCGTATATTAAAGACATGAAATCTTTGACCTCACGACAATATTTTTTCAGTGTACGTAGAATGCTGGCATTCATATGATTTAGTTGGAAGTTTATTTAATTTAAATATTTGATCCGATTGTGCACCGTTGTCGGATTTAAAATATTGTCTTTTCACCTTTTTTATGTAATTTTTATACCCTTCACCTCTACTGTGGTACAGGGTATAATAAGTTTGTGCATTTGTATGTAACGTCAAGAAGGAGTAATCATAGACCAACCTTTTAGTATACGGATCGGCTTAGAATTAAATTCTGAGTCGATTTAGCGAGGTCCGTCTGTCTGTCCGTCTGTCTGTCTGTCTGTCTGTCTGTTGATGTATTTTTGTGTGCAAAGTACAGCTCGCAGTTTTAGTCCGATTGTCCTAAAATTTGGTATAGTGTCCTGTTTCGGCTCAAAGACGATCCCTATTGATTTTGGAAAAAATCGGTTCAGATTTAGATATAGCTGCCATATATATTTTTCACCGATCTGGTCATAATTGGCGTGTATATCAACCGATCTTCCTCAAATTCCGTACATCCGAATATTTTATGAGTCTCGAAAAACTTGCAAAATATCAGCAAAATCGGTTCAGATTTATATATAGCTCCCATATATAGCTTTCGACCGATTTACACTCATTTGCCCACAGAGGCCAATTTTTTGCTCCGATTTAGTTGAAATTTTGCATAGGGAGTAGAATTAGCGTTATAACTATGCGCGCCAAATTTGCTTGAAATCGGTTCAGATTTGGATATATCTCCCATATAAAGCTTTCGCCCGATTTACACTCATATGACCACAGAGGCCAATTTTTAACTCCGATTTAGTTGAAATTTTGCACAGGGAGTAGAATTAGCATTGTAGATATGCGTGCCAAATTTGGTTGACATCGGTTCAGATTTAGATATAGCTCCCATATATATCTTTCGCCCGATATAGACTAATATGGTCCTAGAAGCCAGAGTTTTACGCCAATTTGGTTGAATTTTTGCAAAGTTTTAAAAATTACTCTAATTTTCCTAAACTTCTAATACATATATAACGAGCGATAAATCGAAGTTTCCTTAAAATTGCTTCAGATGTGAATGTTTCCCATATTTATACCCTGCTCCACACTGTGGAACAGGGTATTATAAGTTAGTGCATATGTTTGCAACACCCAGAAGGAGACGAGATAGACACATGGTGTCTTTGGCAAAAATGCTCAGGGTGGGCTCCTGAGTCGATATAGCCATGTCCGTCTGTCCGTCTGTCCGTGAACACATTTTAGTAATCAAAGTCTAGGTCGCAGTTTTAGTCCAATCGACTTCAAATTTGGCACAAGTATGTGTTTTCGCTCAGAATAGATCTCTATTGATTTTGGAACAAATTGGTTCAGATTTAGATATAGCTCCCATATATATCTTTCGCCCGATATGGACTAATACGGTCCCTGAAGCCAGAGTTTTACCCCAATTTGGTTGAAATTTTGCACAGGGAGTAGAATTAGCATTGTAGCTATGCGTGCCAAATTTGGTTGAAATCGGTTCCGATTTAGATATAGCTCATATGACCACAGAGGCTAATTTTTGCTCCGATTTAGTAGAAATTTTGCACAGGAAGTAGAATTAGCATTCTAGCTATGCGTGTCAAATTTGGTTGACATCGGTTCAGATTTAGATATAGCTCCCATATATATGTTTTTCTGATTTCGACAAAAATGGTCAAAATACCAACATTTTCCTTGTAAAATCGCCACTGCTTAGTCGAAAAGTTGTAAAAATGACTCTAATTTTCCTAAACTCCTAATACATGTATATCGAGCGATAAATCATAAATAAACTTTTTCGAAGTTTCCTTAAAATTGCTTCAGATTTAAACGTTTCCCATATTTTTTTACTAACATTGTGTTCCACACTAATGCATTAGCCGACTTAAATTTTGAGTCTATAGATTTTGTAAAAGTCTATCAAATTCTGTCCAAATCGAGTGATATTTAAATGTATGTATTTGGGACAAACCTTTATATGTAGCCCCCGACACATTTGACGGATGTGATATGGTATCGAAAATTTAGATCTACAAAGTGGTGCAGGGTATAATATAGTCGGCACCGCCCGACTTTAGACTTTCCTTACTTGTTTTTTACTAACATTGTGTTCCACCCTAGTGCATTAGCCGACTTAAATTTTGAGTCTATAGATTTTGTAGAAGTCTACCAAATGCTGTCCAGATCGAGTGATATTTAAATGTATGTATTTGGGACAAACCTTTATATATAGCCCCCAACACATTTGACGGATGTGATGTGGTATCGAAAATTTAGATCTACAAAGTGGTGCAGGGTATAATATAGTCGGCCCCGCCCGACTTTAGACATTTCTTACTGGTTCTTTATACGGGCGTATCAGCTAAGCTCTAAGAATCAATAAACATTCCACAACAATCATAAGTGTGTGACATTCTAACTTATTTTTTTTTTTTTCAAATAAACATAAATGTAGAAAGTAAACTAAACTCCATAACATTTTATTTTCATTTTCCTATTAATCAAAAATCATTTCCAAGTATTAAAAGCTTAATAAACTCTCACACAACTCCTCCAATAATGATCTGCATAAAGATTTCACATAAATGGACGCGGAATAGTAGTTCTATTGAAATAAGTTGCAATAAATCACAAAGTTATGATGATGTTTTCATATGTCCGTTGAAGTTTTAAATCCATCCGACATAGGCATGGAAATAAATCTGCAAAATCGTTAATCTTTCTCTGAGTATTTGCGCTTGTTTTTGAGCTTCGACCATGGAAAGTTATGTCGTCTGCATTGTGTTTGAAGAGGGGAATGTGGAGACAACGCCAAAAGTGACTCCTACACGTTTTATTGCCATTTAAAAAGTTACAAATTCTTGTCAATACATAATTGTTTTTTCAATGAGCCTCGTCCAAAGAGTCAAGCATCTTATTTGGGATGAACGGATATGAAAGCAAAGCAAAATGGTATCTGGTCGCGCACTATCCTCTAGCCGATGTAGCTCCTAAACATATTGCAATACAACATAATTATGCCATGCTCCAATGCTAATGCATTCACTTGATTAAGGCAATCAAGCGAAATCTCAGCACTAAATACTAAATAGATGATAATGCACAGTGGTGTGATGATAGAGAAAAGTAAAAGAAGGGCAAACAAAATTAACAACAATATTATACGTTGCACCACTTTGTAGATCTACCGTACTTTGTCCATACACAGATTATTGTCCTGAGTACAGAAAAAAAAATTTCACCAAAATATTTTAATTAAAATGTTGATTGAAGTTGAAAATGTTTTCAATTAAAAATCTGATTGATACAATTAACTTTTTAATCAAGATAGAAACATTAAGTTAATTAAGTCAATGATTGAAAATTTTAAAAGTTTTAATCAGAAAATTAATTGATACAATTACTTTTTAATCACACTCGGAAGATTAAGTCAGTTAAAAAATGTGATGAACTAGTTTCTTTTAATTTTTAAATAAAAATTTATTTCAAACAATCAATTTTTTAATCAAATAAAAAACACAAAGTCAGATATGAACCTAATTGAAAATAGTTACGTGTTTTAATTCAAGAAATTAATAAAGTTTTGCAATCAACATCAATTAAATTTTTAATTAAAACAATTAAAAAATTAATTGGAATTTTCAAATCAAATCAATAAATTTTTTAATCAAATATTTTTTTAATGTTCAATTAAAACAGTGATTAATACTATCATTTTCGTGATTGAAGATATTTCAATTAAAAAATTAATTTTGGCAAATTATTGTTATTGGCAAAAATAGGTTTTAGCTACAACATGCGGTCATGCAAAAAACGGACCACGTTTTTTGCATGCTCCCATATTAATTTATAAATAATATGGTTATGTGAAATCCAACTGACAATAGTATGCCTACACCTACACAAAAAAAAATCGCTTCTGTGAACACAAAAAAAATTATCAGATTCAATCACAAAATTATTTGATCCAATTAATTTTTTTTAAATAAAATGTCTTCAATCACGAAAATGATAGTATCAATCAAAGTTTTAATTGAGCATCAACAAAATACTTGAAATACTTGAAAATTAATTGATTTCATTAACAAATTTCAATTATTTTTTATATTAAAAACAAAACATAATTTTACATTCATCGGAAGCCTTCTAAAATCAGACCTGTATTTAAGCATTGCGTTTCATTTACTTTTTTCATTTTATGCCTTCTTTATAGCAAGTTGTATAGCATGGGTGTTAAAATTATGTAGCAAGAGAAATGTCTTTTGCTCTCGTTTAAAAGAGAGCTTTAAAATTGATCCAATTAAAAACTTAATTGATACTATTATTTTTGTGATTGATTTTTGTTTCAATTAAAAAATTTGTTGAATCAATTAAATTTTTAATTGAATATTTTTTAAAACTCAATTAAAATTTTAATCGGAAAATTTTTCGTGAAATTTTTTTGTGTGTACCCACCACCATAAAATGGTGACGGGGGTATAATAAGTTTGTCATTCCGTTTGTAACACATCGAAATATCGATTTTCGACTATATAAAGTATATATATTCTTGATCAGGGAGAAATTCTAAGACGATATATATGTCTGTTGTAATCACGCTACAGCCTTCAATAATGGCGCTATCATCCTGAAATTCGGTACAAATTCGTTTTTTGTTTGCAGGCAGGTCAAGTTCGAAGATGGGCTATATCGGTCCAAGTTTTGATATAGTCCCCATATAAACCGACCTCCCTATTTGGGGTCTTTGGCCTATAAAAACCGTAGTTTTTATCAGATTTGCCTGAAATTGAAAATCTAGAGGTATTTTAGAACCATAAAGAGGTGTGTCGAAAATGGTCCGTATAGGTCCATGTTTTGGTATAGCCCCCATATAGACCGATCTCCCGATTTTGCTTCTTGGGCGTCTAGAAACTATATTTACCATCCGATTTGCCTGAAATTGGAAATCTAGAGGTATTGTGGGACTATAAAGAGGTGTGTCGAAAATGGTCCGTATCGGTCCTTGTTTTGGTATAGCCCCCATATAGACCGATCTCCCGATTTTGCTTCTTACGCGTCTAGAAACAGTATTTTCTATCCGATTTGTCTGAAATTGAAAATCTAGAGATATTTTAGGACCATAAGGAGGTGTGTCGAAAATGGTTCGTATCGCTCCATGTTTTGATATAGCCCCCATATAGACCGATCTCCCGATTTTGCTTCTTGAGCGTCTAGAAACTATATTTACCATCCGATTTGCCTGAAATTGGAAATCTAGAGGTATTGTGGGACTATAAAGAGGTGTGTCACAAATAGTCCGTATCGGTCTATGTTTTGTATAGCCCCCATATAGACCGATCTCCCGATTTTGTTTCTTACGCGTCTAGAAACAGTATTTTTCTATCCTATTTGTATGAAATTGAAAATCTAGACGTATTGTGGGACTATAAAGAGGTGTGCCGAAAATGGTACGTATCGGTCCATGTTTTGATATAGCCCCCATATAAACGAACCTTCCGATTTGGAGTCTTGGGCCTATAAAAACCATAGTTTTTATCCAATTTGCGTGAAATTGGAAATATAGAGGTATATTAGGGTTTAGTCTTCGAATTGCTTCCCCACCCACCGTATTCTCCAGATGTGGCCCCCAGCGACTTTTTCTTGTTCTCAGACCTCAAAAGGATGCTCGTAGGGAAAAATTTGGCTACAATGAAGAGGTGATCGCCGAAACTGAGGCTATTTTGAGGCAAAACCGAAGGAGTACTACCAAAATAGTATCAACAAATTGGAAGGTCGTTATAATCGTTGTATCGCTCTTGAAGGGAACTATGTTGAATAATAAAGACGGGGACTTATCAGCCAACTTGTTATGTTCACAGAAAAAAAATTCACGAAAATTTTTCCAATTAAAATCTTAATTGAGTTTTAAAAAATATTCAATTAAAAATTTAATTGATCCAAGACATTTTTTAATTGAAACTAAAATCAATCACAAAAATTAACAGTATTAATTAATTTTTTTAAGGGTATCAAATATTTTTTTAATTGGAAAAATATTGTGTTAACAAATTGTGTTAACAAATTTAAGTTCCAAACATATAATTTTTGCACCCAAACATATGAAAAACAGTCTATTTCGTCCGTGTGTAAGGCCGATATTAGGATTTTCTTACTATTTATACCCTTCACCACTATTGTGGTACAGGGTATAATAAGTTTGTGCATTTGTATGTAACGCCAAGAAGGAGTAATCATAGACCAACCTTTTAGTATACGGATCGGCTTAGAATTAAATTCTGAGTCGATTTAGCGATGTCCGTCTGTCTGTCTGTCTGTCCGTCTGTCTGTCCGTCTGTCTGTCTGTCTGTCTGTTGATGTATTTTTGTGTGCAAAGTACAGCTCGCAGTTTTAGTCCGATTGTCCTAAAATTTGGTATAGCGTCCTGTTTCGGCTCAAAGACGATCCCTATTGATTTTGGAAAAAATCGGTTCAGATTTAGATATAGCTGCCATATATATTTTTCACCGATCTGGTCATAATTGGCGTGTATATCAACCGATCTTCCTCAAATTCCGTACATCCGATTGCGTGCCAAATTTGGTTGAAATCGGTTCAGATTTAGATATAGCTCCCATATATATGTTTTTCTGATTTCGACAAAAATGGTAAAAATACCAACAATTTCCTTGTAAAATCGCCACTGCTTAGTCGCAAAGTTGTAAAAATGACTCTAATTTTCCTAAACTTCTAATACATATATACACGGATGAAAAAGACTGTTTTTCATATGTTTGGCTATAAACATTATATGTTTGGAACACAAATTTTTAAACACAATATTTTTGAGTGCAAGCATATAATGTTCATAAACTAGCATAACATGTTTGGGACATATATGTTAATATGTTAGAACATATTATGTTTGGGACATAAAATGTTTGTAAATATAATATGCTTGGATGCAAACATATATTAATTTAGAAATAGCCTATAAACATATATGTGTTTAGTAGCTTGGAGCGCTATTTAACAGGGAGCGATATTGAATTAAGTTGGTGGTTGTTGCTTGTTATTACAAAATTAACATTTTATTTTTCCTTGGGCAATTGATCAGCTACTTCTTTGATCCTTACAAACTGTGTGGTCCGCTGTTCGAATCCCCGTCCAGCAAAAGGTAAAATTAAAATAAAAAAAATCATACAATTGAATAATTTCTTCTACAATGTTTGTATTACAGAAAAAGGTGCTAAGAACTAAAAAATCTCGTGGAAGTGAGAAAGATGTGGGGGAATATACAATTGGGCAGAAACAAAATTTTGAGCATTCAGGTCGAAAACCTATGTTGTTAGCACCTATATTACCTGTTTATTTTCATAATTCATTATGATTGTAAATATATAAATAAATAAATAAAATTTTGAGCACAATATTGTTTGGGAGAATTTTTTTTAAGCATATAATATTTTTGGGTGCAAAATGCTTCCAAACATATTATATGTTCACATAATAACATATTATTTTTTGGAAGACAACATTATTGAATTTGGATGCAAAAATACAAAATGTTTGAAACTGAGACTACCCAAACATATATTGTTTAGACCAATATGCTTTCACACATATTATATATTGGAAGAGATCAAACATATAAATGTTTGGGCAAAACCCAAAAATATATATGCTTGAAGCAAAATATGTTTGGGAGTATATGTTACAGAAGCGATTTTTTGTGAGCGTGTATCGAGCGATAAATCATAAATAAACTTTTGCAAAGTTTCCTTAAAATTGCTTCAGATTTAAATGTTTCCCATATTTTTTTTACTAACATTGTGTTCCACCCTAGTGCATTAGCCGACTTAAATTTTGAGTCTATAGATTTTGTAGAAGTCTATTAAATTCTTCCAGATCGAGTGATATTTAAATGTATGTATTTGGGACAAACCTTTATATATAGCCCCAAACACATTTGACGGATGTGATATGGTATCGAAGATTTAGATCTACAAAGTGGTGCAGGGTATAATATAGTCGGCCCCGCCCGACTTTAGACTTTCCTTACTGGTTTTTTACTAAAATTGTGTTCCCCCTAGTGCATTAGCCAACTTAAATTTTGAGTCTATGGATTTTGTAAAAGTCTATCAAATTCTGTCCAAATCGAGTGATATTTAAATGTATGTATTTGGGACAAACCTTTATATATACCCCCAATAATTTGACTGATGTGATATTGAAAATTTGGATCTACAAAGTGGTGAAGGGTATAATATAGTCGGCCCCGCCCGACTTTAGACTTTCCTTACTTGTTTTTATAAGTAAAAGACATTCGTAAAAAAAGTAAGTAAGGGAAATGGTTTTAAAAAACTTCTACTGCACAAATTCTTTCTGATATTGTCAAAAACTAGGTATAAATAAAATTTACGAAGGTTTACGATGTTTTTAACGCATCGTTTAATACGATGCAAGTGTATGCTAAATACCTTATAGTTAACGAAAGACCATCTCTGCCTGTGATATCTTTAGATTGCAAATTTCAACAAATCGGATAAAATGTGTAAATTCCCAAGAAATCATATTGGCAGATCGTGCTATATAAGGTGCCATACTAGAATAAGGACCGATGCACATTATATTCGAAACACTTAGAGTACCTCTAGATTTCCAATTGCAGGCAAATCGGAAAAAACCAGACCGGTAGTTTTTATACCCTTCACCACTACTGTGGTACAGGGTACAATAAGTTTGTGCATTTGTATGTAACGCCAAGAAGGAGTAATCATAGACCAACCTTTTAGTATACGGATCGGCTTAGAATTAAATTCTGAGTCGATTTAGCGATGTCCGTCTGTCTGTCTGTTGATGTATTTTTGTGTGCAAAGTACAGCTCGCAGTTTTAGTCCGATTGTCCTAAAATTTTGTAGAGGCTCATGTTTCGGCTCAAAGACGATCCCTATTGATTTTGAAAAAAATCGGTTCAGATTTAGATATAGCTGTCATATATATTTTTCACCGACCTGGTTATAATCGGCGTGTATATCAACCGATCTTTTTCAAATTCCGTACATCCAAATATTTTATGAGTCTCGAAAAACTTGCAAAATATCAGCCAAATCGGTTCAGATTTAGATATAGCTCCCATATATAGCTTTCGCCCGATTTACACTCATTTGCCCACAGAGGCCAATTTTTTGCTCCGATTTAGTTGAAATTTTGCATATGGAGTAGAATTAGCATTGTAACTAGGCGTGCCAAATTTGGTTGAAATCGGTTCAGATTTGGATATATCTCCCATATATAGCTTTCCCCCGATTTACACTCATATGACCACACAGGCCAATTTTTAACTCCGATTTAGTTGCAATTTCGCACAGGGAGTAGAATTAGCATTGTTCCTATGCGTGCCAAATTTGGTTGGCGTCGGTTCAGATTTAGATATAGCTCCCATATATATGTTTTTCAGATTTTGACAAAAATGGTCAAAATACCAACATATTCCTTGTTAAATCGCCAATCGAAAAGTTGTAAAAATGACTCTAATTTTCCTCAACTTCTAATACATATATATCGAGCGATAAATCATAAATAAACTTTTGCGAAGTTTCTTTAAAATTGCTTCAGATTTAAATGTTTCCCATATTTACTAATATTGTGTTCCACCATAGTGCAACTTAAATTTTGAGTCTATAGATTTTGTGATAGAGTGATATTTAAATGTATGTATTTGGGACAAACCTTTATATATAGCAGCCAACACATTTGGATGTGATATGGTATCGAAAATTTAGATCTACAAAGTGGTGCAGGGTATAATATAGTCGGTCCCGCCCGACTTTAGACTTTCCTTACTTGTTTTTATATGGAGCCTATATCAAAACCTTGACCACTATAGCTCATCTTTCAAATTGACGTGCGTGCAAAAAACATATCAGTGCCCTACTTCAGAACGATACTTCGGTTATTGAAGGAGAGACAGGCATCGTTATATCGTCTTAGAATTTCGCTAGAATTTCTTTCTTTCTTTAGTCCTTTCCAACCACTATGACTGTGTGTAGTGTTGTCCACCCATTTGATATTAATGCGGTTAATGATAATGTAAAACTATTATGAAAAATTATACATACATCCAGGCGAATGAATTCACCGACGGACATACCCTCGGTCATGAGACCCAAAATACTAAAACCAAGGAAGAAAAGAAAAAAAATCAATTCGGAAAAAATAAGCAAAAACAAAACAAGACACAAAACTAACAACATAATCATAAACATTCCATTAAAAGCGAGCAGCAGTCGATGTAATAGCCCATCGGCTTTGCCATGGCCAGTCATAAGACATGGCATGGGCATGGGCTTAGAAAATAAAGTCCCGACTTTAACACCACCAGCAAGCATGGCCTGATGCTACACTCACTCTCCCTACATGAGTAGTCATGCTTTGCTCCATCCCGATAACCATCAGTGTAAAACCTTAAATGTTTTGTATGGCATTCACCATTGGAGGAGCAGTTCAGCACCACCACCACCACCAGCAGCAGGCACTTCATGTAACCACTTTGAAGGAAAAAACGCGGACAATGGTTTCGAACAGCCTCTTGGTTAGATAAAGGCCTGGACAGATTCAAAACTATGAGTTGTTGTTGCTAGAGCTGAACGAACCTTTATCTGCGAAGAATCGCTCTTCAAGGCATATCGTATATGCAAATAGAGTGTTTGTGGGGTTCATCATGAAGCCATAGATATTCGAACATTCACACACACACACACGCTCAACATTTCACTTCATGATGCTAGTTTTGGTGGTTCAATTTTAGATTATCAGGATATAAAATCACATTTGTTTCTTTTTATTTTCATATAACCATGCCGTCCTTATAAATCAGGGGGCATTGCAAAAAGATAGCAAATCGGGTGAGAGAAAGGAAGTTAGCGACAACATTCCTAAAATGCTTAAATTGATTATTAGTAATGGGTTAAAAAACACACCAACTATCGATAAAAAGTTGGCATTTTGATATTTTTGTGATATTGGCGAGAAGTGTAGGATATGTATGTGCTGATAAAAAACTTTTACTACAAGTGAGAGAAAGTCTAATATTGGAAAATGGTTAAAAGTTTGTAAAGTTAAATCAAAGAACTGCCCTAACAGAAAAGGCCCTTTATACACAAAAAAATTGTTTTCTAATTCAATCACGAAATTAATTTTTAATTGAAATGTCACAGAAATTATAGTATCAATTAAAAAATTCATTGAAGGTCAATTAAAAAATTAATTGATACTATTTATTATTGTGATTGATTTTTGTTTCAATTCAAAATGTTGTTGAATCAATTAAATTTTTAATTGAATATTTTTTAAAACTCAATTAAAATTTTAATTGGAATTTTTTTTTTGTCTAAAACGTGTACTTGGATCCGAAATCTACCTCATATACTTCTATTCAAGGATTTTGGTATTGCTTCCGAACCATAGACAAAGTTTCTTCAAAATAAGTACGAGTATGTATGGGCAGAATGAATTTTAAATATCCACCTCCATGGACCAAACATAATACAGTGAAATCTCTCAAATATAGAAACTCAGAAAAGCCGACACCTCTGAAAAGTACAAAACTTTCGTGTATTACATTAAAATTAAGCACTCATAAGTACATACAAATTTTTTTTCTGATTGAATCACGAAATTAATTGATCCAATTAATTTTGTAATTGAAAGGTCTTCAATCACGAAAATAATTGACTATTAAAAAATTAAATGATTTCATTTTCAAATCTCAATAACTTTTTAATTGATTAAATTAAAAATTAATTAAAAAATTAAATAAAAACAAGTAAGGAAAGTCGGGCGCGGATGAAATTTGCTCCTCCAAGAGGCTCAAAAACCAAATCTCGGGATGGGTTTATATGGGGGCTATATATGATTATGGACTGATATGGACCACTTTTGGCATAGTTGTTAAATATCATATACTACCACCACGTACCAAATTTCAACCAGATCGGATGAATTTTGCTTCTCCAAAAGGCACCGGAGGTCAAATCTGGGGATCGGTTTATATGGGGGCTATATATAATTATATATATATATAATTATGGACCGATATGGACCAATTTTGGCATGTATATTAGAAGCCATATATAAACACCACGTACCAAAATTCAACCGGATCGGATGAAATCTGCTCCTCCATGGCGCTACGGAGGTCAAATCTGGGGATCGGTTTATATGGCCTATTTATAATTATGGACCGATTTCGGCCAAATTTTGCATGGGTGTTTGAGGCGATATATTAACACCACGTACCAAATTTGAACTGAATCAGATGAATTTTGGTCTTCCAAGAGGCTCCGGAGATCAAATCTGGTGGTCGGTTTATATGGGGGCTATATATAATTATGGACCGATGTGGACCAATTTTTGCATGGTTGTTAGATACCATATAGTAACACCATGTACCAAATTTCAGCCGGATCGGATAAAATTTGCTTCTCTTAGATACTCCGCAAGCCGAATCGGGAGATCGGTTTATATGGGGGCTATATATAATTATGGACCGATGTGGACCAATTTTTGCATGGATCTTAGAGATCATATACTAACACTTTTTACCAAATTTCAGCCGGATCGGACGGACGGACATGCTCAGATCGACTCAGAATTTCACCATGACCCAGAATATATATACTTTATGGGGTCTTAGAGCAATATTTCGATGTGTTACAAACGGAATGACAAAGTTAATATACCCCCATCCTATAGTGAAGGGTATGAAAATATGGGAAACATTTAAATCTGAAGCAATTTTAAGGAAACTTCGCAAAAGTTTATTTATGATTTATCGCTCGATATATATGTATTAGAAGTTTATGAAAATTAGAGTCATTTTTACAACTTTTCGACTAAGCAGTGGCGATTTTACAAGGAAAATTTTGGTATTTTGACCATTTTTGTCGAAATCAGAACAACATATATATGGGAGCTGTATCTAAATCTGAACCGATTTGGCACACAATGCAACAATGCTAATTCTACTCCCTGTGCAAAATTTCAACTAAATCGGAGTTAAAAATTGTCCTCTGTAGTCATATGAGTGTAAATCGGCCGAAAGCTATATATTGGAGCTATATCTAAATCTGAACCGATTTCAACCAAATTTGGCAGGTATAGCTATAATGCTAATTCTACTCCCTGTGCAAAATGTTTATTAATTGGTTTAAAACTCTGGCTTCTGGGACCTTATTAGTCCATATCGGGCGAAAGATATATATGGGAGCTATATCTAAATCTGAACCGATTTCAATAAAATTTGGCACACTTGACTATAGTACTAATTGTTCTTCATGTGCAACATTTTAAGCAAATTAGCCAAAACACATACTTTCTGGGTGTTGCAAACATATGCACTGACTTATAATACCCTGTTCCACAGTGTGGCGCAGGGTATAATTTATAACAATTTTCCATAACTTTTTTTCGAGTCTTTCGAGCTTGATTAAAAAGTTAATGTATCAATTAATTTTCTAATTATTGACTTAATTAACTTTGTGTTTCTTGACTAAGAAGTTAATTAATAAATCAAAAATCAAAATCAAATTTTTAATTGGATATATTTTGGTGATATTTTTTTTCTGGACTCCTTCTAAACATGGACGAAAGGTTTCACTGTAGTTTCTTTGGAAACCCCTCGTCGTATCAGGTTAAAATTTCAGGTGACAAATCAGACAAATCGGATCAAACGGTTCGCGAAATAAAATTTAAAGTTTCTACATATCAGATTCTCGATTTATAGGAATCTATTATTTTACCCTGCGCTACAGTGTGGGACAGGGTATTATAACCCACCAAAAGGCACAACTTTAAAAGCACTTCCAAAACTACACAGGAAATCCTTTTAATTTAAGTTTTTATAACTCCCTTTTTCATATTTTTAACGGGTAATTTTAACTTTTTCTGTTTCAAATAGTTTACAAACAGAGTAGAATTAATAAAATGGTACAAATTATTCAAATTTTGTCGAAAAAATGCAAAATCCATTCTAGAAAAATTGCGAATTTTTCAAAACTTTCGAAGTCAAACGTTGTAGAAAAGTGTTAGAATGCATAAAACATTATAGAAATCATTTATTTAGGAAAGTATTACAAAAATTTTTAATTCACATCCAAAACACTGAATTCGGATCACACCTTAAGAAGTGATGGAAATTCAATGCCACGGCTGTTGAAATGGTGAACATCCGTCCTATGACAAGTCTATATTAAATTCATCGCTTTTGCGGCAATTTTGCACTACATCCGGATGCAAAAAGAATATATTCAGTGCATATGTTTGGCAGTCATGCTCAGTGTGGGCTCCCTAAGCAACAAAACGAGTGGATCTATCCATGTCCGACTATCTGTAAGCAAATGTTTGTGAGAAAAGTCTAGGTCGCAGTTTTAGTCCATTCGACTTCAAAGTTAGCACAAGATGTGTCTTTGGCCAAAATAGAACCGAAGTCCCAAAAAATCTCACCATACACAAAAAAAGTTAGACTGGAAAACCCCAAAGAGTTGCTCCCTAGCACGAATGTGGTCAGTTACCGAATTTGGTTTTCGCCAATAAGAAGTCATACCAGCTAAAATTTTGCACTTTCGATTGGCCATCAGAACTCAAGCACCGCCGCTGGTAATCGTGTAGGCCGTCGTAGGATCAATGGGTCGACAAAATGTCGAATATTAGACTAGGTTAGGTTAGGTTAGGTTAAGTGGCAGCCCGATGTATCAGGCTCACTTAGACTATTCAGTCCATTGTGATACCACATTGGTGTACTTCTCTCTTATCACTGAGTGCTGCCCGATTCCATGTTAAGCTCAATGACAAGGGACCTCCTTTTTATAGCCGAGTCCGAACGGCGTTCCACTTTGCAATGAAACCACTTAGAGAAGCTTTGAAACCCTAAGAAATGTCACCAGCATTACTGGGGTGGGATAATCCACCGCTGAAAAACTTTTTGGTGTTCGGTCGAAGCAGGAATCGAACCCACGACCTTGTGTATGGAGGGCGGGCATGCTAACCATTGCACCACGGTGGCTCCCAACTGTCGAATATTATCAGGAAAATGTCCTATAGACCGTGTTGAATCCACATTCCAGCATTACTCAGCAACATCGCACTCGGCACGCGTCCAAATATGACCAAAGTTTTTCCAATTAAAAATTTATTATATTACAATCTTTACAATTTTCTAATTTTTTTAGGACAATTACTTTTTTAATTGAGTTCGTTGATTAATGCTATCATTTCTATGACTGACGACATTCCAATTAAAAACGAATTGGATCAATTAAGTTCGTGATTGAACGCAAAAAATATTTTTTTCTGTGAACCAAGAATAGCTCAAAAAAGGAGGTTGTTCGCTTCATTTCTGCCGCATAATGGGCAACAAAGTATCGTGATTTGAATATGCGGATTTGAATCGAGTTGACGTTTCGGCCTCTCTGATGGGTCTGGCTATTGTGCTTATGACCATGTATAGAAGAGTCCAGTTTGGAAGGCCTATAAGCTCCGCCCCAGTCGGACTTTGCACCGTTCTGACTTTGGCAGAAGCTTAAAATATTCACTCTAAATATTGATTGATATGACAACTTTTTTCAATTAAAGTCTTAATTGAGCTTTAAAAATATTCAATTAAAAATTTAAATATTTCAACAAATTTTTTAATTTAAGCAAATATCAATCACAAAAATTAATAATATCAATTTTTGTAATTGATATTGATCATTTCTGTGATTGAAGACATTTCAATTAAAAAATAAATGGATCAATTAATTTCGTGATTGAAGACAAAAAATATTTTTTTGGTGTATAACGATTAAAAATTATCTCTAAAAAAATCAATGTTTCGTGCTTTTCAAGTTCTTCCATTTAAGTTAATTTGCGCGTCTATATCATCTCATGTTCCATGGAACTCATCATATAGCATGCTTAGGATTATTTTCCATGCCACCAAATCAAAAAAAAAAAAAAGAAGAAAACCATGGCATGGTTTTAGCATACCTCGCAACAATCATAAACGAGTCATGACTAATCGCAAAACTAGTGAGAAGCATTTTTGTATTTTTCCGAAGCTTTTATTTTATTTTTTATTTATTTTCGGTAACTATTGCATTTTAGCCGTTGATAATGCACTACGGATCCCAAGAACCCACTCAGTCTGGGTTGACAAAGTCCTTTGTTAACACATGTACACACGTCCATTTGCACGTCCTTCCCTCAATGCATGCAATGTTGACTTTTTTGTCTTTTCGTTTTTGTGGGAGACTATCAAAAAATCCAGCATTTTTTTTTTTGCAACAGCTAACCATGGACCCATTGAATTAAACGCCTAAAATTAAGATGTTTTCCTTAGAGTTTTTGGGTAACCCCTTAAAAACAATATGCAAAAATTATTGTTTTTATGAGTAACTGACAAAAGCACACCAACATCCCAGTCGACGGACAACGACGGCATGCAGATTTGATGCTGTGAGATGTTTTGGTAAGGGTATAGGCGCTCCAAGTAGTCGATGTTTTATGGTAATTTATAGATATTTTTGGAAAGTTGAGTCGAAATTTTATTTTTATAGAATTTTTTCGTCTAAATTTTATTTTGTATAGAAAATTTCGAAAAAAAAGTTTATTTGCATTGAAAATTTTTATAGATTTTTTTTCGTCGAAATTTTATTTCTGTGGAAAATGTCGTCGAAATTTTATTTGTATAGAAAATTTTGTAATAATTTTGGAAAATTTTGGAAAATTTCGTAGAAATGTCGTCGAAATTTTATTTTTTGAGGAAATTTCGTAAAATATTTATTTTAATAAAAAAAATGTTGTTGACATTTTGATTTTATGGCAAATGTCTTGAAATGTTTATTTTTACAGACACTTTAGTCTGATATTTATTTTTATAGAAAATGTAATCGAAATTTCATTTCTATAGAATATTTTGGAGACATTTCATTTCAGAAAACTTCATGGAAATTTTATTTTTATAGATAATTTCGTCGTTTATTAAAGTTTATAAAAATTAATTCGAAATTTTGTTTTTATAAAAAATTCTGTCGAAATTATATGCTTATGGAAAATGTCATCGAAATTTTAGTTATTTAGACTATTTTGACATTTTTTTATTTCCATAGAAAACTTCGTCGAAATTTTATTTTTATACAAAATTGCTTCTAGGTTTTATTTTTATAGAAAATGTTGTACAAATTTTATTTTAATAATGAATTTTGTCAGAACTTTATTTCCATTTCATCGTTATTTTATTTTAAAAGAAAATTTCTTCCATTATTTATGTTTATAGAAAATGTCAATATTTTTTTTTTTTGTAAAAAAATTTTGTCCATGTTTTATTTTTATAGAGAATCTCATAGAAGCTTTATTCTTAAATAAAGTATTCGTCAAAATTTAGATCTTATAGAAAATGTTGTCGAAACGTTATTTCTATAGAATATAATTATACACATATATTCTATATATAATTATAAATTAAATGCTTATGGAAAATGTTGTCGAAATTTTATTTTTATAGAATATTTCAACATATTTTATTTCCATAGGAAACTTCACCAACATTTTATTTTTATACAAAATTGCCTCCAAATTTGATTTTTATAGAAAATTTCGCACAAGTTTTATTTTAATAATAAACTTCATCAGAACTATATTTTTATTTCCTAGTTATTTTAGTTTAATAGATAATTTCTTCTATTACTTATTTTTATAGATGATCTCATCAAAGCTTTATTTTTAAAAAAAAACTTTTCGTCAAAATTTTCGTCATCGATGATCTTTCATTTTTATAAAAAAAAAAAAACTTCGTCGAAATTTTGATTTTATAGAAAATATCTTGGTATTTATTTTTATAGAAAATTTAAAAATTTTGTTGATATTTCATTTTTATACAATGTTAAGTCCAAATTTTAATTTTATAGAAAAGACAAAATCATCAAAATTTAATTTCCATAGAAGATTTCCTCAAATTTCTTTTTATAGAAAATTTCATTGAAATTTGATTTAAGGAAAAAATTTTGTACATTTGCGTTTTATAGAAAATTTCATCCAATATTTATTTTAATAGAAGAGTTGGTCGAAATTATGACTTTATAGAAAATATCTTGGAATATTTCGTGGATAGTTTATTTATTTTTTATAGAAAATTTCGTTGAAATTTAGTTTTAGTTTATTTATTTTTTATAGAAAATTTCGTTGAAATTCGAATTTTCTATAGAAAATTTTGTCGACACTTTAGTTTTATAGAGAATTTCGTCGAAATTTAATTTTTATATCTAATTTCGTCAAAATTTTATTTTCGTCGATAATGTTGTCAAACTTGTATTTTTATAGAAAATTTCATGAAAATTTTATTTTTAAAGAAAATTTCATTTTTATAAAAAATTTCAAGGAAATTTTTTTATTTTTTTTTTTATAGAAAATATCATAAAAATGTTATTTTTATAGAAAATTTCATGAACATTTTATATTTATAGAAAATTTCATGAAAATTTTATTTCTATAGAAAATTTCATGGAAATTTTATTTCTATAGAAAATTTCATGGAAATTTTATTTTTATAAAAATTCCCTTAAAATTTTATTTTTGTAGAAATTTCGTCGAGACTTTATTCTGGAAATAATTTTGAAAAAATACTAATTTTTGAAAATTCCCTCATAATTGTATTTTGCTAGAAAATTTGGTAGAAATTTTATTTTTATCCAAAAAATCCAACATTTTTTTTTTTTTGCAACAGTTAACCATCCCTTAAAAACAATATGTAAAAATTATTATTTTTATGTGTAACTGACAAAAGTACACCAATTTTAATTCGAATTTTCTATAGAAAAATTTGTCGACACTTTAGTTTTATAGAGAATTTCGTCGAAATTTATTTTTTATATCTAATTTCGTCAAATTATATTTCGTAAATAATTTTGTCAAACTTGTATTTTTATAGAAAATTTCATGAAAATTTTACTTTTGTAGAAAATTTCATGAAAATTTTATTTTTATAGAAAATTCCCTCATAATTTGTATCGAAAATTTCATGGAAATTTTATTTTTATAAAAAAATTTCCTTAAAATTTTATTTTTGTGGAAATTTCGTCGAAATTTCATTTTTTGAAATAATTTTGAAAAAATAACATTTTTTAGAAAATTTCATCATAATTTTATTTTGGAAGAAATTTTCTTTTTATAGAAATTTAATTTTTATAGGAAACTATAGAAATTGAAAATTTCATGGAAATTTTATTTTTATAGAAAATTGCTTAAAAATTTTATTTTTATAGAAAATTTCTTAAAAATTTTATTTTTATAGAAAATCTCCTTAATTTTTTTTTTTAAATTTCGTCGAAATTTTATTTTTGGAAATAATTTTGAAAAAAACAAAATTTTTTAGAAAATTTCATCATAACTGTATTTTGGTAGAAAATTTGGAAGAAATTTTCTTTTTATAGGAAACCTCTTAGAAATTTTAATTTTATTGGTATGCTAAAGGGTGATACGGTCAAAATTTGGACAATATAAACTTGACGTATTTCTTTCAATTTTGCATTTAAAAAACCTCATTTTGAAGGTGTGTGTGTGTAGAATTTTGTTCCTATTTTGATTTTGGAATTCACTCTTCAGTTGTCAAAATGCCGTCCAAGCAAGAAGAGCAGCGTATCAAAATTTTGCTCGCGCATCGCGAAAATCCGAGCTACTCGCACGCAAAGCTGGCAAAATCGCTAAAAGTTGCCAAATAAACCGTTACAAATGTAATTAAAGTGTTTGGGGAACGTTTGTCGACAGCCAGGAAGATAGGAAGAGAGTTGCCGGTAGTTTCAAGTCTCTCTCTCCGAGATGCCGCAAATAAGCAAGCCGGACTATCGACTTACAAGAAGGTAGTGACTCCAAATCGCGATGATAAACAAAATACGACGGCCAAAGCGCGATCCCGGAGGCTGTACACGACGATGCTGACGAAGTTTGACTGCGTGGTTATGGACGACGAAACCTACGTCAAAGCCGACTACAAGCAGCTTCCGGGACAGGAGTTATATACGCAGAGATGGTCTGTATCAAACTTTTTTAGGTTTGCGACTGTCGCAAAGTTGTAAACGTCACATATGCGTCGTAAATGTAGAAAAAGTAACAAAAGTCGCAAACTCAAAATATTTTAGTCGCGTCAGCTAAGCAGCGAATTCGATGATATCCAAGACGATGGTATGTGCGAAGAAGTTTCAATTCCTAGGAATGTTCACAATTTTCGGTTTCAGTCCCCACATTTTCCCTATTGCCTTTTGCACGAGTACAGGGTAACTGTGGATTTTCTCGTCCTTTCTTAGCTTTAAGTTCAGTCTCCTGTCCAATATAATCCCAAGGTGTTTTGCACACTCACCAACGGGAATTTTGATACCACCTAAGAAAATAGGCTTAACCGTGGGAAAACTTTCAGAAATCTCTACAGAAACTCACAGCGAATGCTGTCAAACTAAATTAAAAAATGTTCAGGATTTCTTCTATTCAAAATTAGGTTTTCTACAGTAGGTTTGCGACTTTTGCGACATACGTATTATACCGTCGCAAATGTATGTCGCAAAAGTCACAGTTTGTGACAGGCCAACCCTGTTTATACGGCAAAAGGAAGGGGAAAGGTAGCAGATATTTGCAATCACATAAAACTGTCAAAGTTCGCAAAGAAATATCTGGTTTGGCAAGCCATCTGTACCTGTGGCTTGAAAAACAGCATTTTCATAGTTTCCGGGACTGTCAACCAAGAAATTTACGTGAAAGAGTGTTTGAATAAACGTCTGCTGCCTTTCCTGAAGAAGCACGGTTGTTCCGTACAGTTTTGGCCGGATTTGGCATCTTGCCGTTACGGTAAAAAGGCCATGGAGTGGTACGCCGCCAACAACGTGTAGTTGGTTCCCAAGGACAAGAACCCTCCCAACACGCCAGAGCTCCGCCAAATTGAGAAATACTGGGCTATTGTCAAGCGGAACCTAAAGAAGACCAAAAAAACTGCTAAGGACGAGCAGCAGTTCAAGGCAAACTGGCTTTCTGCGGCGAAGAAGATGGACAAGGTGGCTGTACAAAATCTGATGGCAGGTGTCAAGCGTGAGGCCCGGCAATTCGGATTTGGAAAAGCGAAAGCCTAAAAAGAAAACTTTAAACCAAAAACGCTAAATCCTCAAAATAAGTCTTAGCCTGTATTTGAAACGTTTTTATCTTAAATCTAAAGTTTCAATATATCAGTTAATTTAAGGACAATTTCTTTAAATCAAAAATGTGTTTCTTTACTTTAAGGAAAATTAGCCTTAGATCAAAGACATGCGACTTTAACGGAGGGACGCAAATTTACAAAATTTGTGTCCAAAATTTAATGAAAAAAATTTTTAAAGCAAAGATTATAAATTTTATTTTAATTAAAATTAATTATTTTAAAGAAATTTGTTCTTAATATTTTGTAAATTTCGCATCCTAAAATTTAGGTTGCGTAATTTTTAATATCACGTAAATATTTTTTTCAGTGTAGGTTAAGCTATTCTTGTAGTTTAGTCAATGTATAGTTTCAAGCTGAAATCAATCAAAACAAAAAAATCGAAATTTTATTTTGATGGAAAAATTTGTCGACAGTTTATTTTTCTATAAATTTTATATTTGTATAAAATTTCGTCAAAATGTTCTGTTGGTAAAAAATCTGGTTAAAGTTTTATATTTATTAAAATGTAGTTTAAAATGTTTATTTTCATATAAAATTTGTCAAATATAAATATAATATTTATAGAAATTTTTGTGGAAATTATTTTCTACAAAAAATGACTTACTCTATTTAATTGTTTAACAAATTTCGTAAAAGTTTAATTTTTGTAGATTTTTTTTTGAATATTTATTTCGAAAGACAGTTTATTCAAATTTGTTTTTACATTTCCATAAAGAGTGCGTTTTTATTTGTGTAGAAAATTTCTTCAAAATTTTATTTGATGCGTCCGCATTTCAAATTTCGTGGTAATTTTATTTTTATAGAAAAACTAATGATAACATTTTTAAATTTTAATTTATGTTTTATAAAAAATATCGGTTTTTTATTGTTAAATAAACATTTTCGAAATTTTATCTTTATAGATTTTTTTAGAATTTTTTTTGTTTTTTATTTATCAAAATGTGAAAATAAGACATTTTTAATCTAAAACCATTTCACCTAACCCCTTAAATTTTTTTGTAAAATCTAAATAAAACAAAAATTGACGTCACCTACTTCGCCTACAAAAATTTCGCGTTTAAACGTTTCAATTTTTTTTGTTAGTTCTCTTTGCCTTTGTTTTTGTGAAGCGGGAAAAAGTCGTGAGCTAGAAGCACGATTTGTTTTTATTCAAACATTAGCTCCTTAAATCATGTTGCACCAGCACCAGCACCCAAAAAACGCTAAACACCATATGCATCGACATACGGCCAGGAGAAGTAGTTGGAGTAATCTACCAGAGATTCTAGGGGATTTTCATCAGGCAAGCGTTGTTCGCTAAACTAGAGTTCCTAAAAGTTAAGTTGTCTTCGCTGTTACAAAAAAGTGATAAATTTTAAACATTGTCGTTGACATTGAATGGACAAACCTGAACAAATGCTGAACAAAATCGAATGGTGTAACACAATGGGCAGGACTAAACGAAAGCCGATGGAGGCAGTGGTGGAGGACAATTGGAGGTGTACTATTTAGTTTATTTGGCAGGATGGCAAGCGGATATGAAATGCTCAATTATCGGGATTGAAAAAAGCGTTAATAGCCATCATTACCAACCACCATCACCACAAAGAGTATGAAAGTAATATCAGAAAAAAATGACATTAACCTAACACATGACCCCAACTGGCTAATTTAGTTACAGAGTGGCTTATAATTAAATTATAAAATCAATTCTATGCATAAATCCTTTGGAGTCAGATGAAATTTTTCGGTGAATGTCCTTGGTCAAATCCCTTATACTTCAATTAAAAGTTTCCCCTCAAACAATAAATTTGGCGAACAAATAAAGGACGTCAAAAAAAAAAACTCAAAAGGAATATTATTTTCTTACCACTGTAATGAAATTTCCTATAAAAATAATATAATAAGGAAAAATTTACTAAATTTTCTATTAGATTAGATGAAATTTGGTAGACATTTACAGCAAAAAAAAATATATTTATTAACTTTTTTTAAATAAAATTTTGATGAAATTTTCTATAATAACCAAAATTTGTATAAAGATCATTTAAGATACAATCTTAACGACATTTTCTATAAAATAAAATTCATCAAAATTTTCAGTAAAATTTTCTACAAAAATAGCATTTAAACGAAATTTTCTATAACTATAAAATTTTTGAGGAAAAAAAATATAAAACTAAAATATTGACAAATTTTTTCATAATAATGAAAGTTTTTGAAATATTCTTTACAATTCATATTTTTACGAAATTTTCTATGCAGTTAAAATCTTTACAAAAGTTTCCATACAATTAAAAATGTGGAGAATTTTTCTATAAAAAATAAAATATAAAACTAAAATATTGAAAAATTTTTTCATAATAATGAAAGTTTTTTGAAATTTTCTTTACAATTTTTATTTGTACGAAATTTTCTATGAAGTTAAAATATTTACAAAAATTTCCATACAATTAAAAATGTGGAGAATAAAATGTGGAGAAAATAAAATTTCCACAACTTTTTTTTTATAAAGTTAAAATTTTGATGAAATTTTCGTAAATAAATTTTGACGAAATTTTCCATGAAATACACATTCGATGAAATTTTATGTTCAACTAACAAGAAAATTTTTATAGAAATAAAATTTCAGTTAATTTTTTTATAAAAATTAAATTTTGACGATGTTTTCTATAAAAAAATGAGTTTGATAAAATTTTCTATACAGATAAATTTTTTGCGAAATTTGCCTGACATTTCTATAAAAATATTTGTTTACGAAATTTTCTTAACAAATGAAATGTTGAAGAAATTAAACATTTTACAAAATTTTCCATATATATAATTAACATTTTGGAGTATTTTTCTAAATTTTTGTATAAAACAAAATTTTGATAACATTTTCGATAGAGAAAATTTTGACAAACTTTACTGACATAAAAATTCGACAAAATTTTATGTACAACTAAAATTTTAAGAAAATTTTTATAAATATAAAATATTGACGAAACTTTCTGTAAAAAAAATTTTCTATAAAGATACGATTTTTACGAAATTTTGTCTGACATTTCTATAAAATATATTTTTGTACAAAAAATTCTTTACTAATAAAATTTTTAAAAAATTTTTCTATAAAAAAATTATTTTCCGCAAAATGTTTTCGTAAATAGATTTTGACGAAATTTTCCATGAAATATTCAATGAAATTTCATGTTAAACTAAAATGAAAATTTTTATAAAAACAAAATTTCAGCTAAATTTTTATAAAAACAAAATTTCAGCTAAATTTTTTATACAAATAAAATTTTGACAATGATTTCTATAAAAAATGATTTTGATAAAATTTTCTATACAGATAAAATTTTTACAAAATTTGCCTGAAATTGCTATAAAAATATTTGTTGAAGAAATTAAACATTTTACAAAATTTTCCATATATATAATTAACATTTCGGAGATTTTTTCTAAATTTTTGTTTAAAACAAAATTTTGATGACATTTGCGATAGAGAAAATTTTTGACAAAATTTACTGACATAAAAATTCGACAAAATTTTATGTACAACTAAAATTTTAAGAAAATTTTTATAAAAATTAAATTTTGACGAAGCTTTCTATAAAAAAATCTATAAAGATACGATTTGTACGAAATTTTGTCTGACATTTCTATAAAAAAAATTCTTTACTAAAAAAAATTTTTAAAAAACTTTTCTATAAAAAAAATATTTTTCATAAAATGTTTTCGTAAATAGATTTTGACGAAATTTTCCATGAAATATTCTATGAAATTTTATGTTAAGCTGAGTACTATGTTCAGTTTTCAAGCTGAAAACCAGCTTATTTTCACCGTTACTTTTTTTAATTAATTAATACAGAAATATAAAATTATTTGCAAACAATTCCTTGGATCTTTACCTTCCATTATTTGGTAAGACTTGATCAAAATATAATAGTCTTCATACATATTTTTGTACTTTTAGTTTAGTGTTTTGGTGAAAAACCCGAACATAGTACTCACCTTTAAACGAAAAAGAAAATTTTTATAAAAACAAAATTTCAGCTAAATTTTTTATACAAATAAAATGTTGACAATGTTTTCTATAAAAAATGATTTTGATAAAATTTTCTATACAGATAATTTTTTTACAAAATTTGCCTGACATTTCTATAAAAATATTTATTTACGAAATTTTCTTAGCAAATAAAATGTTGAATAAATTCAACATTTTACAAAATGTTCCATAAAAATAATAAATTTTCTGAAATTTTTTTTTATAAATATAAAATTTTAAACATTAAATTAGACTGAATGTCTCTTAAAACAAATTTTGGAGAAATTTTCTGTACAGTTAATATTTTGTAAAAATTTTCGAGGATTTTTTTTTAATTTATATTCTATAAGAAATAAATAATCTACAAAATATTTTATTAAAAAAGATTTGACGATGAATTTTTTTTATTAAACAATTTTCTATAAAATAAAAGTTCGACGAAATTTTCTATACAAATAAGATTTTGAAGAAAGTTTTCTGTACAGAAAAAATTTTGACAAAAAACAGTGTTGAAGAAAATTTATTTTCTATCAAATGAAATTGGCAGAATTTTTATAAAACTAAAATAGTGACGAAATTTTCTATAAAAGCGAAATTTTCTTTACAATTAAAAATTAAAAATAAGTGAAATAAAATGTCGACTAAATTTAAAAAAAAAAATAAAAATATTAAAAAGATTTTTTCTAAAAATGAAATTTTCTACATTTTTTTTTTATAAAATTGAAATATCGACTGGATTTTTTATAAAAGTAAAATAAATTTTTTACAAAGTTTTCTTTAGAATTAAAATTTGATCGAAATTTTCTATAAAAATATAATTTCGACTGTATTTTTATACCCACCACCATAGAATGGTGACGGGGGTATAATAAGTTTGTCATTCCGTTTGTAACACATCGAAATATCGATTTCCGACTATATAAAGTATTGATATAGTCCAGGTTTTGATATAGTCCCCATATAAACCGACCTCCCGCTTTGGGGTCTTGGGCTTATAGAAATCGTAGTTTTTATCCAATTTGCCTGAAATTTGAAATCTAGAGGTATTTTATGACCATAAAGAGGTGTGCCAAAAATTGTGAGTATCGGTCCATGGTTTGGTATAGCCCATAGGAAGGCCTCTGGGGAGGGGGCTTAGACCCCCCCAGAAAAATTTTAGCCCCCCCCAGAATTGGAAACTCTATTTATGATTTTCCATTTTTCAATAAATGTCAATAGTTTTTTTTTATTTTTTATAAAAATTAAACAAGTATATACAATCGCACAAAGTTCCGCTAAAGACTTTCATGAACAATCGAATTACTTGGGTTGTGGTAGCAGTTGCCGATGGCAATGTTTGAAGTCAGATATTTATGAAATAAAGCTGTGGTTGAACTTATGATTTATTTAGTTTAGTCAATTTAATTAAAAAAATAGTAATTGATATTAAAAGTATTCTTTCATAAATTAATATCTTAATAATGCTGCGAAAAAGCGTCGCCAAAAAAGTACACTGTTAGAAAAATATGTTTTTCATATGTTCCGATATAAACAAAATGTGTTTCGGGCACAATTTTTAAACACAATATATTTAAGTGCAAACATGTAATGTTCCTAAACTAACTCTAAATGTTTGGGACACATATGTTAGAATATATTATGTTTGGGGCATGAATGTTTCATAAAAATAATATCTGTGAATGTAAACATATATGCATTTACAAATTTCGAGTAAACATATATATGTTGTGATATTTTATTCAGAGAGCGACAGAGAGAGAGAGAGAGAGAGAGAGAGAGATAGTATAGAGAAAAATAGAGATGTAAACCGGGAGGGTTGACGTAAGATATCAACATAACACAGCGAGAGAATCAAAAGAGAGCAACTTGTGTGAAACCGCTTGTATGTTGTTTCGGAAACCTGTTTTATAACAAGGCCAAAAATTTGATATGCTTAAGTCTAAATATTATTTAGTTTGAATATTAGAATGAGTATTCGGAGTAAAGAGAATAGACATTTGAAAAAAAAAACAACATGTGCTTTCGCCTAGAGAGCAGCATATTATATATGTGTGGACATGTGTTTTGTTTATCATTTTGGCAGTATGGGCACAATTTTTTTCTTGGTTCGTTAAAAGAAATCGGAACGTACGAGGAGTTAGTCAAAATATTCAGACAAAGGAAATTAAAAAGAAACGGTGAAAAATATACAAAAATTACAAAGCGATCTTCATAAAAATAACGAAAGGGCACTATACTCTTTTCAGAGTTGGGACAGTAAAATGAAAAACGGAGGAAACAGTGAAAAATTATACAGTAAAATGTATAGAAACAAAGTTTAGTTCCCCTTTATTAATAAGTAGTCCAAGAGGACTTGACGGACACCTTCAAATATAAAAGCGGACATTAAGTTCGAGTTTTGCAGCTACAACAATTCAAAAAGTTTATTTTCTTTAAAATAAATTATTAAAGAAAAGTAAAAGGCAAAACAGGGTCATTTTAGAGCAATAATGCCAACTTTATACCGGCCTTAAAGGTAAAAATGAAATTAAGTACAAAACACGATAAGTTTTAAATGAATTTAAAAAGGTGTTAAATGCTAGTAAAAAACTGTACACGCCCAAAATAAATTTATGTGTATATTATAAAATTATTTATGTATGTTTATACTCGACTCCACGTTCTTGTTTTGTTAGAGTTTTTGGATTCCTTCCAAAATTTCAAACTTTTATACCAAAAACAGTTTTTTATTACAAAATTGTTATTTTTCCAATAAAAAAAATAATATTTTATCCAAAAGCTCAGTCCATTTCGTTTATATCAAGCACTGTTTCTGACTGTAAATCTTTAATAACCCACATTTCGAAGTTTCATTATAAAAATTTAATATAGTATAAATATAAATGTGTAAATTAAAAAAAAATGGTGTACGGTCGGAGAAGAGATTGAACCCACGACCCTTTGCATGAAAGGCGGACATGCTAACCATTGCTCCACGTGGCAAACAAATGTATGTTTCTGTTAAATAATGTTTTGTTTGCATCGACTCGTGGGCGCTGCAGACTACGCTACATAAATATAACTTATAACGATAATTGTCTATTGATGGCCATAACAGCTACGTAGCCCAGTGGATAGTGTGATGGCTTACAAACTGTATGGTCCTCGGTTCGATTCTCCGTGCAGTCGAATGGTAAAATTTAAAAAAAATTATAAAATTGAATAATTTCTTCAACATTATTTGTATTACAGAAAAAGGTGCCAAGAACTAAAAAAATTCGTGGAAATGAAAATTATGCGAGGGAATGAGCACAATCTTCTTTGGGGAGAATTCTTCCAAGCATATAATATTTTTGGGCTCAAAATGCTTCCAAACATACAATATGTTCACATAAAACACACATATTAATGTTTCGGCAGTATCCAATAATATATATGCTTCCTGCAAAATATGTTTGGAACATATGTTAGAGAAGCGATTTTTTTTGAGGGTGTAGTGAAAATGTTCTTTTTGGGTCTAGAAGTGGTGCAAAATTGGCGGAGAAGCAATGAATGTAATATGAGCTTGTCATAGGACAAATCTCCACCGTTTCAACAGCCTTTGCAATGAGTTTGCATCACTTCTTAAGGTGAGATTCGAATTCAGTGTTTTGAATGTGAATGTGTTTTGAATGTGAATTAAAAAATTTTGTGATATTTTCCCAAATAAATAATTTTTATATTGTTTTTATACCCATAATGGATTTAGCAGTTTTGTGACAAAATTTGAATAATTTGTACCAATTTATTTATTCTTACTCTTTTTTTAAACTATTTGAAAAAAAAAGAAAACAAAAAATTACATATTTGAATGCGAAAAAAAATGAAGTAAAAAAACTTCCTGTGTAGTTAAAATAATTGAGGAAATTTTTGGAAGTACTTTTAAAGTTGTGCCTTTAGAACAACTCACAATTTTTTTGCTTGGAAAAGTGTGGAACTATTTTTAGTTGCTTTATTATAAATTAATTGTTGAGTAATTTTGATGTCTAATTTTTTATTAAATTTTATGAAATAAAACATTAATTGAACCTATAAGTTCAGTCTATAAATTTTTTGCTAGGGGGGCTATAGCCCCCCCTAGGAAAATTGTCTAGCTACGCTAATGGCCCCCATATAGACCGATCTCCCGATTTTATTTCTTGGTCTTATAGAAACCGCAGTTTTTATTCAATTTACCTGAAATTAGAAATCTGGAGGTATTGTAAGACCACAAATACGTGTGCCAAAAATTGTGAGTATCGGTCCATATTTTGGTATAGCCCCCATATAGACCGATCTCCCGATTTTACTTCTTGGGCTTATAGAAACCGCAGTTTTTATTCAATTTACCTGAAATTGGAAATCTAGAGGTATTGTAGGACCACAAATACGTGTGCCGAAAATTGTGAGTATCGGTCCATGTTTTGGTATAGCCCCCATATAAAACGACCTCCCGACCTCCCGGGGTTTTAGGCTTATAGAAACCGTAGTTTTTATCCAATTTGTCTGAAATTGGAAATCTAGAGGTATTTTGGGACCATAAAGAGGTGTGCCGAAAATGGTGAGTATCGGTCCATATTTTGGTATAGCCCCCATATAGACCGATTTCCAGATTTTACTTCTTGGGCTTCTAGAATCCGAAGTTTTTATCCTATTTGCCTGAAATTGGAAATCTAGAGGTATTTTCGGGTCATAAAGAGGTGTGCCGAAAACGGTGAGTATCGGTCCATATTTTAGTATAGCCCCCATAAGAACGATCTGCCGATTTAACTCCTTGGGTTTCTAGAAACCGTAGTTTTTATCTGATTCGCCTGAAATTGTAAATATTCTGGTATTTTAGGCTCACAAAAACGTGTATCGGATTAAGTTTTTATCGGTCCATTTGGTAATGCCTCCATATAGACCGACTTCACTTCTTGAGGGTATAGACGATCATGAAAATTGCTTGAAACTCAATGTAAAATTTCCAGATTTTACTTCTCTGGTGAAAATCTACAGATTTAAGATTTCAAATCAAGACGTTATTTTATAATTTTCTTGCACACCTACAAGAGTTGTTAATGATTCCTCTAAAACTCAAACAAAAATGGTTTTTATAAATCCAGAATCTGATATAGTCCTCATAGGTGAAATCTTTAAATTTATCTTCGGGGAGTATCCTCAAGTCCTCAAGCCCTCCTGAAATTTCAAAGGAAACACTAATATTTGGTTCATGGTGGTGGGTATTTAAGATTCGCCCCGGCCGAACTTAGTGCTGTATATACTTGTTTTTGTAAACATTTTAGCAAATTTTTCTATAAAAAATATTCGAAGAAATTTTCTTAACAGTTTTGAAGATATTTTTGTACAAAATTAAATATCCATTTTTATAAAAATAGAGGAATCACCCTGAAAAATAAACCCAGCCAACTGCATTCAAATGGATGATTTGAGTTTGGCAAAGGAAAAGAAATATGCTTGCAAATTGGTTAAGGCAGTAGCCGACTATCAAAACCTTTTTTTCTGGAGGTTCAAGCGTAGTTCACTTTGGGTTGAGCGAATTACCCGAATTTATTCTGATAATTGGTTGATAGTTTTGCTGCAAGTAGAGGATGCTGATAAGGAATGTGGTAATCATAGACCAATTAAAATAGAGACATACTTTGATAATTCACCATGTTTTTGTTTATTTGCAGTGCACAGTCAAGTGACTCAATTTTTTTTTTTTTGGAAAATGAGAATTACCCTAAAAATCACTCAATTTGCATTACAAAAAAGGTGTAGATGGATAGAATTTTATAAGTTTTTACAATATTTGGTGTTTCAACATGAGAACAAACGAAAGAAAACAAATTAAAGCCAATTTAAAAAAATCACTCAATTGCAGACGAAAAAGAGCCATCTACGTTGTGCAGAAAAACTACAGCGCTGTGAATTCACTTTCGTTGTCTATACCTTCCTTGGTCTATGGTGGTAATTCCTAAACAGCTGTACATCCAACCATATTGCAGTCTATAGGGCATTGCCCAAATAAATTTGACAAGCATACTTTTCCTCTGATAGTTAAGCTACACTTGCAGTTTAGTCAATGCATGGTTTTAAGCTGAAATCAAAAACAACAATTATGATTGAAGAATAAACCAACAATATCAACAATTACTAGACTATAAAAAAAATTTCTAAAAATTTTTTTTATAAAAATATAATTTCGACTGAATTTTTTATAAAGACTTTAGCAAGATTTTATAAAAAAAATAAATTTTTTTTAAACTTTTTTTTCAGTTTTGAAGACTTTATCTATAAAGTTAAAATATTGACGAAATTTTCTATCCAAACAATACTTCGAATTTATTGCTTGAAATTTGCAAATTAACCACCAGGGGCTGAAAAAAAAATTATTAAATCATTGATAGATACATTGCCAGGAAACTGTCATATCAATAGAAAGAAAGGAAGAAGAAGAAAACTCAGAAAACCCCCATAATAAATGAATTCTCAATATGGAGGATGTAGGGCTATTAAACAGAGGAAAGGAAAAATATTTTATGACATCTCATACACATCACAATGATGATGATATTCCCATTGATGATGGCGATGATGATAGCTAAGTGATGACCAGGTTGGTAGATGGAATACTGTAGAATCACAGAATAAGATGAAATTCATAAACTTTTCGTCCTTTTTTATTTGTTTATAATTTATAAGCATTCCCTTTTTGTCATTGGCGGAGCTAGAAATTTTCTCTGGGGGGGGCTATGACCCCCCCAGACACCCTTCATAATTTTGTCGAAATTTCCGAAGCGATAAATTACGCCTATTGATAAAACTATACATCCTCAATTTTATTGCGGTGTTAAAGGCAATATGCAGCAAAATCAATCAAAAACAAAAAAAAACTCAATCACAAAAATTAGTTGTATCAATTAATTTTTTAATTTGCTTTGATGATTGATACTATCATTTTTTTTTTATTGAATACATTTCAATTAAAAACAAGTAAGTAAAGTCTAAAGTCGGACGGAACCGACTATATTATACCCTTCAACACTATGTAGACAAACATTTGTGTTACCATCTCAACTACTTAAAATTTGCTGGGAGCTATATAAAGGTTTGCATTTCCAGATACAAATACTTTTAATGGAAACAATTTTTTGTACTTCTACAAAAACTCTAGAATTAAAATTTAAATCGGCTAACGCCCTGGGATGATACACAATGTTAGTAAAAAATATGGGAAATATGAAGCGAGAGAAATTGTAATGCAATTGTACAAAAGAGATTTATGATTTTTCAGGCGATACATATGTATTCGAGATATAGGACAATTAGAGTAATATTTACAATTTTTGCTACTCAGCAGTGGCGATTATACAAGGATATTGGTTAGATCTCGCCAAGATATGTGTAGGGCGACTTGGAGCCTTATTTAAAACTCATCCGTTCTGTGGAAATTTTGGCATTGCAGTGTGTAAGATATGGCTAAGATATGGGGAAATCATCACAGAATTTTGTGTAAACTGTGAGAATTTTGGCCATATTTGTATTCTCTGTGGAAACTATCCAGTGAATTGGAGGAAAATCCCATTGAAAATGGGTCTAAAATATGAAACAGTCGACCATATTTCCCCAACTCTGGTGTACGTATATATGGGAGCTATATACAACCTGAACCAATTTTGACTTAATTTGGCATGCATAGTTAGAATAATAATTCTGCTATCTATGCGAAATTTCACGTAAATGGGAGTATAACTTGGCCCCCTGGTCATATGAGTGCAAATCGGACGGGAGATATATATGGGAGCCATATCTAAATCTGAATCGATTTCAACCAAATTTGGCACAATTACCTATACTACTAAACGTACTCCTTGTGCGAAATTTGAAGCAAATCACGGCAAAACCCTGGATTTTGAGGCCATATAAGTTCAAATCGGACGAAAGATATATATGGGAGCTATATCTAAATGTGAACCGATTTCAATCAAGTGTACCAAGCATTGGTAGAATGCCAATTCTACCCTCTGTGCAAAATTTCATGAAGATCGGTAGTAAACTTTGGGCTCTGTGGTCATATGAGTCTAAATCGGACGAAAGATATATATGGTAGCTATATCTAAATCTGAACCGATTTGGCTGATATTTTGCAAGATTTGCGAGATTCATTAAATATTTGGATGTACAGTATTTCAAGAAAATCGGTTGATAAACACGCTAACTATGACCACATCGTAGTTAATTATATATGGCAGCTATATCTAAATCTGAACCGATTTTTTCCAAAACCAATAGCAATTGTCTCTGTCTCAAGAAACGGCCCTATGCCAAATTTGAGGACGATCGGACTTAAATTGCGAGCTGTACTTTGTGCACAAAATTACATATACAGACAGACGGACGGACATCGCTAAATCGACTCAGATTTTAATTCTTACCCGATCGGTATACTAAAAGATGGGTTTATGACCACTATTTCTTGGCGTTATATACAAATGCACAAACTTATTATACCCTGTACCACAGTAGTGGTGAAGGGTGTAATTAATTAGATCAATTAATTTCATGGTTGAAGACAAAAAATATTTTATTGTGTGTGGGAGCCGGTTCCACGACACCGCTATAAATAATCAAATAGCAACTTACCATTATTTAATATAACAAAAAATAAAAGCATTGCTTTAAGTATGTGTTTGAAAAATATTTTATTTAAAATGTGTGTTTTAAAACAGGACTAGAAATCATAAAGCAAAACATAAACTTAACATATTCATCGTGTATAAAAAATACTAAGAATAAAAAATTAAATAAAAGGCAAAAAATAAATTGAATATTATAAAACGTCTATCTTCGATTAGTTTTTAAAAATTCTGTGGGAACAGAATACAACGAAGCAACTGTTGAGAGCAGCGGTGCCAACTCTGTGGATTTTTCGTGATTTTGACGATTTTAGATGGTAAATTGGGCATGTGACGATTCATGATTTTAATCAACGTAGTTATAAATTGACTATTTTTGAAAATGTGCGTCTCAAGTTTCCTTTTAGTGTTTTTATTACGTGTTTTTAGTTGTAATGTAAATATCAATACTAAAAAATATGCTTAACATACTCTCTCTGCCACAATCTTAATTGGATTAAACACATCGCAAAGCTTGAATTAAAATATAAAACAACTGTAGCTTTGATTATTCTGGGGGGGGCAAGAACTATTCTGGGGGGGGCATAGCCCCCCCCAGCACCCCCCTAGCTACGCCAATGCTTTTTGTTCAATTTCCCACTTTGGGAGATTTTCTTCCCCACCATACATATTCCTGGAAATGCATAGAAACCAATCGTGATGGGGTTGGTGGGCCAAAGGCTTTTTGTGAGTTGATGATTTTTTTTCATTGTCCTGGTATCACCGATACTTTTAATGGAAAAATATATCACAGTGATGAATTCATTCGGCCTTCCCTCAACCCCTCATTCACCCTTATTTCATTGAGTGGGCGTTTTGTGGGATATTTCATTTGTGGCATGAAAAAAATAAAAGCTTTTTTATTCCCCAACCAATCCAATGAACAAAAAATACAAAATGACTCTATAAACAATGTTGTGGAGCTCTCCTGTCGAAGCATTCATCAAAAAATGGAAACTAATTTCCTTTCAGTTGTTTGCGGAATATTGCCATTCGTTCGGTTTTTTTTTCTTTGCTCCAACAATCATGTTTTTTTTTTGCTACCATCGCTTGGAAAGAAGCGCTAAAAAAATAAAATCACATCAGAACTCATTCATGCGCAGATTTTATGATACCCCAAACTCTAGAGTTTACTACGAAATGCTATCAAATAAATTATTTATACAATTTTTATGTATTGCCATATACATTTATGTATGCAATTGAGGGAATATGGGGCACAACATACACAGAAAAAAATTTCACGAAAATTTTTCCAATTAAAATCTTAATTGAGTTTTAAAAAATATTCAATTAAAAATTTAATTGATTCAACAAATTTTTTAATTGAAACAAAAATCAATCACACAAATTAATAGTATCACTTAATTTTTTAATTGACTGTCAATTCATTTTTTATACCCACCACCATAGAATGGTGACGGGGGTATAATAAGTTTGTCATTCCGTTTGTAACACATCGAACTATCGATTTCCGACTATATAAAGTATATATATTCTTGATCAGGGAGAAATTCTAAGACGATATAACGATGTCTGTCTGTCTGTTGTAATCACGCTACAGTCTTCAATAATGAAGCAATCGTGCTGAAATTTTGCACAAGCTCGTCTTTCGTCTGCAGGCAGGTCAAGTTCGAAGATGGGCTATATCGGTCCAGATTTTGATATAGTCCCCATATAAACAGACCTCCCGATTTGGGGTCTTGGGCTTATAGAAATCGTAGTTTTTATCCAATTTGCCTGAAATCTAGAGGTATTTTATGACCATAAAGAGGTGTGCCAAAAATAGTGAGTATCGGTCCATGTTTTGGTATAGCCCCCATATAGACCGATCTCCCGATTTTACTTCTTGGGCTTATAGAAACCACAGTTTTTATTCAATTTACCTGAAATTGGAAGTCTGGAGGTATTGTAGGACCACAAATACGTGTGCCAAGAATTGTGAGTATCGGTCCATATTTTGGTATAGCCTCCATATAGACCGATCTCCCGATTTGGGGTCTTGGGCTTATAGAAACCGAAGTTTTTATTCAATTTACCTGAAATTGGAAATCTAGAGGTACTGTAGGATCACAAATACGTGTGCCAAAAATTGTGAGTATCGGTCCATGTTTTGGTATGGTTCCCATATAAAACGACCTCCCGATTTGGGGTCTTGGGGTTATAGAAACCGTAGTTTTTATCCAATTTGTCTGAAATTGGAAATCTAGAGGTAATTTAGGACCATAAAGAGGTGTGCCAAAAATGGTGAGTATCGGTCCATATTTTGGTATAGCCCCCATATAGACCGATTTCCCGATTTTACTTCTTGGACTTCTAGAATCCGAAGTTTTTATCCTATTTGCCTGAAATTTGAAATCTAGGGGTATTTTCGGGTCATAAAGAGGTGTGCCGAAAACGGTGAGTATCGGTCCATATTTTAGTATAGCCTCCATAAGAACGATCTCCCGATTTAACTCCTTGGGTTTCTAGAAACCGTAGTTTTTATCTGATTTGCCTGAAATTGTAAATATTCTGGTATTTTAGGCTCACAAAAACGTGTATCGGATTAAGTTTTTATCGGTCCATTTGGTAATGCCTCCATATAGACCGACTTCACTTCTTGAGGGTGTAGAAGGCGCACTGATCATGAAAATTGCTTGAAACTCAATGTAAAATTTCCAGATTTTGTTTCTACAGATTTAAGATTTCAAATCAAGACGTTATTTTATAATTTTCTTGCACACTTACAAGAGATGTTAATGATTCCTCTAAAACTCAAACAAAAATGGTTCTTATAAATCCAGAATCTGATATAGTCCTCATAGGTGAAATCTTTAAATTTATCTTCGGGGAGTGTCCTCAAGTCCTCAAGCCCTCCTGAAATTTTAAAGGAAACCCTAATATTTGGTTCATGGTGGTGGGTATTTAAGATTCGGCCCGGCCGAACTTAGTGCTGTATATACTTGTTAATTAATACTATCATTTTCGTGATTGAAGACATTTCAATTAAAAAATTAATTGGATCAATTAATTTCGTGATTGAATCAGAAAAAAAATTTTGTGTGTAGGGAAGTAATATTTAGCAGTAACGAGTCCCATATATATGTTATCTTACTCGTCCGATTTACACTTATATGACCACAGAAGCCAGAGTTTTACTCCGATTAAGGTTAGGTTAGGTTAGGTGGCAGCCCGATATATCAGACTCACTATTCAGTCCATAGTGATACTACAGTGGTCTCTCTTACTCCGATTAATGTGAAATGTGGCACATAATGTAGAATTAAAATTCTTACTATACTTGCCAAATTTGGTTGATATCGGTTACGATTTAGATATAGCTCCCATATATATCTTTCGCCCGATTTAGACTCGTATGACCACCGGAATTTGATTTTTTTTTCACAAAGTGATCAGATAACATATTAGCAATTTGTGTTAAATTTGGTCAAAATCGGTTCAAATTTAGGGAAAGTCCCCATATGTTCCTCTAATGTAGGCAAATATGGACCTAATAACCATATTTCCTTTGCAAAATCGCCACTGCAAAAACAAAAGCTTGTAAAAATGAATAAAATTTTCCTATGACTCTAATATCTACACCCATAGAAAAAATCATGAACGGCGTGGTCATTTCGAAACGATCCGTTCATGAAAGTGAAACAACATACACACAATCTGACAACGTAAAAATGACACCATACAACAACCAGCGTTCATGATCTGAAAACGTAATGGTTACGATTTTATAAGCAAAATTAAAAAAATTCCGCTACCGTGACTCAAACCTATGTTGCCTGCACCATACACGTTAACAGTCACCTTAGCGCATTGCACCAACGGCGGAGTTGCCATAACAACGTCTAACGATTATTTGAAGACTTTTCATGGCCAAAGAAAAACGAATGTCGTTCATGAAATCGTGAACGCTCGTGGACAAAATCGTGAACATTCCGTTTTGATTTTTTTTTGTGAACGTTTTCGTTTCATATTGACAACGTCCGTTCACGATTGGGGAACGCAATTTTTTCTATTAGTGTATCTACCGATAAATCGACCGATAAATGTAAAGATACGAAATTGAATAAAAATATATTTAGATATCAATATTTCCCGTATTTATACACCCAGAGAAGGAATATGATCACCTCAAATATGTTTTAAGAGCAGCATGGTTTTCGCAACCATGTTATTTCTATCTGATATCGGCAAGCAAGTTATATTTGACGAGAAAATAACATTTTAGTGACAAACATGTTACAGGGCCACCATACAAAAATAACATTTTTCTCTTGAAACATGTTTGAGGTGATCATATTCCTTCTCTCTGTGTACCCTTCACCACTACTGTGGCACAGAGTATAATAATTTGGTGCATTTCTATGTAACGCCAAGAAGTTTCAGTCTAAGATCCATCTTTTCGTATACCGATCGTCTTAGAATTAAATTCTGAGTCGTTTTAGCGATGTCCGTTTGTGTGTCTGTTCATGTGTTTTTGTGGTCGCAGTTCAAGTCCGACCGTCTTCAAATTTGGCATAAGGACTTACTTTGTTAAATCGTCAAACCGAATTAATCGCCTTGAGTTGGAAACAACATGAGGAACGGACGTATAGCCTCGGTCTTTTCAAAGACCTATTATGTCACTCTTCGTCGTCCTTATGAAAAGGCACGCTTGGACCAAGAATTGAAGATCATTGGTGAATATGGTCTCCGTAACAAACGTGAGGTATGGCGTGTAAAGTATGCTTTGGCTAAAATCCGTAAGGCTGCCCGTGAATTGTTGACATTGGAAGAGAAGGACGAAAAAAGATTGTTCCAAGGTAACGCTTTGTTGCGTCGTTTGGTTCGCATTGGGGTCTTGGATGAGTCTCGCATGAAGCTCGATTACGTGTTGGGTTTGAATATCGAAGATTTCTTGGAACGCCGTCTCCAAACCCAAGTTTTCAAATTGGGATTGGCCAAGTCCATCCATCATGCTCGTGTCTTGATACGTCAACGTCACATTCGCGTCCGCAAACAAGTGGTCAACATTCCCTCATTTGTTGTCCGTTTGGATTCTCAGAAACACATTGACTTCTCATTGAAGTCACACTTCGGTGGTGGCCGCCCTGGTCGCTTTAAGAGGAAGAACATGAAAAAGAACCAAGGTGGTTCCGGTGGTGCCAAAGAAGAGGAAAATTAAACTGTAATGTTTTCTTAAGGATGGGAGCCACCGTGGCGCAATGGTTAGCAAGCCCGCCTTGCATACACAAGGTCGAGGGTTCGATTCCTGCTTCCACCGGACACCAAAAAGTTTTTCAGCGGTGGATTATCCCACCTCAGTAATGCTGGTGACATTTCTGAGGGTTTCAAAGCTTCTCTAAGTGGTTTCACTGGAATGTGGAACGCCGTTCGGACTCGGCGGGAATCGGGCAGCACTCAGTGATTAGAGAGAAGTTCACCAATGTGGTATCACAATGGACTGAATAGTCTAAGTGAGCCTGATACATCGGGCTAACCTTTCTTAAGGATTTAAACAAAGCTTATTTGTTTATAAGCTAATAAAAAGAACTTAAAAAAGACGACACCAAGTGATTTTGAAAAAAATCGGTTCAGATTTATATATAGTTGCCGTATATATTTACCTCCGATTTGGACATAATTGCCGTGTTTATTAACCGATCTTGTTTAAATTTAATGCATCGAGATATTATATGTTATTTTGTAAGTTCAGTAAACCTTGCAAAATATCCGCCGAATCGGTTCAGATTTAGATATAGCGCCCGCATATATCTTTCGTTCGATATGTACTTATATGGCCTCAGAGTCCAGAGTTTTCCAGTGATTTGCTTCAAATTTTGCACAAGGTGTACATTGGTTGCCAAATTTGGTTGAAATCGCTTATATATACACTATTAGAAAAATATGTTTTTCATATGTTCCGATATAAACAAAATGTGTTTCGGGCACAATTTTTAAGCACAATATATTTAAGTGCAAACATGTAATGTTCCTAAACTAACACAAAATGTTTGGGACACATATGTTAATATGTTAGAATATATTATGTTTGGGGCATGAATGTTTCATAAAAATAATATGTGTGAATGTAAACATATATAAATTTATAAATTTCGAGTAAACATATATATGTTGTGATACTTTATTCAGAGAGCGACAGAGAGAGAGAGAGAGAGAGTTAGTATAGAGAAAGAAATAGAAATGGAAACCGTTAGGGTTGAATGAAAAGATATCAACATAACACAGCGAGAGAATGAAATGAGAGCAATTTCTGTGAAATCGCTTGTATGTTGTTTCGGAAAACTGTTTCATGATAAGGCCAAACATTTAATATGCTTAAGTCTAAATATTATTTAATTTGAATATTAGAATGAGTATTCGGAATAAAGAGAATAGACATTCGGAACCAAGAGAATAGACATTCGAAAAAAACAGCATATTTGTATTACAAAAAAAGATGCGAAGAACTCAAAAATTTCGTGGAAGTGAAAATTATGTGAGGGAATGAACACAATCTTCTTTGGGGAATTCTTCCAAGCATATACTATTTTTGGACTCAAAATGCTTCCAAACATATGATATGTTCACATAAAACAAACATATTAATGTTTCGGCGGTATCCAATAATATATGTGCTTCCTGCAAAATATGTTTGGAACATATGTTAGAGAAGCGATTTTTTTTGAGGGTGTAGCTCCCATATATGTACATCTTTCACCCGATGTGCATTCTTATCAATACAGGTGTCTAAATATTACTCCGAGTTACGTCAAATTTTGCTGAGATAGTAGAATTAATATTCTAACTAAGCGTGCCAAATTTGACTGAATAGTCTATGTGAGCCTGATACATCGGACTGCCAACTAACCTAACCTATATATGTCACATTTTATCCAAATCGGTCTGTAATGGCAGACTTTCTACAAAAAGATTTAGACAAGGCTCCGGCTTGTGTCAATTTCGCCCGATCTGGCCAAGGATTTTCGCAAAAATCACAATTGGGACCAGTAGTCTTGTAAAATCACCATTGCTTAGTAGAAAAAAATGTAAAAAAGTTAATAAAATTTTCCAATGTCCTTAATACATATATATCACACACGAAATTCTGCAATTGTATAAAAACGGATTTCGCTTACAATATTTTCTATATTTGTATACCATCACCACTACTGTGGTCCAGGAAAATTTAGACTCACATTGTGTTTCGTCCCGGGCTCGTAGTCAAGCCCAAAATTCTTAATTGAAAATCGAAATCTTTGGAGCTTCCCACATGGTACACCATATATATCGCATAACCATGTAAACGAATGTGTTCAAATATCTTTCAAGTTCCCTTTGTGGGATATTGCAAGGACTGCATGATGAGAGGAAGCCAACAAACTACTATCGCATCGTATAAAAGGTGGAAATTACGGTTGCCATAGAAATTGGATTGGAATGTATATGAGTGTAGTTATTACACTGACTACAGCATATGAGATATGTGTGTGTGTGTTTGTGGCTGTGTGCTTGGGTGGGAGGGCTTCAAGAACAAATGGAATTGGTTATGGATTCTGCGGTAAACGTGCGACAATAAAGAACAATAAATAAAATGATCACGTCAAAGAAACTTCTGCACAAAACAGTCATTTAATTGAAAATTGTTTTGCATATTAAACGATTTTTTAACAATCTGTGTTAAATATCAAAACAGTGGTTTCATCGATAAATGAAAAGTCAAATATTGAACCAGCATGTAGACCATCGGGTATAAGTATGAAGAAATCTTGCGGGAAACTCTTTAACGAATCAATGGTTAGTTATAAAGGAGAACCAAAAAGGGCTTAACTTAACTCTTATAATAATAAGTTGTCAGTACACATAAAGAAGAGCCAAATAAAGGGCGACTTGTTAGCTATTATTATTTTGGCAATAATTAGAGTCCACTCAGGCTTTAATGGAAGTATTTTTTGTATTACTTCCCAGCAAAAACATTCGGAAGTTGTTCCAAACGCACAACTTTAAAAGCACTTCCAAAAATGTCCTCCCAAAGATGTTCTTTATTTTAACTACACAGGAAGTTCTTTTAATTACATTTTTTATAACTCGTTTTTTTCATATTTTTAATGAGTAATTTTAACTTTTTTGTCTCGAATAGGTTAAAAACAGATTATGAATTAATAAAATAATAAAATTAAAATTTTGTCGAAAAAATGCTAAATCCAGTATAGAAAATTTGCGAATTTTTGAAAATATTTGAGGTCACACGTTCCAGATAAGCCTTATAATGCATTAAAAATCATAAAAAAGTAAAACTTATTTATTTGGCAAAATATTACTGAATTCGAATCACATCTTAAGAAGAGATGCAAATTCATTGCAACGGCTATTGAATTGGTTGACATCCGCCCTATGACAAGTCCATGTTAAATTCATCGCTTCTGCGCCAATTTTGAACCACTTCCGGATCCAAAAAGAACATTTTCACTACTTTTTTGGCGACACTTTTTTTACTGGGTTTTAAAATCAGGAAGTGATTTTAACAGCTCATTGCCAAAAAAAAACACACATCTTTTATTGCTAAGGTAACATATAGTGACAGTACATTGTACTTTAATATACATTTTGATATTTTACTGAAATTGTGTGCCAGAAACTCGATTCCCTTAACTAATTACATTTTGAGTATTTTGGGTCTTCAAATATCTAAAATATTAAGCGAGTATCTTGTTTTTTTTTTTTTTTTTTTTTTTTGTAAAATTTAAGCAAACTGTGGAAATAACAAAACAATCCCGGTATATTTTACACCAAATTTATATTGCTGGACATTGAAAAATCAACACGCTTACACTGAAAAAAATATTGTCGTGAGGCCAAAGATTCCATGTCTTTAAAATACGAATACAAATTTTGCTTAGCATAGAAGACGCATTTCTCTAAAATAAAGTTATTTTCCTTGTCCAAAAGTCGATAAACTTTTCAATGAAGTCGTATTGTCCTTATAATTAAGTGATTTGACTTAAAAATGGGTATCTTAACATGAAAGAAAAAAATTATAGGCTAAGGTCAACTTGACTTAATAATTCAGAAAAAATTCTTTAAATTTAATGAAATTGTCTTTAAATTTTTTGTCTTTTTGCATCTTGACTACAAAGCAAAAAATCGTTCAAATATAGGACATGTTTTTCAAAATTTTATTTTAAAGAAGTTTTTTACTTCAAACATAGCATAATTTCTACTGGAAGTCGAGTCTTAATTTGGAAAATAAAGTTGCCGTTAACTCGTTTTTAAAGGACTTTGATAGCATATGAAGAAAAAAAGCTGAGAAAGCGAAAAATTAAAATTTGCTTCCTAGAAGCAAGTACACAAAACCTAAATTTAAAAGAGAATTGTGTCTTAAAAGTATCCTTACTTGTATTCTCCGCTTCTTTGGCTCGGAATCAATACCAACTTTTTTAAAGTAAAGACAAAATCTTTGGAACCGAGTATGCTTTTTTTCAGTGTATGTAGAGTTCGAACTGAAGAAAATATCGCAACTGTATCGATCAGAGTTAATGATTAACGTCGATTCGTCGCCTTTCGCAGGACTTTGTTAATCAAAAACGTGAAATGATTTAAGTGTGAAGTCTTTCCAAATGAAGCTGGTGCAGGAATTGAAGCCGAACTTCCTACCGCAAAGAATTTTTGTGAATTTTTATCGAAATATTGTGTTCAACGACGAATCTGATTTTTCGTTCAATGGGTACTAGAGGTGTGCGAAATTCTCGTCACAAGCGTGATTCGCACGTGAGTCGTGAACAAAATCCAAAGCAACTCTCGTGAGTGTGCGTGAATGGGACTAAACTAAATATGTCGTACGTGAGCGTGCGTGAGAAATAAAATCGGTACGTGAATGTGTTCTGTAAAATCACGATCACGAAAAAATCAAGATTAAAATTCATACTTGTATGTTAACTGAAATTAATTTAGCTCTGAACTATATTTTATTTTTGAAGTTACCTTTATCTGATTTCCGTTTGGAAAATGTCGTCCGGCTAGATCGAGAGATTTAACGGTTTAAAGGTGAGTACTATGTCCGGTTTTTTCACCAAAACACTAAAATAAAAATACAAATATATTTATGAAGACGAATATATTTTTTATCAATTCTTGGCAAATAATGAATGGAAAAGAACCAAGGAATTGATTGCAAAAAATTTTATATTTCTTAATTAATTAATTAAAAAAGTAACCGTGAAAACAAGTTGGTTTTCAGCTTGAAAACTGAACATAGTACTCAGCTTAAGACTATTTATACCCTTCACCACTACTGTGGTACAGTGTATAATAAGTTTGTGCATTTGTATGTAACGCCAAGAAGGAGTAATCATAGACCAACCTTTTAGTATACGGATCGGCTTAGAATTAAATTCTGAGTCGATTTAGCGATGTCCGTCTGTCTGTATGTCTGTCCGTCCGTCCGTCCGTCTGTCTGTATATGTAATTTTGTGCACAAAGTACAGGTCGCAATTTAAGTCCGATCGTCCTCAAAAAATCGGTTCAGATTTAGATATAGCTGCCATATATAGTTATCACCGATTTGATCCTAATTCACGTATTTATGAACCGACGTTCTTCAAATTTTGTACGTCTGAATGTTTTGTCAGTCCCGTAAAAACTGCCAAATATCAGCTAAATCGGTTCAGATTTATATATAGCTCCCATATATATCTTTCGTCCGATTTGGACTTATATGGCCTAAAAAGCGAGAGCTTTGCCCTGATCTGCTTCAAATTTTGCACAACGAGTACGTTTAATAGTATCGTTAATTGTGCCAAATTTAGTTGAAATCGGTTCAGATTTAGATATAGCTCCCCTATATATCTTTCGTCCGATTTTGACTTATATGGCTTCAAAAGCCAGAGTTTTGGCCTGATTTGATTAAAATTTTGTACAAGGAGTACGTTTAATAGTATCGTTAATTGTACCAAATTTAGTTGAAATCGGTTCAGATTTAGATATAGCTCCCATATATATTTTTTGACCGTTTTGGACTTATATGGCCTCAAAAGCCAGAATTTTGCCCTGAGTTGCTTCAAATTTTGCACAACAAGTACGTTTAATAGTATCGTTAAGTGTGCTTAATTTGGTTAAAATCGGTTCCGATTTAGATATAGCTCCCATATATATCTTTAGCACGATTTGGTTCCGATTTAGATATAGCTCCCATATATATCTTTCGCCCGATTTGGACTAATATGCCCACAGAGGCAAAAGTGTTACTCTGATTTACGTGAAATTTTGCAGAGGGAGTAGAATTGAACTTGAAACTTTGCACAGGCAGTAGAATTAAGGTTCTGCATATGCGTGTTTATTTTGGTTGAAATCGGTTCAGATTTTGATATAGCTCCCATATATATCTTTCGCCCGATTGTCGGTCATATGACCACAGAGGTCAAAGTTGTTATCCGATTAACGTGAAATTTTGCACAGGGAGTAGATGCAACATAGTAAATATGCATGTGAAATTTGATTGCAATCGGTTCAGATTTCGATATAGATTCCATATATATGTTTTTCCTTATCAAATCGCCACTGCTAAGTCGAAAACTTATCAAAATGACCCCAATTTTCCTATTATTCTATTACACATCTATCGACCGATAAATCATAAATACACTTTTGCGAAGTTGTCTTAAAATTGGTTTATATTTAAATGTTTCTTATACTTTTTTAACTAACATTGTGTTTCACCTCAGCGCATTAGCCGACTTAAATGTAAAATCTATAAGTATTGCAGAACTCTGTACAGATCTGCTCAGATATACAGAATATATGTCTATGGACTCATATAGCATCCAACACATGGACGGATTTGATATGGTATCGAAAATGTGGACTTACAAAGTGGTGAAGGGTATAATATAGTCGGCCCCGCCCGACTTTAGACTTTCCTTACTTGTTTTTATGTGGCTATGTTGAATGTCATGTCTACACAGACAAGTCCGCTTTAATTGAGGCATTGGAAGCACGGTTTCCCACAGTTGGTAGAAAATAAAATTTTGACAAAATTTCCTATAGAAATAGAACTCTGACAAAATTTTCTATAGAAATACAATATTGATACAATTTTGACAAAATTTTGTATAGAAATAAAATTTTGACAAAATTTTCTATAGAAATAAAATTTTGACAAAATTTTCTATAGAAATAAAACTCTGACAAAATGTTCTATAGAAATAAAACTCTGACAAAATGTTCTATAGAAATAAAACTTTGACAAAATTTTCTATAGAATACATTTTTGACAAAATAAACTCTGACAGAAAACTCTGACAACATTTTCTGTAGGAATAAAATTTTGACAAAAATTTCTATAGAACAATTTTAACAAACTTTTCTTTAGAATAAAATTTTTACAAAGTTTTCTATAGACGTAAAATGTTGACGAAATTTTCTACAGAAATAAAATTCTGACAAAATTTTCTACAAAAATAAAATCTTGACAAAATTTCCTATAGAAATAAAACTTTGACAAAATATTCTATAGAAATGAAATTTTGATACAATTTTTACAAAATTTTTTAGAATAAAATTTTGACAAAATTTTCTATAAAAATTAAATTTTGGTAAAATTTTCTACATATATATAAAACTTCGACAAATTTTTCTGTAGAAATACAATTTTGATAAAATTTTGACAAAATTTTCTGTAGAAATACAATTTTGACAAAATTTTCTGTAGAAATACAATTTTGACAAAATTTTCTGTAGAAATACAATTTTGACAAAATTTTATGTAGAATAAAATTTTGACAAAATTTTCAGAAATAAAGTTTTGAAAATATTTTCTATAGAAATAAAATTTTGGCAAAATTTTCTATAGAAATAAAATTTTGTATAGCAATAACATTTTGACAAAATGTTCTATAGCAATTTTGAAAAAAAATATAGAAATAACATTTGGTAAAATTTTCTATAAATTCAATATCTTTAAAAAAGTAAAAATACGATACTGTGAATTGGATTGGAATTAGCGCATTGCACCGCCGAGAATACTTTTTCCAACATCAAACAGTTGATCAAAAGTATGAATGTAAGATTTTGTTTTTATTTTTTTTTAAATTTGTGTTTTTTTTTCTTAAAATTTAGATTATTTGATTTTAGATTATTTTGTTTCATGAATTTTTATATGTGTATGTGTTTTTGTTTTTAAATATTTTTATAGCTCTCAAACAATCACATTTAGTTTTTTTTATAACATTGGCTTTGCCTTTTTTGCACAAACAATTATTGTCACTTACAACTCACCGTAAACATACAATTTGTTCTCCGAGAATATTTTTCTCTTGCCATACCAAGAAAGAAAGCAACTCGTTGAATTTCCCAGAAATTTATAAATTTCGAAATTCCCTCCCTATTATTTCACAATCGTCTAAATATTACAATTAGCTTCATTTAATATTCCAATAAAATGCTTCATTCTTTTGAATCAAGAACAAAAACTGCCGCCAATAAGCCATCAAGTTGAATTTTTGTAAAGTCGGTATCGCAAGCAAAATTACATTATAAAATTGTATGGTGAACTCCACCCCAGGCAGTTGTGGTGGTTACCGATTTAGTACTGATCACATTTTTATTGGTTCAAATAATAGGCTTTTAAAGTGCTCTTCAAGTAATATCCCGCCTGCCTAACAAGTAACCCTAAATGTTTCTTACTTACTATATTTTTCATTTTTTTTTAATGATTACCCAGAACCTTGGGGTAATAAAATTCCTGAAAAAAAAACAGAAACCTTTTTCTCGCTTAGTGAATATCCTTTGCTGTAGTGGCAATGGATGGGAAAAGAGGATAGTGAGAGAAAGAGCAAATGGTGACCCATAGGCTTTCCCCACAAAAAAGTATCATGCACTTTAGCCATGTTTTCAGCACCAATCGATAATGAAGCCATTAATGGACTACAATAAGCACCTTATTCAAGGTGTACCGCTGAGCCACTAATAAACTTCGGAATGAGGCGATTGTTTGAGTGCAATAGATGTTCGGCTTTGTTGCTGTTGTTTGTAGGCCATCGTCTACTTGGCCGGATAAAGAGGTGTACAGTAATTGTGGTAATAATGCGAAGCCAAGTGTTCCCGGCTTGAAAATACTGAGAGTTTCACAAAATAATAAAGTCATTAAATCGAATTGTAGAGGAGGTTTCTTCCCGGGGGTTTTCTCCTCTTTCGTCTGTGATGAACAAACTCCCGCTTAAAACCAATTTCCAACAGCTAGAGCTAGTTAATTATGCCAAAAGAGTTAACAAAAAGTACAATAGTAACAGAATTTGGTGTTTCGAAGGGTGTTTGCAGTTTGGGTGATACTTTTTTGGGAAAAAACAACAAAAATAATTTTTATTTAAATTCTATAAAAATTAAAAATAGATCCAAATCATAAAAAATTAAGGCATAAATAATAACAGCCTACACTGAAAACAATATTTACGTGATATTAAAGATTTCGCAACCTAAATTTAAGGATGCGAAATTTACAAAATATTAAGGACAAATTTCTTTAAAATAATGAAATTTTAAATAAAATAAAGTTTACAATCTTTGCTTCAAAAAGTTTTTTCATTAAATTTAGGTCAATTTTGTAAATTTACGGCACTCCGTTAAAAATTTTAATATATTCGTTTTTTTTCAGCTTTTTTCGTAATGTGCTATCAAAGTTCTTTGAAAATGAGTTAACGGCAACTTAAATATTCAAGTTTGGGCCTGACTTCAAGTAGAAATTATGCTATGTTCCAAATAAAACAAGTATATATGGCCGTAAGTTCGGCCAGGCCGAAGCTTATGTACCCTCCACCATGGATTGCGTAGAAACTTCTTCTAAACAATCGAATTACGTAAGTTGCGGTACCGTTTGCCAATGGCAAGGTATTTTAAAACCTCCTAACACCGTCTTCTAAACTGTATGTAAGTCCATACGTGGTATATATTAAATCAAAAAAAGATGGATTAAATACGTATATAATTCAGTTTGACAAAATTTTCTATAGAAATAAAATTTTGACAAAATTTTCTATAGAAATAAAATTTTGACAAAATTTTCTATAGAAATAAAATTTTCACAAAATTTCCTAGAGAAATAAAGTTTTGACAAAATTTTTTATAGAAATGAAATTTTAACAAAATTTTCTATAGAAATACAATTTTAACAAATTTTTCTATAGAAATAAAATTTTGACAAAATTTTCTATAGAAATAAAATGTTGGTAGATTATTTTTGGTTCGAGTGGCAACCATGATTATGAACCGATATGGACCAATTTTGGTATGGCTGTTAGCGGCCATATACTAACACCACGTTCCAAATTTGAACCGGATCGGATGAAGAAGCTCCGGAGGTCAAATCTGGAGAACGGTTTATATGGGGGCTATATATAATTATGGACCGATATGGACCAATTCTGGCACCAATATGGACCAATACTAACACCATGTTCCAAATTTAAACCGGGTCGGATGAAATATGCTTCTCTTCAAGGCTCCGCAAGCCAAAACTGGGGATTGGTTTATATGGGGGCTATATATAATTATGAACCGAAAGTGGACCAATTTTTGCATGGATGTTAGAGACCATATACTAACACCACGTTTCACCTTTGAACCGGCTCAGATGAATTTTGCTCCTCCAATAGGCTCCGGAGGTCAAATCTGGGGATCGGTTTATATGGGGGCTACAAATAATTATGGACCGATTTGGACCAATTCTGGCACGGTTGTTAGAGATCATATACTAACACCATGTTCCAAATTTCAACCGGATTGGATGAAATTTGCTTCTCTTAGAGACTCCTCAAGCCAAATCTGGGGATCGGTTTATATTGGGGTTATATATGATTATGAACCGATGTGTGACCATATACCAAATTACAGGCGGATCGGATGAAATTTGTTTATCTTTGTGGCTCCGCAAGCCAAATCTGGGGATCGGTTTATATGGGGGCTACATATAATTATGGACCGATGGTTGTTGGAGACCATATCCGAACACCATGTACCAAATTTCATCCGGATCGGATGAAATATGCTTCTGTTAGTGGCTTCGAAAGCCAAATCTGAGGGTGCGTTTATATGGGGGCTATACGAAAAAGTGGACCTATTTGCAATACCATCCGACCTACATCAATAGCAACTACTTGTGCCAAGTTTCAAGTCGATAGCTTGTTTCGTTCGGAAGTTAGTATGCTTTCTACAGACGGACATGCTTAGATCGACTCAGAATTTCACCACGACCCAGAATATATATACTTTATGTGGTCTTAGAGCAATATTTCGATGTGTTGCAAACGGAATGACAAAGTTAATATACCCCCCATCTTATGGTGGAGGGTATACAAAGTCTTCAAAACAATTTATTGGAAAATAAATTCCTATTTATAAACGCTATTTTGCTTTGTAGTCAAGATACAAAAAGTCAACAAATTAAAAGACGATTTCATATTTTGAAGAATTATAAAATTTTTCACCAGAATAAAAATTGTACCGGCCTTTATACAACAAACACAGCCAGCTCAGCCAACCTATAATTGAAATGGAAAACAGTAGAAAGTCACAAAAATTCCAGTTTTTTCTTGTTCCAATTTAAATGTACGTCTTCACAGCTACATGTGTTCTGCGTCGACAGACTCAAATTTTAAGAAAATTGATTGATAAATGAAGATTTTACAACGGAAATACGAAATGGTACATATATGTTCTAACATATGTACTTTTTTGGCAGAAAAGGTCCATTGTAAAAAACGATTTTTTTGAAAATTTGGATTTTTCGATATTTTTGGACCATTTAACTTACCACAGATCCAATTATATACGCACTGAAAAAAAAGCATACTCGGTTCCAAAGATTTTGTCTTTACTTTAAAAAATTTGGTATTGATTCCGAGCCAAAGAAGCGGAGAATACAAGTAAGGATACTTTTAAGACACAATTCTCTTTTAAATTTAGGTTTTGTGTACTTGCTTCTAGGAAGCAAATTTTAATTTTTCGCTTTCTCAGCTTTTTTTCTTCATATGCTATCAAAGTCCTTTAAAAACGAGTTAACGGCAACTTTGTTTTCCAAATTAGGACTCGACTTCCAGTAGAAATTATGCTATGTTTGAAGTAAAAAACTTCTTTGAAATAAAGTTTTGAAAAACATGTCCTATATTTGAACGATTTTTTGCTTTGTAGTCAAGATGCAAAAAGACAACAAATTTAAAGACAATTTCATTAAATTTAAAGAATTTTTCTGAATTATTAAAGTCAAGTTGACCTTAGCCTCTAAATTTTTTCTTTCATGTTATGATACCCATTTTTAAGTCAAATCACTTAATTATAAGGACAATACGACTTCATTGAAAAATTTATCGACTTTTGGACAAGGAAAATAACTTTATTTTAGAGAAATGCGTCTTCTATGCTAAGCAAAATTTGTATTCGTATTTTAAAGACATGAAATCTTTGACCTCACGTCAATATTTTTTTCATCTTAATACCTTTTATTTAAGTACCAACAAAGATATAATCGGACATTTCTAAATCGAGATATAATTTGTTTAGTGAAAAAAGAGCAAAAACTGTTGCATAAAAAATTTAAACATTTTTTACGAATTCAGCGGATCAAAATACATAAGAAAAGTGGGCCTCATCAAGTGCACATTTTCACTGTAAACTACTGTTATTATTCCGGATTCATAGTCAATTCATTAAGTCCATTAATCTTCTTTATATATAAAGCTCAACTACACTGAAAAAAATATTGTCGTGAGACCAAAAATTGTATGTCCTTAAAATAAGAATAGATTTTTTGCTTAGCATAGAATACACATTTATCTGATATAAAGGGTTTTTCCTTGCATTAAACACAATGAACTTTACTATAAAGTCGTTTTTTTCCTTAATATTAATATTATTTAATTTTAATTAATATTAATAAATAATATTAAGGAAAGGTTTTTCAACACTTTATTTTAAATACGACTTTTACTTGAGACATTGCTTCAAGTAGAAATTATACTTGAAGTCGAATCTGAATTAGAAAATTTAAGTTGTTCTTAACACGTGTTTAATGGACTTTAATTTCACATGCAGAAAAAAAAGAGAAAAAACAAATAAATTAAAATTTGCTGCCTAGAATCAAGTACGCAAAACCTAAATTTAAAAGACAATTCTGTCTTAAAAATATCCCTACTTCAATTCTCCGCTTCTTTGGCTCAATACCAAAATCATTAGTGTAAAGACAAAATCTTTAGAACCGGGCATGCTTTTTTTCAGTCTAATAATTAATTGTGCATATATTGTTTTATTTTATTGTGCAATAACCCAATTACTAATTAATTCTGTCATGACAATTGTAGTACCCTCAAAATGGCACATTGTGCTTATGTATGCAACAAAAAGTGTTAACAAAAGGTGGTGTTTTAAAGTTGGTAAGAAGAAATTAACATTTCTAACACCAATTAAGGTATTTCATAGTAGTTCACTACAATTCCGTGGTTTTTATGGATTTTCTTCCCACCGCCACGTTTAAGCTCTAAAGGAAGAGATCGTTACTATTGCAGGTGATTAAACGGAAATAATTATTTTCGGTTTTCTGTTTTTTGTAATGGCTTAAATTTTGTTTCTACAAAATGCTAAAACAATAAAAATTTTTTTACTACTTTTTTGTTTTCTTGATTATATGCATGATTATAATTTTCTGTAATTATCAACACATAGAGTGTTCTTCAATAAAGATAGTTTCATATTTTTCTTTTGCGAAAATAAAGGAGCATAACTAAAAATTTTAATTAAACTGGAGTGGTTACTAATGATGTAAGTGATGAAAAACTGTAAGAAAGAGTTTGCATCAAATTAATATTCCAATTAAATTTAAATTCCACAAAATAAAAACCACACTTAGTCTTGTGGACTCGAAATATTTAAACTCAGCTACATTTTGTGAAAAGGAAATTATAACTATAGACAAAATCAGTCAACTTGTAGTCATGTGGTTTTGTGCTTTCATTAAGGTGTTTGGCATATATTCTAAGGTGAAGATGCTAAGACGTAGAAGAATTCCAGCTTTAAGTCTACACACTGAAAAAAACAGTGAACCCACCATGAATTAAACATTTTGTTAATTTTAGAAAATTTTGCATATTTTTAGAAAATTTTAACTAAACAGTATTACAATCGCTAGCATCACGCCGATATCACAAAAATACGTAAATATTTTTCGACAAATTCAAGAAAAACTATTACACTGAAAAAAACAGTGAACCCACCAGGAAGAAAACTTTCGGTTAATTTTAGAAAATTTTGAATATTTGTAGAAAATTTTAACCAAACAGTATTACAAACGTTGGCATCACGCCGATGTCATAAAAATAAGTAAATATTTTTCGACAAATTCGAGAAAATTTATTAGACATAACTAAGTTTTTTCACTTGTTAAAGAAAATTTTGTAGTTTGAAGGAAAAACTTGGAGTTCAAAATTGCAAGAATGTCTTTAGTGACATACGAAGTTCATGATGGACGCATTTTTGGTAAAATTTACAAATTTAAAGAAATTCTGAACTATTTTGTGGAAAACACGAATTTAGTTAATCTTTATGCTTCATTTGAGTATATTTTTTTCCTCGGTTTTAGTTAATTTAACGAAAGTAAACAAAAAATTATTAGAGTAAAGGAAACTTTCTCCAAACATAATAATTCCGTGAACTAAAATAAAGTTAAATTGGCTTTAGTGAAATAGAGAGTTCACTTTTTTTTTTGAGTGTAGAAATAATTAATTTTATTTCACTTGTTAAAGAAAATTTTGTAGTTTGAAGGAAAAAATTGGAGTTAAAAAATGCAAGAATGTCTTTAGTGACATGCGAAGTTCATGATGGACGCATTTTGTGAGAAGTACGAATTTAGTAAACCTTTTTGCTTAATTTGTGTATATTTTTTCCCCGCTTTTTAGTTCATTTAACTAACATATGAAAAAAATTATTAGAGTAAAGCAAACTTTCTCGAAACATAATAATTCCATGAACTAAAATAAAGTTAAATTGGCTTTAGTGATAGATTGAAATAGAGTTCACTTTTTTTTGAGTGCACTAAAAAAAGTTTACTTGGATCCAAAAATTTTGACCTTTAGTGAAATAGATTGAAATAGAGTTCACTTTTTTTTTTGAGTGCACTAAAAAAAGTTTACTTGGATCCAAAGATTTTGACCTTTTCTTAAGGATTTTCGTATTGATTCCGAGCCAAAGATGCGGCTTCTGTAAAATAAAGACCTTTTTAGCGACCTATCTGGCCTTAAATCTAGGATCAATAAAATTAAAATTAGGATTCAGATATCATTTATCGAATTTTCATTTTCTTTTCCAAATTACCGCGGATACCTCATTGTAAAAAATGTTTTCTTAATTCCAAAAAAAAAAACTTTAAACCAAAAACGCTAAATCCTCAAAATAAGTCTTAGCCTATATTTGAAGCTTTTTATACCCTCCACCATAGGATGGGGGTATATTAACTTTGTCATTCCGTTTGTAACACATCGAAATATTACTCTAAGACCCCATAAAGTATATATATTCTGGGTCGTGGTGAAATTCTGAGTCGATCTAAGCATGTCCGTCCGTCTGTCCGTCTGTCTGTGGAAATCACGCTAACTTCCGAACGAAACAAGCTATCGACTTGAAACTTGGCACAAGTAGTTGTTATTGATGTAGGTCGGATGGTATTGAATATGGGCCATATCGGCCCACGTTTACGTATAGCCCCCATATAAACCCATCCCCAAATTTGGTTTGCGGAGCCTTCCGGAGCAGCAAAATTCATCCGATCCGGTTGAAATTTGGTACGTGGTCTAAGTATACGGTCTCTAACAAGCATGCAAAAATTGGTCCATATCGGTCCATAATTATATATAGCCCCCATATAAACCGATCCCCAGATTTGACATCCGGAGCCTCTTGGAGGGGCAAAATTCATCCGATCCGTTTGAAATTGGGTACCTGATCTTAGTATACGGTCTCTAACAAGCATGCAAAAATTGGTCTATATCGGTCCATAATTATATATAGCTCCCATATAAACCGATCCCCAGATTTGAACTCTGGAGCCTCTTGGATGAGCAAAATTCATCCGATCCAATTGAAATTTAGTGCGTGGTGTTAGTATATGGTCTCTAACAACCATGCAAAAATTGGTCCATATCGGTCCATAATTATATATAGCTCCCATATAAACCGATCCCCAGATTTGACCTCCGGAGCCTCTTGGAGGAGCAAAAGTTATCCGATGCGGTTGAAATTTGGTACATTTCGTTAGTATATGGCCTCTAACAGCCATGTAAAGATTGTCATTTATTTACTATAGAAATTTTATTACTATAGAAAGTTTTGTAAAAAGTTTATTTCTATAGCAATGTTTGTCAACATTTTATTTCCATAGAAAATTTTGTCAAAATTTTATTTCTATAGAAAATTTTGTAAAAAAATTATTTCTGTAGAAAATTTTGTCAACATTTTATTTCTATAGTCAATTTTGTCAACATTTTATTTCTATAGAACATTTTGTCAACATTTTATTTCTATAGAACATTTTGTCAACATTTTATTTCTATAGAAAATTTTGTCAAAATTTTATTGCTATAGAAAATTTTGTCAACATTTTACTTCCATAGAAAATTTTGTCAACATTTTATTTCTATAGAAAATTTTGTCAAGTTTTTATTTCAATAGAAAATTTTGTCAAAATTTTATTTCTATAGAAAATTTTGTCAAACTGAATTATATACGTATTTAATCGGCCTTTTTTTTTGTTTAATATATACCCCTTATGGACTAACTTACAATTTAGAAGACAGTGTTAAAAAGTTTTACGATACCTTGCCATCGGCAAGTGTTATCGCAACCCAAGTAATTCGATTGTGGATGACAGCCTTTAGTAGAAGTTCCTACGCAATCCATGGTGGAGGGTACATAAGATTCGGCCTGGCCGAACTTACGGCCGTATATACTTGTTTTTATCTCAAATCTAAAGATTCAATATTTCAGTTAATTAAAGGACGATTTATTTAAATAAAAATGTGTTTCATTATTTTGAGGAAAATTTTCCTTAGTTCAAAAACATGTGACTTTAACAGAGGGGCGAAAATTTACAAAATTTAATGGGAGAAATTTTTGACGTAAAGATTATACACTTTGTTTTAATTAATATGCCATTATTTTAAAGAAATTTGTCCTTAATATTTCGTAAATAGCGCATCCGTAAATATTTTGTAACATTTTGTAAATTGCGCATCCGTAAATATTTGTTTAATGTAGGTTCTATAATATTAGAATCAGAATAAAAATTTACCCAAATATATTATTGTTATACTGTTAAGATCGCTAATTACACTGAAAAATTTTAGGTCTAATATAGAAGATTATGCTACCAATATTTTAAGACACGCAGTTTACACAATATTTAGGACAAATATTTTTGAAATAATGACATTTTAATTAAAATAAAGTTTATACTTCTGTAAAATAAATATATGTGCAAAAATTGTTTCATTTCTTTTTTGGACGAAAATAACGATACTTAAAATTTTTCTTCTTAACGATGTTTATCACCATCTCTGCTATGGTTATTCTTAGCTATTTTGTCGCTACACTCAAAAAAAAAACATGCCCGGTTCCAAAGATTTTGTCTTTACATTAACACTTTTGGTATTGATTCCGAGCCAAAGAAGCGGAGAAGACAAATAAGGATACTTTTAAGACACAATTCTCCTTTAAATTTGGGTTTTTTGTACTTGCTTCTAGGAAGCAAATTTTAACCCAGATATGCCGACCGTACTACATGTAGTACACCTGTTATGTTCAGGTTTCTGCGTTTACAGTGCTTTGCATTTTCTAATCTACTTGTTGGTGTGCTACAGAATATAACGGTCAACAAACCATGCGTTGATAAGTTTTGTCTTGGGTAACTGCCTATGTGTATTTTTTCGATCAGAGATTTCAGTTTTGTGAAATTGGCAAAAGTGTGAAGATGTCACGTAATCGGTGAGAAAAAGTTCTATATGATTATTTTATTGTTGTTGGGTTTATATGTTTTTTATACCCACCACCATAGAATGGTGACGGGGGTATAATAAGTTTGTCATTCCGTTTGTAACACATCGAAATATCGATTTCCGACTATATAAAGTATATATATTCTTGATCAGGGAGAAATTCTAAGACGATATAACGATGTCCGTCTGTCCGTCCGTCTGTCTGTCTGTCTGTCTATCTGTTGTAATCACGCTACAGTCTTCAATAATGAAGCAATCGTGCTGAAATTTTGCACAAGCTCGTCTTTTGTCTGCAGGCAGGTCAAGTTCGAAGATGGGCTATATTGGTCCTGGTTTTGATATAGTCCCCATATAAACCGACCTCCAGATTTGGGGTCTTGGGCTTATAGAAACCGCAGTTCTTATTAAATTTACCTGAAATTGGAAATCTAGAGGTATTGTAGGACCACAAATACGTGTGCCAAAAATGTTGAGTATCGATCCATATTTTGGTATAGCCCCCATATAGACCGATCTCCCGATTTTACTTCTTGGGCTTATAGAAACCGCAGTTTTTATCCAATTTACCTGAAATTGGAAATCGAGAGGTACTCTAGAACCGTAAAGAGGTCTATATGACCGATCTCCCGATTTTACACCTTGGGTTTATAGAATCCGTAGTTTATATACAATTTGTCTGAAATTGGAAATTTATAGGTATTTTAGGACCATAAAGAGGTGTGCCACAAATGGTGAGCATGGGTCCATGTTTTGGTATAGCCCCCATATAGACCGATATCCCGATTTTACTTCTTGGGCTTCTAGAATCCGAAGTTTTTATCCAATTTGCCTGAATTTGGAAATCTAGAGGTATTTTCGGGCCATAAAGAGGTGTGCCGAAAACGGTGATTATCGGTCCATATTTTAGTATAGCACCCATAAGAACGATCTCCCGATTTAACTCCATGGGTTTCTAGAAACCGTAGTTTTTATCCAATGTGCCTGAAATTGTAAATATTCTGGTATTTTAGGCTCACAAAAACGTGTATCGGATTAAGTTTTTATTGGTCCATTTGGTAATGCCTCCATATAGACCGACTTCACTTCTTGAGGGTATAGAAGGCGCACTGATCATGAAAATTGCTTGAAACTCAATGTAAAATTTCCAGATTTTACGTTTAATTGTTTGATTGGTCAATATTTTCTGTTCCTTTTATGTTTTATTTAGCTAGTTGGACCTAAATTCATTGATGTAAAGAAGAAAACCTTTTTACATTTTTATCCCAATGTTTCGCCAATACTTGTTGACTTCCTGGGGATTTCGTCTATTTGAAAAATAATAAATTTAAAGATTACACTTTTTTTAATTGAGATTGTTAAACATTTCAATTTACAAATTATTTTCTCAAAATTTACATTTAAAGACTTATATTACTTATATCACAGTTTTTAAACATAAATTTTAAACAAACGATATGAATATAAAATTAATATAAAATGAAAACAAAACACAGCTTAGATTTAGTATCACAGTCAATTAAGATATTGCAACTCTGTAACTAACGCTTAAATTGTCAGTGTCCTCTTTAACATTCATTGTTCTGTCAATCTTTTGTTGTATTCGTAAACCTTCTAAGGTTAGTCTCTTTCTCTCTTTATTTTCCCTCTCTAGTATGCGTTCGTTTTACTTCTACAGATTTAAGATTTCAAATCAAGACGTTATTTTATAATTTTCTTGCACACTTACAAGAGATGTTCATGATTCCTCTAAAACTCAAACAAAAATGGTTCTTATAAATCCAGAATCTGATATAGTCCTCATAGGTGAAATCTTTAAATTTATCTTCGGGAAGTGTCCTCAAGTCCTCAAGCACTCCTGAAATTTCAGAGGAAACCCTAATATTTGGTTCATGGTGGTGGGTATTTAAGATTCGGCCCGGCCGAACTTACTGCTGTATATACTTGTTTAATTATAATAGTTGTAAAAACCAATACGTAGCAAAAGTGTATGTGAAAAAAAAAAATTATATGTAATTTTAGTTGATGTATTTGCTGGCGTACTACATGTAGTACATTCGGCATTAGTGTGCAAAAACGGTGAAAACAAGAACTTATTTTTTCCAGATTTTTAACATTTAATGATATAATAAATGCATTAGAGGATAGCATTAGAGGATTCGACATAGACATATGGAAGGTAAAATGGACCATTTATCATTTCGTCGACGAATTGCCACGATGTTAATATTTACTTATGGGAAACCCTCAGCAACGCTTCGATCGGGATTATCATGCTACATCAGATTTGATCGAAAAGATCATCTACTTACTGAGAACACACGTCAAGTCGATGGAAAATGTAAACAGCTACGTTGTAATCATTGCCGCAATAAGACCACTACACGCTGCATTAAATGTGATGTGCCGCCCCATGTAATGTGGTGCACCACACCCCAAATAATTTTGTTTATTAATTTGTTTTGTCTTTACTTATGTACACAAAAGTTCCTGAATAATAAACGACTTGAATTAAATCCCAAGAAAATACTGTCTTTTGCTTCCATATATGCCGAGCGTACTACATGTAGTACGGACCCAAAATCCAAGTTAAAAAATATATATTTTTATTCTTTCTTCAGTTTTGTAATATAATCTGTCAGAATAATGATATTATGGAAAACTACAAAGATTGTTGCACTAATATGCCCGTCGGCATATCTGGGTTAATTTTTCCTTTTTTTCAGTTTTTTTTTCTTCATATGCTATCACAGTCCTTTAAAAACGAGTTAACGACAACTTTATTTTCCAAATTCAGACAGACTTCCAGTAGAAATTATGCTATGTTTCAAGTAAAAAACGTCTTTAAAATAAAGTGTTGAAAATGATATCCTATTTGTAAACGCTTTTTTGCTTTGTTGTCAAGATGCAAAAATACAACAAATTTAAAGACAATTTCATTAATTTTAAAGAATTTTTATGAATTATTAAAGTCAAGTTGACCTTAGCCCAAACATATTTTCTTTCATGTTATGATACTCATTTTTAAGTGAAATCACTTAATTATAAGGACGACTTTTGGACAAGGAAAAAAACTTTATATTAGAGAAATGCGTCTTCTAAGCTAAGCAAAATTTGCATTCGTATTTTAAAGACATGAAATCTCTGGCCTCACGACAATATTTTTTTTTAGTGTAGACACCAATTCGATGTACCGTTATATGAAATTTGTAATGAAAGTTAAAAGTTCAATAACAAATATTTATTTATATATACATTGTACATCATTTACATTTTTTCGCTGAAGAGTGCACAGGCTCATTACACTTTCGTTGTGAATAATAAATATAGATTTTGGGTGAGTTACATTTATGTTCTTTTTATGTATTCAGAAAAAATTTAGTGCAAATTTTTAATCTTTAGTCAAAAATGCCTCGAGGAAGTAAACTTTCAGAGGAAGAATGCGGAAAAATTATCGGAATAGACCTAGCTGGCAAAAAATTTGAGAAATTGCTTCGGCGACAAATCGACACCGCAATACGATTAGCAATTTAAAAAAAAATCCCACAAACTATAGTTGTGCTAGATGCAGTGACAAAGGACAAAGCGACATATTCGCCAATTTGCTGCCAATGAAAATATGAGCTGTAGAGAAATAAAAGTAGAATTGGGTTTGAATGTGACTAGACAACGAATTCAACAAATTATCAAGCACGATATAGAAGTAAAATACGAAAATAAAATTCCTAAAACGCGGTTAACACAACACCATAATTTCTTTTTCTGAAAAATACAAGTTTTGGGGCGAAGAGTTCGAAACGGTTATATTTAGCGACGAAAAGAAATTCAATTTGGATGGTCCTGATGGTCATCACAAATATTGGCGAGATTCTCATCATACTTGGTATAAACGAACCCACGGGGGTGCATCTCTTGTGGTATGAACAGCTTTTGGAGCACGAGGAAAATCTAAAATATGTTTTGTCCCCACTAAAATGAACGCAGAGATATATTTTGATTTATGGGAGAACAATTTAATAGATTTTGCAGTTGAGTTATATGATGAAGTTTGGACTTTCCAACAAGATACTGCTCCCATCCATGTTGAACGCATCACAAAAAAACTCTTTTAAGTCTCGTGATATACCTTTACTGGACTGGCCAGCGCAAAGTCCCCATCAAAATCCTATGCAAGATCTCTGGAGCATATTATCCGCTAAGATATTTGCGAATTTTGCACATATAAATATTTTCTATGACTAAAAATTTAAGTATGTATTTTCTGTCAAAACAAACGTTAGGTTAGGTTAGGTTAGGTTAGGTTAGGTTAGGTTAGGTTAGGTTAGGTTAGGTTAGGTTAGGTTTCAGCCCGATTAAGATTCAGGCTCACTTAGACTATTCAGTCCATTGTGATACCACATTAACTAAAAGTACCTATTACATATGGGCACTTCTTGTTTTAACCGTTGAACCTTCTCGATTATTTTCTTCTGTTGAACCAACCAGATTGTTCCAAAAACATTAGCAGACTGCTTAAGTTAACGTTTTCCAGGTCCGCTAGTAATCTGAAGCTATATGCCCCTAAAATTTGCTTACGCCTTACACAAAATGCAGGACACTCACACAAGAGGTGTTTTATTGATTCCTTTTCCTCCGCATCATGACAGCTCATACAATAGTCATTATACTTCGCACCAATAGTTTTTGCAAAATCGCCTATCAGGCAGCGACCCGTTATAGCAGATATCAGGAGTGATATCTGCCGTCTCGAGAACTCTAGCATATCTAGTGTGCGGTTTAAGTTTAAATGGGGCCATATTTGCTTGGTGTCGTTACAACCCTTACAATTCTCCCATCGAACATTTGCCATCATGACAGCCTTCTCACGCAGTAAGAGCTTGCAGGTGGCCAGAGGCACACCAACAGATTCTAGTTCCCCTGGAATATATAAGGTAGTTCCTAGCCTTGCTAGCTCATCTGCTTCGCAGTTCCCCGGTATGTTCCTGTGGCCAGGCACTCATATTAGGTGAATATTGTGCTGCTCAGCCATCTCATTGAGAGATTTGCGGCAGTCGATGGCCGTTAAGCAAAGATTTAGTTTATGTATTTTAATAACGATACAAATTTTTGAGGGTCTGAAATGCCAGTATATTTACATTTTCAGTCAAAGTGGATAAATATAACAGATTCTAGCAACCCAAGAAATAAATTCGGGAAGTAGGTCTATATGGGGGCTATACCAAAAAAAAAATGGACCAATATTCAAAATTTTCGACACACCTATTAATGTTCCTCAAATACCTCTAGAATTCCAATATCAGACAAATCTGGTAAAAACTACGAATTCTAGAAGCTCAAAAAGTAAAATCGGGCGATCAGTCTATAAGGGGCTATACCAAAACTAGGACCAATACGGACCCTTTTCGACACATCTCTTTATGGTCCTAAAATACCTCTAGATTTCTAATTTCTGGCAATTGGATAAAAACTACGGATTCTAGGAGACCAAGAAGTAAATTTGGGATATCGGTCGATATGGGGCTACACCGAAACATGGACTGGTACACCTCATTTTCTGCGCACCTATTTGTGGTCCTAAAATACATCTAGATTTCTAATTTTACGCAAATCGAATAAAAACTACGGTTTCTAGAAGCTCAGGGCCCCAAATCGGCCGATAAGTTTATATGGGAGATATATCAAAACCTGGACCTATACTCCCCATTTTCGACACACCTATTTGTTGTCTTAAAATACCTATAGATTTTCAATTTCAAGCAAATCGGATAAAAAATGCAGTTTCTAGACGTCCAAGAAGTAAAATCGGGAGAACGGTCTATATGGGGGCTATACCAAACCATGGACCGATATATCCCATTTTCGGCACACGTATTTATGGTCATAAAGTACGTCTAGATTTCAAATTTCAGGCAAATCGGGGAGTAAATATAGTTTCGAGAAGCCCAAGAAATAAAATCTGGAGATCGGTCTATATGGGGGCTGTACGAAAACATGGACCGATACGAACCATTTTCGACACACCTCTTTATGGTCCCAAAATACCTCTAGATTTCCAATTTCAGGCAAATCGGGTTGTAAATACAGTTTCTAGATGCCCAAGAAAAAAATCGGGAGATCGGCCTATATGGGGTCTATACCAAAACATGGACCGATACACCCCATTTTCGACATACTAATTTTTGGTCCTAAAATACCTCTAGATTTTCAATTTCAGGCAAATCGGATAAAAAATGCAGTTTCTAAACGCCCAAAATCCCTAAATTGGTCTATATGGGGGGCAATACCAAAACGTGGACCGATAGGAATTATTTTCGGCACACTTTTTGATGGTCCTAAAACACCTCTAAATTTCCAAATTTAGGCAAATTGGATAAAAACTACAGTTTTTATAAGCCCAAGACCCCAAATCGGGAGGTCGGTTTATATGGGGACTATATCAAAACTTGGACCGATATAGCCCATCTTCGAACTTGACCTGCCTGCAAACAAAACACGAATCTGTACTAAATTTCAGGGCGATAGCGCCATTATTGAAGGCTGTAGCGCTATTACAAAAGACAGACAGACAGACGGACATGCTTACATGTTTTAGAATTTACCCTGATCAAGAATATATATACTTCATATAGTCGGAAATCGATATTTCGATGTGTTACAAACGGAATGACAAACTTATTATAACCCTATAACCATTCTATGGTGGTGGGTATAAATATGGAAAATTTTAAATCTTCTGCCATTTTTATGCAATATCGCAACAGTGCATTCACAGAAAAAAATATCACCAACATATTTTCAATTAAAAAGTTAATTGAAGTTGAGAATCTCTTAATAAATTAATTGATACAATTAACTTTTAAATAAAGATAGAAACATTAAATTAATTAAGTCAATGATTGAAAATTTTAAAATTTTTAATTGTAAAATTAATTGATACAATTAACTTTTTAACCCTTTCACTACCGATGTCCACTTAGAAGGACATTCGAAAAAGACACCAAATTCTATTTTCCCACTTAGTTTCGATTTATTTCTCGATGTTATTTTAAAGTAGAGGCTTTAATCTAAATAAGCTATAAATATTTTTCATATTGGCGAGCACAAAAATACATTTTTATAAACTTCTTTAACAATAAACGAAAAATACGAAAATTTGAGACACTTTTTCTAGTGTATGTTTCTAGGAAATGGACATTTATACAAAAACTATAGCTGATACTCTTTCGGTTTTTTTTTTTGTATTTTTTCTCACACTTTGAAATATATTGTAGGTCAAATAGCGCTCATTTTCGTAAGGCCATTCGGTCGCAATTCAAGAATCAAGTTTTCAGAACAAGCTCATATAGCTCTTGAAGTATTTGAGGTAGGTTCTCAAAATGACAATTTTTGTTCTACATGCTGTTAGTACAAGTAAAAACCGAAGAAAAATTAAAGCTTTTAACATAAGGTTTATTTCGGTAGTGAAAGGGTTAATCAAATTCGGAAGACTTCGTCAGTTAAAAAAGTGATGAACATTTTTTTTTAATTTTTAATTAAAAATGTAAAGGGTGATACGGTCAAAATTTGGTCAATATAAACTTGACGTATTTCTTTCAATTTTGCCTTTAAAAAACCTGAACACCCCTCATTTTGAAGGTGTGTGTGTGTAGAATGTTGCTCCTATTTTGATTTTTGAATTCACTCTTCAGTTGTCAAAATGCCGTCCAAGGAAGAAGAGCAGTGTATCAAAATTTTGCTCGCGCATCGCGAAAATCCGAGCTACTCGCACGCAAAGCTGGCAAAATCGCTAAAAGTTGCCAAATCAACCGTTACAAATGTAATTAAAGTGTTTGGGGAACGTTTGTCGACAGCCAGGAAGTCTGGATCGGGGGGAAATCGAAAACCGGAAGCTGCTGAGACGACAAAGAGAGTTGCCGGTAGTTTCAAGCGAAACCCTAACCTCTCTCTCCGAGATGCCGCAAATAAGCTGGATGTATCGTCTACAACCGTGCATCGGGCCAAAAAATGAGCCGGACTATCGACTTACAAGAAGGTAGTGACTCCAAATCGCGATGATAAACAAAATACGACGAAACCTACGTCAAAGCCGACTACAAGCAGCTTCCGGGACAGGAGTTTTTTACGGCAAAAGGAAGGGGAAAGGTAGCAGATATTTTCAAGCACATAAAACTGTCAAAGTTCGCAAAGAAATATCTGGTTTGGCAAGCCATCTGTACCTGTGGCTTGAAAAGCAGCATTTTCATAGCTCCCGGGACTGTCAACCAAGAAATTTACGTGAAAGAGTGTTTGAATAAACGTCTGCTGCCTTTCCTGAAGAAACACGGTTGTTCCGTACTGTTTTGGCCGGATTTGGCATCTTGCCATTACGGTAAAAAGGCCATGGAGTGGTACGCCGCCAACAACGTGCACGTGGTTCCCAAGGACAAGAACCCTCCCAACACGCCAAAGCTCCGCCCAATTGAGAAATACTGGGCTATTGTCAAGCGGAACCTAAAGAAGACCAAAAAAACTGCTAAGGACGAGCAGCAGTTCAAGGCAAACTGGCTTTCTGCGGCGAAGAAGGTGGACAAGGTGGCTGTACAAAATCTGATGGCAGGTGTCAAGCGTGAGGCCCGGCAATTCGGATTTGGAAAATCGAAAGCCTAACTGAATATTTTTCCTGAATTTTATACTAATTGAACTTGAAAAAGAAATTTAATTTGATTTTTTAAATAAACGATTTCACCGATTTACACGCGTTTTCCCTGGACCAAATTTTGACCGTATCACCCTTTATATCAAACAATCAAGTGTTAATCCAAATAAAAAGTCTAATTCAGAAAGACATTGAAAATAGTTCCTCTTTTTAATTAAAAAAATAAATGAGTTTTGCTATCAACATCAATTAAATTTTTAATTGAACCAATTAAAAAATTAATTGGATCAATTAATTTCGTGATTGAATCAGAAAAAAATTGTGTGTTTATGGTTTATCGGTCGCATTGTGAAGAGAGCATTGATGAAAGATGCTATATTTTATAGTACCTAGACTTTCAAGCTAGCCCTAAAACGTCTTTGTTTTAAAGATGTTACATCTTCGGTTTAGAGCAAACACCGAAATTCCTTAAGAGAAACAACCTTTGGATCCAAGTAATCTATAAATTGGGCTAAGCCGAACTGTTGAGCCGATATGATGCTGCATTGAAGAAGAAATAATGGACATTTGCTAAAAATTCTCTTCCACAATAAAAGCCTGCACTTGCAGCAACGCAACGATCTTAAGACCTTTTTTTGTTCCCAAATTAAGAGAAATCACTCTTCGAATCTCTACTTTGAAAATTTTAAAAAATATTTTTTTCGGCAAAACAAATTTCAAAATTTTTTTTCCAAGTTTTTAATCTCTTTTGTAGCCTTGGTACTATTCCGACAACAATTGTAAGTTAAAACAAGTAAGGAAAGTCTAAAGTCGGGCGGTGCCGACTATATTATACCCTGCACCACTTTGTAGATCTAAATTTTCGATACCATATCACATCCGTCAAATATGTTGGGGGCTATATATAAAGGTTTGTCCCAAATACATTTAAATAGCACTCGATCTGAACAGAATTTGATAGACTTCTACAAAATCTATAGACTCAAAATTTAAGTCGGCTAATGCACTAGGGTGGAACACAATGTTAGCAAAAAATATGGGAAACATTTAAATCTGAAGCAATTTTAAGGAAACTTCGAAAAAGTTTATTTATGATTTATCGCTCGATATACATGTATTAGAAGTTTAGGAAAATTAGAGTCATTTTTACAACTTTTCGACTAAGCAGTGGCGATTTTACAAGGAAAATGTTGGTATTTTGACCATTTTTGTCGAAATCAGAAAAACATATATATGGGAGCTATATCTAAATCTGAACCGATTCCAACCAAATTTGGCACGCATAGCAAGAATGCTTATTCTACTCCCTGTAGAAAATTTCAACTAAATCGGAGTTAAAAATTGGCCTCTGTGGTCATATGAGTGTAAATCGGGCGAAAGATATATATGGGAGATATATCTAAATCTGAACTGATTTCAACCAAATTTGACACGCATAGCAATAATGCTAATTCTACTCCCTGTGCAAAATTTCAACAAAATCGGAGCAAAAAATTGGCCTCTGTGGTCATATGAGTGTAAATCGGGCGAACGATATATATGAGAGCTATATCTAAATCTGAACCGATTTCAATAAAATTTGGCACGCTAGACTACACTACTAATTGAACTCCTAGTGCAAAATTTCGACCAAATTGGGGTAATACTCAGGCTTCTAGGGCCGTATAAGTGCATATCGGGCGAAAGATATATATGGGAGCTATATGTAAATCTGAACCGATTTCTTCCAAAATCAATAGGGTTCTATTTTGACCTAAAACACATACTTGTGCCAAATTCGAAGTCGATTGGGCTTAAATTACTACCTAATCCCTTGGTTACAAAAATGTGTTCACGGACAGACGGACATGGCTATATCGACTCAGGAGTCCACCCTAAGCATTTTTGTCAAAGACACCATGCGTCTATCTCGTCTCCTTCTGGGTGTTGCAAACATATGCACTAACTTATAATACCCTGTTCCACAGTGTGGCGCAGGGTATAAAAAATCTTAAAATGGTAACAACATTGTTGCTTAACACGAGACATCTTCAGTGAACCTTTCATCGTATTCTTGGAACGAAGATCGTGTTACCCAGATTTGTTGCTTCATTACGATACAATGCAATTTCAGGCAAATGCCAAATCAAGTAAATTTGAATAAATCACTGAGCCATGCATTGTCAATCCATTTACCACAATTAGAATGATTTTGCCGATGTAACTGATGTTGCTACTGATGCAGGTCCTAAAGCTGATGCAGATGCATCATTTTCATTGATTCTTTGGTTACACAGAACAATGGCGAAGCAAAGCAATGACATGACAAGACGAACATGCTCTGGACAAAAACGACTGACAAGACCTTAACAACTTTATTAACCAAATCAGCTGTAACAAATCTGCCAATTAGCCGTAAATAACCAAAACGCATGTGTGCATGTACACCAAATTTGAATTTTGGGATTTTTCAAATATGGCTAATAAAGGAGGTGAATATTTAGCCAAGGAAAGCCTTAGGAGAAAAAGGCAATAACTTCAAATTCGTTTGGAGGAGTTGGAGAAAAGAAACAAAAACACATAGGAAAATAAGGAAAGCCAAAATTTTCTTACAAGTTTATAACTCATTTATTTTTAAAAATACCGTTACGTTCTCTGTAATCCTTAATGGTAAAACTAAAGTTTAATTAAGACATAAACATCTGATGCGAATCGTAAAACGGAGTTTAAAAATCCTCCTCCTAAATTTTCTGAAAGTTTTATTTCCCTCATAATATGTAAACCATCCAACTAAATTATTTCTAAAAGGATTATTTAAAATAATGATATTTTCTTTAAGGCATGTAAAAATGATACTCCTACAGGTTTGCCATAAAATAAAATTGCAATTAACTTTCAGTAGTGCTGAACCAATGGATCATCATACTTCCAGTCAATAAGTTAGTGATGGGAAGCTAAACGAACCTTAAAAACGCCGCTTGGCAAAGACCAACAAGAACAAATGTAAAAAAAAAAACATCTTACTACACAGTGATCTAGAAAGGAAACTAAAAATATTGGAAACAATTAATATATGCACCCTCAAAAAAAATGGCTTCTGTAACATATACGCCAAACACATTTTGCTTCAAGCATATATATTTTCAGGATTGCTTCAAACAAAATATTTTTTGTATTGTCCAAACATATTATGTTTCACCTTAGGGCATACAATGGTAGTAAAACATTTTAATGAAATTTTCTTTATGTGGATATATTTTTGTAAGGCGCCAATTGGTTACTACCATTATTTTACTTGTAGCATACTCTCTAGGTCTCTCTTTCTAAACACATATATGTTTATAGGCTATTTCCAAATTAATATATGTTTGCATCTAAGCATATTATATTTAGTAGCATTTTATGTCACAAACATGTTATGCTATTTTATGAATATTATTTGCTTGCACTTAAAGATATTGTGTTACAAAGTTTGAGTTCTAAACATATAAGTTTTACAACCAAGCATATGAAAAACAGTTTTTTCGTCCGTGTGGCCGGAGAGATGAACACGTATGATTGGACAAATTTTTGCAACAATCAGATAACATTCCGTTGCAATAGTTTAAAGAGAAAACACAGTCCTGTGCTATAGATTTTGCAACAATATTTACATTTTATTTATTAGTTTATTTATTATTATTGTTTGTGATGCCCAGTTTTAAATTTATATTTCAAATAAAAAATCTCTAGAAAATGTCGGACAAAAGCCGACGAAACATCGAGAAAAACTAAAATAAAAACAAGTATATACGGCCGTAAGTTCGGCCAGGCCGAATCTTATGTACCCTCCACCATGGATTGCGTAGAAACCTCTACGAAAGACTGTCATACACAATCGAATTAATTGAAATATGGGGGTCGCTTATATGGGGCCTCTATACAGTTATGAACTTGATATGGACCAATTTTTGTGTGATTGGGGATCGATTTATCTGAGGGCTATATATAACTATAGACCGATATGGACCTAGTTAGGCATGGTTGTTAACGGCCATATACTAGCACAATGTACCAAATTTCAACTGACTCGGATGAAATTTGCTCCTCCAAGTGGCTCCAAAACCAAATTTCGGGATCGGTTTATATGGGGGCTATATATGATTATGGACTGATATGGACCACTTTTGCTATGGTTGTTAAATATCATATACTAACATCACGTACCAAATTTCAACCGAATCGGATGAATTTTGCTCTTCCAAGCGGCTCCGGAGGTCAAACCTGGGGATCGGTTTATATTGGGGCTATATATACCCAGCAAAAAAATTGGAAGTTGTTCCACAAACATTTCTTTTGAAGCCCATCCCAGAATCTCCCATCAAGTTTTTCCAACTTCCGATGCAGTCCTTTTGGACAAGTTCACAAACATTTCTTCCAAAGAGCAACGGGGGATCCCCCAATGATTTTTTTCCACTTCCGATGCAGTCCTTTTGGACACGTACACAAACATTTCTTCTAAAGCGCATCTTGGGATTCCCCAATGATTTTTTTCTACTTCCGGTGCAGTCCTTGTGGACAAGTATTAGAAAGAACGCAATCAGGCTATTTTAAGTGCAAATTTTTGACAATTAAATTTTACAAAATAATAGAAAACTAACAATAATAATTAAATAAAAAAATAGAAAATCCATAAAAAAAGTAAAAAAATAATAATAAAAATAAATAAATTTCTTCCCCGCTGGGATTTAAACCTGTGCCGTTTGACTTTTTCGCTTCCATGGAAGTTCTTTTGAGAAGGGTTTGCAAATTACGAGAAGTTTTAGTTTATTGATTTTGATAGAAAAAAATATATTTATACGAAAATATATGCCGAAAATAAAAATAAACACGATACATAACATAAAAATATATTTTTTTAGAAAAATATTTGATAAACAAATTGCTGCTGGTGAGATTTGAACCTACGTTTCTTATTTTTTCGTTCATACTAATAAATAACATCTCGAGAAGCAATTAGAATGTTATTCCTTGGTGTCGTATTATGATCATATCACAAACATTTGAATTGACCTTTCGACGCTTTATGTTCAATGGCGTTTGTGGCTGAGTGTGCTAAGGCGTTCTGTTATGGTGCCAGTAAACCCAGGTTCAATCCCTGGAGCGAAAAAGTTTTTCAAATTGTAAAAATTGGGGATCCAAACTACTTTTTCGGAAGCTCTTTTTTGCTGGGTAATTATGGAGCGATGTCGACCAATTTTTGCATGGTTGTTAGAGACCATATACCAACACCATGTACCTACTTTCAGCCGGATCGGATGAAATTGGCTTCTTTTAGAGGCTTGGTAGGCCAAATCGGGGGATCGGTTTATATGGGGGCTATATATAATTATTAACCGATGTGGACCAATTTTTGCATGGTTGTTAGAGACCATATACCAACACCATGTACCTAATTTCAGCCGGATCGGATGAAATTTGCTTCTCTTAGAGGATTTGGGGTCCCAGAATATATATACCTTATGGGGTCTTAGAGCAATATTTCGATGTGTTGCAAACGGAATGACAAAGTTAATATACCCCCCATCCTATGTTGGAGGGTATAAAAATGAAACGTCGAGAAAAAATATTTGCACCGATGTGCATTGATCCAAACAGCCCAATAAAATAAATGAAAATCTGGTAACATTTTCATTAAAACATTTTTTAAGGAATCACAATGGCATTTAATATAAAATAATTTGAAAATTTTCTAAAGCTAACCAACATATTCTTTCCTGGTTGGTTCACTTTTTTACGTGAAAACTTTACCATTTACCACCATTTGAACAGCCGTTGTCCTGAATTTACATCTTAGAGTGTGACCCGAATTCAGAGTTTTTATGTGTGACCCGAATTCAGAGTTTGGAAAGTTAAAATTATTCATTAAATATATACAAAAGCGACTTATAAACAATTGAATTAAAATAACTTCCTGTGTAGTTAAATCAAAGAACTTTGGGAGCACATTTTTGGAAGTTATTTTAAAGTTGTGCCTTTAGAATAACTTCCAAATTTTTTTTCTGAGTGCTAAAGTAAATATTTTTTGACAAGTTCAGGGACATTTATTAGACATAATTATTTTCTGCCATTTGATAAAGCACATTTTTTAATTTGAAATAAAACAAGGAGTTGAAAATGTCAAGAATATTTTTTGCTCCATGCGAAGTTCAAGATGAATGCATTTGTAGTAAAATTTACAAATTTTAAGAAATTATGATCTATTTTGTGGGAAATACGAAATTAGTAAAACTTTATGCTTCATTTGATAGCATACGTGGCCAATCCCGGTGTACTACGAATCGATGTTGGTATACACTAACGGCGGAACGACACAGAAACATTTTCGGATCAAACATTACTCAATTCTAACAAAGATGCTAAATTTTTTGGTAAATTTCTGGGTCACTCTAAAATTATTCACACCTCAAAATAATCGCTTATATCCCTACGGGAAATGGATCAACCCCAGGACGGATCACTTTAACATAGTGTTGTCATTGACGTTCTAAACTACACTTTAGGGCACGATTTAGACTCACTCCAAAAAAACATGTCTTGGAAAAATTAAGCAGGACTACCCTGTTGACAGCTCCTCAAGGGAAAGCTTTTAAAATATGTTGAAAATTAAAATTAATGTGTAAATGCAAATTACGACAAACTGCACACAGAGAAGAAATATGATCAACTCAAACAAATTTCGAAAGTATATATATATATATATATATATATATATATATATATATATATATATATATATATATATATATATATATATATATATATATATATATATATATATATATATATATATATATATATATATATATATATATATATATATATATATACCCACCACCATAGAATGGTGACGGGGGTATAATAAGTTTGTCATTCCGTTTGTAACGCATCGAAATATCGATTTCCGACTATATAAAGTATATATATTCTTGATCAGGGAGAAATTCTAAGACGATATAACGATGTCCGTCTGTCCGTCTGTCTGTCTGTCTGTCTGTATGTTGTAATCACGCTACAGTCTTCAATAAATAAGCAATCGTGCTGAAATTTTGCACAAACTCGTCTTTTGTCTGCAGGCAGGTCAAGTTCGAAGATGGGCTATATCGGTCCAGGTTTTGATATAGTCCCCATATAAACCGACCTCCCGATTTGGGGTCTTGGTCTTATAGAAATCGTAGTTTTTATGCAATTTGCATGTAATTTGAAATCTAGAGGTATTTTATGCCCGTAAAGAGGTGTGCCAAAAATGGTGAGTATCGGTCCATGTTTTGGTATAGCCCCCATATAGACCGATCTCCCGATTTTACTTCTTGGGCTTATAGAAACCGCAGTTTTTATTCAATTTACCTGAAATTGTAAATCTAGAGGTATTATAGGACCACAAATACGTGTGCCAAAAATTGTGTGTATCGGTCCATATTTTGGTATAGCCCCCATATAGACCGATCTCCCGATGTTACTTCTTGGGCTTATAGAAACCGCAGTATTTATTCAATTTACCTGAAATTGGGAATCTAGAGGTATTGTAGGACCACAAATACGTGTGCCGAAAACTGTGAGTATCGGTCCATATTTTGGTATAGCCCCCATATAGACCGATCTCCCGATTTTAATTCTTGGGCTTATAGAACCCTCAGTTTTTATTCAATTTACCTGAAATTGTAAATCTAGTGGTATTATAGGACCACAAATACGTGTGCCAAAAATTGTGTGTATCGGTCCATATTTTGGTATAGCCCCCATATAGACCGATCTCCCGATTTTACTTCTTGGGCTTATAGAAACCGCAGTATTTATTCAATTTACCTGAAATTGGGAATCTAGAGGTATTGTAGGACCACAAATACGTGTGCCAAAAATTGTGAGTGTCGGTCCATGTTTTGGTATGGTCCCCATATAAAACGACCTCCCGATTTGGGTCTTGGGTTTATAGAAACCGTAGTTTTTATCCAATTTGTCTGAAATTGGAAATCTAGAGGTATTTTAGGACCATAAAGAGGTGTGCCGAAAATGGTGAGTATCGGTCCATATTTTGGTATATCCCCCATATAGACCGATTTCCCGATTTTACTTCTTGGGCTTCTAGAAACCGTAGTTTTTATCTGATTTGCCTGAAATTGTAAATATTCTGGTATTTTAGGCTCACAAAAACGTGCATCGGATTAAGATTTTATCGGTCCATTTGGTAATGCCTCCATATAGACCGACTTCACTTCTTGAGGGTGTAGAAGGCGCACTGATCATGAAAATTGCTTGAAACTCAATGTAAAATTTCCAGATTTTACTTCTACAGATTTAAGATTTCAAATCAAGACGTTATTTTATAATTTTCTTGCACACTTACAAGAGATGTTAATGATTCCTCTAAAACTCAAACCAAAATGGTTCTTATAAATCCAGAATCTGATATAGTCCTCATAGTTGAAATCTTTAAATTTATCTTCGGGAAGTGTCCTCAAGTCCTCAAGCCCTCCTGAAATTTCAAAGGAAACCCTAATATTTGGTTCATGGTGGTGGGTATTTAAGATTCGGCCCGGCCGAACTTAGTGCTGTATATACTTGTTTTTTTTTTTTTTTAATTTGGTAAATCTTTGGTAGAATTTTTCGAAAATGTTTATAAATTATTTTTAACTCGTGTTCCCTACCCAAACCACAGTTCTTGACAACACTTAGCATGCATCTTAGTAAAATATTTATTACCTTTCATGTTCATGAGTTATTTGTAATTTTAACAAGATAATTTTACTTTAAATCGCATTTAATGACCATCCAGACATGATCACAACAGATTTTAACACCATTTACTGCAACTGTTAAGTAAGTCGAAAAAAGTAAATCTCCCAACGAAAGAAACTTTGCACACTAACAGAAAATAATGTGGAATAGATTGTTTGGATAAATGTGGTCAGTGCACTCAAAAAAGTATTGTAGTGAAATCAAAGATTTCATGTCTTTAAAATACGAATGCAAATTTTGCTTAGCACAGAAGACGCATTTCTCTAATATAAAGCTATTTTCCTTGTCCAATAGTCGATAAACCTCACAATGAAGTCATATTGTCCTTATAATTAAGTGATTTCACTTAAAAATGGGTATCATAACATGAAAGAATAAATGTTTGGGTTAAGATCAACTTGACTTTAATAATTCAGAAAAATTCTTTAAATTTAATGAAAATGTCTTTAAATTTGTTGTCTTTTTGCATCTTGACTACAGAGCAAAACATCGTTCAACTGTAGGACACGTTTTTCAACACTTTATTTTAAAGACGTTTTTTACTTGAAACCTAGCATAATTTCTACTGGAAGTCGAGTCTTAATTTGGAAAATAAAGTTGTCGTTAACTCGTTTTTAAAGGACTTGATAGCAAAGCTGAAAAAGCGAAAAATTAAAATGTGCTTCGTAGAAGCAAGTGCACAAAACCCAAGTTTAAAAGTGAATTGTGTCTTAAAAGTATCCTTATTTGTATTCTCCGCTTCTTTGGCTCAGAATCAATACCAAAATTTTTAATGTAAAGACAAAATCTTTGGAACCGGGCATGCTTTTTTTATAATTTGTAACAAGTATATACGGCCGTAAGTTCGGCCAGGCCGAATTTTATGTACCCTCAACCATGGATTGCGTAGAAACTTCTACGAAAGACTGTCATCCACAATCGAATTAATTTGGTTGTGGTATCTTAAAACTTCTTAACATCGTTTTCTAAATTGTTAGTTAGTCCATACGTGGTATATATTAGACAAAAAAGTTATGTATAGTTAAGTCTACAAATAATTACGAATCGATATGGACTTTTTGCACGGTACGTAGAGAGCCAGAATTGAAATGTGGGGGTCGCTTATATGGGGGCTCTATACAATTATGAACTTGATATGGACCAATTTTTGTGTGATTGGTAATCGATTTATCTGAGGGATATATATAACTATAGACCGATATGGACCGAGTTAGGCACTAGCACAATGTACCAAATTTCAACTAACTCGTATGAAATTTGCTCCACCAAGAGGCTCCAAAACCAAATCTCGGGATCGGTTTATATGGAGGCTACATATGATTATGGACTGATATGGACCACTTTTGGCATGCTTGTTAAATATCATATACTACCACCCAAGGCTGTGGAGTCGAGCCAATTTTGCTCGACTCCGAATCCAGCATTTTTCACCCGGACTCGACTCCGGAGTCGAGTCCGGGTAATATAACTAAATCTCATTGTTATACCACTTATTTGTAGTTCTATTGTGGGGGTACCGTAAGTGGATCGATATAAAGTATCGTATTTATTTATGTGTGCAAAAAAAAGGTCTTAATTTCACATTAGATGCCAATTGAACCCCATATTTCAAACTTAGGGCAATGTTTAATAAATAAAATAATGCTATAAATACCCATCATAATAAATACCACAAGTATATGTATTTGTGAACCAAAATTATTGATACTATCTCAAATCCTTTAAATTTGTTGCGAGCTATATAAAGGTCTATATTCCCATATGCATGAATTTGAATCTGAATCGATTTAGAGAAAATTGTATATACTTCTACAAAATCTATGTACTTTGAATTTAAATCTATCGTTATGGGACGTAACACAATTTTAACAAAAAATAAATATGCAAGGAAAGTCTAAAGTCGGATGGGTCGATTCATTCATTGAAAAATTTGAAAATTTGAGTTATTTCTATAAGTTTTCGACTTACCAGTGAGTATCTTACAATTTTGGAAAAATTTTTGTTTAGTAAATAAAATTTTGCAAAATTTTCTACAGAAACAAAATGTTGACTAAATTTTCTATAGAAATAAAATGTTGGCAAAATTTTTTTATAGAAATCACATTTGACCAATATATAGAAATAAAAGTTTGAAAAAATTATCAATAGAAATACAATTTAAAAAAAATTTGTAGCAAACAAAATTTTCTATAGAAATAAAATTTTGCAAAATAACATATATAGAAACAAAATTTTGACTAAATTTTTCTATAGAAATAAAATTTTGACTAAATTTTATATAGAAAAAAATATTTCTATAGTAATACAATTTCGAATACATTTTTTATAGCAGTGAGCATCAGTAGGAAGAAAAAATTTTGAGAAATTTTGCTATAGAAATAAAATTTGACAAACTTATAGAAATAACATTTTGAAAAAATTATCAATAAAAATACAATTTTAGAAAAATTTTTGTGTAGTAAATAAAATTCTGCAAAATATTCTACAGAAACAAAATTTTCTATAGAAATAAAATTTTGACAAAATTTTCTAATAAGAAAAATTATTACTATAAAATTTTTGCAAAATTTTCTATAGAAATAAAATTTTGACCAAATTTTCTAATAAAAAATCTATTACTATAAAATTTTGGCTAAATTATCTATAGAAATAAAATTTTGACTTAAATTTTTATAGAAATAAAATTATCAATAGAAATAAAATTTTAATAAAATATTGTGTAACAAACAAACTTTTGCAAAATTTTCTATAGAAATAAAATTTTGCAAAATATTCCATAGAAACAAAATTTTGACTCAATTTTCTATAGAAATAAAATTTTTGCATGGTTGTTAGAGACTATATACTAACACCATGTACCAAATTTCAGCCGGATCGGATGAAATTTGCATCTCTTAGAGGATTTGCAAGCCAAATTTGGGGGTCCGTTTATATGGGGGCTATACGTAAAAGTAGACCGATGTGGCCCATTTGCAATACCATGCGACCTACATCAATAACAACTACTTGTTTCAAGTCGATAGCTAGTTTCAAGTCGATAGCTTGTTTCGTTCGGAGGTTAGCGTGATTTCAACGGACGGACGAACGGACGGACGAACGGACGGAGATGCTCAGATCGACTCAGAATTTCACCACGACCCAGAATATTTATAATTTATGGGGTCTTAGAGCAATATTTCGATGTGTTACAAACGAAATGACAAAGTTAATAAACCCCCCATCCTGTGGTGGAGGGTTTAAAAAATGCTTTCATGTTATGATACCCATTTTTAAGTCGAATCACTTAATTAAATGAACGACTTCTTTGATAAGTTTATTGACTTTTGGACCAGGAAACACACTTTAAATCAGAGAAAATGCGTCCTCCATGCTAAGCTAAATTCGTATTTTAAGAACATGAAATCTTTGGCTCCACGACAATATTTTTTTTTCAATGCATACCTGATCTCCTTTACTGGCTTTTTTTTCAGGTTAACATAAATGATCAAAATTATTTTAATTTTTCAGAGACGCTGATACCCCTCTCTCCAATCATCTTTGGTGGTTTTGTTTCCTAATCTATATATATGACAAAATTTATTAAAAATATAAACAAAAAAAAGAACGTCGAAAATTTCACTCATCCAAAAATGTTAAAATGTCCACATCTTCTAAAACTTTGAATAATCGAAGAGCCAAGTTTTTTTTTCTAATGTGAAGACCCACCGTGGTGCAATGGTTAGCATGCCCGCCCGGCATTCAATACCAGTTTCAACCAAACATTTTTCGTAGGGTTCACAAATCACAGTATGTCTGGTGAAATATCTCAGTGTTTCAAAGCTTCTCCAAGTGTTTTCACCGTAATGTGAAACTCTGTTCGGGCTTGGGTATAAAAAGGATGTCCATTCTCATTGAGATATATGGAATCCGGTAACACTCATTGATAAGAGCGTAGATTACGACTACAATGAACTGAATAGTCTGAGGCTGCCACTAACCCCTATTTTTGTATTTAACCCTACGCGTTCCAATTTCTTCTTTCACAACTTCAGCGAAGAAGCATATTTGATTTTGAATAACAAAATATCATTTACATTTCTTTCGACCACAATATAATAAACAAAATGGGGCACAACGAAGAACAGCTGCCCTGAATTCATTCAGCATGCCTTTTTATGAATGTGCTCAATTTAATTGCCATCTGAAAAAGATCAAAACTAATTAAGCCCCACTATATTGTGATCGTTTTTAGGAAATGTTAATTCGATGTGGGAAATACAACATAACCAGCAGGCTGCAAAAGAGGCCATCATTTACGATCATCAATCTGGTTTGATGATCGTTTGGTTGGTTTAGATTCTCCACTACTACTGGTTGCTTGAATATTGGAAACAATACCATGATCATTTTCATTGCATACAGCTTCATATATGTCCATTGGTTAAGGCTACTAATGAAGCTGTCAAATATTGACATATTTCTTTCGTTTTATAGTGACAGCCATAAAATTCCATACAACACAATAAGAGCGACGCAACGATGATCGCCACAATCACTACAACGAAGAAGGCAACAGAAACTAACAACATCAGCTAACAATGGCAAACCCTTTTTCTTGGATTTATGCGATGTGGATTTCTCGCTTTTGCTGTTGGCCAATTGTTAATTTTTGGACAGACGAATGGACGAACACGAATATAATTCTACGAATTCGGTGAAATTCAACCATGTTCACTTAAAGGCAAATGTTCGGTGTACTCAATAAGTGAATACAAAATGTTTATAAATCAGTTATTGGCAGTGGCTTTTTGCACCCAAGATGGTTACTGATCGATTTTTGCTGTTGCATAAAAAAACACAGTGGGTTAAAATAGTAAAAAAGATTTTTTTTAATAAAATAATAACAATTTGTTTCTTCGATCGGGAAGTGGTGCGAAATCGTATCAGAAGCAATGAATTTAACATGGAGCTTTCATAGGGCTGAAGCTATCTTTTCAAGCATCCTAATTAGTACTTTGGAAACAAATTAAAGGCCTGAAGCTTTTGTGTTATTCTGTCGATATTATTCTATAAGTAACACAAATTCCAGGTCTGTCGATAAATGTTTAAAAAATGAAGCAAAATTTTATATATATTTTTTTGTAAATTTTATGTAATTTTACTATGTCGTATAGCCGCTCAAATTTCGAAAATGTACATATACTAGGTGAGTGATATGTATTGCAAAGAACCTCACGTTCTATCCTTTATAAACCACTCTTCTGATAGCTAACAGATTTATTATTAACAGATAGCTTAAAAACTTACAAAAGCATTTTGATCTATGGCATTCAGAAATAAAGTTGTGGAATTCAAGCAAAATAGTTTAACCCACTGCTCAATTTGGAGAAGCCATTCCAAATTGAGCAGTGTAAAAACCAGGACTCAATCGCTTCCGATGTTCGCTACCCGCTCGTATTCATCGCTCCCAAAATGTCCGGAATATTGTGGCCCATTTTTTGTAAGACGATCAAAAATTTATATTATTTCCAGTGTTAGAATTTCGTTTAGAAATTAGCTGAAAAAAAAACATGAAAACCCTTTTTTATTTAAGTGCCGGAGCACACATGAAGATCTGCACTTTTCAAAAAGTTCATGATGGGGAACTCTTCTTGGGTGTATGATTGTTTGTTCATAAAAAATCAAATATATTAAATTTTTATACCCTCCACCATGGGATGGGGGGTATATTAACTTTGTCATTCCGTTTGTAACACATCGAAATATTGCTCTAAGACCCCATAAAGTATATATATTCTGGGTCGTGGTGAAATTCTGAGTCGATCTGAGCATGTCCGTCCTTCTGCCCGTCTGTTGAAATCACGCTAACTTCCGAACGGAATAAGCTATCGACTTGAAACTTGGCACAAGTAGTTGTTATTGATGTAGGTCGGATGGTATTGCAAATGGGCCATATCGGTACACTTTTACGTATAGCCCCCATATAAACGGAACCTCAAATTTGGCTTGCGAATCCTCTAAGAGAAGCAAATTTCATCCGATCCGGCTGAAATTTGGTACATGGTGTTAGTATATTGTCTCTAATGAACATGCAAAAATTTGTCAACACCGGTCCATAATTATATATAACCGAGATATAAACCGTTCACCAGATTTGACCTCCGGAGCCCCTTGGAAGTGCAAAATTCATCCGATTCGGTTGAAATTTGGTACGTGATGTTAGTATATTGTATCCAACAACCATGCAGGAATTGGTTCATATCAGTCCATAATTATATATAGCTCCCATATAAACCGATCCCCAGATTTGACCTCCGGTGCCTTATGGAGAAGCAAAATTCATTCGATCTGGTTGAAATTTGGTACATGGTGGTAGTATATGATATTTAACAACTATGCCCAAAAGTCCATATTCATATATAGCCTCCATATAAACCGATCCTGAGATTTGGTTTTGGAGCCTCTTGGAGGAGCAAATTTCATCAAGTCAGTTGATATTTGGTACATTGTGCTAGTACATGGCCGTTAACAACCATGTCTAACTAGGTCCATATCGGTCCATACCATATATAGCCCTCAGATAAATCGATCCCCAATCACACAAAAATTGGTCCATATCAAGTTCGTAATTGTACACACAAAAAAATAAAATATGAATTTGTACATAAATTTGTACATTTTTATAAATTTATGGAATTTTTCATAAAAAAAGTGTACACTTACATAATGCATGACGTTTTTAGTATATATTATGTAAAATTACATATTTTTCAATGACAAAAATATGTATACTTCGTTTATAATATTAAAAATTACATTCATATTATGTACACATTCGTAGTCAATGAAAACCTGTATTTTTTATTTTATGAATTGTTTTCATATAATTTATGAATCCCGTGTTTGGAAAATTTTTCTGAACACTATTCATAAAATAAATGTATTATTTTTTTGTGTGTATATATAGCCCCCACATATTTCAATTCTGGCTCTCTACGTATTGTGCAAAAAGTCCATATCGATTCGTAATTATTTGTAGACTTACCTAACAGGTTGGCTGATAAGTCCCAGGTCTGACACATAGATGGCGTCGCTAGTATTAAATGCATATTATTTTCATATAGTACCAACCTTCAAATGACTCGTGTCAAAATTTGACGTCTGTAAGTCAATTATTTTGTGAGATAGAGCGTCTTTTGTGATGCAATTTTTGTTATTGTGAAAAAATGGAAAAAATTCGTGTTTTGATAAAATACTGTTTTCTGAAGGGGAAAAAATACGGTGGAAGCAAAAACTTGGCTTTATAATGAGTTTCCGGACTATGCCCCAGGGAAATCAACAATAATTGATTGGTATGCAAAATTCAAAAATGATTTTGAATGACCGTAAAATGAAGTTGATCGAGATAGCAGAGGTCTTAAAGATATCAAAGGAACGTGTTGGTCATATCATTCATCAATATTTGCGGAAGCTCTGTGCAAAATGGGTGCCGCGTGAGCTCACATTTGACCAAAAACAACAACGTGTTGATGATTCTGAGCCGTGTTTGCAGCTGTTAACTCGTAATACACCCGAGTTTTTCCGTCGATATGTGACAATGGATAAAACATGGCTACATCACTACACTCCTGAATCCAATCGACAGTCGTCTGAGTGGACAGCGACCGGTGAACCGTCTCCGAAGCGTGGAAAGACTCAAAAGTCCGCTGGCAAAGTAATGGCCTCTGTTTTTTGGGATGCGCATGGAGTAATTTTTATCGATTATCTTGAGAAGGGAAAAACCATCAACAGTGAATACTATATGGCGTTATTGGACGTTTGAAGGTCGAAATCGCGGCGAAACGGCCCCATATGAAGAAGAAAATAGCGTTGTTCCACCAAGACAACGCACCGTGCCACAAGTCATTGAGAACGATGGCAAAAATTCATGAATTGGACTTCGGATTGCTTCTCCACCCACCGTATTCTCCAGATCTGACCCCCAGCGACATTTTCTTGTTCTCAGACCTCAAAAGGATGCTCGCAGGGAAAATTTTGGCTGCAATGAAGAGGTGATCGCCGAAACTGAGGCCTATTTTGAGGCAAAACCGAAGGAGTACTACCAAAATGTTATCAAAAAATTGTAAGGTCGTTATAATCGTTGTATCGCTCTTGAAGGGAACTATGTTGAATAATAAAAACGAATTTTGACAAAAAAAAATGTGTTTTTCTTTTTTAGACCGGGGACTTATCAGCCAACATGATAAACATAACTTTTTTGTCTAATATATACCACGTATGGACTAACTCACAATTTAGAAAACGATGTTAAGAAGTTTTAAGATACCACAACACAAGTAATTCGATTGTGGATGACTTTCTTTCGTAGAAGTTTCTACGCAATCCATGGTGGAGGGTACATAAGATTCGGCCTGGGCGAACTTACGGCCGTATATACTTGTTTTACATTTTCATAATTTTCAAATTCAACTATTTAAGTTTTGATATTTTTTTTTGTTTTGTTTTATTTTGTTAGTAAAAAACGAAATTTTACTAAAATCGGCTAATCGACTTTTAACGAAAAGTCGAATTTGAATTGAATTTATTCACACAATATGTCTAAAAATTAAGTACGTAAAATTTTATTAACCCACTGTGCAAACGCTAAAAAATTAACGGAGGCTATTAAACGTCAGTCACCATTCAATTTCCAAGAATTACGAGCATTTGAAATAATTCCCTTTTCCACAAAAAAAAAACACTCAAATCTTTTTAACATTCTCACAAGTCAGGCCAATCCCAAACGTCTCTGAGATCCAGTCAAACCAATCCAAGACAATTCAATCGCTTACCTGTAATCTTCAGCATAAAAAATGCAGTCCACCATTTTTGCGGTGTTTTGACACCATCTTGGCAAATATTAAGGCAAAAACGTGATTATTGAAGTTTGGCGCTTTTTGTGGCCTGGCCACAACGAAGGCAATAAATTCCATGATAGCCACGATTATTGTAGAGATACCTAGTGGCTAAGCTCCTCCTATAACAGAGGCGTTGCTTAAAGGTGTTGTTGGTCTAAATGGTAGCGAAAAATAAATAAAAAAACAATCGGAACAAAAGAAAAAAACACTGAAACAAGTTGTCACTAATACACACGCACACACACAAAAGGCCCCTTAAAGTCATGACTACTTAAGCGTAGCCCCATAATTCATCAAGTGTTAAGGTAACTCAAAACTGGTTTTTGAAGGGGAAATTCAACTCTTCTTGAAGGCTTAGAGAAAGAGAGCTTAACTTAGAATAGAGAGACATTTTACGAAAGAGATTCAAATGTAATACAGGTGAGCGGCAACTTGTTAATGGGGGGCTACTTGAGAGATTTCACCTCTCGTTATTGTAATTGACAAATACCACCATTATTACTACTAACTGACAAGAGTTTAATTTCATGAATGGTTCTTCTTCTCATTGTGTAACCAAACTAACTACTCTCATGTGGTTTAAAATTAGCCGGTTGTAGAGGTGAAAAAGCCAGACAAGCAATGCACGCACTCTGTGTGACAGCACTGACCAGTTATTTGTTTTATTATCAGTTGTTGTTTTCCAGCTGCTTGGGCAGTTAATATGAACGGTGGGTAGAATTGCCGTTAAAATAACTACCAAACGGAAACTAAAAATACGTCAAAATGAAGTCATGAAATACCGTTGGTATTGTGTTTACAAATGGATTACAGCCGTCGGACATGTAAAGAGCATTTACAAAGTTCATGTATTTCCAAAATATGGCGATATCATTGCTAAAATTATAAGCGAACAAATTTGGACGGAGCCGATTATACAGTCAGCAAATAAATGTAAAATAAGTTGTGAATGGATATAGAAAATATGAAGTAAATATACAGTGCCACACATAAGTATAAGCACAGCACTTTAAACCACATAGTGGCCAGGGTATCTGCGAAAAAAAAATGTGCTTACCAGAAATATTGATTTTCAGCTCCATAAAATATGTACCGATCGACTCAGAACCTCCTCCTGAGTCGGTTTAGCCCTTTGTGTCCGTCCGCCCACTATTATTAATCGATTTTGATGAAATTTGGTGCATTGCTGATGGAAGAATGTAGGAATACTAGTATAAATATATACAAATAAAACAAAAAAATTACTTTATTCATTGTCTAGACTGCTTGGTGCTGTTAACTAACAAAAAGGAATGCTCAAAAAGTATTAAATGTAGCAAAAAAAACTAATTTAGAACTACCTGTGCCAATACTTTTGTTCCTCAAAAAATGTGTTTTTTATTTTTTTTATAATTTAAATATTGAAAAAACAAAAACTTTTCTAAAATAAACAAGTATATACGGCCGTAAGTTCGGCCAGGCCGAATCTTATGTACCCTCCACCATGGATTGCGTAGAAACTTCTGCGAAAGACTGTCATCCACAATCGAATTGCTTGGGTTGTGGTATCTAAAAACTTCTTAACATCGTTTTCTAAATAGTGAGTTAGTCCATATGATTTTGGACTGATATGGACCACTTTTGGCATGGTTCTTGTGGTATATACTTCCTGATGGCAAGGTATGTTAACACTTCTTCTAAATTGTGAGTTAGTCCATACGTGGTATAACATATATTAGACAAAAAAGTTATGTATAGGAAAGTCTACAAATAATTACGGACCGATATGGACTTTTGCACGGTATGTAGAGAGCCAGAATTGAAATATGGGGGTCGCTTATATGGGGGCTATATAGAATTATGAACTTGATATGGACCAAATTTTGTGTGATTGGGATCGATTTATCTGAGGGCTATATATAACTATAGACCGATATGGACCTAGTTAGGCAAGGTTGTTAACGGCCATATACTACCACAATGTACCAAATTTCAACTGACTCGGATGAAATTTGCTCCTCCAAGAGGCTCCAAAACCAAATCTCGGAATCGGTTTATATGGGGGCTATATATAATTATGGACTGATATGGACCAATACCTGCATGGTTATTAGAGACCATATACTAACACCACGTACTAAATTTCAATCAGATCGGATGAATTTTGCTTATCCACCGGAGGTCAAATCTGGGGATGGGTTTATATTGGGGCTATATATAATTATGGACTGATATGAACCAATTCCTGCATGGTTGTTGGATATCATATACTAACATCACGTACCAAATGTCAACCAAATCGGATGAATTTTGCTCTTCCAAGGGGCTCCGGAGGTCAAATCTAGGGATAGGTTTATATGGGGGCTATATATAATTATTGACCGATGTGGACCAATTTTTACATAGATGTTAGAGACCATACACTAACACCATGCAATATTTCGATGTGTTACAAACGGAATGACAAAGTTAATATACCCCCATCCTAGGGTGGAGGGTATAAAAATGATCTAGATTCTTCATTTAGTTACAATCCATATTAAAATATTTTTATACCCTCCACCATAGGATGGGGGTATATTAACTTTGTCATTCCGTTTGTAAAACATCGAAATATTGCTCTAAGACCCCATAAAGTATATATATTCTGGGTCGTGGTGAAATTCTGAGTCGATCTGAGCATGTCCGTCCGTCCGTCTGTTGAAATCACGCTAACTTCCGGACGAAACAAGCTATCGACTTGAAACTTGGCACAAGTCGTTGTTATTGATGTAGGTCGGATGGTATTGCAAATGGGCCATATCGGTCCACTTTTACGTACAGCCCCCATATAAACGGACCCCCAAATTTGGCTTGCGATTGCTCTAAGAGAAGCAAATTTCATCCGATCCGGCTGAAATTTGGTACATGGTGTTAGTATATGGTCTCCAACAACCATGCAGAAATTGGTCCATATTGGTCAGTAATTACATATAGCCCCCATATAAACTGATCCCCAGATTTGGCTTGCGGAGCCTCTAAGAGAACCAAATTTCATCCGATGCGGCTGAAATTTGGTACATGGTGTTATTATATGGTTTCTAACAACCATGCAAAAATTGGTCCACATCGGTCCATAATTATATATAGCCCCCATATAAACCGATCCCCCGATTTGGCTTGTGGAGCCTCTAAGAGAAGCAAATTTCATCCGATCCGGCTGAAATTTGGTACATAGTGTTAGTATATGGTCTCTAACAACCATGCAGAAATTGGTCCATATCGGTCCATAATTACATATAGCCTCCATATAAACCGATCCCCAGATTTGACCTCTGGAGCCTCTTAGAGGAGCAAAAGTCATCCGATCCCATTGAAATTTGGTACGAGGTGTTAGTATATAGTCTCTAATAACCATGCAAGAATTGGTCCATATAGGTCCATAATTATATATAGCCCCCATATAAATCGATCCCCAGATTTGTCCTCCGGAGTCTCTTGGAGGAGCAAAATTCATCCGATCCAGTTGAAATTGTGAACATGGTGTTAGGATGTGGTCTCTAAGAAACACGCAAGAATTGGTCCATATCGGTCCATAATTATATATAGCCCCCATATAAACCGTTCGCCAGATTTGACCTCCGGTGCCTTTTTGAGAAGCAAAATTCATCCGATCTGCTTGAAATTTGGTACGTGGTGATCGTATATGATATTTAACAATCATGCCAAAAGTGGTCCATATCAGTCCATAATCATATATAGCCCCCATAACCGATCCCGAGATTTGGTTTTGGATCCTCGTGGAGGAGCAAATTTCATCCGAGTCAGTTGAAATTTGGTACATTGTGCTAGTATATGGCCGTTAACAACTAGTTCCATATCGGTCTATAGTTATATATATCCCTCAGATAAATCGATTTCCAATCACACAAAAATTGGTCCATATCAAGTTCATAATTGTATATAGCCCCCATATAAGCGACCCAATTCTGGCTCTCTACGTACCGTTCAAAAAGTCCATATCGATTCGTAATTATTTGTAGACTTAACATAACTTTTTTGTCTAATATATACCACGTATGGACTAACTCACAATTTAGAAAACGATGTTAAGAAGTTTTAAGATACCACAACCCAAGTATTTCGATTGTGGATGACAGTCTTTCGTAGAAGTTTCTACGCAATCCATGGTGGAGGGTACATAAGATTCGGCCTGGCCGATCTTACGGCCGTACATACTTGTTTAGTTTAAAATAGCTTAACAACACTTTTAACATGTGGTTCTTAAACAGAATTGTTTGGTGTGCCAATACATATGTGTGTCACTGTACATGTCTATGTCTTAAATTAAAGCTTGCTATCCCTGCTACAAAATAAAAAGAAAATTAATTTATTTTGGTTTAGCAAAAACAAAAAAGGATAATTTCTCAAAAACTTGTACACCAAAAATAAATTAAAATTATTGTTTTAAATACTAAATATTGCACGTTTTTAATATTTTGTATGGTATCCTTTAGCGTCATTTTCCATCCTGGAGTGTGCTAAAGTTTTCGTCAAATCTTCGGGAAATCAGCCCCATATCCCAATAAGAATGTTATTGAACGTTTCTTTGCTAGAAATGTTTAAGTTCTGCAGCTTTGTTTTGATATATGTCAATAGGTGTTCAATTGGATTCAAATCCGGGCTCTGTGGAGGGTAAGGTAATACTTTTTGGGCGTTGTGTATCAAGTATTTTTAAAAATATGGGACGAATCCTAAGCATTCGTACTCATTCATATCTTGGACAAACCCAAATCCATGTTGTAGACACATTTTTTGGGCAGATTCGGCCGAATTTTTCTTCGGAATATGTAAATTATAAATTTTTGGTTAACAGTATGTGTAATATTTCGTTTTCCCCCTTTTTCTTCGTTGTTTATTTGAAACGCACAAAGGATATTTATAATCATTTAAAGCTATCATTTTTATTACATATAATGCATTTTGGAACACAGTTATGTTCTCTGATGAGCCCAAATTTAACTTATTGAATTCTGATGGCCGTACTACGCGTGGAGAATCAAGGGATAACAAAAAAAGGAAATATTGCACTTACCGTTAACCAAATAGATGGAAATGTGACGGCATGCAAATGGCGATCGAAATCTCATATTTCATGAGGGATATATACATAAAATTTATCATTTATATATTCTGAAAAGTAATTTGGCCGAACGTACCCAAAAAAATGGGTCTAGAAGATGGATTTGTCTAATGACCCCAAGCATCCGTCCCATATACTTAAAGGATACTTGTATTTCAACGCATAAAAGTATTACCTTACCCTCCGCTGGGACCGGACTTGAATCCAATTGAACACATATGGGCATATATCAAAACAAAGCTAAAGAACTTTAACATTTCTAGCAAAGAAATACTTAAAAACAATTTTATTCATATATGGAGCTGCATTTCCGTAGATTTGACGAAAACCTAGACCATTCACTGCCAAAAAGACTCCACGCTGTAAAAAACACAAAAAGATACCATACAAAATATTAAAAACTTGTAATATTTAGTATTTAAGCAAATATTTTTTTCATTTATTTTTGGTGCAAAAGTGCTTTTTTTTGCTATGCGAAATTAACTATGTTTTTTTTCCTAAACTGAAATTAATCTGAATAAATTTTCTATTTATTTTGTAGCTCAAGCTTTAATTTAAGGATAATACATATATTTTTACTTCATATTTTCCATATCCTTTCACAATTTGTTTCACATTGATTGGTGTACAACTTTTCTGTTTTGCTGACTGTATGTAGAATAAAAACAAGTAAGGAAAGTCTAAAGTCGGGCGGGGCAGACTATATTATACCCTGCACCACTTTTTAGATCTAAATTTTCGATACCATATCACATCCGTCAAATGTGTTGGGTACTATATATAAAGGTTTGTCCAAAATACTAAATTTAAATATCACTCGATTTGAACAGAATTTGATAGACTTCTACAAAATCTATAGACTCAAAATTTAAGTTGGTAAAAAATATGGGAAACATTTAAATCTGAAGCAATTTTAAAGAAACTTCGCAAAAGTTTATTTATGATTTATCGCTCGATATATATGTATTAGAAGTTTAGGAAAATTAGAGCCATTTTAACAACTTTTCGACTAAGCAGTGGCGATTTAACAAGGAAAATGTTGGTATTTTGACCATTTTTGTCGAAATCAGAAAAACATATATATGGGAGCTATGTAACTCTGAACCGATTTTAACCAAATTTAGCACGCATAGCTACAATGCTAATTCTACTCCCTGTGCAAAATTTCAACTAAATCGGAGCAAAAAATTGGCCTCTGTGGGCAAATGAGTGTAAATCGGGCGAAAGCTATATATGGGAGCTATATCTAAATCTGAACCGATTTGGCTGATATTTTGCAAGTTTTTCGCGACTCATAAAATATTCGGACGTACGGAATTTGAGGAAGATCGGTTGATATACACGCCAATTATGACCAGATCGGCGAAAAATATATATGGCAGCTATATCTAAATCTGAACCGAAAATCAATAGAGATCGTCTTTGAGCCGAAACAGGACCCTATACCAAATTTTAGGACAATCGGACTAAAACTGCGAGCTGTACTTTGCACACAAAAATACACCAACAGACAGACAGACAGACAGACGGACATCGCTAAAACGACTCAGAATTCAATTCTAAGACGATCGGTATACTAAACGATGGGTCTCAGACTTTTCCTTCTTGGCGTTACATACAAATTCACAAATTTATTATACCCTGTACCACAGTAGTGGTGAAGGGTATAACAAACGGACGGATGTAAAATACTCAATCGATTCGCCTACTGATTCCACATTAATGTGTATTCCCAAGTTGTAATACACGGGCAAAATACAAGTCGGTTAAACAATGTAGTATTAATGTTTGTAACTACACGCACGAAAAAGACTGTTTTTCATATGTTTGGGTGTAAAAATTATATGTTTGGAACTCAAAATTTTTAACACAATATTTTTAAGTGCAAGCATACAATGTTCATAAACTAGCATAACATGTTTGGGACATATTTGTTTTTATAATTTAGAACATATAATGTTTGGGACATAAAATGTTTGTAAATATAATATGCTTGGATGCAAACATATACCAATTTAGAAACAGGCTATAAACATATATATGTTTAGAAAGAGAGATTTAGAGAGTAAGCTGCATGTAATAGAATGGAAGTAACCAATTGGCGCCTTAAAAATTTATCCACACAAAGAAAATTTCATTAAATTTTCTTTGAGAGTGTAGACACTGAAAAAACAGTGAACTCACCAGGAATAAAAATCTGGTTAATTTTATAAAATTTAGATTATTTTTAGAGAATTTTATCTAAACAGTAGATACAATTTTATCTGACATCACGCCGATATCACAAAATAAGTAAATATTTTTGGACAAATTCAAGAAAATTAATTAGACATAATTAATTTCTTCACTTGTTAAAGAAAATTTTGTTGCTTGAAGGAAGAAATTGTAGTTCAAAATTGCAAGAATGTCTTTAGTGCCACACGAAGTTCAAAATGGACGCATTTGCAGTAAAATTTAAACAAATAATGAACTATTTTGTGAGAAGTATGAATTTAGTAAATCTGTATGCTATATTTGTGTATAATTTTTTCCCGTGTTTTAGTTCATTTAACTAACATACGTAAAAAAAAATATTAGAACAAAGGCAACTTTCTCGAAACATAATAATTCCATGAAGTAAACTATAGTTAAAATTGCTTTAGTGAAATAGGGGTTCATTTTTTTTGAGTGGACTGAATCCGAACGGAGTCTTTATAATACCACAATGTACCGAATAAATTATATGTATATGTTGGAAAATTGACAATATTTTGTTTTAGTTCGCCACAGAATCCACAAAAATTTTAGTTGAACATATTTGTCATGTAAACATTGATCACAAATGCCATTAGATTAGGTTCCCAACTTAAGGTCTTATTTAAAATATCACTAATCTATCAAAATACCCAATATTTTGATAGATTACCGATATAATAATTATTTGTAGATTTCCGAAATGATTTCTTTATAATTTTACTTAACCTTTTAAGGCTCCCAGTAATGTCCCTATCTAAAGGTCTCTTTTGTCTCATTGTCAACAAAAGATTAAAACAAGTATATACAATAGAATTGTAGGGGGTTTGATGACAAATCTTCTCCCAAACGAGCCAGCTCCCGAAGACAAACTTTAAAGATTCTACCTATGAAGACCAGATAAGATTCTGGATTTATGAGAACCAATTTTGTTAGAGTTTTAGAGAAAATATAAACATATCGCATTTATTTAAATACGATGAGTAAAATCTGGAACTTTTACTTTCAGTTTGAAGCAATTTTCATGGTCAGTGCGCCTGCTATACCCTGAAAGAAGTGTATTCTTTTTTGAGAAATGTAATTTTAGATAAGCAAAGTTTTATTTTGACACAAATTTTAGAGACAATCGTTGAATAAACGAAAACACTTAATAAGAAAAAGAAATTTCGTTTATCTAAAATTTTATTATAGATTACTAATTTCCAGCAAATCGGATAAAAACCAAAGAAATAAAGCCGGGAGATCGGTGTATGTGGGGGCTATACCAAAACATGGACCGATAGGCACCATTTGCTACTCACATATTTGTGATCTTAAAATATCTCCAGATTTTCAATTTCAAACAAATCGGCCAGAAAATATAGTCTTAGACGCCCAAGAAGTAAAAATCTAGAGATCAGTCTATATGGGGGTTATACCAAAATATGGACCGATATACCTCAAATTCGGCACTCTTATTTGTAATCTAAAAATACCTCTAGATTTCGAATTTCAGGCAAATCATGTAATAAATAGAGGTTATTACAGCTCAAGAATTTCAGGCAAAGCGGATGGTAAATATAGTTTCTAGAAGCCCAAGAAGCAAAATCGGGAAATCAGTCTCTATGGGGGCTATATCAAAACATGGACCGATGAGCACCATTTTCGGCACACCTTTTTATGGTCCTCAAATATCTCTAGATTTCCAATTTCAGGCAAATCGGATGGTAAATATAGTTTCTGGAAGCCCTAAAAGCAAAATCGGGATATCGGTCCATATGGGGGCTATACCAAAACATGGACCGATGAGCACCATTTTCGGCACACCTTTTTATGGTCCTCAAATATCTCTATATTTCCAATTTCAGGCAAATTGGATAAAAACTACGGTTTTTTGTAGGCCCAAGAGTCCAAATCGGGAAGTTGGTTTATATGGGGGCTATACCAAAACATGGACCGATATGGATAATTTTCGACACACCTCTTTATAGTCCCACAATACCTCTAGATTTCCAATTTCAGGCAAATCGGATGGCACATATAGTTTCTAGAAGCCCAAGAAGCAAAATCGGGAGATCGGTCAATATGGAGCCTATATCAAAACATGGACCGATACGAAAGATTTTCGACACACCTCCTTATGGTCCTAAAATACCTCTAGATTTTCAATTTCATACAAATCGGATAGAAAATACTGTTTCTAGACGCGTAAGAAGCAAAATCGGGAGATCGGTCTATATGAGGGCTATACCAAAACATGGACCGATATGGATCATTTTCGACACACCTCTTTATAGTCCCACAATACCTCTAGATTTCCAATTTCAGGCAAATCGGATGGTAAATATAGTTTCTAGACGCCCAAGAAGCAAAATCGGGAGATCGGTCTATATGGAGGCTATATCAAAACATAGACCGATACGAACGATTTTCGACACACCTCCTTATGGTCCTAAAATACCTCTAGATTTTCAATTTCAGTCAAATCGGATAGAAAATACTGTTTCTAGACGCGTAAGAAGCAAAATCGGGAGATCGGTCTATATGGGGGCTATACCAAAACATGGACCGATATGGATCATTTTCGACACACCTCTTTATAGTCCCACAATACCTCTAGATTTCCAATTTCAGGCAAATCGGATGGTAAATATAGTTTCTAGACGCCCAAGAAGCAAAATCGGGAGATCGGTCTATATGGGGGTTATATCAAAACATGGACCGATACGAACGATTTTCGAGTCACCTCCTTATGGTCCTAAAATACCACTAGATTTTCAATTTCAGACAAATCGGATAGAAAATACTGTTTCTAGACGCCTAAAAAGCAAAATCGGGAGATCGGTCTATATGGGGGCTATACTAAAACATGGACCGATACGGACCATTTTCGACACACCTCTTTATGGTCTCAAAATACCTCTAGATTTCCTATTTCAGGCAAATCTGATAAAAACTACGGTTTTTATAGGCCCCAAATCGGGAGGTCGGTTTATATGGGGACGATATCAAAACTTGGACCGATATAGCCCATCTTCGAACTTGGCCTGCCTGCAAACAAAAAACTAATCTGTGCCAAATTTCGGGACGATAGCGCCATTATTGAAGGCTGTAGCGTGATTACAACAGACAGACAGACAGACGGTCAGACGGACAGACGGACATGCTTATATCGTCTTAGAATTTCTCCCTGATCAAGAATATATATACTTTATATAGTCTGAAATCGATATTTCGATGTGTTACAAACGGAATGACGGAATGACCCCCGTCACCATTTTATTCAATTAGCTCAATATTAGCAACGTTACGTTATTCATTAGAATTCCTTATGGTCCGAGATGGACATTCATGAACAGAGCTTCGAAGCTTCCAAGTATTAACTGACCTATTACCTCTAATCACCAATATAATCATCAACAAATAACCTTGCAAAAAACTTCGTTCGAAATTGGTAATTTGGACCCAAAATCTAAATTGTAGGCGTGAATGAGATAAGCGTAAATAAGATGCAGATTAGATTTTGAAATAACATTTAAAAATTTTCCTCAATAGAAATTAAAACTTTCTTGAAATCAAATCTAATGCAAAACTAATAGCCACACCAGCATTTGAAAATATCAACCATTTCGACAAGTTAATCAGTCCATGTATTCGCTACATAAATTCATAGTTAATTGTCGAGACTTGATTATGATTCAATTAACATCAATTTGAGAAGATAGTCCTCATGTTGAGATTTCTGATCGGTACAACTGCATCTGCTTTTGGTCATTTTATGTTCGTAGAAATTCACAGAATATTTTCATAGATTTGTTTGGTTGTTTGTGGTTATCACATGTCATAGTCATAAAATTCGCCTATTATGGATGGTGTAAAATTTTGTTCACTTCATGTTGATAACGATGATTGTCATAATACCAGATGTTGTATACGATGGCATGATGTGAGAAAGCTTTCAGTTTTTTTTTTTGTCATTTTCATTTAATAATTTTGTCTGGTATTCGATGTTGGTTACTATGCGAGACTAAGACATGATTACATGTGAAACATTTGTTAACATTTATGTACGTCAGTGATAAAATGTACAATTTCTTGTGGTAAGTAATAATTTTTACCATTTTTTACAATTGGTGTGGCAAATAAACAGTTTGCTTTATATTCATTGGAGTAGAATTTTAGAGAAATTTAAAAATTTAATTTTTTTTATCAATGAAATCCTTCATAGACAATATTTTGTGCAAATAAGTTCATTTCATTTCATTTATGAAAATGAAAGTTCTTCTATGAGCTCAGAAAAAAAAAAAAAACAAGTAAGACGGTAAATCGATGGATTTTAATTAAATTAATTTTATTGAAGAAAAAACATTGTTTTTAAGTGAAACAATGTCTCTTAAGTGAAACTCCGACCCTAAGGAAGGAAAATGTGGGTTAGTTATAGAAACTTTTAATTATTTTATAATACAAACACCAATATGATAAAAACAAGTAAATATTTTTCGATAAGTATAAGACAGTTTTTTTCGACTCGTTGAAGAAAATAGTTTATTTTTGTGGAAAAAAATTTAATTTTGAAATTTCAAAAATGTATTCCATACGATGTTCAAGATGGACCAATTTTTGGTAAAATTTATAAATTTTAGGAAAGTCTGACCTATGTGGGAAATTAAAATTCATTATTATTTTATTATCCGAGCTCCATATTAAATGGACTTACAACTCTGAATGTTGATTCAAGTATACTCAGGCTGTTAGACGATTTCAGTCACACTAGGACAGGCAATCATACAAAGGTATGTGAGCAGAGGCACCCAAGGAGGAGTTGTATCACCTCTTCTTTTGAATGTAGCTGTAAACAAACTTGTTGCTATAAACAACCTTGGAAAGGATAAAAGTGGTGGCATACGAAGACGATGTGGCTCTAGCAGTCTATATACATATATATATATATATATATATATATATATATATATTTATATATATATATATATATATATATATATATATATATATATATATATATATATATATATATATATATATATATATATATATATATATATATATATATATATATATATATATGTATATATATATATATACATATATATATATATATGTATATAGACTGCTAGAGCCACATCGTCTTCGTATGCCACCACTTTTATCCTTTCCAAGGGTGCCTCTGCTCACATACCTTTGTATGATTGCTTGTCCTAGTGTGACTGAAATATATATATATATATATATATATATATATATATATATATATATATATATATATATATATATATATATATATATATATGTATATATATATATATATATATATATATATATATATATATATATATATATATATATATATATATATATATATATATATATATATTTTTTTTTTTTTTTTTTTTTTCAAAATCAATAGGGTTCTATTTTGAGCCAAAACACATACTTGTGCCAAATTTGAAGTCGATTGGACTAAAACTGCGACCTAGACTTTGATTACAAAAATATGTTCACGGACAGACGGACATGGCTATATCGACTCAGGAACTCACCCTGACCATTTTTGTCAAAGACACCATGTGTCTATCTCATCTCCTTCTGGGTGTTGCAAACATATGCACTAACTTATAATACCCTGTTCCACAGTGTGGCGCAAGGTATAAAAATGTTTTTTTCTTTGTTACACCGGGGACTTATCAGCCAACCTGTTAAATATGTGAACTATATCTAAATCTGAACCCACAAGCACAGAAAAACCATGTTTGGACATGGTTGCCGCATCCATTTAAAACTTATCTAGAGCATGTAATTTCCGCGAAAACCATGTACTTTGTCTTTGTAAAAATAGTTTTCGAGCGGAGAAATATGTATGGTGGCAATAAGCATTTGAATGGTTCTCAAATACCGCAAACATGTTCTATCATTTAAATGATAGAATTTGAGACCATTAAATGGTCGGCAATATCATGTACCTGACCATTCAATTTTTTTACTTTTTACTGGGAAAAAAGTATTTTTATAGGTTAAGTATAGACATGTCTAGAACCATTACATGGCCATAAAGACCATTTACATTGTTTTTATACCCACCACCATAGAATGGTGACGGGGGTATAATAAGTTTGTCATTCCGTTGGTAACACATCGAAATATCGATTTCCGACTATATAAAGTATATATATTCTTGATCAGGGAGAAATTCTAAGACGATATAACGATGTCCGTCTGTCTGTCTGTTGTAAGCACGCTACAGTCTTCAATAATTAAGCAATCGTGCTGAAATTTTGCACAAACTCGTCTTTTGTCTGCAGGCAGGTCAAGTTCGAAGATGGGCTATATCTGTCCAGGTTTTGATATAGTCTCCATATAAACCGACCTCCCGATTTGTGGTCTTGGGCTTATAGAAATCGTAGTTTTTATCCAATTTGCCTGAAATTGTAAATCTAAAGGTATTGTAGGACCACAAATACGTGTGCCAAAAATTGTGAGTATCGGTCCATATTTTGGTATAGCCCTCATATAGACCGATCTCCCGATTTTACTTCTTGGGCTTATAGAAACCGCAGTTTTTATTCAATTTACCTGAAATTGGAAATCTAGAGGTATTGTAGGACCAAATACGTGTGCCAAAAATTGTGAGTGTCGGTCCATGTTTTGGTCCCCATATAAAACGACCTCCCGATTTGGGGTCTTGGGCTTATAGAAACCGTAGTTTTTATCCAATTTGTCTGAAATTGGAAATCTAAAGGTATTTTAGGACCATAAAGAGGTGTGCCGAATATGGTGAGTATCGGTCCATATTTTGGTATAACCCCCATATAGACCGATTTCCTTATTTTACCTCTTGGGCTTCTAGAATCCGAAGTTTTTATCCTATTTGCCTGAAATTGGAAATATAGAGGTATTTTCGGGTCATAAAGAGGTGTGCCGAAAACGGTGAGTATCGGTCCATATTTTAGTATAGCCCCCATAAGAACGATCTCCCGATTTAACTCCTTGGGTTTCTAGAAACCGTAGTTTTTATCTGATTTGCCTGAAATAGTAAATATTCTGGTATTTTAGGCTCACAAAAACGTGTATCGGATTAAGTTTTTATCGGTCCATTTGGTAATGCCTCCATATAGACCGACTTCACTTCTTGAAGGTGTAGAAGGCGCACTGATCATGAATATTGCTTGAAACTCAATGTAAAATTTCCAGATTTTACTTCTACAGATTTAAGATTTCGAATTAAGACGTTATTTTATAATTTTCTTGCACACTTTAAAGAGATGTTAATGATTCCTCTAAAACTCAAACAAAAATGGTTCTTATAAATCCAGAATCTGATATAGTCCTCATAGGTGAAATCTTTAAATTTATCTTCGGGAAGTGTCCTCAAGTCAAAATTCGGAAGGACATGCCATCCATATTATCTCCATATTTTTTTTAATCGAGGATGTGTTGTTTTTTTAGTGTAGGTCCCATATGATTTTAGTTTTTGTTCTCAAACCTAAAGTACTCACTTGCTTGTGGCAAATATTAGAGGAATGAAGAGCTGATGTTCTTACCGAAGACTATCCCTCTCGGAAAAAGGCACTTTTTAGGGCGCATCTAAAGTGCTCCAATGTCGCTGGAGACTCACTCGCCACTTTTTCAAATTATTCTTTATATCAAAGTAATTTAAACCACATTTCAATAATATGCCTGTTGTGGCTTTCACAAATTACACTATTTCCTAAAGGGTCATCAAAGCAAGAGCAAATAGTTACTCTCAATTGCTATTTCTGTTCTCTTTATTTCTGGTTGTTATACTAGTAACGATATGCTGCTAACTTGGATGCTGTTATAAACTTCGATTATGTTTACTGCTGGTCATAAAATTATTTACATTGACCATATCAATTCTAACAAACGGTTTCTGCCAAAGAGTAAAACGAAAATAAATAAGTTGGAGGTAGAGAAAATAATTGTTCGTCCATCGTCTATCATCAGCTCGCTGGGTATATGAAAAAACTTGGATGGACATTTATCGATCATAGTACAAGCTAAGCACATTACTTTTTACGCAATAAAGTATAGTCAATTGAATTGAAACTAAATAGCCAAAAGTGAATTTTATTTAATTTGGATTTAGACTCGCACTTTACAAGTAGGAAAAAGCTCCTGCTTCATCAATGCCCCAAAATTCAAATTAAAAATTACTCAACATATAATTTCTCATCTTCTTGTTATTAAATAAATTCCTATTTACTATCCTTCCATCTTTTGATATGAAAAAAAAACAACAACAATATCGTACATAAGCAAAATCATTAATAACTTTAAACATGGTTAAAAAATTCCACAAGCCCGTTCTCTGTACAAATCTAATTAATTATTGCCTGAGAGTCTTTAGCGCAATCCTTTGCAGTGAAACTTCAACCATTTGTAATTCACTATCGCAATGCTGGCAATTATTCCAAAGAGGAAATTCATTCATAATTATGAATGAATGGCAATGACTTTTGATTAATTATTGTGATTTCCTTTAGCGTAAAGAATGCCTAAGACAGAACTAGGCAAGTAGTTCTTAACTGGGACTCAGATAAGGCAAAACAAATTTGGTGGATTTTGAAATTTTAACAAGTTTCCTGTAAGCAATACAATTACGCAATTCTCAGCTGGAGAATGGAGATTTAAGAACAATGTAACCATCTGGAAGATTTAATCACAATAGAAAATCTAATTGGTGTTGTTAATAATATTTCAGTGATTTATTAAATGGGCAAATGTCATTGATATCACATACATTTTATTACAGTTTTATTGCAGTAAAATTATTCTATTTCTTTTTATGCGAACTCAAAAAATGTTTACTTGGATTGAAAGATTTTGACCATACCTTAGAGATTTGGTATTCGTTAAGTTTAAGGTTAAAAATAGTTGTTTTAAATTAAAAAATAGCCATGAGCTTTGTAAGGAGAAAGACTCCTCATTGAAGGTACATCGAAATATCACAAAAAAAATTAAAAATAAAAATAAAATAATGAAACCCCACTGAATATTTCATTAAATTAAATTTTGTGAACTTTAAATTAATTAAAATTCAGTGTACAAAGAAAAATAATTCAGCAAAATGAATCCAATTAAGAAGTTGATTAAAATTTGGGTGAATTTGCTGCTCCAAGGGCTACGTAAGGCAAATCTAGGGGTCGATGTATATGGAGGCTATACGTAAAAATGATCCGATATGGCCCATTTGCAGTACCATCCGATGAAAATTTTTCCTCCATGAGGCTCCAGAAGTGAAATCTTGGGTATCCATTTATATTGAGGTAATAGAAAATTATGAACAAATTTAAGCCGGATCGGAAGCAATTTGCTCATCCAAGGGATCCGGGAGTCAAATCTGTGGGTCAGTTTATATGGGTGCTAGGGACCTACATAAATAACGACTACTTCTACAAAGTTTCAAGTCGAAGTAAGCATGATTTCAACAGACGGACGGACATCGCATAAAGTGACTCAGAATTTTACCACGACCCAGAATATATATACTTTATGGGGTCTGAGACCAATATTTCATGTCCTACAAACGAAATGGAACTATATAGTGAAGTGACCTTGTCGACGGTTAGTATTGGTCTGACAAACTATAGTTATGTGTTTGTACACACTCAAAAAAAAGTTTACTTGGATTGAAAGATTTTGACCTTCCTTTAAGGATTTTGGTATTGGTTCCGAGCCAAAGACGGGTTCTTTCAAATAAGGAAATTAATTTGCGAATATCTGGCTTTAAATCTAGGATCTATAAAATTAAAATTATGATACATATCTTATTTATCGCATTTTCATTCTATTTTTCCGGTATATTAATAAAGCTATTCAAGTACAAACGAATGCCGGTTTGAAATTCAACTATAACGGGTACTTCGAAGTAAAAATATTTTCTAATTCCGAAAAAACTTCAAACCAAAGATGATAAATCCTCAAATAAGTCTTAGCCTATTATTTGAAGCGTTTTAATCTTAAATCTAAAGTTCAATATTCAATATTTCAGTTAATTTAAGGACGATTTCTTTAAATCAAAATGTGTTTCTTTATTTTAAGGAAATTTTGCCTTAGTTTAAAGATATGCAACTTTAACGAAGGGATGCAAATTTTGAAAATGTATGTCCTAAATTTAATTTTTGAAGCAAAGATTATAAACTTTCTTTTAATTGAAATTTCATTGTTTTAAAGAAATTTGTCCTTAATAGTGTGTAAATTGCGCATCCTAAAATTTAGGTTCTTTAATATCACGTATTTAGGTTGCATAATCTTTAATATAAATATTTTTTTTTTGTGTGATCTTTTAATTACTTAAAATTCAGTGTACAAAGAAAAATATTTCAGAAAAATTAATCCAATTAAGAAGTTGACTAAAATTCGGATGAAATTTTCTGCTCCAAGAGGCTCCGTAAGCCAAATTATTAGAGAACATATACTAACACCACACACCAAATTTCAACCGGAACTGATGAAATTTGCTCCTCCAAAGAGGAACTTTGGTTCGATTTATATGGGAGCTATGGACCAAGTTTTGCATAGGTTAGGTTAGGTGGCAGCCCGATGTATCAGGCTCACTTAGACTATTCCTTCCATTGTTATACTACTGAAATTCTCTCTTATCACTGAGCGCTGCCCGATTCCATGTTAAGCTCAATAACAAGGGACCTTCTTTTTATAGCCGAGTCCGAACGGTGTTCCACATTGTAGTGAAACCACTTAGAGATGCTTTCAAACGCTTAGAAATGTCACCATCATTACTGAGGTGGGATAATCCACCGCTGAAAAACTTTTTGGTGTTCGGTCGAAGCAGGAATCGAACCAACGACCTTGTGTATGCACGGCGGACATGCTAACCATTGCATTACGGTGGCTCCCGTACATAGATGTTGGAGGTCATATACTATCGCCACGTACCAAATTTCAACCCATATGGTCGATTAGCAATACCAACCGATGAAATTTGTTCCTCCATGAGGCTCCAGAAGTGAAATCTTGGGTATCCCTTTATATTTAGGTTATATAAAATTATGAACAAATTTAAGCCGGATCGGACGAAATTTGCTCATCCAAGAGGCTCCGGGAGGTGAATATGGGGGTCACTTTATATGGGTGCTTATTTAAAAGTGGTCCCATATGACCGACTTGCAATATCATCCGACCTACATTAATAATTTTTATGACCTTAGTAAGGCATTTGATCTTATTGATCATGATATACTGTTAGCTAAACTGGAGTGTTATGGTGTTCGAGGTAGGGAACTTCTATTGTTAAAAAGTTATTTGGAAAATAGGACGCAGTTTGTGCAAATTGGTAATGAAAAGAGTGACACTGCATTATTGAGGTATGGTGTTCCCCAGGGCAGTGTATTAGGTCCACTACTGTTTCTCTTATACATAAACGATTTAGGAAATTTGGAGTTAACCGGTAGATTGTTTATATATGCCGACGATATTTGTCTTTTATATCCCTATAAATTTGAAGGTGCGGTTAAGCCCTATATCGAACGTGACTCGTCATTGATCTTGGAATATGCTCGTATTAATAAATTATTTGTAAACCCGCTTAAGACTAAGTTGATACGCTTTAAACCACGCACGCGATTTCTCAACGAGTTTAGCATATATGTCGATGGGAAGGAAATAATGGAAGTAGATTCCTTAAGGTATTTAGGACTACATTTGCAGAGTAATCTTGGTTGGGATCAGCATATTAGATATGTGAAATCTAGAATAGCACCTGCTGTTGGTGTTTTATACAAATTTAGAAAAAAATTTGATCAAAGGACGAAACTTCTTTTATACCAGGCGTTGATTCAAAGTCACTGCAATTATTTGAGCATAGTATATGCATGTTGCAAAAGTTCAGATCTTAAAGGGCTTCAAATATTGCAGAATAAAGCGCTGAAAGCGGTAGGTAACTTACCAATGAGATATCCGACATTGAAACTGTATCGGGATATTTTCCCAAATATGCTTCCCATATATGGAAGTTATTGTCTTCAATTGTATCTTTATGTGTATAAAAGCTTACACTCCATTGGTCACCATACTATTACATTTGTTAGGAACCATAATCCATTCAATACTCGTGGTGCTAATGAGCTGAGAATTCCGTTCTGTAAAACAGAAACGACAAAGCAAAGAATTGAATACGCGGGCTCAATAAATTTTAACAATTTGCCCAATGAGATACAATCATTAACATGTTTCTCTCTTTTCAAATCAAGGGTGAAAACATTTCTTTATAACTCTATTGATGAACTCCTCGTTTAACATATAACATGTAATGAAGATCATTTAATAGCATTGTATTTATTCTTATAATGTTGTATTAAATTTATTTTTTTTTTCTCTTGTTTCGTTATTATATTTTGTTGCCAACGAGCCTCTAAATAGCCGATAGGCGCTGAGGCTAAATTAAAATATGAATACACGAATTTTATAACGTTTTACGTTCAAATAAATAAAAAAAAAAATAACAACTACTTGTACAAAGTTTCAAATCGATAACTTGTTTCTTTCGGAAGTTGGCATGATTTCAACAGACGGACGTACAGCCGGACGGACATCGTTAGATCGACTCAGAATTTTACCACGATTCAGAATATATATACTTTGTGAGGTCATAAGATTTTGATTCATCAACATATCAATATACTCCGAAAGTCTCCAAATACTCCGAATCTGTACAAAGTTATCGGAATCATTTTTATACCCTCCACCATAGGATGGGGGTATATTAACTTTGTCATTCCGTTTGTAACACATCAAAATATTGCTCTAAGACCCCTTAAAGTATATATATTCTGGGTCGTGGTGAAATTCTGAGTCGATCTGAGCATGTCCGTCCGTCCGTCCGTCTGTTGAAATTACGCTAACTTCCGAACGAAACAAGCTAACGTCGTGAAACTTGGCACAAGAAGTTTATATTGATGTAGGTCGGATGGTATTGCAAATGGGCCATATCGGTCCATTTTTACGTATAGCCCCCATATAAACGGACCCACAAATTTGGCTTGCAGACCCTCTAAGAGAAGCAAATTTCATCCGATCCGGCTGAAATTTGATACATGGTGTTCGTATATGGTCTCTAACTACCATGCAAAAATTGGTCCAAATTGGCCCATAATTATATGTAGCCCCCATATAAACCGATCCCCAGATTTGGCTTGCGGAGCCTCTAAGAGAAGAAAATTTCATCCGATCCGGCTGAAATTTGGTACATGGTGTTAGCATATGGTCTCTAACAACCAAATTCAGTGCAACGGCTGCTGAAATGAAGGACTTCCATCCTATGACAAGTCCATGTTAAATTCATCGCTTTTGCGTCAATTTAGCACCACTTCCGGATCCAAAAAGAACATTTTCTTTACTTTTTTGGCGACGCTTTTTTTTGCTGGGTATTGGTATAAATTCTTTTCGCTAACGAAATATTTTAGGGAAAGCTGTTATTGCCTTAATGAAAAGTTATTGCTATATCAATAAAAGCAATTGTAACCAAATTTTCGATGTGTATAGATGACCTATCTTGTAACGCTGAAGTTATAGTGAAGGATGACCTAAATTTGTTGGAAGGTTAGTACTGGCAAATTGATAAATTGTAGTTATGTGTTTGTACAGGAAGGATTTTTACCTACGAGTGAAGATGGCCCTCTTGTGCCATAGTATAAAATACGAAAACTCACATATAAAATAATAATTAAAATATCTAATACTAATATGCGTCATTAGAGCAATACTCTGCTTCATTTTTATTTATACCAACCGTTTTTTTTTTTTGGTTCGGAATCAATACCAAAACTATTAGTGTAAATGTAAAATTTTTGGAAACGGGCAAACTTCCTACCAAAGCTTCAAACATAACCACCAGTTGACATAACTTAGCTATAAAATCCGCATTCCTCATAATATCTGCTCCAGATAACTTGGCATCTGAAGAAAGTGTCATTGTGATAAATATTTATATAGACCATCATCTATTTATGAATATTAAATAAATAAAAATTTTACTACCAGTGTAGGAGTAAAAACAGTCACAACAAAAACAACAACAAAATCAGAAGATATTTAATAATAGATATTTTATGAGTCCATAACCATACACACATAAAAAACTCAAGAAAAAATGTATGCATCGTTACCTAATTTCAAAACCCAAACAAAAATCTAGCACTAAGATCGATCGAAAACTCAAATCGATTGGAGCGATAGATCGACCAACTCCGATTAAAAAAATCAATTTCACTATCGGTTACAGTAACTTAATATTGCCACAGCAAGAGAGCCAGAGACAAATTAAAATAAAATTTAAGCATCTCATTGTAGTGATCGCCATAAATCACTCATCCCCTTAGACCAAGAATGAATAAACGATCGCGCGGACGACTAACATACGATTGAAGCAGAGCGAACGATAAACAAACATCGAAATCGTCGCATTGACAATTGAGAAAACAACACAGATTGAGATTGTCAAACATTGATAACAAGACAAACTATAGAAAATTAACAGCATTTAAATGCTTCCACATTTCCATTTTTACATTTCAGGAAAAGAAGGCAAATCGAACAATGTTTTTTTTTTTTTTATTTTACGAAAGTTTTCTGTGTTTGTTAGCTATGATGTCTTACGATTCCAATGTTTATAGCAAACAAAAACCGAACAAATCGATGGACTGAGTCATAGAAAAATCTCAAAATCGTAAACGGGTTGAAGTTGAATGGGAGAGAGATAACCATCAATGGGAACTCATAGCTTAAAAAACTAATAAACTATTAACTCCAATGGAAATCAATGAGTTCATCTTCATAAGCATCTTCTTTGGATTTCTCAAGAATTATTTTAAAAGTTGTAACACAAAGACGCCAAGGATTTGAATTGCGAACAACTACACCGATAAAAAAGGTATCATATGATCCGGTGTACAAAATATGAGTGTTCGAGCATGATTTTTTAACACAATATCTTTAAGAACAAAAATATAATATTCTTAAAATAGCATAAAATGTTTTGCACCCATGTGTTAATATGATAGAATATAATAGGATGATTTTTAGCTATTATCTTTATGGCAACACTATTTTATTTCCGTAGAAAATTTTGTCAAAATTTTATTTTGCCAAAATTTTATTCCTATAGAAAATGTTGTATTTTTTTCGGAAAATTTTTCTAAATTTTATTTCTATAGAACATTTTTGCAAAATGTATATAAATATATAGAAAATGTTGTCAAAATTTTATTTCTATAGAAAATTGTGTCAACATTTTATTTCTAAAGAAAATTTTATCAAAATTTTAATTCTATGGAAAATTTTTTAAAGATTTTATTTCTAAAGAAAATTTTGTCAAAATTTTGTTTCTATAGACAATTCGGTCAAAATTTTATTTCTATCGAGAATTTTGTCAAAATTTTACTTCTATAGAACATTTTGTCAAAATTGTATTGCTATAGAAAACTTTTTTGTCAAATTTTTATTACTACAGAAAATTTTGTCAAAATTTTATTCCCATAGAAAATTTTGTGAAAATTTTATTTCCATAGAAAATTTTGTCAAAATTGTATTTCCATAGAAAGTTTTGTCAACATATTATTTCTATAGGAAATTTTGTCAAAAAGTTATTTCTTTAGAAAATGTTGTCAAAATTTCATTGCTATAGAAAATCTTATCAAAATTTTATGTCTATAGAAAATTTTGTCAAAATTTTATTTCTATGGAAAATTTTGTCAAATTTTCATTTCTATGGCAACACTATTTTATTTCCATTGAAAATGTTGTCAAAATTTTATTTTGGCTAAATTTTATTTCTATAGAAAATTTTGTAAACTTCTTTTCTACGGAAAAATTTTCAAAATTTTATTTCTATAGAAAATTATGTCAACATTTTGTTTCTAAAGCAAATTTTATCAAAATTTTAATTCTATGGAAAATTTTTTAAAGATTTTATTTCTATAGAAAATTTTGTCAAAATTTTGTTTCTATAGACAATTTGGTCAAAATTTTATTTCTATCGAGTATTTTGTCAAAATTTTACTTCTATAGAACATTTTGTCAAAATTGTATTTCCATAGAAAATTTTTTTGTTAAATTTTTATTACTACAGAAAATGTTGTCAAAATTTTATTTCCATAGAAACATTTGTGAAAATTTTATTTCCATAGAAAATTTTGTCAAAATTGTATTTCCATAGAAAATTTTGTCAACATTTTACTTCTATAGGAAATTTTGTCAAAATGTTATTTCTTTAGTTATTTCTTTTGTCAAATTTTCATTTCTCTGGCAACACTATTCTATTTCCCTTGAAAATGTTGTCAAAATTTTATTTTGCCTAATTTTATTTCTATAGAAAATTTTGTAAACTTCATTTCTACGGAAAAATTTTCAAAATTTTATTTCTATAGAAAATTATGTCAACATTTTATTTCTAAAGAAAATTTTATCAAAATTTTAATTCTATGAAAAATTTTGTAAAGATTTTATTTCTATAGAAAATTTTGTCAAAATTTTGTTTCTATCGAGTATTTTGTCAAAATTGTACTTCTATAGAACATTTTGTCAAAATTGTATTTCTATAGAAAACTTTTCTGTCAAATTTTTATTACTATAGAAAATTTTGCCAAAATTTTATTTCCATAGAAAATTTTGTGAAAATATTGTGAAAATTTTATTTCCATAGAAAATATTGTGAAAATTTTATTTCCATAGAAAAGTTTGTCAAAATTGTATTACCATAGAATATTTTGTCAATATTTTATTTCTTTAGAAAATTTTGTCAAAATTTCATTTCTATAGAAAATTTTATCAAAATTTTATGTCTATAGAAACTTTTATCAAAATTTTATGTCTATAGAAAATTTTGTCAAAATTTTATTTCTATGGAAAATTTTGTCAAAATTTTATTTCTGTAGAAAATTTTGTCAAAATTTTATTTCTACGGAAACTTTTGTCAAAATTTTGTTTCTATATAAAATTGTGTATATGATTTGACTGTGGCATAGGAAAAGAGATATGTTTGTTTCGAATTTATTTCGGCATAAGCCGGCTATCATACAAAACCTTTTTTCGGAAGGTTCAAGTGTGGTTCATTGTTGGGTTTAATGAACTGCCTGAATTGATTCTGATAATTGGGTGATAGTTTTGCTGCAGTAGAGGATGCTGATGAGGAATGTGGTAATTCCGAAACCTACGTCCATCCAACCATGTTACAGTCTATAGGGCTTTGCCCAAATAAATTTGACAGACGTTATTTTTCTCTGTTGGTTAAGCTACACTTGTAGTTTAGCCAATGCATGGTTTTAAGCTGAAATCAAAAACAACAACAACATAGAAAATTTTGTCAAAATCTCATTTCCATAGAATATTTTGTTAAAATTTTATTTCTATAAAAATTTCTCCAAAATGTTTTCAAAATTTTATTTCTATTTATTTCTAAAATTTATTTCTAAAAGTTTGTCAAAATTATTTGGCTATAGATAACCGCGTTAAAATTTTGTAAAAATTTTATTTCTACGGAAACTTTTGTCAACATATTATTTCTTTATACACTTTTGTAAATATTTTATTTCTACAAAAAATTTTTTCAAAATTTTACTTCCATAGAAAATTTTGTCAATATTTTATTTTTATAGAAAATTTTGTCAAAATTTTATTTATATAGAAAATTTTTGACAAAATTTTATTTCTATAGAAAATTTTGTCAAAATTTGTTTGCTAAAGAAAATATTGTCATTTTTATACCCTAAACCATATAGTGGTCAGGGTATAATAAGTTTGATCGGCCAAAAAATGTGCCTACCAGAAATATTGATTTTAGACCCCATAAAATATATACCGATCGACCGATCGACTCAGAATCACCGTCCGTCCGTCCGTCTGTCCACGTATTTGTTGTTCACAGGATTCCGGTCGCAATTATTAACCGATTTTGATGAAATTTGGTACAGGGAGTTTTTTGGGCACAAGGACGAACGCTATTGAATTTGGAAGAAATCGGATCAAATTTAGATATAGCTCCCATATATATGTATCGCCCGATTTCGACAAATGGGGTCACGTTGCGCTTTTTTTCAAACGGATCATCACCAAATTTGGCAAAAGGTCTTCAAGTCTGCAAAATTTCATCCAAATCGGTTCAGATTTAGATATAGCTTTCATATATATGTATCGCCCGATTTTCCCAAATTTGGCCACAAAACCTTTATTTATCAACCGATCTTACTCAAAGTTGGCTAAATATAATCTTCTATAGCACTAACTATATGTGCAAAAAATCATCGAAATCGGTTCAGATTTAGCTATAGCTCCCATATATATGTACCGCCCGATTTTTCTAAATTTGGCCATAAAACCCTTATTTATCAACCGATCTTACCCAAATTTGGCTAAATGTAGTGTTCTATAGCACTAACTATATGTGCAAAAAATCGTCGAAATCGGTTCAGATTTAGATATAGCTCACATATATATGTATAGCCCGATTTTCCTAAATTTGGCCATAGAACCCTTATTTATTAACCGATCTTACTAAAAGTTGGTTAGATCCAGTCCTCTATAGTACTAACTATATGTGCAAGATTTCATCGAAATCGGTTCAAATTTAGATATAGCTCCCATATATGTATCGCCCGATTTTGAAAAATTCGCCCTTATAACCTTATGTTTGACCATACAGGCCTCATTTCGTAACTGATCTTACTCAAATCTTGCACAAGGTAACCTTTTGTGGTATTAATCAAACCCGCAAAATATTATGCAAATTGGTTCAGATGTAGATATATATTCATATATATTCATCGCTCGATTTTCCCAAATTTGGCCATAGTAATCTTATTTATTAACCAATGTTACTCAAATTTCAAATTTTGATGTACTAGCCGATCGTACTTATACGTACTTGTAGCTCTTACATAAGAATATTGCTCGATTTTTACAAATTTGTATTTATTACCCACACTAATTTAACGATTTTCTCTTTTTTAATAATGGGCTCAGTATTAGTGGCATACTAACTCCGTACACGCAAAGAAAAAAAACGTTTGGAAAACGTGTACCGAAAACGTTTTTCTTTTGTTAGAGTTTTTTGAATTGCTTCGAAAAGTATACACTTTTATCACCAAAAAACTTCGTTTGTTACAAAGTGTTAATTTTTTTAATAAAAAAAGTTATTTTTGAACCAACAACACAGTCCATTTCGTTTATATCAAACACTGTTCTTTTCTGACTTTAGGTTTTTAATAAGACACATTTTACAGTTCAAATTTTGTAATGTAATGTTAAACATTTTTTTGGAATCTTCCTAACATATCTGGAATATATGTAAAAAAAAAAAACAAAAAACAAAAAAAACTTTGGTCGAAGCAGGGATCGAACCCACGACCCATGGCATGCAAGTCAGACGTAGCAACCACTGCTCCATGGTGTCCAACTAAATGAATTTTTCTGTGAAATAAACTTTTTTTAATCGGCTCGTGGGCACCGCAAGCTATGCCATATAAATATAACTTATATAGGTAATTGTCTATTGATGACAATAACGGCTACATAGCTCAGTGGATAATGTGTTGGCTTACAAATTGCATCGTACGCGGTTCGATTCTCCGTCCAGGCGAAAGGTAAAAAAATTTAAAAATTTATAAAATCGTATAATTTCTTCTACATTGTTTGTATTACAGAAAAAGGTGCTAATAACTAAAAACTTCGTGGAAGTGAGAAAGATGTGAGAGGAAAATGCAATTAGCCAGAAAATTTTTTTTTTGAGTTAGTCTTTATGAAATTGTTTTTACATCTTGGAAAAGAATAAACGTTTATCACATAAAGTATATACTTTTCTTCCAAATACACTTCCTTTCAACTAAAAGGAAATGAGAAACGAACTTTGTTTGTCTAAAATTTCGTTTGGGAGGAAAGAATTATTTTTTTGCGTGTAGGCGCAATATCAACACAGCTAGTGTTGCTAGAAGTAGGGGAAATTCCCTATATGTAGGGTTTTTCTAATATTTAGCGTCTTGTAGGGACGTAGGGCCACAATGTAGGACATTTTCACTCAATACAATTTGTAATAATTTTTACATTTTTGTGGCTCTAGAGGAGGAAATTAGAAGCCGGCAAGGCTTGATCTTTAACAATGTGTGGTAAACTTTATTCCTGTAGAAAATTTTGTCAACATTTTATTTCTATAGAACATTTTGTCAAAATTGTATTGCTATAGAAATTTTTTTTCAATTTATTATTTCTATAAAAAATTTTGTCAAAATTGTATTTCTGTGGAAATTTTTCTCAAAAGTTTATTTCTATAGAACTTATTGTCAACATTTTATTTCTATAGAAAAATTAATTACAAAAATTTGTTTATAGAAAAATTTTCCACAATTTTATTTTTATGGAGATTTAACAAAAAAGATTACTAATTTTGGTAGAATTCTACCAACTGTGGCAACCGTGGTGGTGATACAAATTTATATTCTATGTTATATACGTTGCATATTCATGTTTTAAGATAATAAAGTACTTAGAACCATTTTCGTTTTGTAAAATTTTTTAAATTTAACGAAAAATATAGTAGGGAAAATTGTTTGGGAATGTATGGGAAAGAAGGGAATTTTTTTTGTCTTTGTAGGGTAAACCGAACATTTTCCGTGGCAATATTGACTATGAGCTATGTGTCAATCTGACTGACACAAAGCACCCATAGACATGTACCCCTTAATTTTCTTAAATATGCAACTGCGGTTTATCTCCCAGACCTATATGTTACCCCACAAATGCTTATGATTACTAATTTTGTAATGGTGGTTTAGGGTATGATATAGTCGGCCCCGCCCGACTTTCTACTTTACTTGCTTGTTTTCTATAACAAATTTCGCCAAAAATTTTTTTCTCTAGGAAATTTTGTCAAAATATTATTTTCATAGAAAATGTTGTCAAAATTTTATTTCTATAGAAAATTTTATCAACATTTTATGTATATAGAAAAATTTTGTCAGGATTTTATTTCTATATACATTTTTTTCCAAAATCTTATTCCTATGGAAAATAAGTACTTCTCAGTTGGAAAGGAATATATTGCAAAATCTACCAAAACATGAAAAATTTCTACCAATTTACCAAGAAATCTACCAATTTGCTAGAATTCGACCAGCTGTGGCACCGTGGTCTGAGACCAATATTTGGAGTGTTACAAACGGAATGGAAATTAATATAATCCTACCCTATGGTGGAGTGCATAAAAAAGTGCATGCATTTTATTTCTATAGAAACTTTTGTCAAAATTTTATTTCTATAGACAATTTTGTCAAAATTTTATTTCTATTGTAGCTAACCCAAAAACTTTATCAGCGTTGGATCTTACAATCTTATCCAAGTAGCCTCACCGCAAAGTAAAAAGCCATTCGGTCTCAGCTACAAAAAGGAGGTTCTTGGCGTAGAGAAGGGAAACATAGAATGGGCCACCACTAATTGATAAGAAGGAAATTCACAGCCTCAACATAAGGGTCAGTCACTATACCTAGTCTTACTTAACCTTCGACAAAATCCATATTTGCATTAAAAAACTCAAAACTAATATCAATATCAAATGAAATCCAAGTTAACCTTAATAGAAATACATCGAGACCATAAATAATGGCCATTGAAGAAATTATTGCTAAAAAGAACATAATCTAATCAGTAAGCAATTCCCATAGATCTGTAGTACAACTACATTTCGAAAAGTATTACCTTGGAGCTTCGATGTTTGCCATGTCACTTTTCCTAAGAAATCTCACTAAAGCAATGCCCTTAAACAAGTCCCAATTTATTGACCCAAAATTATCTCCCTTTCATTTCATCATGTAATTCAAATTAATTCAAAGAACTCCTAAATGACTGTGGGGCCCCCATGAATGAAACTAAATCAATCCAAAGAAGGAAACCAAAAAAAAAAAAACAACAGCACCACAAAATAAAAACAGTGGCCCAAAAAACCCAAGTACAAATCACCAAATCAATACTCTAAACTCAAAGACTACTTGGAACAAAATTGTTTTGCTTGTCTACAACTCTACTAAGGTACGAAGGTTTGGCGCTACTACTCACTCCCCTGCCGAACCCTATCGATTGCCACAGACCATAGACGGGGCCAATGGAGAGGAAGCGAGGAACGAATGCGGTGGCTGAGGAGTTTAGTCAGAGGTGGGTGCATCGTCATCGTCATTGTGATTCGACCAAAACGATACACTATGTTTCGACTAATTAGCATTTCTACTAAAATTCCACGAGGCCAATTAAAAAATACATTCGAAGAAGCAACAACCTATGCTGCATGCGGCACCACCGCCAACAACAACATCAACAACACAGTCAACTTCAGCGAACAACAACACCAATAAAACTGAATGGCGATAATTTACCTACATCATCTGAATGGGTTTTGGGGCTTTTTTTATTTTTATTTACATGCAGATGTTTATCTTTTTGAATGAATTGTGTGATTGAGAAGGAGTTGTTTGGTGGAAATCGAGTTTAGAGTTTGGAAAAAATCTAGTGATGGAGAGCATCTGCAGCACCAAAAGGAAGATGCCATTGCCAGGCAGAGTCCACAGTGTTTCTGGTGGCAACCAAGATTTGGTTTGCTGGCTGTGGCTGCTGCTGTATTCGATTCATCGGATATTGCCATCAATGGTTCTGATTTCACAGCAGGTATGATACACATTCAAGGCGATCACAACACCACACCAAAAACTACTGTTGGGAGAAAAGGATCTATTACCCAGGAAATAATTCGAGTATAATGAAAGGGAAAGTATGAAGTAAAGTGTAAGTGTAAAATTCAACCTGGCTGAATAAAGTTTTCTATAGGAAAAATGAAATTCAGCGTGGTTGAATAAAGTTTTCTATAGGAAAATTTAAATACAGCGTGAAGAAAAAAAAATACAGCTGAATAAAATTTTCTTTAGGAAAACTGAAATTCACCGTGGCTGAATAAAGTTTTCTATATGAAAACTAACTGAATAAAAAAAAACTGAAATTCAGTGTGGGTGAATAAAGTTTTCTATAGGAAAATTTTAATTCAGCCTGGATTAATAAAATTTTCCATAGGAAAACTAAAATTCAGACTCGCTGAATAAAGTTTTCTATAGGAAAATTGAAATTCACGTTGGGTGAATAAAGTTTTCTATTAGAAAACTATAATTCAGCCTGGCTTAATAACGTTTTCTTTAGCAAGACTAAAATTCAGCCTTGCTGAATAGAATTTTCTATAGGACTACTGAAATTCAGTCTGGCTAAATAAAGTTTTCTATAGGAAAATTGATATTCAGGTTGGGTGAAGAAAGTTTTCTATTGGAGAACTAAAATTCATACCAGCTGAATAAAATTTTATATAGGAAAACTTAAATTCAGCCTGGCTGGATAATGTTTTCTATAAGATAACTTAAAATCAGCCTGGCTGAATAGATTTTTCTATAGGAAAACTTAAATACAGCCTGGCTAAATAATCTTTTCTATAAGACAACTTAAATTCAGCCCGGCTGAATAAAGTTTTCTATAGACAAACTTTAATTCAGCCTGGCTGAATAAAGTTTTCTATAGGAAAACTTAAATTCAGCCTGGCTGAATAATATTTTCTATAAGACAACTTAAAATCAACATGGCTGAATACAGTTTTCTATAGGCAAACTTGAATTCAGCCTGGCTGAATGAAGTTTTCTATAGGAAAACTTAAATTCAGCCTGGCTGAATAATATTTTGTATAAGACAACTTAAAATCAGTCTGGCTGAATATTATTTTCTATAAGACAACTTAAAATCAGGATGGCTGAATAAAGTTTTCTATAGGCAAACTTAAATTCAGCCTGGCGGAATATAGTTTTCTATATCTAACTTGAATTCAGCCCGGCTGAATAAAGTTTTCTATAGCCAAACTTAAGTTCAGCCTGGCTGAATAAAGTTTTCTATAGGCAAACATCAATTCAGACTGGCTGAATAGAGTTTTCTATAGGAAAACTTAAATTCAGGTAAATATAAAGGTAAGCTGAAATTCTCTTTACCTGATAAAATATTTTGAAAATGTTTACTGGGTTATCCCATGCAAATGCAATCAACTCTTAATCCTCATTTGTGATATCACTACATTTTAAACGATTCATAATTAGAAAAACAAAAAAATGTCCCCCACAACATTCAGATCGGTATAACCTACAGGAATACCATCACACAAACAGACTTTATCAGATACCTTGGAAGCATTAACCAAGTCTACGTACCATGTGACAATCTTGGACAATCTGTATGTTTTTCATTGCTTCTCTCATAAACGGGAACCAGCATTGATGGTGGTATCCCTCGTCTGACTGTCAATAATGTGTTCAACAACAGCAACAATAATAATAACTCGGTTTAGACAGACGGGCGTTTGGCCCAAAATGAGACTAAGGCATGAAATCAGGAACATGACACCGAGTAGGTGCCTAAATTAGCATATGACAACGTTGTCAGCTCTATAAACATCCTCGACTACGAATGAACCAAACTCACTGCTGATCGATCCATGATGATGATCATATCTGCGATTTACATTTTGTGGGTATACAAGTCGTAAATGTTTTCCACAGAATACTGAATATTGCTCTGACTTGTAAATGTCGTGTGAATATTCACCTGGTTCATCCATTGCTTATGGATTTCATAAATTCTCAATATAATCACCGAGAAGTGGAGAAGAAACGCACTGACTGAAATTAATTCTCACCTTTTTGTTGGTTTACAAGGGATAAACGAAATCGCTTTTATGTCATTAAAAGATAAGCTCCCTAATTTGATATTAAACTGGAAAGTATATAAGAGTCGATAAGGGAAGAGGTTTGTTTCAGTGTGGGAGCGAAAAATTTTATGAAGCAATAACATTATACAGTTTTCTATAGGAAAACTGAAATTCAGCTTGGCTGAATAAAGTTTTCTGTAGGAAAACTGAAATTCAGCCTGGCTGAATAAAGTTTTCTTTAGGAAAACTGAAATTCAGCCTGGCTGAATAAAGTTTTCTATAGGAAAATTGAAATTCACCTTGGCTGAATAAAGTTTGCTATAGGAAAACTGAAATTCAGCTTGGCTGAATAAAGTTTTCTATAGGAAAACTGAAATTCAGCCTGGCTGAATAAAGTTTTCTATAGGAAAATTGAAATTCACCTTGGCTGAATAAAGTTTGCTATAGGAAAACTGAAATTCAGCTTGGCTGAATAAAGTTTTCTATAGGAAAACTGAAATTCAGCCTGGCTGAATAAAGTTTTCTATAGGAAAACTGAAATTCAGCCTGGCTGAATAAAGTTTTTGATGGGAAAACTGAAATAAAATGTTTTCTTCGAATAACTTAATTCTGATTAAAATACATATCGAATCATTTATTGAAAGTTACACCTTCCCCCCGTTTTGAATTCGACGATTGAATCACAAAAAAGAACTATGTTCTCATGTCCCTAATTTCCCAAATCAAGCGACCTAATGACAATAATGAAATCGTTTCTCGGAAATTCACTGTGGAATGCATGGGCTACCTTACTTGAGTTATGATATTACCTTGGTGGTCACCTAAAAGGTTCACAGCTCATTAGAGATACCTCGGCACTCCCTACATGTTGACCTGTCTTCCTAAACTCATTTGGTTGTTTACCAATCTATTGCGTTTTTGTTGTTTGTTATACACTTTTTACTCTTTCTTTCTAAAATATGTATTTGTATTAATTTGATTTTCATTAATGAAAACCAAACAAACAAAAAAACTACAAAAATTTATAGAACCCCAATGAAATCGTTAAGAAATATACATTGATGAGATTCATTTGATTTTGATTTTGTTTTTTTTTTTCTGTATTTGGTCGTGTTTTGTTGTTCCAGTTTATTTATGTTTTCTCCAAGATTTTTTATGTAATTTTCTCGGCAATTAATTGAACTGGCTTCCGAAAATGAAACGCCATCAAATTAGCATATAGTGAAGCTCTAATTTTGTCTCTCTAACATTTAAAGGAATCCATTGTGCTTAGGTATAGATTAATTTGGATTAACAACCAAATTTAAATCAGCTGTCATTTTTATTCATGGTAGTCCAAGTGTAGAAAAATTTGAATTCTAAATTGTGTAGAATTTATATGAGGACATTGATTGTTGAATTAAGTTTATTGTTCATATAAAATGAATTAGTTTACTATTGACTACTATTGGATCCTCAAACGAATTTCATTGATAAAATTATTTTGTATATTTAAATTGGATTTTTATTTGAAAATTGATTTTCAATTAAGGAGGCACAGCAACCGGAAATCCATAGTTATATGAATACAACTAACGTTTACTATCTTTAACAAAATAATGAAATCAACGGCTGACTATAGCATTCCGAAACTCTCTATAGTAGTTGTATTCCTCTTTACAAAAGTATTTTGAATCAGCTTGTACACTTGTATTACTTTTTTCTATAATTAAGCAAAATGTCTAGGTATTTGGTTAGTCCGCCCCCAATCGTTGCCCTCAGTTCCTTCTGTTGTAGTTAGTAACCCCGTGAAAAAGTTAATCGCCAAAGGATTCGAACTGTTCTCTGGATGTTGCAATACCAAGCCAATGAAGGTTAAAATTATATGCACATTTTTTTATTTCTTTCAGAAGAGTCTCTTTGAAGTGCGAATTTTAGATAAAAATTTCGACTGCCTGTTTTCATTATAATTGAACAGAAATTTGTCTATATATCCGTGGTGCAAGGATAATGTATATATGTGACTTTCCTCTGAAATAATTTGGGGTGTTACTTGGTAGCTGAAAATTTTTTCTGTATAAAATATCTTTAAACCAACCAACCCCCCCACCTGTGCCTCATATGAAATTACATCATTTGCAAAATGTCGAATAATAGGGCCTAACTCATGGTCATTGCCCAAATTGATAAATTCAGTCGAAAGTGTCCCACTGTGCCCTGAAGTTAGGAGCCCAGTGGATGGCGTTTAATTTCGTTGCATGGCGGCTTGTTCTGCCACCACACATGAACTTCGTAATATGTACCTACTATGCTAAATTGACTTAATCTGATTAGAAAAACACGTCCGCCCACTTCGACAGTTTAGTGTTTACGCCAATCTTTCAAAAAGCTCTTCATATAATAAAACGATTGCAAACGATACCCATGGTTCCAGCAAAAAATTTGGAAGTTGTTCTTTAAAATCACTCCCAAAAATATGCTCCCACAGTTCTTTATTTTAGTTCTTTTAATTATTTTTATACCCTCCACCATAGGATGGGGGTATATTAACTTAGTCATTCCGTTTGTAACACATCGAAATATTGCTCTAAAACCCCATAAAGTAAATATATTCTGGGTCGTGGTGAAATTCTGAGTCGATCTGAGCATGTCCGTCCGTCCGTCCGTCTGTTGAAATCACGCTAACTTCCGAACGAAACAAGCTATCGACTTGAAACTTGGCACAAGTAGTTGTTATTGATGTAGATCGGTTGGTATTGCAAATGGGCCATATCGGTCCACTTTTACGTATAGCCTCCATATAAACGGACCCCCAAATTTGGCTTGCAGACCCTCTAAGAGAAGCAAATTTCATCCGATCCGGCTGAAATTTGGTACATGGTGTTTGTATATGGTCTCTAACAACCATGCAAAAATTGGTCCACATCGGTCCATAATTATATATAGCCCCCATATAAACCGATCCCCCGATTTGGCGTTCTGAGCCTCTAAGAGAAGCAAGTTTCATCCGATCCTGCTGAAATTTGGAACATGGTGTTAGTATATGGTCTTTAACAATCATACAAAAATTGGTCCACATCGGTCCATAATTATATAAGTTAACGTATGCTATATTAAAATAATGAAATGATGAGGACAGCAGTCAACGATATTGGAGTCAGCGTGTGAACAACAAAAGGTGAACGTTCCCAGTCAAGTTGCTGACTAGGCATCAGGTTGCATGCGCGTGTTGGCAGTCTGAGGCGACGTATGATAGTTTACGATTTATTAAAATTAAGTCAGTGTCCAAATATAATTAAATAAAGAAAGACGTATTGCATCCGGCAATACGCAAAACATTTAAAAAAAAAACAAATTGACAAATAATTTATTAATTTATATAGCCCCCATATAAACCGATCCCCAGATGAGGCTTGCGGAGCCTCTAAGAGAAGAAAATTTCATCCGATCCGGCTGAAATTTGGTACATGGTGTTAGTATATGGTATCTAACATCTATGCCAAAATTAGTCCACATCGGTCAATAATTATATATAGCCCCCATATAAACCGATCCCCCGATTTGGCTGCGGAGCCTTTAAGAGAGGCAAATGTCATCTGATCAGCCTGAAATTTGGTATAAGGTGTTAGTATAGGGTCTCTAATAACTATGCAAAAATTGGTCCACATCGGTCCATAATTATGTATAGCGCCCATATAAACCAATCCCCAGATTTGACCTCCGGAGCCTCTTGGAAGACCAAAATTCATCTGATTCAGTTCAAATTTGGTATGTGGTAGTAATATATGGCCTCAAACACCCATGCAAAAATTGGTCGAAATCGGTCCATGATTATATATAGCCCCCATATAAACCCATCCCTAGATTTGACCTCCGGAGCCCCTTGGAAGAGCAAAATTCATCCGATTTGGTTGAAATTTGGTACGTAATGTTAGTATATGGTATCCAATGTTAGTATATGGCAGGAATTGGTTCATATCAGTCCATAATTATATATAGCCCCCATATAAGCGACCCCCATATTTCGATTTCCATGTCGATTCGTAATTATTTGTAATCTTACTATACATATCTTTTTTGTCTAATATATAACACGTATGGACTAACTCACAATTTAGAAAACGATGTTAAGAAGTTTTTAGATACCACAACCCAAGTAATTCGGTCTGGCCGAACTTACGGCCGTATATACTTGTTTTTTTTTTTTTTTTTTTGAACTCGCTGTTTTCATATTTTTGATGGGTAATTTTAACTTTTTCTGTTTCAAATATAGTAAAAAGAGTGTAAGAATTAATAAAACGGTACGAATTATTTTAATTATGACAAAAAAATGCTTAATCCGTTCAAGAAAATTTCCGAATTTCAGACAATAAAATATTATAAACCTTTTATTATTCAGTGCAAGGGGTGTTGAAATAATGGACATCAGTCCTATAACAAGCCCGTGTTAAATTCATCACTTCTGCGCCAATTTTTCACCACTTACGCATCCAAAAGGAACATTCTCATTACATTTTTGGCGACCCTTTTTTGCTGGAGTATTAAATTATATTATCGATAAGGATATCCCAGGAAATGACCTCGTTTCCCATCACTAAGGCCTGCCCTATTCAGTATTTAACTCATAGATTAGTTCGATCTATGTCACAATTTTACAAAAGTTCTCTGCAAACCACACGCAAAAAAATAATTCTTTCCTCCCAAACGAAATTTTAGACAAACAAAGTTCGTTTCTCATTTGCTTTTCGTTGAAAGGAAGTACATTTGGAAGAAAAGTATATACTTTTTGTGATAAACGTTTATTCTTTTCCAGGATGTAAAAACAATTTCATAAAGACTAACTCAAAAAAATTTTTTCTGGCTAATTGCATTTTCCCTCACATCTTTCTCACTTCCACGAAGTTTTTTGGTTCTTAGCACCTTTTTCTGTAATACCAACAATGTAGAAGAAATTATACGATTTTATAAATTTTTAAAATTTTTTTACCTTTCGCCTGGACGGAGAATCGAACCGCGGACCATGCACTTTGTAAGCCAACACACTAACCACTGAGCTATGTACCTGTTATGGTCATCAATAGATAAATATCCATATAAGTTATATTTATATAGCATAGCTTGCGGCGCCCACGAACCGAATAAACAAAGTTTATTTAACAGAAACAAACATTTAGTTTGGCACCGTGGAGCAGTGGTTGCTACGTCCGACTTGCATGCCAAGGGTCGTGGGTTCGATCCCCGCTTCGACCAAAGTTTTTTTTTTTTGTTTTTTTTTTTTACATATATTCCAGATATGTTCGGAAGATTCCGAAAAAATGTTCAACATTACATTGTAGTATATTAAATGTTGAACTGTAAACTGTGTCTTATTAAAGACATAAAGTCGGAAAAGAACAGTGTTTGATATAAACGAAATGGACTGTGTTGTTGTTTCAAAAATAACTTTTTTTATTGAAAAAATAAAAATTTTGTAACAAACGAATTTTTTTGGTGATAAAAGTTTACAATTTTCGAAGCAATTCAAAAAACTCTAACAAAAGAAAAACGTTTTCGGTACACGTTTTCCAAACGTTTTTTTTTTCTTTGCGTGCAGAAATGTTTTGTTCAAGAAATTTAAACAAAATAGCACTAATTAATCAGTATTAACAAATTTGTCACCACTAATAAAATGACATGATAATGACCAATAAAAACAAAACCAATGAAACACGAAAATGAAAATCCCATAAAAATAATTAACCTCAAAAAGCATCAATACTAAAAAATGCCACCGCCTCCTCTTCCTCCTCCTCCAATTAGCAGGTATATAAAATAAATTCAATTTCGAATCACATTTGCACGATTTTATTTATTATGAATTCATTGTCTTTTGAATCGGTCCATTCGTACCATTTCGAATGCAAATTGCAATCAAAATTAATTAACAGACATTTTAATTTGTGACTTTTTTCTGAGATTTTTCAACGTTTTATTTTGTGTTTTTTGTTGGATGAAGACTAAAATAGCTTCGAATTGAGGGGGGGCCCATGGGCATTGTATATGCTGGCAGATAGGTTTTTGGGGCGGCTCAAATATTTTATGCCAATAAAATTCACATGAGGTGAAAAAGAGGGGCAATGATAATTATTCGATTTGTTTTTTGAAATGTTATGAATCAATTTGCATAAGCAATAAAATTATAACAAAAATTAATAATAATCTTATATCAGCTCGGTGATGATGTTACGGATTCAGCTGACTTTGCTGATGCCATATTATTAATAAATTTTTATTAATAATAGAAGAAGACAACTGGGGCTATTTGGAGTTCATGCATGAATGGCCAGCCTTACTGTCCACCCAGTATGGGGCTGTTTGCTGGCAGATGCCTGGACCCGATAAGAGAGCGTTTGGCGGCTGTGGCTATGGTGGGGAAGGGCTTTAGCTTTATTTGAATATAAATTGCCAGAATGACTGGCGTGTGTAGAGCATTAAATGATCAAAAGTCAAGACTGATCATAAAATCGAAACCTCAAGTCAAAACAAACAAATAATCATTGTCATATGAAATGAAACAGACACACATGTAGAGAAAATTATTTTTTTTTTACGAAAAATAAATGATAATCAGCCTATTATTAGAAATGTATGCTGACATAGTGGAGAGGTAACATATCACATTACTAGATCATCCAAAGGGTTATAAAAAAAGTATGCACCTCGAAACCTTTATATATAAAATCCGAGTTATGTTTGTATGTATGTTCCGGGTAAGCTCGGAAACGACTGAACCGATCTACCTCAAATTTGTCGAATGAAGATTATTTCTTGATATCTGCTTCCGACTTTTTGAAAAATGGGGCAAAGTTCTCCGATTTGCTTAATTGTTCAAGGAAGGTTAGATAAAGATTCGCTTCGTTTTTTTTTTGATATTTGGTCGGGGAAGGGGCCCTATCTTTTGTCCGACTTATTTTTAAAGTACAGAAAACTAAATTTCATGTAAATTCCCAATTTACATGAAATTTACAGAAGAAGGGCGGGGGACGTTATAGAGTTAATATGTGGTATCAGATTTTTATACCTTCCACCATAGGGTGGGGGGTAAATTAACTTTGCCATTCCGTTTGTAACACATCGAAATATTGCTCTAAGACCCAATAAAGTATATATATTCTGGGTCGTGGTGAAATTCTGAGTCGATCCAAGCATGTCCTTGCGTCCGTCCGTCCGTCTGTTGAACTCACACTAACTTCCGAACGAAACAAGCTATCGATTTCGGACGATATTGCAAATGGACCACTTTTACGTATAGCCCCATATAAACCGACGCTCAGATTTGGCTTGCGGAGCCTCTTGGAGGAGCAAAATTCATCAGATCCGGTTGAAATTTGGTACATGGTGTTAGTATATGGTCCCTCACAACCACGCAAAATTTGGTCCAAATCGGTCAATAAGTATACATATATAGCCCCCATATAAACCGATCCGGCTGAAATTTGGTACATGGTGTAAGCATATGGTCTCTAACAACTACGGAGCCCCTTGGAAGAGGAAAATTCACCGGATCCAGTTTAAATTTGGTACATGGTGTTAGTATATGGTCTCTAACAACCATGAAAAAATTGGTCCATACCGGTCTTAATAATATATATACCCCATTTAAACCAATCCTCAGATTTAACCTCCGCAGCTTTTGGAGGAGCAAAATTCATCCGATCCGTTTGAAATTTGGTACGTGGTGAAATTTGGTACATTGTACTAGTATATGGCCGCTAACAACCATGCCGAAATTGGTCCATATCGGTCTATAGTTATATATAGCCGATCTCCAAAAATAAACTACCAAAATTTTATTTCTATAGAAAATTTTGTCAAAATTTTCTTTCTATAGAAAATTTTGTCAAAATTTTATTACCATAAAAAATTTTGTCAACATTTTATTACTATAGAAAATTTTGTCAAAATTTTATTTCTATAAAGAATTTTGTCAAAATTTTATTACTATAGAAAATTTTGTCAAAATTTTATTTCTATAGAAAATTTTGTCAAAATTTTATTTCTATAAAAAATTTTGTCAAAATTTTATTTCTATTGATTTTTTTTTTTCAAATTTTATTGCAATAGAAAATTTTGTCAAAATTTTATTTCTATAGATTTTTTTTTCAAATTTTATTTCTATAGAAAAATTTGTCAAACTGAATTATATACGTATTTAATCGTCCTCTTTTTAAACCGTAAACCACATAGTGGTCAGGGTATAATAAGTTTGATCGGCCAAAACATGTGCCTACCAGAAATATTGATTTTAGACCCCATAAAATATATACCGATCGACTCAGAATCACCTCCTGAGTCGATCTAGCGCTTGGTGTCCGTCCGTCCGTCCGTCTGTCCATGTATTTGTTGTTCACAGGATTCCGGTCGCAATTATTAACCGATTTTGATGAAATTTGGTACAGGGAGTTTTTTGGACACAAGGACGAACGCTATTGAATTTGGAAGAAATCGGATCAAATTTAGATATAGCTCCCATATATATGTATCGCCCGATTTCGACAAATGGGGTCACGTTGCGCTTTTTTCCCAACGGATCGTCACTAAATTTGGCAAAAGGTAATATTTTCCATCGCCCTTCAAGTCTGCAAAATTTCATCCAAATCGGTTCAGATTTAGATATAGCTCTCATATATATGTATCGCCCGATTTTCCCAAATTTGGCCACAAAACCTTTATTTATCTTTATTTATATATCAACCAATCTTACTCAAAGTTGGCTAAATATAATCTTCTATAGCACTAACTATATGTGACAAAATTCATCGAAATCGGTTCAGATTTAGCTATAGCTCCCATATATATGTATAGCCCGATTTTTCTAAATTTGGCCATAAAACCCTTTTTTTATCAACCGATCTTACCCAAATTTGGCTTAATGTAGTCTCCTATAGCACTAACTATATGTGCAAAAAATCATCGATATCGGTTCAGATTTAGATATAGCTACCATATATATGTATAGTCCGATTTTCCCAAATTTGGCCATAGAACCCTTATTTATTAACCGATCTTACTCAAAGTTGGCTAGATCCAGTCATCTATAGTACTAACTATATGTGCACAATTTCTGATTTAGATATAGCTCCCGTATATGTATCGCCCGATTTTGAAAAATTCGCCCTTATAACCTTATGTTTGACCATACAGGCCTCATTTCTTAACTGATCTTACTCAAATCTTGTACAAGGTAACCTTTTGTGGTATTAATCAAACCCGCAAAATATTATGCAAATTGGTTCAGATATAGATATAGCTTCCATATATATGCATGGCTCGATTTTCCCAAATTTGACCATAGTACACTTATTTATTAACCAATGTTATTCAAATTTCAAATTGTGATGTATTGGCCGATCGTATTTATACGTACTTGTAGCTCTTACATAAGACTTTTGCTCGATTATTACAAATTTGGATTTATTACCCACAGTAATTGAGCGATTTTCTCTTTTTTAATAATGGGCTCAATATTAGTGGCTTACAAACTCCATAGGTGCAATATCAACTACAGCCAGTGTTGCTAGAAGTAGGGGAAATTCCCTATATGTAGGTGTTTTTTCTAATATTTAGCGTCATGTAGGGACGTAGGGCCACAAAGTAGGGACATATTCACCCAACACAATTTGCAATAATTTTTACATTTTGGTGGCTCTAGAGGAGGAAATTAGAAGCCGGCAAGGATTGATCTTTAACAATGTGTGGAAACAACAGTTACCACTCGTGCCAAAAAATTTTAAGATTACCACAAATCTACCAAACAAATATATCTATAGAAATTTATATCAAAAATTTATTCCTGTAGAAAATGTTGTCAACATTTTATTTCTATAGAAAATTATGTCAAAATTGTATTTCTATAGAATTTTTTTTTTCAAAATATTATTTCTATAAAAAATTTTCTCAAAATTTTATTTCTATGGAATTTTTTCTCAAAATTTGATTTCGATAGAATTTATTGTTAAAATTTTATTTCTATAGAAAAATTTCTCACAAAAATTTGTTTATAGAAACTTTTTCCAAAATTTTATTTTTATAGAGATTTAAAAAAAGAATTCTACCAACTGTTGCAACCGTGGTGGTAATACAAATTTATTTTCTAGGTTATATACGTTGTATTTTTTTGTCTTTGTAGGGTAAACCGAACATTTTCCCTGGCAACACTGACTGTGAGCTATAGTTAGATTGAGACAAAGCACTGCGGTTTATCTGCCAGACCTATATCAATGTTACCCCACAAATGCTTATGATTACTAATTCAGTAAGGGTGGTTTAGGGTATGATATTGTCGGCCCCGCCCGACTTTCTACTTTACTTACTTGTTTTTGCTTAATATATACCCCGTATGGACTAACTTACAATTGAGAACACGGTGTTAAGATGTTTTAAGATACCTTGCCATCGGCAAGTGTTACCGCAACCCAAGTAATTCGATTGTGGATGTCAGTACAAGTTTCTATGCAATCCATGGTGGAGGGTACATAAGATTCGGCCTGGCTGAACTTACGGCCGTATATACTTGTTTAATATTTGGAAATTTTGAAAATCCGATTTGCTTGAAATTTTGAGAAATGGTTGAAGGTGGCATCTAGACAATGAACCGCTGCTTTATATGTGGTCGGTTAGGTGGCCTTTTGTCTCGACTTTTTTTAAAGTAGAGCGAAAAAACTAAACTTATAAACCAAACTTTACACAGGGCGTTTATATGGGGGAGCCACCGTGGTGGAATGGTTAGCATGCCCGCCTTGCATACACAAGGTCGCGAGTTCGATTCCTGCTTCGACCGAACACCAAAAAGTTTTTCAGCGGTGGATTATCCCACCTCAGAAATGCTGGTGACATTTCTGAGGGTCTCAAAACTTCTCTAAGTGGTTTCACTGCAATGTGGAACGCCGTTCGGACTCGGCTATAAAAAAGAGGTCCCTTGTCATTGAAATAGATTGAAATCCGTATTCATGCAACTATCAAAAATAACTTCAAATCGTTAGGGCTTTATCTTATTGTCCTGCGAAATATGGTCCTTAATAATTTGATGTTCTTTAACAATATTTCTTAAAAATTCGATATTTTTTAACAAAGAGTCTCTTAGTTGTAAACAAGTATATACGGCCGTAAGTTCGGCCAGGCCGAATCTTATGTACCCTCCACCATGGATTGCGTAGAAACTTCTACGAAAGACTGTCATCGACAATCGAATTACTTGGGTTGTGCTATCTTAAAACTTCCATACGTGGTATTTATTTATTTATTAAAATTTCAACCGAATCGGATGAATTTTGCTCTTCCAAGAGGCTCCGGAGGTCAAATCTGGGGATCGGTTTATATAGGACATATATAATTATGGACCGATTTCGACCAATTTTTGCGTGGGTGTTTGAGGCCATATATTAACACCACGTACCAAATTTCAACTGAATCAGATGAATTTTGGCCTTCCAAGAGGCTCCGGAGGTCAAATCTGGTGATCGGTTTATATGGGGGCTATATATAATTATGGACCGATGTGGACCAATTTTTGCATGGTCATTAGAGACCATATATTAACAGCATGTAGAGGCTCTGCAAGCCAAATCGGGGGATCGGCTTATATGGGGGCTATATATAATTATGGACCAATTTTTGCATGGTTGTTAGAGACCATATACTAACACCATGTACCAAATTTCAGCCGGATCGGATGAAATTTGCTTCTCTTAGAGGATTCCCAAGCCAAATTTGGGGGTCCGTTTATATGGGGGCTATACGTAAAAGTGGACCGATGTAGACCAATTTCTGCATGGTTATTAGAGACCATACACTAACACCGTGTACCAAATTTCAGCCGGATCGGATGAAATTTTCTTCTCTTAGAGCAATCGCAAGCCAAATTTGGGGGTCCGTTTCTATGGGGGCTATACGTAAAAGTGGACCGATATGGCCCATTTGAAATACTATCCGACCTACATCAATAACAATTACTTGTGCAATGTTTCAAGTCGATAGCTTGTTTCGTTCGGAAGTTAGCGTGATTTCAACAGACGGACGGACGGACATGCTCAGATCGACTCAGAATTTCACCACGACCCGAAATATATATACTTTATGGGGTCTTAGATGAATATTTCGATGTGTTACAAACGGAATGACAAAGTTGATATACCCCCCATCCTACGGTGGAGGGTTTAAAAAGATCAGGAAGGCGTAGAGGAGTGAACCGGGTTCGGCTAGTTTTATTTTATCTAATAGTTCACAAAAACAAATTTAAAGTTCAAATATCCTATTCTTCTTCTCAAATAAAGTTTGAGAACAAAAACATTAATTCATTTTAACATTTGTCAATAAATCTTTAAGCAAGGTACAAGTTTTATTTAGTACTTGATTTGTGGCATATTTTCAACTTGTCTTAATTAGAAGAACATTTGCTTTTGTCAATTTTTTAAAATATTTATTTTCGATATGCGTGATGTCATTTTTCACGAGGAGACATACGAATTTGTCACATCGATTATTAATGGGAATATACGGAATACAATCTGTGCCATAAATTCTTTTAAAACGTTTTCAAATTAAATCGATAATTTGTGGTTAATTTTGTTTCTCTCAAATTCCAAATAAATCATTTGGCAAAATTATTATTATTTAAATTTTAAACTTGATTTCAAAGAGAATTGAGATATAAAATAAAACCCGGTTTCAGACAACTTACTTCATTTTCAAATATTTTGGATTATGAGGTGACTAAGAAATTTCAAAATAAAAAAAAAAAACAATATACAATTGATATTTTCCATAAAATATTTTGACATGTTATTCAATTAACAAAACACTGAAGATAATTTGTCCCTCTGGCCACCGTACAAAATAGTCACTAATTGATTATTGAAGATTTCTCCCCCTTACGAGTTGGAGGTATCTTAATGAACGCTCAATCATCGTAAAATTCCCAGTGGAACAGAAAACAAAAATCAAATATATCACATGCCGGGTTCCAGTGAAACAAAATCAAATCCCCAAAATCTCCAGCCATTTCATTTGTTTCGTCCACCTTCTTCACGATGATCATCTCAGCCTGAGATTAAGAAATAAAGGTTAATGTTGTGACAAAAATCTTAACAAATCCCCCATAATCATAATTTGTTTGGTGTCGCACTACCTGCTCCAATGCCATAAACATAACGATCATCAAAGAAAGAAAACAAAATCCATAACCAAAATGTCTTTGAGAAATCGAAGAAAAATGGACAGACATTTAAAAAATTAATTAACCAAAATCAAATATGGTTTAAAGAGAAAAACATTTTTTTGAAATTAATAAACTTATCAGTGCATAATAATCTCGAATGTGAGAAGAAGAATGTGAACGTTTTTATATCCAAACGTAATCACCCGAATTAGTATAATCCGAAGATCACCATCATAACCACATCTCAACTGAAACAGAAGTCCACTTTGCCAGAGTATTCGTGTCAGTTATTGGGCATATCAAAATGCTTGACGAATTAATTATCAAATGTTGATGGTTTTGATGATAATATTCGATGAGCATTATGGAATGTCCAATAGATGTGGGTTACGGTGACGTAACTTCAGTTCAACATAAATAGTCTATCGAATATATAGGTGAAATTAGCTAATTAAGATATATCACATTTGTCCTATGGGATTGAGTTAACATCAAAATTGATAAAATCTCAAAAATGTGAAATGAAAGAAAATAAAAAGAAATTCTTGTTTTAAAAGCAAGTAAAATCGAAGCTGTCTTTGGTCAGACCGATGTTCATAAAGCCTCCACAATGTATTTTAATTTTTAGGTTCATAATGTTTGTCTCAAATTTATTTCATAAAAATCATATTGGACAATTATATTTTGCAAAAAGCATAGAAAGAACAAGTATATACTGCCGTAAGTTCGGCCAGGCCGAAGCTTATGTACCCTCCACCATGGATTTCGTAGAAACTTCTACTGAAGACTGTCATCCACAATCGAATTACTTGGGTTGCGGTAACACTTGTCGATGGCAAGGTATCTTAAAACTTCCTAGCACCGTAATATATACCACATAGTCCATATGTGGTATATATTAAACTAAAAAGGCCGATTAAATACGTATATATTTGAGTTTAAAGTTTCTATAGAAATAAAATTTTGACAACATTTTCTATAGAAGTAAAATGTGGAAAAAATGTTCCATAGAAATAAAATTTGTAAAAAAAATTCTATAGAAATAAAATTTTGACAAAATTTTCTATAAAAATAAAATTGTGACAAAATTTTCTACAGAAATAACATTTTGACAATGTTTTCTATAAAAATAAAATTTTATTTTTGGCTCGAGTGGCAACCATGATTATGAACCGATATGGACCAATTTTTGTGTGATTGGGGATCGACTATATATAATTATGGGAGCCACCGTGGTGCAATGGTTAGCATGCCCGCCTTGCATACACAAGGTCGTGGGTTCGATTCCTGCTACGACCGAACACCAAAAATTTTTCTGCGGTGGATTATCCCACCCCAGTAATGCTGGTGACATTTCTGAGGGTTTCAAAGCTTCTCTAAGTGGTTTCACTGGAATGTGGAACGCCGTTCGGACTCGGCTATAAAAAGGAGGTCCTTTGTCATTGAGCTTAACATGGAATCGGACAGCACTCAGTGATAAGAGAGAAGTTCACCACTGTGGTATCACAATGGACTGAATAGTCTAAGTGAGCCTGATACATCGGGCTGCCACATAACCTAACCTATATATAATTATGGACCGATATGGACCAATTCTTGCATGGTTGTTAGAGACCGTATACTTACACCACGTACCAAATTTCAACCGGATCAGATGAATTTTGCTCCTCTAAGAGGCTCCGGAGGTCACATATGGGGATCGGTTTATATGGGGGCTATATATAATTATGGACCGATATGGACCAATTTTTGTATGGTCATTAGAGAACATATACCATCACCATGTACCAAATTTCAGCCGGATCGGATGAAATTTGCTTCTCGTAGAGGCTCCGCAAGCCAAATCGGGGGATCGGCTTATATGGGGGCTATATATAATTACGGACCGATATGGACCAATTCCTGCATGGTTGTTAGAGACAATATACTAACACCACGTACCAAATTTCAATCGGATCGGATGACTTTTGCTCCTCTAAGAGGCTCCGGAGGTCAAATCTGGGTATCGGTTTATATGGGGGCTATATATAATTATGGGCCGATGTGGACCAATTTTTGTATGGTCATTAGAGAACATATACCATCACCACGTACCAAATTTCAGCCGGATCGGATGAAATTTGCTTCTCTTAGAGGCTCCGCAAGCCAAATCGGGGGATCGGTTTATATGGGGACATATATAATTATGAACCGATGTGGTCCAATTTTTGCATGGTTGTTAGAGACCATATACTAACACCATGTACCAAATTTCAGCCGGATCGGATGAAATTTGGTTCTCTTAGTGGCTCCACAAGCCAAATCGGGGGATCGGTTTATATGGGGGCTGTATGTAATTATGGACCGATGTGAACCAATTTTTGCATGGTTGTTAGAGACCATATACTAACACCATGTACCAAATTTCAGCCGGAGCGGATGAAATTTGCTTCTCTTAGAGGATCCACAAACCAAATCTGGGGATCGGTTTATATGGGGGCTATATATAATTACGGACCGATGTGAACCAATTTTTGCATGGTTGTTAGAGACCATATACTAACACCATCTACCAAATTTCAGCCGGAGCGGATGAAATTTGCTTCTCTTAGAGGCCTCGAAAGCCAAATTTGGGGGTCCGTTTATATGGGGGCTATACGTAAAAGTGAACCGATATGGCCCATTTGCAATACCATCCGACCTACATCAATAACAACTATTTGTGCCAAGGTTCAAGTCGATAGCTTTTTTCGTTCGGAAGTTAGAGTGATTTCAACAGACGGACGGACGGACATGCCCAGATCGACTCAGAATTTTACCACGACCCAGAATATATATACTTTATGGGGTCTTAAAGCAATATTTCGATGTGTTACAAACGGAATGACAAAGTTAATAAACCCAGCCAACTGCATTCAAATCGATGATTTGACAGTGGCATAGGAAAAGAGATATGTTTGAACGAATTTATTTCGACATAAGCCGGCTATCATGCAAAACCTTTTTTCGGAAGGTTCAAGTGTGGTTCATTTTTGGGTTTAATGAACTGTCTGAATTTATTCTGATAATTAGTTGATAGTCTTGCTTCAAGTAGAGGATGCTGATGAGGAATGTGGTAATTCCGAAACGTGCGTTCATCCAACCATCTTGCAGTCTATAGGGCTTTGCCCAAATAAATTTGACAAACATTATTTTCCTCTGTTGGCTGAAATCAAAAACAACAACAAACAACAATCATTTAAAAATACTTTTGATAACAAATTTGCAGAATGTGAATTTTTAACCAGCTTTTTTGCACGTTGTTGTGTTTCTTCAGGAAAGGCAGCAGACGTTTATTCATACACTCTTTCACGTAAATTTCTTGGTTGACAGTCCCGGAAGCTATGAAAATGCTGCTTTTCAAGCCACAGGTACAGATGGCTTGCCAAACCAGATATTTCTTTGCGAACTTTGACAGTTTTACGTGCTTGAAAATATCTGCTACCTTTCCCCTTCATTTTGCATCGTCGTGTACAGCCTCCGGGATCGTGCTTTGGCCGTCGTATTTTGTTTATCATCGCGACTTGGAGTCACTACCTTCTTGTAAGTCGATAGTCCGGCTCGTTTTTTGGCTCGATGCACGGTTGTAGACGATATACCCAGCTTATTTGCGGCATCTCGGAGAGAGAGGTTAGGGTTTCGCTTGAAACTACCGGCAACTCTCTTTGTCGTCTCAGCGACTTCCGATTTTCGATTTCCCCCCGATCCAGACTTCCTGGCTGTCGACAAACGTTCCCCAAACACTTTAATTACATTTGTAACGGTTGATTTGGCAACTTTTAGCGATTTTGCCAGCTTTGCGTGCGAGTAGCTCGGATTTTCGCGATGCGCGAGCAAAATTTTGATACGCTGCTCTTCTTGCTTGGACGGCATTTTGACAACTGAAGAGTGAATTCCAAAATCAAAATAGGAGCAACATTCTACACACACACACCTTCAAAATGAGGGACGTTCAGGTTTTTAAAATGCAAAATTGAAAGAAATACGTCAAGTTTATATTGACCAAATTTTGACCGTATCACCCTTTAAGGTGTTGTAGAAGGCCATGTAAAAGTCATTGGAGATGATCAAATTTGCGCTAATTCCGGTCTATAAGTTTGATATTTAGTCACCTTTTTGGAAAGCTCTTAAATTTTAAATACGAAAATTCAAAATGTGTTTAAAGCATGAAGCCAAAAAATTAACCGCGATTGACGAGCTAAACCAACAGTGAATTTTAGAATAAAAATATGTTGCTTTTATTACAACGACGTAATAAAATCACAACATTTTCCAAACAGTTTTTTGTGTATAACTCTATGTTCTACACTTGGAAATTAGAAACAGAACGCCGCTGATATATGCAACAAAAATTCTTGTATAGATTTTCCTAAACATTATTCGATTAAAATTTTTGTATGATCTCTACAATATGGGTTGATACGATTTATACTCAGTTTCCATATTAAACCATGAACTTTACACCTTTAATATCTTATCTACATGAATTCGAAATAAACAACTAAAATCACATATATTTCAAACATTTTCTCAAATCAAAAAACTCATTACGGAAGTTTCATATCAAAATATTTATTCAATTCGGAGTATCACAACAGCATAAAAGAATGTTGGATAATTAAAATGAATGACACAAAACGTAGAATAATCAAACACTCTAATTCAGTGCAGACGATTAAAGCTACGTTCACAAAAAATAAAAACAAAAAACGATCATAAGAAATTTCCATCTTTTTTCAATAAAAAACCTATAAAATCAGGGTTTATCACTATCACATAAACGAAGACACCATATCAAGCCACCAAAACAAAAGACAACCACGACAAATTCACCAGATAAACCTTGGACAGACGAATTAATGTCTGCAACAGGGACAGGCAGAGCATTCAGGGACAGACGAATATCTTCTGCAATGGAATCAAACATAAATATTACCAAATTAGCTGAACGCTTTGGTCATATCTCCTTGCGAGTATCTTTCGTTTAGTGGCTCCAGCTACTGTTCAACGATGAACTTAATTCAATTTACCTTTGGACTACCATTCCGCCCTTAGGCATTCCATGCAGTTATTTGGTTTCGGAACTATTCTCACTAATTAATAAGTTAAGGATTTTTTTTCTTAATTGCCTTTCGTGATAAATTTTGTTAGTTTGAATATTCCTTAAGAGGAGTAGGAAGAAGTATATTGGTATGTAACACATCGATATAGAGTGAATTGTTTTGAAAAATTAAAAATTTTTATTTATCCATCTAAATCAATTTTATAACTTTCAAAGATAAAACATATTTTTGCCAAATTCTTTTGCAATTCTGGAAAGATTCCAGATAGTCCCTTTCCAGTATAAGAAAAAGAGCCCTCCTCGATTCAGTTTGTATCTATTCAATCGACTCGAAACAATTTCCCGGGAGTGGTCTTTTGAGTTCTGGTAATAAGCAGAAATTCTACAGACCCAAATCAGACAAATATTGCGCGATGATATTGCTTGCATTTTGGGTAAATCATCATTAAGAACGAATGCATCAAAAATGCACACTTGGATATTGACATTAATAGTCACGCCAACACATAAAAAAATCGAAATAAAGAGCTCGGGAAGTTTAAATTTAAATTTTACAATTACACGCAAAAAAAACTCTCCTCCAAAACGAAATTAAAAAAAAAAAAACGAAACAACTATCGCTTATTATTCGCTTTTCGTTGTAAGATAGGTTTTTGGAAGAGAAGTATTGCATTCATAAGCGTTGATTCTGATGTAATGGGAATATAATTTAATAAAGACTAACTTAATAAAATAAATTTGTAAGTTTTCTAGGAATCACAGCTTTTCACTTCCACGTGATTTATTTGTTATTTTTCTGTAAAACAAAGAAAGTAAAAATCAATATTCTTGTTTATTATACCCTCCATCATAGGATGGGGGTATATTAACTTTGTCATTCCGTTTGTAACACATCGAAATATTGCTCTAAGACCCCATAAAGGATATATATTCTGAGTCGATCTTAGCATGTCCGTCCGTCCGTCCGTCTGTTGAAATCACACTAACTTCCGAAAGAAACAAGCTATCAACTTGAAACTTGGCACAAATAGTTGTAATTGATGTAGGTCGGATGGTATTGTAAATGGGCCATATCGGTCCACTTTTACGTATAGCCCCCATGTAAACGGACCCCCAAATTTGGCTTGCGATTGCTCTAAGAGAAGCAAATTTCATCCGATCCGGCTGAAATTTGGTACATAGTGTTAGTATATGGTCTCTAACAACCATGCAAATATTGGTCCACATCAGTCCATAATTACATATAGCCCCCATATAAACCGATCCCCCGATTTGCCTTGCGGAGCCTCTTAGAGAAGCAAAATCCATCCGATCCGGCTGAAATATGGTTTTGTGGAGCCTCTAAGAGAAGCAAATTTCATCCGATCCGGTTGAAATTTGGTACATGATGTTGGTATATGTTCTCTAATGACCATGCAAAAATTGGTCCACATCGACCCATAATTATATATAGCACCCATATAAGCCGATCCCCAGATTTGACCTCCGGAGCCTCTTAGAGGAGCAAAATTCATCCGATCCGGTTGAAATTTGGTACGTGGTGTTAGTATATGTTCTCTAACAACCATGCAAGAATTGATCCATATCGGTCCATAATTATATATAATATAGCCCCCATATAAATCGATCCCCATATGTGTCCTCCGGAGCTTCTTGGAGGAGCAAAACTCATCCGATCCGGTTGAAATTTGGAACATGGTGTTAGAATGTGGTCTCTACCAAACACGCAAGAATTGGTCCATATCGGTCCATGACTATATATAGCCCCCATATAAACCGTTCCCCAGATTTGATCTCCGGAGCCTCTTGGAGGAACAAAATTCATCCGATCCGGTTGAATTTGCAACGTTGTGTTAGTATAAGGCCGCTAATAATCATGCCAAAATTGGTCCATATCGGTCTGTAGTTATATATAGCCGATCCCCAATCACACAAAAATTGGTCCATATCGGTTCATAATCATGGTTGCCACTCGAGCCAAAAATAATCTACCAAAATTTTATTTTTATAGAAAACATTGTCAAAATGTTATTTCTTTAGAAAATTTTGTCAAAATTTTATTTCTATAGGAAATTGTGTCAAAATTTTATTTCTATAGAAAATTTTGTCAAAATTTTACTTCTATAGAAAATGTTGTCAAAATTTTATTTTGTCAAAATTTTATTTCTATAGAAACTTTAAACTTAATTATATACGTATTTAATCGGCCATTTTTAGTTTAGTATATACCACTTATGGACTATGTGGTATATATTACGATGTTAGGAAGTTTTAAGATACCTTGCCATCGGCTTCAGTAGAAGTTTCTACGCAATCCATGGTGGAGGGTGCTTAAGCTTCGGCCTGGCCGAACTTACGGCCGTATATACTTGTTTCTTAATTGCCTTTCGTGATAAATTTTGTTAGTTTGAATATTCCTTAAGAGGAGGAGGAAGGATATTCCGTATGTAGCACATCGATATAAGGTATTTCTTTTATTTTTTATTTTTTTATTTTTTTTTTTTTTGTAAAATGAAAAATTTTTATTTATTCATCGAAATCAATTTTATGACCTTCAAAGTCGTCCCCTCCCCATAAAATATATTTTTGCCAAATTCTTGTGCAATTCTTGAAAGATCCCAGATAGTCTCTTTCCAGTATAATAATCAGAGCCTTCCTCGATTCAGTTTTTATCTATTCAATTTCAAATATTTTACCTTTCTTTCAGACGGAAAATGCCGAAGCCGAAGACCATAGAGTTTTCAATCAAACACATTATCCACTGGACTATGTAGCTCTTATTTCCATCAATGCACACACAACGCATAGAGTCAAGCAATTCTGTTTTATAGACCAGGTTATTGGACATACACAAGCAGATGCAAAGAAACTTTACTTAAAGAAAATAAACGAGTTTCGGTCGGCTCAATTTCTAAATTTTATAAATATTCTGGTAATTGACAATAAATTTTCATGTTTCGTAGCTCACGACAATTCTATGAACTTACCACAAATCCCTGGAGTTACCGAGGTGCTATGGTAAGCATGTCTGCGTTGCATATAAAGTGTCATGAGTTCAATCCAAGTTCGACTAACATTTTTTAGCGGTGAATTATCCCCTCTAAGTAATGCTGGGGACGTTCCTGAGTATTTCAAATCTTCTCTAAGTTGTTTCACCGTAATGTGAAACGCGGTTCGGACTCGGCTATATCTAAATCTAAACCGATTTCGCACTCTTAAAAGGTACTATTAGAAATTACTTTGTGTTAAATTTTCAGATGACCAGTTAGTAAATAACCGACCGCATTTGTTGAAATCGGGTGATACATACATATATAAGGGAGTCACCGTCGTACAATGGTTAGTATGCCCGCCTTGCATACACAAGGTCGTGGTGGATTATCCCACCTCAGTAATGCTGATGACATTTCTGAGTGTTTCAAAGCTTCTCTATGTGGTTTCACTGCAATGTGGAACACCGTTCGGACTCGGCTTTTTATAGCCGGAGTAGTGCCAAAAATACCCCCTGTATCAAATTGTATCAAAATTGCGATCGGAATCCTGCGAACGACAAATAAAGGGTGGTTAAATTGTAAGGGCCGATGTTGAATGTGAACCACACCTAAACGCCAAGTTTTTTCCGAATTTTATTTGACATTTCTCTATTTCAGACTTACTCAATTTGAACCATGGAGAGATACACAATCCAACAACGTGTTAAATGGTTCCAAGAAATGGCAACAGTGGATGATCAATTTTCGAAGAAAATCATCTTCAGTGATGAGGCACATTTTCACCTCAGTGGATTCGTCAATAAACACAATTTCCGCATTTGGGCGAATGAGAATCCAAGAGTGATTGTCGAAAAACCAATGCACTCACAAAGAGTGACTGTTTGGTGTAGTTTATGGGATGGCGGCATCATCGGGCCGTATTTTTTTCAAAATGAGGCCGGTCAGGCAGTTACTGTGAATGGTGTTCGCTATCGTGAGATGATAACGAACTTTTTATGGCCCGAATTGGAAGATATGGATGTGGACGATATGTGGTTTCAGCAGGACGGTGCCACTTGCCACACAGCTAACGAAACAATGGCTCTTTTGGGCAACAAATTCAATGGCCGTGTTATCTCATGTAATGGCGATGTCAATTGACCGTCAAGATCATGTGATTTGACACCGTTGGACTTTTTTCTTTGGGGTTATTTGAAAGAAAAGGTGTACGTCGATAAGCCAGCAACAATTCAAGAACTAAAGGATGATATAATTCGGCACATTAACGGCATAGAACCTCCATTATGTCTAAGCGTCATCGAAAATTTGGACCATCGGATGAAGGTGTGCCACCGAACATGAACAGACGGACGGACATGAACAGACGGACGGACAACATAGGAGGTGTATATTTTATGGTGTCTTAAATAAATATTTCTGGTAGGCACATCTTTCGGCAAATCAAAATTATACCCTGGCCACTATGTGATTTAGGGTATAACAAGGAAAACAAGTATATACGGCCGTAAGTTCGGCCAGGCCGAATCTTATGTACCTTCCACCATGGAGTGCATAGAAAATTGTACTAAAGACTGTCATCCACAATCGAATTACTTGGGTTGCGGTAATACTTGCCCATGGCAAGGTATCTTAAAACTTCTTAACACCGTCTTCTCAATTCTAAATTAGTCCATATTAGGGTATATATTAAACAAAAAAAGGCCGATTAAATACGTAAATAATTCAGTTTGACAAAATTTTCAATAGAAATAAAAGTTTGATAAAATTTTCTATAGAAATAAAATTTTGATAAAATTTTCTATAGAAATAAAATTTTGACAAAATTTTCTATAGCAATTAAATTTTGACAAAATTTTCAATAGAAATCAAATTTTGACAAAAATTTTTGTAGTAATAAAATTTTGACAAATTTTTCTATAGAAATAAAATCATGACAAAATTTTGTACAGCAATAAAATTTTGACAAAATTTTCTATAGTAACAAAATTTTGACAAGATTGTCTATAGTAACAAAATTTTGACAAAATTTTCTATAGAAATAAAATTTTGGTAGATTATTTTTGGGGATCGGTTATATATAACTATAGACCGATATGGACCAATTTTGGCATGGTTGTTAGCGTCCATATACTAGCGCAATGTACCAAATTTCAACCGGGATGACCAATTTTTGCATGGTTGTTACACGCACAGAAAAAACATGTTTGGACATGGTTGCCGCATCCATTTAATGCTTATTTAGAGTATGTAATGGTCGCGAAAACGATGTATTTTGTCTTTGTAAAAATAATTTTCGAGTGGAGAAAAATATATGTTGGCAATAAGAATTTAAATGGTTCTCAAATGCCGCAAACATGTTCTATTATTTAAATGATAGAATTTGAGACCATTATATGGTCAGGAAAATCATGTACCTGACCATTCAATTTTTTTTTACTTTTTTGCAGAGAAAAAAGTATTTTTATAGTTTACGTATAGACATGTCTACAACCATTACATGGCCATAAAGACCATGTACATTGTTTTCGTAACCATTTAATTTTTTAATTTTTTTGCAGCGACAAGAATTTTATAAAAACATTGAGCAGGTACACACGATTTTCATTTTGCGCGTCAGTCGTGTGTTGATTGTTTCTTGGAATGGACGGAGAATACGGATTTACTGTGTTTTGTGTTAATTTATTTATTCAGAAGTTGCACGTGGTTTTTTGTGAACACAAAAAAGGAAAGTGTAATTGAAAAATGTACCTGTTTTTTGTTCTACATTTTGCTATATGGATCATTTATTTTTATTTGCAGTTACATGATGCCTGCGTTTGTACATTTGATGGGCACGATGTAAATATGGAATAATTACTTATTGTTGAAATTGAAATAAAATAGAGTGTGTAAAAATATATGATGTTTGCTTGAACGGTATTATAAATACAAATAAACAATGAATTAGTTTATAAATAAATAAAAACAAATAAATAAAGTTAATTTTGTGTTTTCTTTTCTCAAGTGGCGTCCTTTTTTCGACGACGAAAAAAGATTTTTCATAAAGATCAAAACATTTTAGGTTGTGACCATGTTCTTTTAACTGGAAGAAAAACATTTTGAATGAATACCAAAACATTTTAAATCGTGACCATTGTCTTTTAATGGAAACAAAATTCTTTTTATCAATATAATAACATTTTAGATGAAGACAATTGTATTTTTCTTAGAACCATGTTCACTGAGCCAACATGGTTGCAGGTTAAAATGTTACATGGTCGCCGCAAAAATAGCTGTTATCATATTATTTTGCTCTTCGAATATGATTGTGACAATCATGTTTCTTCTCTGCGTGTAGAGATCATATCCTAACACCGTGTACCAAATTTCAGCCGGCTCGGATAAAATTTGCTTCTCTTAGAGGCTCTGCAAGCCAAATCGGGGGATCGGTTTATATGGGGGCTACATATAATTATGGACCGATATGGACCAATTTCTGCATGGTTGTCAGAGACCATATACTAACACCACGTAAGAAATTTCAACCGAATCGGATGAATTTTGCTCATCCATGAGGCTCCGGAAGTCAAATCTGGGGATCGGTTTATATGGGGGCTATATATAATTATGGACCGATGTGAACCAATGCATGGTTATTATAGACCATATACCAACTCCATGTACCAAATTTCAGCCGAATCGGATGAAATATGATTCTCTTAGAGGCTCAGCAAGCCAAATGGGGGGATCGGTTTATATGAGGGCTATAAAATTGTGGACCGATGTGGACCAATTTTTGCATAATTGTTAGATACCATATACTAACACCATGTACCAAATTTCAACCGGATCGGATGAATTTTGCTCCTCCAAGAGGCTCCGCAAGCCAAATCTGAGCGTCGGTTTATATGGGGGCTATACATAAAAGTGGTCCGATATGGCAATACATTTGCAATACATTAATAACAACTACTTGTGCCAAGTTTCAAGTCGATAGCTTTTGTCGTTCGGAAGTTAGCGTGATTTCAACAGACGGACGGGCGGACATGCTTAGATCGACTCAGAATTTCACTACGACCCAGAATATATATGCTTTATGGGGTCTTAGAACAATATTTCGATGTGTTACAAACGGAATGACAAAGTTAATATATGGTGGAGGGTATGACTCACGTTAATGGTAGAAATGGTTCAATTTGTCAAAATTTTCAATATTCAATTTCCATAAGAAGTTAGTATATCAGGTCCAAAATGAATCATCTTTCCACGCCAGATCTGATACTGGAGACTATGGAAATTCGCTTTAGCCAGCAAACGTACATGTAGCTAGGCTTGTGTAAATTGGTATTTGGCATTTTGAGTTTTTTTATGATCTTGGGTTGTGTCGTAGTAACCGTGAATTTTATCTGCTGTTTTGCTTTAATTCTAACATATAAACAAATATTCTCTAACGTTTTATATTGATGTAATAAAATACCAATATTATATTCGTTCGATAGTCTATTAATCATTTGTTTTGATTAAATTAACTTTTAAAATTAAATTAACTTCTTCTGTTACCTGAATATCTAAAAACAATGTTTTTTTTTTCTCTGTGTACCAAATAGATCTATCCACACACTCATAAATTTTCAATTATCTACACTGCAATTCCTTAATAGTTTTTTTTTTTTAATGTAAGTGCAGCAAGTATTCAATTTACTTACACACATACACTCGAGTATGCAGCTATTATGGCCAATTAATGACTGGAAACAAGCAACAAATTAATTTAACAGATTTGTGAGAAAGAGGTGTTGACACCTCTCGTAGTGAATACAAGTGCAACCGATAATCTACATACACATGCCCCATGCCATTCCGCTAGCACCTAACTCGATGGGCAATAGAGGTAGCCTAATCAACTGCAATTGCAACAACAAAATCTATATGCGAAATAGACGTAACTCGCTTGGTTAGATTTCATAGACCATAAACCCCAATTGCCGTAGAAAAAAATGTCTCCCCATGAAAGCGAAGCGAAGCATTTACAAATAGAGAAAGGGTGAGAGAGAGAGCGTGCGGTAACTGAGCGATGAACAAAAACACCAGGTTAATGGTTCCACCGTAAGCGAGTTACACACACTGATACAGACGCCAGATAAGCCTACGTAATATACGTCCCATAAGCATTTGGGACATTACACTGGTGGATAGCACAGCCGGCCATAGCACCAAATATGTCGAAGTAATCTGCAATGAAACGCAAAAAAAACTCTAGTTAAAAGTTTAGCTATTAACAAATAGAAATGAGAGAATTGGATACAATACAGTAGGACGTGACCACAGTTTTCGAGTAATCGAAAAAACCCAGCAACATTTTAAGAAAATATACCAAAATCATGTATTGACGTTTTTGATCAAATTTTGGTGGTTGGTAAGAAAAGAAATTTCTTTCTTAACAAATAGTTTACTATTCTATTTTATTATTTTAAAATATATATTAGCAGAAAATCATCACGCCTAAAAGCTATTAGTTTTTCGGGATTACTCAAGCTGTTATTACTTTTGGTATTTGGGAAGATTACTCAATCTACAAACAGGAAGAACTTATAATGTGGTATCACATGAAACATGCAAACTTCTGAACGAACACTGAAAAAAGCATGCCCGGTTCCAAAGATTTTGTCTTTACTTTAAAAATGTTGGTACTGATTCCGAGCCAAAGAAGCAGATAATACAAGTAAGGATACTTTTAAGACACAATCCTCTTTTAAATTTGGGTTTTGTGTACTTGCTTCTAGGAAGCATATTGTAATTTTTTGCTTTTTCAGCTTTTTTCTTCATATGCACTCAAAGTCGTTTAAAAACGATTTAACGACAACTTTATTATCCAAATTCCAGTAGAAATTATGCTTTAAAATAAAGCTAAAATAAAATAAAGTGTTGAAAAACAGGTCCTATATTTTAACGATTTTTTGCTTTGTAGTCAAGATCCAAAAAGACAACAAATTTAACATAAAGTTAATTTCATTACATTTAACGAATTTTGACCTCATGACAATATTTTTTTCAGTGTATAGACTTGAAAATTTGCACACGTAGTTCCTGTTGATCGGATTATGATTATCAGACTAGAGACTTTGAGATATAGTCGCCATATAATCCGACCCTCAGATATGGCTTGCCGATCCCCATGTAGCAGTAAATTTCATCCAGTCCGGTTGAATTTTGGTTAGTACATATTCTACAACAACCATGCAAAAATTGGTCCATATCGGTCCATAATTATATGTAGCCCCCGTATAAACCGATTCGCTGATTTGGCTTAAGGATCCCCTTGGATGAGTTGAAATTTGGTACGCCACGGTAGTATAAGCTCTCTAAAAAACATGCAAAAATAGGCCTAGATTTCATTTTCCGGTTTTAAATAATTTACGTGACGTCAATATATATTGAATATATATTTGTACAGAAAATTTTGTCAAGATTTTATTTCTACAGAAGATTTTATTTCTATAGAACACTTTGTCAAAATTTTATTTCTATAGAAAATTTTGTCATAATTTTATTTCTATAGAAAATTTTGTCATAATTTTATTTCTATAGAAAATTTTGTAAAAATTTTATTTCTATTGAAAAGTTTATCAAAATTTTATTTATATAGAAAATTTTGTCAAGATTTTATTTCCACAGAAAATTTTGCCAAGATTTTATTTCTATAGAAAATTTTGTCAATATTTTATTTATATAGAAAATGTGGTCAAAATTTCGTTTGTATCGAAAATTTTGTCAAGATTTTATTTCTATAGAAAATATTGTAAAAATTTTATTTTTATAGAATTTTTTAAAAATTTTATTTCTATAGAAAATTTTGTCAAGATTTTATTTCTATTGAACATTTTATCAAAATTTTATTTCTATAGACAGTTTTGTCAAAACTTGATTTCTATAGAAGATTTTGTCAAAATTTTATTTCTATAGAAAATTTTGTAAAAATTGTATTTCTATAGAAAATTTTGTAAAAATTTTATTTCTATAGAAAATTTTGTCAAAATTTTATTTTTATAGATTTTTTTTTTTAAATTTTATTTCTATAGAAAATTTTGTCAAAATTTTATTTTTATAGATTTTTGTTTTTAAATTTTATTTCTACAGAAAATTTTGTCAAGATTTTATTCTATAGAAAATGTTGTCAAAGTTTTATTTCTATAGAAAATGTTGCCAAATTTTATTTCTATAGAAAATGTTGTCAAAAGTTTATTTCTATTGAAAATTTTATCAAAATTTTATTTCTATGGAAGATTTTATCAAAATTTTGTTTATAGAGAAAATTTTGTTACAATTTTATTCTTACAGAATATTTTGTCAAGATTTTATTTCTATTGAACATTTTATCAAAATTTTATTTCTATAAACAGTTTTGTCAAAACTTGATTTCTATAGAAAATTTAGTCAAAATTTTATTTCTATAGAAAATTTTGTCAAGATTTTATTCCTATAGAAAATTTTGTCATAATTTTATATCTATTTTAATGATTTTATTTCTATAGAAAATGTTGTCAAAATTTTATTTCTATAGAAAATTTTTTTCAAATTTTTTTTTTTTTTTATAAAAAATTTTGTCAAGATTTGATTTCAATAGAAAATTTTGTCAAGATTTAATTTCTATAGAAAATTTTGTCAAAATTTTATTTCTATAGAAAATTTTGTCAAGATTTTATTTCTATAGAAAATTTTGTCATAATTTTATATCCATTTTATTTCTATAGAAAATGTTGTCAAAATCTTATTTCTATAGAAAATGTTGTCAAAATTTTAATTCTAAAGAAAAAGTTGTCATAAGTTTATTTCTATTGAAAATTTTATCAAAATTTTATTTCTATTGAAAATTTTATCAAAATTTTATTTCTATTGAAAATTTTATCAAAATTTTATTTATATAGAAAACTTTATCAAAATTTTATTTATATAGAAAATTTTGTCAAAATTTTATTTATATAGAAAATTTTGTCATAATTTTATTTCTATAGAGAATTTTGTCAAAATTTTATTTCTATAGAAAATTTTGTCAAAATTTTATTTTTATAGTTTTTTTTTCAAAATTTTATTTCTATATAAAATTTTGTAAAAATTTTATGTCTATTGAAAAGTTTATCAAAATTTTATTTATATAGAAAATTTTATCAAAATTTTGATTCTATTGAAAATTTTATCAAGATTTTATTTCTATAGCAAATTTTGTCAAGATTTTATTTCTATAGCAAATTTTGTCAAGATTTTATTTCTATAGATAATGTTGTCAAGATTTTATTTCTATAGAAAATTTTGTCAAAATTTCATTTCTATAGAAAATTTTGTCAAAATTTTATTTTTATAGAATTTTTTTTCAAAATTTTATTTTTATAGATAATCTTATCAAAGTTGTATTTCTATAGAAAATTTTGTCGAGATTTTATTTCTACAGAAAATTTTGTCAAAATTTTATTTCTATAGAAAATGTTGTCAAAATTTTATTTCTATAGAAAATTTTGTCAAAATTTTATTTATATAGAAAATGTTGTCAAAATTTTATTTCTATTGAACATTTTATCAAAATTTTATTCCTATTGACAGGAATATATTGCAAAATCTACCAAATCATCAAGAATTATACCCATCTACCAAACAGTAAAAAATCTACCATTTTTGGTAGAATTCTACCAACTGTGGCAACCATGAATCTTCCACGGTAAAGTCTTGACAAACTGAATCGAGATGTATGTCGGCACTAGCTGCCTTTGTAATGTAAAAAAAAATATTATACATTACCCACTGGCCTATCAACGCAAACCCCGTTAACTCGTCCCATTGTGCTATATTGTCCTCTATGCTTAGCTCTGCTAGTTAGCTGGGTTAACAAATTTGTTTAATTCCACTGTGTTTATTTAAAAGTTTTTATTCCTGGTATTGTCCTACAATTTTAGCTCTGTAGTGGTGAGAGGGGGGTTAAGCGATTTCCATGAAGCATGTAGCGCCCATAAATGATGTCTCTGTTTTAAGGTTTTTCTTTTGATTTTCAATTTCAATTCCATTTTCAGTTTTTTTTGCCAGTTCAAATTCAATTCCCATGTGAATTTAAACCCACGGTCTGCCCATAGGACATAGTGGTGCAAATAAATTGATCACTTTGTAGTTGGCTGTTGTTTTTTCTCCTCTTCATCTTCAGATTTAGTGTTGCTACGTTTATTGCCTGGTGCTTTTTTGTTAAATTAAAGCGTTTAATTAGTTTATTGTTATACAAATGTAACCATAAGTTTTATTTTTGTTGATGTTTTTTTTTTAGTTCGGAATAGTTATTGTTGCTGTTGCAGTTATTTGTGTTGCATTCAATGATGGTTGTTGTTCTTGTGTTGTTTTGTTGGAAATTAATGATGCCATAACATTGCTCTGTCGTAGCCATCATCATAGTCATCAGAAATTGCTGAAGCGGTGGTGCATCGGTAGTAGCAACAACAACAACAAAAATAACAACATCAACTACAACATTGAAAATATTTTAGCCATGTTCTGTGCTGACTGTTGAATTTGTTGCAATGTCTACAAATCACGGGCAATTTATTCAAATTTGCAAGCAATGCAATCCTCGTAAACTTTCAATTTACACATTAATGCTGTTCGTAGTTAGCATTGTAGTTGTCTTCAACATACATAGTCACATTTTACATCTACACGAAGAGAAATAAATTGTAAAATTTTGGTCATAGTGTTTCATTTCTTAATGTAATAAGTTCCACATTGCAGTGAAACCACTTAAAGAAGCTTTGAAACACTCAGAAATGTCACCACACGCAGAGAAGAAACATGATTGTCACAATCATATTCGAAGAGCAAAATAATATGATAGGAGCTATTTTTGCGGCGACCATGTAACATTTTAACCTGCAACCATGTTGGCTCAGTGAACATGGTTCTAAGAAAAATGTAATTGTCCTCATCTAAAATGTTATTATATTGATAAAAAGAATTTTGTTTGAATGAAAAGACAATGGTCACGATTTAAAATGTTATGGTATTCATTAAAAATGTTTTTCTCCTAGTTAAAAGAACATGGTCACAACCTAAAATGTTTTGATCTTTATGAAAAAACTTTTTTCATCGTTGAAAAAAGGACGCCACTTGAGAAAAGAAAACACAAAATTAACTTTATTTGTTTGTTTTTATTTATTTATAAACTAATTCATTGTTTATTTGTATTTATAATGCCGTTCAAGCAAACATCATATATTTTTACACACTATATTTTATTTCAATTTCAACAATAAGTAATTATTCCATATTTACATCGTGCGCATCAAATGTACAAACGCAGACATCATGTAACTGCAAATAAAAATAAATGATACCATATAGCAAAATGCAGAACAAAAAACAGGTACATTTTTTCAATTACACCTTCCTTTTTTGTGTTCACATAAAACCACGTGCCACTTCTGAATAAATAAATTAACACAAAACACAGTAAATCCGTATTCTCCGTCCATTCCAAGAAACAATCAACACACGACTGACGCGCAAAATGAAAATCGTGTGTACCTGCTCAATGTTTTTATACAATTCTTTTCGTTGCAAACAAGTTAAAAAATTAAATGGTCACGAAAAAAATGTAAATGGTCTTTATTGCCGTGTAATGGTTCTAGACATGTCTATACTTAACCTATAAAAATACTTTTTTCCCTGTAAAAAAGTAAAAAAATTGAATGGTCAGATACATGATTTTCCCGACCATTTAATGCTCTCAAATTCTATCATTTAAATGATAGAACATGTTTGCGGTATTTGAGAACCATTCAAATGCTTATTGCCACCATACATTTTTCTCCGCTCGAAAACTATTTTTACAAAGACAAAATATATGGTTTTCGCGGCAATTACATGCTCTAGATAAGCATTAAATGGATGCGGCAACCATGTCCAAACATGGTTTTTCTGTGCGTGCAGCATTACTGAGGTGGGATAATCCACCGCTGAAAAACTTGTTGGTGTTTGGTCGAAACTGGGTTTGAATCCACGAACCTGTGTTTGCAAGGCGGGTATGCTAACCATTGCACCACTGTGGTTTCTGTAAGAGCAAATAAAACCGAATCTATGGCAAACAAAGCAATGATTGTCTCTTATCTTTTTCATTTTCTTTGAAATAATTGAATAACTTAAAAAAAACTTTGTTTGTTTAAAATCCGTTTCTCGTGAGAGAAAGAAAAAAACTCAGTGAAAACAATATATCCTTATAATACGTATGCGTATTTTGCTTAGTGTAGAACACGCATTGCTCTGATATCAATGTTTTCCTTGTCTAAAATTCGAAAAACTGTTCAATGAAGTCGTTTTGTCCATATACTTAAGTAATTGGACTTAAAAATGGGAGTCTTTATATGAAAGAAAATTTTGTTTGACTAAGGTCTTCAAAATTAATGAAATCATTTTCCAATTTTTTTAACTTTTTGTATCACTAAAAATCAAAAAAGCGTTTAAAAGTATGAGATGTTTTTCAGCACTTTAATTTAAGCTTGTCTATGTGGTTTTACCGCAATGTGAAACATTGTTCGAACTCTATAATAATAAGTCCCTTGTCATTATACTAATTATAGATTCAGTCAGCACTGATTGATAAGAGAAAATTTCAATGGACTGAATAGTCCAAGTGACCCAAAAAGTTAAACGTGTCAATTTAACGAGTGCCAGTTAAATCTACCAAAAATGATTGATTTTATTCTGTTTGGTAGAATTCTTGATGTAGATTGTGCAAAATATATATCTTCAGCTAAGAGAAACATAAATTGTCTGTACACTGAAAAAAATATTGTCGTGAGGCCAAAGATTTCATGTCTTTAAAATAGGAATGCAAATTTTGTTTAGCATAGAAGACGCATTTCTCTAATATAAAGTTTTTTTCCTTGTCGATAAACTTTTCAATTAAGTCGTATTGCCTTATAATTAAGTGATTTCATTTAAAAATGGGTATCATAACATGAAAGAAAAAATGTTTGGGCTAAGGTAAACGTGACTTTAATAATGCAGAAAAATTCTTTAAATTTAATGAAATTGTCTTTAAATTTGTTGTCTCTTTGCATTTTGACTACAAAGCAAAAAAACCGTTCAAATATAGGACATGTTTTTCAAATCTTTATTTTAAAGGCGTTTTTACTTGAAACATAACATAATTTCTACTGAAAGTCGAGTTTTGATTTAGAAAAAAAGTTGTTGTTAACTCGTTTTTGAAGGACTTTGATATATGAAGAAAAAAGCTGAAAAGCAAAAAATAAAACAAGTAAGGCAAGTCTAAAGTCGGGCGGGGCCGACTATATTATACCCTGCACCACTTTGTAGATCTAAATTTTCGATACCATATCACATTCGACAAATGTGCTGGGTGCTATATATAAAGGTTTGTCCCAAATACATACATTTAAATATCACTCGATTTGGACAGAATCTATCAGACTTTTACAAAATCTATAGACTCAAAATTTAAGTTGGCTAATGCACTAGGGTGGAAAACAATTTTAGTAAAAAACAAGTAAGGAAAGTCTAAAGTCGGGCGGGGCCGACTATATTATACCCTGCACCACTTGGTAGATCTAAATTTTCGATAAAAAGGTTTGTCCCAAATACATACTTTTAAATATCACTCGATCTGGACAGAATTTGATAGACTTCTACAAAATCTATAGACTCAAAATTTAAGTCGGCTAATGCACTAGGGTGGAACACAATGTTAGTAAAAAAATATGGGAAACATTTAAATCTGAAGCAATTTTAAGGAAACTTTGCAAAAGTTTATTTATGATTAATCGCTCGATATATATGTATTAGAAGTTTAGGAAAATTAGAGTCATTTTTACAACTTTTCGACTAAGCAGTGGCGATTTTACAAGGAAATTGTTGGAATTTTGACCATTTTTGTCGAAATCAGAAAAACATATATATGGGAGCTATATCTAAATCTGAACCGATGTCAACCAAATTTGGCACGCATAGCTACAATACTAATTCTACTCCCTGTGCAAAATTTCAACTAAATCGGAGTTAAAAATTGGCCTCTGTGGTCATATTAGTGTAAATCGGGCGAAAGCTATATATGGGAGATATATCCAAATCTGAACCGATTTCAACCAAATTTGGCACGCATAGTTACAATGCTAATTCGACTCCTTATGCAAAATTTCAACAAAATCGAAGCAAAAAATTGGCCTCTATGGGCAAATGAGTGTAAATCGGGCGAAAGCTCTATATGGGAGCTATATCTAAATCTGAACCGATTTGGCTGATATTTTGCAAGTTTTTCGAGACTCATAAAATATTCGAATGTACGGAATTTGAGGAAGATCGGTTGATATACGCGCCAATTATGACCAGATCGGTGAAAAATATATATGGCAGCTATATCTAAATCTGAACCGATTTTTTCCGAAATCTAGGGATCGTCTTTGAGCCGAAACAGGACCCTCTACCAAATTTTAGGACAATCGGACTAAAACTGCGAGCTGTACTTTGCACACAAAAATACATCAACAGACAGACAGACGGACAGACAGACGGACAGACAGACAGACAGACATCGCTAAATCGACTCAGAATTCAATTCTAAGACGATCGGTATACTAAACGATGGGTCTCAGACTTTTCCTTCTTGGCGTTACATACAAATGCACAAACTTATTATACCCTGTACCACAGTAGTGGTGAAGGGTATAAATATGGGAAACATTTAAATCTGAAGCAATTTTAAGGAATCTTCGGAAAAGTTTATTTATGATTTATCGCTCGATATATATGTAATAGAAGTTTAGGAAAATTAGAGTCATTTTTACAACTTTTCGACTAAGCAGTGGCGATTTAACAAGGATAATGTTGGTATTTTGACCATTTTTGTCGAAATCAGAAAAACATATATATGTGAGCTATATCCAAATCAGAACCGATTTCAATCAAATTTGGCACACATGACTACATTACTAATTGTACTCCTAGAGCACAATTTCAATCAAATTGGGCCAAAACTCTGGCTTCTGGGGCCATATAAGTCCATATCGGGCGAAAAATATATATGGGAGCTATATCTAAATCTGAATCGATTTCAACCAAATTTGGCACGCATAGCTACAATGCTAAATCTACTCCCTGTGCAAAATTTCAACCAAATTGGGCCAAAACTCTGGCTTTTAGGACCATATTAGTCCATATGGGGCGAAAGATATATATGGGAGCTATATCTAAATCTGAACCGATTTCAATTCAAATTTTGCACACTTGACTATACGACTAAGAGTTATGTTTGTACAAAATTTCAAGCAAATCGGTATAAAACTCTGGATTCTGGGTCCATATTAGTGCATATCGGGCGAAAGATATATATGGGAGCTATATCTAAATCTGAACCAATTTCTTCCAAAATCAATAGGGTTCTATTCTGACCCAAATTAGGAACATGTGCCAAATTTGAAGGCGATTGGACTTAAATTGCGACCTAGACTTTGATCACATAAATGTGTTCACAGACAGACGGACGGACAGACGGACATGGTTATATCGACTCAGGGACCCACCCTGAGCATTATTGGCAAAGACACCATGAGTCTATCTCGTCTCCTTCTGGGTGTTACAAACATATGCACTAACTTATAATACCCTGTTCCAGGGTATAAAAAAACCCAAATTTAAAAGAGAATTGAGTCTTAAAAGTGTCCTTACTTGTATTCTCCCTTTCTTTGGCTCGGAATCAATACCAAAAATTTTGAAGTAAAGACAAAATCTTTGGAACCTAGCATGCTTTTTTTCAGTGCGGATAGGATTCCACTTCAGTTCTGAAAATTCGTTTGGTAGGAAGAAAAATGTATTTTGAGTGTAGTAAATTTTCATTTAATGAATTTTAATTTTTTTTCAGTGTTATTAAAGAGTTCATTATTGAAGCTTTATAACATTTTACATACTCATCTATTGAATTACTAAGGACGCTTGCAATATAAAAAAAAAAACAACAAAGAAAGACACATATAAGTTGTATGTACAATTGGCCTAAGCATTTTATTGCCAAAAAAAAAAAAAAACAGAAAACAACACTAAGGCCAATGCGCATGTGTAACAAGACAACATGGGAGCAAATACGACAATTCACAAACAAAACAGCAGCAGCCATCGTATAAACTTTTGGAGTATTTTTGAAATTGTTTTCAATGGAGTATGTTTTTGCTGGAGGTTCGGACTAATACCAACTCCTGGACTAATACCAACTCTGGCATGCTATCGTAGGTCGTTGTTGTTTTTTTTTGGGGTTTTTCATTCTTTATATATTCTCTACTCTTAGCTTCGGCGAAATATGCTCTCTGTGCTATTTGCAAAACAATTAATGTCACGATCGAGTCTAAATTAAAATATTTTGCATTAGAAAATAGCAAAATAAAATGTTGGCAATTAAGTTAATTTGTAATTGCTTAATACTTGTTGGCTTTTTAGGAGTGCATTTTGTCGTTGGATTTCGATTTCAGTTTTGCGATTTTTAGTATTGCGATGCCGGCTTTGTAATAGAGATGCCAAAATCAATGAAAAGTGATTTTAGAAAAAATCCAATTAATTTCCAATGAATGACATCTATTTGGGATACTTCCCATGGAATGACTTACTATTGTGTAGGAGAAAGTGACAAATAATTCACAATATCCTTTTGGCAGACCACGGTGCGCAACAACACACAAAAAATTTTTTTCTGATTCAATCACGAAATTAATTGATCCAATTAAGTTTTTAATTGGAATGTCTTCAATCACATAAACGATATTATCAATTAAAAAATTAATTGATAACTTAAAAATTAATTGATACTATTAATATTTGTGATTGATTTTTGTTTCAATTTAAAAAATTAAATTTTTATTGAATATTTTTTAAAACTCAATTAAAATTTTAATTGGAAAAATTTTTGTGAAAATTTTTTCTGTGAATGTTGTTTATTCATAAAGCCTTCTTCCTGCTACACACAAAAAAAAATTTTTTTTGATTCAATCACGAAATTAATTGATCCAACTAATTTTTTAATTAATTAATTAACACAGAAATGATAGTTTCAATTAAAAAATTAAATTAAAAAAATTAAAGTTAATTAAAAAATTAATTGAAAGTTAATTAAAAAATTAATTGATCAAATTAAATACTTAATTGATACTATTATTATACCCTCCACCATAGGTATATTAACATTGTCATGCCGTTTGTAACACATCGAAATATTGCTCTAAGACCCGATAATATATATATATATATATATATATATATATATATATATATATATATATATATATATATATATATATATATATATATATATATATATATATATATATATATATATATATATATATATATATATATATATATATATATATATATATATATATATATATATATATATATATATATATATATATATATATATAGGGTCGTGGTGAAATTCTGTGTCGATCTATGCATGTCTGTCCGTCCGTCTGTTGAAATCATGCTAACTTCCGAACGAAACAAGCTATCGACTTGAAACTCGCACAAGTAGTTGTTATTGATGTAGGTCGGATGGTATTGCAAATGGGCCATATCGGACCACTTTTACGTATAGCCCCCATATAAAGCGATCAAACCGAAGCAAATTTCATCTGATCCGGCTAAAACTTGGTACATGGTGTAAGTATGTGGTCTCTAACAACTATGCAAAATTGGTCCACATCGGTCCATAATTATATATAGCCCCCATATAAACCGATCCCCCGATTTGGCCTCCATAGCCTGATGGATGAGCAAAATTCATCCGATTCGGTTGATATTGTGTACGTGCTGTTAGTATATTGTCTCTAACAACCATGCAAGAATTGGTCCATATCGGTCCATAATTATATATAGCCCCAAATAAACCGATCCCCAGATTTGGCTTTCGGAGCCTCTAAGAGAAGCAAATTTCATCCGATCCGGCTGAAATTTGGTACATGGTGTTAGTATATGGTCTCTAAAAGCCATGCAAAAATAGCTCCACACCGGTCTACAATTATATATAGCCCCCATATAACCGATACCCAGATTTGGCTTTTGGAGCCTCTAAGAGAAGCAAATTTCATCCGATCCGGCTGAAATTTGGTACATGGTGTTCATATATGGTATCTAAAAGCCATGCAAAAATAGGTCCACATCGGTCTACAATTATATATAGCCCCCATATAAACCGATCCACATATTTGGCTTTCGGAGCCTCTAAGAGAAGCAAATTTCATCCGATCCTGCTGAAATTTGGTACGTGGTGTTAGTATATGGTCTCTAAAACCATGCAAAAATAGATCCACATCGGTGCACAATTATATATAGCCCCCATATAACAGATCGCCAGATTTGGTTTTCGGAGCCTCTAAGAGAAGCAAATTTCGCCCGATCCGGCTGAAATTTGGTACATGGTGTTAGTATATAGTCTCTAAAAGCCATGCAGAAATTGGTCCACATCGGTCTAGAATTATATATAGCCTCCATATAACCGATCCCCAGATTTGCCTTGCGGAGCCTCTAAGAGAAGCAAATTTCATCCGATCCGGCTGAAATTTGGTACATGATGTTAGTATATGGTCTCTAAAAGCCATGCAAAAAAGGTCCACATCGGTCCAGAATTATATATAGCCCCCATATAAACCGATCCCCAGAATTGACTTTCGGAGCCCATTGGAAGAGCAAAATTCACCCGATCCGATTGAAATTTGGTACGTGATGTTAGTATACGGTCTCTAACAACCATGCAAAAATTGGTCCACACCGGTATTAATTATATATAACCCCCATTTAAACCGATTCCCAGATTTGACCGCCGGAGCTATTGGAGGAGCAAAATTCATCCGACCTGATTGAAATTTGGTATGTGGTGAAATTTGGTATATTGCGCTAGTATATGGCCGCTAACAACCATGCCATATCGGTCTATAGTTATCATATATATAAACGATCCCCAAAAATAATCTACCAAAATGTTATTTCTTTGTCAAAATTTTATTACTATGCCCAACAAATCTTACGATTACTTTTGTGGAAGTGGAAAATCTTACTCAGACTTCACATCATTGTTGTTGTTGCCATCAATCCCTGTAGTTGCTTTCTTCGCCGTTTTGTGGGTTGTTGAAACTTCGTTTGGCTTAATTTAAAATTGCTGCATTGTCGTTTCTGGGTGTAACTGGAATTCGGTTGTTGCTATTCTGTTGGGTACAAAAACTAATAATTTAGCTCATATTTAAGTGGGAAGAATTCCCCAGTCCTTCATTAGATTTTTTTTCTATAGAAAATTTTGTCAAAATTTTATTGCTATAGAAAATGTTGTCAAAATTTTATTTCTATAGAAATTTTTGTCAAAATTTTATTAATAATGTTGTCAAAATGAATTATTTACGTATTTTATCGGCCTTTTTGTTTAATATATACCCGGTATGGACTAACTTACGAGTACAATTGAGAAGACGGTGCTAAAAAGTTTTAAGATACCTTGCCATGGGCAAGTGTTACCGCAACCCAAGTAATTCGATTGTGGATGACAGTCTTTAGTACAAGTTTCTGTGCAATCCGTGGTGGAGGGTACATAAGATTCGGCCTGGCCGAACTTACGGCCGTATATACTTGTTTTTGTGATTGATTTTGGTTTCAATTAAAAAATTTATTGAATCAATTAATTTTTAATTGAAAAAATTTTCATAATTTTTTTTTTCTGTATTTTTAGGGATTCTCAAAAGTAAAATGGTCCGATGGTCCACATCGGTGCAAACTTATTCATCTAGATACATCGGTCAATAATCGGTCTCGTTGTTCTGTTTTATTTATATTTAAGCTAGAATTAAGAAGAATCTATTAAACCAGACAATAGATTCTTCTTTCTTTTAAGTCTTATAAAATTTAAGGTACCTATTCATATTCTTAGATATGAGGAAACTTTTTATATCGCTACTCACACTACAAACTATTGCAGAAATGAGCCCATTACGGGTTCGCTTTTTGAATATAATGCTGTAAATGCTAAACTTAATTTAGACTTATCAATGTCTTTGAAAAAATTTAATGAAGTACTAGAATCTTACTACTTTTAGTTTACGAGCTAGTCTGCAAGGATTTTTTATATCCATAGACTTAAATAAATAAATAAAATCTTTGCATACGTCATCCCTATACCGAATTGAATGTGGGGGAATTCGGCAAGCAATTTAGGGGTTTTGCTGATCGGAGATCATTGCCTGTTACTAGATTTCATTACACCCATAGTTGTGGGTCTTATTTTTGTTGCATTTTGGTAATTCATACAAAAACGTAGCCATAATAATTGCTAGTGGGGAGACATTATTTGGATCTTTTATGGCTATGTCTGAGGTGTGCTTTATGGCCATATGCGTTTTTGAAGTTGCAAGTATAGGTGCATCGGTGTGTGTGTGTGTATGGGTATGTGTAAATAGTTTATGACCATTTTGGGACGTAAACAGTTTTGTAAATGTTGAAAATTTTGGCGCAAAACTTTTTGGCAAATAAGGAATGTTAATATGTTCGTTCGTGCGTCTGTATTTGGAGTCTTCCCAAAATAAGAAAAATACCTCATTTTGTTTAAGGATTTTATTTGGTCATATGCAATGTTGTGATGACAAATTTCCAATTAATTAAAAGTAATCATTATTGGCCACGTCTCTATGCATTGTGATTGTGTATTTAAACCTTTTGCAAATGGTTAAGGTGAAAGTTTATGTTGGTGTTTTAGAGCCAAGCTGTGATGTACAACTAAAAGGGATAGAGATTGGAGTAACATATATCTCATTATGTTTGTTTGATAAACTGTCAATTATAGAGGTATCATTAACCATTTTGGTGTTACAAATATAGCATTTAACATTAGTTGATATCAGTTGATTCCTAGTGACAGTAACTCTTGTAGACCACAAAAAGTTTGTGGGAAATTGAAAAATATTTATACCCTGCGCCACACTGTGGAACAGGGTATTATAAGTTAGTGCATATGTTTGCAACACCCAGAAGGAGACGAGATAGACACATGGTGTCTTTGGCAAAAATGCTCAGGGTGGGCTCCTGAGTCGAAATAGCCATGTCCGTCTGTCCGTCTGTTCGTGAACACATTTTTGTAATCAAAGTCTAGGTCGCAGTTTTAGTCCAATCGACTTCAAATTTGGCTCATGTGTTTGGCTCAGATTATAACCCTATTGATTTTGGAAGAAATCGGTTCAGATTTAGATATAGCTCCCATATATATCTTTCGCCCGATATGGACTAATACGGTCCCAGAAGCCAGAGTTTTACCCCAATTTGTTTGAAATTTTGCACTAGGAGTACAATTAGTAGTTTAGTCAAGTGTGCCACATTTTATTGAAATCGGTTAAGATTTAGATATATCTCTCATATATAGTTTTCGCCCGATTTACACCCATATGACCACAGAGGCCAATTTCTTGCTCCGATTTAGTTGAAATTTTGCACAGGGAGTAGAATTAGCATTATAGCTATGCGTGTCAAATTTGGTTGAAATCGGTTCTGATTTAGATATATCCCCCATATATAGTTTTCGCACGATTTACACTTATATGACCAAATAGACCAATTTCTTGATCCGATTTAGTTGAAATTTTGCACAGGGAGTAGAATTAGCATTGTAGCTATGCGTGCCAAATTTGGTTGAAATCGTTTCAGATTTAGATATAGCTCCCATATATATGGTTTTCTGATTTCGACAAAAATGTCAAAATACCAAAATTTTCCTTGTAAAATCGCCACTGCTTAGTCGAAAAGTTGTAAAAATGACTTTAATTTTCCTAAACTTCTAATACATATATATCGAGCGATAAATCATAAATAAACTTTTGCGAAGTTTCCTTAAAACTCCTTCAGATTTAAATGTTTCCCATATTTTTTACTAGCATTGTGTTCCACCCTAGTGCATTAGCCGACTTAAATTTTGAGTCTATAGACTCAGATCGAGTTATATTTAAATGTATGTATTTGGGATAAACCTTTATATATAGCCCCCAACACATTTGACTGATGTTATATGGTATCGAAAAATTAGATCTACAAAGTGGTGCAGGGTATAATATAGTCGGCTCCGCCCGACTTTAGACTTTCCTTACTTGTTTATTTCAATAGATATGTTTTCTAAGTATGTCATTAAACCACATGAAGTTATTTATTTTTTTGTACCCACCACCATAGAATGGTGACGGGGGTATAATCAGTTTGTCATCGAAATATCGATTTCCGACTATATAAAGTATATATATTCTTAATCAGCGATATAACGATGTCCGTCTGTCTGTCTGTTGTAATCACGCTACAGTCTTCAATAATGAAGCAATCGTGCTGAAATTTTGCACAAACTCGTCTTTTGTCTGCAGGCAGGTCAAGTTCGAAGATGGGCTATATCGTTCCAGGTTTTGATATAGTCCCCATATAAACCGACCTCCCAATTTGGGGTCTTGGACTTATAGAAATCGAAGTTTTTATCCAATTTGCCTGAAATTTGAAATCTAGAGGTATTTTATGACCATAAAGAGGTGTGCCAAAAATTGTGAGTATCGATCTATATATTGGTACAGCCCTCATATAGACCGATCTCCCGATTTTACTTCTTGGGCTTATAGGAACCGCAGTTTTTATTCAATTTACCTGAAATTGGAAATCTAGAGAAATACTCGTGCCAAAAATTGTGAGTATCGGTCCATATTTTGGTATAGCCCCCATATAGACCGATCTTCCGATTTTACTTCATGGCCTTATAGAAACCGCAGTTTTTATTCAATTTACCTGAAATTGGAAATCTAGAGGTATAGTAGGACCACAAATACGTGTGCCAAAAATTGTGAGTATCGGGCCATGTTTTGGTATCGTCCCCATATAAAACGACCTCCCGATTTGGGGTCTTGGGCTTTGGGGTATATTGGGCCGTAGTTTTTATCCAATTTGTCTGAAATTGGAAATCTAGAGGTATTTTAGGAACATAAAGAGGTGTGCTGAAAATGGTGAGTATCGGTCCATATTTTGGTATAGCCCCCATATAGACCGATTTTACTTCTTGGGCTTCTAGAATCCGAAGTTGTTATCCTATTTGCCTGAAATTGGAAATCTAGAGGTATTTTCGGGTCATAAAGAGGTGTGCCGAAAACGGTGAGTATCGGTCCATATTTTAGTATAGCCCCCATAAGAACGATCTCCCGATTTGATTCCTTGGGTTTCTAGTAACCGTAGTTTTTATCTGATTGGCCTGAAATTGTAAATATTCTGGTATTCTGGTAGGCTCACAAAAACGTGTATCGGATTAAGTTTTTATCGGTCCATTTGGTAATGCCTCCATATAGACCGACTTCACTTCTTGAGGGTGTAGAAGGCGCACTGATCATGAAAATTGCTTGAAACTCAATGTAAAATTTCCAGATTTTACTTCTTGGGTGAAAATCTACAGGTTTAAGATTTCAAATCAAGACGTTATTTTATAATTTTCTTGCACACTTACAAGAGATGTTAATGATTCCTCTAAAACTCAAACAAAAATGGTTCTTATAAATCCAGAATCTGATATAGTCCTCATAGGTGAAATCTTTAAATTTATCTTCGGGAAGTGTCCTCAAGCCCTCCTGAAATTTCAAAGGAAACTCTAATATTTGGTTCATGGTGGTGGGTATTTAAGATTCGGCCCGGCCGAACTTAGTGCTGTATATACTTGTTTTAACCGGTCCATTATGTAAGGCATCGATATAGACCGATTTTACCTCTTGAGGGTATAGCAGGCGCCCCGGTCATAAAAATGGCTTGATACTGAAATTAAAATTTCCAGATTTTACTCCTCGTAATCATTTAAATAATGACGGTAAAAGTCTACAGATCTAATATTTCAAAGCAAGGCTTTATTTCATAATTTACACGATATGTTTATGATTTCTCTAATACTTAAACAAAATTGGTTCTTATAAGCCCAGAATCTGATCTAGTTTTCATAGGTAGAACCCATAAATTTATCTTCGGGAAGCGTACTGGTCGAACTGATCTGCTTGGGATAATATCTGTCATCAAACCCCCCCTGAAATTTTCAAAGGAAACTTTATATTTGAATCATGGTGGTGGGTATTTAAGATTCGGCCCGGCCGAACATACTACTGTATGTACTCGTTTTTGTGATATAAATATTAGTTAAGATTTTCTAAAACTAACCTAACTTTTCCTTCTTGGTGGGGTTCAATGTTTTTTGGGTGGGGAAATAAAAGTTATACCAAAAATAACTTTAAACATTGTAAGAACAAATTTAAAGAGAATTCTATAATTTTATATAAGTATATTTCAATTTTTATATATTTTACTGAAACTCCCACCAGCAACCACAACATTGCGTCACTACCCCGAATTTCATGTCAAAGGAATTCTGGTGAAACCTACACAAATCACCGCCACACTTCGTCAATGTCATCCACAAAAATATTTCTTAATTGCTGGAGCATACCACAATCACAATTTTTGACTGGTCTTGCCTTGTTTGTTTTTTGGAGGAATCCCTTGTGAAATTGTGGGACACATATTTCAAGCAACGTTATTCGGTTTCATAAGGAGCTGGAGAGAGTGACAAATAAAAAAACCTCAAATATTATAAAAATCTGCACAGCTTGTTAAAATTCCTTTATAACAAAAGCATGAGACAATAAAAATGCTGTAGCTTCATTTAGTAGATAGAGAGGGAGAGATACGAAAAGAAAAAAATAGGAATGGGGGAAAAAGTCCTGATTAAAAAAATTGCAATAAAATCTAAAGATTCAAAGTTGAAATGTATGTCGTCATCATTGTCATCCTCATCGTCATCATCATTGCTGAGATTTTTTAATGCAACACAAAGATCGATCACACATGAATCACATTCATTGCCGCCAACGATTGGAACAAGCCAAGAGTACACCGATTTTGACCAACATTATGCGAAAGAAACACACAAAAAAAAATACAGGTCCAGGACCTGAACCTCAATAAACGAATGAAAAACAGTGGCCAAATAAATGTCTGTGCGCCAATTAAATAGTTGACAAATTATACTCGCTGCTCAGCTATCACATCCCTCTACAGTTGTTGTAAAACGTAGCAGGAGGAGGTACGTCTTGTTGTTTACCAATGAAAATCATCGCTGGCCATTGTAGTTGGTCTCAGGACATCTCTGTCGGGGAAAAAAAAGTGGTTGATTGTGATTTAGTTGCATGTTACAGGTTAATAATAGCACTTCAATAATGTGATCACCAGATGATCGTAAATTTTAGTAGAGAGTCTTAACGACAAAATTTCATTCTCGAATTATTTACAATTAATTTTCGGACTGACGAAATCTGGATATTAAATTGGGAAAGTAAAAAAAAAAATACACCAAGAGAAATTTAAAGACTTATATAATAAAATTAAATTCTTTTAAATCTCGGAATCTTGAAAATATAAATGTTTGTCTACATCGAAAAATATATTGGCTAATATAGTATATTATGCAACCTAACTTTTAGGACTCGCAATTTAAATAATAACAAGTATATACGGCCGTAAGTTCGGCCACGCCGAAGCTTATGTACCCTCCACCATAGATTGCGTAGAAACTTCTACTGAAGACTGTCATCCACAATCGAATTACTTGGGTTGCGGTAACACTTGCCGATGGCAAGGTATCTTAAAACTTCCTAACACCGTCTTCTAAATTACAAGGTAGTCCATACGTAGTATATATTAAACTAAAAAAGGCCGATTAAATACGTATATAATTAAGTTTAAAGTTTCTATAGAAATAAAATTTTGACAAAATTTTCTACAGAAATAACATTTTGACAATGTTTTCCATAAAAATAAAATTTTGGTAGATTATTTTTGGCTCGAGTGGCAACCATGAATATGAACCGATATGGACCAATTTTTATGTGATTGGGGATCGGCTATATATAACTATAGACCGATATGGACCAATTTTGGCATGGATATTAGCGGCCTCATACTAACACCACGTTGCAAATTTCAACCGGATCGGATGAATTTTGCACCTCCAAGAGGCTCCGGAGATCAAATCTGGGGAACTGTTTATATGGGGACTATATAATTATGGACCGATATGAACCAATTCTTGCGTGTTTGTTAGAGACCACATTCTAACACCATGTTCCAAATTTCAACCGTATCGGATGAATTTTGCTCCTCCAAGAGGCTCCGGAGGACAAATCTGGGAATCGATTTATATGGGGGCTATATATAATTATGGACCGACATGGAGCAATTTTTGCATGGTCATTAGAGAACATATACCAACACCATGTACCAAATTTCAGCCGGATCGGATGAAATTTGCTTCTCTTAGAGGCTCCACAACCCAAATCGGGGAATCGATTTATATGGGGGCTATATATAATTATGGACCGATATGGACCAATTTTTGCATGGTTATTAGAGAACATATACCAACACCATGTACCAAATTTCAGCTGGATCGGATGAAATTTTCGTTTCTTAGAGGCTCCACAACCCAAATCGGGGGATCGGTTTATATGGGGGCTATATATAATTATGGACCGATGTGGACCAATTTTTGCACGGTTGTTAGAGAACACATACTAACACCATGTACCAAATTTCAGCCGGATCGGATGAAATTTGGTTCTCTTAGAGGCTCCGCAAGCCAAATCGGAGGATCGGTTTATATGGGGGCTATATATAATTATGGACCGATATGGACCAATTTTTACATGGTTGTTAGAGACCATATACTAACACCATGTACCAAATTTCAGCCAGATCGGATGAAATTTGCTTCTCTTAGAGCAATCACAAGCCAAATTTGGGGGCCCGTTTATATGGGGGCTATACGTAAAAGTGGACCGATATGGCCCATTTGCAATACCATCCGACCTACATCAATAACAACTAATTGTGCCAAGTTTCAATTCGATAGCTTGTTTCGTTCAGAAGTTAGCGTGATTTCAACAGACGGACGGACGGACGGACATGCTCAGATCGACTCAGAATTTCACCACGACCCAGAATATATCTTAGAACAATATTTCGATGTGTTACAAACGGAATGACAAAGTTAATATACCCCCATCCTATGGTGGAGGGTATAAAAATACTCATAATTTCTTTAATTCAAAATTAGGTTTTCTACCGCCGTAAACATATTTCGCAAAAGTCACAGTTTGCGACTGGTGGGACGGTGGGTCAAATGGCGAATGCTGCATCAGTCAATGGTCGTATACATAAGGGTACACCGAGATCCTATTCCGATTACCGGACCAATGGACCACTTTGGCTCTGTGGTCATATGAGTGTAAATCGGGCAAAAGATATATATAAGAGCTATATCTAAATCTCAACCGATTTCAATTAAATTTGGCCCATTCTACGACACTATCAATTGTCCCCTTTTACCAAATCTGCGTAAAACTCCGGACTGAGTTGGATGATTGAGCACCGGAGATATACTAAAACAATCGGGACCAAAAAACTTTGGCCTTTGTGTTTGTATTAGTGTAAAACGGGTGAAAGATATATATGAAACTATATCTAAGTCTAAACCGATTTTAATAAAATTCGGCCAATTTTACGACACTATCAGTTGAACTTTTTTAACAAATTAGCGTCAAACTCAGATTTTATGGAGCCATATAAGTGCATATGGGGCGAAGGCATAATTAAATCTGAACCGATTTCTTCCAAAATCAATAGGGTTCTATTTTGATCCAAAACACATTCTTATGCCAAATTTGACATTTATCACAAAAATGTAACAGACGGACATGACTCGAACCATGGGCCGGCTGTGAGCATTATTGCCAAAGACATCATGTGCCCAACTTGTCACTTTATGGGTGTTGGAAACATATGCGCTATCTTCTAATACCCTGTTCCACAGTGTGGCGCGAGGTATAATAACCCCTAAAACTTTACTTTGATTCAAAAATGTTGACCTTCCCTAAATATTTTTGTATTGATTCTGAGCCAAAGATGCACTTCTTTAAAATAAGGACATTTCTACGGGGCTATCTAGCTTTAAACCTACGCTCAAAAAAGTTTACTTGGGCCCAACTTTTGACTTTTCTTAAGGAGTTTGGTATAAAAAGCAAAAACTGTTTTCTTAAGAAAATATTTTTTAGTGTAGATGTCATCTTCCTAAAAATGTATCCAATGTGACATTTTTATTTTTATTTCGATATGATTTTGCAAAAATTCTCTTCAAATTATTATTCTTCCATGGGAAATTTTTTACAAACTGAACAAGTCCTGTGTTGTAGAAAAATTCATAAAAACAATGATAAATGACTACACCAGGCTTTTGTCTAAGTGACGAACAAGCTCAAATTATTGATTGGAATTCCATAAAATCAATGATTAATTGCATTCGCAGCAATAATCAATCGTTGCAATTAGAGTCTTCATGCCATAATGAGAGGGGAAACAAAAAAACCCAATTGGAAACTGTCACATTTATTTCGAGTGTAGGCCAGATAAAATAAAAATTAACCACAATAAAATCAACCAGCAGCAATCTCAAGTGAACAACACCAAAAAGAGTTCGGCTAAAATGTCGTCGAGAAAGAGAAAAAAAGTGGTCGAGCAAATCAAAAGTCTAGCGTGGACAAAAAAGGCTGATGATGTCGCATAAACAAAATTCGAGCTTATTGCTTTATTGTAACAACAGAAACGTGACCCAAAAATACCGATGGGCCAGAAGACAAAAACCAAATAAATATATATCAGGCTATAGTTTGAAATCTTGAATGTTTTGAGACAGAGACTTTAGCCTTAGCAAACGTCTGCAATAGGCATGAAACGGCCAAAACGATCAATGGCAGATTGGCAGTTTGTATCAGTCATCAAACCAAACTCCAACCAACAGAAGGCCACAAATGAAATAAATGATGATGGAGAGGTAAAAACAAATGGAGGAGCAACTCAACTTAAAATCAGCAGTCAGCCAACAACCACCATCGTACAACAATCAACGCAACAATTTGGTAGCAAATCAGCAGGAAATTACCGCAATTGGTTGTTTTTGATCGAATATCGGCGACAATCAATCGATCAATCTCCCAACTCCGGATCAATCTACGAAGAAAAAACGCCAACCTCCAGGCAGCCAGTGACAGAAACCAGCCGACAACGACCCAAGCGATCGACAGCAACAACAGCCAAAAAACAAAACATACAAGGATGGCAACCTGACTCGACTAATGTTTTATTCCAAATCAAGCCCCTTCATCCTTTAGCTAATCATTTTACCCAATAACCACCCCCCACCCTTTGTGACACAGTGGGGTGAGTTGGAAAGCGAAAAATATTTGGAGCATTTTCAATAAGACAAAAACCTCTAACAATATTAATGATGACGCTATGAATATTAGCCCCATTAATATAAGCCCCAAAACCTAAATATAGTAGGAGCCCAAAAATTATATAAAAACATCAAAATCGAAGTTTTATGCTTTTGGAAATTCAGCCCGTTTGCATTTTGAAAACAAGTAACTACATACAGTATTAAGTTCGTCCGGGCCGAATCTTAAATACCCACCACCATGAATCAAATATACTAGTTTCACTGAAAAAACAGTGAACCCTTTTCCATTGCAAAATGAACTAAACTGTAGTAATATTGATCATGATTTAGCCCTTAAGATTTTTTTCAACTTGTCTAGTTTATAAATCTCTTAAATATTAGTTCATATATAACATTGTATTTTAGTTCATTTTTACAACACCATAAGATTTATATACCCCTACCAAGTTAAAAAGTCAGTATTATTTTGGTTTACTTGCTTATTTTTTGGGAAACCCGATACTAAAAATTGGTTAACAGTTTCTTTAAAATGTCGACGACTAAACTATTTTTAAATCAATCATTCTACAGTACAGAGAAATTAAATAATTAAAGGAACAACAAACCGTTTTACTATTATGAAAATTTTCATACATTAAAATTAAACTTTCTTTAAGCCAAAGTACTTTATTATAAAAACTTATGATGAAAGTTCTCAATACAATGTTTTTTGTGAATAAAAATTATGACCACGTGGAACAGAGAGTAGTTCATTTGAACCCGCTGTTTGGACATTTTGACTTATCCTTTTTTTATTCATTGTAGGTAATTTTTTCACATATCTTGCTGGAAAAAATGGAAACAATAATGAAAATTGTTAAAAATTAACACCATGTAATGAAATATAATTTTTAATTCTTCATTTTAGCTTGTAACTTACCATATTTGGGGGCATTTTATCAAATGGTATAAGGAATTTTACTTTTCATTGGAAAACGTATCTCATAAAATTTGTACCTGAAACAATTAGAGAAATAATGAAGTATTCTAAATAAACTCATAAAACTGTGTTGTTATCGATGTGAAGGATATAATAAAATAAATATTCTATTTGAAAGAAGCCAAAGTTTTAATATAAAACATACCAATTCTCTATTAAATTGTACGCTGAGGGGAAATATAAAAGTTGTCCAAATTTATTTGGGTTACTCTGAAATTAAATATTTATTTTTTACATTAAATAAAATTATTAAATAGGTTTTTAAAAAATCTAATGAAAAAAATAATAATATGCTTAAAAAACTAAATATTCTTGATAACCTTAGACAGTCATCATTCGTCAAAATGGCGACACGTAATTTCATTTTCGATTTAAAATGCATTTTAGTCTATTGGGAAATGGTAAATTTAAGTTATACTAATTCGACCGTTTTATGAATTTGTTTTTTATACTACTTAAAACCAAATTTTTCATCGCTCACGATGAAAATTATAGCGTCTTGAAATCAGCCGTAGTCAAAATGACGAAGGATGATATTAATGTACAAAAAATAAGGATGACTGTCGAGGGTTAAAAGAAAGTTAAAGAATCCTTACCAATTCACTATTAAATTACAGGCAAAGGAGTACTAAAAATTTGTCCAAATTTTAAAGGGGTTATTCTGAAATTAAATATTTGTTTTTACATTAAAAATATTACATTGGTTTCCAAAAAATTTGATTAAAAAAATACTAAAATAAGGTATTAAAAACCTGTAATTTTGATGATAAAAAGGTCACAAAAACGTAAATATTCTAGTTGAAATAAAGCCAGTTTTTAAAAGAAAACTTACCAATTCTCTATTTTTTGAATTTGTTCGAAACCATCTGGAGTTGCTCTGAAATTAAATATTGTTTTTACAACAAAGAAAAACAATAAACTGGTTTCCAAAAACATTAATTAACAAATAATAATATACATAAAAATATTCTTTTTAAAAGAAAGTCATATTAAAAAAATACTTACCAATTTATGAATAAACTATACGCTGATATATAACAAAAGTTTTCTAAATTCATCTGGAATTGAATATTAATTTTTTACATAGAATAATAAAAAATTCAATACACTTTCAATTTCAACATATTTTCTTTTTTCTAAACTACCGATAAAATATTAATAACTTTCATTTAAAAGGTTTAATAAACAAACACCAATATAAGTCTCAAAAATCCAAAATATTCCATGCCTTTATATTCCCTTGTTGCATACCTACTTAAAAGATGCAACAGCCCACGCCAACGCCAACTATACAACTGAAGCATGCCAGACAAAACCAAGCAAAGCCAAAACATTCCTACAACAACAAAACCACATGTGCCTTTTTTGAAAACAACACCTCATCCAGCAACAACAACACACACACAAACCACTAAATGAACAAAAATGAAAACAACCCCACGCTCATGTATACACAACAAAACTCAAGTAACATCATCTTTACATTAATCACATTCCACTATGCCGATAAAGATCTCTGTACTATGCATTAGTTCATCGCATCTGCTGACAATTTACTCTAAGAATAATATTCGTAAAGGCACACCAGTTTATGAACGATGAAACGTTTAACTTAAAATTTGCAAATTTTTCATGAAATGTTATCTACCATTTTTGACGAAAATGTCAATAAATTTAATTACATGTGAACTAAAAATATTTCATTGGGTAATTTTCTACCAACAATTATTAACTATAGGAATTGCCAGTAAGAAATTTCTATCCACTTTCAAGTTCATTTTTCGTAAAAAAATATTTTCTCATACAAAAAAATCTTATAGTAAATTGCACTTATTATTTAGAAAGTACTTTACATTTCACAAGTAGTTTTATAGCATGACAAACGAATTTTTAACTACCAGTTAAGAAATTTTTTAAAGAAATTTCCATCGTATTTTGTAGGCCATGAACTAAACGATTGCTACTTAGAATTTGTAAAATTTCCTTTCGAGTAGTTAATTTTCGTTGAAGATACGAAAAATGAACTAAAATTCTGGAAAATTCTTGTAATAAATTGTAAAAATCTTCTTAAATTTACGAGACACTTTTTTTTCTGTGTTCTTTTGAAAATTTCAGGGGGGGTTTGATGACAGATATTTTCCCAAGCAGATCAGTTCAACCAGTACGCTTCCCACAGATAAATCTAAAGATTTGACCTATGCTAGTCTTCATATCAGATTCTGAATTTGTAAGAACCATTTTTTGTTTGAGTTTTAGAGGAATCATAAACATCTCTTGTAAGTGTGCAAGAAAATAATGAAATAAAACTTTGATTTGAAAACTTAAATCTGTAGATTTTCATCCCAACTATTTAAATGATTACGAGAAGTAAAATCTGGAAATTTTGCATTCAGTTTCAAGCAATTTTCATGATCAGTGCGCCTTCTATACCCTCAATAAGTGACCGATAAAACTAAATCATATACAAATGGACCGATAAAACTAAATTATATACACTTTGTTGTGGGTCTAAAATGCCAGTATATTTTCAATTTGTGATAAATCGGATAAAAACTACAATTTCTAGAAACCCTAGGAGTTAAATCGGGAGTTCGGTGTAATAGGGGCTATACCAAAACATGGAAGGATACACACAATATTCAGCACATTTAATTGTAGTTCTAGAATCTAGACCCCAAATCGGAGGGTCAGTGTCAGTATCAAAAACTATATCAAAAACAGTACCGATAGTCAATATAACAGATTGGCTGATAAGTCCCCGGTCTAACACATAGATGGCGTTGCTAGTATTAAATGTATATTATTTTTATATAGTACCAACCTTCAAATGATTCGTGTCAAAATTTGACGTCTCTAAGTCAATTAGTTTGTGAGATAGAGCGTCTTTTGTGAAGCAACTTTATTATTGTGAAAAAAAATTGAAAAAAAAGGAATTTCGTGTTTTGATAAAATACTGTTTTCTGAAGGGGAAAAATACGGTGGAAGCAAAAACTTGGCTTGATAATGAGTTTCCAGACTCTGCCCCAGGGAAATCAAAAAAATCCAAAAAATGATTTTGAATGACCGTAAAATGAAGTTGATCGAGATAGCAGAGGCCTTAAAGATATCAAAGGAACGTGTTGGTCATATCATTCATCAATATTTGGATTGCGGAAACTCTGTGCAAAATGGGTGCCGCGCGAGCTCACATTTGACCAAAAGCATCAACGTTTTGATGATTCTGAGCGGTGTTTGCAGCTGTTAACTCGTAATACATCCGAGTTTTTCTGTCGATATGTGACAATGGATGAAACATGGCTCCATCACTACACTCCTGAGTCCAATCGACAGTCGGCTGAGTGGACAGCGATCGGTGAACCGTCTCCGAAGCGTGGAAAACTCAAAAGTCCGCTGGCAAAGTAATGACCTCTGTTTTTTGGGATGCACATGGCATAATTTTTATCGATTATCTTGTGAAGGGAAAAACCATCAACAGTGACTATTATATGGCGTTATTGGAGCGTTGAAGGTCGAAATCGCGGCAAAACGACCCCATATGAAGAGGAAAGAAGTGTTGTTCCACCAAGACAACGCACAGTGCCACAAGTCATTGAGAACGATGGCAAAAATTCATGAATTGGGCTTCGCATTGCTTCCCCACCCACCGTATTCTCCAGATCTGGCCCCCAGTGACTTTTTCTTGTTCTCAGACCTCAAAAGGATGCTCGCATGGAAAAAATTTGGGTGCAATGAAGAGGTGATCGCCGAAATTGAGACCTATTTTGAGGCACAACCGATGGAGTACTACCAAAATGGTATCAAAAAATTGGAAGGTTGTTAAATCGTTGTATCGCTCTTGAAGGGAACTATGTTGAATAATTAAAACGAATTTTGACAAAAAATGTGTTTTTCTTTGTTAGACCTGGGACTTATCAGCCAACCTGTTATTCGGCACACCCGTTTATGGTCCTATTATACCTCTAGATTTCCAATTTCAGGCAAATTGGATAAAAACTACGGATTCTAGAAGCCCAAGAGGTAAATCTGGAGATCAGTCTATATGGGGGCTATATCGAAACATGATCCGATAGTCACCATTTTCGGCACATCTCTTTATTTTCCTAGAATACCTCTACATTTCCAATTTCAGGTAAATTGGATAAAAACTACGAATTCTAGAAGCCCAAAAAGTAAAATAGGGGGGCTATATCAAAACATGGACCATTACTCACCATTTTCGGCACACCTCATCAAGGTCCTGGAATACCTCTAGATTTCCAATTTCAGCCAAATTGGGTAAAAACTACAGATTCTAGAAGCCAAAAAATTAAAATCGGGAGATCGGTCTATATGGGGTCTATATCAAAACATGGACCGGTGCTCACCATTTTCGACACACTTCTTTATGGTCCTTGAATACCGCAAAATTTTAAAGTTTAGGCAAATTGGATAAAAACTACAGATTCTAGAAGCCCAAGAAGTAAAATCGGGAGATCGGTCTATATTGGGGCTATATCAAAACATGGACCGATACTAACCATTTTCGGCACACCTCCTTAAGGTCCTAGAATACCTCTAGATTTCCGAGTTGAGGCAAATCGGATTGAAAATACACTTTCTAGACGTCCAAGAAGCAAAATCGGAAAATCGGTCCATATGGGCGCTATACCAAACCATGGACCGATAGGCACCATTTTCGGTACACTTTTTAAAGGTCCTAAAATACCTCTAGATTTCAGAGATCAGGCAAATTGGATAAAAACTACAGTTTTTATAAGCCCAAGACCCCAAATTGGGAGGTCGGTTTGTATGGGGACGATATCAAAACTTGGACCGATATAGCCCATCTTCGAACTTGACCTGCCTACTAACAAAAGACGAATCTGTGCCAAATTTCAGGACGATAGCGCCATTATTGAAGGCTGTAGCGTGATTACAACAGACAGGCAGACGGGCAGACGGACATGCTTATATCGTCTTAGAATTTCTCCCTGATCAAGAATATATATATACTTTATATAGTCGGAAATCGATATTTCTATGTGTTACTAACGGAATGACAAACTTATTATACCCCCGTCACCATTCTATGGTGGGTGGGTATAAAAATAAACCCCACTATTTCAAATGAAAATATTTCCTTCTTGGGATTGCGCTATTCAAGTGAGACCTATTTTCGCATTCTGGGATTTGACAATGGTGGAAAATATACACATTTCTGGTAGCATTGTATCGCATCAGATTTGGTTTTTGCGTGGTAGGATTTAATAATTTATCCCGTGGACAGGGTCAAAAGTGGGCTAATTTCCTAGAATCAAGTACTCAAAACTCAAATTTAAAAGAAAATTATGTCTTAAAGTTTTCCTTACTTCAATTCTGCGCTTTTTTGGCTCGTAATCAATACCAAAACCATAGGTGTAAAGTGGAACCGGGTATGCTTTTTTCCAGTGTACTGACGATGTTCATTTGGGTCCTGCATATATACGCCCAGTTACGTCCTCTCATCCATCTTCGATCCATCGGTGTACCAGTTATTTCCCCCTGGTGTCTGTTCCCCAGCATCCCATTCTCCAAGGACCGACCTACATTAATAACGGAAACAGTAGAACCTTCCATAAATGCACACCCACGGTCGCCAGAATTTTTTCCACCTTTGGGAGCTGCCAGCTTATGAGAGGTTAGTTTCACTGTTATAATATATCAAAGGTATCACGAAAATTGTCCACTTTTTGGAGTGTCCATGCTTGCGAGGTTTCACTGTACTTGTACCAAATTTCATGTCGATAACTTGTTTGGTTGATTTTAAGAGACGAATGGACATCGCTACATCCACTCAGAATTGTACCAGTACTCACAATATAATTTATGGAGTCTGAGACCAATATTTCGTTGTGTTGCGAACGGATTGGCTAAGTTGGTATAGTCCCATCCTATGGTGAAGGGTATAACATTAAAAATCCACCACCCCCTGTCTAGGGGCTCTCATTGGCAATGTATCTATCCGACTTATTGCAATTGTCTACTCTTTTCAACCCATTGTGCTGTGTGTCTGACGGCCATATCTAGACTTGGTATGGTTCACTCTTGCAGGAGATGATGGCATTCCGAAATGACAAAACAGTTAAAAAATAATTAATTGCGTTGCCTTAAATGGTTAAAAGCAACTTTTTTCCCTGTATTTTTGCTGTTGGAACTGTTTTTTTGTTTTTTTTTTTTTTTTTTGGTTTTCCTCTGGCCGGGGTCTTGGAGAGTTTTGTTGTAATTGTAGCTGTTGCTCCTTGTGGATTGCTTGTTGCAAGTGTATGTTGCAAGCTGCAACATAACAACAATTTGCGCATTGACATGTGTGTGACCATTTTGGTTTTTTGCCTCGTTTCGTTATTTTTCGTTTTTATTATTATTATCATTTGTTAGTTGCATTTTTTGTTTTTTGTGTTGTTTTGTTGTTTTTTTTTTATTGCTCTTCATTTTATTTTTTTCATATAAATGAATGCTCTTTACTAAGCCACAGTGGACGATATTGCGATTGCACAGTGGTCGATCCCATTGGCCAAAAATAAAAAAAATCAAAGTTAGAAGTTTGTCAAAAAGTGTGGCAACACTGTTTCTTATACAAACAAGCTTTTAAAATTTATATTTGTTTTTATTTTATTCCATCTGTAATCTTTAAGAACGGCTTCAAAAAAGAGAACAAGTAAGCAGTAGAATTTTGTAGTGTGAAAAATTATAAAATTAATGCAACTTTAAAAAAATAAAACAAAAGAAGAAAAACTTCAATCGAAATAAATATTGAATTAAATAGTGTTAACTATATTTTAAAATAGTAACAATGTGTAAAACTTGTTTTAAATTTGTTATAAAATTAATAGTTTTCAGTCTCATTGTTACATGCTCGTTCGTTCATATATGTAAATTTTAACTAGATTTTTAGTTGTGTTCCCCCTGAAGTCTCCAATGAGATTTTTTCCGCCAGCGGACATATCGCCCGAAATCATTTTTAAGCGGCATGACCTGCCTTAGAACGGTCGTATTGACCAATTTTAGTTTGGGCTTCGTGGTCATTTGCCCCGAACATTTTTTTGTATGGGGAATATCGCCCATACTGGACTGGAGAACTACGCACGGAGATTAAGACGACAGTCAGGAGGACCGTAGGAATAATGACCGGACTCCTAGAATTGAGAGTATGTCTCTGCCGAACAGGCACAGATATATATGTAGGACTTGTTTTGAGGTTGATGCGACCTTGGAACACTCTCCTTGTCACTGTTCTGTCTTTACTAGACAAAAATGTAACCCCAACAGAAGAAGGAGTATGACGCGTGTATTGTGGTTGCTTTTCTATTTCTTCACCACAGCTGATTAATTTACCAAGAAGAAGCATTTTAATTGTTTAGTGACAACAAATTCGAGATTAAATATTTATAAAATAAACCAAAATGAAAAAGGCAAAAACATTTTTTTAATGATAGTTTTTAAAGGGTGATACGGTCAAAATTTGGTCAAGGGAAAATGCGTGTAAATCGGTGAAATCGTTTATTTAAAAAATCAAATTAAATTTCTTTTTCAAGTTCAATTAGTATAAAATTCAGGAAAAATATTCAGTTAGGCTTTCGCTTTTCCAAATCCGAATTGCCGGGCCTCACGATTGACACATGCCATCAGATTTTGTACAGCCACCTTGTCCACCTTCTTCGCCGCAGAAAGCCAGTTTGCCTTGAACTGCTGCTCGTCCTTAGCAGTTTTTTGGTCTTCTTTAGGTTCCGCTTGACAATAGCCCAGTATTTCTCAAATGGGCGGAGCTCTGGCGTGTTGGGAGGGTTCTTGTCCTTGGGAACCACCTGCACGTTGTTGGCGGCGTACCACTCCATGGCCTTTTAACCGTAATGGCAAGATGCCAAATCCGGGCAAAACAGTACGGAACAACCGTGTTTATTCAGGAAAGGCAGCAGACGTTTATTCAAACACTCTTTCACGTAAATTTCTTGGTTGACAGTCCCGGAAGCTATGAAAATGCTGCTTTTCAAGCCACAGGTACAGATGGCTTGCCAAACCAGATATTTCTTTGCGAACTTTGACAGTTTTATGTGCTTGAAAATATCTGCTACCTTTCCCCTTTCTTTTGCCGTATAAAACTCCTGTCCCGGAAGCTGCTTGTAGTCGGCTTTGACGTAGGTTTCGTCGTCCATTACCACGCAGTCAAACTTCGTCAGCATCGTCGTGTACAGCCTCCGGGATCGCGCTTTGGCCGTCGTATTTTGTTTATCATCGCGATTTGGAGTCACTACCTTCTTGTAAGTCGATAGTCCGGCTCGTTTTTTGGCTCGATGCACGGTTGTAGACGTTACACCCAGCTTATTTGCGGCATCTCGGAGAGAGAGGTTAGGGTTTCGCTTGAAACTACCGGCAACTCTCTTTGTCGTCTCAGCGGCTTCCGGTTTTCGATTTCCCCCCCAATCCAGACTTCCTGGCTGTCGACAAACGTTCCGCAAATACTTTAATTACATTTGTAACGGTTTATTTGGCAACTTTTAGCGATTTTGCCAGCTTTGCATGCGAGTAGCTCGGATTTTCGCGATGCGCGAGCAAAATTTTGATACGCTGCTCTTCTTGCTTGGACGGCATTTTGACAACTGAAGAGTAAATTCCAAAATCAAAATAAGAGCAACATTCTACACACACACACCTTCAAAATGAGTGGTGTTCAGGTTTTTTAAATGCAAAATTGAAAGAAATACGTCAAGTTTATATTGATCAAATTTTTACCGTATCACCCTTTACCCTTCAAAACTATGTCTACCAAAATTTGTGTTACCATCTCAACTCCTTCAAATTTGTTTGGAGTTATTATGAAGGCTTATATTCCCATACTCAAATATCTATATCTTAACCGATTTGAAGATATTTGGTCTATTGTAGGTCCAAGTCGGGTGATATTTCCACAATTCGGAGCCTTATTTAAAACTCAACCATTCTGTGGAAAGTCAGGCATTACAGTGTGTAGGATATGATTACGATATTGGGAAATCATCACAGAATTTTGTGTAAAATGTGGGTATTTTGGCCATATTTATATAAACCGGAAGAACAACTATATAAATAGAGGATTTATTTAAATCTGAACCAAATTAGATCACACTTGATACACCTAAATAGCGAATTAAATATATTCTCTGTAGAAACTATCAAGTCAATTGGAGGAAAATAGGATTAAACTATGAAACTTTCTACCATATTTTCCCAACTCTGGCGTACACATACATGGGAGCTGTATATAAATCTAAACCGATTTTGACCAAATTGGACATGCTCAGTTAGAATAATAATTCTGCCATCTCTCCAAAATTTCACGTAATTGGGAGTATAACTTTGGCCTCCGTGGTCATATGAGTGTAAATCGGACGAAAGATATATATGGGTGCTATATCTAAATCTGAACCGATTTCAACCAAATTTGGCACACATAACGATAATATTAAATGTACTCCTTGTACAAAATTTGAAGCAAATCACGGTAAAACTCTAGCTTTTGAGGCCATATAAGTGCAAATCGGGCGAAAGATATATATGGGAGCTATATCTAACTCTGAAGCGATTTCAACCAAATTTGGTACACATACCGATAATATTAAACGTACTCCTTGTGCAAAATTTGAAGCATGTCAGGGCAAAACTCTGGCTTTTGAGGTCATATGAGTGCACATCGGGCGAAAGATATATATGGGAGCTATATCTAAATCTGAACCGACTTAAATCAAATTTATCAAGCATGGTAGAATATCAATACAGCTCTCTATGCAAAATTTCACGAAAATCTGTAGTAAACTTTGCCCTCTGTGGTCATATGAGTCTTAATCGGACGAAAGATATATATGGGGGCTATATCTAAATCTGAACCGATTTGGCTGATATTTTGCAAGTTTTTCAAGACTCATAAAATATTCGGATGTACGGAAATTGAAGAAAATCGGTTGATAAACACGTCAACTATGACCAGATCGGGGATAAATATATATGGCAACTATATCTAAATCTGAACCGACTTTTTCCAAAATTAATAGCGATTGTCTCTGTCCCAAAAAACCACCCTATGCCAAAGTTGAAGACGATCGGGCTTAAACTGCGACCTGGGCTTTGCACACAAAAATACATGAACAGACAGACAGACGGACATCGCTAAATCGACTCAGAATTTAATTCTAAGACGATCGGTATACTAAACGTCGGGTCTCAGACTTTTCCTTCTTGGCGTTATATACAAATGCACAAACTTGTACCCTGTACCACAGTAGTGGTGAAGGGTATAAAAAACGGTTTGTAAACAAGAGAAAATTCACTGACATTTTACGATTGTTCTTAAAGGGTGATACGGTAAAAATTTGATCAATATAAACTTGACGTATTTCTTTCAATTTTGCATTTAAAAAACCTGAACACCACTCATTTTGAAGGTGTGTGTGTGTAGAATGTTGCTCCTATTTTGATTTTGGAATTTACTCTTCAGTTGTCAAAATGCCGTCCAAGCAAGAAGAGCAGCGTATCAAAATTTTGCTCACGCATCGCGAAAATCCGAGCTACTCGCACGCAAAGCTGGCAAAATCGCTAAAAGTTGCCAAATCAACCGTTACAAATGTAATTAAAGTATTTGGGGAACGTTTGTCGACAGCCAGGAAGTCTGGATCGGGGGGAAATCGAAAACCGGAAGCCGCTGAGACGACAAAGAGAGTTGCCGGTAGTTTCAAGCGAAACCCTAACCTCTCTCTCCGAGATGCCGCAAATAAGCTGGGTGTAACGTCTACAACCGTGCATCGAGCCAAAAAACGAGCCGGACTATCGACTTACAAGAAGGTAGTGACTCCAAATCGCGATGATAAACAAAATACGACGGCCAAAGCGCGATCCCGGAGGCTGTACTCGACGATGCTGACGAAGTTTGAGTGCGTGGTAATGGACGACGAAACCTACGTCAAAGCCGACTAAAGCAGCTTCCGGGACAGGAGTTTTATACGGCAAAAGGAAGGGGAAAGGTAGCAGATATTTTCCAGCACATAAAACTGTCAAAGTTCGCAAAGAAATATCTGGTTTGGCAAGCCATCTGTACCTGTGGTTTGAAAAGCAACATTTTCATAGCTTCCGGGACTGTCAACCAAGAAATTTACGTGAAAGAGTGTTTGAATAAACGTCTGCTGCCTTTCCTGAAGAAACACGGTTGTTCCGTACTGTTTTGGCCGGATTTGGCATCTTGCCATTACGGTAAAAAGGCCATGGAGTGGTATGCCGCCAACAACGTGCAGGTGGTTCCCAAGGACAAGAACCCTCCCAACACGCCAGAGCTCCGCCCAATTGAGAAATACTGGGCTATTGTCGAGCGGAACCTAAAGAAGACCAAAAAACTGCTAAGGACGAGCAGCAGTTCGAGGCAAACTGGCTTTCTGCGGCGAAGAAGGTGGACAAGGTGGCTGTACAAAATCTGATGGCAGGTGTCAAGCGTGAGGCCCGGCAATTCGGGTTTGGAAAAGCGAAAGTCTAACTGAATATTTTCCTGAATTTTATACTTGAAAAATAAATTTAATTTGATTTTTTAAATAAACAATTTCACCGATTTCAAGGCGTTTGTTTTTGTTTTTTTTATACCCTCCACCATAGGATGGGGGTATATTAACTTTGTCATTCCGTTTGTAACACATCGACATATTGCTCCAAGACCCCATAAAGTATATATATTCTGGGTCCTGGGGAAATTCTGAGTCGATCTGAGCATGTCCGTCCGTCCGTCTGTTGAAATCACGCTAACTTCCGAACGAAACAAGCTATCGACTTGAAACTTGGCACAAGTAGTTGTCGGATGGTATTGCAAATGGGCCATATCGGTCCACTTTTACGTATAGCCCCCATATAAACGGCCCCCTAAATTTGGCTTGCCGATCCTCTAAGAAAAGCAAATTTCATCCGATCCGGTTGAAATTAGGTAAATGGTGTCAGCATATGATCTTTAACAACCATGCAAAAACTGGTCCACATCGGTCCATAATTATATATAGCCCCCATATAAACCGTTCCCCCGATTTGGCTTGGGGAGCCTCTAAGAGAAGCAAATTTCATTCAATCCGGCTGAAATTCGGTACATGGTGTTGGTATATGGTCTCTAACAACTATGCAAAAATTGGTCAATAATTATATATAGCCTCCATATAAACCGATCACCCGATTTGGCTTGCGGAGCCTATAAGGGAAGCAAATTTCATCCGATCCGGCTGAAATTTGGTAAATGGTATTAGAATATGGTCTCTAATGACCATGCAAAAATTAGTCCACATCGGTCCATAATTATATATAGCCCCCATATAAACCGATCCCCAGATATGACCTACGGAGCCTCTTGGAAGACCAGAATTCATTTGATTCGGTTGAAATTTGGTACGTTAGTATATGGTATCCAACAACCACGCAGGAATTGGTTCATATCAGTCAATAATTACATATAGCCTCCATATAAATCGATCCCCAGATTTGACCCCCGGTGCCTTTCGGAGAATCACAATTCATCCGATCTGGTTGAAATTTGGTACGTGGTGGTAGTATATTTTATTTAACAACCATGCCAAAAGTGATCCCGAGATTTGGTTTTGGAGCCACATGGAGGAGAAAATTTCATCCTAGTCAGTTGAAATTTGGTACATTGTGCTAGTATAGGGCCGTTAACAACCATGCCTAACTAGGTCCATATCGTTCTATAGTTATATACAGTCCTCAGATAAACCGATCCCCAATCACACAAACATTGGTCCATATCCGTTCATAATTGTACACTCAAAAAAAAGTGAACTCACTATTTCACTAAAGCCAATTTAACTATATTTTAGTTCATGAAATTATTATATTTGGAGAAAGTTTCATTTACTCTAATAATTTTTTGCGTACGTTAGTTAAATGAACTAAAAGACGGAAAAAAATTATACACAAATGAAGTAAAAAGTTTTACTAAATTCGTACTTCTCACAAAATAGTTCATTATTTCTTTAAATTTGTAATTTTTACTACAACAGTGTCCATCATGAACTTCGTATGTCACTAAAGACATTCTTGCAATTTTGAACTCCAATTTTTTCCTTCAAACTACAAAATATTCTTTATAAAGTGAAAAAAATTATTTATGTCTAATAAATTTTCTTGAATTTGTCGAAAAATATTTACTTATTTTTGTGATATCGGCGTGATGCCAGCGCTTGTAATACTGTTTAGTTAAAAATTTCTAAAACTATTCAAAATTTTCTAAAATTAATCAAAAGTTTTCTTGCTGGTGGGTTCACTGTTTTTTCAGTGTATATAGCCCACACATAAGCGACCCCCATATTTCAATTCTGGCTGTCTACGTATCGAGCAAAAAGTCCATATCGATTCGTAATTATTTGTAGACTTACCTATACATACCTTTTTTGTCCAATATATACCACGTATGGACTAACTCACAATTTAGAAAATGATGTTAAGAAGTTTTACGATGCCACAATTCTAGTAATTCGATTGTGGATAACAGTCTTTCGTAGAAGTTTCTACGCAATCCATGGTGGAGGGTACATAAGATTCGGCCTGACCGAACTTACGGCCGTACATACTTGTTTTTTTTTTTGTATAAGTGTTTCAAATTTTGTTTGTTGTAACATTTGTATAAAACACCTTCTTCCCAAACGAAATCACCATAAGATTCGACACAGCCGATATGATAACCTTTTGCCGTGGTTCGGTCAAAACGGATGTTGTAAGCTCCCCGGGTATTATTTGGTGGTATTTTAGCCTACGTACCATATTATTAATTGATAACTCACAAAATACACCCACTGTCCCATATTTTATTGTCTTCATTGTTGATTTTTATTATTTTTGTGCTCTTAAATTACTTTTGGTTTCTTTGGCTCAAGTCGAGTTTTTCTCCATTACAATATTCCTTGCAAATTCGGACGGAATGCGGCCACTTAAAGGTTTTTACTAATAGCGCAACATATTCGTCCAACCATCTATGGGCTAAGGTGCATTCGTATACCCATCTGTCTGTCTGTCCATTCCGTTCATCTCCATTCTGGGTATTTTGTGTAACTTTATTGGTTTGGTCCATTGTTGCTTTTTTCTGTTTGGTTTCTTTTCCTGTATGATTTCCAAAGATCCATGCTGTGGGCCATTTTTTATTTTCACCTTTCTACTAATACAATGTCACATATTGCCAAAATGCTTTTTTCCGCCTTCAGGCAATTGAATGGAGCGTTTATGTTTTGTTTTTGTGTAGAAAGTTAGTAGCGGAATATTTTTTTTTTTTTTTTGTTATGCAGGCCATATCACTTGGCACTTAACAAGGAGCGAGAAAGTATGTCAATATAAACAGGCACAATGACAAATGAACAAATTTTACTTGAATCAACGATATAATTTACCAAAAACACCTTAGAAAGCTCACCAATATGGAGAGATCTATTGGATGGTGAAAAGCAGGACGAAAAAGGTTTCGTGTTGTGTCCAATGCAAGGTGAATTTATGGCGATGAGCTAATATTGAAGAATATATAAAAAAACAAGTGAATAAACTAGAAAGTCGGGCGGGGCCGACTATATCATACCCCTACTGAATTAGTAAACATAAGCATTTGTGGGATATCATTGGTATAGGTTTTTGGAGAACATGAAGGGGGGTACATGTTTATGGGTGTCTTGTCACAATCTGAGCAGAAATGTCTAATATTAGGAGCTATAGTTTATTTTGCACCAAAAGAGTTAGTATGCCACTAATATTAAGTCCATTATTAAAAAAGAGGAAATCGGTCAATTAGTTGTGGGTAATAAATCCAAATTTCTGCAAATAGGGCAATAGATTTATGTAAGAACTACATGTAAGTCTACATACGATCAGCTAGTACATCAAAATTTGAAATTTGAAAAACATTCGTTAATAAATAAGAGTATTATGGCCAAATATGACAAAATCGAGCGATGCATACATATGGGACCTATATCTAAATCTGAACCAATTTGTATAATATTTTGCAGGTATGATTGATACCACAGAAGGTCACTTTGTGTAAAATTTGAGTACGATCAATTAATAAATGAGGCCCCTATGGTCAAAAATAAGGTTATTAGGGGCAAATTTTTCACAATCGGGCGATACATATATATGGGAGTTATATCTAAATTTGAACCGATTTCGATGAAATTTTGCACATACGGTTAGTGTATATATGGGAGCTATATCTAAATCTGAACCGATTTAGATGAAATTTTGCAGACTAGAAGAACGATGAAAAAGATTACCTTTTGCCAAATTTGGTGACGATCCGTTTTGTGTAAAATTTGAGTACGATCAATTAATAAATGAGGCCCCTATGGTCAAAAATAAGGTTATTAGGGGCAAATTTTTCAAAATCGGGCGATACATATATATGGGAGTTATATCTAAATTTGAACCGATTTCGATGAAATTTTGCACATACAGTTAGTGCTGTAGAAGATTACATTTAGCCAACCTTGGTTACGATCGGTTGATAAATAAGGGTTTTACGGCCAAATTTGACCAAATCGGGCGATACATATATATGGGAGCTATATATAAATCTGAACCGATTTCGATGAAATTGCGCATATACAGTTAGAGGTGTAGAAGATTATATTTAGCCAACTTTAGAGCACTATCGGTTGATAAATAAGGGTTTTACGGCCAAATTTGGTAAAATCGGGCGATACATATATGGGAGCTATATCTAAATCTGAACCGATTTCGATTATTTTTGGAACATATTGTCAGTACCATAAAAGATTAGAGTAAGCCAAGTTTTAGTAAGATCGCTTAATAAATAAGGTTTTTATGACCAAATTTGGGAAAATCGGGCGATACATATATATGGGAGCTATATCTAAATATGAACCGATTTAGATGAAATTTTGCAGACTTGAAGAACGATGAAGAAGATCACCTTTTGCCAAATTTGGTGACGATCCGTTTGAAAACAAACGCAACGTGACCCCATTTGTCGAAATCGGGCGATACATATATATGGGAGCTATATATAAATTTGATCCGATTTCTTCCAAATTCAATAGCGTTCGTCCTTGTTCCCAAAAAAACTCCCTGTACCAAATTTCATCAAAATCGGTTAATAATTGCGACCGGAATCATGTGAACAACAAATACATGGACAGACGGACACCAAGCGCTAGATCGATTCAGGAGGTGATTCTGAGTCGATCGGTATATATTTTATGGGGTCTAAAATCAATAGTTCTGGTAGGCACATTTTTTGGCCGATCAAACTTTTTATACCCTGACCACTATGTGGTTTAGGGTATAAATATTCCATCGTAATGTGCTACCTCAGGTTTTAGTGCCTACACCAAAAGAAATATTTGTTTAAAAAGTGATTTTAGATGATTTAGTTTAATATACCTGATGATATTAGTTGATCTGTTGTTGTTTTTCAGACCGTACACTCATAGAAAAAATCATGCACTTCAAAATTTGCTTCTCCGCCGGTAACCAATTTCGCTTAAATTTATTTGAAGTCAAATCTGGAAATCCCTCTATATGTAATTATCAACAGATGTACTTCCAAGAGGTTCCAGAAGTCAAATACGGGGATTGTTTTATGTGAGGGCTATATATTGGCCCGATATGCACGGTTATTAGAAATCATATACAAACATCACATACCAAAATCCAATTCGATCGCGATCTTGCTCCTCCAAGAGGCGCTGGAAGCCAAATCTGGTGATCAATTTATATAGAAGTTATTCCTTAAAGTAACCCGATAACGACGATTTCCACTACCATATGACCTAGATCAATACTACACTCAGAAAATTTAACGTCGTTACTCACAGTTAGCTAAATTTAACTATTGATAAACAAAATTAACTCAGTGGAAGTAAATTGAACTTACGGTCATTACCAGCAAAATGGTTAAGAACTCCCAATGAGTTCGTAAATGGACTGAAGCAAATATAATAATAGGGAATACGCAGTGTTGCCAATTTGGTGCTTTTAGCACCAAATTTAGTGCTTTTTGATTTCTAAAAAGCACCAAATTGCATTTTTAGTGCCTTTTCAAAAAAAGCACCAACTTGGTGCTTTCTGGCATTTTCATTTAGTGCTTTTGGTGCTTTTTTTATTTTGAACAGTATTAAGTTTAATTGATACAAAAATTTTGACTAGACTTTCAAGAGCCGAAGAAACTCAAATTTATTGCCAAATATAGAATTTGATTGTTATGAAGTTGGTATTGATTATTTTTTAATTAATATTGTTATTTAGGGTATTCTGTAGGAAAGTAGAGCGATGAGTGTCGAATTTTTGAATTTGGTAAAGATGTCATTAAAAACGTTTGTATTAAATTCACAAAAGCACGCACAACTGAAATAAGCAATAGACTCCTTCCATATATTAATATTTTGAAAGTTGAAAAACATCACTGATCAAAATGAATTGGACGAAAGCATTAAAACTGATCAAGGTGTATACTTGAATAGCGGTTCATAATGGTAAGTACTAAGTTTGAGTTTTGCCGCTAAAGTGAAAACTGTCTCAGTAAAAATGGGCATAAAATTATGCATATTTGCTGCAAATTTTATTATAACTTGATGGGGAATAGCCAAAAGCAAATTTTCACAAAGTTAAAATGATTTATTAAAGAAAAGTAATTGTGAAAAAATGACTATTTTATATTTTAGCGGCTAAACTCGATCTTAATACCCACCTTAACTTCTTGAAATTCAATTCACAAAAGTTCTATAATACATCTTCAGAAGTTTTTTTTTTAGTAGTAGAGCATTTAATTTTCGATTTTGTGGTGGAAGGTGGTATGTTAGAATTTATAATATTTTTTTGGTGCTTTTTGGCCTTGGGGAGTTGGCAACACTGGGAATACGTATTTTCTCGAACGTACGAAGAAGAAAATTTCCATTTTTGGTATAAATAAACTAAAGATGAATGTCAATTCTAACTACCGTTGAGTTCATCTACTTCTAGACAATAGTTCGTCTCCGAAACATGTGCTCGTGTGGTGTTTCTAAAAATGGAAACCCTAGACTGTATGTGTTAATGAATACATGCAGCCAAGCAAGAAAAGAATAAACAAAGTCACATTTGGTTGTTGATGAGTGTAAGAGCTAAGTGGCCCAATGGATAGTGTGTTTACTTAGAAAACTGATGGTACGATCCTCCGTCCGGACAAAAGGTAAAATTTTATAAAATGATAAAAATAAAATCTAATAAATGATTCTAAAGGATTTGTACTAAATAGAGAAGAGTAAGTGGTTTGAACTAAATATAATATGACATGTAGAAATGGGGAACCTCCCCCTTGAGGTCTCCTTGCTCCAAGTCACTAGGTGGTCTTGGAAATCCGGAACATTAATTTTTTCGTTGTCAAAAAATGTATTATTTAGTTAATTTTTTACTTCTGATCAGTTAAATTTGAACTTGACAAAAGTTAAAACATATTACTAACCAATAGGAAAATGTTGAACTTACTATGGGTAAATGCTTCTTTAGCGACATACGAAGTTCAATGTTAACACTGGTTAGTTAAAAATAACTCGCTAATGGGTTCACTCTTCTCTGAGTGTAGTGATAAGTTTCAAGTCGTTTTTGATTCCTTCACACTTCCAAGACATTCCGGAAATCAAATCTGGGAATCGGTTTATGTAGGGGCTATAAAGGGTGATACGGTCAAAATAAACTTAATGTATTTCTTTCAATTTTGCACTTAAAAACCTGAACACCCCTCATTTTGAAGGTGTGTGTGTGTGTAGAACGTTGCTCATATTTTGACTTTGGAATTCACTCTTCAGTTGTCAAAATGCCGTCCAAGCAAGAAGAGCAGCGTAACAAAATTTTGCTCGCGCATCGCGAAAATCCGAGCTACCGCACGCAAAGCTGGCAAAATCGCTAAAAGTTGCCAAATCAACCGTTGCCAATGTAATTAAAGTGTTTGGGGAACGTTTGTCGACAACCAGGAAGTCTGGATCGGGGGGAAATCGAAAACCGGAAGCCGCTGAGACGACAAAGAGAGTTGCCGGTAGTTTCAAGCGAAACCCTAACTTCTCTCTCCAAGATGCCGCAAGTAAGCTGGGTGTATCGTCTACAACCGTGCTTCGAGCCAAAAAACGAGCCGGACTATCGACTTACAAGAAGGTAGTGACTCCAAATCGCGATGATAAACAAAATACGACGGCCAAAGCGCGATCCCGGAGGCTGTACACGACGATGCTGACGAAGTTTGACTGCGTGGTAATGGACAACGAAACCTACATCAAAGCCGACTACAAGCAGCTTCCGGGACAGGAGTTTTATACGGCAAAAGGAAGGGGAAAGGCAGCAGATATTTTCAAGCACATAAAACTGTCAAAGTTCGCAAAGAAATATCTGGTTTGGCAAGCCATCTGTACCTGTGGCTTGAAAAGCAGCATTTTCATAGCTTCCGGGACTGTCAACCAAGCAATTTACGTGAAAGAGTGTTTGAATAAACACCTGCTGCCTTTCCTGAAGATACACGGTTGTTCCGTACTGTTTTGGCCGGATTTGGCATCTTGCCATTACGGTAAAAAGGCCATGGAGTGGTACGCCGCCAACAACATGCAGGTGGTTCCCAAGGACAAGAACCCTCCCAACACGCCAGAGCTCCGCCCAATTGAGAAATACTGGGCTATTGTCAAGCGGAACCTAAAGAAGACCAAAAAAACTGCTAAGGACGAGCAGTAGTTCAAGGCAAACTGGCTTTCTGCGGCGAAGAAGGTGGACAAGGTGGCTGTACAAAATCTGATGGCAGGTGTCAAGCGTGAGGCCCGGCAATTCGGATTTGGAAAAGCGAAAGCCTAACTGAATATTTTTCCTGAATTTTATACTAATTGAACTTGAAAAAGAAATTTAATTTGATTTTTTAAATAAACGATTTCACCGATTTACACGCGTTTTCCCTTGACCAAATTTTGACCGTATCACCCTTTATATAATAATGGACCGATATGGATCAATTTTTGCAGCCGGATCAGAAGAAATTTCCTCATCCAAGAGACTCCAGAAGTCAAATCCGATACATATATATGGGAGCTATATCTAAATTTGATCCGATTTCTTACAAATTCAATAGAGTTCGTCCTTGTATCCAAAAAAAAAAAATTATTCGCTTTCAAATTCCTAATGACAAAAGGCTATAACTAAAGGGTCGTACCGAAAACACATTCCTAGCCTACTTCATTTAATTATAAACCTTTTGTCCATATCCCACAATGCCATAAAGGAAATTTTAATACCACTAAAGGCCAATTGGCACATTCATGTTACTCAGAGTTAAATCAGCATAAACCACTGTCTTACGATAACAAACGATCAACTTGTACGAAAATTAACCCTTTAACGAAATTAACATACATGGAACATAAAAGCGACAACATATTACGTAGATGTTACAGCTACAAATGCTACTGCTAATACTGGGTACTGCTTCCATTGACATGGCTTTTGTGGCATGCCCAATGACTGACTGCATTCACTGGCTTAGAGGACGTACAATATTTTACCAGCACTTTAAGGCACGACAAATTTATCCGAAAATTAAAAATGAAGGATAAATGCAACAACAACAAAAAAACTAAGCAAACAAACAAACGAATTTGCAAAATGCCTGGGAAGACGTAAAAAAGGAAGGCCGGAGAACATTGCATGTTACACTGCGTGTGAGAGTTGTTACGTGAAATGTCAAATAATGTCAGACGACAACGGTGTTCATTTGTTTTATAGCTGCAGCACTTCAAATGACTGTTAAATATACGGGAAAACTTAGGGAACAGATCACCAAATGATAATATGGCGAAATAGCTAAAATAATTCTAATAACAATGTGGAAATATAAGAGTGGAACATAGTGTAAGAGTACTTCGTTGTCACACTGTTAGAAAAATATGTTTTTCATATGTTCCGATATAAACAAATATCAAGCACTGTTTCTGACTGTAAATCTTTAATAACCCACATTTCGAAGTTTCTTTTTAAAAATTTAATATAGTATAAATATAAATGTGTAAATTAAAAAAAAAAACGATGTTCGGTCGGAGCAGGGATTGAATCCACGACCCTTTGCATGCAAGGAAGACATGCTAACCACTGTTCCACATGGCCAACAAGTGTATGTTTCTGTTAAATAATGTTATGTTTGCATGAGCTCGTGGGCGCCGCAGACTATGCTATATAAATGTAACTTATAACGATAATCGTCTATTGATGACCATAACAGCTACGTAGCCCAGTGGATAGTGTGTAGGCTTACAAACTATATGGTTCTCGGTTCGATTCTCCGTCCAGGCGAAAGGTAAAATACCACACGCAAAAAAATAATTCTTTCCTCCCAAACGAAATTTTAGACAAACAAAGTTCGTTTCTCATTTGCTTTTCGTTGAAACGAAGTGTATTTGGAAGAAAAGTATATACTTTTTGTGATAAACATTTATTCTTTTCAGGATGTAAAAACAATTTCATATAGACTAACTCAAAAAAGAAATTTTCTGGCTAATTGCATTTTCCCTCACATCTTTCTCACTTCCACGAAGTTTTTTAGTTCTTAGCACCTTCTTCTGTAATACAAACAATGTAGAAGAAATTATACGATTTTATAAATTTTAAAATTTTTTTTTACCTTTCGCCTGGACGGAGAATCGAACCGCGGACCATGCAATTTGTAAGCCAACACACTATCCACTGAGCTATGTAGCCATTATTGTCATCAATAGACAATTACCCATATAAGTTATATTTATATAGCATAGCTTGCGGCGCCCACGAGCCGATTAAACAAAGTTTATTTAACGGAAAAATACATTTAGTTGGGCACCGTGGAGCAGTGGTTGCTACGTCCGACTTGCATGCCAAGGGTCGTGGGTTCGATCCCTGCTTCGACCAAAGTCTTTTTTTTTCTTTTTTTACATATATTCCAGATATGGTCGGAAGATTCCGAAAAAATTTTCAACATTACATTCTACTATATTAAATTTTTACTATGAACTTTAAAATGTGTCTTATTAAAGACCTAAAGTCAGAAAAGAACAGTGTTTGAGATAAACGAAATGGACTATGTTTTTGGTTCAAAAATAACTTTGTTTAGTGAAAAAATAAAAATTTTATAACAAACGATTTTTTTGGTGATAAAAGTGTATACTTTTCGAAGCAATTCAAAAAACTCTAACAAAAGAAAAACGTTTTCGGTACACGTTTTCCAAACGTTTTTTTTTTCTTTGCGTGCACGATGGTGAACTTCTCTCTTATCACTGAGTTCTGACCGATTCCATGTTAAGCTTAATGACAAGGGACTTCCTTTTTATAGCCGGGTCCGAACGGCGTTCCACATTGCAGTGAAATCACTTAGAGAAGCTTTGAAACACTCAGAAATGTCACCGACTTCAGGTTGCTATAATTGTCAAATGACTGCAGGTTGCTATAATTTCGAAACCGCTCATCTGACAAATATATGTACCTATTTTTTTTTTTTTGCCAGAAATGTTTATGGAATCAGAAGATTTGATGGAATTTACGTGTATGCGAATCAAATATTTAACATGCCGTTCCAATGTTATATAACATATAGAATTCTCTCCTTTTTCCATAAGATAATATACACAAAGGAACCGAACTACCTTTATGAAATGATAACCTTCTCTAGATCAAGGAGAGACAGAAATGTAACCCAACGATTTCACAGGAGTCAAATATCGGAAAGACAATTCTATGTTAGAGCTATCCGTCTCTGGAATCAATTACTCAAACTATCGCCAACACAGCTAAATTTAAAACTTGTTTAAAAAACTTCCTACAAAACTCTTCGTAGATTTAAATATTATTGAAATTATACTATTGTTAAAAACTATAAAATATTTTTTTTTTTACTTTTTATACCCACCACCATAGGATGGGGGTATATTAACTTTGTCATTCCGTTTGTAACACATCGAAATATTGCTCTAAGACCCCATAAAGTATATATATTCTGGGTCGTGGTGAAATTCTGAGTCGATCTGAGCATGTCCGTCCGTCCGTCTGTTGAAATCACGCTAACTTCCGAACGAAACAAGCTATCGACTTGAAACTTTGCACAAGTAGTTGTTATTGATGTAGGTCGGATGGTATTGCAAATGGGCCATATCGATCCATGTTTACGTGAAGCCCCCATATAAACGGACCCCCAAATTTGGCTTGCGAATCCTCTAAGAGTGTAAGTATATGGTCTCTAACAACCATGCAAAAATTGGTCCACATCGGTCCACTTTTACATATAGCCCCCATATAAACGGACGCACAAATTTGGCTTGCGAATCCTCCAAGAGAAGCAAATTTCATCCGAGCCGGCTGAAATTTGGTACATGGTGTTAGTATATGGTATCTAATAACCATGCAAAAATTGGTCCACATCGGTCCATAATTATATATAGCCCCCATATAAATCGATCCCCCGATTTGGCTTGCGGAGCCTCTAAGAGAAGCAAATTCCATCCGATCCGGCTGAAATTTGGTACATGGTCTTAGTATATGGTCTCTAATGACCATGCAAAAATTGGTCCACATCGGTCCATAATTATATATAGCGATCACCAGATTTGACCTCCGGAGCCTCTTGAAAGACAAAAATTCATCTGATTCAGTTGAAATTTGCTACGTGGTGTTAATATATGGCCTCAAACACCCATGCACAAATTGGTCGAAATCGGTCCATAATTATATATAGGCCCTATATAAACCGATCCCCAGATTTGACCTCCGGAGCCTCTTGGAAGAGCAAAATTCATCCGATTCGGTTGAAATTTGGTACCTGAAGTCAGTATATGGTATCCAACCACAATGCAGGAATTAGTTCATATCAGTCCGTAATTATATATAGCCCCCATATAAGCCGATCCCCAGATTTGACCTCCGGTGCCTTTTGGAGAAGCAAAATTCATCCGATCTGGTTGAAATTTGGTACGTGGTGGTAGTATATGATATTTAACAACTATGCCAAAAGTGGTCCATATCAGTTCATATTCATATATAGCCCCCATATAAACCGATCCCGAGATTTGGTTTTGGAGCTTCTTGGAGGAGCAAATTTCATACGAGTCAGTTGAACTTTGATACATTGTGCTAGTATATGGCCGTTAACAACCATGCCTAACTAGGTCCATATCGGTCTATAGTTATATATAGCCATCAGACAAATCGATCCCCAATCACACAAAAATTGGTCCATATCAAGTTCATAATTGTATATAGCCCCCATATTTCAATTCTGGCTCTCTACGTATTGTCTAATACATACCACGTATGGACTAACTCACAATGTTAAGAAGTTTTAAGATACCACAACCCAAGTAATTCGATTGTTGATGACAGTCTTTCGTAAAAGTTTCTACGCCATCCATGGTGGAGGGTACATAAGATTCGGCCTGGCCGAATTTCAATTCTGGCTCTCTACGTATTGTCTAATACATACCACGTATGGACTAACTCACAATGTTAAGAAGTTTTAAGATACCACAACCCAAGTAATTCGATTGTTGATGACAGTCTTTCGTAGAAGTTTCTACGCAATCCATGGTGGAGGGTACATAAGATTCGGCCTGGCCGAACTTACGGCCGTATATACTTGTTTAAATTAAAATTAGTATTGAATAAGTTAAATGTACTAACTATTAATGCACATAACGCACATTATCCTAGTTCTACGTTAATAAGATATTAGTCTTGCTGGAATGAACTAAATAAATAAATAACAAGTATATACAGCAGTAAGTTCGGCCGGGCCGAATCTTAAATATCCACCACCATGAACCAAATATTCCTTTGAAATTTCAAGAGACTTTGAGGACACTTCCCGAAGATAAATTTAAAGATTTCACCTATGAGGACTATATCATTTTTGTTCGAGTTTTAGAGGAATCATTAACATCTCTTGTAAGTGTGCAAGAAAATTATAAAATAACGTCTTGATTTGAAATCTTAAATCTGTAGAAGTAAAATCTGGAAAGTTTACATTGAGTTTCAAGCAATTCTCAAGATCAGTGCGCCCTCTACACCCTCAAGAAGTGAAGTCGGTCTATATGGAGGCATTACCAAATGGACCGACAAAAACTTAATCCAATACACGTTTTTGTGAGCCTAAAATACCAGAATATTTACAATTTCAGGCAAATCCGATAAAAACTACGGTTTCTAGAAACCCAAGGAGCTAAATCGGGAGATCGTTCTTATGGGGGCTATACTAAAATATGGACCGATACTCACCGTTTCCGGCACACCTCTTTATGACCCGAAAATACTTCTAGATTTCCAATTTCAGCCAAATAGGATAAAAACTTCGGATTGTAGAAGCCCAAGAAGTAAAATCCGGAAATCGGTCTATATGGGGGCTATACCAAAATATGGACCGATACTCACCATTTCCGGCACACCTCTTTATGGTCCTAAAATACCTCTAGATTTCCAATTTCAGACAAATTGGATAAAAACTACGGTTTCTATAAGCCCAAGACCCCAAATCGGGAGGTCGTTTTATATGGGGACCATACCAACACATGGATCGATACTCACAATTTTTAGCACACGTAGTTGTGGTCCTACAATACCTCTAGATTTCCAATTTCAGGTAAATTGAATAAAAACTGCGGTTTCTATAAGCCCAAGAAGTAAAATCGGATGATCGGTCTATATGGGTGATATATCAAAACATATACCGATACTCACCATTTTGGCACACCTCTTTATGGTCATAAAATACCTCTAGATTTCAAATTTCAGGCAAGTTGGATAAAAACTACGATTTCTATAAGCCCAAGACCCCAAATCGGGAGGTCGGTTTATATGGGGACTATATCAAAACCTGGACCGATATAGCCCATCTTCGAACTTGACCTGCCTGCAGACAAAAGACGAGTTTGTGCAAAATTTCAGCACGATTGCTTCATTATTGAAGACTGTAGCGTGATTACAACAGACAGACGGACAGACGGTCATCGTTATATCGTCTTAGAATTTCTCCCTGATCAAGAATATATATACTTTATATAGTCGGAAATCGATATTTCGATGTGTTACAAACGGAATGACAAACTTATTATACCCCCCAGCAAAAACTGGGTAAGCACTAGTGATTATTTTAGTAATACCGCAAAACAAAAAGTTACTACTTGCAGTATTACCTGGGATTTAAAAATAATAACTTACCTGTGTAGGCAAAAAGTGATTCTTTCTATTAATACCGGTAATCAAAATCATATCTTGAGGTCCGGGTTCGACTCTACAGTGGGCACCGTTAATAGTAGCGATAAGTAATGCCAAATTACATTTCAGAAAAAAAAATGTCAATAAAATATACCTTTGTTTTCTAAAGTTGTATAGTACATAATTTATATTACAAAATAACATCATTGAATAGATCCATGTCGTGGAGCGTGGTATAGTGTGTTGGATTACAAAACAACAGGGGTGAGTTGGCAATTTTTGGATATCTTTATGGTAAATATATTATTTTTGGAGAGCTGGTATGCTTGCGAAGAAGTACTTATTTTTCGACTGCTGGTATGCTTGCACGGAAGTACTTTCCTCCAATGTCATGCCCGTGTAAAAGTATTACTACCGATATATGTACGAGGAAGTTGTTACCAATTTGGCGCAGGCATACTTGTACTCATACCTGGTAATAGAAGTTTTTGCTGGGCCCGTCACCATTCTATGGTGGTGGGTATAAAAATATTTGTTATTTCAAATTAGTGAGACAATTTTTCGCTTTTTGAAATTATTGTAAATTGAAAATTATAAATAGTAAATTTTTTTTAATAAAATATCGTTTGACAAAATAGCATTTGACATAAGTCAGTAATTGTTAATTTTCTCGGAGGTGGAGGTGAATTTGGTAAAGTGGAAAAATAAGCTATTGGTTATGCTTTCTACAGAAGTTTTGTGAGGTGTATTTTCGCTCTCCTGTAAAATGGAGTTTTTAGACTTATGGGGTTCTGTCTTAATTCCACAGAAATTAGTGAAAGAATCCGACAAAAAATCCAGCTTGACCAATACAACTTTTTCCGTGATGACTCTTTATTTATTTTTATTTGCATACAAAAAATCATGACCTTACGCGTTCTTATAGTGCTACCTATAGATTTCAATTCATTTGGCTTTGGCAAAACAGTAGCTAAAAAAGAATAATGATAAAATAATGACGACAAAACAGACAATAACAACGGCAATCGCAACAAACAAACGAGAATGGCAAACAAATTCAGCAAACGAATGTACAACTGCTAAAATGATAATTACGAATTCATTTGTGCTGCAAATTAATTAATTAATTAATGCAAACATACTTATTTATTTATTTTTATTTATATTCGTGTTTGGTCGGATGAATGTTGGGTGCATTTGAAAATATGAAATACCAAAGACTATAATAGCACAATACCCACCAAAGAGAATTCTGGGCGAACAAATCGTCATCTCATCCTCACCGTTTTAGAGAATTATTTCATATGCAACTCCTGCAGTGTCAGTAAACTTCAGGCTGGCGCAACACGCAACCATTGTCACATAGTCTACCATACGGTATGGCTTCTGGATATTCTGTGTTTCATGCAGAAATATTAGGATGGTTGGGCCAACACCGCCATTGTGAAGTACAATACCCTGACTCTTAAAAACACCACACCTGCCCACACACATTTGTTACGAGTTTATTGTTACCCTATTTGGAGTGAGCTGAACATGCGGTACCACCACATCACGATATTGGGCCGTGATCATTTGTTGCAAATTTTTCCATACCATAAAAGCTGGTAGCTAATTTACTCTCAATGCTCAAAGGAAGATTATTTATGGTGGCAACATTTTATGAGACTTTCTAATCTTGTATTGGGCTTTCATAATTTACTTTCGAAATTTCAATTTCATACGAATGAGCATGCAACGCATTGAGGTTTCGAATGTTTACCATAAATGGGTTCAGTAATAAAAGTACTTCTAATTTGGTGTACCAAAGTTAAATAGCCAAAAGTCATTTGGTACTTCATACCGAATTATGCGTGAACATATTCCCTTTGCTCCATTGAAGAGAATGAAAGCTAGTAATTAACTTTAGATATCATCACAAAGCCTAGAAAATTCCAAAGATTTTGTCTGTACTTAAATTATGCCGTTATTGATTCCGAGCCAAAAAAAAAAACGGAGAAAGATGCAATTCACTTTTAGATTTAAGTTTACCGCAATTTATACTAGGACACAAATCTTAATTTATTCGGGAAGGTAAAATCCTTTCAGATTTCCACTCTTTGCCTAGAAAAAAAAAATATATATAGGGACTTATACCAAACCATGCACCCATACAAACAAAATTAGACAATGGTTTTTGCGATCCTGTAATACCTCTTGTTTTCCAACTTTAGGGAAATCTCAGAAAAATTTTAAATTAACAAAATTTTTATTAAAAAAATTGCGTATCTACATGGAAAAAATATCATAGAAAAATATTTCCAATTAAAAAGTTGACTGAAGTTGAAATTTTTTTTTTTTCAAATAATAAATTAATTGATAAAATTAACTTATTAATCAAGAGAGAAACATTAACTTTATTAATTAAATGATTGAAAATTTTAAAATTTTTATTTAAAAAATTCATTGACACAATTAGCTTTTCAATCAAACTACGAAGACTAAGTCATTAAAAAAATTGATGAACATTTTTTTTTTAATTTTTAACATTTTTTTCAAAAATCAATTGTTAAATCAAACTTAGAACACTAACCCCCATTTTCATAAAGCTCCGTTAGTGTTCCATTAACTAACCAACTTTTAAACCGTATTATGAACGAAGCTGTCATCTTGCATATGTATTCCATATGCTAGTTAGGAACTTAACTGACGAAACTGTTTCAGTTAAAGTTAACTGGAGAGAAGATATTTGCAATTTACTTTCTGTTAACTGGCAGTTAAAGCCTAACGGAGCTACATGAAAATGGCCGTAAGACAGTAAAGAAACTAATTGATGTAAGGAAAAAATTATTGAGTGTTGCAATCAACATCAATTAAAATTTTAATTCAATCATTTAAAAATTGAACTGAAATCTGCTTTTAAAAATTAAATTTTTTAATCTATAGAAAATTTTGTCAAAAATTTATTTCTTAGGACATTTTATCAAAAATTTATTTCTATAGGAAATTTTCTCACACTGTTATTTCTATTTTTTTTTTAAGTCAGTTAAAAACCAAATTGAAAATAGTTAGGTTTTTAATGAAAAAAATAATTGAGTTTTGTCCAACATCGATTAAATTTTTTATGGAATCAATTAAAATTTAATTGAAATTTAATTAAATCAATTAATTTTTTAATCTATAGGAAATTTTGTCAAAATTTTAGTTCCTAGAAATTTTTTTCAATTTTTTTATACACTCCACTATATGATGGGGGTATATTAACTTTGTCATTCCGTTTGTAACACATCAAAATATTTCTCAAAGACCCCATAAAGTATATATATTCTGGGTCGTGGTGAAATTCTGAGTCGATCTAAGCATGTCCGTCCGTCCGTCTGTTGAAATCACACTAACTTCCGAACGAAACAAGCTTTCGCCTTCAAACTTGGCACAAGTAGTTGTTATTGATTTAGATCGGATGGTATTGCAAATGGCCATATCGGTCCACTTTAACGTATAGCCCCCATATAAACGGCCACCCAGATTTGGCTTGCGGAGCCTACAAGAGTAGCATATTTCATCCGATCTGGCTGAAATTTGGTACATGGTGTAAGTATATGGTCTCTAACAACCATGGAAAAATTGGTCCATATCGGTCCATAATTATATATAGCCCCCATATAAACCGATCCCCAGATTTGACCTCCGGAGCCTCCTAGAGGAGCAAAATTCATCCGATCCGGTTGAAATTTGGTACGTGGTGTTAGTATATGGTCTCTAACAACCATGCAAGAATTGGTCCATATCGGTCCATAATTATATATAGCCCCCATATAAACCGATCCCCAGATTTGTCATCCGGAGCCTCTTGGAGGAACAAAATTTATCCGATCCGGTTGAAATTTGGAACGAGGTGTTAGTGTGTGGTCTCTAACAAACACGATATGGGCACGAATTGGTCCATATCGGTCCATAATTATATATATGGACCCCATATAAACCGTTCTCCAGATTTGATCTACGGAGACTCTTGGAGAAGCAAAATTCATCCGATCCGGTTGAAATTTGCAACGTGGTGATAGTATGTGGCCGCTAATAACCATGCCAAATTTGGTCATTACCGGTCTATAGTTAGATATACAGCCGATCCCATTTAACACAAAAATTGGTCTATATCGGTTCATAATCATGGTTGCCACTCGATCCAAAAACAATCTACCAAAATTTTATTCCTATAGAAATTTTTTTCAAATTTTTTTTTCAATAGAAAACTTAGGCAAAATTTTATTTCTATAGAAAATGTTGTCAAAATTTTATTTTTGTAGAAATTTTTGTCAAAATGTTATTTCAATAGACAATTTTGTCAAAATTTTATTTCTATAGAAATTTTTGTCAAAATTTCTATAGAAAATTTTGACAAAACTTTATTTCCATAGAAAATTTTGTTAAAATTTTTCGGAGGGTTCAAGTGTGGTTTTTGTTGGGTTTAATAAACTGCCTGAATTTATTCTGATAATTGGTTGATAGTTTTGCTGCAAGTAGAGGTTGCTGATGAGGAATGTGGTAATTCCGAAACGTGCGTCCATCCAACCATCTTGCAGTCTATAGGGCTTTGCCCAAATAAATTTGACAAACATTCTTTTCCTCTGTTGGTTAAGATACTCTTGTAGTTTAGTCAATGTATGGTTTTAAGCTGAAATAAAAAAACAACAACAATGCTTAAAGAACAAAACCAACAATAACAAAACAAAACAAATGGAAAAAGAAGAGGAGGCACGCTCAAAATAAACCCAGCCATGTGAATTCAAATCGATGATTTGACAGTGGCATAGGAAAAGAGATATGTTTGTTTCGAGTTTATTTCGGCATAAGCCGGCTATCAATGTAAAACCTTTTTTCGGAGGGTTCAAGTGTGGTTTTTGTTGGGTTTAATAAACTGCCTGAATTTATTCTGATAATTGGTTGATAGTTTTGCTGCAAGTAGAGGATGCTGATGAGGAATGTGGTAATTCCGAAACGTGCGTCCATCCAACCATCTTGCAGTCTATAGGGCTTTGCCCAAATAAATTTGACAAACATTCTTTTCCTCTGTTGGTTAAGCTACTCTTGTAGTTTAGTCAATGTATGGTTTTAAGCTGAAATAAAAAAACAACAAAATTTTATTTCTATAGAAAATTTTGTCCAAATTTTACTTCTATAAAAAATGTTGTCAACATTTTATTTCTATAGAAACTTTTATCAAAATTTTATTTCTATACAAAATTTGTCAAACTTAATTATATACGTATTTAATCGGCCTTTTCTAGTTTAATATATACTACGTATGGACTACCTTGCAATTTTGAAGACGGTGTTAGGAACTTTTAAGATACCTTGTCATCGGCAAGTGTTACCGCAACTCAAGTAATTCGATTGTGGATGACAATCTTCAGTAGAAGTTTCTACGCAATCCATGGTGGAGGGTACATAAGCTTCGGCCTAGCCTAACTTACGGCCGTATATACTTGTTTCTATTTATTTTATTTATATAGAAATCTTGCCAAAATTTTGTCAAAATTCATTTCCTATAGGAAATGTTGTCAAAATTTTATCTTTATAGAAAATTTTGTCAAAATTCTATTACTATAGAAAACTTCGTCAAAATTTTATTTCCTTAAAAGTTTTGTCCAAATTTTATTTCTTAAGAAATTTTTTTAAAATTTTATTTCTAACGGAAATTTTGTGAAAATGTTATTTCTAAGGGAAATTTTGTCAAAACTTTATTTCTATTTAAGGACTAAAAGAAAACAGAGTACTCAGCTGTTTAAAAATAATCACAGAAAAGAAGTGAAACCTTGAATTTTTAATGTATGAAGTGCTTCAATTAGTAATAAATATTTACTGCTGCGATTATTTATGACACTGTACCACTTTGAATTTCTTGTTTTTCGATAAATTAATCACAAAAAATTGCTATTGTGAATCGAAGAAGCGTCACTTTATCAAAATACAATCTGACAAGCCCATACAAATGTTGCATCCAGTGCTAAAAGAAAACAGCCCTAATATCATATTACTATAAGAAATTTTGTCAACATTTTATTTCTATAGAAAATGTTGTCAACATTTTATTTCTATAGAAAATGTTGTCAAAATGTGATTTCTGTTGAAAATTTTATCACAATTTTATTTTCACAGAACATTTTGCCAAGATTTTATTGTTATAGACAATTTTGTTAAAATTTTATTTGTACAGAATATTTTTTCAAAATTTTATTTCCATAGAAAATTTTGTCAAAATTTTATTTCTACAGAAAATTTTGTCAAAATTTTATTTCTATAGGAAATTTTGTCAAAATTTCATTTCTATAGAAAATTTTGTCAAAATTTCATTTCTATAGAAAATTTTGTCAAAATTTTATTTCTATAGAAAATTTTGTCAAAATTTCATTTCTATAGAAAATTTTGTCAAAATTTCATTTCTATAGAAAATTTTGTCAAAATTTTATTTCTATAGAAAATTTTGTCAAAATTTTATTTTCACAGAATATTTTACCAAGATTTTATTTCTATAGAAAATGTTGTCAAAATTTCATTTCTATAGAAGAATTTGTTATAATTTTATTTCTATAGAAAATATTGTCAAAATTTTATTTCTATAGAAAATGTTGTCAAAATTTTATTTCTATAGAAAATGTTGTCAAAATTTTATTTCTATAGAAAATCTTGTCAAAACTTTATTTCTATAGAAAATTTTGTCAAGATTTTATTTCTATACCAACTTTTATCAAAATTTTATTTTTATAGAAAATTCTGTCAAGATTTAATTGCTATAGAACATTTTGTTAAAATTTTATTTCTACATAATATTTTGTCAAGATTTTATTTCTATTGAATATTTTATCAAAATGTTATTTCTATAGACAGTTTTGTAAAAATTTTATTTCTAGAGAAAATCTTGCCAAAATTTTATTTTCATATTTAGAAAATGTTGATAAAATGTTATTTCCGTAGTGAATTTTGTCAGCATTTTATTTCCATAGAAAATTTTGTCAAAATTTTATTCATATTTATTTCTATTCTATTTATTTCTAATTTTGTCAAAATTCAATTTGTCAGATTCCTTTAGAAAATTTTGTCTAAATTTTATTTCTATTGAAAATTTTGCCATATTGGTATTCTTTAGAGAGTATGATAAGGACTATGGATGCGAATGGATGCACTGAAAGTAGATATTAGACCAAAAATACCGGCAGATTACATTAGTGCAGTTTGCATTTTATTTTTTGACCGCCCCCACAGCAATAGTCACGGCACAGCGTGGTCAAATTGATTGTGTCCACCATGGCCTTGTTGGATTTCTATATGAATGTCTTCGATATATTGAATAAAACTCCCGGTCTTAATTTTATTATTTAATCACTTGCGAGAATATGACAATAAAATCCAATTTCCATTGGAACGATTCTTCTTTACGTGTGGCTCCAAAACGACAAAGCAACAAGGAGAGAACTAAAAAAAACAAGTAAAGGGTGATTCTTTTGAGGTTAGGATTTTCATGCATTAGTATTTGACAGATCACGTGGGATTTCAGACATGGTGTCAAAGAGAAAGATGCTCAGTATGCTTTGACATTTCATCTTGAATAGACTTACTAACGAGCAACGCTTGCAAATCATTGAATTTTATTACCAAAATCAGTGTTCGGTTCGAAATGTGTTTCCCGCTTTACGTCCGATTTATGGTCTACATAATCGACCAAGTGAGCAAACAATTAATGCGATTGTGACCAAGTTTCGCACTCAGTTTACTTTATTGGACATTAAACCAACCACACGAATGCGTACAGTGCGTACAGAAGAGAATATTGCGTCTGTTTCTGAGAGTGTTGCTGAAGACCGTGAAATGTCGATTCGTCGCCGTTCGCAGCAATTGGGTTTGTGTTATTCGACCACATGGAAGATTTTACGCAAAGATCTTGGTGTAAAACCGTATAAAATACAGCTCGTGCAAGAACTGAAGCCGAACGATCTGCCACAACGTCGAATTTTCAGTGAATGGGCCCTAGAAAAGTTGGCAGAAAATCCGCTTTTTTATCGACAAATTTTGTTCAGCGATGAGGCTCATTTCTGGTTGAATGGCTACGTAAATAAGCAAAATTGCCGCATTTGGAGTGAAGAGCAACCAGAAGCCGTTCAAGAACTGCCCATGCATCCCGAAAAATGCACTGTTTGGTGTGGTTTGTACGCTGGTGGAATCATTGGACCGTATTTTTTCAAAGATGCTGTTGGACGCAACGTTACGGTGAATGGCGATCGCTATCGTTCGATGCTAACAAACTTTTTGTTGCCAAAAATGGAAGAACTGAACTTGGTTGACATGTGGTTTCAACAAGATGGCGCTACATGCCACACAGCTCGCGATTCTATGGCCATTTTGAGGGAAAACTTCGGAGAACAATTCATCTCAAGAAATGGACCGGTAAGTTGGCCACCAAGATCATGCGATTTGACGCCTTTAGACTATTTTTTGTGGGGCTACGTCAAGTCTAAAGTCTACAGAAATAAGCCAGCAACTATTCCAGCTTTGGAAGACAACATTTCCGAAGAAATTCGGGCTATTCCGGCCGAAATGCTCGAAAAAGTTGCCCAAAATTGGACTTTCCGAATGGACCACCTAAGACGCAGCCGCGGTCAACATTTAAATGAAATTATCTTCAAAAAGTAAATGTCATGGACCAATCTAACGTTTCAAATAAAGAACCGATGAGATTTTGCAAATTGTATGCGTTTTTTTTAAAAAAAAGTTATCAAGCTCTTAACAAATCACCCTTTATATACGGCCGTAAGTTCGGCCAGGCCGAATCTTATGTACCCTCCACCATGGATTGCGTAGGAACTTCTACTAAAGGCTGTCAACCACAATCGAATTACTTGGGTTGCGATAACACTTGCCGATGACAAGGTATCGTAAAACTTTTTAACACTGTCTTCTAAATAGTAAGTTAGCCCATACGGGGTATATATTAAACAAAAAAAGGCCGATTAAATACGTATATAATATAGTTTGACAAAATTTTCTATAGAAATGAAAACTTGACAAAATTTTCTGTAGAAATAAAATTTTGACAAAATTTTCTATAGAAATAAAAACTTGACAAAATTTTCTATAGAAATAAAATGTTGACAAAATTTTCTATGGAAGTAAAATGTTGACAAAATTTTGTATAGAAATAAAATGTTGACAAAATTTTCTACAGAAATAAATTTTTTACAAAATTTTATATAAAAATAACATTTTGACAAAACTTTCTATGGAAATAAAATTTTGACAAACATTTCTATAGAAATAAACGTTTGACAAAACTTTCTATAGAAATGAAATTTTGACACAACTTTCTATAGTAATAAAATTTGACAAAATGTTCTATGGAAATAAAGTTTTGGTAGATTATTTTTGGCGATATGGACCAATTTTTGTGTAATAAGTCATCGGCTATATATAACTAAAGACCGATATTGACCAATTTTTACATGGCTGTTAGAGGCCATATATTGACAAAATGTACCAAATTTCAACCGCATCGGATGACTTTTGCTATATATAATTATGGACCGATATGGACCAATTTTTGCATGGTTGTTAGATACTATATACTAACACCATGTACCAAATTTCAACTGGATCGGATGAATTTCGCTCCTCCAAGAGGCTCCTGAGGTCAAATCTGGGGATCGGTTTATATGGGAGCTATATATAATTATGAACCGATATGGACCAATTTTTGCATGGTTGTTAGAGACTATATACTAACACCACGTACTAAATTTTAATTGGATCGGATGAATTTTGCTCCTCCAAGAGGCTCCGGAGTTCAAATCTGGGGATCGGTTTATATGGGAGCTATATATAATTATGAACCGATATGGACCAATTTTTGAATGGTTGTTAGAGGCCGTATACTAACATCAGGTACCAAATTTCAACAGGATCGGATGAATTTTGCCCCTCCAAGAGGCTCCGGAGGTCAAATCTGGGGATCGGTTTATATGGGGGCTATATATAATTATAGACCGATATGGACCAATTTTTGCATGGTTGTTAGAGACCGTATACTAACATCAGGTACCACATTTCAACCGGATCGGATGAATTTTTCCCCTCCAAGAGGCTCCGGAGGTCAAATCTGGGGATCGGTTTATATGGGGGCTATATATAATTATGGACCGACATGGACCAATTTTTGCATGGGTGTTAGAGACCGTATACTAAGACCACGTACTAAATTTCAACCGGATCGGATGAATTTTGCTCCTCCAAGAGGCTCCGGAGGTCAAATCTGGGGATCGGTTTATATGGGAGCTATATATAATTATGGACCGATTTGGACCAAGTTTTGCATGGTTGTTAGAGGCCGTATACTAACATCAGGTACCAAATTTCAACCGGATCGGATGAATTTTGCTGCTCCGGGAGGCTCCCCAAGCCAAATTTGGGGATCGGTTTATATGGGGGCTATACGTAAACGTGGTCCGATATGGCCGATTTTCAATACCATCCGACCTACATCAATAACATCTACTTGTGCCAAGTTTCAAGTCGATAGCTTGTTTCGTTCGGAAGTTAGCGTGATTTCCACAGACGGACGGACAGCCGGACAGACGGACAGACGGACGGACGGACGGACATGCTTAGATCGACTCAGAATTTCACCACGACCCAGAATATATATACTTTATGGGGTCTTAGAGCAATATTTCGATGTGTTACAAACGGAATGACAAAGTTAATATACCCCCATCCTATGGTGGAGGGTATAAAACCGATTGTGGAAAATGATTTTATGCACGACACCCGTGTCAAGATCATGGCAATTTGATAAGCGCCTCTAGTAATTGTTACGGAACCAAAACTAATAGAAATGTTTTAATGCCATAAATTAGCATTTCTCTAACCATGTTATTCCCTCCACACTGCCTTTAGCTCTCGCGCCCTCGATTACATATACGCCAAAGGAAGATGTTCAACGTATTCCCTTGTTCAAATTAACCTATGTAAATACTAGCAAGCCTTGCAAAGGGTTAACCAGGAGACATTGCCATTCATTTAAGCCATGTTTTGTAGAAACTCTTGTAATCCTACTTGCTGTCGTGTCGATAATGACTACAACTATTGTTGGGACATAACTAAGATCAGAGGGGTATTTACGATTTATGGCGAGGGTGGGGTTTAGAACAGAGATGGTCCAAGTAACAATATTTTTTTGGATTTCTACTGCAAAAAGACCTAAACGTCGAAAACTTGAGTAAAACTTAAAAAACGCACACTGAAAAAAAATTGTCGTGAAGTCAAGGATTTCATGTCTTTAAAATAGGAATGCAAATTTTGTTTAGCATAGAAGACGCATTTCTCTAATATAAAGTTTTTTTCTTTGTCCAAAAGTCGATAAATTTTTCAATGAAGTCGTATTGTCTTTATAATTAAGTGATTTTACTTAAAAATGGGTATCATAACATGAAAGAAAAAATTTTTGGGCTAAGGTCAACTTGACATTAAAAATTCAGAATTTTTTTTTAAATTAACGAAATTGTCTTTAAACTTGTTGTCTTTTTGCATCTTGACCACAAAGCAAAAAATGGTTCAAATACAGGACATGTTTTTCAACACTTTATTTTAAAGATACTTTTATTTGAAACATAGCATAATTTCTACTGGAAGTCGAGCCTGAATTTGGAAAATAAAGTTGTCGTTAACTCGTTTTTAAAGAACTTCGATAGCATATAAAGAAAAAAAAACTGAAAAAAAACGAAAAATTAAAGTTTGCTTCCTAGAAGCAAGTACACAAAAACCAAATTTAAAAGAGAATTGTGTGTTAAAATTAACCTTACTTGTAACAGGTTGGCTAATAAGTCCCCGGTCTGATGGCGTCGCTAGTATTAAATGCATATTCTTTTTATATAGTGCCAACACTAATAGAAAAAGTTTCGTTATATTAACGAAATGTGTCGTTAAAAGTCAGCCAATGAAACAAATTCGTTAATACAACGAAATTTTTCGTTATTACAACGAATTTTCTATAAATAAACGTAACGTTTCGTACTATTAACGAATATTTTCATTCTATTAATGAAATTGTTTCGACTATCAATGAAAATTTTTCGTTGGCTGAATTTTAATGAAATTTTCTTTGTGTGAATCTTCAAATGATTCGTGTCAAAATTTGACGTCTGTAAGTCAATTAGTTTTGTGAGATAGAGCGTCTTTTGTGAAGCAACTTTTGTTATTGTGAAAAAAATGGAAAAAAAGGAATTTCGTGTTTTGATAAAATATTGTTTTCTGAAGGGAAAACATACAGTGGAAGCAAAAACTTGGCTTGATAATGAGTTTACGGACTCTGCCCCAGGGAAATCAACAATAATTGATTGGTATGCAAAATTCAAGCGTGGTGAGCATGGAGGGCGGTGAACGCAGTGGACGCCCGACGAAAACATCAAAACAAATCCACAAAATGATTTTGAATGACCGTAAAATGAAGTTGATCGAGATAGCAGAGGCCTTAAAGATATCAAAGGAACGTTTTGGTTATATCATTCATCAATATTTGGATATGCGGAAACTCTGCGCAAAATGGGTGCCGCGCGAGCTAACATTTGACCAAAAACAACAACGAGTTGATGATTTTGAGCGGTGGTTACAGCTGTTAACTCGTAATACACCCGTGTTTTTCCGTCGATATGTGACAATGGATGAAATATGGCTCCATCACTACACTCCTGAGTCCAATCGACAGTCGGCTGAGTGGACAGCGACCGGTGAACCGTCTCCGAAGCGTGGAAAGACTCAAAAGTCCGCTGGCAAAGTAATGGCCTCTGTTTTTTGGGATGCGCATGGAATAATTTTTATTTCCGATTATCTTGAGAAGGGAAAAACCATCAACAGTGACTATTATATGGCGTTATTGGAGCGTTTGAAGGTCGAAATCGCTGCAAAACGGCCCCATATGAAGAAGAAAAAAGTGTTGTTCCACCAAGACAACGCACCGTGCCACAAGTCATTGAATTCGAATTGCTTCCCCACCCACCGTATTCTCCAGATCTGGCCCCCAGCGACTTTTTCTTGTTCTCAGACCTCAAAAGGATGCTCGCAGGGAAAAAATTGGGCTGCAATGAAGAGGTGATCGCCGAAACTGAGGTCTATTTTGAGGCAAAACCGAAGGAGTACTACCAAAATGGTATCAAAAAATTGGAAGGTCGTTATAATCGTTGAATAATAAAAACGAATTTTGACAAAAAAATGTGTTTTTTTTTTTGTTAGACCGGGGACTTATCAGACAACCTGTTATTCTCCGCTTCTAAGGCTCGGAATCAATACGAAAATGTTTAAAGTAAAGACAAAATCTTTGGAACCGGGTATGTTTTTCAGTGCAAATATCGAAAATCCCTTTGGGATGAATTATGGTCTGCAAACGAACGAACAAAGCCCTCATCTGTTGCACGAAAGGGGTTCTGTCGTATTCTGGTCCATTTCCGGCGAAGTGCCATTTTAAGATGATCGACATAGGTGTACAATTTTGACAAAATTATACACAGTGTTCACAGTGTTGATTCACTTTCATTAACGAATCTTTTTGAAATGAGCACGCCGTGCATGATTTTTTCTATGAGTGTATAGAATTAAAAAAATAAAATTTTCTTTAGACATAAAATTTTGACAAAATTTTTTATAGAAATAAAATTTTATCACAATTTTCTACAGGATTACAATTTTGACAAAATTTTCTATCGAAATAAAATTTTGACAAAAAATTTTACAAAAATTTTCTATAGAAATGAATTTCAAAAAAAAATCTAAAAAAAATAAAAATTTTGCCAAAATTTTCTATAGAAATATAATTTTGCCAAAATTTTCTATAAAAATATAATTTTGCCAAAATTTTGTATAAAAATATAATTTTGCCAAAATTTTGTGTAGAAATAAAATTTTGACAAAATTTTCTATACGCCTATAAAAAAGTAAACTGTTTTATAGGAAGAATAAACTAACTCGTACGAAAATTCAACTAAATTTTACTCCACATTTTGAGATTACCCCAAAGTGTTGTTAAAACCAGGAAAAAGTAATGCCCTGTTGTACTTTTTAACTACAGTTCACGAAATTACACCCTCTAAAAAGAAAAATTAGTTTAACTACGGAAATTTTTTCTGTGTAGACATAACATTTTGACAAAGTTTCCTATAGAAATAAAATTCCGACCAAATTTCTTATACACTGAAAAAAAAAATATTTACGTGATATTAAAGATTACGCAGCCTCAATTTTAGGATGCGCAATTTACACACTATTAAGGACAAATTTCTTTAAAACAATGAAATTTTAATCAAAAGAAAGTTTATAACCCTTACTTCACAAATTTTTTTAATTATATTTTGGGGCACACATTTTAAAAATTTGCATCCCTTCGTTAAAGAGTCATGCCTTTAAACTTAGGCAAATTTTCCTTAAAGTAAAGAAACACATTTTTGATTTAAAAAATCGTCCTTAAATTAGTTGAAATATTGAATATTTAGATTTAAGATAAAAAAGCTTCAAATATAGGCTAAGACTCATTTTGAGGATTTGACATCTATGGTTTAAAGTTTTTTTGTAAGTAAGAAAATAATTTTTTACTTCGAAGTATCCGTCATAATTTGGATTTTTAAACTGACATTTGTTTGTACGTGAATAGCTTTATTAATATATTGGAAAAAATAGAATGAAAATTCTATAAATGAGATCTGTATCCTAATTTTAATTATATAGATCCTAGATTTAAAGCCAGATAGGCTGCAAAAAAATGTCCTTATTTTAAAGAACTCGCACCTTTGGTTAGGAATCAATACAAAAATCCTTAAAGGAAGGTCAAAGTCTTTGGATCCAAGTAAACTTTTGAGTGTAGAAATAAAATTTTAACAAATTTTTTTAGAGAAATAAAATCTTGACAAAATTTTATATAGAAATAAAGTTTGGACAAATTTTTTTTATAGAAATAAAATTGTACAAAGTTTTCTATAGAAAAAAAATTTGACAATTTTTTTATAGAAATATTTAAAAAAAATCTATAGAAATAAAATTTTGACTAATTTTTCTACAGAATAAAAACTTGACAAATTTTGACAAAATTTTCTACAGAAAAAAAATGTTGACAAAATTTCTTATAGAAATAAAATTTTGACAATATTTTCGATAGAAATAAAATTTCTGAATAAATTTTTTGAAGAAATGCAATTTTGACAAAGTTTTCTATAAGAATAAAATTTTGCCAAAATTTGAACAACAGAAACAAAATTTTAAAAAGTTTTCTATAGAAATAAAATGTTGACAAAATTTTTTGAAACAAAAATTCTTTAGAATTAAAATTTTGACACAATTTTCTTTTGAAATATAATTTTTACGATAATTTCTATTGAAATATAATTTTGACAAAATTTTCTATAAAAAATAAAATATTTTCTATTGAAATAAAATTTTAAAATGTTTTTATATAGAAATAAAATTTTGAAAAAATTTTCTATATAAATAAAATTGTGACAAAATTTTCTATGGAAATCAAATTTTAGCAAAATTTTCTATATTTTCAATGTCTATGACAAGTTTGTGATCTTAAAGATTCTGAGTCGTAGTAATGTCGCCCCTTTACATAGCTACGCTACTGGTCCATTGAATGATTTTCCTGAATGTTTTTTTTATTATTTTAAGTAACATATTTGCAGTGTTGTAGCTGCTGCATTGCCAATTGGCAATTTTCACTGTCGACAGGTTGGATTGTTGCCTGCATTTGCAGTTTATCACCAAACTAATAACAAACAAATAAACCAAACGAAAAAAATTAACATTGCAACAATTACACGCCACAATTGGCCCATTAGCATTGTGCATGGTGTAATAGTCGCATGTAGTATGTATCTTGGGAGTTACTCATTCCACCTTTGGACTCTTCGTAGGCCCCATTCAACAACAACAATCTTTCGTTGCGCAACATTTGGAGCCACATCACGTGAAGTTCATGTTCCATGGTATGGTGAATGTGTTCTAGGAGAAGTAACAACACGCACGTTTTACCTACCACATCTATCACTAAATATTCCATACCAAATGGATAAGAAAAAAACTTAGAACAATTTTACAGTATTTTTTTTAGGTTTTTCCTCTTGATATTTTTTATCAATTACTTTTCACTTTACATGGCATTTGCCAAAAACAAATTATGAAGATATTTCGCTTACATATTGCAACAATAAAATGGTAGAGTTGGACACGTGATACTAACTTTTCATGAGAGTGACTACAAATACAATATCACGCTCAGAAAAAAAGTCCATTACATAGTGGAAAAAAGATGGTAGTTAAACAGATGCAAAATTTTACTTATTTTTTTTTAATGGTTTTGTTTTAATTTTTTATTCAATCAATATTATTGTTATGATTTTAACTTAATTTCATCCAACCATTTCGCAGTCTAAAGGGCCTTGTCCAAATATATTTGACTATACTTAAAATAAAGTTTACTTGGATCCAAAGATTGGCCTCCATTTAACGATTTTGGCATTGATTCCGAGCAAAAGATTCGACTTCTTTAAAATAAAGACATTTTTAGCAACCTTTAAATCTAGGATCAATAAAATTAAAATTAGGATAAAGACTCTTAAATCGAATGTTCATTCTCTTTTCGCGGTTTATAACACTGAAAAAAAAAAAACAGTGAACCCACCAGGAAGAAAACTTTTGGTTAATTTTAGAAATTTTTGAATATTTTTTGAAAATTTAAACTAAAAAGTATTACAAACGCTGGCATGCCAATATCACAAAAATAAGTATATGTTTTTTCGACAAATTCAAGAAAATATATTAGATATAAATAATTTTTTTCACTTGTTGAAGAAAATTTTGTAGTTTGAAAGAAAAAATTGGAGTTCAAAATTGCAAGAATATCTATAGTGACATACGAAGTTCTAGTAAAATTTATAAATTTGAAGAAGAATGTGAGAACTACGAATTAAGTAAATCGTTATACTTAATTTTAGTACAATTTTTCCACGTTATTTAGTTCATTTAACTAACGTACGCCAAAAATTATTAGAGTAAAGGAAACTTTCTCCAACCATTATAATTCCATGAACTAGTTCACTTTTTTTGAGTGTAATAAAGCTATTCACGTACAAACAAATTCTAGTTTAAAAATCCAAATTATAGCAAATAGTTTAAATAAAAAAAAAGAAAAGAAAAAGAAACTTCTACTACAGACTATCATCCACAATCGAATTTACTTACCTATGGCAAGGTATCTTAACATCGTTTTCTAAATTGTGAGTTAGTCCATACGTGGTATATATTAGACAAAAAAGTAATGTATAGGTAAGTCTACAAATAATTACGAATCGATATGGACTTTTGCACGGTACGTGAAGAGCCAGAATTGAAATATGGGGGTCGCTTTTACGGGGGCTACAATTATGAACTTGATATGGACCAATGTTTGTGTGATTGGGGATCGATTTATCTGATGGCTATATATAGCTATAGACCGATATGGACCTAGTTAGACTTGGTTGTTAACAACAATATGTACCAAATTTCAACTGACTCGGATAAAATTAGCTCCTCCAAGACGCTCCAAAACCAAATCTCGGGATCGGTTTATATGGGGTCTATATATGGTTATGGACCACTTTTGGCATAGTTGTAAAATATCATATACTAACAGCCTGTTTCTGTATGTTGAATGAGCTCTGTCGATCGACTCAAATGGAAACAAACAGCTGAATTTATAACCAAAAAACAGCTGTTTCTATGCATTTCAGTCGATCGATTGAACTCGTTCGACATACAGAAACAGGCTGTAACACCACGTACAAAATTTCAACCAGAACCAGGATGAATTTTGCTTCTCCAAGTAGGTCCAAAGCCAAATCTCGGGATGGGTTTATATGGGGCTATATATAATTATGGACTGATATGAACCAATTCTTACATGCACGCAGAGAAGAAACATGATTGCCACAATCATATTCGAAGAGCAAAATAATATGATAGCAGCTATTTTTGCGGCGACCATGTAACATTTTAACCTGCAACCATGTTGGATCAGTGAACATGGTTCTAAGAAAAATACAATTGTCCTCATCTAAAATGTTATTATATTGATAAAAAGAATTTTGTTTCCATTAAAAGACAATGGTCACGATCTAAAATGTTATGTTATTCGTCAAAAATGTTTTTCTTCTAGTTAAAAGAACATGGTCACAACCTAAAATGTTTTGATTTTTATGAAAAAACTTTTTTCGTCGTCGAAAAAAGGACGCCACTTGAGAAAAGAAAACACAAAATCAACTTTATTTATTTGTTTTTATTTATTTACAAACTAATTCATTGTTTATTTGTATTTATAATGTCGTGCAAGCAAACTTCACATATTTTTACACACTCTAGTTTGGTTCAATTTCAACAATAAGTAATCATTCCATATTTACTTCGTGACCATCAAATGTACAAACACAGACATCATGTAACTGCAAATAAAAATAAATTATACCATATATCAAAATGCAGAACAAAAACCAGGTATATTTTTTTCAATTACACTTTCCTTGTTTGTATTCACATAAAACCACGTGCCATTTCTGAATAAATAAATTAACACAATACACAATAATTCCGTATTCTCCGTCCATTCCAAGAAACAATCAACACACGACTGACGCGCAAAATGAAAATCGTGTGTACCTGCTCAATGTTTTTATAAAATTCTTGTCGCTGCAAAAAAATTAAAAAATTAAATGGTCACGAAAACAATGTACATGGTCTTTATGGCCATGTAATGGTTGTAGACATGTCTATACGTAAACTATAAAAATATTTTTTTCTCGGCAAAAAAGTTAAAAAATTGAATGGTCAGATACATTATTTTCCTGACCATATAATGGTCTCAAATTCTATCATTTAAATAATAGAACATGTTTGCGGCATTTGAGAACCATTTAAATGCTTATTGCCAACATATATTTTTCTCCGCTCGAAAATTATTTTTACAAAGACAAAATACATGGTTTTCGCGACAATTACATACTCTAAATAAGCATTAAATGGATGCGGCAACCATGTCCAAACATGTTTTTTCTGTGCGTGTGGTTTTTGGATACCATATACTAACATCACGTACCAAATTTCAACCGAATCGGATGAATTTTGCCCTTCCCAGGCGTTCCGGAGGTAAAATCTGGGGATCGGTTTATATGGGGGCTATATATAATTATGGACCGATTTCGACCAATTTTCGCATGTGTGTTTTAGGCCATATATTAACACCACGTACCAAATTTCAACTGAATCAGATGAATTTTTGTCTTCCAAGAGGCCCCGGAGGTCAAATCTGGAGATCGGTTTATATGGGGGCTATATATAATTATGGACCGATGTGGACCCATTTGTGCATAGTTGTTAGAGACCATATACTTACACCATGTACCAAATTTTAGCCGGATCGGATGAAATTTGCTTCTCTTAGAGGCTCTGCAAGCCAAATCTGGGGAACGGTTTATATGGGGCCTATATATAATTATGGACCGAAGTGGACTAATTTTTGCATGATTGTTAAAGGTCATATACTAACACCATGTAGAAAATTTCAGCCGGATCGGATGAAATTTGCTTCTCTTAGAGGCTCTGCAAGCCAAATCGGGGAATCGGTTTATATGGGGCCTATTTATAATTATGGGCCGATGTGGACCAATTTTTGCAAGGTTGTTAGAGACCATATACCAAATTTCAGTCGGATCGGATGAAATTTGCTTCTCTTAGAGCAATCGCAAGCCAAATTTGGGGGTCCGTTTATATGGGGGCTATACGTAAAAGTGGACCGATATGGCCCATTTGCAATACCATCCGACCTACATCGATAACAACTACTTGTGCAAAGTTTCAAGTCGATAGCTTGTTTCGTTCGGAAGTTAGCGTGATTTCAACAGACGGACGGACGGACATGCTCAGATCGACTCAGAATTTCACCACGACCCAGAATATATATACTTTATCCCTTTCCGACCTATAGCCGATCCACGTGATAGATTTTTCTAAATTTTTCAATACTGTTATTATGTGTACATAGAACATTTTAAATTATTAAGTTTGTTCAGTTTGATCCTGTATCCTGTTTTTTCAGGATACGTACAATTGTTGCAGTCCGGTAAATTCCGGTAAAAGTCCGGACGTAAAAATATCAAAAAACACAAAATAATCACGAAGTTACTGTGTGCATACAATATTTAAAATGTTTTCTTATTGAAAACACTTGTTTGATGAAATATTCCACAATTTAAATAATTTTAATATATTTGCAAACTTACATCTTCCACTTATTTTTACAAATGCGCAAAGTACACTGCTGAAACTACAAAATTAATATGAAAAGCAAATATTTATAACGGTTCTTCACATTCTTAGACAAAGAGAGAGCATACACCATTATTTTTTTGCCGCTCTTATCGCAGTACGTCATATATTAAAGAAATTATAGAGACTTAAACTTACCCGCACAATTGTGCGTACACGGTCGGAAAGGGTTATAGGTTCTTTGAGCAATATTTCGATGTGTTACAAATGGAATGACAAAGTTAATATACCCCCATCCTATGATGGAGAGTATAAAAATGATTCCTTAATTCCAAAACACTTTAAACCAAAGAAAAAATCCTCAAAATAAATCTTAGCTCAGTTAATTTAAGACGATTTCTTTAAATAAAAAATTACTTTAAGGAATATAGGCCTTAGTTCAAAGACATACGACTTTAACTACAAATTTCCTAAATTTAATAAAAAAATTTGAAGCTAAGATTATAAACTTTATTTTAATTAAAATTTCATTATCTGTCCTTAAATTTAGGTTGAGTAATCTTTAGCATCACGTAAATATTTTTTTCAGTGTAGATTAGATTTTTTTGTACGTTTTTTTTTATTTTTTTTATTTTTTAGGCCTTAGTTCAAAGACATACGACTTTAACTTCAAATTTGCTAACTTTAGTAAAAACAAATTTGAAGCTAAGATTATAAACTTTATTTTAATTAAAATTTCATTATTTTAAAGAAATCTGTCCTTAATATTTTGTAAATTGCACCTCCTAAAATTTAGGTTGAGTAATCTTTAGCATCACGTAAATATTCTTGTCAGTGTAGATTCGATTTTTTTGTACTTTTTATTTTTTTGCGAAATTTAATTGCTCAAAATTTGAATTTTCGCTAAAAACTTTAAATTTTCACTTTTAACTTTAACCAAGACACAAATATTGAATATTAAATACAAAAAGTTTGCTCACTTTCGACAAAATTTTTTTCCGAGTGTATAATCTCATCGGCTATATGGTGGGATGGTCGAATGATCGATACACAATAGAATGTCTCTACAATCTGATCGGGTTAAAATGTTGTAAATTAGATTTAATGCCTATAGTTCGTCTTTTTTTTCCTTCACTTCTTTGTTTCTTGTAAACTGATATTGTTTGGAGTCGATAAATTAAACCAATTAAACTCAGCTTATAACAAATTTTATGACTTTTTATGGCCATACAACACCCAAGAATTAATGAAAGCCAAACGATCGATATGTAATGAAAAAAAGAGAATACCATGCACGCATGAGCATTAGGATCGCTGATCGTTTAAATGACCATTGGAGATGGTTAAAACGATTATCGAAACTGGAAACAAAAACTCCCAATGAATGGACAAAATATGACTACAAATCATTTTGAAAGCCATTCATATTTCCATCATAAATCTTGATTGGAAACAAAACTCTTGTCCAATACTACTGTTGTTGGTGTTGTTTACCCATGGAGGTGGTGGTTATTGTCTTCCCCAAATCGTAGAAACATTTCTATTCATTTCGTAATGGATAAGAAACAACAATTTCATCTCTTGGAACAAAACATGCAGATTGAGATATGAAGTAAAGATTTCGTTCAACAAATCTACAGAGGAATAAATATGAATGAAAAAGCAATGTCTTCGAAAATGGGTTGGTCTTCGTTGATCTTCATAAAAGAAATACACAAAACTAAATTGGACAACACCTCTTGGACGAATTGACCATTATGGCGGATTAAAGCCATAAAAATACTTGTGATGATTCTCCAAGAGCGAAGCAAGATTCATTGACTTCATCTTCACCATCACCATTGGCAGTTGTTTATTCTTTTTAATAGCTTCCAATTGTTTCCATAGCCCATTATTATTGATATTAAGAGCATTTCCTTTTATTTGGTAAACTTTTGTTTTTTTTTTAATAATTATTAAAAACGGGGTTTTATCGATCATAAATTGAGATAATTTTATAAGAAATACAATAAAAGATAACATATTTATGATTTCATTCACTTTTGTTGCTGCTGTATCAATAGACGATAGATGGATCGCTTGTCCCATCAATGCGAGTTATGACTATGGGAATGTGGGATGAATAGGGTGATTGTTTTTAGCCCCCGTGGAGGAAGTCATAGGTTTATTAATTCCGATATACTAATTTTAATTAAAAAAGGTGTAAAAATGTTGTTTTTAGAAAACTCATAAATAAAGGATTGTCTAACTATTGTTTCGGAGAATTTATATGGCTTATGTGATTCACAGTAGCTGAAGATTTGAAATAGATGGAATGGGCATGACAATACTCTCTGAAAAATCGATAGCAAAGATGACATTTATTTCATGAAATTTAAAATATATTTTAAATAAATAAGAAAGACTTATATATAGATAAACAAGTAAGGAAAGTCTAAAGTCGGGCGGGGCCGACTATATTATACCCTGCACCACTTTGTAGATCTAAATTTTCGATACCATATCACATCCGTCAAATGTGTTGGGGGCTATATAAAGGTTTGTCCCAAATACATACATTTAAATATCACTCGATCTGGACAGAATTTGATAGACTTCTACAAAATCTATAGACTCAAAATTTAAGTCGGCTAATGCACTAGGGTGGAACACAATGTTAGTAAAAAAATATGAGAATCATTTAAATCTGAAGCAATTTTAATGAAACTTCGCAAAAGTTTATTTATGATTTATCGCTCGATATATATGTATTAGAAGTTTAGGAAAATTAGAGTTATTTTCACAACTTTTCGACTAAGCAGTGGCGATTTTACAAGGAAAATGTTTGTATTTTGACCATTTTTGTCGAAATCAGAAAAACATATATATGGGAGCTATATCTAAATCTGAACCGATTTCAACCAGATTTGGCACGCATAGCAACAATGCTAATTCTACCCCCTGTGCAAAATTTCAACAAAATCGGAGTTAAAAATTGGCCTCTGTGGTCATACGAGTGTAAATCGGGCGAAAGCTATATATGGGAGCTATATCTAAATCTGAACCGATTTCAACCAGATTTAGCACGCATAGCTACAATGCTAATTATACTCCCTGTGCAAAATTTCAACTAAATCGGAGCAAAAAATTGGCCTCTGTGGTCTTATGAGTGTAAATTGGCGAAAGCTATATATGGGAGATATATCCAAATCTGAATCGATTTCAACCAAATTTGGCACGCATAGTTACAATGCTAATTCTACTCCCTGTGCAAAATTTAAACTAAATCTGAGTTAAAATTGGCCTCTGTGGTCATATGAGTGCAAATCGGCCGAAAGCTATATATGGGAGATATATCCAAATCTGAACCGATTTCAACCAAATTTGGCACGCATAGTTACAATGCTAATTCTACTCCCTATGCAAAATTTCAACTAAACCGGAACAAAAAATTGGCCTCTGTGGGCAAATGAGTGTAAATCGGGCGAAAGCTATATATGGGAGCTATATCTAAATCTAAACCGATTTGGCTGATATTTTGCAAGTTTTTCGAGACCCATAAAATATTCGGATGTATGGAATTTGAGGAAGATCGGTTGATATACACGCCAATTATGACAGATCGGTGAAAAATATATATGGCAGCTATATCTAAATCTGAACCGATTTTTTCCAAAATCAATAGGGATCGTCTTTGAACCGAAACAGGACCCTATACCAAATTTTAGGACAATCGGACTAAAACTGCGAGCTGTACTTTGCACACAAAAATACATCAACAGACAGACAGACGGACAGACAGACAGACAGACGGACATCGCTAAATCGACTCAGAATTTAATTCTAAGCCGATCCGTATACTAAAAGGTTGGTCTATGATTACACCTTCTTGGCGTAATCAAGTATATATACACACTGTTAGAAAAATATGTTTTTCATATGTTCCGATATAAACAAAATGTGTGTTCGGGCACAATTTTTAAAGACAATATATTTAAGTGCAAACATGCAATGTTCCTAAACTAACACTAAATGTTTGGGACACATATGTTAATATGTTAGAATATATTATGTTTGGGGCATGAATGTTTCATAAAAATCATATGTGTGAATGTAAACATATATAAATTTACAAATTTGGAGTAAACATATATATGTTGTGATATTTTATTCAGAGAGAGACAGAGAGAGTATAGAGAAAGACATAGAGATGGAAACCTGGAGGGTTGACGAAATATATCAACATAACACAGACAGAGCAATTTCTGTGAATCCGCTCGTATGTTGTTTCAGAAAACTGTTTTATGATAAGGCCAAAAATTTGATATGCTTAAGTCTAAATATTATTTAATTTGAATTTTAAAATGAGTATTCGGAGTAAAGAGAATAGACATTCGGAATCAAGAGAATAGACATTTGAAAAAAAGCACGTGTTTTCGCCTTGAGAGCACACGGTTGAAAAAGACTGTTTTTCATATGTTTGGCTATAAACATTATATGTTTGGAACACAAATTTTTAAACACAATATTTTTGAGTGCAAGCATATAATGTTCATAAAATAGCATAATATGTTTGGGACATATATGTTAATATGTTAGAACATATTATGTTTGGGACATAAAATGTTTGTAAATATAATATGCTTGAATGCAAACATATATTAATTTAGAAATAGCCTATAAACATATATGTGTTTAGTAGCTTGGAGCGCTATTTAACAGGGAGCAATATTGAATTAAGTTGGTGGTTGTTGCTTGTTATTACAAAATTAACATTTTATTTTTCCTTGGGCAATTGATCAGCTACTTCTTTGATCCTTACAAACTGTGTGGTCCGCTGTTCGAATCCCCGTCCGGCAAAAGGTAAAATTAAAATAAAAAAAATCATAAAATTGAATAATTTCTTCTACATTGTTTGTATTACAGAAAAAGGTGCTAAGAACTAAAAAATCTCGTGGAAGTGATAAAGATGTCGGGGAATATACAATTGGGCAGAAACAAAATTTTGAGCATACAGGTCGAAAACCTATGTTGTTAGCACCTATATTACCTGTTTATTTTCATAATTCATTATGATTGTAAATATATAAATAAATAAATAAAATTTTGAGCACAATATTGTTTGGGAGAATTTTTTTTAAGCATATAATATTTTTGGGTGCAAAATGCTTCCAAACATATTATATGGTCACATAATAACATATTGTTTTTTGGAAGACAACATTATTGAATTTGGATGCAAAAATACAAAATGTTTGGAACTTAGACTATCCAAACATATATTGTTTAGACCAATATGCTTTCAAACATATTATATATTGGTAGAGATCAAACATATAAATGTTTGGGCAATACCCAAAAATGTATATGCTTGAAGCAAAATATGTTTGGGAGTATATGTTACAGAAGCGATTTTTTGTGAGTGTGCAGCATTTTATGTTTGTGTGGACATGTGTTTTGTTCATCATTTTGGCATTATGGGCACAATTTTTTTCTTGATTCGTTAAAAGAAATCGGAACGTACGAGGAGTAAGTCAAAATAATCAGGCAATCCACCGCTGAAAAACTTTTTGGTGTTCGGTCGAAGCAGAAATCGAACCCACGACCTTGTGTATGCAAGGCGGACATGCTAACCATTGTACCGCGGTGGCTCCCTTATTTGTAGTATTTTTAAGGCTATTTATAGTATATTTATAATTTCAGGCAAATAGGATAAAAACTACGGTTTCTAGAAACCGTTGTGTGGGCTGTTACAAAACTACGGTTTGTAACAGCCCAAAAAGTAAAATCGGGAGATCGGTCGATATGGGGGCTATACTAAAACATGGACAAACACACGCCATTTTCGGCACATGTATTTATGGTCCTAAAATACTTCTAGAGTTTCAATTTGAGGCAAATCGGATAAAAACTACGATTTCTGTAAGACCTAGAAATACAATCAGGAGATAGGTCTACCTCTTTATGGTCCTAGAATACCTCTAGATTTCCAATTTCAGGCAAATTGAATAAAAACTACGGTTTGTATAAGCCCAAGAAATAAAGTCGGGAGATCGGTCTATATAGGGACTATATCAAAACAGGGACTAGTACTCACCATTTTTGGCACATCTCTTTATGGTCCTAAAATACCTCTAGATTTTCAATTGCAGGCAAATTGGATAAAAACAACGAATTCTATTAGCCCAAGACCCCAAATCGGGAGGTGGTTTATATGAGGACTATATTCGAACTTGATCTGCCTGCAGACAAAAGACGAGTTTGTGCAAAATTTCAGCACCATTGCTTCATTATTGAAGACTGTAGCGTGATTACAGAAAGACAGACATACATGGTTATATCGTCTTAGAATTTATCCCTGATCAAGAATATATATACTTTATATAGTCGGAAATCAATATTTCGATGTATTACAAACGGAATGACAAACTTATTATACCCCCGTCACCATTCTATGATGGTGTGTATAAAAACAGTTTTAAGTTTGACGTATGTCAATATTTTTTAAATTACTGATTTTGTTCTCTTATTTGTTTGATATTTCTAAAAGTACATTTTATTTATTTAATTTAAGATTTGATAATAATGGCATACAAATTCTTACATTTCAATTACAATTAATGACTTCCTTTATGATATATACATACATTGAACTAAAAAAGAAATACCTTCTTCCGCACTAAAACATATATTGACCTAATATGAAAGAATATGGAACCTAATTTTAGGACACGCAATTTACACAATATTAAGGACAAGTTGCTTTAAAATAATGGAATTTTAATCAAAACAAAGTTAATAATATTTGCTTGAAAAATTTGTTTCGTTAAATTTAGGGCACTAATCTTGGAAATTTTGTGTCCATCCCTTAAAGACGTATGTATTTTAACAAAGGCAAAACGTAAATTAATGGAATCTAAATACTTGGATTTTGGAACGGGAACTTCCGAACCACAGATTCAACTTATTTAAAAAAAGGACGTTTTAAAAACAAATGTTTGTGGAAAACATCCAATTTTTATACCCTTCACCACTACTGTGGTACAGGGTATAATAAGTTTGTGCATGTAACGCCAAGAAGGAAAAGTTTGAGACCCATCGTTTAGTATACCGATCGTCTTAGAATTAAATTCTGAGTCGATTTAGCGATGTCCGTCTGTCTGTCTGTCTGTCTGTCTGTCTGTCTGTCCGTCTATCTGTTGATGTATTTTTGTGTGCAAAGTACAGCTCGTAGTTTTAGTCCGATTGTCCTAAAATTTGGTATGAGGTCCTGTTTCGGCTCAAAGACGATCCCTATTGATTTGGGAAAAAATCGGTTCAGATTTAGATATAGTTGCCATATATATTTTTCACCGATCTGGTCATAATTGGCGTGTATATCAACCGATCTTCCTCAAATTCCGTACATCCCAATATTTTATGAGTCTCGAAAAACTTGCAAAATATCATCCAAATCGGTTCAGATTTAGATATAGCTCCCATATATAGCTTTCGCCCGATTTACACTCATATGACCACAGAGGCTAATTTTTTGTTGAAATTTTGCACGAATTAGTTGAAATTTTGCACAGGGAGTAGAACTAGCATTGCTGCTATGCGTGCCAAATTTGGTTGAAATCGGTTCAGATTTAGATATAGCTCCCATATATATGTTTTTCTGATTTCGACAAAAATGGTCAAAATACCAACATTTTCCTTGTAAAATCGCCACTGCTTAGTCGAATAGTTGAAAAAATTACTCTAATTTTCTTAAACTTCTAATACATATATATCGAGCGATAAATCATAAATAAACTTTTGCGAAGTTTCCTTAAGATTGCTTCAGGTTTAAATGTTTCCCATATTTTTTTACTAACATTGTGTTCCACCCTAGTCCATAAGCCGACTTAAATTTTGAGTCTATATATTTTGTAAAAGTCTATCAAATTCTGTCCAAATCGAGTGATATTTAAATGTATGTATTTGGGACAAACCTTTACATATAGCACCCAACACATTTGACAATGTGATATGGTATCGAAAATTAGATCTATAAAGTGGTGCAAGGTATAATATAGTCGTCCCCGCCCGACTTTAGACTTTCCTTACTTGTTTGCAATGAATTTTAAAACGGATTAAATTAAACAAGTATATACGACCGTAACACTTGCCGATGGCAAGGTATCTTAAAATATCGTAACACCGTGTTCTAAATTGTAAGTTAGTCTATACGTGGTATATATTAAACTAAAAAAAATGGCCCATTAAATACGTATATAAATCAGTTGACAAAATTTTCTAGAGAAATAAAATTTTGACAAAATTTTCTATAGAAATAAAATTTGGACAAAATTTTTTATAGAACAAAAATTTGGACAAAATTTTCTATAGAAATAAAATTTTGACAAAATTTTCTATAGCAATAAAATTTTGACAAAATTTTCTATAGAAATAAAATTTGGACAAAATTTTTTATAGAAATAAAATTTGGACAAAATTTTCTATAGAAATAAAATTTTGACAAAATTTTCTATAGCAATAAAATTTTGACAAAATTTTCTATAGAAATAAGATTTGGACAAAATTTTCTATAGAAATAAAATTTTGACAAAATTTTCTATAGAAATAAAATTTTGACAAAATTTTTTAAAGAAATAAAATCGGGACAAAATTTTCTATAGAAATAAAATTTTGACAAAATTTTCTATAGAAATAAAATTTTGGTAGATTATTTTTGGCTCGAGTGGCAACCATGAATATGAACTGATATGGACCAATTTTTGTGTGATTGGGGACCAGCTATATATAACTATAGACCGATATGGACCAATTTTGGCATGGTTTTTAGTGACCATATACTAACACCACGTTCCAAATTTCCTCCGGATCGGATGAATTTTGCTCCTCCAAGAGGTTCCGGAGGTCAAATCTGGGGATCGATTTATATGGGGGCTTTATAATTATGGACCGAAATCGACCAATTGTGCATAGTTGTTAGACACCATATACTAACACCACGTACCAAAATTTCAATCGGATCGGATGAATTTTGCGTCCGGAGTTCAAATCTGGGAATCAGTTTATATGGGGGCTATATATAATTATGGACCGATATGGACCAATTTTTGCATGGTTGTTAGGACCATATATCAACATCATGTACCAAATTTCAGCCGGATCGGATGAAATTTGCTTCTCTTTGAGGCTCCGCAAGCCAAATCTTGGGATCTGTTTATATGGGGGCTATATATAGTTATGGACCGATCTGGCATGGTTGTTAGACACCATATACTAATACCACGTACCAAATTTCAACCGAATCAGATGAAATTTGCTTCTCTTAGAGGCTCCGCAAACCAAATCTGGGGATCGGTTTATATGGGGCCTATATATAATTATGGACCTATGTGGACCAATTTTTGCGTGGTTGTTAGATACCATATACCAACACCATGTACCAAATTTCAGCCGGATCGGATGAAATTTGCTTCTCTTTGAGGATCCGCAAGCCAAATCTGGGGATCGATTTATATGGGGCTATATATAATTATGGACCTATGTGGACCATTTTTTTCGTGGTTGTTAGATACCATATACCAACACCATGTACCATATTTCAGCTGGATAGGATGAAATTTGCTTCTCTTTGAGGCTCCGATACCACGTACCAAATTTCAACCGAATCAGACGAAATTTGCTTCTCTTAGAGGCTCCGCAAGCCAAATCTGGGGATCGGTTTATATGGGGGCTATATATAGTTATGGACCGATCTGGCATGGTTGTTAGAGACCATATACTAATATCACGTACCAAATTTCAACCGAATCAGATGAAATTTGCTTCTCTTAGAGGCTCCGCAAACCAAATCTGGGGATCGGTTTATATGGGGACTATATATAATTATGGACCGAAGTCGACCACATTTTGCAAGGTTGTTAGAGACCATATACTAATACCACGTACCAAATTTCAACGAATCAGATGAAATTTGCTTCTCTTAGAGGCTACGCAAACCAAATCTGGGGATCGGTTTATATGGGGGCTATATATAATTATGGACCGATGTCGACCACATTTTGCAAGGTTGTTAGAGACCATATACCAACACCATGTACCAAATTTCAGCCGGATCGGATGAAATTAGCTTCTCTTTGAGGCTCCGCAAACCAAATCTGGGGATCGGTTTATATGGGGCTATATATAATTATGGACCTATGTGGACCAATTTTTTCGTGGTTGTTAGATACCATATACCAACACCATGTACCAAATTTCAGCCGGATCGGATGAAATTTGCTTCTCTTTGAGTCTCCGCAAGCCAACTCTGGGGTTTTTGTGGGGGCTATATATAATTATGGACCTATGTGGACCAATTTTTGCGTGGTTGTTAGATACCATATACCAACACCATGTACCAAATTTCAGCCGGATCGGATGAAATTTGCTTCTCTTTGAGGCTCCGCAAGCCAAATCTTGGGATCTGTTTATATGGGGGCTATATATAATTATGGACCGATGTGGACCAATTTTTGCGTGGTTTTTAGATACCATACACCAACACCATGTACCAAATTTCAGCCGGATCGGATGATATGGCCCATTTGCAATACCATCCGACCTACATCAATAACAACTACTTGTGCCAAGTTTCAAGTAGATAGCTTGTTTCGTTCGGAAGTTAGCGTGATTTCAGCAGACGGACGGACATTCTTAGATTGACTCAGAATTTCATCACGACCCAGAATATATATACTTTATGGGGTCTGAGGGTATAAAAATGTATTGATACCAAATACAAACATTGACTTACTACCAAATTTAATGGCAATCGTTGGACTTTATTTGTTTTGCTACCTTTAAATACCAAAGGACTCAGGGGACGGTCATCAGCTTTATGCCCCAATACACCATATAGCTATCTCGTCTTCTTCTGGCATATGAAGAAAAAATAAGCAAAATTAAATTTAAAAGATAATTGTGTAAATTGTATCGCTATTTCTATTCTCCGTTTCTTTGGCTCGGAATCAATACCAAAATCATTAGTCTACAGACAAAATCTTTGGAACCGTGGAAGTATTTTTTTAAGTGTATGAACTAACTTTTTCCAAACATATTTTTTGCGTATAGAGAAGCTTAGAAGTACATCGTCTTTGGCTCAGAATCAATACCAAAATTCCTAAACGAAGATAAGAATTGTTTGTTACAATTTTTCTGTAGACTTGATACTGTTTTGATTTTTTTTTATATGGGGGCCACGAATCAGATATGGTATGTTTCTTATACCTGCAACGAAAAGTGTTTATATCAAATTGCAAGCCCATATATCGTTCAAAAGTCTGTGACATTTCATTAGATGGACATAAGAGCGTAGCCCCATCCACTAATTTCATATAAACACCTTTCTTAGATTTCATAGTTTCTACAATTTTCTATATCGTTCCACAAGGATTCCAATGTGTTTTTCGTTTTTTAATTCATTTCCCGGATGTACAAAAATGTCTACAAAAATTATTTTACCCCTCTCCATTTTAGGGTTTAAGATATGCTTACGGTGATGATCAGTCAATAAGACGTGTGACATATATTTTCAATTATTTTTTGCCTTTTTCTCTTTAGTCTCTCCAAGCTATATTACTTTTGGCCATAATTAAGCATGAAAAAGAAAACTATTCTTGGAAATGAAGCTCACTCAAATTGCTCAAGATCTCCCAATCCAGCACCTGCCAAACATGTCGCATTGGTATTTCTTTATCGATTTTAACCATTTGGAGAGCAGCGTTTAACGAAATTGAAAATTACAAATTAAATCTTGTCGACATGTTGTCTTCCAAAGGCAGGCAGTCAGCTCAATGCTCGCAGCTCACCACTAATCGCATTGGACTTCCATTTTAGTCAATCGCAGACGTTTCTATTGCCTCTATATTGCATTCCACGATGGTCAACAATATCACCAGCATACATCATGGATGTGACATCTCCTCTGATTACGGCGCAGCGCATTCGATGGAGGTGTATACGTGTATGGAGTATGTGGAGTTGTGTGGTGTGGTGTGGACCAAACCCATTCAGCTTGGATGAGATACCCCACACTGGCCACACTGGTTGAGAAGCTTTGCACGACATACCTCCTATCGCTCTGTCTTAGATAGCGGGAAATTTTGAAATAATTTACGATATCTGTAATCCGATACTATTTTTGGATGGAAGGCAATTATTTTCATTTGACACTTGTCTTGAGTTATTTAATGAGGAGATTTGGAAATGTTGTAAACATCACTGGGCCAATGTTCAGGTGGTATTCGTAAAGTGCTATACAACACTGAAAAAATGAAACTGAATTTAAAAATTGATTTTCTATGAAAGTATTTTATTAAATTAAAACGAAATAAAGCTGCTTAGTTTTAATTTTCTATGACCAGAAATTTTACAAAAATTTTGATATTGAAGAAAAACAAATATATGTATCATTATGTAGGATCCTCCATGGGTTGTACCCATCTAATGCATCGGTTTATATGGAGGCAACATCTAATTATGAAGTTTTATGACCCATTTTTTGTGATGTTGCACAGAAAAAAATTTCCGTAGTTAAACTAACACTAAGTTTAATTTAAATTTTATTTGCTTGTAGATAAATTTTATTATTTTTAATTTTCCACAGCTTAATGAAATTTTACTTTTTTTAAGAATATCTCAAAATTTTGTGAATTAAACGTGGGTATAAAGTTCAATGACCGTACACATAAGTTCAATCTGAACTAAAGCAAAAGAAGATTTTCGTACGATTCCCAAAAATAGTAAGAATGAACTGCTGTATGGTTAAAATGGTCATGATTTGGCGTCAATGATTCTCTTCTTTACTTTTAGTTAATTTTTTCTTCTATGAGAGGATGTAATTTCGTGAACTGCAGTTAAAAAGTACAACAGTGCATTAAATTTTCCCGGTTTTAATTACGCTTTGTGGAAATCTCATCAAATGTGGTATCACAATGGACTGAATAGTCTAAGTGAGCCTGTATCTTAATTGGGCTGCCACTTTAACCTAACCTAACCTAGCTCAATTTACGTGCGAGGTAGTTCATTCTTCCTATAAAACTGTTAACATTTTTTTCGGTGTGTAAGCAAGGCTGTGGAATTGGAGTCTGCAGATATTGCTGGAGTCGTAAAACGTTGGTCGACTCCGGCCAAACCAACATTTTAACAAGTATATATGGCCGTAAGTTCGGCCAGGCCGAATTTATGTACCCTTCACCATGGATTGCATAGAAACTTCTACGAAAGACTGTCATCCACAATCGAATTACTTCGGTTGTGGTATCTTAAATCGTTTTCTAAATTGTGAGTTAGTCCATACGTGGTATATATTAGACAAAAAAGTTACGTGTGGGTAAGTCTACAAATAATTACGAATCGATATGGACTTTTGCACGGTACGTAGGGAGCCAGAATTCAAATATGGGGGTCGCTTATATGGAGGCTATATACAATTATGAAGTTGATATGGACCAATTTTTGTGTGATTGGGGATCGATTTATCTGAGGGCTATATATAACTATAGACCGATATGGTTTTTAACGGCTATAACTAGTACAATGTACCAAATTTCAACTGACTCGGATGAAATTTGCTCCTCCAAGAGGCTCCAATTTATCAGGTTTATATGGGGGCTATATATGATTATGGACTGATATGGACCACTTTTGGCATGGTTGTTAAATATCATATACTAACATCACGTACCGAATTTCAACCAAATCGGATGAATTTTGCTCCGGAGGTTAAATCTGGGGATCGGTTTATATGGGGACTATGTATAATTATGGACCGATTTCGACCAATTTTTGCATGGGTGTTTGAGGCCATATATTAACACCACGTACCAAATTTCAACCGAATCGGATGAATTTTGCTCCGGAGGTCAAATCTGGAGATCGGTTTTTATGGGGGCTATATATAATTATGGACCTATTTCGACCAATTTTTGCATGAGTGTTTGAGGCCATATATTAATACCACGTACCAAATATCAACTGAATCACTGAATTTAGGTCTTCCAAGAGGCTCCGGAGGTCAAATCTGGTGATCGGTTTATATTGGGGCTATATATATATATATATATATATATATATATATATATATATATATATATATATATAGCCCCAATATAAACCGATCACCAGATTTTACCTCCGGAGTCTCTTGGAAGACCAAAATTCAGTGATATGGGGACTATATATAATTATGGACCGATTTCGACCAATTTTTATATATATATATATATATATATATATATATATATATATATATATATATATATATATATATATATATATATATATATATATATATATATATATATATATATATATATATATATATATATATATATATATATATATATATATATATATATATATATATATATATATATATATATATATATATATATATACCCAGCAAAAAAGCGTCGCCAAAAAAATAATGACAATTTTCTTTTTGGATCCGGTAGAAGTGCAAAATTGACGCAGAAGCGATGAATTTAACATGGGCTTGTCATAGGACGGAAGTCCTCCATATCAACATCTGCTGCACTGAATTTGCATCACTTCTTTAGGTGTGATCCGAATTCAATGTTCAATGTTTTGAATGTACATTAAAAAATTCTGTCATATTTTCTCAAATAAATAATTTGTATAATTTTTTATAATTTTTAATGGATTCTAACGCTTGTCGGAAACGTTTGACCTCAAATATTTTCAAAAATTTGCAATTTTTCTAGAATGAATTTAGATTTTTTTTTTTCGACAAAATTTAAATAATTTGTACCATTTAATTAATTTTTACTCTCTTTTTAACCTTGTTAAAACAAAATAATTTAAATTTTTTATTAAAAAATATGAAAAAAGCGAGTTTTAAAAAATTGAATCAAAAGAACTTCCTGTGTAGTTAAAATACATAACATCTTTGTTAGGGCATTTTTGGAAGTGCTTTTAAAGTAGTGCCTTTAGAAGAACTTTTTTTTGCTGGGTAATTATGCACCTATGTTGACCAATTTTTGCATAGTTGTTAGATACCATATACTTACACCACGTACCAAATTCCAACCGGATCGGATAAAATTTGCTTCTCTTAGAACTCCGCAAGCCAAATCGGGGGATGGGTTTATATGGGGGCCATATATAATTATGGACCGATGTGGACCAATTTTTGCACGGTTGTTAAAGACAATATATTAATACCATGTACCAAATTTCAGCCAGATCGGATGAAATTTGCTTCTCTTAGAGGGTCTGCAAGCCAAATTTGGGGCCGTTTATATGGGGGCTATACGTAAAAGTGGACCGATAAGGCTCATTTGCAATACCATCCGACCTACATCAATAACAACTACTTGTGCCAAGTTTCAAGTCGATAGCTTGTTTAGTTTCGTAAGTTAGCGTGATTTGAGCAGACGGACGGTCGGACGGACATGCTCAGATCGACTCAAAATTTCACCACGACCCAGAATATATGTACTTTATGGGGTCTTAGAGCAATATTTCGATGTGTTACAAACGGAATGACAAAGTTAATATACCCCCATCCTATGGTGGAGGGTATAAAAATACTTCATACACTGAAAAAACAGTGAACCCACCAGGAAAGATAACTTTCGATTAATTTTAGAAAATTTTGAACTTTTTTAGAAAATTTTAACTAAACGGTATTACAAGCGCTGGCATCACTCCGATATGGCAAAAATAAGTAAATATTTTTCGACAAATTCAAGAAAATTTGTTAGACATAACTAAATTTTTTCAGTAGTTAAAGAAAATTTTGTAGTTTTAAGAGAAATCTTGGAGTTCAAAATTGCAAGAATGTCTTTAGTGACATACGAAGTTCATGATGGACACATTTTTGGTAAAATTTACAAATTTAAAGAAATAATGAACTATTTTGTAAGAAATACGAAATTAGGAAATGTTTATGCTTTATTTGTGTATAACTTTTTCCCGTTTTTTAGTTCATTTAACTAACATACGCAAAAAATTATCTGACTAAAATAAACTTTTTCCAAACATAATGATTCTATGAACTAATATAAAGTTAATATGGCTTTAGTGAAATAGAGAGTTCACTTTTTTTTGAGTGTATGTTTGTAACAAAATAAATATTTATGAAAATTTGAGCCCATTGTTGATGGAGATTATATTTTCTAGAAGGTTAGACTAGAAGATGGACGGAATCAATCCATTTTAATATCCACAAACATAAACTTCAATTTTTAACATTACGAAATTTTGGACTGGGAACAGTTTTATCGCAAACATTTTGTTTTTTCTACAAACACATACATGGTTGGCAAAATCTGAAAAATAGTTAACGAATATGTTCCCATTTCTACATAGTGTTGCAGAAATAATGATAATCAAAACTTTTAACTAAAATGCGAGTGTAAGAGATTGAAATGAACTAAAATTGCTGAAATGCTACACTCGATCACTCAATGATAAAGATGGACTAACAGTGTGCATCGGTTCTAATAATGATATGTTTAATTTATTGTATGGTTGAGATACATCCTCCATTAGAAAGTGGGCGGACTAGTTCAAAATGTTGATCATATTTTATTCTCATCTCCAGCGGTACATGTACAACATTTTAGAACTCGAGGCCTTCCGTTGGGTTGAGATACACCCTCCATTATAAAGTAGGCATGGCAGTTGACGGATCGGTCCAAATACCATACGTTATTCTCATTCCCAGTGGTAGATGTACAAAATTTCAGGCGCGTTGGGTTTAAATACACCCTTAATTTGAAAGTGGGCGTGGCAGTGCCTCCCACTGACATGTGTCCAAAATGTTTATTATACTTTATCATCAGTGGTATATGTACAAAAATTCAGAGCTCTAGGTGCTTCCGTTGATTTAATGCGTCAAAAACCTGTCATTTGGCCCATAGTGCACTGGCGGAGTTAATGGCCAATGAGAAACGAATGCCGTTCATGAAATTGTTAACGCCCTTCGACGAAATACTGAACATTCCGTTTTGATTTTTTGTGAACGTTTCCGTTTCATTTTGTCACCGTCAATCGTTTACGGACGGTGACAAAATAAAACGGAAATGCAATTTTTTTATTAGTGCATGTACGCTAAAGTTTCACTCCGATGTTTAAAATTTTGTACAGAGAGTACAATTAACAGTTTAGCAATATGTGCAGAATTTGATCAAAATCGCTTCAGATTTAGATATAGCTCCCATTTATATGTTCTCCATGGGGGTTGAGTAAGTAAGTTTTTTTTTCAATAAAGGCTAATCGTCAAAAATGTTTACACATTATGTGCCTAATTTATAGCAAAATAAGTAGCAATGTGACCATACCATAACCAAATAAAACGTAAATTTTTACTATATATTTCATATTTATTTTTATAATATTTCTATGAAAATATTATAAAATATGAATATTTTGATAATATTTTTAAAAATATGATTTTAAACAGTTTAGTTATACATAAATAATTAATTATACATAATTAAAATATTTATTAATATATGTTTAAAGTACATGCACTACTTTTCTTTGAGTGTACATTTAGCATCAGCTATTTCTATGGATATCGGGTTAATATTATTATTGCTGTTGTTTGTTTTTAATTGTTAATTTGTTTTTTGTAAGTTTTATTAGATTTTGTTTCCCTCGAAGGTGTCAATTCATAAAATATTTTCTATATTTCTTATTAATTTACAACTTCCAATCGGAGGTTTCAATTTCAAAATATAAAAAACAACAAAATGTACCATTGATCTCTTATCGATCGTTCGATTTGGATAACATTTGGTGAATTGATGTTTCAAAAAATTAGCATTTTTATTAAAACACATGTTCACATGTCGACTATTTTCCAAATAAGACAAATGAACCTTGTTCACATTTTATTGGATGTCATTGAAATTACATGAATTAGACTTTTCAAAGCTGTAAAATTATACGCTGATCAAATGTTTTCGTTTGTTTATATTCCCACAATCAACCATCTGAGATTGATATCAGCAAAGAGTTGTGATAGAGGTCAGATGATTTAGAAACCAGGTTGATGTTAAGGGATACTTTACATTTAAGAATCAAGTAAGAACTGAGTCTTTTTTTATGATGCCGATTTGAATTTTTTAGTACATGACCCACTGTTGGGCTATGGGTAGCATTGCATTGGGTCACGGCGTTATATCCTTCCAGTAATAATGGCAAAATTTCAGTATACGCAGTCAAGGAATATGATTATCGCAGAAGCAAAGAATTTAACAAAGGGGTTGTCATCATGGTTAACACAACTGGTATAATTCAAATGACAAAATTTTCTATAGAAATAAAACTTTGACAAAATTTTCTATAGAAATAAAATTTTGTCAAAATTTTCTATAGAAATAACATTTTGACAAAATTTTCTATTGAAATAAAATTTTGACAAAATTTTATATAGAAATAAAATTTTGACAAAATTTTCTTTAGAAATAAAGTTTTGACAAAATTTTCTTTAGAAATACAATTTTGACAAAATTTTATATAGAAATAAAATTTAGAACAAATTTTCTTTAGAAATAAAGTTTTGACAAATTTTCTATAGAAATAAAATTTTGACAAAATTTTCTTTAGAAATACAATTTTGACAAAATTTTATATAGAAATAAAATTTACACAAAATTTTCTTGAAAAAAAATGATGAGACAAATTTTCTATAGAAATAAAATTTTGACAAAATTTGCTATTGAAATAAATCTTTGACAACATTTTCTACACAAACAAAATTTTGAAAAAATTTTCTTTAGAAATCAAAATGTCTATAGAATTTTTTTTTTTTTTACAAAATTTTCTATAGAAATTAAATTTTTCCAACATTTTCTATAGATAAAGGAGTTGTCATCATGGTTAACATAACTGGTATAATTCAAATGACAAAATTTTCTATAGAGATAAAACTTTGACAAAATTTTCTATAGAAATAAAGTTTTGTCAAAATTTTCTATAGAAATAAAATTTTGACAAAATTTTCTATAGAAATAAAATTTTGGCAAAATTTTCTTTAGAAATAAAATTTTGGCAAAATTTTCTTTAGAAATGCAATTTTGATAAAATTTTATATAGAAATAAAATTTTGACAAAATTTTCTATAGAAATAAAATTTTCACAAAATTTTCTATAGAAATAAAATTGTCACAAAATTTTCTATAGAAACAAAATTTTGATAACATTTTCTACAGAAACAAAATTCTGATAAAATTTTCTTTAGAAATAAAAATGTCTATAGAAAAAAATTTTTTTGACAAAATTTTCTATAGAAATTAAATTTTTCCAAAATTTTCTATAGATATATAGAAATAAAATTTTGATAAAAATTTTCCATAGAAAAAAAATTGATAAAAACTTTCTATAGAAACAAAGTTTTTTTTGTTCTATAGAAATAAAATTTTGACAAAATGTTCTATAGAAATAAAATCTTGACAAATAGAAAAAAAATTTTGACAAATTTTCTATAGAAATACAATTTTGACAAAATGTTCTATAGAAATAAAATTTTGACAAAATTTTCTATAGAAATAAAATTTTGACAAAATTTTCTTTAGAAATACAATTTTGACAAAATTTTATATAGAAATAAAATTTACACAAAATTTTCTTGAAAAAAAATGATGAGACAAATTTTCTATAGAAATAAAATTTTGACAAAATTTGCTATTGAAATAAAACTTTGACAATTTTTTCTACACAAACAAAATTTTGAAAAAATTTTCTTTAGAAATCAAAATGTCTATAGAATTTTTTTTTTTTTTACAAAATTTTCTATAGAAATTAAATTTTTCCAACATTTTCTATAGATAAAGGAGTTGTCATCATGGTTAACATAACTGGTATAATTCAAATGACAAAATTTTCTATAGAAATAAAACTTTGACAAAATTTTCTATAGAAATAAAGTTTTGTCAAAATTTTCTATAGAAATAAAATTTTGACAAAATTTTCTACAGAAATAAAATTTTGACAAAATGTTCTATAGAAATAAAATTTTGACAAAATTTTCTATAGAAATAAAATTTTGGCAAAATTTTCTTTAGAAATAAAATTTTGGCAAAATTTTCTTTAGAAATGCAATTTTGATAAAATTTTATATAGAAATAAAATTTTGACAAAATTTTCTATAGAAATAAAATTTTTACAAAATTTTCTATAGAAATAAAATTGTCACAAAATTTTCTATAGAAACAAAATTTTGATAACATTTTCTACAGAAACAAAATTCTGATACAATTTTCTTTAGAAATAAAAATGCCTATAGAAAAAAATTTTTTTGACAAAATTTTCTATAGAAATTAAATTTTTCCAAAATTTTCTATAGATATATAGAAATAAAATTTTGATAAAAATTTTCCATAGAAAAAAGATTGATAAAAACTTTCTATAGAAACAAAGTTTTTTTTTGTTCTATAGAAATAAAATTTTGACAAAATGTTCTATAGAAATAAAATCTTGACAAATAGAAAAAAAAATTTTGACAAATTTTCTATAGAAATACAATTTTGACAAAATGTTCTATAGAAATAAAATTTTGACAAAATTTTCTATAGAAATAAAATTTTGACAAAATTTTTTGTAAAACAAAAATTTTGACACAGTTTTCTATAGAATTAAAATTTTGACAAAATTTTCTATAGAAATAAATTTTCGACAAAATTTTCTATAGAAAATGTCGACAACTTTTTCTATAGAAATAAAATTTTGACAAAATTTTCTATAGAAACAAATTTTTTTTGAAATTTTCTATTGAAATAAAATTTTGACAAAATTTTCTATAGAAATAAAATTTTGACAAATTTTCTATAGAAATAAAATTTTGATAAATTTTCTATAGAAATAAAATTTTTACAAAATTTTCTATTGAAATAAAACTTTGACAAAATTTTGTATAGAAGCAAAATTTTGACAAAATTTTCTTTAAAAAAAATTTGATAAAATTTTCTATAGAAATAAAATGTTGACAACATTTTATATAGAAATAAAATTTTCTTCAATAATAAAACTTTGACATAATTTTCTATAGAAATAAAATTATGTTGAAATTTTCTACAGAAATAAAATTTTGAAAAAATTTTGTTGGTTACGCTACACTTGTAGTTTAGTCAATGCATGGTTTTAAGCTGAGATCAAAAACTACGAAAATGACTGAAGAGAAACCAACAATAACAAACAAAACGAATGAAATAAAATTTTGACAAAATTTTATATAGAAATAAAATTTCGACAAAATTTTCTTAAAAAATAAAATTTTGACAAATTTTCTATAGAAATAAAATTTTGTTAAAATTTTCTATTGAAATAAAACTTTGACAAAACTTTTTATAGAAATAAAATTTTGACAAAATTTTCTATAAAACTAAAATTTTGACAAAATTTTCTATAGAAATAAAATTTCGACAAAATTTTCTATAGAAATAATATTTTGACAAATTTTCTATAGAAATAAAACTTTGACAAAATTTTCTATTGAAATAAAATTTTTACAACATTTTCTATTGAAATAAAACTTTAACGAAATGTTCTACAGAAACAAAATTTGGATAAAATTTTCTATAAAACTAAAATTTTGACAAAATTGTCTACAATAATGTTTTAATATTTAATATTTTCTATAGAAATAAAGTTATGTTGAAATTTTCTATAGAAATAAAATCTTGAAAAATTTTCTTAAAAATAAAATTTTGTTGACATTTTTTATAGAAATAAAATTTTCACAAAATTTTCTGTAGAAAAAAAATTTGGACAAAATTTCCTATAAAACTAAAATTCTGCATATTTTTCTATAGGAATAAAATTTTCACAAAATTTTCTATAGAAATAAAATTTTAGAAAAAATTTTTTTTCTATAAAAATAAAAATTTGTTGAAATTTTCTACAGAAATAAAATTTTCACAAAATTTTCTATAGAAATATAATTTAGACAAATTTTTCTATAGAAATAAATGTTGACGAAATTTTCGATAAAAGTAAAATCTTGGAAAAATATGAACATTTTTTAAAAAATGTTATATAAAATATAATTTAAAAAAACTTCCTATGTATTAAAATAAAGGGTATCGTTGGGAACACATTTTTTTAAGTGCTTTTACAGTTTTGATAACTTAAAATTGTTTTGCGGGGATGTTACATGTTGGCTGTTCAAAGATAATATTATGTTGTTGAGATGTTTGAGGTTGTCACGTTTCGGACTCGGAATGTCATTGAGCTTAACAAAGAATCGGGCATCACCGGGCATCATCGATTTTTGTCACCGCGATTTTCGACATTTGATCGAAGAGCTAATTATATTCCCCTCTGAATTCAATAGTCAATTTAAATCTCTTTTCCAATGTAGGCTTCCATCGAACTGAATGTCTACATAAGGATATCTTATCTACGTGACCTAATCTGTCTTCCAACAATTCAAACTTGACCGAATTAATTGTTTTCCATTACAAAGACATCCGTTGAAATTTCAATCGACTATGTTAATGTTACAATAAAATTTGCAAATAAAAGTTAATTGATACATTTCTCCATTTTCATTCGAAATATTTCGAACATGTTTGTGGTTATGGTAATTGCAGTTAATATCCATTATTACTACAACTGCAGCATGAAGGAAATTATTATGACTTCCAATAAAAATGACCAACCAGCAGAGTTTCTCAACGAAGGAGTTGCAAAATGATTTTAAATTTTAATTCGACCATTGACGGCAATTAAAATTGCACAACATCGTACAACTTTAATTAATTTCATTTTTCCACATGCACAAGATTGAAAACATTGAGAGAACAAAAGTATATACAGCCGAAAAATTGGCCAGGCCGAAGCGTATGCATCCTCCATCATGGGTTACGTACAAAGTTGTACTAAAGACTGTCATCCGTAATCGAATTACTTGGGTTATGACACTAGCCGTTGCGCCTTGCTGATGTTTTTATACCCTCCACCATAAGATGGGGGTATATTAACTTTGTCATTCCGTTTGTAACACATCGAAATATTTCTCTAAGACCCCATAAAGTATATATATTCTGGGTCGTGGTGAAATTTTGAGTCGATCTGAGCATGTCCGTCCGTCCGCCTGTTGAAATCACGCTAACTTCCGAACGAAACAAGCTATCGACTTGAAACTTGGCACAAGTAGTTGTTATTTATGTAGGTCAGATGGTATTGCAAATTGGCCATATCGGACCACTTTTACGTATAGCCCCCATATAAACGGACCCCAAAATGTGGCTTGCGATTGCTCTAAGAGAACCAAATTTCATCCTATCCGGCTGAAATTTGCTACATGAAATTTAGTATATGGTCTCTAACAACCATGTAAAAATTGGTCCACATCGGTAAATAATTACATATAGGCCCCATATATACCGATCCCACCATTTGGCTTGCGGAGCCTAAAAGAGAAACAAATTTCATCCGATCCGGCTGAAATTTGGTACATGGTGTTGGTATATGGTCTCTAACAACCATGCAAAAATTGGTCCACATTGGTCCATAATTATATATAGACCCCATATAAACCGATCTCCAGATTTGGCTTGCGAAGCCTCAAGAGAAGCAAATTGCATCCGATCCGGCTGAAATTTGGTACATGGTATTGGTATAGGGTCTCTAACAACCGTACAAAAATTGGTCCACATCGGTCCATAATTATATATAGCGCCCATATAAACCGATCCCCAGATTTGGGTTGCGGAGCCTCAAAGAGAAGCAAATTTCATCCGATCCGCTTGAAATTTGATACATGATATTGGTATATGGTCTCTAACAACCGTACAAAAATTGGTCCACATCGGTCCATAATTATATATAGCGCCCATATAAACCGATCCCCAGATTTGGGTTGCAGAGCCTCAAAGAGAAGCAAATTTCATCCAATCTGGTTGTAAATTGGAACATGGTGTTAGTATATGATCTTTAACAACCGTGCCAGAATTGGTCCATAACGGTCCATAATTATATATAGGCCCCATATAAAACGTTCTCCAGATTTGACCTCCGATCCGGTTCAAATTAGGAACGTGGCTAAGGACCATACCAAAATTAGTCCAATCACACAAAAATTGGTCCATATCGGTTCATAATCATGGTTGCCACTAGAGCCAAAAATAATCTACCAAAATTTTATTTCTATAGAAAATTTTGTCAAAATTTTATTTCTATAGAAAATTTTGTCAAAATTTTATTTCTAGAGAAAATTTTGTTAAAATTTTATTCCGTTCATAATAAAATTTTCATCATTGCCAAAATCTTATTTCTATAGAAAATTTTGTTAGAATTTTATTTCTGTAGAAATTTTTGTCAAAATTTTCTTTCTATAGAAAATTTTGTCAAAATTTTTATTTCTATAGAAAATTTTGTTAAAATTTTATTTCTGTAGAAAATTTTGTCAAAATTTTATATCTACTTTGTCAAACTGAATTATATACGTATTGGATCGATCTTTTTTGATTTAATATATACCACATATGGACTTACATACAATTTAGAAGATGGTGTTAGGAGGTTTTAAGATACCTTGCCATCGGCAAGCGTTACCGCAACTTAAGTAACTCGATTGTGGATGGCAGTGTTTAGAAGAAGTTTCTACGCAATCCATGATGGAGGGTACATAAGCTTCGGCCTGGCCGAACTTACGGTCGTATATACTTGTTTGATTTAATATATACCACGTATGGACTTACATACAATTTAGAAGATGGTGTTAGGAGGTTTTAAGATACCTTGCCATCGGCAAGCGTTACCGCAACTTAAGTAATTCGATTGTGGAATGCAGTGTTTAGAAGAAGTTTCTACGCAATCCATGATGGAGGGTACATAAGCTTCGGCCTGGCCGAACTTACGGCCGTATATACTTGTTTTTCTTCATATGGTTTGGCCCATACCATTTCACTCACGGAAGAGTTTCATATATTGTGTATTTAATATCTCCGACAGACAAAATTTTGATAAATATTTTAACAAAATTTAATAAAATGTGAAATCGGAAATTCGAAGTATGATTGTTCCGACAATGCCCCATATCCCATGGTAGGGTATAGAAAAAAAACAAACAAAATTTAATTACAATTGTCCCATTGCCATTCAACATTGCGGGATATTCAAACTACCAGAAATGCAAAACAATCCATTTTCAAAACGAAAAGAAATTGAAAATAATTTCCTTTAATTCTAACATGGCAAAGCAAACAAGTACAAAAAAAAATGAATGGCGCCGGAATCTTTATTGTCGACACCACCGCCATGGCGAGTTGCGTTTTTCGATTTCTTTAGGTTGGGCCGAAAAAACACAAAAGGACGCCAATTCAAAACGCAACATCAAACAGAGTTGGGCCGTTTTCACCTAAACGTCTCACGGGGTATTTTAATTCACAAAACAAATTCATTCATAAATTACCTTTTAAGTCTGTCCATTCGTTTGTTTCCCATCGACCAGCAAGTACACAAGACGTTTGCCAACAATTCCCCCAGACCATGCAACCATTCTGATTTTTTGCATAAACTGAAGTTTGAGACATTTATTGTCGTGTGCTCTGTAGTTTTTTTTTTTTTTGTTTGTTTTTGATGTAATTTTGGTCTCCACGGCCATGCAATCTTAGAGGGAGGCGTCTATGGCCCACAATTGTAGAAAGAATTTCATTTGCTTCATACGAATGACGATGTACAAATTCATTTTCGATTAAAACCTGAGCATGATTTCTTATGATTCTCATGATTTAACATGCGAAGTGGCGCGACGCTATATGCCATGACAGCCGTGACGCTTTGTTGTGTCACAACCACTAATGATCGTCAGACAGGGTTGACATCAGATTGAGAACGACGCACTCCAGACATGTCTGAGATTTTTTTAGGAATCTTAAAGAAGCTTCCTTAATTCTATTGAGAAATGAGATCACCTCGTTGAGGAAATATGTATATGTATAAAATGACTTAAATCTATGGAATTAAAAAAAATTGGAAATTGTTCTGTTTGTATAAATCGCTATTTTCATATTTTTATGAGTAAGTTAAATTTTTTTGTTTCAAATAGATTAAAACAGAGTAAGAATTAACAAACGGTACATATTATTTAAATTTTGTGAAAATAATTTTAAATCTAGAAAAATTGCGAAGTTTTGAAAATATTTGAAATCAAACGTTTCAGACGGGCGTTATAATGCATTAAAAATCATTAAAAAAATATAAAAATTATTTATTTTCCAAAAATATTTAATTCACATCCAAAACACTGAATTCGGATCACGCCTTAAGAAGTGATGTAAATTCAGTGCAACGACTATTGAAATGGTGGACATCTGTATGATGACAAGCCCATATTAAATTCATCACTTCTGCACCACTTGCGAATCCAAAAAGAACATGTTCGCTCCTTTTTTGACGACATTCTTTTTGCTGGGAAACAAAATATATGCGGCCGACAACTTTGTCTTCTAAATTGTAAGTTAGCCTATACGGAGTCTAATTAATATTAAAAGGTACCAATTTTTTACCTATATAAGACACTTAAGTTCTTGATCGGAGGTAATTGGAGATACAAGTTTCAAACGGATTGGATGCAATTTCTTCTTCCATGTGGTTCCATAAGTCAAATGGAGAGTCGGTTTATATGGGGTGCCAAGTAGTTAAAGGGCATAGACTAACCTCACGTAACAAATTTCAAAGGGATCGAATGAAATTTATTCCTCCAAAAAGCACCGGAAGTCAAATCTGGGGATCTGTTTACATGGGGACTATATATAATAACGAACCGATATGGACCAAATTGTGCATTGTTAGAGGGCATAATCGAATGAAATTTGCTCTTCCAAGAGGTTTGGAATATAGCGTGATTTCAACAGACGGATGGACATCGCTAGATCGACTCAATATTTCGATGTAGTACGTATAGTGGCATTCCATTAAGCTCACTTAGACTCCATTATGATAACACAAGTGGTGAACTTGTCTCTTAAGACTGAGTGCTACCCGATTCCATGTTCAGCTCAATGACAAAGGACTTTCTTTTGATAGCCAAGTTGAACGGCGTTTTATATTGCGGTAAAACCACTTAGAGAAGCTTTGAGACACTCAGAAATGTCAGCAGCAGTGCTGAGAGGGGATAATATACTACTGAAAAACTTTTTCGTCTTTTATAGAAACTAACCATTGAATCCGCGGGAATCTAGACTCCGTAATTTTTATGCGATCTGCGTAAAATTGGAATTAGGTCTGTAGTGTGTATCGGTCCATTTTCTGGTATAGTCTCCATACAGAGTACTTTGAGGTCCTGAAAAACCTGTGTCGAATTTGGTTTATATCGCTCCATGTTTTTTTTTATAGCTTCAAGCTTCCAATTTGATTCCTTGAGCTTCTAGATGTTTATATCGATTTTGATAAAGACCAATTTCCCGATTTGAATTTCTGGGCTTTATTTTTCGATTTGCCTACACTGAAAAAAAGCATACTCAGTTCCAAAGATTTTGTCTTTACTAAAAAAATTAGGTGTTGATTCCGAGCCAAAGAAGCGGAGAATACAAGTAAGGATACTTTTAAGACACAATTCTCTTTTAAATTTAGGTGTTGTGTACTTGCTTCTAGGAAGCAAATTTAAATTTTTCGCTTTCTCAGCTTTTTTTCTTCATATGCTATAAAAGTCCTTTAAAAACGAGTTAACGGGTAGACTTCCAGTAGAAATTATGCTATGTTTGAAGTAAAAAACTTCTTTAAAATAAAGTTTTGAAAAACATGTCCTATATTTGAACGATTTTTTGCTTTGTAGTCAAGATGCAAAAAGACAACAAATTTAAAGACAATTTCATTAAATTTAAAGAATTTTTCTGAATTATTAAAGTCAAGTTGACCTTAGCCAATACAATACGTCTTCATTGAAAAGTTTATCGACTTTTGGACATGGAAAATAACTTTATTTTAGAGAAATGCGTCTTCTATGCTAAGCAAAATTTGTATTCGTATTTTAAAGACATGAAATCTTTGACCTCACGACAATATTTTTTTCTGTGTAAAATTGGAAATGTGTAACGGTTCATGTGTCGGTATAGTTCTCCAATCTACCCATATGAATTCTTGGTCTTTTAATTTTTTGTTGTTCGATTAGCCTGAAAAAAATCTAAAGGTATCCCAGGTTGGTCATCAAATAGATACGCCGCACTGAAAAAAATATTGTCGTCAGGTCAAAGATTTCATGTCTTTAAAATACGAATGCAAATTTTGCTTAGCATAGAAGACGCATTTCTCTAATATAAAGTTTTTTCCTTGTCCAAAAGTCGATAAACTTTTCAATGAAGTCGTATTGTCCTTATAATTAAGTGATTTGACTTACAAATGAGTATCGTAACATGAAAGAAAAAATGTTTGGACTAAGGTCAACTTGACTTTAATAATTCAGAAAAATTCTTTTAATTTAATGAAATTGTCTTTAAATTTATTGTCTTTTTGCTACAAAGCTACAAAGCAAAAAATCATTCAAATATAGGACATATTTTTCAACTCTTTATTTTAAAGACGTTTTTTACTTGAAACATGGCATAACTTTACTGGAAGTCGAGTCTTAACTTGAAAAATAAAGTCGTTGGTAACTCGTTTTTAAAGGACTTTGATAGCATATGAAGAGAAAAAGCGCAAAACTAAAATTTGCTTCCTAGAAGCAAATACTCAAAACCCCAAATTTAAAAGAGAATTGTGTCTTAAAAGTATTACTTGTATTCTCCGCTTCTTTGGCTCGGAATCATTACCAAAATTTTTAATGGACTCGGGAATGCTATTTATACCCTTCACCACTACTGTGGTACAGGGTATAATAAGTTTGTGCATTTGTATGTAACGCCAAGAAGGAGTAATCGTAGACCAACCTTTTAGTATACGGATCGGCTTAGAATTAAATTCTGAGTCGATTTAGCGATGTCCGTCTGTCTGTCTGTCTGTCCGTCTGTCTGTCTGTTGATGTATTTTTGTGTGCAAAGTACAGCTCGCAGTTTTCGTCCGATTGTCCTAAAATTTGGTATAGGGTCCTGTTTCGGCTCAAAGACGATCCCTATTGATTTTGGAAAAAATCGGTTCAGATTTAGATATAGCTGCCATATATATTTTTCACCGATCTGGTCATAATTGGCGTGTATATCAACCGATCTTCCTCAAATTCCGTACATCCGAATATTTTATGTGTCTCGAAAAACTTGCAAAATATCAGCCGAATCGGTTCAGATTTAGATATAGCTCCCATATATATGTTTTTCTGATTTCGACAAAACTGGTCAAAATACCAACATTTTCTTTGTAAAATTGCCACTGCTTAGTCGAAAAGTTGTAAAAATGACTCTAATTTTCCTAAACTTCTAATACATATATATCGAGCGATAAATCATAAATACACTTTTGCGAAATTTCCTTAAAATTGCTTCAGATTTATATGTTTCCCATAGTTATACCCTTCACCACTACTGTGGTACAGGGTATAATAAGTTTGTGCATTTGTATGTAACGCCAAGAAGGAGTAATCATAGACCAACCTTTTAGTATACGGATCGGCTTAGAATTAAATTCTGAGTCGATTTAGCGCTGTCCGTCTGTCTGTCTGTCCGTCTGTCTGTCTGTCTGTCTGTCTGTCTGTCTGTTGATGTATTTTTGTGTGCAAAGTAGAGCTCGCAGTTTTAGTCCGATTGTCCTAAAATTTGGTACAGGGTCCTGTTTCGGCTCAAAGACGATCCCTATTGATTTTGGAAAAAATCGGTTCAGATTTAGATATAGCTGCTATATATATTTTTCACCGATCTGGTCATAATTGGCGTGTATATCAACCGATCTTCCTCAAATTCCGTACATCCGAATATTTTATGAGTCTCGAAAAACTTGCAAAATATCAGCAAAATCGGTTCAGATTTAGATATAGCTCCCATATATAGCTTTCGCCCGATTTACATTCATTTGCCCACAGAGGCCAATTTTTTTGCTCCGATTTAGTTGAAATTTTGCATAGGGAGTAGAATTAGCGTTGTAACTATGCGTGCCAAATTTGCTTGAAATCGGTTCAGATTTGGATATATCTCCCATGTAAAGCTTTCGCCCGATTTACACTCATATGACCACAGAGGCCAATTTTTAACTCCGATTTAGTTGAAATTTTGCACAGGGAGTAGAATTAGCATTGTAGCTATGCGTGCCAAATTTGGTTGAAATCGGTTCAGATTTAGATATAGCTCCCATATATATGTTTTTCTGATTTCGACAAAAATGGTCAAAATACCAACATTTTCCTTGTAAAATCGCCACTGCTTAGTCGAAAAGTTGTAAAAATGACTCTAATTTTCCTAAACTTCTAATACATATATATCGAGCGATAAATCATAAATAAACTTTTTCGAAGTTTCCTTAAAATTGCTTCAGATTTAAACGTTTCCCATATTTTTTACTAACATTGTGTTCCACCCTAGTGCATTAGCCGACTTAAATTTTGAGTCTATAGATTTTGTAGAAGTCTATCAAATTCTTCCAGATCGAGTGATATTTAAATGTATGTATTTGGGACAAACCTTTATATATAGCCCCCAACACATTTGACGGATGTGATATGGTATCGAAAACTTAGATCTACAAAGTGGTGCAGGGTATAATATAGTCGGCCCCGCCCGACTTTAGACTTTCCTTACTGGTTTTTTTACTAACATTGTGTGCAGTAGCCAACTTAAATTTTGAGTCTATAGATTTTGTAGAAGTCTATCAAATTCTGTCCAGATCGAGTGATATTTAAATGTATGTATTTGGGACAAACCTTTATATATAGCACCCAACACATTTGACGGATGTGATATGGTATCGAAAATTTAGATCTACAAAGTGGTGCAGGGTATAACATAGTCGGCCCCGCCCGACTTTAGACTTTCCTTACTTGTTTTTCAGTGCGTATGTGTCCGTCCATGTTCTTGTATAGCCCTCATATAGACTCATCTCCCAAATTGATTCTTGGGCTTCTAAACACCGCAATTTTTATGCGACTTGCCTGAAATTCGAAATCTAGAGGAATTTGTGATCAACATATATTTTGGTTTATATTAGTACATGTTTTGATATAGATCTAATATAGGTCGATCTCCCGATTTGACTCCCTGCACTCAAAAAAAAAAACATGTTTACTTGAATTCCAAGATTTTGGCCTTTCCTTAACCCATTGACGACGAATGGGACATATATGTCCCACTTCGTGTTTCCGTTGTAAAAAAAAATTAAATTGGAGTATTTGTACTTTATGTGTGGGAATGTAATAAACATGAAAAATCGGTATTTTTTTCACTTAATAATTTTTTGTATAATTCAAATATTGGTTATATGATGTGGCTGAATTTTTAGTACAATATGGGTGATTCCACGTAAACTGACCCCAGCTCATTTAAAAATATATAACAGATTTTAGCGAAAAAAATACCATAACGGATATCACGAACAATCTAATTTTAAATATCCATGAAGAGTTGTTAAAATTTAGGAACAGTTTTTTTCGTAAGAAGACATTTCCATGGGGTACCATGAAATTGTTGGCTGCACTACATTTATTGGCAAATTGGCAACACTATTTTTCGACCTATTTTTTCCTTTTATGGTATTTGACTTTTGGCCACATGAAAGTACATATTTTCAAGTATTGTTTATTGCAAAATCGTAACTTTTTGAAAATATTTATTGGCTATAAGCGTCTCTATAACACGGAGGGTCTCATTTGTCACACCCGATACGGTAAATATATAAAAAGTTTAATTTTTATAAATTTTATGTAGGTATATATATAATATATTTTGTGCAAGTTAGGTCCGAGCTAAGCTGTATAAAATTAATTAAAATGTTTCAGTATCATTTTAATATTTAAGCTATTAGTTGCGTTATAAGATCTGTCACACCCGTTACACAAAAATCGTGGTCAATTTTTAATTGATTTATATCATTATTTCAGATATGGAATTCAAAAATAGAATGCAAAAATTTCGGTTTGAGTTGAAAAGATCCAACTAAATTAAAAAAACATCTGGAAAAAGAAAGGGAAAGAGATAAGAAACGTCGGGATAACAAGAAAAAGTTGATGGATAATGACGCGTTGGAAGAAAAACGGAATAGAGATAGAGAGCGACAGAAGAAGTGCAGAGAAAAAAAGAGAAGTATTGATCTGGGCAAAATCTCTTCGAATTCTCATATTGGATCTTATAAATCAAAAAGGTCGCTGAAGAAAGCTGTGACTAACGTAAAAAAAGCTTACCGCAGAGCCCATCGAAGAAGAAAGCTGTTTTATTCGAAATCGCTTCTGAAATACTTCCTTCGGAATTATCAAAGGCTTTGCATAATACCGAAACAAAAAGTAACGCAATTTCTGAAGAGGTGATATCAAATATAAAACAGTTTTTCATTCGAGATGATATAAGTCGTCAAAGTCCCGGCATTAAAGATTATAAATCCATAAAAGATCCCATAACTGGAAAACGGATTCAAATTCAAAAACGATATTTAATAATGAGTCTTAGAGAGTGTTATAATCAGTTTAGACAAAAAAATCCGGACGTTAAAATCGGAAAGTCTAAGTTTTGTTCATACCGACCAAAAAACATTTGCATTGTTAGTGAAATTCCACATGATGTTTGTCTATGTGTATATCACTCAAATTTCAATTTTTTAACAGAAGCTTTGCATAGCATTTTTCCTTCTGTTCCCTCATCATCAAAAGAAATTTTGGATGTGCTCTGTTGCGATGTAAAGAGTGAACATTGTATGACAAACCAATGTTGCAATTGTGACAGAGCAAACGATATCATATCTCTTAAATACGATACATTGACGCCTATATCTTGGAAACAATGTTGCGAAGGACGCTTACAAATAACTACCCAGAAAGACACCGTAGCAGGCCTACTTAATGTATTTCATTCAAAATTATTAAAATTCAAAACTCACGTTTTTTTTTTAAACGAGCAAAGCCGCTTTTTTAAAGAGACAAAAGCAAAGCTTTCCCAAAACGAAGCCGTCTTGCAGTTAGATTTTGCAGAAAATTTTGCTATTATTGCCCAAGATGAAATACAAAGCGCACATTGGCGCCACAATCAAGCTACAATATTTACTGCCTGTGCATGGACTAGAAATTCGGAACAAGAAGTTGAATGTCATTACTACGGTATTATAAGTGACGATCTCACACACAGCAAATATTGTGTATGGGTGTTCCTGCGAAATATTTTAATGGTCTTCAAACAAAAACGCAAACATATTACCAAAGTTATAATATATTCTGACGGATGTGCCGCACAATTCAAAAATCGCTATAACCTTTTCAACATTTGCACTGCCAAGGAAGACTTTGGTGTTGAAATATCGTGGTCGTTTTTTCCTACCAGTCTTGGCAAAGGTGCAGTAGATGGCATAGGGGCAGTCATTAAGAGAACGATGTGGACTGCAGTGAAGGCTCGTAAAGTTATTTTAAATCAACCTATTGATTGTTACAATTTTTTGATTGGTTCTGCAATAAAAGGAATAAATATACTTTATGTTTCTCAAAATGATATTAAAGAATATCAAAATATTTTAGAAAATAGGTGGAAAGCTCTACAACAAATTAAAAATATTCGGTCTAAGCATTATTTTGAAAAAAGTGATGCTTACAATATCCTAGCAGGTCGCACAGCGTATTCAAAGTTAGAAGTCAATTCTTTGGAGAAAATGAAAAAATAAGTGTGATATAAACATGTCTATGAGAAATGACTTTTTTTAGTTTTAAAAACATATTTCCGTCAATGAAATTTTTATTTTCTTATTCTTTTATTTGAAGTTTCTTCAATAAGTTTAAGTAACACTGAAGTATGAATATGATTTTGTGAATAAAAATAAATATTTTTTTTTTTAAAGCCATCCGCATTGTCTGGTTTTACTTATTACACATCTAGATTGAGACTGTGTCACACCCGTTACATTGGCATGTCACACCCGTTACGTATTAATATATTTATATCAAACTAAATAATAATCGAAATGATTTGGAATAAAGCTTATAATAAGCAGTATACTATCCATAATCCATGAAAAAAATGTTTTGTTAACGGACCATACAAAAAGTTTACAGTAATCAATACAGAAAGCTGCTGTTCAAGATTTAAGGAAAACTTAAGGTCACACCCGATACGGTGATATACGAGCCATATCTTTTTTACTAAAAATATTATTAAATTTCCTTGTATGTCAGTTGACTACAATTAAATATATCTACTTAAATCACTCTTTATGAATTGTTGTTATAAATTAAATATACCAAAATAAAGAAGATAGTCAGTAACAATGTCACACCCGCTCCGTTGGAATCACCCATATGTATCAACTCCTCCTCTGAAAGAAATTATGATGGTTGTTATTTCAAATTTCTTTAGTTTAAAGCAATTTGTTCTTAATTGGAAATCTAGAGTTATTCTAGGTTCGATGTCGAATTTGGTTAATAACGATCCCTGTTTTTTTAAACCCCAAGAGACGGGTCTTGAATTCTCAAATCGCAATATTTTTCCAATTTTCCTAAAATTGGAAATCTAGATGTATATTATGTCCATGGATAAATATATAAAATTTACTTTATATCTATAAATATATAAAATATTTATAGACATAAAATATATACGTAAAACCGGTCTCCCGATTTTACTTCTTGAGGAGGTAGAAGGCAGACAGATCATCCAAATTGGTCAAAACTTGAAGTAAAATTTCCCGATTTGGAAAATCTACAGAATTGAAATTTAAATTCCCACTGAAAAAATTAATGTCATGAGGCCAACGATTTCTTGTCCTTAATATACGAATTTAGCTTAGCATAGGGTACGATTTTCTCTGGTATAAAGTTTTTTCTTGTCGTTTTGTCCTTATAGTTAAGTGGCTTGATAGGTATATTTATATGAAAGAAAATTTCGTATGACTGAGTTCATATTGGCTTTAATAATTCTGAAAAATTCTTCAAAATTACTGGCATTGTCTTTAAGTTATTTTGTCTTCTTGTATCTGGACTATAAAACAAAAAAGCGTTAAAAATAGGAGATGTATTTCAACACTTTATTTTAAAGACTTTTAATTTCTATTTGTATTCGAGTCTGAATTCGGAAATTTAAGGTGTCGTTAAAACGTTTTTATATGACTGTGAAGCAAAAAACGAATAAATTAAAATTTGTTACCAAGAATCAAGTACGAAACCTCAAATTTAAAAGAAAATTGCATACTAAATATATCCTTACATGGATTCTCCGCTTCATTGGCTCGGAATCCATACCAAAATCATTATTGTAAAGACAAAATCTTTGGAATCTGTCATGTTTTTTTATTTTTTCAATGTATAAATCCATGTGTGGACACTTTAAATTTAATTTCGGGACCCTTACCATTTGAAACTATCACCTCAAGGGAGTATGTTTCATCAAACCCACCTGAAATGCTTAGCAAGTTAGCGGCTACGATGATGGGTTTTGAAAGGATACTATTATATTTGATCCTTGGTGCTTAGTATTTAAAATTCGGTCCGGCCGAATCTAAGCTTTTGTTTCTCTTTTCCCTATAGGCCCAAAGAAAATCGACGAGCCATAAAAGGAATCCTCCTTGCCAAACAAAAATGTTATCCAGTACAATTTGTAAATCAACTCATAAATTTTTATTATAAATAAAAGATTTCACAATGGACAATTGAAAGACAATTTGCTACAGAACAAGGTATACCTAACAAAATCGTCCATGTCATTAATAAGGCATAAATTTGATGGCAATCCTGTAATTGTCTTCAAATCTATCATCATTTGTGATCCAATAAAACGGATTAAATAATGGCAAGCGTTCAAAATCAAAGAAAACTAAATCCCACACTCAATCTCTTTGGACTGGGATATAATAATTAAGACAAATGATTTTCATGAGAAAATCTGGGCAAATCCATTTACACCAACCGAGGACAGGTACTCTACAAACAAACACATAATTTTAGGACTTTTCTCACCTTTTGGGAATCGATCAGCCGACAACCACAGGTTTCCTCCTTCCATCTCTCCCCCGAACAGGTAGTATATGCGCATGCGTACATGCATATATGTGATACACATGCTGGGCCATTGTTGCAGATTAATTCTCAATGTTGAGTTGCTTTGATTGTTTCTTGAGTCAAGTATCCACTTCAGCTGAGGCATTGTGAAAAATCTCCTACAAAGCCTTTTATCCATTTATCTATGAATGAGGAAAAAAGAAATTAATGAATGGTCAGAATGACGAAAAAGAGATGAATGGAAGGAAGAATGAATGGAATTCGGTACTACTATGACTAAATCAATCGAATAGGTACTCTCGCATACAACACAGAAGAGTTTATTGTTACACTTCATTGTGGCCTGAAGTGTTGTGTACCCACTGTGATTTTGTTCTCTTCATAAGTGCATGGGAGGGGCAGAGCGCTTATCCACTTGGTATGATAAACGCTCACTCATACCAACAATAATGTCTCAGGATTACTAAGCGATTTCATTTTTGCAGTTAACCACTTCACTTCATGCCAAAACGATTACCATTGATCCCACTTGTAGTGTGTGTTTGGGCCACATTGTTCAATGCCCTATTGCATTATGACCAAATTTGAAAAATAATAGACAATTTTCCATGGACATATATGGATTTAATGAAGTTCCCATGGATTGATCATTTCGCGCATCTTTATTGGATTTTAAAATACTTGGTTGTAGTTTTTGTTCTCTTGTGATGTGGGCATCTAAGTTTTCGGTATTTTGTTTTTACTCTAGGGTATTGATTTCAATGGCAAAACACTGTGTAAAGAAATCCATGTACAGTGGGTTTAAGGGGAGAATTTTGGTTTTGTATTAAGATAACCAGTAGACCAATATAGTGTACACAGCAAGAAGAGTTTTCTTTTCTGAGGAACGGAATTTTACACTGTTAGAAAAATATGTTTTTCATATGTTCCGATATAAACAAAATGTGTTTCGGGCACAATTTTAAAACACAATATATTTAAGTGCAAACATGTAATGTTCCTAAACTAACACTAAATGTTTGGGACATCTATGTTAATATGTTAGAATATATTATGTTTGGGGCATGAATGTTTCATAAAAATCATATGTGTGAATGCAAACTTATATATATTTACAAATTTCGACTAAACATACATATGTTTGGATATTTTATTCAAAGCGACAGAGAGAGTACAGAGAAAGAGAGATGGAAACCGGGAGAGCTGACGAAAGATATCAACATAACACAGCGAAAGAATCAAAAGAGAACAATTTCTATGAAACCGCTTTTATGTTGTTTCGGAAAACTGTTTTATGATAAGGCCAAACATTTGATATGCTTAAGTCTAAATATTATTTAATTTGAATAAAGAGAAGAGACATTCGGAGCCAAGAGAATAGACATTTGAAAAACAAACAGCATATGTTTTCACCTTGAGAGCAGCATTTTATGTATATGTAGACATGTGTTTTGTTTATCATTTTGGCATTATGGACACAATTTTGTTCTTGGTTCGTTAAAAGAAATCAGGGGTCTCCATAAAAATAACGAAAGGGCACTATACTCTTTTTAGAGTTGGGACAGTAAAATGATTAATAACCCACATTTCGAAGTTTCATTATAAAAATGTAATATAGTATGAATATAAATGTGTAAATTAAAAAAAAAGTGTTCGGTCGGAACAGGCATTGAACCTACGACCCTTTGCATGCAAGGCAGACATGCTAACCACGTGGCAAACAAATGTATGTTTCTGTTAAATAATGTTATGTTTGCATTGGCTCGTGGGCGCTGCAAACTATGCTATATAAATGTAACTTAAAACGTTAATTATCTACTGGTGACTATAACAGCTACGTAGTCCAGTGGATAGTGTATTGGCTTACAAACTGTATGGTCCTCGGTTCGATTCTCCGTACAGGCGAAAGGTAAAATTTAAAAACTTTATAAAAGTGAATAATTTCTTCAACATTATTTGTATTACAGAAAAAGGTGCCACGAACTAAAATATTTCGTGGAATTGAAAATTACGAGTATGTTGGGCAATGAGCACAATCGTCTTTGGGAAAAATTCTTCCAAGCATTTAATATTTTTGGGCTCAAAATGCTTCCAAACATATAATATGTTCACATAAAACAAACATATTAATGTTTCGGCAGTATCCAATAATATATGTGTTTCCTGCAAAATATGTTTGGAACATATGTTAAAGAAGCGATTTTTTTTAAGGGTGTAGATAAACTCAATTTTCTTCTCACACAGAAAAAATTCCATTGTTAAACCAAAATGGTCTTACGTTTATGGCAAAAATGTATTTTGTTTAAATTAAGTTTTAAAATTGTTTAATATTTTGTGGATGGTATTGAAAATGGGCCATATCGATCCACTTTTACGTATAGCCCCCATATAAACGGACCCCCAAATTTGGCTTGCGAATCCTCTAAGAGATCCGGCTGAAATTTGGTACATGGTGTTACTATATGGTCTCTAATAACCATGCAAAAATTGGTCCACATCGGTCCATAATTATATATAGCCCCCCCATATAAATCGATCCCCCGATTGGGCTTGCGGAGCCTCTAAGAGAAGCAAATTTCATCCGATCCGGCTGAAATTTAGTATATAGTGTCAGCATATGATCTCTAACAACCATGCAAACATTGGTACACATCGATCCATAATTATATATAGCCCCCATATAAACCGATCCCCCGATTTGGCTTGCGGAGCCTTTAAGAGAAGTAAATTTCATCCGATCCGGCTGAAATTTGGTACATGGTGTACGTATATGGTCTCTAACAACCATGCACAAATTGGTCATATCGGTCCATAATTATATATAGCCCCCATATAAACTGATCCCCAGATTTGACCTCCCGAACCTCTTGGAGGAGCAACCTTCATCATATCCGGTTGAAAATTGGTACGTGGTGTTATTATATGGTTTTTAACAACTATGTCAAAATTGGTCCATATCCGTCCATAATCATTTATATATAAACCGATCCCCAGATGTGGTTTTGGAGAAAATTTCATCCGCTAACAACCATTCCTAACTAGGTCCATATCGGTCTATAGTTATACATAGCCTTCAGATAAACAGATCCCCAATCAAATAAAAATTGGTCCCTATCGGTTCATAATTGTATATAGCCCCCCTATAAATCGACCCCCAGATTTCAATACTGTCTCTCTAAATACCGTGTAATATATACCACGTATGGACTAACTTACAATTTAGAAGACGATGTTAAGAAGTTTTAAGATACCTTGCAATCGGTAAGTATTACCACAACCCAAGAAATTCGATTGTGGATGACAGTCTTTAGTAGAGGTTTCTACGTAATCCATGGTGGAGGGCACATAAGATTCGGCCTGGCCGAATTCCAAAGGGGAATTCAGTTTGTTGAAAATTTCTTTCCGGGGGAAAATATTTTTTCTTATATTCATAAAAATAAGCAGACTTATATTAAAAAATTGTCACCTTCACTTAGGGATTTTGACATTGATACTCAACCAAAAACACAACTATTATGAGAGATTTTTAAATTTATGATCCAGTTATCTTTATCTTTATTTATCTTTTTTTTACAAATAAAACGTGAACCCACCAGGAAAGAAAATGTACACCCAAAGAAAAAATACTTTCTTCCGGAACGAAATTTTATACAAACGCAATTCCTCAATGTTTAAAAGTATTCTAGAACTAACTATGCATCTTTGGAGCCAATTTTAAGATCTCTAAAGGAATTTAACAATTTAAATAATAACTTTGATTTAGATTTTTCAATTTCCCTAAATAGTTTTAATTCGTTAAGAATAAATCAACACGAATTTGTAAAAAGCGCTGCAATGATTGCGTCCAATCTTTTTTATTAAAGACCACTTTTTAGCGTCAAAAGAATTCTTCGTTTGCTAAATCTTTTGTTCCTCAGAAAAGAAAACTCTTCTTTCAATGTAGATTTATTTTAAAACTCTTAACAAAACTTTAATACAAACGCAGATAACATAAAAATAAATAATTTTTTTTCGATAAATTCAACAAATTTTATTGGACATAATTTTCTTTATTTGATAAAAAAAATTTCGTATTTTTAAGGACAACAATTAAATTAGAAATTGTAAAACATATCACCCATATACAAAAAAAGTTTAAAAAAAGCTTCAAACCAATTTTTACCAAATTTCACCACGTACCAAAAATTTCAACCGGATCGGATGAGCTTCGGAGGTCGGGATCGGTTTAAATTAGGGTTATATATACTTAAGACCGGTATGGACCAATTTTTGCATGGTTGTTAGAGACCATATACTAACACCACGTACCTAATTTCAACCGAATCGGGTGAATTGTGCTCTTCCAAGGGGCTCCGGAGGTCAAATCTGGGGATCGGTTTATATGGGGACTATATAGAATTATGGACCGATGTGGACCAATTTTTGTAGGGTTATTAGCGCCCATATACTAGCGCAATGTACCAAATTTTAATCGGATCGGATGAGCTTCGGAGGTCAAATCTGGGGATCGATTTATATTGGGACTATATATAATTATGAACCGATATGAACCAATTTTTGCATTGTTGTTAGAGACCATATACTAACACTATGTACCAAATTTCAGCCGGATCGGATGAGATTTGCTCCTCTTAGAGGCTCCGCAAGACAAATCGGGGCATCGGTTTATATGGGGGCTATATATAATTATGAACCGATATGAACCAATTTTTGCATGCTTGTTAGAGACCATATACTTACATCATGTACCAAATTTCAACCGGATCGGATGAATTTTGCTCCTCCAAGAAGCTCCGCAAGCCAAATCTGAGCGTCGGTTTATATGGGGGCTATACGTAAAAGTGGTCCGATATGGCCCATTTGCAATACCGTCCGACCGACATCAATAACAACTACTTGTGCCAAGTTTCAAGTCGATAGCTTGTTTCGTTCGGTAGTTAGCGTGATTTCAACAGACGGATGGGCGGACGGACGGACATGCTCAGATCGTCTTAGAATTTCACCACGACTCAGAATATAACAGGCTGGCTGTCCCCGGTCCAACAAAGAAAAACACATTTTTTTGTCAAAATTTGTTTTTATTATTCAACATAGTTCCCTTCAACAGCGATACAACGATTATAACGACCTTCCAATTTTTGGATACCATTTTGGTAGTACTCCTTGGGTTTTGCCTCAAAATAGGCCTCAGTTTCGGCGATCACCTCCTCATTGCAGCCAAATTTTTTCTCTGCGAGCATCCTTTTGGGGTCTGAGAAAAAGAAAAAGTCGCTGGGGGCCAGATCTGGAGAATATGGTGGGTGGGGAAGCAATTCGAAGCCCATTTCATGAATTTTTGACATCGTTCTCAATGACTTGTGGCACGGTGCGTTGTCTTGGTGAAACAACACTTTTTTCTTCTTCATGTGGGGCCGTTTTGTCGCGATTTCGACCTTCAAACGCTCCAATAACGCCATATAATAGTCACTGTTGATGGTTTTTCCCTTCTCAAGATAATCGATAAAAAACAGAGGCCATTACTTTGCCAACGGACTTTTGAGTCTTTCCACGCTTCGGAGACGGTTCACCGGTCGCTGTCCACTCAGCCGACTGTCGATTGGACTCAGAAGTGTAGTGATGGAGCCATGTTTCATCCATTGTCACATATCGACGGAAAAACTCAGGTGTATTACGAGTTAACAGCTGCAAACACCGCTCAGAATCATCAACACGTTGTTATTTTTGGTCAAATGTGAGCTCGCGCGGTACCCATTTTGCGCAGAGCTTCCGCATATCCAAATATTGATGAATGATATGACCAACACGCTCCTTTGATATCGTTAAGGCCTCTGCTATCCCGATCAACTTTATTTTACGGTCATTCAAAATCATTTTGTGGATTTTTTTGATGTTTTCGTCCTCCATGCTCATTTCACCACGCTTGAATTTTGCATACCAATCAATTATTGTGTATTTCCCTGGGACAGAGTCCGGAAACTCATTATCAAGCCAAGTTTTTTCTTCCACCGTATTTTTTCCCTTCAGAAAACTGTATTTTATCAAAACACGAAATTTGTTTTTTTTCCATTTTTTTTTTCACAATAACAAAAGTTGCTTCACAAAAGAAGCTCTATCTCACAAACTAATTGACTTACAGACGTCAAATTTTGACACGAATCATTTGAAGGTTGGTACTATATAAAAATAATATGCATTTCATACTAGCGACGCCATCTATGTGTCAGACCGGGTTCTTATCAGCCAACCTGTTATATGCTTTATGGGGCTTTAGAGCAATATTTCGATGTGTTACAAACGGAATGGCAAAGTTAATATACCCCCCATCCTATGGTGGAGGGTATAAAAACTATTTGAATATTGGTAATAAATTTACTTTAAAGAGGCTGCTCAATTGATACATGGCATAATTAATACTTGAAGTCGAACTAGAATTTGGAATTTTAAGTTTTGTTTAAAATGTTTAGGAACTGAAAACGATATTCTTAGTGAATGGATCAGAATGAATACCTCTGTGATTAATTCCATTATTTTTCAATTTATTGTTGACTTAAATTTCCATGTCCCAGCCAAAGTCTTCCTCTGTTTAACCACTGTGCATTTTTGGATTTTCAACATCTAAACAACATTTTTCCCATGTTGATGGTATTGTTGTCAAATGTTTTTTTCTCATTTGACACTGAGTGTTGCTTGTGTTACCGCTCAGCTCAACTCCCTCTACTTGACTTGCTTTGTGGCTTAAGCCGATTTTTTCAAGTATCTGAAGTGTTTGTTAATGCCTTTGTCACTTTTGTTTTTGCAAAAATCCGATTTTAGAGATTTTCTCTTTGTTTCCACCAACACTGGTGACAAACACATCAGCAGCAAAAAGAACAACAAAAATCCCATGTAAAGGGAAAATCTGCAGGTGCATTTTTACTCATTGAATCTTTGTGTGTTTCGAGTTATGCTTAAAGACTAAATGATGACTAGTGGTTTTTGACTCCATTGGACTGGAAAATACAAAGACATCGTGAAAATCGTAATTGTTTGTTGTAATTTTAAAATTAGCATTAAATTCATTAAAACATCAGAGAAAACAAATCAAATAATGAAATTCGCATATCATGATATTTTAATAGTATAGGAAATTTTTCTAATAGAAATGGATTTTTAGAGCGTGCTTGGTGTCACCATATTTGTAAATTATATATAGTCATAATTTGTGTAAAATTTCCAATTATTAGAAAATGTTAATGGAAAATGTCCAAATCTTTAGCATCTTTAATGATTTGACAAAATTATTATTAACATCTTATAGTAATTGGAAATTTTACACTTATAATGACTTGAAAATATTTAGGATTTTAAATGTTGGCATTTATGAAATTTTACTATCCACATTTGGTGGAGGTTTCCACACATAACTTTAAGAAATTCTGAACTGTTTTGTGGAAAAGTGTATTTTAGCAAATATTTATTCTTCATTTGCGTTTTTGTTACATTGTTTAGTTTATTAAATAAACTTATACAGAAAAATACTAAAGTGAAAGAAACTTTCATATATCGGGGAAATTTTGAATAAGTCATAAAAATGTCCATGAACTAAAATAACGTTAAACTGGCTTGTCTCTCGTTTTTGAGTGTTGTCATCATATGTATCCTAAAAGAAACCAAGAACCGTTTTAGTAAAGAGAATATTTGTGCATTAAAACAAGTAAGTAAAGTCTAAAGTCGGGCGGGGCCGACTATATTATACCCTTCACCCCTATGTAGGCCAAAATTTGTGTTACCATCTCAACTACTTCACATTCATAATGAGTGCAAATCGGATGGGAGATATATATGGGATCCATATCTAAATATGAACCGATTTCAAACAAATTTGGCAATTACCGATAATACTAAACGTACTACTTGTGCGAAATTTGAAGCAAATCACGGCACAACCCTGGATTTTAAGGCCATATAAGTTCAAATCGGACGAAAGATATATATGGGAGCTATATCTAAATCTGAATCGATTTTGACCCTATTTGGCACATACAATAGTATCGTTAAAAGTACCGCTTGTGCAAAATTTGAAGTAAGTCAGGGCAAAACTCTGGCTTTTGAGACCATATAACTCAAAATCGGGCGAAAGATATATATGTGAGCTATATCTAAATCTGAACCGATTTTAACAAAATTTGACACACTTAACGATACTATTAAACGTACCCCTTGTGCAAAATTTTAAGCAAATCACGACAAAACTCTGGCTTTTGTGGCCATATAAGTTCAAATCGATGAAAGATATATATGGGAGCTATATCTAAATTTGAACCGATTTCAATCAAATTTACCAAGCATTGGTAGAATGTCAATTCTACCCTCTGTGCAAAATTTCACGAAGATCGGTAGTAAACTTTGGCCTCTGTGGTCATATGAGTCTAAATCGGACGAAAGATATATATGGGAGCTATATCTAAATCTGAACCGATTTTAACAAAATTTGACACACTTAACGATACTATTAAACGTACCCCTTGTGCAAAATTTTAAGCAAATCACGACAAAACTCTGGCTTTTGTGGCCATATAAGTTCAAATCGATGAAAGATATATATGGGAGCTATATCTAAATTTGAACCGATTTCAATCAAATTTACCAAGCATTGGTAGAATGTCAATTCTACCCTCTGTGCAAAATTTCACGAAGATCGGTAGTAAACTTTGGCCTCTGTGGTCATATGAGTCTAAATCGGACGAAAGATATATATGGGAGCTATATCTAAATCTGAACCGATTTGGCTGATATTTTGCAAGATTTTCGAGATTCATAAAATATTTGGATATACGGTATTTCAAGAAAATCGGTTGATAAACACGCTAACTATGACCACATCGGGGATAAATATATATGGCAGCTATATCTAAATCTGAACCGATTTTTTCCAAAACCAATAGCGATTGTCTCTGTTCCAAGAAACGGCCCTATGCCAAATTTGAGGACGATCGGACTTAAATTACGAGCTGTACTTTGTGCACAAAATTACATATACAGACAGACGGACGGACAGACGGGCGGACAGACGGACGGACGGACATCGCTAAATCGACTCAGAATTTAATTCTAAGCCGATCGGTATACTAAAAGATGGGTCTATGACCACTATTTCTTGGCGTTACATACAAATGCACAAACTTATTATACCCTGTACCACAGTAGAGGTGAAGGGTATAAAAAGTATATACGGCCGTAAGTTCGACCAGGCCGAATCTTAAATATCCACCACCATGAATCAAATATTAGGGTTTCCTTTGAAATTTCAGGGGGGTTTGAGGACAAATCAAGCAGAGCAGTTCAACCAATACACTTCCCGGAGATAAATTTAACGATTTTACCTATGAAGACTATATCAGATTCTGGATTTTTAAGAACCATTTTTGTTTTAGAGGAATCATTAACATCTCTTGTAAGTGTGCAAGAAAATTATAAAAAAATAACGTCTTGATTTGAAATCTTAAATATGTAGATTTTCCCCCGAGAAGTAAAATCTGGAAATTTTACATTGAATTTCAAGCAATTTTCATGATCGGTGCGCCTTCTAAACCCTCAAGAAGTGAAATTTCAGGCAAATCGGATAAAAACTACGGTTTCTAGAAACACAAGTAGTTAAATCGGGAAATCGTTCTTATGGGGGATATACTAAAATACTGATCGATACTCACCATTTTCGGCACACCTCTTTATGGTCCAAAAATACCTCCAGATTTCCAATTTCAGGCAAATTGGATAAAAACTTCGGATTCTAGAAGCCCAGGACACCAAATCGTGAGGTCGGTTTATATGGGGGCCATACCAAAACATTGATCGATGCTCACCATTTTTGGCACACTTCTTTATGATTCTAAAATACCTCTAGATTTCGAATTTCTGGTAAATTGAATAAAAACTGCGGATTCTAGAAGTCCAAGAAGTAAAATCGGGAGATCGGTCTATATGGGGGCTATACACCGAAAGAATTCTCTTCGTTAATTTTACGAAGAATTCTTCATTAACTATTCTTCCTGAATTCTTCATTAAAATAACGGAATTTTCATTCATTTTCGTAAATTTTACGAAGAACATTTTACGAATATACGAAACATTCTACATTAACTTTTCTTCGCAAAAAGTTCGTACTTTTAACGAAACTTTCTTCACATTTCATGAATTTTGTGAAGAAGTTTTTATGAATATTTTACGAAACATTCTGCGTTAAAATTTCTTCATAAAAAGTACGAAACATTTTCTTTGAAATAACGAAGAAGTTTCATTGAAGTTGTAAAATTTCCGTTCGCGGCATTAAATTGTCTTTTATAATGTGTGTATTCCTTTATTCTATTTTTTATGCAAGTCTATGCTACTTCTCATTTGGGTGATAGCGCGCTATGAATAAAAGTGAAGCAATAAAACTAAAAATTATTCAAAAACTTAAGATGGAAAGTAGTGATGTCACTTTTCACACTTGTAACTACAACCAAATGCACTTTCGACTATATTTTTTTCTAAAAGTTCGAACATTTTTGAAAAATCAAATACGAAAGTTTTTCATAAGAAGTACGAAAATTTTTCATAAACACTACAAAAATTTTTCAGAAAAAGTACGAAACATTTTCATAAAAAGAACGAAATTGTTTCATAAAAAGTACGAAGATTTTTCATAAAAAGTACGAAGATTCTTCATAAAAAATACGAATTTTTTTCTTACAAACTACGAAAATTTAGGAAGAACTTTTCTTCGTAAAAAGTACGAAATATTTCGTACTTTTAATGAAAAGTTTCTTTGGTTGTAAAACAATGACAAATTTCGTACTTTTAACGAAATTTTTCGTTCTTTTTACGAAGAAAATTCTTTCGGTGTACCAAAACATGGACCGATACTCACCATTTTTGGCACACCTCTTTATGGTCATAAAATACCTCTGGATTTCAAATTTCAGGCAAATTGGATAAAAACTACGATTTCTATTATAAGCCCAAGACCCCAAATCGGGAGGTCGGTTTATATGGGGACTATATAAAAACCTGGACCGATATGGCCCATCTTCGAACTTGACAAAAGACGAGCTTGTGCAAAATTTCAGCATGATTGCTGCATCATTGAAGACTGTAGCGTGATTACATCAGACAGACAGACAGCCAGACAGACGGACATGGTTATATCGTCTTAGAATTTCTCCCTGATCAAGAATATATATACCTTATATAGTCGGAAATCGATATTTCAATGTGTTAACATACAAACGGAATGACAAACTTATTATACCCCCGTCACCGTTCTATGGTGGTGGGTATAAAAAGAGTCTTCATTTCCCATTTATTATTCCAAATCCTTCGGCTATGGTTTCGCTAGATAGTAGATGGGGACTGTAGGAATCTCGTTAATTCTCGAAGCTAGTAAAACAGATCAACGCATAGTGCTTCGACCCCATACAATTCTTTCATTGATATTATTATACCCTCCACCATAAGTGGGGGGGGTGTATATTAACTTTGCCATTCCGTTTGTAACACATCGATATATTGCTCTCCGACCCCATAAAGTATATATATTCTGGGTCGTGGTAAAATTCTGAGTCGATCTAAGTATGTCCCTCCGTCCATCTGTTGAAATCACGATACTTTCCGAACGAAAAAAGCTAACGACTTGAAACTTGGCACAAGTAGTTGTTATTGATGTCGATCGGATGGTATTGCAAATGAGCCATATCAGATCACTTTTACGTATAGCCCCCATATGAACGGACCCCCAGATTTGGCTTGCGGAGCCTCTAAGAGAAGCATATTTCATCCGATCTGGCTGAAAATTGGTACATAATGTTGGTATGCACTAATAGAAAAAGTTTCGTTATATTAACGAAATCTGTCGTTAAAAGTCAGTCAATGAAACAAATTCGTTAATACAACGAAAATGTTCGTTATTATAACGAATTTTTTGTAAATCAACGTAATGTTTCGTACTATTAACGAATATTTTCATTCTATTAATGAAATTGTTTCGTTATATCAATGAAAATTTTTCGTTGGCTGACATCGTTTCGTTGGTCCACATCAGCCCATAACTATAAAGCACGCGTTTTCCCTTGACCAGATTTGGCTTGCGGAGCCTCAAAGAGAAGCAAATTTTATTCGATCCGGCTGAAATTTGCAACATGATGTTGGTATATAGTCTCTAACAACCATGCAACGGTTCATAATTATATATAGCCCCCATATAAACCGATCCCCAGGTTTGGCTTGCGGAGCCTTTAAGAGCCAAAAATAATCTACCAAAATTGTATTGCCATAGAACATTTTTTCAAAATTTTATATTTCTATAGAAAATTTTGTCAAACTTTTATTTCTGCAGAAAATTTAGTCAACATTTTATTTCTATAGAAAATTTATGAAGCACCTCTAAGTTAGAGAGGAATATTTTGCAAAATCTTCCAAAACATCAAGAATTCTACCAACCTAGTCACCAAAGAGTAAAAAATCTGCCATTTTTGGTAGAATCGTGTTCATAATTGTATACAGCCCCCATATAAAGCGACCCCCATATTTCAATTATGGCTTTATAATTACCGTAAAAATGTTCATATCGGTTCGTGATTATTTCTTCCATAAGATCTGAATATATACGTATTTATTCGGCCTTTGGTTGCTTAATATATATCCCGCATGGACTTACTCACAATGTAAAAGATGATGTTAAGAAGTTTTAAGATGTCTTGCCATTCATTCAATTGTGTATGACCGTCTTTAGTAGAGGGTGCATAGGATTCGGCCCGGCCGAACTTACTGCTTTATATACTTGTTTCTTATTTATTTGTATATCTTCCCAACGGACACAAAATATTATTTGAGTGAATGAAATGGGGAAATTTTAACTAAACCATAACAATTTCCATGAACTAAAATAAAGTTGAATAAGGTTGAACCCACATATGAGAGTTAAATTTGACTATATAGCAAACTTTACGACAATTTATCACTTTTAAGAGATGTCCACCATTCAGAACGTCAAAGTCAGGAGATATCTCCTGACTTTATCATTTATGATGTTATTCCACCAAACAATCTGGTAAAGTGAGACCAAAATATATCCTTTGATGTACTAATCGATATTGCTACACACCTAATAGATTCGCAAATTCTAACCTTTAGTGTTAAACACGTGGAGTATTTTTACAAGTTATGCCTGCATTTTCTATAACAACAGTTTAATGTACTCTAAACTTTTCATTTTCATTAGAACGGTAAACGTCTGCCTTCAATAAAAAATTATTTTGTTTTAGTTTTTATTTTCCATATGACTTAAAGGTTCAACTTAAGGAAAATGTCTTTTAATTAAAACGAAAACCTTTTTAAAAGTTTAATTTTTTTATGCCAGACCAGGTGACATCTGTGACACCATTTGTTCGCTTGATTCATTTATTCATGCGATCGTTCATCTATTGCATTTGGTGGTGTTGACATGAATTTCAAATGGGAAACCAATGAAGGAAGGCACCAACCAACCAGAGTCTCATAAATACTCATGAGCACGACAGGGAAAACTGAAGCCAAATGTCGACGAATATTGATGGGCTAGATATGTCATTAAGCCAAATCGAACACCTATCCAAACATAGGATACAGTGAAACCTCTAAGTAGTGGACATCCATGGACGACAAAAGTTTGCTCATTTTTGAGAGGTTAATTTACAACAAAACAAGTATATACAGCAGTAAGTTCGGCCGGGCCGAATCTTAAATACCCACCACCATGAACCAGATATTAGGGTTTCCTTTGAAATTTCAGGAGGGCTAGAGGACTTGAGGACACTTCCCGAAGATAAATTTAAAGATTTCACCTATGAGGACTATATCAGATTCTGGATTTATAAGAACCATTTTTGCTTGAGTTTTAGAGGAATCATTAACATCTCTTGTAAGTATGCAAGAAAAATATAAAATAACGTCTTGATTTGAAATCTTAAATCTGTAGAAGTAAAATCTGGAAATTTTACATTGAGTTTCAAACAATTTTCATGATCAGTATTTACAATTTCTGGCAAATCAGATAAAAACTACGGTTTCTAGAAACCCAAGGAGTTTAATCGGGAGATCGTTCTGATGGGGGCTATACTAAAATATGGACCGATACTCACCGCTTTCGGCACACCTCTTTATGACCCGAAAATACCTATAGATTTCCAATTTCAGGCAAATAGGATAAAAACTTCGGATTCTAGAAGCCCAAGAAGTAAAATCGGGAAATCGGTCTATATGGGGGCTATACAAAAATATGGACCGATACTCACCATTTTCGGCACACCTCTTTATGGTCCCAAAATACCTCTAGATTTCCAATTTCAGACAAATTGGATAAAAACTACGGTTTCTATAAACCCAAGACCCCAAATCGGGAGGTCGTTTTATATGGGGACCATAAGCGTAGGAGGGCCTCTGGGGAGGGGGCTTAGACCCCCCCAGAAAAATTTTAGCCCCCCAGAATTTGAAAACCTATTTACGATTTTACGTTTTTCTAAAAATTAAACAAGTATATACACAGCAGAAAGTTCCGCTAAAGATTTTCATGCACAATCGAATTACTTTGGTTGTGGTAGCAGTTGCCGATGGCAATGTTTTTAATCTGGTATTTATAAAATAAATCTGTGGTTGAACTTTTGATTTAGTTGAATAACTAAAGCTCCTTTATTATTTTGTTTTGTCTGGTTTAGTCAATTTAATTTAAAAAATAGTAATTGATACTATTTGGGGGCTACACCAAAATATGGACCGATACTCACCATTCTCGGCACACCACTTTATGGTCCTAAAATACCTCTAGATTTCCAATTTCAGACAAATTGGATAAAAACTACGGTTTCTATAAGCCCAAGACCCCAAATCGGGAGATCGCTCTATATGGGGGCTATACCAAAATATGGACGGATACTCACAATTTTTGGCACACGTATTTGTTGTCCTACAATACCTCTAGATTTCCAATTTCAGGTAAATTGAATAAAAACTGCGGTTTCTATAAGCCCAAGAAGTAAAATCGGGAGATCGGTCTATATGGGGGCTATACCACAACATGGACCGACACTCACCATTTTTGGCACACCTCTTTATGGTCATAAAATACCTCTAGATTTTCAATTTCGCGCAAATTGGATGAAAACTACGGTTTCTATAAGCGAAAGACCCCAAATCGGGAGGTCGGTTTATATGCGGGCTATACCAAAACATGGCCCGATATAGCCCATCTTCGAACTTGACCTGCGCGCAGATAAAAGACGATTCTGTGCCAAATTTCAGGACGATAGCTCCATTATTGAATGCTGTAGCGTGATTACAACAGACAGCCAGACAGCCAGACAGACAGACGGACAGACGGACATGCTTATATCGTCTTAGAATTTCTCCCTGATCAAGAATATATATACTTTATATAGTCGGAAATCGATATTTCGATGCGTTACAAACGGAATGTCAAACTTATTATACCCCGTCACCATTCTATGGTGGTGGGTATAAAAATTGGCAGTTTTTCCTAAGTATTTTTGTAATTTTTTTTAAATATATTTTATTATATTTTTATACCCTGCGCCACACTGTGGAACAGGGTATTATAAGTTAGTGCATAAGTTAGTGTTTGCAACACCCAGAAGGAGACGAGAAAGACACATGGCGTCTTTGGCAAAAATGCTCAGGGTGGGCTCTTGAGTCGATATAGCGATATCCGTCTGTCCGTGAACACATTTTTGTAATCAAAGTCTAGGTCGCAGTTTTAGTCCAATCGACTGCAAATTTGGCACAATTATGTGTTTTGGCTCAGAATAGAACCCTATTGATTTTGGAAGAAATCGGTTCAGATTTAGATATAGCTCCCCTATATATATTTCGCCCCATATGGACTTATATGGCCCCAGAAGCCAGAGTTTTACCCTAATTTGCTTAAAATTTTGCACAAGAAGAACATTAATACTATAGTGAAGTGTGCTAAATTTTATTGAAATCGGTTCAGATTTAGATATAGCTCGTCCGATTTACACTCATATGACCACAGAGGCCAATTTTTTGCTCCGATGTCGTTGAAATTTTGCATAGGGAGTAGAATTGGCATTGTAGCTATGTGTTCCAAATTTGGTTGAAATCGGTTCAGATTTAGATATAGTTCCCATATATAGCTTTCGCCCGATTTATACTCATATGACCACAGAGGCCAATTTTTTGCTCCGATGTAGTTGAAATTTTGCACAGGGAGTAGAATTAGCATTGTGGCTATGCGTGCCAAATTTGGTTGAAATCGGTTCAGATTTAGATATAGCTCCCATATATAGCTTTCGCCCGATTTACACTCATATGACCACAGAGGCCAATTTTTTGCTCCGATTTAGTTGAAATTTTGCACAGGGAGTAGAATTAGCATTGTAGCTATGCGTGCCAAATTTGGTTGAAATCGGTTCAGATTTAGATATATCTCCCATATATAGCTTTCGCCCGATTTACACTCATATGACCATAGAGGCCAATATTTAACTCCGATTTAGTTGAAACTTTGCACAGGGAGTGGAGTTAGCATTGTAGCAATGCGTACCAAATTTGGTTGAAATCGGTTTAGATTTAGATATAGCCCCCATATATATGTTTTTCTGATTTCGACAAAAATGGTCAAAATACCAACACTTTCTTTGTAAAATCGCCACTGCTTAGTCGAAAAGTTGTAAAAATGACTCTAATTTTCCTAAACTTCCAATACATATATATCGAGCGATAAATCATAAATACACTTTTGCGAAATTTCCTTAAAATTGTTTCAGATTTAAATGTTTCCCATAGTTTTTTTACTAACATTGTGTGCAGTAGCCAACTTAAATTTTGAGTCTTAAGATTTTGTAGAAGTCTATCAAATTCTGTCCAGATCGAGTGATATTTAAATGTATTTATTTGGGACAAACCTTTATATATAGCCCCCAACTCATTTGACGGTATCGAAAATTTAGATCTACAAAATGGTGCAGGGTATTATATAGTCGGCCCCGCCCGACTTTAGACTTTCCTTACTTGTTTATAGAAACTTTTTCCAAAATTATATTTTTATAGAGATTTAAAAAAAAAAATCTTTTTTGGGTAGAATTCTACCAACTGTGGCACCGTGGTGGTAATACAAATTTATATTCTTAGTTATATACGTTGCATATTCATGTTGCAAGATAATAAAGTACTTAGAACCATTTTTGTTTTGTAAAATTTGTTTAAATTTAACGAAAATTATACTAGGGAAAATTGTTTGGGAATGTATGGGAAAATAGGGAACTTTTTTTGTCCTTGTAGGGTAAACCGAATATTTGCCCTGGCAACACTGACTATGAGCTATAGTCAGATTGATACAAAGCACCCATAAACATGTACCCCTTAATTTTCTTAAATATGCAACTGCGGTTTATCTTCCATACCTATATCAATGTTACCCCACAAATGCTTATGTTTACTAATTCAGTAAGGGTGGTTTAGGGTATGATATAGTCGGCCCCGCCCGACTTTCTACTTTACTTACTTGCTTTTAAATCCAGCCAACCTTTTCCAAAATTCCAGACAATAGACAATTTGAATCTGGCAACCCTTACTAGATACCTATTGTTCCCCTCTACTATATTCCTATTATGCCCATCTACTATAACTTAGGTTAGGTTAGGTTAGGTTATGTGGCAGCCCGATGTATCAGGCTCACTTAGACTATTCAGTCCATTGTGATACCACAGTGGTGAACTTCTCTCTTATCACTGAGTGCTGCCCGATTCCATGTTAAGCTCAATGACAAGGGACCTCCTTTTTATAGCCGAGTCCGAACGGCGTTCCACATTCCAGTGAAACCACTTAGAGAAGCTTTGAAACCCTCAGAAATGTCACCTGCATTACTGAGGTGGGATAATCCACCGCTGAAAAACTTTTTGGTGTTCGGTCGTAGCAGGAATCGAACCCACGACCTTGTGTATGCAAGGCGGGCATGCTAACCATTGCACCACGGTGGCTCCCTATAACTTGATTCCTACTGTCAATTATGTGAATTTTTCTTGAGTCACGAAAATGTTAAGGCAATTTCTCACACATTTAGTGAAGTGTATATAATCGACTCCACAATATTTATTTGTTACTCCAACGTTTTGTTTAAGGAAAAATATTTGAAAAGTGTACCGGACAATTTCTCGGCTGACGTAGAATTTGCCAAATTTTTAATTTAGTCCAAAGATTGAATATTTCAGTTGATTTAAAGACATTTTTTTTAAATCATAAATATTTTTCTTTGCACTCAAAAAAAGTGAACTATCTGTTTCTATCTATTTCATGGAATTATTATGTTTGGAGAAAGTTTCCTTTACTATAATAATTTTTTTTGTGTATGTTAGTTAAATTATCTAAAAAACGTGAAAAAATTATATATAAATTAAGCATAAAGATTTACTAAATTCGTATTTCTCACAATATAGTTTATTATTTCTTTAAATTTATAACTTTTATTTTAAAATTTTCTTTAACAAGTGAAAAAACTTAATTATGTCTAATAAATTTTCTTGAATTTGTCGAAAAATATTTACTTATTTTTGTGATATTGGCGTGATGGTAGCGCTCGTAATACTGTTGAGTTAAAATTTTCTATAAATATTCAAAATTTTCTAAAATAAACCGAAAGTTTTCTTCCTGCTGGGTTCACTGTTTTTTCAATGCACTTCAAAGAAAGTGTAATATCCTAAATTTAAAGAAAAATGTCAAAGCAAAGATTACTTTCTCTTAATTAAAACTATTTCATTTTATTGAATTTTGTCCTTAGTATTGTCTAAATTTAGGTTGCACAATCTTTCATATTAAATCAATATATTTTCAGTGTATGATCTGATTTGGTACTACTTCCGTTTATTGACTACACTTTATTTTACTGAGTTGTTCGCTTTTCAGAGTATCCAAATTTGCGAAGTTTCACTGTATATGTGTATTCGTTATGTATACACCTAATTATAATATTATTATGTTATTTTTGTACTATAAACTAAAGGTAATCATATACACTCGAAAAAAAATAATAATCCTTTGGCTCTTCTGAAGAAAATTTTAAAATAACAAAGATATAATTCCCTCCTTTAAGGGCATTTAAAACTTTTAATTTATGGCATACATTTTTGCACCACAAAGAAAAACTAATAACAAAGATCAACTCTAATATTGAACGGCGAATAGAATTTTTTTGTTTGCTACGGCCGGTCACAGCTGTGCTGCATGTCTTCGTTTATTTGCTTTGAATTTTATTACAGCTTTAGTTTTATTTTTCATCCATTTTAATTAACGCATTCAATAAATGCATAATTAGGCTGTAATTTAAAGCAAATACAACTGCCACTCGACAACAGCAATAATCGTATAAATAATGACTCGAATAATGATGATGATGATGGTAACGATGGCAAACCACCTCGACGGCCATTAATGATTCCCGAAGAATATTTTATTATATTCCAAAGGAAAACTCATTGAAGAACGGGAACAACAACAACGGCAAAATAAATCAATAAATGCAAAACATAAACAGCACAACAGTCAGCTATGCTAGAAAATAAAAACATAAATATGGTGGAGTCGAATTTTAGATACACTCCACTAGAGGTGTGCGCAACTGGCTCAACATTTTCGTGACTCAAGAAAAATTTACAAAAGTGCCAGTAGGAATCTAATTATAGTAGTTGGGAATAGTAGGAATCTAGTACATAGTAGAGGAGAACAGTAGGAATCTAGCAGAGGAAGATAGTACGTATCTACAATGTTGTAGATGCACTCGAAACAAAATTTAATTGACACGGATTTTTCAGATCAAAAATTTTGCTCTTATTTTGTCTTTGTCTTTCTACTTTGGAAAATTTGCTTCACTTCAATGACACCTTAACAAAGGGACGCACATTTCAATGATTCTTGTTCTAAATTTAATGAACCATAAATTATTAATAGATTATGAACTTTTTTATTAAAAAATTTTTTATTTTAATCTCGATGTATGTGTGCTAGACGAGTTAACGAAAAACAAACAATTATGCGTCAACTCGTGTGACACCCATATATGGAGCGTAAAGCTGGGAGAACAGCCTGATATATAAGATCACTTAGTTTATTCAATCCATTGTAGTAGCCAAAGGTGGTGAACTACTCTCTTATCAATGAGGTCTGGCCGTTTTAATGTTGTAGCTTTATAGCCGATTTCAAACAATGTTTCACATTACAATGAACACTTCTGATGTGATCAGCATTCATCAGAGGGTCTAAACCACCACTGAAAAAAGTCGGTCAAAACTTGGGGGTTGAACCCAGTACTAACATCGGTGGCTAGCGTATGATATACTGGGTGGGCGAATGCACACCTCCACCCTTCGACTTGGACAATTCGATAATACCGAAGGAATTTTAGATGCCTACACAGATGATTGTGTCAACATTTTATTTCTATAGAAAATTTTTTCAAAATTTTATATTTATCGAAAATGTTGTCAAAATTTTTTTCAATAGAAAATTTTGTTAAAATTTCATTTCTATAGAAAATTTTGTCAAAATTTTATTTTTATCGAAAATTTTGTCAAACCTTAATTTCTATAGAAAATTTTATCAAAATTTTATTTCTATAGATATTTTTGTCAAAATTCTAATTATATAGCAAATTTTGTGAAAATTTTATATTTACAGAAAATTTTGTCAAAATTATATTTCTATAGAAAATTATGTCAAAATTTTATTTCTATAGAAAATTTTGTCAAAATTTTATTTCTATAGAAAATTTTGTCAAAATTTTATCTCTATAAAAAATTTTGTCAAAACTTAATTTCTAAAGCAAATTTTGTCAAAATTTAATTTTTATCGAAAATTTTGTCAAAACTTAGTTTCTATAGAAAATTTTATAAAAACTTTATTTCTATAGAAAATTTTGTCAAAACTTAATTTCTAAAGCAAATTTTGTCAAAATTTTATTTTTATCCAAAATTTTGTCGAAACTTAATTTCTATATAAAATTTCATTTCTATACAAAATTTTGTCAAAATTTTATTTTTATTCAAAATTTTATCAAAATTTTATTTCTATAGAAAATTTTGTCAAATTTTATTTTTATAGAAATTTTTATCAAAATTTTATTTCTATAGAAAATTTTGTCAAAATTTTATCTTTATAGAAAATTTTGTCAAAATTTTATTTCTATATTTTTTATTTTTATCGAAAATTTTATCAAAACTTAATTTCTATAGAAAATTTTATCAAAATTTTATTTTTATTCAAAATTTTATCAAAACTTAATTTCTTTAGAAAATTTGATCAAAATTTTATTTCTATTTTAGTTCTACAGATATTTTTGTCAAAATTCTAATTCTATAGAAAATTTTGTCAACATTTTATTTTTATAGAAAATGTTGTCAAAATTTTATTTCTATAGAAAGTTTTGTCAAAATTTTATTTTTATGAAAACTTAATTCCTATAGAAAATTTTATCAAAATTTTATTTCTATAGAAAATTTTGTCAAAATTTTATTTTTATAGAAAGTTTTAACAAAATTTTATTTCTATAGAAAATTGTGTCCAAATTGTATCTTTATAGAAAATTTTGCCAAAATTTTATTTCTACAGAATATTTTGTCAAAATTTTATTTCTATAGAAAATTTTATCAAAATTTTATTTCTATAGAAAATTTTGTCAACATTTTATATTTATAGAAAATTTTATCAAAATTTTATATCTATAGAAAATTTTGTCAAATTTTATTTTTATAGAAATTTTTATCAAAATTTTATTTCTATTGAAAATTTTGTCAAAATTTTATCTTTATAGAATATTTGGCCAAAATTTTATTTCTATATTTTTTATTTTTATCGAAAATTTTGTCAAAACTTAATTTCTATAGAAAATTTTATTTCTATAGAAAATTTTGTCAAAATTTTATTTTTATCAAAAATTTTGGCAAAACTTAATTTCTATATAAAATTTTATCAAAATTTTATTTCTATAGAAAATTTTATCAAAATTTTGTTGCTATAGAAAATTTTGTAAAAATTTTATTTTCATAGAAAATTTTATCAAAATTTTATTTCTATAGAATATTTTATCATAATTTAATTTCTATAGAAATTATTGTAAAAATTTTATTTTTTTAGAAAACGTTATCAAAATCTTATTTCTATAAAAAATTTTGTCAAAATTTCATTTCTATAGAAAATTTTGTCAACATTTTATTTTTATCCAAAATATTATCAAAACTTAGTTTCTTTAGAAAATTTTATCAAAATTTTATTCCTATTTTAGTTTTACAGATATTTTTGTCAAAATTCTAATTCTATAGAAAATTTTGTCAACATTTTATTTTTATAGAAAATGTTATCAACATTTTATTTCTATAGTTTTGTCACAATTTCATTTCTATAGAACATTTTGTCAAAATTTTATTTTTATAGAAAATTTTATCAAAATTTTATTTCTATAGAAAATTTTGTCAAAATTTTATTTCTATAGAAATTTTGTCAAATTTTTATTTCTATAGAAATTTTGTCAAATTTTTATTTTTATAGAAAATTTTATCAAAATTTTATTTCTATAGAAAATTTTGTCAAAATTTTATTTCTATAGAAATTTTGTCAAAATTTTATTTTTATAGAAAATTTTGTCAAAATTTTATTTTTATAGAAAATTTTGTCAAAATTTTATTTCTATAGAAAATTTTGTCAAAATTTTATTTCTATAGAAAATTTTGTCAAAATTTTATTTCTATAGAAAATTTTGTCAAAATTTTATTTCTATAGAAAATTTTGTCAAAATTTTATTTCTATAGAAATTTTGTCAAATTTTTATTTCTATAGAAAATTTTGTCAAAATTTTATTTTTATAGAAAATTTTGTCAAAATTTTATTTCTATAGAAAATTTTGTCAAAATTTTATTTCTATAGAAAATTTTTTCAAAATTTTATTTCTTGTTGTTGTTTTTTATTTCAGCTTAAAACCATACATTGACTTATTTCGGCATAAGCCGGCTATCAATGTAAAACCTTTTTTCGGAGGGTTCAAGTGTGGTTTTTGTTGGGTTTAATAAACTGCCTGAATTTATTCTGATAATTGGTTGATAGTTTTGCTGCAAGTAGAGGATGCTGATGAGGAATGTGGTAATTCCGAAACGTGCGTCCATCCAACCATCTTGCAGTCTATAGGGCTTTGCCCAAATAAATTTGACAAACATTCTTTTCCTCTCTTGGTTAAGCTACTCTTGTAGTTTAGTCAATGTATGGTTTTAAGCTGAAATAAAAAACAACAACAATGCTTAAAGAACAAAACCAACAATAACAAAACAAAACAAATGGAAAATTTTATTTCTACAGAAAATTTTGTCAAAATTTTATTTCTATAGAAAATTTTGTCAAAATTTTATTTTTATAGAAAATTTTATCAAAATTTTATTTCTATAGAAAATTTTGTCAAAATCTTATTTTTATAGCAATTTTTATAAAAATTTTATTTCTATAGAAAATTTTGTCAAATTTTTATCTTTATAGAAAATTTTGTCAAAATTTTATTTCTATAGAAAATTTTGTCAAAATTTTATTTTTCTAGAAAATTTTGTCAAAATTTTATTTTTATAGCAATTTTTATAAAAATTTTATTCCTATAGAAAATTTTGTCAAATTTTTATCTTTGTAGAAAATTTTGTCAAAATTTTATTTCCCTAGAAAGTTTTGTCAAAATTTCATTTCTATTAAAAATTTTGTCAAAATTTTATTTATAGAAAATTTTGTCAACATTTTATTTTTATAGAAAATGTTTTCAAAATTTTATTTCTATAGAAAGTTTTGTCACAATTTCATTTCTATAGAAAATTTTGTCAAAATTTTATTTTTATCAAAACTTAATTTCTATAGAAAATTTTATGAAAATTTTATCTTTTTAGAAAATTTTGTCAAAATGTTGTTTCTATAGAAAGTTTTGTCAAAATTTTATTTTTATAGATAATTTTGTCAAAATTTCATTTCTATAGAAAATTTTGTCAAAACTTAATTTCTGTAGAAAATTTTATCGAAATTCTAATTCTATAAAAAATTTAGTCAAAATTTTATTTATCAAAGTCTAGGTCGCAGTTTTAGTCCAATCGACTTTAAACTTGGCACAAGTATGTGTTTTGGCTCAGAATAGATCCCTATTGATTTTGGAAGAAATCGGTTCAAATCTAGATATAGCTCCCATATATATCTTTCGCCCGATATGAACTTATATGGACCCAGAAGCCAGAATTTTACCCTGATTTGCTTGAAATTTTGCACAAACATAACGCTTGGTCGTATAGTCAAGTGTGCGAAATTTGATTGAAATCGGTTCAGATTTAGATATAGCTCCCGTATATATCTTTCGCACGATATGAACTAATACGGTCCCAGAAGCCAGAGTTTTACCCCAATTCGGTTGAAATTTTGCACAGGGAGCACAATTAGTAGTGCAGTCAAGTGTGCCAAATTTTATTGAAATCTGTTCAGATTTAGATATAGCTCCCATATATATCGTTCGTCCGATTTACACTCATATGACCACAGTGGCCAATTTTTTACTCCGATTTAATTGAAATTTTGCACAGGGAGTAGAATTAGCATTGTAGCTATGCGTGCCAAATTTGGTTGAAATCGGTTCAGATTTAGATATAGCTCCCATATATAGCTTTCGCCCGATTTATACTCATATGACCACAGATGGCAATTTTTTACTCCGATTTAGTTGAAATTTTGCACAGGGGGTAGAATTAGCATTGTAGACATGCGTGCCAAATTTGGTTGAAATCGGTTCAGATTTAGATATAGCGCCCATATATATGTTTTTCTGATTTCGACAAAAGTGGTCAAAATACCAACATTTTCCTTGTAAAATCACCACGGCTTAGTCGAAAAGTTGTAAAAATGACTCTAATCTACCTAAACTTCTAATACATATATATCGAGCGATAAATCATAAATAAACTTTTGCGAAGTTTCCTTAAAATTGCTTCTTGTGTTCCACCCTAGTGCATTAGCCGACTTAAATTTTGAGTCTATAGATTTTGTAGAAGTCTATCAAATTCTGTCCAGATCGAGTGATATTTAAATGTATGTATTTGGGATAAACCTTTATATATAGCCCCCAACACATTTGACTTATGTGATATGGTAATGAAAATTTAGATCTACAAAGTGGTGCAGGGTATAATATAGTCGGCCCCGCCCGACTTTAGACTTTCCTTACTTGTTTTTATAGACAATTTTGTCAAAATTTTATCTTTATAGAAAATCTTTTCAAAAATGTACTCCTTTAGAATTTTTGTTTTCTCTCGGTCACTATTTGTTTTCAAAGCACCTTAAAGTCTACTTTATATTGGACTCCAATATAATTTCCCTGATCTTGACAAATGATCATGGTTTCTAAGTCTTGTACTAGATGCTTCATTGAACCATTATTTCACGATATTTCAATGTGCAACAAACCAAATGAAAAATCTAAAGAACTTGCTAAGCATTAAGCGGAAAGCTCTAGCAAACAAGTGATGGCAAATTAAGGTGATTCAATGACTTCATGTTTGACTTCAATGAACTCATCTGACATAGTCCAAAGGGGAGAACGGATGTACAGCTCGGAGGAGCTTAGCTTAACAAATGAATTAATTTTATATGCCACAAACCTTCCTTGGAGTTTGAAATTCTTTGAGTATTTCCCTCAAGGAGATGGTACCAACTCTCCACTACAACATTGCAATGGTATAGAAATAATAAAATAGTTGCAATTAACTGCTGTTGTACGATTACAGTTGAGACAACTACAACAACAACAAAGACCCCATTGAATTCGTTATTTATTTTTTTTTTTTTTGTAATCTCTCAAGGAAACCCATCCATGGCCAATGGACATAAACAAAAAATGCAATTAGACATTTGATTTGTCAGTAATTGGATAAATTTACACTTTTAATAATGTCTTAGAGCAGATGTTGCTGCTTTGTTGCTGCTGTTGTTGTTATTGCAATTGTAGCTATTGCTAATGCCATATTGCTGCTTAAGGAGTTTATGTTGTTTACCTGGCTTAAATGTTGCATGATCGCATACTCAATGCATTTTTAATTAGTTCGCAGATCTGAACAACAACTTCGAACGATGCCTTGGATAGGTGAAGGGGAAACTGATGCCACTGTACCAACATCACCATCAGATTTTCTTTGGTATCGTAAAAATGATTACTTTCCATCTTCATCATGTATCAAGATATCGAGAAAGAGAGAAAGGGTATTTCCCATGAACTGGAGGTGCTTCGTGAACTCGAAATAAAACTGGACTTATGTACTTTAGCAATTTGCATAACAAGTAAAAGGATCAAAAAAAGGAGGAGTAGCTGTTTTTTTTTTTTTTGAGAAGATATATTTTTCAATTTGAATAAACATAAACGATTTGAATTTGAATAAACATAAAATTTAAATCCGAAAAACTAGGAACGGGCCTGATCACTTTCATGACATTTCTCAAAACTTTAGAGAAATTCCTTTGAGCTATTTCCAAAGAGGAACAGGTTATCAAAAATAACGCCAAAAACTTTGGTTTCTTGGTCATGGTAAGACCCTGGCATTGAATAGGGATGTAGCGCAAGCCTTGAATACGGTTCCCAGCGACTAGTGAAAGTTCCAGGTTCCTGTCGTTAAAGAAGTCCCTAAAGGCTGGGATGTAATCTTCACATCAAGCTCCTCGAGATCTCTACCTATCGGTGCTATAAAAAAAATCGTCCACATAGGCAAATTCCTCCGATTTTTTACCAAAGAGGAACCGGTTATCTAACATAAGGTCAAGAACTTAAGATTCTTGGACGTTGTAATACTTTGACCGCAAAGATATATAGCGCCTGGTACATCCCTAAAGGCCGTGAGGTAATCTTCACCTCAAGCCAATACAACATATTTCAATGTGGACAAAACTCTACATTAAAATATGTTGTGTTTGTTCCATCCGTACGAAGATGTTTTACATAGAATTGCACACAAGCTATATAACCAGTCCTCATGCTCAATGGAACGATAATCGCACATGTCCAGATTGCCACAATTTGAAGGATCTTCAGGCTTTCGCTTTCTGTTAGTATGATATTTAAATCCGAGACATTAGCTATACGAATTTCGTCTTTCGGAGTTTTGTCCACAAAAGGAAATGCAAATATTTACGTTTGAAATTTGATAGAAAACAATTCGTCGACCACAGCTGCGTGGATCCAAAGTCAAATTTTTTCAAATGCATGCACCACTTTTCTGGACATTTTGCGATTTCCTTGGCGAGACCAGATTCATAGAGGATTTTTGTAGACCGCATCCGTCCTATCGATCAATCTTAGCTAGCATGTTCTTTAAGTGGTTTCTCCGCTCGGACTCTGCTGTAAGAAGGTCCGTTGTCAATGTGAGAGGCGTTCACCACGTGTGATATCACGAGTGAAGATAACGGGCTGTCCTTTCACTCTTTCACTACCTAAACAAACCTAATGTTAAAAACTTAAATTTTTCTTCTTTTTCTACTTGTACTAACGGCATGTAGAACAAAAATTGTCATTTTGAGAACCTACCTCAATTAATTCAAGAGCTATATGAGCTTGTTCTGAAAACTTGATTCTCGAATTGGGACCAAATGACCTTACGAAAATAAGCGCCTATGATATCTTTCAAAGTGTGAGCAAAAATACAAAAAAGAACCGGAAGCAGTATCAACTATAGCTTTTTTTATGAATGTCCATTTACTAGAAACATACAGTAGAAAAATGTTCTCAAATGTTCGTATTTATCGTTCATTGTTAAAGAAGTGTATAAAAATGTATTTAACAGGTTGATAAGTCCCCGGTCTAACAAAGAAAAACACATTTTTTTGTCAAAATTCGTTTTTATTATTCAACATAGTTCCCTTCAAGAGCGATACAACGATTATAACGACCTTCCAATTTTTTGATACCATTTTGGTAGTACTCCTTCTGTTTTGCCTCAAAATAGGCCTCAGTTTCGGCGATCACCTCTTCATTGCAGCCAAATTTTTTCCCTGCGAGCATCCTTTTGAGGTCTAAGAACAAGAAAAAGTCGCTGGGGGCCAGATCTGGAGAATACGGTAGGTGAGGAAGCAATTCGAAGCCCAATTCATGAATTTTTGCCATCGTTCTCAATGACTTGTGGCACGGTGCCTTGTCTTGGTGGAACAACACTTTTTTCTTCTTCATATGTGGCCGTTTTGCCGCGATTTCGACCTTCAAACGCTCCAATAACGCCATATAATAGTCACTGTTGATGGTTTTTTTTCCTTCTCAAGATAATCGATAAAAAATTAATTCATGCGCATCCCAAAAAACAGAGGCCATTACTTTGCCAGCGGACTTTTGAGTCATTCCACGCTTCGGAGACGGTTCACCGGTCGCTGTCCACTCAGCCGACTGTCGATTGGACTCAGAAGTGTAGTGATGGAGCCATGTTTCATTCATTGTCACATATCGACGGAAAAAATCGGGTGTATTACGATTTAACAGCTGCAAACACCGCTCAGAATCATAAACACGTTGTTGTTTTTGGTTAGATGTGAGCTCGCGCGGCACCCATTATGCACAGAGCTTCCGCATATCCAAATATTGATGAATGATATGACCAACACGTTCCTTTGACATCTTTAAGGCCTCTGCTATCTCGATCAACTTCATTTTACGGTCATTCAAAATCATTTTGTGGATTTTTTTGATGTTTTCGTCGGTAACCACCTCTTTCGGGCGTCCACTGCGTTCACCGTTCACCGTCCTCCGTGCTCATTTCACAACGCTTGAATTTTGCATACCAATCAATTATTGTTGATTTCCTTAGGGCACAGTCCGGAAACTCATTATCAAGCCAAGTTTTTGCTTCCACCGTATTTTTTCCCTTCAGAAAACAGTATTTTATCAAAATACGAAATTCCTTTTTTTCCATTTTTTTACAATAACAAAAGTTGCTTCACAAAGGACGCTCTATCTCACAAACTAATTGACTTACAGACGTCAAATTTTGACACGAATCATTTGAAGGTTGGTACTATATAAAAATAATATGCATTTAATACTAGCTACGTCATCTATGTGTCAGACCGGGGACTTATCAGCAAACCTGTTAGTGCTCACCAATATGGAAAATATTTATAGCTTATTTAGATTAAAGCCTCTACTTTAAAATAACATCGAGAAATAAATCGAAACTAAATGGGAAAATAGGATTTGGTGTCTTTTTCGAATGTCCTTCTAAGTGGACATCGATAATGGAAGGGTTAATCTATCTGCCATCCTTGAAGTGGGGAAATTTTTCCAGTTTCGGGAATCCGATTCGATGGATTGAATCATCTTTCGAAGTTTGCAGACCAAACGAAATGAAGAAATCATCTTTCCGCTTGGAGATTGGGAATCGTTGACCATAGATCTGAGATCAGATTATTCCATATCTCCATAGAAACCTCCGGACATACTTTTCCGACACAGACACCTTCGTCCCTACTGTTCCCCCACAGAGACCTTAAGGACTATTGTTCCTCCACAGAGACCTTCGGCTCTACTATTTACCCACCGAGACCTTCGGGTCTACTGTTCACCCACAGAGACCTTCGGATCTACTTTTCCGCCACAGATACCTTCGGGCCTACTGTTCACCCACAGATACCCTTGGGTCTACTTTTCCCCCACAGAGACCTTCGGACTTACCGCTCCACCACAGACATCGTCGGCCCCACTGTTTCCCCGCAGAAACCTTCGGGCTTACTTTTCCACCACAGACACCTTCGGCCCTACTGTTCCCCCACAGAGACTTTCGGGCTTTTTGTTCCACCACATCATCATCCCACTGTTTTCCCACAGAAACCCTCAGCCCTACTTTTCCACCACAAAGACCTTCGGGCCTATTGCTCACCCACAGATACCCTTGGCACTACTGTTTCACCACAGAGACCTTAGGACCTATTGTTCCTCCACAGAGACCTTCGGCCCTACTGTTCACTCACAGATATCCTTGCTCTACTGTTCCACCACAGAGACCTTTGGTCATACTGTTCACCCACAGAGTAGAGGTGTGCACGTGAGTAATATTTTACTCACGCACACTCACGACAGAAAAATCTTACTCACGCACTCTCACGCACGATATTGGTTGGTAGGACTCACGCTCACGCACACTCACGAAAAGAAAATTTGTATTCACGCACACTCACGCACGAAAATGTCGTGACTCACGAAAAATACCGTGACTCACGAACAATTTTTTGAGTAATTTACCTTAGCGGCGCGTCTGAAAACATGAGCATTATTAAAATCGAGAGCGTTATTATACTCTTAACATCCCAGGTGTCACTAAAATTGTAAATGAATTTAACTCTTAAGCGTTTTATGTTGGTGAGCAGGATTATTTTTGTGAGCGTAAATCTTTACTCACGCACACTCACGAAGAAAATATTTTCGTGACTCACGCTCACGCACGACATTTTGGTTTGTTAATCACGCTCACGCACACTCACGCCGTTGCCATGAGCGTGACTCACGCGTGAGTCACGAAAATTTTCCTGAGTCACGACAATTTCGTGTCACGTGCACACCTCTACCACAGAGACATTCGGGTCTACTGTTCACCCACAGATACCTTCGGGCCTACTGTTCCCCACAGAAACCTTCGGCCCTGCTATTCACCCGCAGAGACTTTCTGGCCTACTGTTCCACCACAGATACCTTCTGGCCTACTGTTCCTCCACAGAGATATTCGATGCTGCCGATGACGTAGCTGATAACACAATGCTTCTACGAAAATCAGCTGTAACGACACCAGCAACCGTTTAAAAATCGAAGGCTTGATCAGCAGTTCCCAATCACCTACAAATCGAAGAATACACATCTTCCCAACCGCCAACGAACTTCTTATCAACAATCTATATTTAAACGAATGTCGAACCGAATATTTCATCCACTCCGAGCTTCAACGAACCGACTTTTTCGATCCGATCACTCCACTCCCAATCATCATGAACCGCATCACTTATCAACTGCCGATTAACGATGAACCGAAATTCGCCTCCACCACCGATTGTAAATGAACCGAATTTCTCATTAACTTCGGTAGTTAATGATCGGTAAACCGAAAACTCATGACTACTGACCGTTTAGGTTAGATTAGGTGGAAGCCCGATGTATCAGGTTCACTTAGTCCATTGTGATGAACTGAATAGTAAACTTCTCTCTTATCACTGAGTGCTGCCCTATTTCAAGTTAAGCTCAATGACAAGGGACCTTCTTTTTATAGAGTCCGAACGGCATTCCACATTGCCGTGAAAACACTTAGAGAAGCTTTGAAACACCAGCATTACTGAGGTGCGCTGAAAAACTTTTTGGTATTCGGTCGAAGCCGGAATCGAATCCACGACCTTGCGTATGCAAGGCGGGCATGATAATCATTGCACCACGGTGGCTCCCACTATTGACCAGAGACTTCATTCTCTGCTATGTTACTGACCCTCAACGAACCGAATCCCTCATTAATTGTGTAATCGTTTTCATCCGCCACCGATCATCATCAAACCGACATAGTCATCAACGTTATTCTTCAAATAGTGGTCATCAATCAACCAAAGAATCGAAGTAGTTACAACCTGACGATTAATTACGAACCGAATTCCTTCTTCATCTCAGTGAAGGTACCAGTTCAAGATTTTCTACAAATCGAAGACATCCCGAATAACTGTTCCCATGAGATCTTGATCATAGTCGAGCGACTGTCATATATCAGTGGATTGTAAAATAGTTTCCATCAATAAAACGGAATTCATTAACATTTAAATCGAAAGAGATACACACACGCAGAGAAGGAATATGATCACCTCAAACATGTTTCAAGAGCAAAATGTTATTTTTGTATGGTGACCATGTAACATGTTTGTCACTAAAATGTTATTTTCTCGTCAAATATAACCTGCTTGCCGAAATCAGATACATGATTTCCGAGAAAATAACATGGTTGCGAAAACCATGTTACATGGTCACCACCCAAAAATAACATTTTGCTCTTAAAACATGTTTGAGGTGATCATATTCCTTCTCTGGGTGCACTTGTGTTCTTATTCCGAAAGGTTAAGTGGGTCCGACGGAGGCCCTGGAGACAGAGCTTACCTCAGCCGTCGAGAAAACCACCCAGGATACTAGAATCGTTGGAGGTTTTCTGCGAATATCATCCCGTCTATCCCAAAACATGTAAGGCCTCACATGGATACTTTCTCTGCAGCTCATCCCTCCTGCCATCTGCCAAACTTAATAGCTCAGCAAGGAAGATCGGCTGACTGTCAGGAATCCCAACTGCTGACATGCAATGCCTTTCGGAGTTTATGCACTAAACGAAGAACACAGGTTTTCTTTCCACTTGAGATTTGGGATATTCCAAAACTTCGACCTGAGAAGCTTAGGACCAACATTCCACATACTTGCACCAAATTTTTCCAGTATGTGTGATTAAACGATCATCGAACTCCATACGAAGACTGAAGCTCATTTCTCCTAATTTACCACCTTGAGGCCTGCTTAGTGAATTGCATTTCAGAGTTTGCGTGTACTAAACGACTTACAGATGTATCTATCCGTTTTGGGGGGAGGGGATAAAAGATTCCGAATCGTTGACCATATTCACTTGGATTTCAGTTCGAACTATTCCAGATATCCCTATTATCTTTATCACAGATATTCTTGGCGAAACTCAAAATTCTTAAGTCAGAAGAGGATTTTCCTCCGAATAATATCCAAACAATCTTAATACCTCCATATCGAAGTTGGGATAAAGGTCGGGAATCCTAACCTCTGAAATTTATTAAAATTTGGAACGCAATTAAGATGTTATTCGTCCATTTAGGAGTCAGGAGAATCCGGGTCGTCATCCATAGCCTCTTGGATGGAATATAAGTATCTTCCAGATACCTGTACCATTTTTCTTGATATTATTGGGCAGACTCAAAAACAACCTAATTGCCACCATAAGGAAGATCTACGAATGTTGGAAATCCAATCCACTGGAATGTATCTTCTACACGCTAATATGAAGATATTCTGGGAAAACGTTGGTAATAAGAAGGAAAATAGTTCCTAAATAACTTGACAAAAGTTCATAAACGCCCTCCTTTCGGAAATCTATGTCATTCCCTAAACCAATCATCATAACAATCAGATTTAGTACGAGCTCATGTCTATATTGTCTTAGATCGAATATCTTGCTTGTACAGTTTTTCTCCGTTATAAGCTACAGATTCATCGAGACTCAAAATCCTAGAGGCTGCAGACATTGTTTCTCCCAATCTCATCCCTCAAACTTGATATCTTGACGCCGCCAAACAGAAGTTCGGTGAATGTAGGAAATCCAATCCGCTGGAATGTATGTTTTCCACTTGAGATTTCGGATATTCCAAGCTTACGTCCAACATTCCAGATTCTTGCACCAAATTTTTCCAGTATGTGTGATTAAACGTTCATTAAACTCCATAGGAAGACTGAAGCTCATTTTTCCTAAAAGCGACATATAGATGTATCTATCCGTTTTGGGGGGGGAGGGGATAAAAGATTCCGAATCGTTGACCATATTCACTTGGATTTGAGTTCGAACTATTCCAGATATCCCTATTATCTTTATCAATTTATCACAGATGTTCTTGGAGAAACGAAGGAGATTTTCCACCGAATCACATTCCTTCTATATACCAATCTTAATACCTTCATATGGAAGTTGGCGGCACATTTTGTTTCTCCAAATCTCTTCCACCCAACCTAATTGCCACCTTAAGAAAGTTCTACGAATGTTGGAAATCCAATCCACTGGAATGTATCTTCTACATGCTAATATGAAGATATCCTGGGTAAACGTTGGTAATAGGAAGGAAAATAGTTCCTAAATAACTTGACAAAAGTTCATAAACGTCCTCCTTTTGGAAATCTTTGTCATTCCCTAAACCAATCATCATCGCAATAAGATTTAGTATGAGCTCATGGCTAGTCTAGATTGTCTTAGATCGAATATCTTGCTTGCACAGTTTTTCTCCGTTATAAGCTACAGATTCATGGAGACTCAAAATCCTAGAGACTGCAGACATTGTTTCTCCCAATCTCATCCCTCAAACTTGATATCGTGACGTCGCCAAACCGAAGTTCGGTGAATGTAGGAAATCCAATCCGCTGGAATGTATGTTTTCCACTCTCATTTCAAGATATCCCGGAAGATTCTTTCCCCAGCCTGAGCAAGCGTGGGCCATTCGGTAAACTCGTCTTTCTTCGGAAAGGAAAGGGAGCCACCGTGGTGCAATGGTTAGCATGCCCGCCTTGCATACACAAGGTCGTGGGTTCGATTCCTGCTTCAACCGAACACCAAAAAGTTTTCAGCGGTGGATTATCCTACCTCAGTAATGCTGGTGACATTTCTGAGGGTTTCAAAGCTTCTCTAAGTGGTTTCACTGCAATGTGGAACGCCGTTCGGACTCGGCTATAAAAAGGAGGTCCCTTGTCATTGAGCTTAACATGGAATCGGGCATCACTCAGTGATAAGAGAAAAGTTCACCAATGTGGTATCTCAATGGACTGAATAGTCTAAGTGAGCCTGATACATCGGGCTGCCACCTAACCTTGGAAAGGAAAATAGATTCCAGTAAACTTGGCCAAATTTCATACACGTTCTCCTAACGGGACTCCATATCATTCATCATTGCAATCGGGTGTTCTTGTAAGTTCTTGACTATTTCAAGATTGTCTGTAATACAAGGTCACATCTGACCAATGTAACATCCGGGGAGCTTCGCCGTTTTGTTTCCTTCTTTTAGCCCAATTTTAATGCTGTGTCACAATACGTAAGGCCCTATCAAGAGTTCACCAGAATTAATCAGTAGAGATTAACCAACGTTAAAAGGTGAGCACGCTAACCATTGCACTGCTGTGGCTAGCTGACAATTTTTAATTGGTAATACATTTCCCCTACATCGTACCACATCTCTAAGATTTCCGAAAACAAATATGGCATTTAAAATTATAATCTCTATTGCCATAAAAAGGCCCCAAAGGAAATACCAAAAGCAAACGATAATGCACAGTATATCCAATATACAATATATGTATATATAGCACTTATTCCTCAATTTGTTTAGAAATCGTATTGGATTCCATCGCTTCCCACTTACAATACCACATTGATATGAGTGTGATCTGAACAAAGAAATAAATAGCAAAGGGAATTGCATTTTATGGTCATTACCATGATGGGACTATCATCAATTTAAAATCAATATGTCACCAAATAAATTGGAAAGAAATCATCACATACGAATGCACAACGACTGGACACTATCAGAGGCCATAAACATACTGCACCAGCTAGCTGACCAGGCAATAGCCATCGCCAACTACTCAGCATCAGCACCAAATAAATAAAATGCCAAACAAAATAAGCTACTTCGTCCAGATCATTGATGATAAATCTTTGCAGCTACTGCACTTGGTCGTCTCTTGCATCCTGCGTTCCATGTAATGGCCTCTGGAATTCGATTGGTTATTGTACTGGTCAGTGGCCTATTCTCCGGGAGTTGGAGTCCACAAAAAGGAGTAAAATCAAGATGCTGATGATTATAATGCCACAATTGGTGATGAGAGGAGGAGCAAAGGACGATTTAACTGAATTGAAATAAAACTCCTCGAATAAAAGTAAAAGAACCCAAGAAACTTATTATGCGTTGTCTTGCATTGTTTGGAGACCTGGATTTGTCAATGATTCTTAAAGTGATAAAAATTGCTCGTAAATCCTTAACAAGTACCTACGCTGTGATGCAGTCATTCACTGAATGCTTGCCGCTTAGCACTTTTAGTGATGAGGTTCCAAATAAAATAAACAAAAATTGCAACTTACATCGGCCGACCAATTGAACAATAGCCTCGAAAGATTTTTCCAAATAAATTTTTGGGCTTTTTGTTTTTGTTCTGGTGTATTTCTCTGCCAGCCGAGTGCCAATGGAGAAACAATTATTGAAATTGTCTGAATTTTGCCAATTTTTATTTTCCACTCAGCAACAATCGATTGCCTTGTGGCTACGACAGCAACTTCGTTTGCTAACAACCCCATCAAATGCAACATCACAGCTCAACTAAATAACAATGCTCGGGCAATGCAATGAGCCCCTATAAAATAGCAATTGCAATTTATGCTATATTTGATGGCTGTGTAAACATTGCCACCATTGGAATTTAACTCACACAACTTACTATGTTCTCTCTCGTTTTGGGTGAGAAATGGTGTCCTCCATAGGGATGAAAGAATGGCAAACTAGGAAAACTAATTTAATCATCGTTCGTATCGAAAGGCCTAATTAAAAACTCTTGGTTAGTTGATGCCTTAAGGGCACGATGAGTTTACGAACTCACCTAGTTGCTAGATGGGAGAAACTGAAAACTAAAGATGTCGCCCTCCCATAGAAAAACCTGACAAGAGATACGTCTCTCCTCTAGCTTTAGGAGGGGATCGAGAAACTCCAAACTACAGAAACGGATAACCTTTAATTATATGTGACCAGAGAAACAGCTCTCCTCTAGATAAGGAAGGGATTGTGAAAGGGATCACGTATGTCATGACAAGAGAAATGGCTGTCCTCTAGCTTAAGGACGGATTTGTAGAAGGGATCGCGGAACTCGTGACTAGAGGGACGGATCTGCTCCAGTCTAAGGGTGACAGAGGAAGGAAAACCTGACAAGAGATACGTCTCTCCTCTAGCTTAAGGATAAAATTGAGAGATGGATCACCTTTGATTTACGGATGACCAACGGACTAGGCTCCCGTGGCTGGAGGATCGGCCTCCTTCATATTAAGGAAGGGATTGTGAAAGGGATCACGAACCTCATGATTAGAGAGATGGCTCTCCTCTAGGTTAGTTGATGCCTTAAGGGCACCATGAGGATACGAACTGACCTAGTTGCTAGATGGGAGAAACTCAAAACTAAAGATGTCGCTCTCCCATAGTTTACAGATGACGGGCTAAGGAGTTCGTGACTAAAGAAACGATTCTTCTCTAGATTAAGAACAGGATTGCGGAAGGAATCGAGGCACCCTCTCTAGTGAAAGGATGATGAGTAAGAAAAACCTGACAAGAGATACGTCTCTCCTCCAGCTTTAAGAGGGGGTCGAGAAACTCCAAACTACAGAAATGGATCACCTTTAATTTTATGTGATCAGAGAAACAGCTCTCCTCTCGATAAGGAAGGGATTGTGAAAGAGATCACGAATGTCATGACAAGAGAAATGGCTGTCCTCTAGCTTAAGGACGGATTTGTAGAAGGGATCGCGGAACTCGTGACTAGAGAAACGGATCTGCTCTAGTCTAAGGATGACAGAGTAAGGAAACCCTGACAAGAGATACGTCTGTCCTCTAGCTTAAGGAGAAAATAGAGAGACGGATCACCTTTGATTTACGGATGACCAACGGACTAGGCTCTCATGGCCGGAGGATCGGCTTCCTTTATATTAAGGAAGGGATTGTGAAAGGGACCACGAACCTCATGATTAGAGAGATGGCTCTCCTCTAGGTTAAGGAAGAGTTTGTAAAAGGAATCGAAGAACTCTGGAATAGAAAATATCCCTCCTCAAGCTTAAGAACGAGATCGTGGAATGAGTCGGGACATTGGTAACTAGAGAGATAGTCACTCCCGAACAAAAAGATTTCGCTATCCACTAGTATACAGATATTGAACTAGGGAACTCGTGAGCAGAGAAACAACTCTTGAATAGGGAGACAGCTTATGCACGGGTTTAAAAAGGAGTTTGGGCACTCGTATATAGAGAGAAGACTGGCCTTAGTTTACGAATGGCCGACTAAGGAACACCTAACTAGAGAGACGGATGTCCTCTAGCTTAAGGAGGGGAATGAAAAAGTAATCGACGAACTCGATACTAGAGAGGCGGTTCGCCTTAACATAGTTTACAGTTGTCCGAAATCGTTTGTGGCAGAATTCGCTAACTCTTGGTTATAATTACAGACGTTTTTAGAACTTTAGGGACTTTTCCCAAGACGCCAAATAAAAGTATTCATCCTAACTCATCGAAGAAAAATCCTCAATACTGGCACCACTGATAGAGAGGTGAAAATAGTCCTGTCCATGAAATTGGCAGGAACGAAGTCTTTCATCCCCAAACGGAGACCCTTTTTTCTATTATATGATGATTATAACTTCTTTTTTTGTTTTTGGTTTGTCAGAAGGCCAAAGAAATTTACACCAACCAGACAATTGGCCGGCTGAATTGGCCAACAGCAAACGAACAATAATCATACAAAAATGCCCTGGAGTTGTTTGACACACACGGCGTGAATAGTGAGTAGTATTGCGTTGAGGATGGTGATTACGCGACGATTGGTATTGGAATCATTGTTTGATGATACTCAAGAGATGGTAAGGTAATGGAAGTATACCACCAAACAGATGCTGAATGACGGTAAGGGGGAGGGGAAGGAGAGATTTTGTAAAGTGTAAAATGTCCAATTGTTCAAAAATGGCATAAGTGCCTAACAAGCGCAGAAGCATTGTCACATTGCCTCAGATGTGTGTTGTGCAGTTGCTACTGTTCCTGATGACAGTCCTGGTGCTGCTGCTGCTTCTGCTAGTGATACCATAGCCACTGTTGTTGTTGTTGCTATTGTTGTTTATTGGATTCTTCTCCATACAATTTCCATTTTTATGTACATGATCTCAAACATGAAAATTCCATCGACTTTATTTATTATAATTGCTGTCGTCTCACTGTGTTTTCGCTTTTGGCCAACAGACAGACGGACGGACAGAATACTTGAGGACGGATGTAGTTTGTTGCATTGTTTGCATTACCGTTTGCCAACCCCCCCCCCCCCCAAAGTCTTCCTCCCACCTCTTCCATCACAATTCTTCTTCTTGGCCATTCAACATTTTTATTGAATCAGACCCATGAAAGTCTACCAAGTCCATGGATCTACTTCGTTTCTTTGTTGCCACAAGTGATCCATAGGATATCATTGTTATTCACCAAGCAACCAACTTCTCCATTGCTCTAGTGCTCCTACTTATGATTGTTTTAGTGCAGCATTGAGATGAAGAAAACAACAACCAACCAAAGATGTCCTTTTATGGTTTCCTGATCATAGGAAATTGATTTGAGTTGTTTTGTTCGTTTTGAATAATCGCTTTTAGTTCACCTTAATTGAAAATTATTAATTTTAATATTCATTGAATTGTCATCCACTTATGTATGGGGAGACATGAGATTCGATCAACTGATGAATCTTTTCACTTCACATGGAGAGAAGACCAAATGCTATACCCATATGGTAATACATGATGCCAGTTAATGTTAAATGTCCAATTTTATGTGTAAGATATGGTCAATTACCTTTCGAATCCTGAGAAAAAGTGCTGTTAAATTGGAACATTTTTGGCTATGTAATTTCTACTGTTATGGTATTTATATATAGATTTTTTCCCATAAATAGTCGATGAATGTGGAGAGGAAAAGCCTCTGGTTGCAATTAGCTTTGAAGAATCACACATTACGGATCTTACTATGATTAATAATCTGTACTACTTAGAAGGAAACGGTTGTTTAATGAGATCCAAGGGATATGCACGGATCATACTGGTGATTGTTGGGAATCCGATTCATGAAAACATCGAAAATCGACTTTTTCCAATATATGAAAATGGAAACTTTTGTAAATGTCCACATCTTCAAATTTTATTTAAAAGTCAACTTTTGCCATCGCGATTTTCGACGTGTCTATGAATTTTCAGCAAACAAACATAATACCTACTACATATACCTTGAAAAATTGTCTTCGAAAATAGATGAAAAGAATTTTATCAATTTAGTTTGTATTTTAGATGGAAATAAAATTACACTAGTTTACAAAATAATTTTTTTCTTCATGTACATTTGATAAGATAAGATTCGAACAAAAATTTAAAAAAAAATTATGGAACAGTTTTTTAGATATGCCGTTATATTTGGTTTTTCGCTCTTTTTTCACTAAACAAATTTTATCTCGAGTTAGCAATGTCCGTTTATTACGTTGTTGGTAATTAAATGAAAGGTATTGAGATGACGAATAATCGTGCATATATCGTGATAAGTCGGAAAAAATTAAGCGACTATGACAAAACATGGCCTATATTGGTTCATATTCATATAGCTCACATATATGGTTTGTGAGGAACAAATTTCATCCCAGCCGGTTGAAATTTGGTATATGGTGCTATGTTAGTCTATGGTATGTTAGTCTATGGTCTATGGTACCATGCGAAAACTGTTCCATACCGGTTCATAATTATCTATAGCCCCATGTAAACTGCTTCGCAGATTTGATTTCCTGAGCTTCCTGCAGTTGCAAATTTTATTCGACCCGGTTTAAATTTCACGCAGAGAAGAAACATTATTGTCACAATCATATTCGAAGGGCAAAATAATATGATAGGAGTTATTTTTGCGGCGACCATGTAACATTTTCACCTGCAACCATGTTGGGTCAGTGAACATGGTTCTTAAAAAAATAAAATTGTCCTCATCTAATATGTTATTATATTGATAAAAAAGAATTTTGTTTGATTCAAAAGACAATGACCACGATCTAAAATGTTATTGTATTCGTAAAAATGGTTTTCTTCCAGTTAAAAGAACATGGTCACAACCTGAAATGTTTTGATCTTTATGAAAAAACTGAATAAATAAATTAACACAAAACACAGTAATTCCGTATTTTCCGTCCATTCCAAGAAACAATCAACACACAACTGACGCGCAAAATGCAAATCTTGTGTACATGCTCAATGTTTTATAAAATTCTTTTCGCTGCAAAACAAAATAAAAAAGTAAATGGTCACGAAAACAATGTCGATGGTCTTAATGACCATGTAATGGTTCTAGACATGTCTTGCAAAAAAGTAAAAAAATTGGAATGGTCAGGTACACGATTTTCCCGATCATGTAATGGTCTCAAATTCTATCAGGAAAAACTTTGCTTGATAATGAGTTTCCGGACTCTGCTCCAGGAAAATCAACAATAATTGATTGGTATGCAAAATTCAATCGTGGTGAAATGAGCACGGAGGACGGTGAACGCAGTGGACGCCCGAAAGAGGTGGTTACCGACGAAAACATCAAAAAAATCCACAAAATGATTTTGAATGACCGTAAAATTAAGTTGATCGAAATAGTAGAGGCATTAAAGATATCAAAGGAACGTGTTGGTCATATCATTCATCAATATTTTGATATGCGGACCGAAAACAACAACGTGTTTCTGAGCGGAGTTTGCAGCTGTTAACTCGTAATACACCCGAGTTTTTCCGTCGATATGTGACAATGGATGAAACATGGCTCCATCACTACACTCCTGAGTCTAATCGACAGTCGGCTGAGTGGACAGCGACCGGTGAACCGTCTCCGAAACGTGGAAAGACTCAAAAGTCCGCTGGCAAAGTAATGGCCTCTGTTTTTTGTGATGCGTTTGAAGGTCAAAATCGCGGCAAAACGGCCCCATATGAAGAAGAAAAAAATGTTTTTCCACCAAGACAACGCACCGTGCCATAAGTAATTGAGAACGATGGCAAAAATTCATGAATTGGGCTTCGAATTGCTTCCCCACCCACCGTATTCTCCAGATCTGGCCCCCAGCGACTTTTTCTTGTTCTCAGACCTCAAAAGGATGCTCGCAAGGAAAACATTTGGCTGCAATGAAGAGGTGATCGCCGAAACTGAGGCCTATTTTGAGGCAAAACCGAAGGAGTACTACCAAAATGATATCAACAAATTGGAAGGTCGTTATAATCGTTGTATCGCTCTTGAACGGAACTATGTTGAATAATAAAAACGAATTTTCACAAAAAAATGTGTTTTTCTTTGTTAGACCGGGGACTTATCAGCCAACCTGTTAGAACATGTTTGCGGCATTTGAGAACCATTTAAATGCTTAATGCCAACATATATTTTTCTCCGGTCGAAAATTATTTTTACAAAGACAAAATACATGATTTTCGCCACAATTACATACTCTAGATAAGCATTAAATGGATGTGGCAACCATGTCCAAACATGTGTTTTCTATGCGTGTTGGTACTTGATTTCAGTATATCAATAAATCTACCCCCAAGTTTGACATCTGAATCTCTCTGAACACGGACGAAAAAGACAGTTTTTTATATGTTTGGGTGTAAAAATTATATGTTTGAAACTCAAATTTTTTACCACAATATTTTTAAGTTCAAGCATATAACGTTCATAAACATGTTTGGGACATATAGGTTAATATGTTAGAACATATTATGTTTGGTACATAAACTGTTTGTAAATATAATATGCTTAGATGCAAACATATATTAATTTAGAAATAGCCTATGAACATATATGTGTTTAGAAAGAGAGACCTAGAGAGTATACTGCAAGTAAAATAATGGAAGTAACCAATTGGCGCCATAACAAATATATCCACACAAAGAAAATTTCATTAAAAATTTTTCTACCAGTGTATGCCCTAAGATGAAACATAATATGTTTGAACAATACAAACAATATTTTGTTTGGACCAATCCTGAAAATATATATGATTGAAGCAAAATGTGTTTGGGGTATATGTTACAGAAGCGATTCTGTTTTTGAGGGTGAAGCCATAAATTTCATTCAAATCCGGTTAACATGCCGTCTTGCATACAAAGCGTCGTGGGTTCAATCCCAGTTTCGACCAAACGCCATGTTTTTCAGCGGTGGGTTGTCCCCTCTCAGTAATGGTGTCGACATTTCTGAGTCTTTCACAGCTTCTTTTAGTGGCTTCACCACAATGTGGAACGCCGTTCGGACTCTGCTATAAAAAGGAGGTCCCTTGTCATTGAGCTAAACTTATAATCGGGTAGCACTTAGTGATAAGAGAGAAGTGTCACTACAATGGACTGAATAGCCTAAGTGAGCTTGAAATATCGGGCTACCACCATACCTAACTTAACCTAACATACCAAAACATGGACCTAATATACCTCTAAATTTCCAATTTCAGGTTAATCGGACACAAATTACTCTGTGGAGAAGTCGAAGAAGTCAAATATTGAAAGATCGGTCGATATGGGAGCTATACCAAAGCATGGCATGACTTTAATGAGTTTATTAATAAGTGGGTCAATAATTGTTAATATATTATTTTATTTATTTATTTATTTACGCAGCATAAGCTGGTTACAGTAAAATAAAAAGTATGATGCACGTTTACACTACATTAAAAATAAAACAAAATAAAATATATCTATATAACCTATTTTAGAATTTGCAGGGACAATAGAAGATTTATAGGCAGGACTGGAACTACGAATTGGATACAAAAAAGCAACAGTAAGATAAGGCAGGAACAATGTCATAACGAGAATCGGGATAATAGGATAATACTGGAGTAAATTCATTACGGAAAAACTAGGATACCAGGAACAGAATGGGTGTTGTATTAGACGAGGCAGGAAAGTTTGAATAGCAGGAATAATATATGTATGGTTAAATGGCAGGAATATAACGGGTATGATGAAAGAGGTGAATATAGGGAATTATGGATCTGGAAGTAGAAGAATCAGGAACTAGGATGAATCAGGAACATGGTGATAGCAGGAATAAGTTCTCTTTTGTCATTTATCGTGATTAGACGTTTTTTAATGGCTTCTGTGTCCACGAATAATATCTGTGTTAAATGCTTTAAATCTCTGCAATCTTTAAAATATGTGAGATGTAACATCTGCAAAGCTAAATTTCATTACTTTTGTTCTGGAGTTAATGAACAAAGTACATTAGAAACTGTTAAAAAAAACGAAAAATTGTGTTTACAATTGCAATGAATGCTTGCTCGTATCCAGTGATTTGGTTGCCTCTATCTCTCTACTTTCTGGAGAAATAAAAGAGCTTAAGAGTATGATTACTGTGTTTATTGATCGATCTAACACAACTGCAAATATTTCATACAATGCTGCTTCTTGTTCTAATACTGGTTTGTCATCTACATCAAATACATTATCTGCGTTATCATTGGATTCTCTCTCTAATGCTCTCCCAATGGATGAGAATAGCTTGTGTGTACCTGTTAAGCCTATTGAGTCTGCTAATGTCACTATGCCTGTTGTTGGTTCTAATAAGAGAATGGATGCTGTTACTACTGAAGAGTTGAATGTTGTGAACATAGATAGTGCTGCTAACATAGATACCGTTGCTAACATAGATACTGCTGCTAACATAGATACTGCTGCTTTGGAAACTGTTGGTTGTGTTAATAATAACATACCAGCAAACAATTTACAGTGGAATACTGTACAGCCAAGAAAAAATCGTAAAAAGGCTGTTATTGGGCAAAATGATAATGAAGAACTGGAAGTTGTTGTTAGAAAGAAATGGGTTCATATCTCTTCGTTCCGTCCTACAGTTACTGAACAAGAGATTATAAACTACTTAGCAAAACATCTTAAGATTGATGCCAAAAACTTTACTTGCTATAAATTAGTCAAAAAGGATGCTAATCTGAATGAATTAAGGAGCATAAATTTTAAAGTGGGTATTTCGCCTGGATTTTATAATGCAGTATTTACACCATCGCTATGGCCTGCTAATGTGCAAATTCGTCCTTTTGTGAATTTTCAAAACACTCGGACGGATATACCGGGAGCATAAAACCAGTAGAATTTTCCCTGCTCCGTGTTTACTATCAAAATATTGGTGGAATGAGAACGAAATGCGATGAACTGTTTATGGAAACGTTTCAATCAGAGTTCGATGTTATTGTTTTAACTGAGACATGGCTCAACCCGGATTTTCTGAATAGTGAATTTTTCGATATGAATATCTACAATATATACCGTAAAGATCGTGACCCTGTTAAGACTGGTCACTCTCGTGGTGGTGGTGTATTAATTGCAATAAGAAAAGTTTTAATTTCTGCTGAAGTTCCTTTGGTAAATAATGATTCATTACTTGATCAACTTTGTATTAAACTAATTGGTTCTAAATCTGTATTATTTATTATTGTATCATATATACCACCTGGTTCTCATCAAACTTTATATGATGCTCATATTTCTAATATCACTAGCCTGGTCCCTGATAATGATTCAGCTGGCTCTTTAATTTTAGGTGATTTCAATTTATGTAATTTAGATTGGTCTAATTCCATAAATTCAAATATTTTTTATCCAAATAATGTAAATTCTACTATTGAAATAAGTTTTATTTTATAACTCAAAACTTAAAATTTCTTGTAGAGCAGTGTGCTCATCCAATCAGTTCTTCTGATAGACATCATGTACCTATGTCTCTCAAAATTGAATTTTACTGTTTTCCTAATACTACTTGTCAAATTGATGATATTTTTAATTATTCTATTGCAAATTTTGATTTAATTAATGAAATTATTAATGCAATTGATTGGTTTCATTTGTTTAGAGATAAGTGTGTTTCAAGTTGCTATACTTTATTTCTTGGGAAATTGAAGGATATCATTAATTTGCATATACCGCGGCTTAAGCGTTGTAATCATAAACTTCCATGGTATACAAATGGTTTGAAAAAGCTAAAAAATCTAAGAAATAAATTCCATAAAATTCATAAATCCACTAATTCTGCTGAAAGTAAAAGGCTTCATGAACACTATTCACGGGAATTTTTATTCTTAAATAAGTTTCTTTATAAACAATACATCTCTGATTATGAAGGCAAAATAAAAAGTAATCCAAAATCGTTCTGGCAATTTATTAAATGTAAGAAAGGACATAGTGATTTTCCTTCTTCAATGCATATGGATGAAGTGTTTGCAGATTCATCGCAATCTCAGGAAAATTTATTTGCTAAATATTTTAGTTCTAATTTTCAGAAATTCGATTTAAATGAGTTGGATTCTAGAATCTTAGAAAATGTTAGCTCTGTTCTAGATATGGGTTTCATCCAATTCTCACTGGATGATGTTTGGAATTCACTGTTAAATCTTAATGATTCGGTGAGGTCAGACATGGATGGCCTTTCTTCTTTATTTTTGAAGAAATGTGCCTCATCTATTTCTGGACCTCTGCAATATACTTTTAATTTATCTTTAAGAAATGGTTTATTTTTAGATAATTGGAAAACTGCGTCTGTTATGCCTGTCTTCAAGTCTGGTTTGAAGGGGGATATTCGTAATTTTAGGCCAATTTCCAAATTGTCTAATATATCTAAAATCTTAGAACATTTAGTTTATGAAAGAATAGTTTCGACAGTACGGCATCATATCTCAGATGTTCAACATGGGTTTGTAAAGAATCGCTCAACAGTTTCAAATTTATTAGTATTTACTAATTTCTGTTTAAATAGTCTAGAAAAGGGGAACCAAGTTGACACTATATACTTGGATTTATGCAAAGCTTTTGATAAAGTTTCACATAATATTTTGCTTGCAAAGCTTTACAAAATTGGTTTCCACTCGAGTTTACTGCAGTGGTTACGGTCATATTTAAATATGAGAAAATGTTTTGTTTATGTGGATGCTTCAATATCGGAACCCTATATTGCTACGTCTGGAGTTCCCCAAGGTAGTATTCTTGGTCCTTTGTTATTTATATTATTCCTTAATGATGTTATATTTTGTTGCCATTTTGCTAACTGTTTGATTTATGCAGATGACATTAAGATATTTGCAAATATTAAGTCCTTATCTGATGTATTATTGCTACAATCTGATTTGGATAGAATATTCTCGTGGTGTGAATTGAATTTATTGCCTTTGAATGTGTCTAAATGCGTATATCTATCCTACTCGAGAAGAATTAATGACCTGAATTCTTCGTATTTTATAAATAATCAGGAGCTGCTAAAGGTTGATCATGTTCGTGATTTGGGAGTAATTTTTGATGCTAAATTTTCCTTCAAATTGCATATAGATTATATAATGCCAAAGGCTTATTCGATGTTGGCATTTGTTAAACGGAATTCTAAGGAATTCGTAGATCCATATACAAGAAAAATACTATACACTAGCTTTGTGAGATCTAGGCTGGAATATGCTGCCATTGTTTGGAATCCCATATATACTGTCCATTGCGATCGAATTGAAAAATTGCAGAAAAAGTTTATAAAGTTTGCATTATTGTCTGTGCCTTTTACTGATCCTTTGCCTTCATATGAAGCTAGGTGTAGGCTAATTCATTTGGATTCTCTTCAATCGCGTAGATTAAAATTTTCAGTTTTGTTTATTTATAAAATAATTAATGGATTTATAGATTGTCCGTCTCTTTTAGAGTTGATTGGTTTTAATGTACCAATACATTGTTTGCGAAAGCATGATTATTTTGCAATTCCTGCTCATAGAACAAACTATGGATCTTCGGAACCAATTTTAAGATCTCTTAAAGAATTTAATAATTTAAATAATAACTTTGATTTAGATTTTTCAATTTTCCTAAATAGTTTTAATTCTATTTTAGACTTAATTTATTTTAAGAATTGCTAGTCTGTAAGGAATGTATTCCATAGACTGAATAAAATGAAATGAATAAATAAGGACAGCAGGAACGGATACAGGAAATGACGGTAAAGGACAGAAGCATGACTTTAAGGAAGAAATTTAGGCAATTACAAGTCAGGAACCATGATGAATCAGGATAACAGCAGTATAAGGAAATGAAAAATAGAATCGGTGAGAATAATATCGTTTGAACGGGAGTTATTGCAGGAACATGGTGATAGCAGGAATCAGGAACTATCACCATGTTCCTGATTCCTGCTGCAAGAAAAAGGACATCAGCAACGAACATAGGAAATTACGGTAAAGGACAGGAGCATAATAGGTCAGGAACCACGATCACAGCAGTATATTATCTATGCATAATTAAGTTTTCATAAATATGATGTACAAGTACATATGTTGAAAGAAATGTATATTTCATTTATAATATTAAACGTTTCATTAATATATTAATATTAATGAAACGTTTAATATTATAATTCGTAACCATTCAAACACTGTAGTTTTGTTTTATGAAATTTGTTTATAAAATGTATGAATTCTATCATAGGAAAATGTTTGAGAACACAGTTCATAAAATACGTGAGTACTGTTTTTTTTTTTTTTTTGTAACCACTATTAACGTACCCTGTGACCTGTTAATTAAGCTGATAAAAAAATTAAAAAAGTAGGAACTATTCCTTCACCTTCCACATAAGGGTTGAAGTCTAAAGAATGTCTCCAAATGTCTACGTTATTTGAAATGCCATTGAGCCACCAACTCCATAATGCTTTCCTCCAAATCCATCAATTACTTAGCCAATCTGACCATCTCATAAGACCGTTTCATACCATGGCAAGATTATGTCAATTGACATTTTTAGTTTTATCCAATCGATTAATCTAATCCGTATAGCTTTGACAACAGTTCACTTTCCATGGAACGATTAAACATATCAATTAAATTCCATAGCCATGGTTAAAGCATTTAAGCGATTAGCACCGAAGTATTTCTAATTAATCTGGACAAGCAAATAAGTTTGTGGCATTGTCATTGGTCGGCATCCCCCAAGAGAAACTAATTCGCTGAAATACAAATAGAGAAGACATAGCAGACATATGGACGGACTCGTCCAGACATTTATTTGTTATTTTCTTTTTTTTCTGTTGTTGTAAGATCACTTACATACATGGTCACAATGGAATGATTTCTTTGAAGTTGACAAACTACAAGCAACATAAATGAAAGTCTAGAGTAGGGGGAAGTTGGGTCACAACACATAGTTTTTACCTTGAAAGGAGCAAATGTGGACTATATGTTCCCCCTTAACTGTAGCACTGAAGACGACAAAAGACTGGTGACAAAAGAACAAAACTAATCTCTTTAATTCTTGTAGTGACACATTCACTTAGTGGCCATTTAATTTGGTATGTAGACATGAATGTGGAAAGCCAACATTTGTGTATGATTATTTTTTAAAAAACTCCGAGGAATTGGTATACGGATTCTGCAGCTATTTAGGTTTAGTAGTTATGACATAGGTCTAGGCAATAAGGCCTAATTGGGAATTTACTCAATTTATTTTTGCCAAAAAGCTTTAAGATATCTTGAATTTTCAAATTTAAAAAAAGTGACCTTTTCCAAAGGTCGAAATATCGATTTATTAGATTTTGTCTACAATCTTGATTTGGGGAAACACAATTTGTAATCTTGAACAGGGAATGAAGCCCACCCATTATTTGCGGCGGCAGTTTGACGACAAAGCCGATATAAATTTGTCTATTCAACTATGGACAATTATCCATTCTAAAATTAATTTGAAGTTATCCGAATGCTAATGAGATTAGTTGTATAACCAATCTTACAATCAACTTTCCATTTCATAAAATTTTTCTGTGTCAAAATTTTGCGCAATCTTTATAGCAGCTTCATGTTTATTTTAGCAAAAATTCAACAATTATTAATATTTTTTTTTTTTTTGATTTAAATCAATATTTTTGATTAATTGGCGACTAAATTTGAATCGACATATTTGGAGGCGGAGTCGACTGGTAAAAAAATGATCGGCGGCACGACTCGCCGTCTTCATTCTCTGATCTTGAAGCAGGCCACATTCACTTCATCTTCAATGTATGTTATGTGGGCTTGTCATAGGGCAGTAGTACTGCTCACATCTAATTCAGAGTTTTCAAAAAACGTGCACGGAACAAACATATGTTTTTCATATGTTTGAGTGTAAAAATTATATATTTGAAACTCAAATTTGTTAACAAAATATTTTTAAGTGCAAGCATGTAATGTTCATAAACTAGCATAGCATGTTTGGGATATATATGTTAATATGTTAGAACATATTATGTTTGGGACATAAAATGTTTATAAATATAATATGCTTAGATGCAAACATATATTAATTTAGAAATATCCTATAAACATATATGTGTTTAGAAAGAGAGACCTAGAGAGTATGCTGCAAGTAAAATAATGGAAGTAACCAATTGGCGCCATTAAAAAACACTGGTGGAATTTTTTTTCTACCAGTGTATGCCTTAAGGTGAAACATAATGTTTTTGAACAATACAAACAATATTTTATTTGAACCAATCCTGAAAATATATATGCTTGAAGCAAAATGTGTTTGGGGTATGTGTTACAGAAGCTTTTTTTTTTTTTGGTTTTTTGAGTGTGTGGTTTGTGTCCTTCCACTTTTATTGGCCTTGCAGCACAAATTTGGAAAATCTTCATTGAGGCATACATCCCATCAAACAAATGGAGCACTATTTCAGCAGGATTGTAAGGGAGAGAGGCAGTACCAAATGCTTACAAAACAACCAAATCAGCGCTGGTTTTTGTGGGCGATGTCCCGTTTTTATACCCACCACCATAGGATGGGGGGTATATTAACTTTGTCATTCCGTTTGTAACACATCGAAATATTGCTCTAAGACCCCATAAAGTATATATATTCTGGGTCGTGGTGAAATTCTGAGTCGATCTGAGCATGTCCGTCCGTCCGTCCGTCCGTCCGTCCGTCTGTTGAAATCACGCTAACTTCCGAACGAAACAAGCTATCGGCTTGAAACTTGGCACAAGTAGTTGTTATTGATGTAGGTCGGATGGTATTGCAAATGAGCCATATCGGTCCACTTTTACGTATAGCCCCCATATAAACGGACCCCAAAATTTGGCTTGCGAGGCCTCTAAGAGAAGCAAATTTCATCCGATCCGGCTGAAATTTGGTACATGGTGTTAGTACATGGTCTCTAACAACCATGCAAAAATTGGTCCACATCGGTCCATAATTATATATAGCCCCCATATAAACCGATCCCCCGATTTGGCTTGCGAGGCCCCTAAGAGAAGCAAATTTCATCCGATCCGGCTGAAAGTTGGTACATGGTGTCAGTATATGGTCTCTAACAACCATGCAAAAATTGGTCCACATCGGTCCATAATTATATATAGCCCCCATATAAACCGATCCCCCGATTTGGCTTGAGAGGCCTCTAAGAGAAGCAAATTTCATCCGATCCGGCTGAAATTTGGTACATGGTGTTAGTATATGGTCTCTAACAACCATGCAAAAATTGGTCCACATCGGTCCATAATTATATATAGCCCTTATATAAACCGATCCCCCGATTTGGCTTGCGAGGCCTCTAAGAGAAGCAAATTTCATCCGATCCGGCTGAAATTTGGTACGTGATGTTAGTATATGGTCTCTAACAACCATGCAAAAATTGGTCCACATCGGTTCATAATTATATATAGCCCCCATATAAACCGATCACCAGATTAGACCTCCGGAACCTCTTGGAAGACCAAAATTCATCTGATTCAGTTGAAATTTGGTACGTGGTGTTAATATATGGCCTCAAACTCCCATGCAAAAATTCGTCGATATCGGTCCATAATTATATATAGGCCCCATATAAACCGATCCCCAGATTTGACCTCCAGAGCCCCTTGGAGGAGCAAAATTCTTCCCATTCGGTTGAAATTTGGTACGTGATGTTAGTATATGGTATCCAACAACCATGCAGGAATTGGTTCCTATCAGTCCATAATTATATATAGCTTCCATATAAACCGATCCTCAGATTTGACCTCCGGTGCCTTTTGGAGAAGCAAATTTCATCGGATCCGGCTGAAATTTGGTACGTGGTGGTAGTATATGATATTTAACAACCATGCCAAAAGTGGTCCATATCAGTCCATAATCGTACATAGCCCCATATAAACCGATCCCGAGATTTGGTTTTGGAACCTTTTGGAGGAGCAAATTTCATCCGAGTGAGTTGAAATTTGGTACATTGTGCTAGTATATGGTCGTTAACAACCATGCCTAACTAGGTCCATATCGGTCTATAGTTATATATGGCCCTCAGATAAATCGATCCCCAATCACACAAAAATTGGTCCATATCAAGTTCATAATTGTATATAGCCCCCATATAAGCGACCCCCATATTTCAATTCTGGCTCTCTGCGTACAAAAAGTCCATATCGATTCGTAATTATTTGTAGACTTAACTATACATAACTTTTTTGTCTAATATATACCATGTATGGACTAAATCACAATTTAGAAAACGATGTTAAGAAGTTTTAAGATACCACAACCCAAGTAATTCGATTGTGGATGACAGTCTTTCGTAGAAGTTTCTACGCAATCCATGGTGGTGGGTACATAAGATTCGGCCTGGCCGAACTTGCGGCCGTATATACTTGTTACTTTTTGACTGTGTTAGTGTTGTGCCAATTTAGTGGCAAATTGGCTGCCTTACATCTTTAATGCCACTATTTTCTTGTGCCACCAAATGTCATTCTTTTAATGTTTCTTTGCCACCTTTTTGCCATTTTGTGCCACTTTTACTTATTTGCTTTAAAAATTTATAAAATACATTTAATTCCTAATTTTTTCTTTATAAAAAAGTTCGGCATATTTTAAAAATTCGTGTGCCACCTTTTATTTTAAGTGACACTTTTTGTGCCACTTTTTAGAAATTCTCAACGATACCGTTGCTTCTTGGGAAATTTCTATACACATGCCTGAAAATATACAAAAAATTTGTGGTGTAAACCTGGCTTTCCCATGAAGTGTTACATTCAAATATTGATTTGAAAATGGATTCAAATTGAAATGGAGATTAACAGATGATTATTAGGTGTTCGCAGATCGAATTTGAAAAACAACGTAACTTCATAATCCCATAGGGAAAATGTATCCCCCATGTTCCGATATTCGTAATCGCAAATCGCAAGAATTTATTTTTCTTGTAACGATAAAAAAAGAGATTCTCTCGGACTCCGAACCAATTTTGGTTCGAACCTCTCATTAAAGAGAACTATAATACAAATATTTTAGTTTATAATTTTCAGTGTTAAGAAATTATGGCCAAAGGCGGTTTGCGATTCCGAATTTCGGAACATGGGGTTATAAAACTCATATAATTCGTAATGTCCTCTTTATAAAAAAGTGTGTCACGTTTTAAAAATTTTGCATGCCACATTTTATTGTAAGTAACACCTTTTGTGCCACTTTTTCGAAAATCTCAATGGTAACGACCGAAAGCCCAAGAGGCTTCTATACACTGTAATTTTTATGCAATTATAGAGCTATAGCTGAGGCCAGACGGCGTGTTTCACCATGTCTGAAACGCCTTAAAGAACCTTCACGCATAGAAGGAATATGATCACCTCAAACATGTTTCAAAAGCAAAATGTTATTTTTGTATGGTGACCATGTAACATGTTTGTCACTAAAATGTTATTTTCTCGTCAAATATAACCTGCTTGCCGAAATCAGATACATGATTTTCGAGAAAATAACATGGTTGCGAAAACCATGTTACATGGTCACCACCCAAAAATAACATTTTGCGGTGATCATATTCCTTCTCTGGGTGTTCGAAATCGTCAGAAATTCCACAACCAATGCAGAAAAACTTTTTGTGTTCCGTTGAAATTGAGATTCAAGCCATGATCCTTTCAATGGAAATCTGAGTACGGTGGATCCCTACAGTAATCCACTTTTACTAATGTCTTGTACTTGTACTAGTGAATCCAAGTTACGTCGGAGGTCAAAATTGGTAGCCTTCTTATGGCCCAAACATTTCGTAGAGAATAACTATCGTCTAATTAACTAATAGCTACCGTCTGAGTTATCTGGCGTAACTTCAATCGATGGTGTGTAAAAATAAATTTCTAAAAGTCGCTCAACTTAAATTTTTCCGCGGAATTTATCTTCCAATCGAATCACCGACCGATATTGCTCTGTTTTAATTTTTCTTGAATCCACTGTCCCAAGTCCAATCTAACCATATGCAAGAATATACTACCCGATTGAAAATTACTCTCCTGGTAATCTTACGAACAAATGAATTACTTAAGGGATCACCCTTGTAAAAAACATAATAAAAAATTAAAATTTATATTAAGAATTTCTAAATATTATCGCCATCCATCCCATCACAATTTCCGGATGTTTATAGGCATGCGAGTCTTCTTCTCATGACTCTTGCATTGACTTGATTTATTGTCATTTGTAAATTGTCATCTATGACTTTCATGGCATTCCTCCCTGACATACCATTTGTGGGTGGTTCCCATTCGTTTGTTTTTTTGGGATCCTTAGTTGCCCCTTTTTTCAATACTTTATGATATACGAGTGAATATTAATGGAAGGGGTTGTGTAAAGGGCATAAGCACTGGCATTGATCATAATTAACATTTCGTTCATAATGAATAGGCGGACAGACGGACGAACAAACAACCAGAGTGACAACTTACATACCCTTAGGCGGTGGAGTGTCACCAAAGTGTTCCATTGCTCTGTTCTATCCATAGAATTCAGGCGGTATAGAGTCGCCAGATTTCTACACCAATGCACAGTACACAACTGCAAATGATCGAGAAGTGTTGAATGATCACATCCCGAAATGATCTGCATTCATTCTAAGTGGTTCGTAAATGATGGCGACACTATGACTGTTGTGGGACAACTAACCCCACGATGGATGTGTAGTTAATGATAAGAGCGGGAGGCATGATTCTCAGTTGGATCTTTGAAATATGTTCAACTATGTTATATTCTTAGTCCACCTTCAGTCGCTTGTGTCATTTAAGGCGATTGTTGGTATCCGCCGATCTTGGTGCCCCTGCTACAGATGATGCAGATGCCGAGCAATAAAGTTACACTTGAAAATTAATGTTTCGGCATTTAAAACATTTAAGGAACACGTTAAAGTGACAACGACTCTCCGATATAGCGCAGTCAGCCAATAAATGGGAATGAATGACGACTGTTTGCTTCACAGAGACAGTGGTATTTTCGGGTCAAAATTACGTGCTTGCTAGTATTATTCAAAACAACTCTCTGCAGAGATTAAAGTCGAAAAAATTAAAAAAAAAGATTTTTTTAATTTTATTTTTTTTTAAATGAAACCTAAAATAGGGAAATAGAATCAAATATGAAACATTAACGCGAAAACAATACAACGGATGAGCAAAATTTGCATTACTTCCGGATCCAAAATAAACATTTTAAATGCTTTTTTGCTAAGTTTTTTTGCTGGGATACTTCAACAAACTGATCAATTCAAATAGCACTAGAATCTTAAACGCCTTTTATATAACCTCAAATGTAAATTCTGTAGATTTTTACTCCAATAATTGAAAGCGCACGAGAAGTTAAATCGGAGGACTGGTTTATATGGGGGCTGTATCAAACGCCTTTAAACCAAATTTGATACGTGAGTTGTCTTGTATATGCAGGAATTGGGCAACCCTAGTGTTGCATCGATCGAACTTGATTAAATTTTTGGCGATGAAGCTCCGTCAAGGACCAGTGTTTATAGATGGTGTGGAGAATTCAACTGAGGTCGCACTTCAATCCAAGACGAACTTCGTGAAGGTCGTCCAAAATCAGTTGTTGTGATATTGTTGCCTGATATTGCAAGATAATGATGTGACCTATCGTGATATTGGGACAACCTAAGGCATTAGTGTGACCAGCATACATTCATTATTGCCTGAACATTTGATAAAAGAATTTGATAACAGAAATTTTCTGGATTGGTTTCGACTATAGTCACAATATAGCCGAAAAGTACGCTTTACGCCCTTTCTGAGTAGGATTGCACTGGGACATTTTCCCTTATATTAATCCATCCAAGTAAGTATTTTTCCATTAAATTGGATAAAACACAATTTTCTGGATTTGTATTGAATATAGGGATCATATAGCCAGAAAGTACTTGTCACGGGCAGAATTGCACAGTATGGCCATTTTTCTTTCTTTCTTAACTTGGATAAAACACAATTATCTGGATTGATTTCGTATATATATTAGCAATATAGCCGAAAAGTAAGTGTTACGCTCCTTCTCCAGATACCACAATATCCTTGGCAGGGTTGCACAATGGGACATTTTCCCTTATATTAATGCATCCAAGTTAGTATTTTTCCATTAAATTGTATAAAACACCATTTTCTGGATTTGTATTGAATATAGAGACTATATAGAAAGAAAGTACTCGTCACGGGATTTCTCCAGATACCAAAATATCCTGGGCGGGATTGCACGGTGGTCTTATTTTATAAGTATTAAGGGTCCATTAGTGCGGTTTTATTTCTGCAATACACATTTGTTATTGTGTTTTTGAGGCTATACCAAAACTTTCAATTCGGCTCACCTTTTTGTGGACTAAAAATAGTTCTAGATTTCCAATTTCAAGTAAATCGGATAAAATTTATAGCATATATGATGGCTACACAAAAACAAATCTGATTCAATCACAAAATTAATTTGTCCATTAGTTTTTTAATTGAAATCAATCACGAAAATGATAGTATGCTAGTATCAATCACAGTTTTAATTGGGCATAAAAAAATACTTGATTCAAATATTAATTGATTTCACTAGCCAATTTAATTAATGTTGGTTGCAAAACTCAATTATTTTTTTTAATTAAAAACTTAACTGATTTCAATTACTTCCTAACTAACTGTTTTTTTTTTGTTTGATTAAAAAATGTATTGCTTGAAACAATTTTTTGATTAAAACTTAGAAATAATATTCCATTACTTTTTTTAAGTGACCAGGCCAGGCCGAATCTTATGTACCCTCCACCATGGATTGCGTAGAAACTTCTACGAAAGACTGTAATCCACAAATTTCAACTCACTCGGATGAAATTTGCTCCTCCAAGAGGCTCCAAAACCAAATCTCGGGATCGGTTTATATGGGGGCTATAAATGATTATGGACTGATATGGACCACTTTTGGCATGGTTTTTAAATATCATATACTACCACCACGTACCAAATTTCAACCAGATCGGATGAATTTTACTTCTCCAAAAGGCACCGGAGGTCAAATCTGGCGATCGGTTTATATGGGAGCTATATATAATTATGGACTGATAGGAACCAATTCCTGCATGGTTGTTGGATACCATATACTAACATCACGTACCAAATTTCAACCGAATGGGAAGAATTTTGCTCTTCCGGAAGTCAAATCTGGGGATCGGTTTATATTGGGCCTATATATAATTTGTTTCTCTTAGAGGCTCTGCAAGCCAAATCGGGGGATCGGTTTATATGGGGGCTATATATAATTATGGACCGATATGGACCAATTTTTGCATGGACATTAGAGACCATATACTAACATCATGTACCAAATTTCAGCCGGATCGGATGAAATTTGTTTCCCTTAGAGACTCTGCAAGCCAAATCGGGGGATCGGTTTATATGGGGGATATATATAATTATGGACCGATATGGACCAATTTTTGCATGGTCATTAGAGACCACATACTAACATCATGTACCAAATTTCAGCCGGATCGGATGAAATTTGTTTCTCTTAGAGGCTCTGCAAGCCAAATCAGGGGATCGGCTTATATGGGTGCTATATATAATTATGGAACTATGTGGACCAATTTTTGCATGGTTGTTAGAGACCATATACTAACACCATGTACCGAATTTCAGCCGGATCGGATGAACTTTGCTTCTCTTAGAGGCCTCGCAAGCCAAATTTGGGGGTCCGTTTATATGGGGGCTATACGAAAAAGTGGACCGATATGGCCCATTTGCAATACCATCCGTACTACATCAATAACAACTACTTGTGCCAAGTTTCAAGTCGATAGCTTGTTTCGTTCGGAAGTTAGCGTGATTTCAACAGACGGACGGACGGACATGATCAGATCGACTCAGAATTTCACCACGACCCAGAATATATATACTTTATGGGGTCTTAGAGCAATATTTCGATGTGTTACAAACGGAATGACAAAGTTAATATACCCCCCATCCTATGGTGGAGGGTATAATTATACTATTTATACCCTTCACCACTACTGTGGTACAGGGTATAATAAGTTTGTGTATTTGTATGTAACGCCAAGAAGGAAAAGTCTGAGACCCATCTTTTAGTATACCGATAGTCTAAGAATTAAATTCTGAGTCGATTTAGCGATGTCCGTCTGTCTGTATATGTAATTTTGTGTGCAAAGTACAACTCGCAGTTTAAGTCCGATCGTCCTCAAATTTGGCACAGAGTTTTACATTGGCTAAAAGACAATCGCTATTGATTTAAAAAAATCGGTTCAGATTTAGCTGCCATATATATTTATCACCAATCTGGTCATAATTGACGTATATATCAACGTATTTTCTCAAAATTTCGGGCAGCCAAATATTTTGGGGCTTTCGTAAGATATGCAAAATATCAGCCAAATCGGTTCAGATTTAGATATAGCACCCATATATATCTTTCCGATATGCACTTATATGGCCTTAAAAGCCAGAGACTTACCCTCATTCTAGAAGCCTAACAAGTAAAATCGGGAATTCGGTCTATATGGGGGCTATATCAAAACATCGACCGGTACTCACCATTTTCGGCACACCGCTTTAGGGTCCTAGAGTACCTCTAGATTTCAAATTTCAGGTAAATTGGATTAAAACTACGTATTCTAGAAACCCAAGAAGTAAAATCGGGAGGTCGGTCTATATGGGGGCTATATCAAAAAATTGACCGGTACTCACCATTTACGACAAACGTCTTTATGGTCCTAGAATACCTCTAGATTTCAAATTTCAGGCAAATTGGATAAAAATTACGGATTCTAGAAGCCCAAGAAGTAAAATTGATACTCACCATTTTCGACACACTTCTTTAAGGTACTAGAATACCTCCAGATTTCCGATTTGAGGCAAATTGTGATTCTAGAAGATCAAGAAGTAAAATCGGGAGATCGGTCTATATGGGAGCTATATCAAAACATGGACCGATACAGCCCATTTTCGGCACACCTCTTTATGGTCCTAGAATACCTCTAGATTTACAATTTCAGGCAAATCGGATAGAAAATACACTTTCTAAACGCCCAAGAAGCAAAATCGGGGAATCGGTTCTTATGAGGTATATACCAAAACATGGACCGATAGTTACCAATTTCGGTACACTTTTTGATGGTCCTAAAATACCTCTAGATTTCCAATTTCAGGCAAATTGGATAAAAACTACAGTTTTTATAAGACCAAACCCCGAAATCGGGAGGTCGGTTTATATGGGGACTATATCAAAACTTGGACCGATATAGCCCATCTTCGAACTTGACCTGCCTGCAAACAAAAGACGAATCTGTGCCAAATTTCAGGACGATAGCGCCATTATTGAAGGCTGTAGCGTGATTACAACAGACAGACAGACGAACATGCTTATATCGTCTTAGAATTTCTCCCTGATCAAGAATATATATACCTTATATAGTCGGAAATCGAAATTTCGATGTGTTACAAACGGAATGACAAACTTATTATACCCCCGTCACCATTCTATGGTGGTGGGTCTCGCTTTATAAGCATTCCCTAAAAACCCCTGTGCAATGTTAGCAAATGACTCTGAAAATCGCAAATGGAATAAAAAGTACCGCCATAGAGTGCAGCTCTGAGTGTTGCCGGGTATTGAGAAGATGAAGATGTTTGCAGTGATTTAGAAGGCAATAAATTTTGTGGTTTAATGGGGCGGTGGGTAGAAGTCGATGCAGCCGCCATCACCATCCATCCTTCTGCTGCTGCTGCTGCTACTGCTGCCTTCACAAGAACAACAACTTTATTTGAATGCTGAGTTGAGATGAGTGTATTGGTTTCGTTTGATTTTTTCCGCCCATTAAGTAAATGGAACAAAACAAATCGTTTAAATAGCTCTCGACATTCATTCACATCGGAGGCACTAGGCGAGTAGGCAACACTCCTCAATTGTAATGCCAGTCTATTAGGAGTATGCATACCCTTCGCTCCCTCGCCCCTAATAGCTTCAGGCATTTATGTATGTACTTCGATATGGACATATATTTTTGGCTTGTCAGTGTCTGTTTTGGTTTTAGCTTTACAAATAAATCTTCGAGGATGCTTTTCAGCAAGCGATCGAGTGAGTGTGTCAATGTGGGCCTGACAATTTCGAAGAGCATTTGATAGAAAGCGGCATCATTAACAGGATTTCTCTTTGGGATGATATGGTGCTCAGCCACCATATTGTGATCATAACAAACTGTTTGTTTAATAGCTCTCAAGTGTTACCGGAAGATTCATTATGATCTTAATTGACAAAAGTGTTAATAAAATCTCTCTCGCTCTCTTGCTTTGACACTTTAATGATCTTGAGAACAACCCATAACTAACCAATGCCATATGAGTATATTTATTTACACTCCATTTTGATGGTTATGACATCAAATCCTATTTTTTTGGTGGGGTGGAGTTTGAAACATTAATAAATATTTTGAAAGGGGGGTTGGAGAAGACTGGGAATATTTCTTAATAACTTAATGAGACTTTGATGTGAGATGGCATTTACTGTAGATACTGTGAATCGTACACTCAGAGAAACCTGTATTGTAATATTAACGAATTGGATTTATGATTTATCTTGGTGATTTATTTTGTATATCAAATATCGGACAAATGCTTTCAAATTTAGATCAGCTCCCATAAATAAAGAGTTGTTGTATTAGTACAGGGTGGTCGTTATGTAATATAACAAACAAAACGTTATATTTTTCCATTTTTTTTAAGTTACTGTTCAAAAGTAAAAAAAATATCGGAATTAATATCAAATTTTAGAATCAGTTTACATTTATCCGAATTGCATACCTTTGGCCCGTATTATGGTCTTCAAGCATCCGACAAATCCATCACATGCTACACAAACATGACTGCGGTATTTCGGTCCATTCCCGCCAATGCGCGGTCTTCAAGTTATCCATATTTTTCGATACTTTAATATTTTTTAGTGCCAACCTTAGGCCCTAGGCGCGAAAATCCAACGAATTGAGATAAATAGGCTTAGATGGTCATTATGCGGTAAAAATGAAGCGAGGAACTCAAGCCATTCTTGATTGATGCGTGCTGAGTGCAATGGTGATGAGTCCTGATGGAATGTCTATGGTCGGCGGGCGAAATATTTGCCTGACGAGGGCTTCAATAGTGAGTGGCTTTAGGCCCTTTTTTCAATTAATAAATTAACTGGAACAATTAACTAGAAACATTACACTAGAAACATACAACTAACTTTATAATCAAACTCGGAAGACGCGAAAGTCAGTTAAAAAAGTAAAATTTTTTAACTTTTAATTAAAAACTTATTTCAAACATTCTTTTTTATTCAAATTACGTTTTTAATAAAAAAAATAATTGGGTTTTGCAATCAACATCAATTAAATTTTTAATAAAATCAATTAAAAAATTAATTGAAATTCGCTAATAAAATCAATTAATTTTTTAATGCCCCATTAAAACTGTGATTGATACTATCATTTTCGTGGTTGAAGATATTTCAATTAAAAAATTAATTGGATCAATAAATTTCGTGATAGAATCATAAAAAACATTTTTTGTGTAACAACAGATAATCTGCAAAAAAGGGGAAATTAGTCACTGCTTGTTGAAATGGCAAGCATTATCTGACGGGAAATTTGGTGTAAATTACCACTAATAGGGACCTGTCACTGGGCTGGTACCAGTGCTCAAATTTTTGCTATCGCCCGTTATGGTGCGATGGTCGCCACCATCACCATCGGTGGCGATTGAGTTGGTGGTCAGTTTATATGGGGCCTATATATACCCAGCAAAAATTTGGAAGTTCTTCCCAAGGCACAACTTTAGAAGAACTTCCAAACCAAAGATGTTCTTTATTTTAACTGCACAGGAAGTTCATTTGAGTCAATTTTGTATACCCACCATCATAGAATGGTGACGGGGGTATAATACGTTTGTCATTCCGTTTGTAACACATCGAATTATCGATTTTCGACTATATAAAGAGTATATATTCTTGATCAGTGAGAAATTCTAAAACGATATAGGCATGTCCGCTGTATGTCTGTTGTAATCACGCTACAGCCTTCAATAACGGAGCTATCGTCCTGAAATTTGGCACAGATTCGTCTTTTGTTTGCAGGCAGGTTAAGTTCGAAGATGGGCTATACCGGTCCAAGTTTTGATATAGTCCCCATGTTACCCGACCTCCCGATTTGGGGTCATATAAAATCTGCACTTATTATCCAATTTGCCTAAAATTGGAAATCTAGAGGTATTTTAGGACCATCAAAAAGTGTACCGAAAATGGTGCCTATCGGTCCATGTTTTGGTATAGCCCCCATATGGACCGGAATCCCGATTTTGCTTCTTGGGCGTCTAGAAAGTGTATTTTCTATCCGATTTGCCTGAAATTGGAAATCTAGAGGTATTCTAGGACCATAAAGAGGTGTGCCGCAAATGGGGTATATCGGTCCATGTTTTGATATAGCCCCCATATAGACCGATCTCCCGATTTTACTTCTTAGGCTTCTAAAATCCGTAGTTTTAATCCAATTTACCTGAAATTTGAAACCTAGAGGTACTTTAGGACTCTAAAGACGTGTGCCGAAAATGGTGAGTACCGGCCCATGTTTTGATATAGCCAACATATAGACCGATCTCCCGAGTTTACTTCTTGGTCTTCAAGAATCCGTAATTTTTACCCAATTTGTCTTAAACCGGAAATCTAGAAGTAGAGGTGTGCCGGAAATGGTTAGTATAGGTCCATATTTTGATATGACCCCCATATAGACGGATCTCCCGATTTAGTTCTTGGGCTTCCGTATTTTTACCCAATTTGCCTGAAATTGGAAATCTGGAGGTATTCTAAGAAAATAAATAGATGTGCCGAAAATGGTGAGTATCGGACCATATTTTGATATAGCCCCCATATAAACCGATCTCCCGATTTTATTTCTTGGGCTTCTAGAATCCGAAATCTTTACCCAATTTGCCTGAAATTGGAAATGTAGAGGTATTCTAGGGAAATATCGGCCGATATATTAATATAGCCCCCATATAGACTTATCTCCCGACTTTATTTCGGGGGCTTCTAGAATCCGTAGTTTTTAAAGAGGTGTGTCGAAAATGGTCCGTATCGGTTCATGTTTTGGTATAACCCCTATATATACTGATCTCCCAATTTTAATTCTTGGGCTTCTAGAATCCGTAGTTTTTATCCAATTTTCCTGAAATGGAAATGTAGAGGTATTCTAGGAAAATAATGCCGAAAATGGTGATTGTCGGACCATGTTTCGATATAGCCCCCATATAGACCGATCTCCATATTTACTTCTTGAGCTTCTAGAATCCGTAGTTTGTATCATTCCATGTTTTGGTATAACCCCCATTACACCGAACTCCCGATTTAACTCCTAGGGTTTCTAGAAATTGTAGTTTTTAACTTATTTGCCACAAATTGAAAATATACTGGCATTTTAGACCCATAACAAAGTGTATATGATTTAGTTTTATCGGTCCATTTGGTAAGGCCTCCATATAAACCGATTTCACTTATTGAGGGTATAGAAGGCGCACTGATCTGCTTGGGAAAATATCCTTCATCAAACCCCCCTGAAATTTTCAAAGGAAACTATTATATTTGATTCATGGTGGTGGGTATTTCAGATTCGGCCCGGCCGAACTTACTACTATATATACCTGTTTATAACTCGCTTTTTTCATATTTTTAATCGAAAATTAATTGTTTTTTTTTTCAAAAACATATTAAGAATTAATAAAATGGTACAAATTATTCATATTTTGCCGAAAAAATGCTAAATGCTTTCTAGAAAAATTGCGAATTTTTGAAAATATTTGATGACAAACGTTCCAGACATGCGTTGTAATGCACTACAAATCATAAAAATTTTAAAAATTATTTATTTGTCAAAATATCATAAAATTTCTTAATTGACATCCAAAACAACCCAGCAAAAAAAGCGTCACCAAAAAAGTAATGAAAATGTTCTTTTTGGATCCGGAAGTGGTGCGAAATTGACGCAGAAGCGATGAATTTAACATTGGCTTGTCATAGGACAGAAGTCCTCCATTTCAACAGCTGTTGCACTGAATCTGCATCACTTCTTTAGGTGTGATCCGATTCAATGTTTTGGATGTAAATTAAAAAATTCTGTGATATTTAGTCAAATAAATAATTTTTATAACTTTTTATCATTTTTACGCCCATTTTCATGAAGCTCCGATAGGGTTTAACTGTCAGTTAAAAGAAAATAAAATGGAAATATCTTCTCTCCGGTTAATTATAACTGAAAATTTTTCAGCAGTTAAGCTCCTAACTGAAATATGGAATATATAGGCAAGATGACAGATATATCCATAGCACAGTTTAAAAGTTCGTTAGCTAACGGAACACTAACGGAGCTTCATGAAAATGGGGGTTAATGGATTCTAACGCTTGTCAAAAACGTTTAACTTCAAATATTTTCAAAAATTCACAATTTCTTCAGATTGGATTTAGTGTTGTTTTTTTACAAAATTTAAATGATTTGTACCATTTTATTAATTCTTACTCTGTTTTTAACCTATTTGAAACCAAAAAAAGTTAAAATTGCCCATTAAAAGTATGAAAAAACCAAGGGTCAGTTTATATAGGGGCAATTCAAAATTTTGAATCTATATGGACCAATTTTTACAGAAAGGTATTATACCAAATGACATCACGTACGAAATATCAGCCAGTTAGGATGAAATTTACTTTTTCATTGAATGGGATGAAATTTACTTTTGCAGGAGGCTCCAGAAGTCCAATCAGAGGATCATGTATAAATTGCCCCGATATGACCATCCAAACTATATGAATAATAAATATTTGTGCCAAGTTTTAAGCCGATAGCTTATTTCGTTCGGAAGTTAGTGTGATTTCAAAAGACGAACGGACGAATTCAAAATTCCACCATGACCAAGAATAATATATGAGTACCTTTTATATTTTGGGGTTAAAGAACAAAAACAAATTTTATCATCGAAAATAGCTGTATTGTTTTTCAAAATATTCCCCGCTAAACGCTATACACATGTTGAAACAATTGTCGAAGCAATTTTTTTAATAATAAATAAAATAAAACAAGTATATACGGCCGTAAGTTCGGCCAAGCCGAATCTTATGTACCCTCCACCACAGATTGCGTAGAAACTTCTACAAAAGACTGTCATCCACAATCGAATTACTTGGGTTGTGGTAATACTTACCGATGGCAAGGTATCTTCTAACTTGTGAGTTAGTCCATACGTGGTATATATTACTCCAAAAAGTTATATGTAGGTAAGTTTACAAATAATTACAAATCGATATGGACTTTTACACGGTACGTAGAGAACCAAAATTCAAATATGGGGTTCGCTTATATGAGGGCTATATACCATTATGAACTTTATATGGACCAATTTTTGTGTGATTGGGGATCGATTTATCTGAGGACTATATATAACTATAGACAGATATGGACCTAGTTAGGCATGGTTGTTAACGGCCATATACCAGCACAATGTACCCAATTTCAACTGACTCGGATGAAATTTGCTCCTCCAAGAGGCACTAAAACAAAATCTCGGGATCGGTTTATATGGGGGCTATATATGATTATGGACTGATATGGACCACTTTTGGCATGGTTGTTAAATATCATATACTACCACCACGTATCAAATACTAACACCACGTACCAAATTTCAGCCGGATCGGATGAAATTTGTTTCTCTTAAAGGATCCGCAAGCCAAATCTGGGTATCGGTTTATAGGGGGGCTATATATAATTATGGACCGATGTGAACCAAATTTTGCATGATTGTTAAAGATCATATGCTTACACCATGTTCTAAATTTCAGCCGGATCGGATAAAATTTGCTTTTCTTAGAGGATCCGCAAGCCAAATCTGGGGTCCGTTTATATGGGGGCTATTCGTAAAAGTGGACCGATATGGTCCATTTGCAATACCATCCGACCTACATCAATAACAATACTTGTGCCAAGTTTCAAGTCGATAGCTTGTTTTGTTCGGAAGTAAGCGTGATTTCAAAAGACGGACGGACATGCTTAGACCGACTCAGAAATTCATCACGACCCAGAATATATATACTTTATGGCGTCTTAGAGCAATATTTCGATGTCTTACAAACGGAATGACAAAGTTAATATACCCCCATTCTATGCTGGAGGGTATAAAAATAATATAAACAAGTAAGGAAAGTCGAAATTCGGGCGGGGCCAACTATATTATACCCTGCACCACTTTGTAGATTTAAATTTTCCATACCATATAACATCCGTCAAATGTGTTGAGGACTGTATATAAAGGTTTGTCCCAAATACATACATTTAAATACCACTCTATCTGGACAGAATTTGATAGACTACTACAAAATCTATAGACTCAAAATTTAAGCTAATGCACTAGGGTGGAACACAATGTTAGTAAAAAAATATGGGAAACATTTAAATCTGAAGCAATTTTAAGGAAACTTCGCAAAAGTTTATTTATGATTTATCGCCCGATATATTTGTATTAGAAGCTTAGGAAAATTAGAGTCATGTTTACAACTTTTCGACTAAGCAGTGGCGATTTTACAAGGAAAATGTTTGTATTTTGACCATTTTTGTCGAAATCAGAAAAACATATATATGGGAGATATATCTAAATCTTAACCGATTTCAACCAAATTTGGCACGCATAGCTACAATGCTAATTCTACTCACTGTGCAAAATTTCAACTAAATCAGAGCAAAAAATTGGCCTCTGTGGTCATATGAGTGTAAATCGGGTGAAAGCTATATATGGGAGCTATATTTGGCACACTTGATTATAGTACTAATTGTTCTTCTTGTGCAAAATTTTAAGCAAATTAGGGTAAAACTATGGCTTCTGGGGCCATATAAGTCCATATCGGGCGAAATATATATATGGGAGCTATATCTAAATCTGAACCGATTTCTTCCAATATCAATAGGGTTCTATTCTGAGCCAAAACACATGGCTATATCGACTCAGGAGCCCACCCTGAGCATTTTTGCCAAAGACACCATGTGTCTATCTCGTCTCCTTCTGGGTGTTGCAAACATATGCACTAACTATAATACCCTGTTCCAAAGTGTGGTGCAGGGTATAAAAATGCTCAATATTTTATTTCTATAGACAATTTTCTCAAAAATTTAAATCTATTGAAAACTTTCTCAAAATTTTATTTCTGTAGAATTTTTTTTTAAAATTTTATCAAAATTTTGTCAAAATTTTATTTCTTTAGAAAATTTTGTCAAAATTTTATTTCTATAGAAAATTTTGTCAAAATTTTATTTCTATAGAAAATTTTCTATAGAAAACTGTGGTAACGTGCTCGTATGTCACAACGTTCTGAGGACGTATAACCTCAGAAATGTGAAGCTTTGCGATATAGCTCTCAGTTTCCAGATTGATGTCCCAAAATATAAAAGAACAAGTATATACAGCAGTAAGTTCGGCCGGGCCGAATCTTAAATACCCACCACCATGAACCAAATATTAGGGTTTCCTTTGAAATTTCAGGAGGGCTTGAGGACTTGAGGACACTTTCCGAAGATAAATTTAAAGATTTCATCCATGAGGACTATATCAGATTCTGGATTTATAAGAATCAATTTTGTTTGAGTTTTAGAGGAATCATTAACATCTCTTTAAGTGTGCAAGAAAATTATAAAATAATTTTCATCATCAGTGCGCCTTCTACACCCTCAAGAAGTGAAGTCGGTCTATATGGAGGCATTACCAAATGGACCTATAAAAACCTAATCCGATACACGTTTTTGTGAGCCTAAAATAACAGAATATTTACAATTTCAGGCAAATCAGATAAAAACTACGGTTTCTAGAAACCCAAGGAGTTAAATCGGGAGATCGTTCTTATGGGGGCTATACTGAAATATGGACCGATACTCACCGTTTTCGGCACACCTCTTTATGACCCGAAAATACCTCTAGATTTCCAATTTCAGGCAAATAGGATAAAAACTTCGGATTCTAGAAGCCCAAGAAGTAAAATCGGGAAATCGGTCTATATGGGGGCTATACCAAAATATGGACCGATCCTCACCATTTTCGGCACACTTCTTTATGGTCCTAAAATACCTCTAGATTTCCAATTTCAGACAAATTGGATAAAAAATAAGGTTTCTATAAGCCCAAGACCCCAAATCGGGAGGTCGTTTTATATGGGGAACATACCAAAACATGGACCGATACTCACAATTTTTGGCACACGTATTTGTGGTCCTACAATACCTCTAGATTTCCAATTTCCGGTAAATTGAATAAAAACTGCGATTTCTATAAGCCAAAGAAGTAAAATCGGGAGATGGGTCTTTATGGGGGCTATACCAAAGTATGGACCGATACTCACAATTTTTGGCACACGTATTTGTGGTCCTACAATACCTATAGATTTCCATTTTTAGGTAAATTGAATAAATACTGCGGTTTCTATAAGCCCAAGAAGTAAAATCGGGAGATGGGTCTATATGGGGGCTATACCAAAATATGGACCAATACTCACAATTTTCGGCACACGTATTTGTGGTCCGACAATACCTCTAGATTTCCAATTTCAGGTAAATTGAATAAAAACTGCGGTTTCTATAAGCTCAAGAAGTAAAATCGGGAGATCGGTCTATATGGGGGCTATGCCAAAACGTGGACCGATACTCACTATTTTTGGCACACCTCTTTACGGTCACAAAATACCTCCAGATTTCAAATTTCAGGCAAATTGGATAAAAACTACGGTTTCTATAAGCCCAAGACCCCAAATCGGGAGGTCGGTTTATATGGGGACTATATCAAAACCTGGACCGATACAGCCCATCTTCGAACTTGACCTGCCTGCAGACAAAAGACGAGTTTGTGCAAAATTTCAGCACGAATGCTTCATTATTGAAGACTGTAGCGTGATTACAACAGACGGACAGACAGACGGACATCGTTATATCGTCTTAGAATTTCTCCCTGATCAAGAATATATATACTTTATATAGTCGGAAATCGATATTTCGATGCGTTACAAACGGAATGACAAACTTATTATACCCCCGTCACCATTCTATAGTGGTGGGTATAAAAATTCTAAAATCATCGATAAACATGGGTATCCGTTGTTATAACAAAGGAAACTCACTAACCTGGTATGATGGACATTGAGTTTTTTTTTTAATTCATTGAATTGTATACCTACGTTTAGTTGGAAGAGGGTTTATTGCAGTAATATACCAAAATATAAAAAACACCGATGGTACGGATCCACCGCAAAATGGGAATTATTGTAATAAATCGGTAATCGGGTTACAAACTAAAGCAACAACCGGTTTTGATAACTATGATGTTGTACGATACACTCACTGATATGAGAAAATTTCCCCATTATCATTCCCTGAAGCATTCATTAACATATTTTCTAGAGACTCTTCCGTTTACTACAACTGGAACATTTTAAAATTCCCTCTTATCTCCATATAGAGCACATTTAAAATTCAAGGAACCAATACCGATAGCCTTGACGCATCCAATTAAAATATACTTCCTTTACCATTAATAACTTTCGATAACGGTTAACAAATTCATCGCGAATGTGGGCTACCAACATTGACATTCGGTACGTTTTGTGTCATTCATTCTTGGGAATTTATCTGAATTCAAACCGAATTTGATATCAAAACAAAGCGACAGCAAATTAAAATTAAAACAAAACCAAATAAAAATTTTGACAATGTCATTTTTCCTAATTTCATTTTGGATAACACCGTAAGGGCCATTCATTCCTCCACAAGAAAAAAAGAAGCAAAACAACGCAAAGAGCCCAAACTAACACCACTTCATCTCACGGCTTCACTCAACTTCCTTAGCGACAAAATGATAACTCCTACGATAATGGCCAATAAATGCAAAATGTGATTAGAAGAAGCGTGGACAAAATATGCTCATTCCATAGCCTCTCAATGATGGTGTTGTTAAGGCCATGCTGGAAGCAATTTCTCCACTAAAAAAATGCCAAAGACAAAAGGTCGTTTATTTGTTCCAACAAAGGCTGTCCTAAGGTGGTTTTGAGTATGCAGGAAACAATAAAGGAAGGATGAAAAAAAATATACAAGTTTAAAAAAATGGCGCTAGAAGATGTTTAACAAAACACACTCCCTATCTCTCTTGCTTCCCCTTTAACCCCCCCTAAAACGAAAGGACCACAGCAAAACTTGCGTTCACAAAAACAACTGGGGCTACGGCCAACATCCAACACCAAGAATGATGGCACACATTAGATGATTGGCTTTGGAGCCTTTTTTTGTTCGTTGCTGCTCCTGATCCTATACTGTTGCTGGTGTTGTTTTGTTCTTCTTCGCCATTTCCTCACTTGACTCCTCTGCACCGCAATCGATGAAACGATCCAATCGATCGAAGGTTGATCATCGACGACCAGTTTAAACGGAAGCCATGCCTGTCTTAGGCACGAAAGAAATTTAATACTAATTGGCATAAATACCAAGTGTCGCACAGTGGCAATATGTTGGAGTTGCACATACGCGACGCGCTATAGCGACGTAAGCCACCATCATCATCATCGTCAACAACAACAAGGAGACCAACTCCTTACTTCAAACCATGGTCAAGACGTATGACAAGACGATGAGGAAAGTACTTAGAGATTTTAGGCAACCATTGTGACTTCAAGATATAGCAAAAAAAAAACTACAAGAAATTGTCAACCACAAGCAATGAAGTCTCCCTGATGAGATCTTCACCTTGGAAATCACATCAATCGCTGTGTCTCGACATAATATTGATGAAGGAGACTAACGATGGATGGATGGATGGATATGATGATAATACCATGATGATGATGATGGTGATGTGCTGATAGACCATCATCTTACAATGAATAAAGCTCTAAGTTTACACTGCCCCAAGATGCTCCAACTGAGGATGGGTAAATGATGATGATATGTCAGCTACTGCATTTATTATTGATAATGCAACATTGATAGGATATTGACGGGGAACTGCATTTAGAAGCCCTAACCCCATAATGGAGTCACAATTATTCATTATTAGGATTGTCTCTCAATGTCGCGATCATTACCATTAGAGATATTTAGTCTAGTTTCTTGTAATGGAAGAGGGATAACTTAAGATACCCTACAGAAAATGAAGAAGACATTCAACATTGTCCTTCACCCAAATAATTAGATTTCCAACTTCTACTGGGTACCACTCGCTACCAGATTCCCAGTAGATTTTTGACCATATAAGTTCACCTAATTGGCCAGCGTTTGAAGGCGCATAACTTGCAACATGCAAATGCAAAAGTTAGGTATCGCTCGTTGTAACTCACCCTTGGAATGAAGTTAGGTTACGTTATTCAAAACGTAGTCTTCTTTCGTATATCAATAATTAATACCGCAGCATTAATTGCAATAAAAGTCACATCAAGGTTTTAATAATTCGTGAAAAATCATGTTCGCAGTCTTACATTCATGCAATGTGTAGCCATCAGATATGCTACTGGGATATTCCAAGGATTGGGAGTAATACTTCAGATTTCAGCTCACTCATACATTGGGTTTTGTGCGGTAATAAAGTTTTGGTTCAATGATCTGGAGGATCGTAAGTTAGTTTAGATGTAATGGCACCCCGTTATTTTAAGCATTCTTTGACTATTCAGCCCATTGTAAATTTCCATGAGAACTGCCCTGTTCTATATTAGCTCAATGACTGACCCAAATTATAGGATTTGCAATTTTAGATCGGGTTCCCAGTAGGGAATCAATAGTTGATAATGTATCACTCATTTTATTATGAATGCATCCCGGGGAACCTCCATCAATAGCTTTTGGTTCTGGGTGAGAGAGAGCAGAACGCAGGACCATGATTCTGTGAGAGTCAGATACACCACCATTCCGCTTAGTGGTAATTTTTTGGTTCAATGGTCTCCAATAATCTGAAGGGACATATGTTAAGTTAGGTCTAGTGACAGCCTTTATCTCTTAACTTTCATACATCCACACAATTCGTCATCAACTAACCTTCCTATTTTATCAATAGATATGTCGTGGGTTCAAACCCAGTTTCGACCAAACACCAACAAGGTGGATAATCCCACCTCAGTAATGCTGGTGACATTTCTGAGGGTTTCAAAGCTTCTCTAAGTGCTTTGACTGCAATGTGGAACGCCGTTCGGACTCGGCTATAAAAAAGGAGATCCCTTGTCATCGAGCTTAACATATAATCGGGCAGCACTCAGTGATAAGAGAGAAGTTCACCACTGTGGTATCACAATGAACTGAATAGTTTAAGTGAGCCTGAAATATCGGGCTGCCCTATACCTAACCTAACCTCGGTCTAACCCTGCCAATCAAGTGAATCAGTGGGCTGAATCTTAAGATCAATAAGAGAGTTGACAAACAAAAACTAAACCCCCGGTGGTGGTGTTTTTATACCTTGCTCCACACTGTGGAACAGGGTATTATAAGTTAGTGCATATGTTTGCAACACCCAGAAGGAGACGAGATAGACACATGGTGTCTTTGGCAAAAATGCTAAGGGTGGGCTCCTGAGTCGATATAGCGATGTCCGTCTGTCCGTCTGTCCGTGAACACATTTTTGTAATCAAAGTCTAGGTCGCAGTTTTAGTCCAATCGACTTCAAATTTGGCACAAATATGTGTTTTGGCTCAGAATAGATCCCTATTGATTTTGGAAGAAATCGGTTCAGATTTAGATATAGCTCCCATTTATATATTTCGCCCGATATGGACTTATATGGCCCCAGAAGCCAGAGTTTTAACCTAATTTACTTACAATTTTGCACAAGCAGAACAATTAGGACTATAGTCAAGTGTGCCAAGTTTTATTGAAATCGGTTCAGATTTAGATATAGCTCCCATATATATCTTTCGCCCGATATGGACTAATACGGTCCCAGAAGCCAGAGTTTTACCCCAATTTGGTTGAAATTTTGCACAGGGAGTAGAATTAGCATTGTTGCTATGCGTGCCAAATTTGGTTGAAATCGGTTCAGATTTAGATATACCTCCCATATATAGCTTTCGCCCGATTTACACTCATATGACCACAGAGGCTAATTTTTTGCTCCGATTTAGTTGAAATTTTGCACACAGAGTAAAATTAGCATTGTTGCTATGCGTGCAAAATTTGGTTGAAATCGGTTCAGATTTAGATATAGCTCCAATATATAGCTTTCGGCCGATTTACACTCATATGACCACAGAGGCCAATTTTTTGGTGCGATTTAGATGAAATTCTGCACAGGGAGCAGAATTAGCATTGTAGCTATGCGTGCTAAATTTGGTTGAAATCGGTTCAGATTTAGATATAGCTCCCATATATATGTTTTTCTGATTTCGACAAAAATGGTCAAAATACCAACACTTTCCTTGTAAAATCGCCACTGCTTAGTCAAAAAGTTGTAAAAATGACTCTAATTTTCCTAAACTTCTAATACATATATATCGAGCGATAAATCATAAATAAACTTTTTCGAAGTTTCCTTAAAATTGCTTCAGATTTAAACGTTTCCCATATTTTTTTACTAAAATTGTGTTCCACCCTAGTGCATTAGCCGACTTAAATTTTGAGTCTATAGATTTTGTAGAAGTCTATCAAATTCTTCCAGATCGAGTGATATTTAATTGTATGTATTTGGGACAAACCTTTATATATAGCACCCAACACATTTGACAGATGTGATATGGTATCGAAAATGTAGATCTACAAAGTGGTGCAGGGTATAATACAGTCGGCCCCGCCCGACTTTAGACTTTCCTTACTTGTTTTATTCTTACAATTGTATGAATGTTAGAGATCTCACGGTAATTGGTGTCTTACTCACTGCCACCGACATTTTGTGGGTAAGATTGATGATGTGAACCTGCCCAATAGACCTCTCCAAACACACTAAAAGGGTTACCGGAATTTCAATATAAAAACTGATTCGCGTAGGTTGGCTACGCGACAAGGCTTGCAAGATGGCCGGGATTCACCTAGATTGTCCCGGAATTTCGTCTCCAGGAAGTGTCCCGAATCTTTCACAATATTTGAGAAAAATCCCGGAATTGCAATTACCAGCAATCAAAATACCAATTTTATGTTGGTCAAATGTTAACATTATTTCTTAAAAAATATTCTCAATAATATTCAGAAAATCATATTGGCTTTAGAAAATGATACAAATAACATGGTGGATGTTCCGTTAAAAGAAAGAAGCTACAGACTTTCAAAAAACGGCGATTGCATATATGGAAAAAGATTCCGAATTTCAAGAATCGAGAACAATTGGAAAAAAAAAATGTTTGATATAAAAATTTTCACTGCCATCATGGGAGAAAGAATTTAGGATTCCAAGTCTGTACACAATTATGGACTTTATAACGATTAATTAGATATAACAAATGGGCCTGTTGTGTTTTTGTTTTATTTAATAAATGAAATTTTATATGAAATTGGAAGTCAAATTTGACTGTTTTTACTTGTCCCGACAAATCCCGGAATGTATGGCGCAACCCTATACGCGACAGATAAGACGAGAATTATAGTCAATGGCCACATAACACATTTTCGTTTCAAAAAATATACAATGCACATCTCCTGACACATTCCATACTAGACGAAAACTTCATCCATTTAGGCAGAGGTTCGATAAAAAAACTATTCCAAACTTCTGATTTTTAAGTAAAACTTAATGGGTTTGGAGCTGGTTCATGCTATTGCTCCCAACCCATCCACGGAGATTTTAGGTTGCAGTTCAAATACTGATACGTCATACTTCAATCTGTAGTTCATACACTAAGACTTCGGTCTGCAGTCCAACCAATGACCTTTAAGCCATGAACTGATATCCCATCCTAAACGTCCTGAGGTAAATTAACTATATAACTTCTGATTATTAAATTAAGCTTTATGAGATGGACTCGCAGTCATGATATGACTGCAGTTCGTCACATGCACCTCCAAAACATGAATAAACCACCAGATCGCTCTTCACATCATCCTATCATTGTCGTAGAGTTCTTCTATCTGGACACAGGAATAAGATCATATTGCAGTCACCTTCCGTCTTCAGTTCAAACCAACGCAATTTCGGACTAAAACTTTGTTATGCAGTCTAAACACTGGGATTTCGGTATGTGGATCGAGACTTGACATTTCGGCGTTCAGTTTAACCACTGAGCTTTCAGTCTACAGTTTAATCACACAGGCATAATACTGCAATTCAATCAATGAGGCTTCAGCCTGCACGTCAAATCTAATGCTGCAACCTGCTCTTCAAACACTAAAACGTCCACCGTCGGTGTGCAGTTTAAACACTGAGATTTCTTCCTATCGTTTGACCACTGAGACTTGGTACTTTGCATATCAAAATTTGAACCAGAAGCCAATAATCCATGGACACAGGAATAAGATCATACTGCAGTCATCTTCCGGCTTCAGTTCAAGCCAACGCAATTTCGGACTAAAACTTTGTTATGCAGTCTAAACACTGGGATTTCGGTATGTGGCTCGAGAATTGACATTTCGGCGTTAACCACTGAGCCTTCAATCTACAGTTTAAGCACACAGGTATAATACTGCAATTCAATCATTAGTTGTGTTCCTTTACGTACTACTAGTTACTACTTTTACTAGTTTTTACTAGAAACCGTTCCTCAACCCCAAAAAATAGTAAAAGTAGTAAACAATTTTAAGAGAAAAATGTCAAAATGCATGTCTCTTTTAAAATTTTTTTACTACAAGTTACTCGACAAATTCTTTCGAGTAAAAGTTGTAGATATGTCATGACAAAAATAATTATTTGTTTTCAAATTTTCCAAACTAAAGTAGTTCCAAATAGCTTTTTTTTTGGAAATAATTCTGTAACTTTTTAATGGATTAAGATATCATCATAATTTTTTCTTTGTGCCAAAGCTGAAATGTTTTTCTCTATATTTAGAGGTTTGTAGGTAGAGGTGTGCACGTGACACGAAATTGTCGTGACTCACGAAAATTTTCGTGATTCGTGCGTGAGTCGTGAGTCACGCTCATGACAACAGCGTGAGTGTGCGTGAGCGTGATTAACAAACCAAAATGTCGTGCGTGAGCGTGAGTCACGAAAATAATATCTTCGTGAGTGTGCGTGAGTAATGAATTACACTCACGACAATATTCCTGTTCACCACCATAAAACGCTTAAGAGTTAAAATCAATTACAATTCTAGTGACACCTGAGATGTTAAGAGTTTAATAACACTCTTGATTTAATAATGCTCATGTTTTCAGACACTTCGGTAAGGTAAATTAATCATAAAATTATTCGTGAGTCACGATATTTTTCGTGATTCACGGTATTTTTCGTGAGTCACGGTATTTTTTGTCAGTCACGACGTTTTCGTGCGTGAGTGTGCGTGAGTGTGCGTGAATACAAATTTTCTTTTCGTGAGTGTGCGTGAGCGTGAGTCCTACCAAAAAATATCGTGCGTGAGTGTGCGTGAGTATGATTTTGCTGTCGTGAGTGTGCGTGAGCGTGAGTAAACTATTACTCACGTGCACATTTCTATTTGTAGGTCCCTAGTGAATTCACGGGCTGGTCTATAGACGTTGGAAGTTGGACACCTCGGATGTATGAAATTTAGTGTTACTTGGCAAACGCGCAATTATGCACCGATTTTCATGATTTTTGCTTTGCTGGATAGAACTTATAAACTACCATAAAAAGATTGTGTATGTGTGCGAATATATCTAATATTTGCGAGATAGGGCCTTAAAATTTATTTTTTTGCAAAATTTGAACAAAGTGGGGTCTTTATTTTGAGTCTAGAAGGACTACATTCCTTATAAAATTCTACGTATTCTGGAGGAAAATTTTGTGCACCTTTGTGCTTTAGATTTAACGTGTAGACTCCACAATTTGGAATTTCAAAACAATGCCGAACCAATACCACTTGTTTCGAAAAAAGTACCAAAGCATTGACCGACTCGCACCAAATTCGGCACACCCTTTAATGGACCAAAAGTACCTCTACGTTTTGAATTTCATGCAAATCGGATAAAAGTTTTAATGTCTATGTCATGAAGACCCCAATTGGGGGTTCGGTTCATATGGAAGCAAAATCGAAACATAGGCCGAAGTAGTTCCATGTTCAAAATTGACCTGCATGTAGAAGAAAAACGTGTCTGGTAAAATTTCAGCACTATAGGTTCATTATTGATGGAAGTAGCCTGATTACAACAGATAGCCAGACAGAGAGGCATCGTCTTATAATTTCTCCCTGATCAAGACTATATATACTTTCTATAGTCAGAATTCGTTATTTGTATGTGTTACAAACGGAATGAAAAACCCCACCTTATAAGATACTGATAATATGCGCTATTACTCTACTTTATGGCCCAGAAGCCAGAGTTTTACTTTGATTAAAATTTTTGCAAAAGGAGTACTTTTTATAACAAAGTAAAAACCATAGCTTCTTTCTATCGTAATAAGGATTTCGAAGTTTCCTGCAAAAAATCTGCCATTTGTCAAAAAAATTTCGATATAAAAGTATTTAATTTACCTACATGCTTTGAAAATATTTATTCAAATCACAATGCTTTTTTTGTTTTTTATTTGACATTTTTACAATTTTTACTATATTTTCGTTCCTGTACATTTAACAAATATAGAAATCTGAGAGCATTTTCAATATTTCTCTCTTTTACTACTTTTTACTACGAGTAAAGTAAAGGAACACACCTATTGAGGCTACAGCCTGCACGTCAAATGTAATGCTGCTCTTCAAACACTAAAACCTCCACCATCTGTCTGAAGTTTAAACACTGAGATTTCTTCCTATCGTTTAACCACTGAGACTTGGTATCTTGCGTATTTTGAAAATTTGAGCCAGCAGCCAATAATCCAAAAACTGAATTTCGCACTCAGCATTACGAGTGCGACATAAACACTGACACTGCGATCTGCAACTCAAGCACCGAAGTTTCGGCATATAGTTCAAACACTGAGCCTTCGACTTTCGATTCAAACAATGTAGATTCGGTCTGCTGCATATCAAAAATTGAGCCAGTAGCAGCGTAGAATCCAAACACTGAAACTTCGTTCTGCAATACGAGCGCTGTAGCTTCCAACATCCAACACTGAAACTTCAACCTGCATATCAACCTTTTAAGAACAATTTTGGTAGTTTCCATGATTTAATCCTGATGCCGCTACTAACCCTAGACGTACACCGAGCCACGAGCGATTAATACCTGCTGCCATCATAGAAATTTAGTAAAATGCCCATTAAATCGAAGATTATGCAAACCTTTTTATCCCACCAGTTGGTGACCTAACTGCAGACACTGGACTGCTAATCACGAACACTTCCACAAAATAAACTCGAGTTTGCATTGCCAACCTATTGCAACATCACCAAGGAGTTCGGCAACCAAGTCCAGATCGTCTGTAATTAACGTTGTGGTCTGATCTCGGGCATCTGGAATGGACGGTTTTTATAATTCAATACTATCTGATTTCCTACGTTTGCTACTAACGTCGTCCTCCTCATCATATACTACGATATATCCCAACCATACCAATAATGTTAGGCAGTTAGGTTAGTTGGCAGCCCGATGTATCAGGCTCACTTGGACTATTCAGTCCATTGTGATACCACATTGGGAACTTCTCTCTTATCATAGCAAGAATAATGCCTAATAGTTTTTTCCCAACGAAAATTCTTTGAGCACAAATTTGTGATGACTTTTTCAATAGTGTTAGGCAGTTAGGTTAGGAGGCAGCCCGATGTATCAGGCGCACTTGGACTATTCAGTCCATTGTGATACCACATTGGTGAACTTCTCTCTTACCATAGCAAGAATAATGCCTAATAGTTTTTTTCCCAACGAAAATTCTTTGAGCACAAATTTGTGATGACTTTTTCATTTTCTCTCAAACGAAATTTTAGAGAAAATTTGTGATGACTTTTTTCTTTCCATTTGGGATCTATTTGGGATCGTTATTTCGAGGAATTTCAAGAAAATTAAGGTTTTACTTCCCTCAGTACTGTAGGGTTCCATTTTAATCAATGTGGTTGCCCTCAATGAATGTGAATTCAATGAGAAGGTATTGAAGGTATGGAATGTTTATCGAACCAATTGAAATTGCTGTGACAACAATAAAAATGCATCAGCTTTTTTGTTCCCTTAAGATTCCAAGATGCAATGCAACGAAAAAGTCATGGCAAACGATGACAATTATATAACACAGAGCGAAGGACAAAAAACAGTGAAAGAATCGATGACTCTACTCAACTCTGACTTTAAAGATCGCTACACTAAGCACCTTTAATGCAGCTGACTTCAAACTAGCAGGTTGCTCCGACTCCAAAATGAAATGAAGCAAAAACTTTAACAGCAGCTGATCAAACGATTTGTAGCTGTAAACTTGGCAATAGGCTTTTTGTGCCTTTTTAAAAAAATAAGACTCGGATTGCTTGCCTTACATTCGTAATGCATTCGATTTTGGATCGATCGATCGATTGCAATGCTGTTGCCATGATCGAAATCCAGACGGAGTCCAATGACAGAAGCCGGTGTTTATGAATTTGTTGGGAATGTATGTAATCATCGTCATCATAGAGTTAGTTGGCAATGCGATGGGCATATGTAGTTATCCTTACTTGGGGCGGCCTTTCGACTAACATGTTGCCAAGCCAAATAAGCCTTACCACCATCACATCGAAATAAACTCTAAGACAAAATTACCAAAGCCAAATGAAAACTTGGTAAGGTAGGTAGGTGATCAATCTAGCGCTAAAAGAGAAGAAAAACGGCAGCCACAAAAAAGTTCAGCGACCATTGCTATTGTTGGAACTCTTAGTCTAGAGCTAAATACAACGTTTGGACTGGTCATGTTGTTTGTTGCTTGTTAAAGCAATAATCCAATTTACTTTAATCTCTGGCATTATTAGTTCGTATGAGCTTTTAGTGAGCAAAAAACTGCGTACAATAAAACAAAAACAAATATTAACTCTGGGGACATTGTTTCACATGGCTCGAGAGTACACGGAGAGAAGTAAAACTTCCATATCACTTCAGATATGGAAGACAAAGAATATTATAACTTACTTAAGTGGGTGTTCAAACTATAGAGGAAAACATATCCAAACGACTCCAAATTAAGTGTTATCGTTCTGAGTGAACCGTCACTGTAAGGACAACAACTATATTTGTATACCCATTTATATTAAAGGGTGGTTAAATTTTCAAGGGCCGATGTTGATTTTGAATAAAACACAAACTACTTAGGAAATTATTGTAGTTTTATTTTATTGTGATATATTGGTATTACTCAATTATGTATGGAACAAAATATCGGCCAAATAGGCGCCGCGACCTCGGTGGCACACTTTCATCCGATGGTCCAAATTTTCGATGACGCTGAGGCATAATGGGGGTTCTATGCCGTTAATGTGCCGAATTATCTCATCCTTTAGGTTAGGTTAGGTTAAATAACCCTAAAGAAAAAAGTCCAACGGTGTCAAATCACATGATCTTGGCGGCCAATTGACATCGCCATTGCGTGAGATAACATGGCCATTGAATTTGTTGCGCAAAAGAGCCATTGTTTCGTTAGCTGTGTGGCAAGTGGCACCGTCCTGCTGAAACCACATATCGTCCACATCCATACCTTCCAATTCGGGCCATAAAAAGTTCGTTATCATCTCACGATAGAGAACACCATTCACAGTAATTGCCTGACCGGCCTCATTTTGGAAAAAATACGACCCGATGATGCCGCCAGCCCATAAACCGCACCAAACAGTCACTCTTTGTGGGTGCATTGGTTTTTCGACAATCACTCTGGGATTCTCATTCGCCCAAATGCGGCAATTCTGTTTATTGACGAATCCACTGAGGTGAAAATGTGCCTCATCACTGAAGATGATTTTCTTCGAAAATTGATCATCCACTGTTGCCATTTCTTGGAACCATTGGAACGTTTTTGGATTGTGTATTTCTCCATGGTTCGCATTGAATAAGTCTGAAATGGAGAAATGTCAAATAAAATTCGGAAAAAAACTTAGCGTTTAGGTGTGGTTCACATTCAACATCGGCCCTTACAATTTAACCATCCTTTATTTATGATGAAATGAGACACCATGGTGCATGCCCGCCTTCCATACAAAGGGTCATGAGTTTGATCCCAGTTACGATCAACCACCAAAAAGTTTTTCAGCGGTAGATTATACCCTCTCATTTCCGAGCTTCTCTTAGTGGTTTTTCCGCAATGTAAAAAGCCGTTTTGGCACGGCTGTAAAAAGGAGGTCCCTTGTCATTGAACTAATTATAGAATCGGGCAGCACTCAGTGATAAGAGAGATCTTCACGACTGTGGTATCACAAAGGACTGAGTAGTCTAAGTGATCCTGAAATATTTATGGTTAGGTATGGATATAGTAGCAACCCAACCTAACCAAAGGATGCTTACACCCCTATAAGTATTATATGGTTATACTTTTGAAATTCCGTTTGTAACACACCAAAATATCGATTTCCGAGAAAATGAAATCGATATGGAGTGGGGCTAGGGTAACTTAGGTACTGATTTTTGGACAAGAAAGCATACTCCAGATTTTCTAAAATTGTTTCCGTTTTTCGTCTCCTTTAACCACGTTGTTTATAAAACAGCTTAATACGCATTTTATAACTAACACTTCCATCTACGAGGGCGGTTCGGAAACTTCTTAGCCTATCAATGAAAGAGAATAGTTAGTTTTTCAAAAATATTTTTATTTTTCAATTCTATCCCTTGATGAAAATAGTTTTCCCCAAGGTCTTCAAAATAGTGGTTTACAACTGTAATTGCATCTTCATTTGAGGTAAAACGCTTGCCAGCAAGGATTTTTTTTTAGATTTGGGAACAAGTAAAAGTCACTGAGAGCTAAATCAGGAGAATAAGGTGGGTGGTCAAGCAACTCGTACTTTAATTCGTTGATTTTAGCCATTGTTAAAACACTCTTGTGCGATGGTGCGTTGTCTTGATGAAAAATTATTGTTTTGTGTTGTAAGCCAGGACGTTTTTCTCGAATTTGTACATTTAATTGATCCAAAAGGTTACAATAGTACTCTCAATTTATTGGTTTACCCTTTTGCAGATAGTCAATCAATAAAATACCTTTGAAGTCTCAAAAAAACCGTTGCCATAAACTTACCAGCCGATTGAATTGTTTTTGCCTTCTTTGGGGCATTTCCTCCAGCTTCAGTCCATTGTTTGGATTGTTCTTTTGTCTCAGGAGTATAGTGGTGGATCCATATCTCATCAACAGTTATGAAGCGACGCTTAAAATCCATTTTATTTCGCTTAAAACGATCCAAACAAGCTTGAGAATGTTCATTCTTATGCATTTGCGATGCCCATGATGTTAGCAATTTCACGCACTTTTATTCGTCGATCATTTAATACCATATCATGCACTTTGGCTACAATTTCGGTTGTTGTTGCTGTTTTTGGACGTCCACTACGTGGTTCATCTTCAATGCTTGTACGACCACGTTTAAATTCAGCAACCCAATTTTTTACTGTTGCTTATGAAGGAGCCCTTTCACCTAACACAATCACCATATCATTATGAATTTCTTGTCCCGATAAACCTTTTTTATGTAAATATTTAATGACAGCACGCATTTCTAATTTTTCCATTGTAAAAATATTGCGGATGCGTCTTTTTTGAACACCTGTTCATGCCCCCATATAGACCGATCTCCAGATTTGGCTTGCGGAGCCTAAAAGAGAAGCAAATTTCATCCGATTCGGCTGAAATTTGGTACATGGTGTTGGTATATGGTCTCTAACAACCATGCAAAAATTGGTTCACATCGGTCCCTAGTTATATATAGCCCCCATATAAACCGATCCCCAGATTTGGCTTGCGGAGCCTCAAAGAGAAGAAAATTTCATCCGATCCGGCTGAAATTTGGTACATGATGTTGGTATATGGTCTCTAACAACCATGCAAAAATTGGTCCATATCGGTCCTTAATTATATATAGCCCCCATATAAACCGATCCCCAGATTTGGCTTGTGGAGCCTCTAAGAGAAGCATATTTCATCCGATCCGGCTGAAATTTGGTACATGGTGTTGGTTTATGGTATCTAACAATCATGCAAACATTGGTCCACATCGGTCCATAATTATATATAGCCCCCATATAAACCCATCCCCAGATTTGGCTTGCGGAGCCTCAAAGAGAAGCAAATTTCATCCGATCCGGCTGAAATTTGGAACATGATGTTGGTATATGGTCTCTAACAACCATGCAAAAATTGGTCCACATCGGTCCTTAATTATATATAGACCCCATATAAACCGATCTCCACATTTGGCTTGCGAAGCCTCAAAGAGGAGCAAATTGCATCCGATCCGGCTTAAATTTGGTACATGGTATTGGTATATGGTCTCTAATAACCGTGCAAAAATTGGTCCACATCGGTCCATAATTATATATGGCGCCCATATAAACCGATCCCCAGATTTGGGTTGCGGAGCCTCAAAGAGAAGCAAATTTCATCCGATCCGCCTGAAATTTGGTACATGATATTCGTATATGGTCTCTAACAACCATGCAAAAATTGGTCCACATCGGTTCATAATTATATATAGCCCCCATATAAACCGATCCCCAGATTTGGCTTGCGAAGTCTCCAGAGAAGCAAATTTCATCCAATCCGGTTGTAATTTGGAACATGGTGTTAGTATATGATCTTTAACAACCGTGCCAGAATTGGTCCATATCGATCCATAATTATATATAGCCCCCATATAAAATATTCTCCAGATTTGACCTCCGGAGCCTCTTGGAGGAGCAAAATTCATACGATCCGGTTCAAATTAGGCACGTGGTGTTAGTATATGGTCGCTAACAACCATACCAAAATTGGTCCAATCACACAAAAATTGGTCCATATCGGTTCATAATCATGGTTGCCACTAGAGCCAAAAATAATCTACCAAATTTTATTTATATAGAAAATTTTGTCAAAATTTTTTTTATATAGAAGTAGACATAAAATTTTGACAAAATTTTCTACAGAAATAAAATTTTAACAAAATTTTCTATAGAAATAAAATTTTCACAAAATTTTCTATAGAAATAAAAATTTTGACAAAATTTTCTATAGAAAGAAAATTTTGACAAAAATTCCTACAGAAATAAAATTTTAACAAAATTTTTTATAGAAATAAACTTTTGACAAAATTTTCTATAGAAATAAAATTTTGACTATGATGAAAATTTTATTATGAACCGAATAAAATTTTAACAATATTTTCTCTGGAAATAAAATTTTGAAAAAATTTTATTCGGTTCATAATAAAATTTTCATCATTGTCAAAATTTTATTTCTATAGAAAATTTTGTCAAAAGTTTATTTCTATAGAAAATTTTGTTAAAATTTTATTTCTGTAGGAATTTTTGTCAAAATTTTCTTTCTATAGAAAATTTTGTCAAAATTTTTATTTCTATAGAAAATTTTGTGAAAATTTTATTTCTATAGAAAATTTTGTTAAAATTTTATTTCTGTAGAAAATTTTGTCAAAATTTTATGTCTACTTTGTCAAACTGAATTATATACGTATTGGATCGATCTTTTTTGATTTAATATATACCACGTATGGACTTACATACAATTTAGAAGATGGTGTTAGGAGGTTTTAAGATACCTTGCCATCGGCAAGCGTTACCGCAACTTAAGTAATTCGATTGTGGATGGCAGTGTTTAGATGAAGTTTCTACGCAATCCATGATGGAGGGTACATAAGCTTCGGCCTGGCCGAACTTACGGCCGTATATACTTGTTTTATTAATAACATTATATTAATTGAAGTAAATTAACAGTTATTAACTTACACTTTAAGGTCGATTAACCAGTTATCCGGTTACGTTAATAACATTTTAGTTCGACATAACATTTAATTGCTAAATTAGAGTTTTTCCATAAAACCTTGTCCCTTTTGGAACCATGAGCTCATGTTTTAGTATTTGTCGCACTTTCACATCCTTATCATGGTTGCCACAGTTGGTAGAATTCTGCCAAAAATGACAGATTTTTTACTGTTTGGTAGAATTCTTGAGGTTTTTTGTAGGTACTTAAATTTTCTATAGAAATAAAATTTTGACTAAATTCTCTATGGAAATAAATTTTTGAGAAAATTTTATTCCAGCTACATATATGGTTTATGCTAACTCTTAAAGGTGGGTATTAAGTTCGAGTTTAGCCGCTAAAATCGACATTTTTCACGATTACTTTTCTTTAATAATCCATTTTAAAGAATAAAAACTTTATAGAAAGTTACTTTGGGCTATTCCCCATCAAGTTATATTAAATTTTGAATCAAACACATTTAGTTTTATACTTTTTTTTACCGATTTATTTTTGATTTTAGCGGTTAAATTCGAACTTAGTACTCACCTTAATGGAGAAACATATAGGAACTATTCCACTTTAAATTTTCACCATTAGGAGTTAGCATAAAGGACCCAAATTGAGTTATCTGTGCCAGCCAGGTCTATACTAAAGACTGTGGAAAAGTCTTTCGCCCGAATGGAAATATGTACAGTCAGGCGTATTATAGATTTGATCAAGATATTTTTATAAAAATAAAATTTTGACAAAATTGTTTATAAATTCAATATCTTTAAAAATTTTAATTTTCCTGTTAAATGGCGCTGTTAGGAGGGGTCATTCATTGGTTCGAAGAAAAAACTTTTTTTATACTAACCTCAAAAATTTTTATCAAAAGCTTCAAATATTTTTTTTATTGGATATATTTGTGGTAAAATTTTCTTCATAGTTTGGTAGATTATTTTTGGCACGAGTGCCAACAGTGTTTGTCACTATGTGGATAGGTCAGGTATAGTGAAAGCCCTATATTTTCAGACCCAATTAGACTATTCAGTCTATTGTGATACCACGCATTACTGAGAAGAGATAATTTACCGCTGAAAAACTTGTTGGTGCTCGGTCAAAGCTGGGGTTGTACCATGACCCTATATAACCAAGGAGGGCATGCTAACCATTGCACCACGGTGGCCCCCTTTAAGAGAATGAAGCCGCCGACTTTAGCCGCTGCCTACCATTTTTTGCCAGTCGAAGACGCCGCCAAATATTTCGACTCATCTCGACTTAAAATTAGCCGCCAATTAATCAAAAAAAAACAATTTTTAAATCTGAAAAATGTATTAATAATTGTTGTATTTTTTGTCAAACTTTCCACCCATTTACATTTGAATGAAATGTAAATGTGATTGTAAGATTTGTTGTACAACTAATATCATTGCCATTCGGATAACTTCAACTTGATTTTATAATGGATAATTATCCACGGATTTAGGGTTGACTGTTTTTTTTATCACAATGCTACCAGTATCGCTATAACGATTTATGGTGCGACACTCAATCATTCTGTTTACTTTGAGGCATTTGGGATCAGCAACAACAAAATATAAGGTTATCACACAATATTTACGTTATATTAAAGATTATGCCACCTAAATTTTAGGATGTGCAATTTGCAAAATATTAAGGACTACTTTCTTTATAATAATGAAATTTTACTTAAAAAAAATATAATCTTTAAGACACAAAATTTGTAAATTTGCGTCCCTCCGTTAAAGTCGCATATCTTTGCACTAAGGCAAATTTTCTTAAAAATAAAAAAATACATTTTTGATTTAAAGAAATCGTCCTTAAATTAACTGAAATATTGAATCCTTAGATTTAAGATAAAAACGCTTTAAATATAGGCTAAGACTTATTTTGAGGATTTAGCATCTTTGGTTTAAAGTTTTTTTTTTGAATTAAGAAAACAGTTTTTACTTTGAAGTGTCCGTTATAATTTGAATTTTTAAAATCGCATTTGTTTGGACGTCAATGGCTTTATTAATATACCGCGAAAAGAGAATGAAAATTCTATAAATGAGACCTGTATCCAGATTTTAATTTTATTATTTATACCCTGCTCCACATTATAAGTTAGTGCATATGTTTGCAACACCCAGAAGGAGACGAGATAGACACATGGTGTCTTTGGCAAAAATGCTCAGGGTGGGCTCTTGAGTCGATATAGCGATGTCCGTCTGTCCGTGAACACATTTTTGTAATCAAAGTCGAGGTCGCAGTTTTAGTCCAATCGACTTCAAATTTGGCACAAATATGTGTTTTGGATCAGAATAGATCCCTATTGATTTTGGAAGAAATCGGTTCAGATTTAGATAGAGCTCCCATATATATATTTCGCCCGATATAGACTTATATGGCCCCAGAAGCCAGAGTTTTACCCCAATGTGGTTGAAATTTTGCACAGGTAGAAGAATTAGCATTGTAGCTATGCATGCCAAATTTGGTTGAAATCGGTTCAGATTTCGATATAGCTCCCATATATAGCTTTCGCCCGATTTACACTCATATGACCACAGAGGCCAATTTTTTGCTCCGATTTAGGTAAAATTTTGCACAGGGAGTAGAATTAGTATTGTAGCTATGCGTGCTAAATTTGGTTTAAATCGGTTCAGATTTAGATATAGCTCCCATATATAGCTTTCGCCCGATTTACACTCATATGACCACAGAGGCCAATTTTTAACTTCGATTTAGTTGAAATTTTGCACAGGGAGTAGAACTAGCATTGTTGCTATGCGTGCTAAATTTGGTTTAAATCGGTTCAGATTTAGATATAGCTCCCATATATAGCTTTCGCCCGATTTACACTCATATGACCACAGAGGCCAATTTTTAACTCCGATTTAGTTGAAATTTTGCACAGGGAGTAGAACTAGCATTGTTGCTATGCGTGTCAAATTTTGTTGAAATCGGTTCAGATTTAGATATAGCTCCCATATATATGTTTTTCTGATTTCGACAAAAATGGTCAAAATACCAACATTTTCCTTGTAAAATCGCCACTGCTTAGTCGAAAAGTTGTAAAAATTACTCTAATTTTCCTAAACTTCTAATACATATATATCGAGCAATAAATCATAAATAAACTTTTGCGAAGTTTCCTTAAAATTGCTTCAGATTTAAATGTTTCCCATATTTTTTTTACTAACATTGTGTTCCACCCTAGCGCATTAACCGACTTAAATTTTGAGTCTATAGATTTTGTAAAAGTCTACCAAATTCTGTCCAAATCGAGTGATATTTAAATGTTGGTATTTCGGACAAACCTTTATATATAGTCCCCAACACATTTGACGGATGTGATATGGTATCGAAAATTTAGATCTACAAAGTGGTGCAGGGTATAATATAGTCGGCACCGCCCGACTTTAGACTTTCCTTACTTGTTTTTTTTTTTAATTTTAATTTTATCTATCCTAGATTTAAAGCGAGATAGGTCGTTAAAAAATTTCTTTACTTTAAAGAAGCCGCATCTTTGGCTCGAATTCAATACCAAAATCCTTAGGGGAAGGTCAAAATCTTCGGATCCAAGTAAACTTTTTTCGAGTGTAGATAATATTATGAAATGTATATAATTGTATATTTGTGACAGCTACGCTGAACACAATGTGAAATATAGCTATGAAATATTGGATACGATATCAGTAGCATCAAGGAATAAATCTTAGTTCTTAAATTTTCTGCTAAGACATAAGGAAAATATTCTAGAATGACTAGATCAATCCAATGAGCTCAAAAACCTTGCATTTTTTCTTTCTAACGAGGATCCATGATTCTTATATACTTGTTATATATCTATTCAATATGTTGGGTATAAAAAAATATCATATGTTATATATTCCATTCTCCATTAGATTTTAAAAAATTCCATTGAAATACCGTAAGTCCATCTAATAGGATGTGCACTTCCATTGGAAGCCATGCCAGAAAATCCCATCTTGAATTCATTTGAACCATTAATAATGGAAGACTTCATTAGGTTTTTGTAATTGCACCATACCAATAGGCCAAATAAATAAATATTCATGGGATCGCATTTACAATCTGGACCAATATCGTATAATTAACCACCATAAAAGTCTGGAAATTCCTGAGATCATTGATTTCATATGCAGAAATTCTCAATGACATCAGTCATTAGAAAGCCATTACAATTGCAACTTCCTTTTAGCCATACACTTTGTCTGTAGTTTTTCTTTTCTTTTTGCAACATGAACATCTTCAAGAATCCATGGTGAGCTCAAGTCTGGGTGATGAATGATTGACATTCTCCTTTGTCATAACAGTAGGCACTTGTTCGGCAAAAAATTCCTTCTAACCACCAATGGCTGCTCATACAACTGGCAATGGTCAAACAAGTTGTTGTGAATTTGAAAATGATTGCTACAAATCATAGGAATTTTCCCACCTGTGTATCTTATACATGAATTTCATTATAAGAAAAATAAAAACCAGCAACCTAGGAAAAATACAAATAGAAAATTGGTTAAAAAAAAACCCCATCGAAGAAAAACCACTGCGCCTCATATTTGACCATAAAAGAACCAGAGATTGTATGAATGTTTGTTCCGTCTAACATGAAGCAGCACATCATCAGCCCATTAAAAATTCAATAAAAAATCTATGAGAAGAGATACCGCTATAGTTAATAATTTAATAGCAATGCAGTTTGTTAACACATAATTTATTTGATTTATACGAGTATTACAACAGTATCTCCCTCCTCTCTCTCTCTCTCAGCAGCTGTATGTATATCCTTCAAAATGACCAAGTGGATAGATTCCCAACCATTATATTCACATGGCAGCTGAAGTGACAAAAACAAGAAGAAATATGACTACAAGTTCGGCGTGGTCGAATTTCGGGTCCACTCCGCCATACAATAGAACAGACGCGATGGCAGTATATGCTTTCTACAAATCGTGTATGAATTGCCCAGCAAAAAACCAATGGAATGTCTTCCAAAGGCACAACTTTAAAAGCACTTCCAAAAGATGTACTACCAATGATGTTCTTTATTTTAACTAACATACACAGGAAGTTCTTTTAATTCAAATTTTTATAATTCGTTTTTATACCCACCACCATAGAATGGTGAAATCGAAATATCGATATCCGACTATATAAAGCATATATATTCTTGATCAGAGAGAAATTCTAAGACGATATAACCATGTCCGTCTGTCTGTCTGGCTGTCTGTCTATCTGTTGTAATCACGCTACAGCCTTCAATAATTGCCCTATCGTCCTGAAATTTGACACAGATTCGTCTTTTGTTTGCCGGCAGGTCAAGTTCGTAGTTTTTACCCAATTTACCTGAAATTGGAACTGTAGAGGTATTCTAGGACCATCAAGAGGTGTGCCGAATATATTGAGTATCGGTACAGTTTTTGATATAGCCCCCTTATAAACCGGCCCTCCGATTTGGGGTCTAGATTCTAGAACTATAATTAAATGTGCTGAATACTGCGTGTATCCTTCCATGTTTTGGTCTAGCCCCCATTACACCGAATTCCCGATTTAACTCCTAGAGTTTCTAGAAATTGTAGTTTTCATCCGATTTGCCACAAATTGAAAATATACTGGCATTTTAAACCCATAACAAAGTGTATATGATTTAGTTTTATCGGTCCATTTGGTAAGACCTCCATATAGACCGATTTCACTTCTTGAGGGTATAGAAGGCGCACTGATCATGAAAATTGCTTGAAACTCAATGTAAAATTTCCAGATTTTACTTCCCGTAATCATTTAAATAGTGGCGAGGAAAATCTACAGATTTTAGATTTCAAATCAAGGCGTAATTCCATCATTATCTTGCACACTTACAAGAGATGTTAATGATTTCTCTAAAACTCAAACAAAAATGGTTCTTATAAATCCAGAATCTTGTATAGTCTTCATAGGTATAATCTTTAAATTTATTTTCGGGAAGTGTACTGGTTGAACTGCTCTGCTTGGGAGAATATCTGTCATCAAACCCCCCCTGAAAACGGAAACTATAATATTTGACTCATGGTGGTGGGTATTTCAGATTCGGCCCGGCCGAACTTACTGCTTTATATACTTTGTTTTTAATGGGTAACATAGTAAGAATTAATAAAATGGTATATATTATTTAAATTTTGTCGAAAAACACACTAAATCCTGTAAAGAAATATTATGAGTTTTTCAAAATATTTTACATCAAACGTTTCAAACAAGCGTTAGAATGCATTAAAAATCATAAAAAAAGTAAAAATTATTTATTTGGCAAAATATGACAAAATTTGTTAATTCTCATCAAAAACACTGAATTCGTTTCACACCATAAGAAGTGATGTAAATTCAGTGCAAGAGCTGTTGAAATGGTGGACATCCGTCCTATGACAAGCCTATGTTAAATTCATCGCTCCCGCACCAATTTCGCACCACTTTCGGATCCAAAAAGAACATTTTCACTACTTTTTTGGCTACGCTTTTTTGCTGGGTGGTCAGTTATGGATCATAATTATATATTTAGTCCTCATATAAACAGATCCCCAAATTTGACGTTTGGAGTCTCATGGAAGAACAAAATATCCTACGATCCGGTTGAAATTTTGTCCTCTATTTACCATGCGAAAAATAAACCGATCAAAAACTGAATTTTCCTTCATATCGACTAAAACAATGTTAAGAAGTTTTAAGATACCTTGCCATCACAACTTCCTTGTTTATATATCTTTACGTTAGGTATAGTGACAGCCCAATATTTCAGACTCAGTTCACCACTGTGATTCCACAGTGGTGAACTTTTCTCTTATCACTGAGTGCTGCCCGATTCTATGTTTAGCTCAATGACAAGGCACCTACTTTTCATAGCCGAGTTCGGCGGCGTTGCGCATTGCGGTGAATCACTTAGAGAGAGAGGGGCTAATCCACCGCTGAAAAACTTTTTGGTGTTTTTTGTGGAAACTGGGATTATACCTACTGCAAGGCCGGGATGCTAATCTCTGTGGCTATTTACGTTGAAAGAATCATCGTTAATGACCCATTATTGTGGTCTCTTCGAGAATCCAAGTCGATAGATTTCTCACTCAGTCTAATTTAAACATATTTTAGAAACAATTTTTTATAGTTATAGTCTGTAAGAATTCATGTCCATAAATACATGAATACAATATTTTTCCTGTGTGATGTAATAGTTCGTTGATCAGGTGGGTTGTCTTTGCAGTAACAATTCACCACCCTAAAGGTCGTTGCGAAGGAAAGCTTATAGATCTGGCTGGGTAGTGATGCTGTCGTTTGAAGAGAGTCTCTTTATGTAAACTCCCTGCACTCAAAAAAAAAGTTTACTTGGATCCAAATATTTTGACCTTCCTTTAAGGATTTTGGTATTGATTCCGAGCCAAAGATGTGACCTCTTTAAAATTAAGACCTAAAGCGACCTATCTGGCTTTAAATCTAGGACCAATAAAATTAAAATTAGGATACAGATCTCATTTATCAAATTTTCATTATCTTTTCATAACGGATACTTCAAAGTAAAAAACGTTTTCTTAATTTCAAAAAACTTTAAACCAAAGACGAAGCGTTTCTATCTTAAATCTAAAGTTTCAATATTTCAGTTAATTTCAGGACAATTTCTTTAAATCAAAAATGTGTTTCTTTACTTTAAGGAATATTAGCCTTAGTTCAAAGACATGTGACTTTAAATTTAAATTTAATAAAAAAATTTTTTTGAACCAACGATTATAAACTTTATTTTAATTAAAATTTCATTATTTTAAAGAAATTTTTCCTTAATATTTTGTAAATTTCGCATCCTAAAATTTAGGTTGCGAAATCCTTAATATCACGTAAATATTTTTCAGTGTATGCGCGATCGGCTGAAAAAACGATCGTCTAAAACTTTAACGCAGCGAGCCATAACATAACAGATATTTGGCAGCTTTCTTAAGGGACTATATGGAATTTGGAGACCTTAGGTACCCACAAGATGGAAACAACCAGATTTGTCTCAATGTGAAATTTTGTCCCATCTTTCCAAATAGCATTTATGAGAGTAAAATTCCATTTCGTTAACAGACGGAAAAGTTTTCATGTTTATTTCCTCGCAACGTTTACTCCCTACTAACTACTGCTGCTTTCAACGCTCGAGCCAACAGCAAGTATGTCCCCTCTCTAGCAACACCAATATTGATGGCATTCCGTTGAATAAATACCATCTTCCTCTTTTAGCAAGCTTGAATAAGGGGCAGGGGAAATCCTCTTACAAAAGTTTGGAAGATCTGAGTTATGTCTGCAGCATTACTGAAAGGGAATAAAAACAAGTATATACAGCAGTAAGTTCGGCCGGGCCGAATCTTAAATACCCACCACCATGGACCAAATATTAGGGTTTCCTTTGAAATTTCAGGAGGGCTTGAGGACTTGAGGACACTTCCCGATGATAAATTTAAAGATTTCATCCATGAGGACTATATCAGATTCTGGATTTATAAGAACCATTTTTGTTTGAGTTTTAGAGGAGTCATTAACATCTCTTTAAGTGTGCAAGAAAATTATAAAATAACGTCTTGATTTGAAATCTTAAATCTGTAGAAGTAAACTCTGGAAATTTTACATTGAGTTTCAAGCAATTTTCATCATCAGTGCGCCTTCTACACCCTCAAGAAGTGAAGTCGGTCTATATGGAGGCATTACCAAATGGACCTATAAAAACCTAATCCGATACACGTTTTTGTGAGCCTAAAATACCAGAATATTTACAATTTCAGGCAAATCAGATTCTAGAAACCCAAGGAGTTAAATCGGGAGATCGTTCTTATGGGGGCTATACTGAAATATGGACCGATCCTCACCATTTTCGGCACACTTCTTTATGGTCCTAAAATACCTCTAGATTTCCAATTTCAGACAAATTGGATAAAAAATAAGGTTTCTATAAGCCAAAGACCCCAAATCGGGAGGTCGTTTTATATGGGGAACATACAAAAACATGGACCGATACTCACAATTTTTGGCACACGTATTTGTGGTCCTACAATACCTCTAGATTTCCAATTTCCGGTAAATTGAATAAAAACTGCGATTTCTATAAGCCAAAGAAGTAAAATCGGGAGATGGGTCTTTATGGGGGCTATACCAAAATATGGACCGATACTCACAATTTTTGGCACACGTATTTGTGGTCCTACAATACCTCTCGATTTCCATTTTCAGGTAAATTGAATAAAAACTGCGGTTTCTTTAAGCCCAAGAAGTAAAATCGGGAGATCGGTCTATATGGGGGCTATACCAAAATATGGACCAATACTCACAATTTTCGGCACACGTATTTGTGGTCCGACAATACCTCTAGATTTCCAATTTCAGGTAAATTGAATAAAAACTGCGGTTTCTATAAGCCCAAGAAGTAAAATCGGGAGATCGGTCTATATGGGGGCTATGCCAATTTTTGGCACACCTCTTTACGGTCACAAAATACCTCCAGATTTCAAATTTCAGGCAAATTGGATAAAAACTACGATTTCTATAAGCCCAAGACCCCAAATCGGGAGGTCGGTTTATATGGGGACTATATCAAAACCTGGACCGATACAGCCCATCCTCGAACTTGGCCTGCCTGCAGACAAAAGACGAGTTTGTGCAAAATTTCAGCACGATTGCTTCATTATTGAAGACTGTAACGCGATTACAACAGACAGACAGACAGACAGACAGACGGACAGACGGACAGACGGACATCGTTATATCGTCTTAGATTTTCTCCCTGATCAAGAATATATATACTTTATATAGTCGGAAATCGATATTTCGATGCGTTACAAACGGAATGACAAACTTATTATACCCCCGTCACCATTCTATGGTGGTGGGTATAAAAACTTGTTCGTACCTACACGGGATTGATCTCATGTCCCGTTGGTTCAAGAGAAGATTTCCATAAAAAAGTGAACAAAGAACGAAAGCTTAGGTTTCTTTAATCTGTACCAACTCGGACGAAATATATTTTTGTTTGAGGGTGTAACTGCAAATCTATAATCAATACCCTAAGGGATTTAACCACAGTTGGTAGATTTTTGCCACAAATTGTAGATGGCAACGTTTGGAACAAATCTCACAAATTTTCCATCGAAATAAAATTTTCACAAAATTTTCTATAGAAATACAATTTTGACAAAATTTTCCACAGAAATAAAATTTTGACAAAATTTTCAATAGAAATCCAATTTTTTCAACATTTTCTATGAAAATAAAATTTTGACAAAATTTCTATAGAAATAAAATTTGGACCAAATGTTCTATAGAAATAAAATTTTGACAAAATGTTCCATAGAAATAACATTTTGCCAGCATTTCTATAGAAATAAAATCTTGACAAAAAATTTTATAGAAATAACATTTTGACAAAATTTTGTAAAGAAATAAAACTTTGACAAATTTTTCTATAGAAATAATATTTTGACAAAATTGTCTATAGAAATAATATTCTGACAAAATTTTCTATAGAAATAAAATTTTGACAACATTTTCCATAGAAATAAAATTTTAACAAAATCTTTTATAAAAATAAAATTTTGACAAAATTTTCCATAGAAATCCAATTTTGACAAAATTTTCCATAGAAATCCAATTTTGACAAAATGTTCTATAGAAATAAAATTTTGATAAAATTTTCTATAGAAATAAAATTATGACTACATTTTCTATGGAAATAAAATGTTTACAAAATTTCTATAGAAATCAAATATTTCTAAAATATCTATAGAAATAAAATTTTGACAAAATGTTCTATAGAAATAAAATTTTGATAAAATGTTCCATAGAAATAAAATTTTGACAACATTTTCTATGGAAATAAAATTTTTACAAAATGTTCTATAGAAATAAAATTTTGCCAACATTTTCTGCAGAAATAAAATCTTGACAAAATTTTCTATAGAAATAAAATTTTGACAAAATTTTGTAAAGAAATAAACTTTTGACAAAATTTTGTAAAGAAATAAACTTTTGACAAAATTTTCTATAGAAATAAAATTCTGACAAAAATTTGTATAGAAATAAAATTTCAACAAAAACTTTTATAAAAATAAAATTTTTACAAAATTATCTATAGAAATCAAATTTTGACAACATTTTCTATAGAATTAAAATTTTGACAAAATTTAAGATATTTTGTTTGGTAGTTTTTTTTGCCACCGTGGTGCAATGGTTAGCATGCCCGCCTTGCATACACAAGGTCGTGGGATCGATTCCTGCTTCGACCGAACACCAAAAAGTTTTTCAGCGGTGGATTATCCCACCTCAGTAATGCTGGTGACATTTCTGAGGGTTTCAAAGCTTCTCTAAGTGGTTTCACTGCAATGTGGAACGCCGTTCGGACTCGGCTATAAAAAGGAGGTCCCTTATCATTGAGCTTAACATGGAATCGGGCAGCACTCAGTGATAAGAGAGAAGTTCACCAATGTGGTATCACACATCGGGCTGCCACATAACCTAACCTAACCTTGGTAGTTTTTTTGTAAAATTTTCTTTAAATTATTTTTGGCTCGAGTGGGAACGTTCGATGCAGTTTCTGAAAAATCGTTTCGTTTCCTTAAATACCAAGTTACAAATTAAATGTCCCTCCCATGGTATGATGTAGGGTATAATAATCATCTCTCAGATAAAACACAATGGATTGTGATACCATAACTTTTTTTTGTCTAATATTATTTGAGAAAAACTCTCAATAGTTCATTTGTTCGTTAAATCGACCTATTCCAAAGGGGCACAAAATTAGAAACATTCATGTTGAGACCATGTTGCAAACAATATTGGACTGGACCCCATTTCGAGTTGTTCAAAGTGGTCCAGCACCACTACCCCCACCATCACCATCTCTATTTAGACATGAGCCGGCTGAGGAGCATGATGACGACGAGACGTGTCGACATCATGGACATTGGCGTATGGGGTTAAAAGATACATTAATCATTTGTTATTGTCGTCCATTGGACAGCTATCATTAACGTCAGATAACGTCATTATTATCAATTTAATTGAAAAATTACATACACCACAAAAACACTAACAATTTTCAAAAACTAAACGAAAAAAAAACCTTAACAAAAAAAATCGATACCTGTCTATCTCACCCATGTCATGGGAATGCTTGGTACAGAGGGGGAGAGAGAGAGAGAGGGAAGCAATGAGGTGCCATACAAAAGTGCATAAAATATGTATTGACCATATACACTTGGCCAATAAATAAATGACAGCAACAGCAGCTGGAGTTGCAACAAAATCGTCTTGCCTGTGGTGTTGCAGGACCTCATGTTGCAAGTACTATATCCGTTCAAATGTCGTACTGTCGCATCACAATGGTGTACCTATTGAGTAATCACTATTATAATGGACATAAAATATAGATGGTCCTAGGATCGTAAAGGTAATGATCTTTCTTGTTAATTTAATTAATTAGAAACTCGAAAGAAAATCAAAGCACTTCTCTTGAAATTGAAATCAAAACAGTAAAACGATTATTAAAATATTTCATTTTCTCGTATAAAAAGAGGTTCTGGCAAAAATTTGAAAATCTGAAAATCCGTGCGAGATAAAGTAGTCGTGCATGAACTTTCGTAGCACTTTGTGTGAAGCGGCTCTTATGAGTATGAAGACTCTATTGCATTTTACACAAACATACGTTAAATTTTATTTTTTTTTAGGATTTGGGTGGATTTTTAAATTTTTTGAGGGTGGTCACGAGATAAAGTCCTTTTCGCTCTAGGACGCTTAGTTTAGAAGATATTCATATACAATTTCAATTTTTTTAGGATTTGGGTGGATATGAGATATGAGATTTAGGGGATATGAGCAAATTAATTTTTTTATATAAACACTTTTATTTTTTAAGGATTTGGATGGAATTTTTGATTTTTTTTGGGGTGGTCACGAATTAAGCTCATTTTCCTACCATATGGCTGACCTCTCTCCAGGGCTGCCAATTTTGCCGATTTATCGGCATTTTGACGATTTTTTACTCACAAAATGGACAATTCCGATTTTTTCCGATTTTAACGATATTAACTACGTTCTTTAGACACATAGTTTAGGGAGTTAAAGTTTTAACATTTTGAAGAAATTTTTTAATATATTAAAATAAATTTGAAAATTTTTTGGAAAAAACTCGGGAAAAAAAAACAGCAAACGTATTCATTGTTAAGCAAAAAACTAATATTCTGTACAAAAAATAACCTAAAATGAAATAACTCAAGTTGTTTTAATACCAAAATGGATAATGATTTACTCAGAATGTGCAATAGAAACTAATTATGATAAAATTCTAGTATAGTATAAAAAATAACCAAATATAGACAAATCTATCGGAAACACCATAAAAAATCACCTGTTTTGGAAAACACGAGACTTTTTCTTTAGTTTCAAAATATTTAATTTTTAAATAAAAATCTTACTCAATTAATAACAATATTTTAGAAAAATAGATTTTTTATACAAAAATGACGAAATATTTTTGTTTAACCAGAAAATGATTTTTATGGTAATGTTATTTGTATACAAAACTGATTTCTTTATATATTTTTTTTTTTTTTATTGAAATGCATAGTTGTGTACATTAACTTTCTGTTTTGTATATGTTTTGTGTTTACCCAAAAAATATGAATAATTTTAATATTATTTATATTGCCGATTTTTTTGACGATTTTTAAAATGCAAGTGCCGATTATGACGATTTTTATCCAAAAATGTGACGATTTTTTTTGAAATTTTATTGGCAGCCCTGCCTCGCTCTCACATCAACGAAAGATTGAGTGACCGCTCCCAAATCCGAGTCTTCATGGTAACTGCGTTAAGAGTGGTCAACGTGGAAAGATTGTTATAACCGCGGAGTGGACATAGACAATCAAACCCGTAACCTAATTCGCACTCTTTCCAATTTCTCTGCACCCTTTTTGGGGGTAATATTTGGGTTTATTTTTATAACCCAGCGAAAACATTGGAAGTTGTTCCACAAACATTTCTTTTAAAGCTCATCCCGGGATCCCCCATCAATTTTTCCCCACTTCCGATGCAGTAATATTGGACAAGTCTTGAAAGTACGGAATTAGGCCGTTTTAAGCCAAAATGTATGTTTTGGATAATTGATTTTTGCAAAAAAGGAAAGAAAATCAAAATATTTATACAAAATTATATGCCTAAAATAACAAAAGTAAAAATGATGTATAAAATAACAAGTATATACGGCCGTAAGTTCGTGGATTGCATAGAAACTTCTACTGAAGACTGTCATCCACAATCGAATACGTATATAATTAAGTTTAAAGTTTCTATAGAAATAAAATTTTGACAAAATAAAATTTTGACAACATTTTCTATAGAAGTAAAATTTGGAAAAAAAATGTTCTATAGGAATAAAATTTGGAAAAAAATTTATATAGAAATAAAATTTTGACAAAATTTTCTATAGAAATAAAATTTGGAAAAAATTCTATAGAAATAAAATTTTGACAAAATTTACTATAGAAATAAAATTTGGAAAAAAATTCTATAGAAATAAAATTTTGACAAAATTTACTATAGAAATAACATTTGGACAATGTTTTCTATAAAAATAAAATTTTGATAGATTATTTTTGTCTCGAGTGGCAACCATGATTATGAACCGATATGGACCAATTTTTGTGTGATTGGGGATCGGCTATATATAATTATGGACCGATATGGACCAATTCTTGCATGGTTGTTAGAGATCATATACTAACACCACGTACCAAATTTCAACTGGATCGAATGAATTTTGCTCCTCTAAGAGGTCCGGAGGTCAAATCTGGGGATCGGCTTATATGGGGGCTATATATAATTATGGACCGATATGGACCAATTTTGTCATGGTTGTTAGAGACAATATACTAACACCACGTACCAAATTTCAATAGTATCGGATGACTTTTGCTCCTCTAAGAGGCTCCGGAGGTCAAATCTGGGGATCGGTTTATATGGGGGCTATATATAATTATGGGCCGATGTGGACCAATTTGTGTATGGTCATTAGAGAACATATACCAACACCATGTACCAAATTTCAGCTGGATCGGATGAAATTTGCTTCTCTTAGAGTCTCCGCAAGCCAAATCGGGGGATCGGTTTTTTGGGGGCTATATATAATTATGGACCGATATGGACCAATTTCTGCATGGTTGTAGACCATATACTAACACCATGTACCAAATTTCAGCCGGATCGGATGAAATTTGCTTCTCTTAGAGCAATCGCAAGCCAAATTTGGGGGTCCGTTTATATGGTGGCTATACATAAAAGTGGACCGATATGGCCCATTTGCAATACCATCCGACCTACATCAATAACAACTACTTGTGCCAAGTTTCAAGTCGATAGCTTGTTTCGTTCGGAAGTTAGCGTGATTTCAACAGACGGACGGACATGCTCAGATCGACTCAGAATTTCACCACGACCGAGAATATATATGCTTTATGGGGTCTTAGAGCAATATTTCGATGTGTTACAAACGAAATGACAAAGTTAATATGCCCCCATCCTATGGTGGAGGGTATAAAAACAAGTATATACAGTAGTAAGTTCGGTCGTGCCGAATCTTAAATACCCACCACCATGAATCAAATATAATAGTATCCTTTGAAAATTTCAGAGGGGTTTGATGACAGATAACATATTTTCCCACGCAGACCAGTTCAACCAGTACGCTTCCCACAGATAAATGTAAAGATTTTACCTATGAAAACTAGATCAGATTCTGAATTTATAAGAACCATTTTTGTTTGAGTTTTAGAGGAATCATAAACATATCTTGTAAGTGCGCAAGAAAGTGATGAAATAACGCCTTGATTTGAAATCTAAAATCTGTGGATTTGCATCCTAATTATTTAAATGACTACGAGAAGTAAAATCTGGAAATTTTGCATTCAGTTTCAATCACTTTTCATGATCAGTGCACCTTCTATAACCTCAATAAGTGAAATCGGTCTATATGGAGGCCGTACCAAATGGACCGATAAAACTAAATCATATATACTTTGTTATATTGTTATAAAGTGCCAGAATATTTTCAATTTGTGGCAAATCGGATAAAAACTACAATTTCTAGAAACCCTGGGAGTTAAATCAGGATACACACAGTATTCAGCACATTTAATTGTAGTTCTAGAATCTAGACCCCAAATCGGAGGGCCGGTTTATAAGGGGGATATATCAAAACATGTACCGACAATCACCATTTTCGACATACCTCTTTATGGTCCTAAAATGGCTCTACATTTTCAATTTCAGGCAAATTGGATAAAAACTACGGATTCTAGAAGCCCAAGAAGTAAATCTGGAGATCGGTCTATATGGGGGCTATATCGAAACATGGTCCGATAATCACAATTTTCGGCACATCTCGTTATTTTCATAGAATACCTCTAGATTTCCAATTTCAGGCAAATTGGGTAAAAACTACGGATTCTAGAAGCCCAAGAAGTAAATCTGGAGATCGGTCTATATGGGGGCTATATCGAAACATGGTCCGATAATCACAATTTTCGGCACATCTCTTTATTTTCCTAGAATACCTCTAGATTTCCAATTTCAGGCAAATTGGGTAAAAATTACGGATTCTAGAAGCCAAGAAGTAAAATCGGGAGATCGGTCTATATGGGGGCTATATCAAAACATGGACCGATAATCACCATTTTCAGCACATCTCTTTATTTTCCTAGAATACCTCTAGATTTCCAATTTCAGGCAAATTGGGTAAAAATTACGGATTCTAGAAGCCAAGAAGTAAAATCGGGAGATCGGTCTATATGGGGGCTATATCAAAACATGGACCGATACACCTCATTTTCGGCACACCTCTTTATGGCCCTAGAATACCTCTAGGTTTCCAATTTCAGACAAATTGGATAGAAAATACACTTTCTAGACGCCCAAGAAGCAAAATCGGGGCTATACCAAAACATGGACCGATAGGCACCATTTTCGGTATACCTTTTGATGGTCCTAAAATACCTGCAGATTTCTAATTGCAGGCAAATAGGATAAAAACTACAGTTTTTATAAGCCCAAGACCCCAAATCGGGAGGTCGGTTTATATGGGGACTATATCAAAACTTGGACCGATGTAGCCCATCTTCGAACTTGACCTGCCTGCAAACAAAAGACGAATCTGTGCCAAATTTCAGGATGATAGCGCCATTATTGAAGGCTTTAGCGTTATTACAACAGACAGACGAACAGACGGATACACGGACATGCTTATATCGCCTTAGAATTTCTCCCTGATCAAGAATATATATACTTTATATAGTCGGAATGACAAATTTATTATACCCCCATCACCATTCTATGGTGGTGGGTATAAAAAAAGAATTTCATCCCGCTTGGATTTGAACCTAACATGGAAGTTCTTTTGAGAAAGTTTAGCAAATTACCAGGTTTTTAATTTTTTTTTTTGATTTTTAATAGAAAAACAAAATATTTATACAAAATTATATGCCGAAAATAACAAAAGTAAAAATGATGTATAAAATAAAAACTTAATATTTTAGAAAAATATTTGATAAAAAATTCACCGCTGGTGAGATTCGAACCTGCTTTCTTCATTTGCTCGTTCATACTAATAAAGAACAATTCGAGAAGCAGTTAGAAAGTTAAGCCTTGGTGTCATATTTCGATCATATCAGACGACTCGACTCTTCGTTTCTAATGGCGTTTGTGGCTGAGTCTGCTAAGGCATTCTGTAATGGTGCCAACAAACCCAGGTTTAACCCCCGGTAGAGGCACAAAATTCCGTGAATGAGTCTGTTAAGGCGTTATGTTATGGTACCAACAGTCACATGTTCAACCCCCGGTGGAAGTAAAAAAATTTTCGAATTGTAAAAAGTAGATAATAAGAAATTAAATGTATATACGGCCGTAAGTTCGGCCAGGCCGAAGCTTATGTACCCTCCACCATGGATTGCGTAGAAACTTCTACTAAAGTCATCCACAATCGAATTACTTGGGTTGCGGTAACACTTGCCGGTGGCAAGGAATCTTAAAACTTCCTAACAACGTCTTCTAAATTACAAGGTAGTCCATACGTAGTATGTATTAAACTAAAAAAGGCCGATTAAATACGTATATAATTAGTTTAAAGTTTCTATAGAAATAAAATTTTGACAACATTTTCTATAGAAGTAAAATTTTTAAAAAAATTTCTATAGGAATAAAATGTTGACAAAATTTTCTATAGAAATAAAATTTTGACAAAATTTTCTATAGAAATAAAATTTTGACAAAATTTTCTATAGAAATAAAATTTTGACAAAATTTTCTATAGAAATAAAATTTTGATAAAATTTTCTATAGAAATAAAATTTTGACAAAATTTTCTATAGAAATAAAATTTTAACAAAATTTTCTATAGAAATAAAATTTTTACAATGTTTTCCATAAAAATAAAATTTTGGTAGATTATTTTTGGCTCGAGTGGCAACCATGAATATGAACCGATATGGACCAATTTTTGTGTGATTGGGGATCGGCTATGTATATAACTATAGACCGATATGGACCAATTTTGGCATAGATATTAGCGGCCTTATACTTACACCACGTTGAAAATTTCAACCGGATCGGATGAATTTTGCTCCTTAAAGAGGCTCCGGAGATCAAATCTAAGGAACGGTTTATATGGGGGCTATATATAATTATGGACCGATATGGACCAATTCTTGCGTGTTTGTTAGAGACGACATTCTAACACCATGTTCCAAATTTCAACCGGATCGGATGAATTTTGCTCCTCCAAGAGGCTCCGGAGGACAAATCTGGGAATCGATTTAAATGGGGACTATATATTAATGGACCGATATGGACCAATTTTTGCATGGTCATTAGAGAACATATACCAACAACATGTACCAAATTTCAGCCGGATCGGATGAAATTTTCGTTTCTTACAGGCTCCGCAAGTCAAATCGGGGGATCGGTTTATATGGGGGCTATATATAATTATGGACCGATGTAGACCAATTTTTGTATGGCTGTTAGGTACCATATACTAATACCATGTACCAAATTTCAGCCGGATCGGATGAAATTAGTTTCTCTTAGAGGCTCCGCAACCCAAATTTGGGGGATCGGCTTATATGGGGGCTATATATAATTATGGACCGATGTGGACCAATTTTTGAATGGTTGTTAGAGACCATATACTAACACCATGTACCAAATTTCAGCCGGATCGGATGAAATTTGCTTCTCTTAGAGCGATCGCAAGCCAAATTTGAGGGTCCGTTTATATGGGGGCTATACGTAAAAGTGGACCGATATGGACCAATTTTTGCATGGTTGTTAGGGACCATATAGTAACACCATGTACCAAATTTCAGCCAGATCGGATGAAATTTGCTTCTCTTAGAGCAATCGCAAGCCAAATTTGGGGGTCGGTTTATATGGGGGCTATACGTAAAAGTGGACCGATATGGCCCATTTGCAATACCATCCAACCTACATCAATAACAACTACTTGTGCCAAGTTTCAAGTAGATAGCTTGTTTCGTTCGGAAGTTAGCGTGATTTCAACAGACGGACGGACGGACGGACGGACATGTTCAGATCGACTCAGAATTTCACCACGACCCAGAATATATATACTTTATGGGGTCTTAGAGTAATATTTCAATGTGTTACAAACGGAATGACAAAGTTAATATACCCCCATCCTATGGTGGAGGGTATAAAAATAAAAAGTGCAATTGGTGAAAAAAGTTTTTTTAACTTTTTTAAATTTCTTTATTCAAATGAACTTCCAAAGGATCCCAAAATGGTGTACTTCCATCTTATGACAAGTCCATGTAAAATTCATTGGAGATGATTTAAGTTTGCACTACTTCCGTATCACAAATTGGGAATCAAAACTACTTTTTTTTGGAAGCTCTTATTTTGCTGGGAATCCAAACGAGTCCTAAAAAGAAAATAAAATTACACACGAAAAACATAAAAATTAGGTGTTGTTGTATATGGTGTTTGGGCATTATTTCATTTCCATTTTGGGGCGTTATTTCTTGCCAGCTTATTTCCCAGAGCCAAAAATCTATGTATTCGTCTTCTATCTTAAGGTGAGTATTAAGTTCGAGTTTAGCCGCTAATTTTGATAATAATGAAAACTAAATCTGTAAAAAAAGTCATAAAATTATACATATTTGTTGCAGATTTCATTATAACTTGATGGGGAATATCCCAAAGCAAATTTTCACAAAGTTTGTATTCATTAAAATGGATTATTAAAGAAAAGTAATCGTGAAAAAATGACGATTTCAGCGGCTAAACTCGAACTTAATACCCACCTTTAGGCATAAATGATATTCATATTTTAAGGACATGGAGTCTTTGTGCTTATGATAATATTTGTTCAGTGTAACCTCATGTAGTGGTCATTTCTGTGGAATGTAATGACAATTAAAAAGTTGTCTTTAGACTTTCCATTAGACTGCCAGGATATTCAGTAATGAAGGGACAATTTAATGATATACAGTTCAATTATTATGAGTAGATTTTATGATATCCATTACAGCGATTCTTTTCGGCAAATTATGACAAAACATAACTAATATTTAATGGATATTTCCGAAATTGGTTGAAATTAATGACTGTGAACTCTAAACGACTCTAAACAACAAAAATTATTTATCTTTCACCAGAAAATCTGTCTTCTCTTAATGATCAATCCAATCAAATTTATAATGGATTGTTGGAATACATTTTTCGTCAATCATTCATCCATGTTCTCATTAATATTTGGCTAATATTTATTGGTCACTATCAGAATTCAATTAGAATGCTGACCTGGGGCCTCCTTTGGACCAGATTCAGACGAATGTTTTATTTATTTCTCTTGGATACTTTTGGAGTTTATTCATAAATTGATATCCTTTCCATTGACTGCTACTAGCAGCCAGCCAGCCAACATGGAGAATCAAACATCCAATTATCGTTTGCATTTTTATACGCTTTGGCCCGAAAGAATAATTAGGTTCATGATTGACATGTGGGATAAGAGGACATACACTTGGAATGCCGTAGCAAATTATCGAACGGCTACTGTTACACTGAAGGCAATCGAGCAGCGGCAATTGCCTGGATCAAGCGGCTTAGCCTCACAGTAAACTTAGACTTTAAGGCTTATCTCTGTGGATAAAGGAGAAGACATCCCTAAGTCATCCACAGCCTGCCATGGTATTGGCGTTCGAGCACTGTTTTAAAAGATTTCTGTGTATTAACAAAATGCCTGATAGTGGATTTTGGGGATAAGGCATACCACCGCATCTCCTCCATATTTAATCCACCATCCCTCTCTTCGTTCTCTACCCTTTAAGCCTATTCACCAAGAGTTTGTATTTTGGTTGGCTGCTTGTTATGGCCTCTTTATTGAGTTAATCTGATGTTAAGTCAGATAGCAAGCCCTCGGTATGGGTATATGTGGATAAGGTTCGAAAGCTGCTCCTTTACGTTTATGCTCAACTTTAACTCTTCTCCTCATCGTATTTGATCTCGGCTTCCTGATCCCAAACAATGACAATACAAAACGGACCATCATCATTATTTTTGTGGGGTGCAAGAACTTGTTTACTACCTCAACTCAATACCAAGAAGTCTTCAATGGGGCAAATGGGCCAACAGACCGATCGCGAACTCACCAATGTCCATAGTGACTTCGACTTCAATCTACTAATATCAACAACAACATATCAACTTAACTTGTGAAGAGCAATTACAATATGTTTAAATGCTGAGCACAACAATATCTTATTATTTTTCCGGCAAATAAGCCTTACAATTCCCTGCCAGCCGTCTGGCCAGGACACAGAGATGAAGATCAATCGAAAGAATGAGCTCGTTTTGAGGTTTCTTTGTAGGATTGTATGTAGTTGTTTGTGTTGTTGGTTTTGGCCATCCGTTGCGCATGTCAACGATTAATTCTTTAAGTTGCCCATCGTCACTTGTATAGGGTATTGTTCAGACAACTATAGAAGGCGACCTTTTTATTAAAGGATCTCGTGGAACACCATTTCCATGGAAGTTCATCGCAATAATACATGCGAGATTAAACCCCTGAAGCGGCAATTTGAGTATCCACTGGACCCATCCCTGTTATTCTTCCGATTGAATCTCCAGACATCTCTAATTTAAACCGCAGGGTTATACAAAAAGGGTAAAGTGGGTCCGAAGTGATTTGTTAGTGAGTCGTGTAGATAAGAAGGAAGAGTTGACCCACCTACTTTTGCCTGACCATAGTGGGTCCAAAATAACCCTAACCTGTGATGTGAGTTCAAGTACCTCACTTTAGGGAAGCCCTATGAATGCTGTTCAAACCGATTAATTAGGGTCAGTCGACCTTGTGATTTGTTAGTGAGTCGTGTAGGTAAGAAGGAAGAGTTGACCCACCTGCTTTTGCCTGACCACAGTTGGTCCAAAATAAGCCTAACCTGTGATGTAAGTTCAAGTACCTCACTTTACAGAAGCTCTATATATGCTGTTCAAACCGATTAATTAGGATCAGTCGACCTTGTGATTTGTTAGTGAGTCGTGGGTAAGAAGGAAGAGTTGACCTACTACTACCTACTTTTGCCTGACCACAGTGGGTCCAAAATAACCCTAACCTGTGATGTGAGTTCAAGTACCTCAATTTACAGAAGTCCTATGAATACTGTTCAAACCGATTAATTAGGGTCAGTCGACCTCGATTAATATAAGACCTCCATTAATATATGGTATAATAGTATTGTCGTGAGATTATGGTTGCGAAATCCATGTTGATAATTAGCTGTTAGAAAATTATCCATGAGAATAGAGAGTAGTAGTTTTTTCCTGACCTTGGTTATTCATTCTAGACCTTGATAATGGTAAGTGAATTTAAAGACATATTGAGGTACTTGCTCTGGTATTCCACCCGCAGTGTTTCAACATCAGTGTTACGATTTCCCTATAGTGGCGATTTATCCCAGTTGGAGCGCCTAATGGGGGTCATTGGAAAGCTGGTGTGAGAAGTTTTATGTTGTACTTCAAGAGCCATGTAGGAAGCCTTTGAGAAGCTGGTGTGAGAAGTTTTAAGGAGCCATGTAGGGAATATCCATTTTCGACAGTGTTAACTCGAATTGAGGCTTTTTTGAATTCAATATATATTTATCCCAGGCGGATAACGCATTGCGGTGGAGCTTGACGCTTTAACTCCGGATCATTTTCTTACAAGTGCTCCTCTACTCGACTCTGATGAGCCTATTATAACCGAATATCCTTCTTCCTTTGAAGAACCTGCAAATGAGAAATAAAGAAAATTTCCTCTGCACGATACAATGGTAGAGATTTTAGTCGTTATTCGTCATGAGCAACCTCCAAACACATTTTTCAAATTAGGTCGAGTCATAACGGTCAACCTGGGCGTAAATGGTCATTTTCGTGTCTCGGATGTACGTACAGAAAACTGTGTTCGAAAACGAACTAAGTTAAGTTGGTCCCATTGAAGAGATTTCGAGGATTAAGTGGAGCAATCAGGTGATGATACTGCGTGCCCTATCTATATGTCGGCAATCGAACAATCTTTGTTGGAGGAGCCGACTTGTGATACCTGCACCTACCATTCCGGAAGTACCACCATCGTCACAAACAAAAACTGAGAACCCACCTCCGATAATTGAGGACACACATCTTGCGGCGCACTGCACTTGTAGAATGGTTCCTATTGTTGTTCAGTCCCCTGCCCAATTGGTGTTCAGGATTTGTGGAGAACGTAACGCATTGAGATGGTGTTGATGGTTCCTCTCTTTTTGATTCGATTGAGACGTACATATGGTGATTCCACGTCGCTATAGTTGTAGGTGTTTGGCACAGACATACCAATCGAATAATTGTCCTAGGCAGATAAGGAGACAAAAATAACCAGTTACACGCTGCAACTTCGGCACCTCGGATGAAGTATAGAAATTCAAGGACTGTTCAGCGGATTCGTAGTGAGATCCAAACAAATCGTCCGGCCAATCTTGCAGTGGCAGTGTCATTCCGAATTTGGTAGCATCGGAGTTCTGCCCTGCAGAATGTCTTTACTTTGCGCGCGACAAAGCCAAATCTATTGCTCTATGGTTGAGAACTTGGACTTTGGCTCTATTAATGATATCAGTAAATTCTACCTTAGTTCTTCTTTGATTAATAAATTCTACTACTCAATTGCAACCAAAATATCATTGAAGGAAACAGTGTTGCATATTGAAATGCAGAACTTTGTTGTTTATTAAACGCATACTACATAACGTCCAATGATCAAGAAGATTTCATTTTTGTGGTTTAAACGAGAGGTAATTGTGTGCGAAATGCCGAATTAACGGGCAATTGCGAGAGAGCATTGTAAGCGATTGTGTTATCGATGGCGTTGCGCCCTGGAGCCACTTTTATTTATTTGCAATGTGTCGATAATGGAGGATCATCCTTAACACAACAAGAAGACAAACTGCAAGTCAACGCGACCAGTCGGACATTCATTCAACGAACCAGTCACCAGCCAACAAACAAATGTGTGCAGCATTTAGGCGACAGGATATAGATTTTGTTCTATACGTAAAAGAAGACTGAGAGACTGATGTGTCTGGGCGATTAAGTTCTTATATTCAGTGAATAAAATTGGCTAAATCCATAGACATATTGCTTTTCGAACTAAATGTCAGACTATTTGGTTGAGACACCTAACCCATAATGATGGTCAACATCGAGAATGATTTATAATTGGAACTTTCAATTCGGAACAGTGGACAAGGTCTGAATAGAACGAAAGATTTTTGGATCTATGGAAGCGTCAACAAAATTATCATAATTTTTTCATGACTTCGAAGGGTCATAAAATTTGCATGACTTCGTAGGGTATACAGTTCCACCACTAAGTTCATTGGCTCTACAATTCCATACTGTGCCCCTAAACTACAGTTTGTCCACCGAGCTCCTCGAATTTACAGTTTCTCCACTGATCTACAGACCGTCCACTAATCTATTCGGATCTACAGTTCACCCATTGATTTCTTCGATTGTACAGATCCACTATAGAATTCATCGGATCCATAGTTCTACTGCTAAGTTTTTCGGATGTACTGTTGCACTGCTGTGTTATTTGAATCTATAATTCTCCCACTGAATTCTTCGGATGTACAGCTTCCCCGCAGAGTTGTTCGGATATACAATTCCCCCATTTAGTTCTTCGGGACTATAGTTCCCCCACATAGTTCTTCGGATTAACAATTTCCTACTTAATTCTCCGGATTTACAATTCAACCACTGAGTTTAGATCTACAGTTCCCACACTTAGTTCTTCGGATCTACAATACACCCAACAGAGTGCTTTGAGTCTATAACTCCCACCATTCAGTTCTTCAGATCCACAGGTCATCCACTGAGATCTTCGGATCTACAGTTCCCCCACTAATTTAGTCTAATCTACAGTTCTACCACTGAATTTACCAGATCTTCCGTTCCACTTCTGAATTCTTCCGATTTACAGTTCTACCACAGAGTTCCTCGCATGTGCATCTCCCTTATTGAATTCTTCGTATGTACAAGTCACCCGCTGGGTTTTTCGGATATACAGTTCCATCATTAAGTTCTTAGGATCTACTTTTCCCCTACTAAGTTCTTCGGACCAGCAATTCTCTAATGAATTCTCCGATATATATCTGATATTGGATCTACAGTTCACTGAGTTCACCTAACTCAGTGCTTTGGTCTATAATTCTACAACTAAGTTCATTAGATCTACAGTTCTCCCATTGAATTCTTCAGATTTTATACTCCATATACCAAGCTCCTCCAATCTACAGCTCATTCACTGACTTGTTTTGATATCCAGCTCCCCTGCTGCGTTGCTAGGATCTACCTTTCCACCACTGAGTTCTTCGGATGTACAGTTCCACCAATGAGCTCTTCAGATCTACAGGCCGTCCACTGACTTCTTCGGATCTACGGTTCCCCCAAAATACTCTCATAAATTCTATGGATTTCTGTGAATCTACAGTTCACTGAGTTTTTCAAGTCTACAATTTCTACGTAGATTAGTAGTCGCACTACTACCAATAACTGTGTTGAGGCCCTGCTACTTCCCATTCAACCTTAACCATACGAAACATTCGAAGAGCTGAAGAACTCTTGGACTCCCAATCACCCAAAACTCATAGAAACTACCATTTTCAAGCAATTACTTATCGACGAACCACTAGTTCTCGATAAACCACTAATCGACAAAATCCCCACAAAAATCGTAATTCTCGACAACTACCGATCAGGTGAAAACCAAGCAACCAACTATAAAAGCTTATCATCTAAATGCCTTCACCAGTTCCCGGCCAGTTCAATCGACGAATTCATAAGTTGCATATTATCAAAGAATCAAGATTTTTTCAATAACTTCCATTCACTTGCGAACCGAAGTTCTAACCAACTATAGATTGTTTGGAAATCAATCGCACCCTGTCCAAGCGTAAACGAAGGGCTCAACTTCCGATACTCTTCATCTCAGCGTTGATATCAGTTCCCGATCACCTAAAAATCGACGAATTCTTAACTTTCCAAACCACTAAACGAACTTCTCATCAACTCCCCATCATTTGCGAATCTGAAGTTATCACCAACTTCATATCGTCTGAAAATCAATCACACCCCGAATAACTGCAAACCGAAGGACTTAATAATTTCCGATCACCGTCATCTCAGTAAAGGCATCCAATCCCAATCGCCGACAAATCGAACGACTTATGTTCTCCCCGAACTTCATTACCATGTTAGAAACATAACAGGTTGGCTGATAAGTCCCCGGTTTAACAAAGAAAAACACATTCTTTTGTCAAAATTCGTTTTTATTACTCAACATAGTTCCCTTCAAGAGCGATACAACGATTATAACGACATTCCAATTTTTTGATACCATTATGGTAGTACTCCTTCGGTTTTGCCTCAAAATAGGCCTCAGTTTCGGCGATCACCTCTTCATTGCAGCCAAATTTTTTCCCTGCGAGCATCCTTTTGAGGTCTGAGAACAAGAAAAAGTCACTTGGGGCCAGATCTGAAGAATACGGTGAGTGGGGAAGCAATTCGAAGCCCAATTCATGAATTTTTGTTGTTTTTGGTCAAATGTGAGCTCGCGCGGCACCCATTTTGCACAGAGCTTCCGCATTTCCAAATATTGATAAATGATATGACTATCTTTAAGGCCTCTGCTATCTCGATCAACTTCATTTTACGGTCATTCAAAATCATTTTGTGGATTTTTTGATGTTTTCGTCGGTAACCACCTCTTTCGGGCGTCCACTGCGTTCACCGTCCTCCGTGCGCATTTCACCACGCTTGAATTTTGTATACCAATCAATTATTGCTGATTTCCATAGGGCAGAGTCCGCAAACTCATTATCAAGCCAAGTTTTAGCTTCCAACGTATTTTTCCCCTTCAGAAAACAGTATTTTATCAAAACACGAATTTACTCTTTTTCACAAAAGACGCTCTATCTCACAAACTAATTGACTTACAGACGTCAAATTTTGACACGAATCATTTGAAGGTTGGTACTATATAAAAATAATATGCATTTAATACTAGCGACGCAATCTATGTGTCAGACCGGGGACTTATCAGCCAACCTGTTATTGTCGTATATAACACAGATAAGTTGGGAATACTTTCTATGAATGGGTTCTTATTCCGAGAGGTTTACTACCTCCTTAGGAAAAACCTTTAGATGACTGAGATGCCCACAGCCGATTAGAAATCATCACCGCCTATTAAAAATCCTGAAGATGCTTGAAAATTCGTCAATTCCACTGTTTAAGACATAATTCACGGACTATAAAAACGTGTGTACCACTGTTCCAGCATATTTGTTTTTTTTTTAACCCAAGTTCTTGGAAGACTGCCGAAGACATTCACTATGGTATGATGGCAATGTCTTCTACTACAGATCTTTATTGTACGATTGGTTTATTTATAATAATTAGGTGTTCCACGTTTAAATATCTTTGGTACGTATGTTTTGCAGTTGACTTTATAGCAGACCTGTGGCCAACACCAGAAGCTTATCGCAATCTCGGACTGTTTTTGTTTTCCTCTTTGCCACACCACATTTTCTTCGATGACTGCAAGTGCAACAAATATCTCCAGGCGTAGTTGGGCATACCGAGATGCGAGTGAAAACCGAAAATCCAAAGCCAGCTGAAGTCTTTCCTTTCAATATGCAAAGGCAATATCAAAATCGCTGAGGGATTTTTGTAAATCTACTTCTGCTTGACTTTGTCTGTTCGCTATTGTCCTTTTCTTTTTTACAGATGGTATCCTAAGGCGTTGTCTTCCAACATTTAGATGCTGATGCAGGATCAAGCTTTTTTTCTCAGCTCATAAACTCTTTAAGCTCGCACCTTTTGATATTTGAATGCCAAATGTTGGCTATTCGAATGCTGGTTTGGTTTTACAATTCCCAGCCATAACAGTCGATGATTGCAATCGATTTTTCTTATTGCTTCCTCTCTTTGCTATAGAAGCCAGGGAATTGGTCAATCCGCCTGCTTGGAATTGTAGCGGTTGGAGTTCATTCCGTTTGTAAATTGCCCGCATTAACATGGTTGTTCGATTTATTAAGTAACTTCAATTTGCGTTTCGATTACGCGTGTAACGCCTGTTCATCGTCTTTGATGGTTGGTGGTTAAAGGTTCTCGAATACACTGAGCTTCCTTCCGACCCACTATCTGTAATTGACTTAGTTTATGGTGTTGGTTACTTTGCAAAGTGTGTCATTTCATAAGAAACGAGGTAGGTAATTTCCCTAAAGTCTTTTCTGCTAATATCTTTCCAGGACCATAGTAATAGGAGATGTATTTGATTTAAAAGAAGGAGGTTAGGCTACTATAGCCAATTCCGGACATCATCAAACCCGTATCCATTTTAAGTTCAACGAAAGGGGCTATGGTTACTAACATATTGCGATTCCGTGCATTAAAATCCGATGATTTGAATTTTAAATTTTCTAGATTTTTACCCCAATTGCTCGAAGGAGTAATGGGGGTAAATTTGTACTTCTAGTTTCGAGCAATTTGGATGATCAATGCGCCTTCTATCCCCCCAAAGAGTTAAATCGGGAGACCGGGGTATATGAGAATTATATTGTACACCGATATAAACCACTTTTGAATTATCTCTTTGTGGACCTGAAAAATGGCAAATCGGATAAAAATTTCGGTGTCTAGAAGTCCCTGGACCGATGCAACCTATCTTTGAATATGACCTTGCAGAAAAAAAACGAATCTATTCCAAATTTCAGAACCATAGCTCCATTATTGAAGGCTGAAGGCAGGAGACGGACACACGATATTCAGCACACCCAATGTGTGGACCAAAAATACCTTTAGCTTTAGCTTAGGCCTATAACAAAAAACAAAATATTTTTTCTTTAACAATAAAACTACGATAAGAATTTTTTTTATAAAACATAAATTAAAATTTTAAAATGTTAGTTTTTCTATAAAAATTAAATTACCACGAAATTTAAAATCCGGACACAGTTTTCTATCAAAATAAAATTTTGAAAAAATTTTCTAAACAAATAAAAATGCAATCTTGATGAAAATGTAAAAACAAATTTGATTAAACTGTCTTTCGAAATAAGGTTGGCTGATAAGTCCCCGGTCTGACACATAGATGGCGTCGCTAGTACTAAATGCATATTATTTTTATATAGTACCAACCTTCAACTGATTCATGTCAAAATTTGACGTCTGTAAGTCAATTAGTTTGTGAGATAGAGCGTCTTTTGTGAAGCAACTTTTGTTATTGTGAAAAAATGGAAAAAAAGGAATTTCGTGTTTTAATAAAATACTGTTTTCTGAAGGGAAAAAATACGGTGGAAGCAAAAACTTGGCTTGATAATGAGTTTCCGGACTCTGCCCCAGGGAAATCAACAATAATTGATTGGTATGCAAAATTCAAGCGTGGTGAAATGAGCATGGAGGACGGTGAACGCAGTGGACGCCCGAAAGAGGTGGTTACCGACGAAAACATCAAAAAAATCCACAAAATGATTTTGAATGACCGTAAAATGAAGGTGATCGAGATAGCAGAGGCCTTAAAGATATCAAAGGAATGTGTTGGTCATATCATTCATCAGTATTTGGATATGCGGAAGCTCTGTGCAAAATGGATGCCGCGCGACCTCACATTTGTCCAAAAACAACAACGTGTTGATGATTCTGAGCGGTGTTTGCAGCTGTTAACTCGTAATACACACGAGTTTTTCCGTCGATACGTGACAATGGATGAAACATGGCTCCATCACTACACTCTTGAGTTCAATCGACAGTCGGCTGAGTAGACAGCGACCGGTGAACCGTCTCCGAAGCGTGGAAAGACTCAAAAGTCCGCTGGCAAAGTAATGGCCTCTGTTTTTTTGGGATGCGCATGGAATAATTTTTATCGATTATCTTGAGAAGGGAACAACCATCAACAGTGACTATTATATAGCGTTATTGGAGCGTTTGAAGGTCGAAATCGCGGCAAAACGGCCCCATATGAAGAAGAAAAAAAGTGTTGTTCCACCAAGACAACGTACCGTGCCACAAGTCATTGAGAACGATGGCAAAAATTCATAAATTGGGCTACGAATTGCTTCCCCACCCAATGTATTCTCCAGCTCTGGCCCCCAGCGACTTTTTCTTGTTCTCAGACCTCAAAAGGATGCTCGCAGGGAAAAAATTTGGCTGCAATCAAGAGGCGATCGCCGAAACTGAGGCCTATTTTGAGGCAAAACCGAAGGAGTACTACCAAAATGGTATCAACAAATTTGAAGGTCGTTATAATCGTTGTATCGCTCTTGAAGAGAACTATGTTGAATAATAACAAGTATACACAGCAGTAAATTCGGCCGGGCCGAATTTTAAATACCCACCACCATGAATCAAATATGATAGTTTCCTTTGAAAACTCTTTGTCGTAGTGGGTTACTTGATAATATATAGAATTGTAGGGGGGTTGATGACAAATCTTCTCCGAAGGCAGTCAGCTCCCGAAGACAAACTTTAAAGATTCTACCTATGAAGACCAGATAAGATTCTAGATTTATGAGAACCAATTTTGTTTGAGTTTTAGAGAAATTATAAACATATCGTATATATGATTAAATTACGCCTTGATTTGAAATGTTAAATCTGTAGATTTTTTCCGCCATTATTTAAATAAATACGATGAGTAAAATCTGGAAATTTTACTTTCAGTTTGAAGCAATTTTCATGATCAGTGCGCCTGCTATTTTAGGGAATTTTAGAGTTGAAAAAACGAAAATACTTTATAAGAAAAGGAAATTTCGTTTGTCTAAAATTTCATTATAGATTACTAATTTCCAGCAAATCGGATAAAAACTACGGATTCTAGAAGCCCGATAGGTACCATTTACTACTCACATATTTGTGATCTTAAAATACCTCCAGAATTTCAAACAAATCGGCTAGAAAACATAGTCTCTAGACGCCCAAGAAGTAAAAATCGAGAGATCAGTCTATATGGGGGTTATACCAAAAAATGGATCGATATACCTCAATATCGGCACACTTATTTGTGGTCTGAAAATACCTCTAGATTTCGAATTTCAGGCAAATCGGGTAATAAATACAGTTTATAGAAGCTCAAAGCGGATGGTAAATATAGTTTCTAGAAGCCCAAGAAGCAAAATCGGGAGATCGGTCTATATGGAGGCTATACCAGAAAATGGACCGATAGGCACCATTTTCGGCACACCTTTTTATGGTCCCAAAAGAACTCTAGATTTTCAATTTCAGGAAAATCGGATAGAAAATATAGTTTCTAGAAGCCCAAGAAGCAAAATCGGGAGAACAGTCTCTATGGGGCCTATATCAAAACATGGACCGATGAGCACCATTTTCGGCACACCTTTTTATGGTACTCAAATACCTCTAGATTTCCAATTTCAGGCAAATCGTATTGTAAATATAGTTTCTAGCAGCCCTAGAAGCAAAATCGGGATATCGGTCTATATGGGCACTATACCAAAACATGGACCTATGGACACCATTTTCGGCACACCTTTTTATGGTCCTCAAATACCTCTATATTTCCAATTTCAAATTGGATAAAAACTACGGTTTTTATAGGCCCAAGACTCCAAATTGGGAGGTTGGTTTATATGGGGGCTATATCAAAACATGGACCGATACGGACCATTTTCGACTCACCTCTTTATGTTTCAAAAAAACCTCTAGATTTTCAATTTCATACAAATCGTATAGAAAATACTGTTTCTAGACGCGGAAGAAGCAAAATCGGGAGATCGGTCTAAATGGGGGATATACCAAAACATGGACCGATACGGACCATTGTCGACACACCTCTTTATAGTCCCATAATACCTCTAGATTTCCAATTTGAGGTAAATCGGAAAATATAGTTTCTAGGCGCCCAAGAAGCAAAATCGGGAGATCGGTCTATATGGGGGCTATATGAAAACATGGACCGATACGGACCATTTTCGACACACCTCCTTATGGTCCTAAAATACCTCCAGATTTTCAATTTCAGACAAATCGGATAGAAAATACTGTTTCTAGACGCCTAAGAAGTAAATTCGGGAGATCGGTCTATATGGGGGCTATACCAAAACATAGACCGATACGGACCATTTTCGACACACCTCTTTATGGTCTCAAAATACCTCTGGATTTCCACTTTCAGGCAAATCTGATAAAAACTACGGTTTTTATAGGCCCAAGACCCCAAATCGCGAGGTCAGTTTATATGGGGACTATATCAAAACTTGGACCGATATAGCCCATCTTCGAACTTGACCTGCCTGCAAACAAAAAACTAATCTGTGCCAAATTTGGGGACGATAGCGCCATTATTGAAGTCTGTAGCGTGATTACAACAGACAGACAGACGGGCATGCTTATATCGTCTTAGAATTTCTCCCTGATCAAGAATATATATACTTTACATAGTCGGAAATCGATATTTCGATGTGTTACAAACGAAATGACAAACTTATTACACCCCCGTCACCATTTTATGGTGGTGGGTATAAAAACGAATTTTGACAAAAAAAATGTGTTTTTCTTTGTTAGACCGGGGACTTACCGGCCAACCTGTTATTAGGGCTATACCAAAACATGGACAAATACTCATCAAATTCGGCACACTTATGTTACGTAACATATTCACCTAAAATACCTCTGGTTTTACAATTTCAGAGAAATCGGTTGGCAGTGCAAAGATGCTCAAGAAACCAAATCGTGGGATCGGTTTATATGGGTGATACATGCAAAATTTTAGAACCAAATCATATAACCATTATTGAAGGCTGAAGACAATAGATAGACAGACATATGGACAAGCTTGGACATTTTTAAAAGTGGACAATTGTTGTGAGACATTCTGAAACCCGGACACCTCTCAAAAGTGGAGGTGGAGTATATTAACACATTAAAATTAACCTCTCATGGACGCCTCTCAAATGTTGGCAAAATTTTGGCGACCATGGATGTCAATCGTGGCTATAGGTTTCACTATATATAGTTTATACAGTCGGAAATCGATATTCCGATATGTTACAAACCGAATGACAAACTTATTATCCATCCTATGGTGCACCCTCACAAAAAATCGCTTCTGTAACATATACTCCCAAACATATTTTGCTTCAAGCATATACATTTTTGGGTATTGCCCAAACATTTATATGTTTGATCTCTTCCAATGTATAATATGTTTGAAAGCATATTGGTCTAAACAATATATGTTTGGGTAGTCTAAGTTCCAAACATTTTGTATTTTTGCATCCAAATTCAATAATGTTGGCTTTCAAAAAAAAATATGTTATTATGTGAACATATAATATGTTTGGAAGCATTTTGCACCCAAAAATATTATATGCTTAAAAAAAATTCTCCCAAACAATATTGTGCTCAAAATTTTATTTATTTATTTATATATTTACAATCATAATGAATTATGAAAATAAACAGGTAATATAGGTGCTAACAACATAGGTTTTCGACCTGAATGCTCAAATTTTTGTTTCTACCTAATTGTATATTCCCTCACATCTTTCTCACTTCCACGAGATTTTTTAGTTCTTAGCACCTTTTTCTGTAATACAAACATTGTAGAAGAAATTATTCAATTTTATGATTTTTTTTTATTTTAATTTTACCTTTTGCCGGACGGGGATTCGAACAGCGGACCACACATTTTGTAAGGATCAAAGAAGTAGCTGATCAATTGCCCAAGGGAAAATAAAATGTTAATTTTGTAATAACAAGCAACAACCACCAACTTAATTCAATATCGCTCCCTGTTAAATAGCGCTCCAAGCTACTAAACACATATATGTTTATAGGCTATTTCTAAATTAATATATGTTTGCATTCAAGCATATTATATTTACAAACATTTTATGTCCCAAACATAATATGTTCTAACATATTAACATATATGTCCCAAACATGTTATGCTAGTTTATGAACATTATATGCTTGCACTCAAAAATATTGTGTTTAAAAATTTGTGTTCCAAACATATAATGTTTATAGCCAAACATATGAAAAACAGTATTTTTCAACCGTGTGGTGGGTATAAAAACCATAGAATTTTAATCGGATATTGCCCACTTTAGTGAACACCGAAATTTCCATACCAACACCATAATTTTCCCTATACGCTAAACGTGGTAAATATTGCTTGCAAATATTGAACCAATCGATTTTTCCTTCTTTGTATCATCCATAAGTGCGTGATAATTATAATTGCATTTACTCTGGCGCTCCCCAAATGCTCGGACTCCCTATTCGATTCTTGGCAGTCAATGGACATTTGTGGTAGCAATCGATTGGACATCATGAGTTATTCTACAACTGGTGCTGCTGATGAAGCTCCTTGCTATGCTCTTACCTTTTACGTAGCAATAAAAAAGTAAGTTGCTCCATTTGTTTGGGCAATGTGTAAAGATATTCTCAAAAGGACTATCGATGAATGCTACTACAATGGACAATATTGGCCTCTGGCTGGCACCGATTGCTTAAGCATAGGCGTAGCTGGCTAAATTGCCAATTCATTTAAATGAAAAATTGCTCAATTATAAATTGAAAATTGAGTTGTGATTATTAAAAGCTCCTGCTGCAATGATGATTAAACGCCCATAAAAGCGGGGAATTAACAAATGGATACGAATGTCAGGTACAACATTCGTTCAGCTTCACTACTTTGTCTCTAAGTCACCGTATGGGTCTGCCAGATTGCAATGTAGTTTTTTGTTTTCTCTTGCTGATATGGTCTTCACTCCAAATGTGTGTTCAGTGTTGTATGCTAACGCCCTATACAATTCCAATCTTACAAACTATGCGCTAATAAAAGGTGGGTTTCCATTATCTCAATGAGATAACAACAGGTTAACAGTCGCCCCGAATAACCAAAGTGACAGCATCCAATTTATAATGATACGCTACAAAAACACTAAAAATTGACAGCGGACGGACAATGTTGCAATGCAATATTTAGGATTTTTATATTTATTGGGGTATTGGGTGCGCAAAAAAAATTCGGTAGATTTCAAATTTATGGGAGCTATATCCAACATCACGTACCGATATTCAAACGGATCGGATAAAATTTGCACTTCCATGTGGCTCCCTAAATCTGGTATTCGGTTTATAATTATATATTGCACATATAATTATGGACCGATATGGAACAATGTTTGCATGGCTATTAGATGGCATATAGTTAAGGGTGATACGGTCAAAATTTGGTCAATATAAACTTGACGTATTTCTTTCAATTTTGCATTTAAAAAACCTGAACACCCCTCATTTTGAAGGTGTGTGTGTGTGTAGAATGTTGCTCCTATTTTGATTTTGGAATTCACTCTTCAGTTGTCAAAATGTCGTCCAAGCAAGAAGAGCAGCGTATCAAAATTTTGCTCGCGCATCGCGTAAATCCGAGCTACTCGCACGCAAAGCTGGCAAAATCGCTAAAAGTTGCCAAATCAACCGTTACAAATGTAATTAAAGTGTTTGGGGAACGTTTGTCGACAGCCAGGAAGTCTGGATCGGGGGGAAATCGAAAACCGGAAGCCGCTGAGACGACAAAGAGAGTTGCCGGTAGTTTCAAGCGAAACCCTAACCTCTCTCTCCGAGATGCCGCAAATAAGCAGGGTGTATCGTCTACAACCGTGCATCGAGCCAAAAAACGAGCCGGACTATCGACTTACAAGAAGGTAGTGACTCCAAATAGCGATGATAAACAAAATACGACGGCCAAAGCGCCATCCCGGAGGCTGTACACGACGATGCTGACGAAGTTTGACTGCGTGGTAATGGACGACGAAACCTACGTCAAAGCCGACTACAAGCAGCTTCCGGGACAGGAGTTTTATACGGCAAAAGGAAGGGGAAAGGTAGCAGATATTTTCCAGCACATAAAACTGTCAAAGTTCGCAAAGAAATATCTGGTTTGGCAAGCCATCTGTACCTGTGGCCTGAAAAGCAGCATTTTCATAGCTTCCGGGACTGTCAACCAAGAAATTTACGTGAAAGAGTGTATGAATAAACGTCTGCTGCCTTTCCTGAAGAAACACGATTGTTCCGTACTGTTTTGGCCGGATTTGGCATCTTGCCATTACGGTAAAAAGGCCATGGAGTGGTACGCCGCCAACAACGTGCAGATGGTTCCCAAGGACAATAACCCTCCCAACACGCCAGAGCTCCGCCCAATTGAGAAATACTGGGCTATTGGAACCTAAAGAAGACCAAAAAACTGCTAAGGACGAGCAGCAGTTCAAGGCAAACTGGCTTTCTGCGGCGAAGAAGGTGGACAAGGTGGCTGTACAAAATCTAATGGCAGGTATCAAGCGTGAGGCCCGGCAATTCGGATTTGGAAAAGCGAAAACCTAACTGAATATTTTTCCTGAATTTTATACTAATTGAACTTGAAAAAGAAATTTAATTTGATTTTTTAAAGAAACGATTTCACCGATTTACACGCGTTTTCCCCTGACCAAATTTTGACCGTATCACCCTTTAGTCTAAGTGAGCCTGATACATCGGCTGCCATCTAACCTAACCTAACCTAGGTCCATTAGCTCAATATAGACCATTTTTTCGATTTGCTTCTTGAACTTCTATACAAACCAATTTTTATCCAATTTGCCAGAAGTTGAAAACCTAGAGGTATTCTAGGTCACAAAAAAAAACGCTTCTCAAAAAAATCGCTTCTGTAACATATATGCATTCTGCTTCAAGGATATATATTTTCAGGATTGATCTAAACAAAGTATTGTTTGTATTGTTCTAACATATTATGTTTCACCTTACGCATACACTGATAGCAACAACTTTTAATGACATTTTCTTTGTGTGTATTAAGGCGCCAATAGGTTACTTCCATTTTTTTACTTTCAGCATACTCTCTCGGTCTCTCTTTCTAAAAACATATTTGACTATAGGCAATTTCTAAATTAATATAAGTTTGTATCCACACATAGTCCCAAACAAACTAGTTTATGGGCAATGTAAGCTTGCACTTAAAAATGGAAATGAAAATTGGACTTCCAAACATATAATTTTTACACCGAAACATATGAAAACAGTCTTTTTCGCCCTCAAAGGTGTGTCTAATATGGTGTGTAGTTGGATAGCCAAAACATTTTTCTGTGGGTGCGAAAAAAACTTCGGGGACAGGATCCCGGTCCTCTTCCCATCTATCGGCGTATGTTCCTATCGGTAAATGTGTTATATATCTCCCATTATATACCGATCGCCCTTCTTGAGGGAATGCAAGAGGCATTTATCATACAAATTGTATGAAAATACACGCCGAGAAGGAATATTCAGCCCAAAAATGTTTCAAGAGAAAAATATTATGTTTGGAGGTGAATATGGAACATTTTTGTCGCAAAAATTTTGTTTTCTCGGCAAATATGTACATGATTGCCGAAATCAGATAAATAATTTTGGAGAAAATAACATGGTTGCGGCAAACCTATTCCATGTTCACCGTCCAAAAATAACATTTTGCTCTTCAAACATGTTTGGGATGATCATATTCCTTCTCTGACTGTAGAATTACAATATATCGATCTTCTCTAAATCTATATCTACACGCAAAAAAATAATTCTTTCCTCCCAAACGAAATTTTAGACAAACTAAGTTCGTTTCTCATTTGCTTTTCGCTGTAAGGAAGTGTATTTGGAAGAAAAGTATATACTTTTTGTGATAAACGTTTATTCTTTTCCAGGATGTAAAAACAATTTCATAAAGACAAACTCAAAATAAAAACAAAAACATTGTTTTCTTGGTAATTGCATTTTCCCTCACATCCACGAGTTTTTTTCAGTTCTTAACACCTTTTCCTGTAATACCAACAATGTAGAAGAAATTATACGATTTTATAAATTTTTTAATTTTTTTTTACCTTTCGCCTGGACGGAGAATCGAACCGCGGACCATTCACTTTGTAAGCCAACACACTTACCACTGATCTATGTAGCTGTTATGGTCATCAATAGATAAATATCCATATAAGTTATATTTATATATAGCATAGCTTGAGGCGCCCACGAACCGAATAAACAAAGTTTATTTAACAGAAACAAAAATTTAGTTTAGCACCGTGGAGCAGTGGTTGCTACGTCCAACTTGCATGCCGAGGGTCGTGGGTTCGATCCCTGCTTCGACCAAAGTTTTTTTTTACATATATTCCACATATGTTCGGAAGATTCCGAAAAAATGTTCAACATTACATTGTAGTATATTAAATTTTGAACTGTAAAATGTGTCTTATTAAAGACCTAAAGTCAGAAAAGAACAGTGTTTGATATAAACGAAATGACTGTGTTGTTGTTTCAAATATAAATTTTTTTATTGAAAAAAAATAAAAATTTTGTAACAAACGAATTTTTTTGGTGATGAAAGTTTAAAATTTTCGAAGCAATTCAAAAAAACTCTAACAAAAGAAAAACGTTTCCGGTACACGTTTTCCAAACGTTTTTTTTTCTTTGCGTGTAATTCTCCATCTAAAATCCTATATATTTTCAAGTAACCTGCTACCCCAAGAGATCTTAAAGGAAACTCTTGTTTTTTTGATCTAAATACGGTATTGCATACTTGTTCTGTATTTTTTCTGTCATCTAACAGGCACCAATACCCTATTTCACAAAGTTCGCCTGTCATTCAGTCAGCCATTGAGACATAAATCGATTAGCAAATGTTTGCACATAAATTCTCCAAGGGATAAAATTATTTCAATCAATATTAGCAGAAACACATACGTGTGAATGTACTTTTAGATACTCTGTATTTGAAAAAATATGTATTCATTACAATCATCAATAGCAATCAAGTTAAAATCCAATTAAATCCATGAACAGCAACGTCATTGGTTAGTTCTCATTTTATAGGGATGACATGCGAGAATTTGTACAAAAAATGGGTTGCAAATGATCGCCACAATCATTTTATTCTTATTAATAACATTTCGAGAGATTTTCTTAAACAAAAACAAGTAAGTAAAGTAGAAAGTCGGGCGGGGCCGACTATATCATACCCTAAACCAATATTACAGAATTAGTAATCATAAGCATTTGTGGGGTAACATATAGGTCTGGGAGATAAACCGCAGTTGCATATTTAAGTAAATTAAGGGGTACATGTCTATGGGTGCTTTGTGTCAATTTGACTATAGCTCATAGTCAATGTTGCCACGGAAAATGTTCGGTTTACCCTACAAGGACAAACAAAGTTCCCTACTTTCCCATACATTCCAAAACAATTTTCCCTACTACATTTTTCGTTAAATTTAAAAAAAAAAATACAAAACATAAATGGTTCTAAACACTTTATTATCTTAAAACATGAATATGCAACGTATATAACTTAGAATATAAATTTGTATTACCACCACGGTTGCCACAGTTGGTAGAATTCTACCCAAAATATTAATCTTTTTTTGTTAAATCTCTATAAAAATAAAATTTTGGAAAAAGTTTCTATAAACAAATTTTTGTGAGAAATTTTTCTATAGAAATAAAATTTTGACAATAAATTCTATAGAAATAAAATTTTGAGAAAAAATTCCACAGAAATAAAATTTTGAGAAAAATTTTTATAGAAATAATATTTGGAAAAAAATGTCTATAGAAATAAAATTTTGACAAAATGTTCTATAGAAATAAAATGTTGACAAAATTCTCTACAGGAATAAAGCTTACCACACATTGTTAAAGATCAAGCCTTGCCGGCTTCTAATTTCCTCCTCTAGAGCCACCAAAATGTAAAAATTATTACAAATTGTTTTGAGTGAAAATACCCTACATTGTGGACCTACGTCCCTACAAGACGCTAAATATTAGAAAAACCCTACATATAGGGAATTTCACCTACTTCTAGCAACACTGGCTGTGTTGATATTGCACCTACGGAGTTAGTATACCACTAATATTGAGCCCATTATTAAAAAAGAGAAAATCGTTAAATTAGTGTGGGTAATAAATACAAATTCGTAAAAATCGAGCAATATTCTTATGTAAGAGCTACAAGTACGTATAAGTACGATCGGCTAGTACATCAAAATTTGAAATTTGAGTAACATTGGTTAATAAATAAGAGTACTATGGCCAAATTTGGGAAAATCGAGCGATTCATATATATGGAAGCTATATCTAAATCTGAACCAATTTGCATAATATTTTGCGGGTTTGATTAATACCACAAAAGGTTACCTTGTGCAAGATTTGAGTAAGATCAGTTAAGAAATGAGGCCTGTATGGTCAAACATAAGGTTATTAGGGGCGAATTTTTCAAAATCGGGTGATACACATATGGGAGCTATATCTACATGTGAACCGATTTCGATGAAATTTTGCACATATAGTTAGTACTATAGAGGACTGTATCTAGCCAACTTTGAGTAAGATCGGTTTATAAATAAGGGTTCTATGGCCAAATTTGGAAAAATCGGGCTATACATATATATGGGAGCTATATCTAAATCTGAACCGATTTCGATGATTTTTTGCACATATAGTCAGTGCTATAGAATACTACATTTAACCAAATTTGGGTAAGATCGGTTGATAAATAAGGGTTTTATGGCCAAATTTATAAAAATCGGGCGGTACATATATATGGGAGCTATAGCTAAATCTGAACCGATTTCGATGATTTTTTGCATATATAGTTAGTGCTATAGAAGATTATATTAAGCCAACTTTTAGTAAGATCGGTTGATAAATAAAGGTTTTGTGTCCAAATTTGGGAAAATCGGGCGATACATATATATAAGAGCTATATCTAAATCTGAACCGATTTGGACGAAATTTTGCAGACGTGAAGGGCGATGGAAAAGATTACCTTTTGCCAAATTTGGTGACGATCCGTTTGAAAAAACGCGCAACGTGACCCCATTTGTCGAAAACGGACGACACATATATATTGGAGCTATATCTAAATTTGATCCGATTTCTTCCAAATTCAATAGCGTTCGTCCGTGTGCCCAAAAAACTCCCTGTACCAAATTTCATCAAAATCGGTTAATAATTGCGACCGGAATCCTGTGAACAACAAATACATGGACAGACGGACACCAAGCGCTAGATCGACTCAGGAGGTGATTCTGAGTCGATCGGTATATATTTTATGGGGTCTAAAATCAATGTTTCTGGTAGGCACATTTTTTGGCCGATCAAACTTATTATACCCTGACCACTACACACAAAATTTTTTTTTCTTATTCAATCACCAAATTAATTGATCCAATTAATTTTTTAATTGAAATATCTTCAATCACGAAAATGATAGTATCAATCACAGTTTTAATTGGGCATAGAAAAAATTCTTGATTAAAAAATTAATTGATTTTTTCAGCAAATTTCAATTAATTTTTTAATTGGTTCAATTAAAAATTTAATTGGTGTTGATTGCAAAACTCAATTAATTTATTAATTAAAAAAGGTAACTATTTTGAATTACTTTCTGAATTGGCTTAGAGTTTTTATTTGGATTAACAAATGATTGTTTGAAATACATTTTTGATTAAAAATTAAAAAAAAATCAGCACTTTTTTAACTGAATTAGTCTTCCGAATTTGATTAAAAAGTTAATTGTATCAATTAATTTGTTAATTAAAAATTTTTAAATTTTCAATTATTGACTTAATTAACTTAATGCTTCCATCATGATTAAAAAGTTAATTGTATCAATTAATTTATTAATTGAAAAAAATTTCAACTTCAATTAACTTTTTAATTGGAAATATTTTGGTGATATTTTTTTCTGTGTATGTGGTTTAGGGTATAAAAATTGAAAGAAACAAAACGTAGCACGCAAAAAACATAAATAAACAATGCAAAGGATCAGAAAACGAAGTACTTCTATCCTATGGCAGCTCTATGTAAAATTCATTGGAGATGATCCAAATTTACACTACTGTCGGGTCACCAATTGGGATTGCTAATCCAAAACAGAATATCGATCACAATCATAGGTATCCTTTTCAGTTACTCAAAGGTTCAATCGATGTTGAAAATCGTTTTGCGTTTTGTTAGACTTTAGGGTCGAACCCACGGACAACATTGGACACTAAGAAGAAGGAATGGGGTCCCATTATAATTAATGGTCTGCTTTCACTGTCCAACCTTATACAATGGCAATATGGAAATGGGTATCTAGGATTTTTCCCGCAATTTGAAGTGTATGATTTCGTAATGTCATCCCTACCTTTGACGTCACTATGAAATAAAATACTTCCAGTAGAAAAAGTTCATACCTTACATTCCCCGTATAAAACTTATGTCGTTGCAACATAATTTCCACTCAAAGATTTAACAAACTAGATGGCCATTGCCAATTCTACTATATCGGCCAAATCCAGACTACTATAACGTAACGTTTTTTTGCTTTCGCACCTAAAAAAATCTAAAAATTTGTTATTGATCTGTAAAAACTAACAGTTACCAAGAATTGATCATGGTTAACACTTTAATCCACTTTAGGTTTAGAACATGCCTGCATAAAGAGCATGTATCTATGGAACGGCACACATACACATAGACCATAGACTCACTTATATAGTCCACAAATTCGGCAAAATGATCTCTGTTGGCCAAGTGGCAATGGTTTTATCGACGCTTGCCATGATACTTTGTTTTTTTTTTTTTGTTTTGCCCTGCAAGAGATAGCTAGCTGGCTAGCTACCCGCCAGGTTGTAACTCAACGTTTGCCACTGTGCGCGATTAATAAAGACTTTATCTATTAGTGGTAATCGCAAAAATCCTTTACGCCAACGTCAACCAAACTAGTAGACAGTAAGACAGACGTTGCAGTTAGCAGACGAAAAAACAAATTCCAGCTTGTGGCAAATACGTACTGTGCCCATGAACGCATTCACATGTCGGCCACGTTAACCATTTTGGTTTTGGATTAGCGGGATGAGGAGTAACAACCAGGTCCTCGCCAATACATTCTCTGTCCCAAGATAAAGTGAAATGAATTGTCAATGATGCTGGTGTAACAACTACTACTGCGATAGCACCTCACTGGGCACCAGCACACATAGCACTCAGTTATGGAGTGAACAAATGATGTTGATTAAAATGACGATTGCTTCTGTTTTGGAGTTTTTTCTCTCTCTCCCAGGAAAAGATAACAAAGTACATGGCTACTTATTCACATACTCGTATTAAGTATTCCACCATCCATATAAGTATGTGTGAATCTTCAGAAAAAGATGTGCAACAAGATTTCACTTGTATCTCATGATTACGGAAGATATGAATGAAACTTAATGGAGATTGATGAGAGGATCTGGTAAATATGAAATGGTTCCACACCGCAAGGCTCTGAGCGAATACTAGAGCGAGCCTTGGGTGTAACTTACTAGCTTAACCGATACTCGAATTTCGGCTAGTTGAACACATTGTTCACTTGTATCTCATGATTACGGAAGATATGCATGAAACTTAATGGAGATTGGTGAGGAAAATGCTACAGAGTTTATGTTCTATGCTCACTCTCTTGCAATCTCCCAATGACTTTCAAACTGTTTTCTCCATGCCAGCATAATAAAGGTCAAAAATAAATAAAAAGTACAAAACCAACCAATCAACAGTTACTCAAACTAATGCAATAACCATAGCACACGTGAATCGGTCAATCAAATTTTATTCGTGCACCCAAAAAAAGGGGCGCTAATGCCAACTGAACTTTACTTTTGGTTCATGAAAATTAGTTGATTTTAGTTAAATTTGTGATTTTTCTCATATTGTGCAATATGAGCAAATCTTCCTTATTTGAATATTTTTTTGCCAACTTTAAAATAAGAAAAAGTTGAAAAGAATATAGTGTACAATTTTACTAAAAAATAAAATAGTTCATATTTTCCTAAAATAGCAGAAATTTGTTAAAGTTGAGTTCAAAAGTCTCTCAAATGAGTAAATTTTACTAAAATTTTAACTGTCTTGAAATTCGTACAATAGAAAAAAAAATTAATTATTTTTAATAAATTTTCTTCAATTTGACAAAAAGTTTTAACTTGTAAAATTTTGCAATTAGAAAATTTTCTAAAATAAACCTACATTTGTCTCCATGGTGGGTTCATTTTTTTTTTTGTGTAAATGTGCGCGCGTAAAGTTTCTTCAAAATCCCATTCACGCAAAATTCACACGTATACTGAAAAAAAATATGACCTAATACGGAATTTTAAGACCCAAAATTTACGCAATGCTAAGGAGAAAATTCTTTAAAACAATGACATTCTAATTAAAAGAAAGTTTATAATTCTTGCTTCAAAAATTTTTTCATTAAATTTAGGACACAAATCTTGAAATTTTGCGTCTCTCTGACGAAGTTGTAGATCTTTGAATTAAAGCAAATTTTCCTTAAAATAAAGAAAAACATTTATCGCCTTTAACTCAACTGACATATTGAATTTTTAAATTTAAGATAAAAACGCTTCAAATATAGGCTAAGACTTATTTTAAGGATTTGTGTCTTTGGTTAAAAGTTTTTTTAGCATTAAGAAAACTGTTTTTACTTTGAAATACCTGGCATAATTTGGAAAATAAAAACTCGATGAATGAGATCTGTAGCCAATTTTAATTCTATTGATCCTAGATTTAAAGCCAGGGAGGTCCGTAAAAATGTCTTTATTTTAAAGAAGCCGCATGTTTGGCTGGGAATCAATACCAAAATTCTTAAGGTAAGGTCAAAATCTTCGGATCCAAGTAAACTTTTTTTTTTTTTTGAGTGTATGATGCAATTCACAGTGGCTAATTTCAATCACCCTCATGATTTCAAACCAGAGAATGAAGCCGACCCATTTTTGTTGGCGGCGGCTGACACTTTTTGCCGCCGGCGGCGGCGGATTGTCGGCCAAGCCGATATAAATTTGTTGATTCGGCGGCGAACAAGTATCCATTATAAAATGAAATTGGAGTTATCGAAATGGTATGAGATTAGTTGTACAACCAATCTAACAATCAAATTTAGAATTCATTCAAATATTCTGAGCTAAATTTTTGCAAAATTTTTAGAGCAGCTTAAAATTGATTGATGGTGGATAGAAGTTTCAATATTTTGGCATAAAATGCGACAATATTTAATTCTGATTTAAATCGATATTTGTGATTAATTGGCGGCTAAATTTGAGTAGAGATGAGCCGATCGGCGGCGCGACTCGGCATGAGTGTGTTTCCAAGATTCCAATAGCAAGAGCAACAATAACTGACGCGATTCATGAGTTTTGTCGTAAATTCCGATAATCATGAGAAGTATCATGTGACGTGAATGTGCGTGAATTAAAAGAATAGTCGTGTGACGAAATTTTACGTGAATCGCAAGAATGGCACTGCCCAAGGAGGAGTTCTATCACCGCTTCTTTGGAATGTTGCTATAAACAACCTTCTGGTTTCCCTAGAAAAAGAAAAGATGGTGGTGGCATACGCAGATGATGTGACGATAGCAGTCAGGGGACAATTCCCATCCACAATGTACCCTGCTGATGACTGAGAAATGGGCGAAAGATAATGGTCTTGGAGTAAATCCTGCAAAGACCGATCTAGTCATGTACTGCAAAGATCGCAAAACTCCAACGGTTAGGCCCATTTCCTTAGGGGGTATGGGAATTTCAATGAGTGTGCAAAATACCTTGGTGTTATTTTGGACAGGAAGCTGAACTTTAAGCTTAATATTGAAGAAAAGGCGAGGAAAGCAACGGTAGCTTTGTACTCGTGCAAAAAGGCAATAGGAAACAAGTAAGGAAAGTCTAAAGTCGGGCGGGGCCGACTATATTATACCCTGCACCACTTTGTAGATCTAAATTTTCGATACCATATCACATCCGTCAAATGTGTTGGGTACTATATATAAAGGTTTGTCCCAAATACATACATTTAAATATCACTCGATTTGGACTGAATTTGATAGACTTCTACAAAATCTATAGACTCAAAATTTAAGTCGGCTAATGCACTAGGGTGGAACACAATGTTAGTAAAAAACCAGTAAGGAAAGTCTAAAGTCGGGCGGGGCCGACTATATTATACCCTGCACCACTTTGTAGATCTAAATTTTCGATACCATATCACATCCGTCAAATGTGTTGGGGGCTATATATAAAGGTTTGTCCCAAATACATACATTTAAATATCACTCGGTCTGGAAGAATTTGATAGACTTCTACAAAATCTATAGACTCAAAATTTAAGTCGGCTAATGCACTAAGGTGGAACACAATGTTAGTAAAAAAAAATATGGGAAACATATAAATCTGAAGGAATTTTAAGGAAATTTCGCAAAAGTTTATTTATGATTTATCGCTCGATATATATGTATTAGAAGTTTAGGAAAATAAGAGTCATTTTTACAACTTTTCGACTAAGCAGTGGCGATTTTACAAGGAAAATGTTGTTATTTTGACCATTTTTGTCGAAATCAGAAAAGCATATATATGGGAGCTATATCTAAATCTGAACCGATTTCAAGCAAATTTGGCACGCATAGCTACAATGCTAATTCTACTCCCTGTGCACAATTTGAACTAAATCGGAGTTAAAAATTTGCCTCTGTGGTCATATGAGTGTAAATCGGGCGAAAGCTTTATATGGGAGATATATCCAAATCTGAACCGATTTCAAGCAAATTTGGCACGCATAGTTACAACGCAAATTCTACTCCCTATGCAAAATTTCAACTAAATCGGAGCAAAAAATTGGCCTCTGTGGGCAAATGAGTGTAAATCGGGCGAAAGCTATATATGGGAGCTATATCTAAATCTGAACCGATTTTGCTGATATTTTGCAAGTTTTTCGAGACTCATAAAATATTCGGATGTACGGAATTTGAGGAAGATCGGTTGATATACACGCCAATTATGACCAGATCGGTGAAAAATATATATGGCAGCTATATCTAAATCTGGACCGATTTTTTCCAAAATCAATAGGGATCGTCTTTGAGCCGAAACAGGACCCTATACCACATTTTAGGACAATCGGACTCAAACTGCGAGCTGTACTTTGACGGACAGACAGACAGACAGACATCGCTAAATCGACTCAGAATTTAATTCTAAGACGATCGGTATACTAAACGATGGGTCTCAGACTTTTCCTTCTTGGTGTTATATACAAATGCACAAACTTATATGTAAGAAAATAGTTCATATTTTCCTAAAATAGCAGAAATGAGTAAATTTTACCTGTTTTGAACTTCGTACAACAGAAAAAAAATTAATTATTTTTAATAAATTTTCTTCAATTTGACAAAAAGTATCATGATTTCAAACCAGAGAATGAAGCCGACCCATTTTTGTTGGCGGCGGCCGACACTAAATTTTTGCCGCCAGCGGCGGCGGATTTTCGCCTAAGCCGATATAAATTTGTTGATTCGTCGGCGAACAAGTATCCATTATAAAATGAAATTGGCGCGACTCAGCGTGAGTGTGTTTCCAAGATTCCAATAGCAAGAGCAACAATAACTGGCGCGATTCATGAGTTTTGTCGTAAATTCCGATAATCATGAAAAGTATCATGTGACGTGAATGTTCGCGAATTAAAATAATAGTCGTGTGACGAAATTTTACGTGCATCGCAAGAATGGCGCTCCCCAAGGAAGAGTTCTATCACCGCTTCTTTGGAATGTTGCTATAGACAACCTTCTGATTTCCCTAGAAAAAGGAAGGATAAAAGTGGTGGCATTCGCAGATGATGTGGCGATAGCAGTCAGGGGAAAATTCCCATCCACAATCAGATATACTATTGTACAGAGAGCCCTGCGGATGACTGAGAAATGGGCGAAAGATAATGGTCTTGGGGTACATCCTGCAAAGACCGAACTAGTCATGTACTGCAAAGATCGCAAAACTCCAACGGTTAGGCCCATTTCAATGAGTGTGCAAAATACCTTGGCGTTATTTTGGATAGGAAGCTGAACTTTAAGCTTAATATTGAAGAAAGGGCGAGGAAAGCAACGGAGCTTTATACTCATGCAAAAAGGCAATAGGGTAAAAGTGGGGGCTAAAACCAAAAATCTGCATTGGCTATACACGGCAGTTGTTAGACCTATAATGCTATATGGTGTTGTAGTCTGGTGACCGGCACTTCACCAGCCGACAAGTTTAGGCAAAATTCAGCGTATGGCGTGCTTGTGTATCTCAGGCGCATTCAGCAAGAGACGAACAAATTCCCTTAATGTCATGATGCATCTATTGCCTTTAGACATTTTGGCCAAACAGTCAGCTGCAACAACGGCTGTGCGGTTGTGCGACCTATCGCTGTGGTCGAAAAAAAGTTACGGTCACAGTTCGGTCCTCAAAATAATGTCAGATGTGCCTAACGTAGTGGATTACACTTTGGTGAGACTAATTTTCGACAAAAAGTTTGAAACTCTAATTCCCAACAAGTGAGGCGTGGTGCATAAAGGATATATAAATTTCAACACTGATGCCTCCAAATTGGATGGACAAGTGGGTTTCGGAGTATATTCTAAAGATTTGAAACTTCGAATAGCGAAAAGATTACCTAATCACTGTAGTGTTTTTCAGGCTAAAACATTAGCAATAAGAGAGGTGGCGAATTGGCTGAGAAGTAATGTTCAAAAAAAATGTTGGCATTAATATATACTCAGACAGTCAACCTGCAATAAAATCCTTGGTCTCTGTGTTCCTTACTCGAAAACGGTCATCGACTGCCGCAAATCTCTCAATGAGATGGCTGAGCACATACAATTTACCTAATATGGGTGTCTGGCCATAGGAACATACCGGGGAACTGCGAAGCGGATGTGTTGGCAAGGCTAGGGGCTACCTTACATATTCCAGGAGAACTAGAATCTGTTGGTATGCCCCTGGCTACCTGCAACCTCATACTCCGTGAGGAGGCTGTTATGATGGCAAATGTTCGATGGTATAGTGTATAATGACTACTCTTGTATGAGCTGTCATGATGCGGAGGAAAAGGAATCAATTAAACACCTCTTGTATCAGTGTCCTGCATTTTGTCTAAGGCGTAAGCAAATTTTAGGGTCATATGGGTTTAGATTACTAGCGGACCTGGAAAACGTTAACTTAAGCAGTGTGCTAATGTTTTTGGAACAATCTGGTTGGTTCAACAGAAGAAAATAATGGAGAAGGTTCGGCGGTTAAAACTAGAAGTGCCAATATGTAATAGGTACTTTTAGTTAATAAGGTATCGCAATGGAATGAACAGTCTAAGTGAGCCTGAATCCTAATCGGGCTGCCACTTTAACTTAACCTAACCTAAGAATTGTCGTTAATCCTGCATGAGCTTAAGGATTTAGAAGTTGTACGATTTTCCTTTCGGAAATGTACGAGAGCGGATATTACCACCCACGTGTCGTACGTGAGCGAAACTTCACTCACACGCACATCTCTACTATCAACAGTTAATAATACAGATCGAATAAAATCTAGTCTCCAAAAACCACCTTTCGATATTATATAACTCCAGAGAAAGAATATGACCAACCCAATCGTGTTACTTTTTCACGGAAAACATGTAAAATTTTTGTCGCAAAAATCTTCCTTTCTCGTCAAACATTTGATACTTGTCGAAATCGGGTACATAATTTCCGAAAATAATAACATGGTTGAAACAAACATGTTACATGTTTCACGTGAAAAAGGAACATTACGCTCTTGACACATATATGGGGTGATCATATTCCTTTTTAGCGTGTAGATGAGTTTTCTTTCCAAAGATTAATTCTGTGATATTTGTTTTGATTTTCGCTGCATATATTACTCTTCACGCTTCCCCTTAAAATTTGACTTTTTTACAAAAAATATTGAGGAGATTTTGGGATTGTAAACATGTTATAATTATTAAAAATAGTAAAAAAAAAAAATATATGTATGTATGTAAAAAGAAATCAACATTACACCTTATCCTTGCAAATTTTACTATAATTTTAGGGGAATGATCTAAAGTAAATAATCCAAAGGTTTATGATATTTTTGGTTTAATTTTAACGAAGTTTTCTTTTCATATAGCTTCCATATAGAATAGCTTTTCTCCGAATTCTAAGAATTCGTTAACATGTTTGACATATTGATATCGTTTGCCTTCTTCCTGAAAGCCATTTTGAATAAATTATGGCATGCACAAAAAAAACTTGCACCACGATTGCTAATACAACGAGAGTAATTAAATTGTTCCCTTGAGGCTTAATGTCCATCCAGTGTATCTATTTATATGTATGTATGTAAAAAGAAATCAACATTACACCTTATCCTTGCAAATTTTATTATAATTTTAGGGGAATGATCTAAAGTAAATAATCCAAAGGTTTATGATATTTTTGGTTTAATTTTAACGAAGTTTTCTTTTCATATAGCTCCCATATAGAATAGCTTTTCTCCGAATTCTAAGAATTCGTTAACATGTTTGACATATTGATATCGTTTGCCTTCTTCCTGAAAGCCATTTTGAATAAATTATGGCATGCACAAAAAAAACTTGCACCACGATTGCTAATACAACGAGAGTAATTAAATTGTTCCCTTGAGGCTTAATGTCCATCCAGTGTATCTAGAAGCTAGAAGCCATAACATATAGACAAGCAAGCAGACAACGACACATATTAAAAATGGAATTAATTACACTAAACTTAAAGCTCAATATGGAATGGATGTTGGCTATTTGTTATCCAGCTCTTGTTCGAGTGGCTACAGTGCTGAAACATACAAAACGGCATCTTAACAAGCACTAAACGAACCTCTCTATAAAGTGTTGCCACTTTGTGACAATTACATGTGGTTAAATTAGCACATCCTACCATAAATGGATGCCGAACAGTTCACTCTTCAAAGTTTTAGATTTGTACTTTTGCCATCGTTTATTCGAATGGATTTTCATTGGATGCTATGTTACTAACGTTGAAATCTATATAAGGAATCTTGTTAATTTGTGTAGGTGAATAAATTTTTATATTTTATTCAAGAGGATTACAAAAATTTATAGTAAGTATGAATTTAATATAAGGGTACGAAAGGAATCCATATAGGAATATGAAAGGAAAAAAGGTATAAGGTATAAGGAAAAGGACCTTAAAATCTGGCTCAATAACTTCAAAACCGGCCGATATTTGGTAAAACGGTAAATGGAGAGGTGAGAGAAAATTGTAAATACTAACAGAGAATACATACACATGCACAAAAATATTTTACACTAAATTGAGTTAAAAATTCTTGGTTTTATTCCAGATTTGTACTATTTCGGGATGGTAAATAACATACTTGAAATTGTACTGAATCATATTAAAAATAGAAAAATTCCTTATCACCGTTATATTTCTAATTCTCTGCATAGACAATCATCCTCCAAAGGCTTTAAGCATCAAAAAATACAATTTTCTATGTGATTTAAGAGAAGTGATCCAATTGTTTATAAGGATAAACTGATTTGGACAGACGTTCATATTTTAATTTATGCAATTGTACCAAATGTCAAATTTTGTCAATATTTTATTTCTATAGAAATTTTTTTCAAAATTTTGTGCCCATTGAAAATTTTGTCAAAATTATATTTTTTTATAGAAAATTTGGTCAACATTTTATTTCTATAGAAAATTTTGTCAAAATTTTATTTCTGTAGAAAATTTTGTCAAAATTTTATTTCTATAGAAAAATTTGCCAAAATTTTATTTCTGTAGAAAATTTTGTCAACATTTTATTTCTATAGAAAATTTTGTCAACATTCAATTTCTATAGAAAATTTTGTCAAAGTTTTATTTTTATAGAAAATGCTGTCAAAATTTTATTTTTATAGAAAATGTTGTCAAAATTTTACTTCGATAGAAAATGTTGTCAAGAATACTATTTCTATAGAAAATTTTGTCAAAAAATTATTTCTTACGTATTTAAATCAAAAAATTATTTCTATAGAAAATTTTGTAAAAATCTTATTTCTATAAAAAATTTTGTTAAAATTTTATTTCTATAAAAAATTTTGTTAAAAATTTTTTTTCTATAGAAAATTTTGTCAAAATTTTATTTCTATCTGGGCATAAATCAGACCAAAAAGCACCAGAAAAGCCATTGGAGCAGAAGACGGCACTTTCAGCACTTATTCAAAAATGTATATGTCCTAGTAAACATTTTTGTAATATATCTTTTACATATTTGTCTTTCTGTTTGGTTAATTTGTGTTTATTTTCTTTTGTTAAAGTTAATTTCCCTGAGGACGGACAACGATGTTCAAAATATTGAAAATAATTAAAAATAAAACTCTATAGAAAACTAAGATATTATTTTGGTTTATTATAACATGACCTTAAGCCTTACAAACTCTACAAATAAAATTTTATTTCTATAGAAAATTTTGTCAAAATTTCATTTCTATAGAAAATTTAGTCAAATTTTATTTCCTATAGAAAATTAATCAAAATTTTATTTCCTATAGAAAATCTTGCACAATTTTATTTCTTATAGAAAATTTTGCAAAATTTTATTTCCCATAGAAAATTTTGTCAAAATGTTATTTCCCATAGAAAAATTTGTAAAAATTTTATTTCTATAGAAAAATTTGTCAAAATTTTATTTCTATAAAAAATTTTGTCAAAATTGTATTTCCATAGAAAATTTTGTCAAAATTTTATTCTATAAAAAATTTTGTCAACATTTTGTTTCTATAGAAAATGTTGCCAAAATTTTATTTCTGTCAAAATGTTATTTCCCATAGAAAAATTTGTAAAAATTTTATTTCTATAGAAAAATTTGTCAAAATTTTATTTCTATAAAAAATTTTGTCAAAATTGTATTTCCATAGAAAATTTTGTCAAAATTTTATTCTATAAAAAATTTTGTCAACATTTTGTTTCTATAGAAAATGTTGCCAAAATTTTATTTCTATAAAAAGTTTGTCAAAGTTTTATTTCTATAAACAAATTTTGTCAAAGTTTTATTTCTATAAAAAAATTTTGTCAAAGTTTTATTTCTATAGAAAATGTATAAAGTTGTTGGGGAGTAATATTTTGCAAAATCTACCAAACACACTGAAAAAAAAGGATGTCCGGTTCCAAAGATTTTGTCTTTAATTTAAAAATGTTGGTATTGATTCCGAGCCAAAGAAGCGGAGAATACAAGTAAGGATACTTTTAAGACACAATTCTCTTTTAAATTTGGGGTTTGTGTACTTGCTTCTAGGAAGCTAATTTTAATTTTTCGCTTTTTCAGCTTTTTTTCTTCATATGCTATCAAAGTCATTTAAAAACGAGTTAACGACAACTTTATTTTCCAAATTAAGAATCGACTTCCAGTAGAAATTATGCTATGTTTCAAGTAAAAAACGTCTTTAAAATAAAGTGTTGAAAAACATGTCCTATGTTTGAACGATTTTTTGCTTTGTAGTCAAGATCCCAGCAAAAAAAAGTTTCGCCAAAAAAGTAATGAAAATGTTCTTTTTGGATCCGGAAGTGGTGCAAAATTGACGCAGAAGCAATGAATTTAACATGGGCTTGTCATAGGGCGGAAGTCCTCCATTTCAACAGCCGTTGCACTGAATTTGCCTCACTTCTTTAGGTGTGATCCGAATTCAATGTTTTGGATGTACATTAAAAAATTCTGTGATATTTTGTCAAATAAATAATTTTTATAAGTTTTTATAATTTTTAATGGATTCTAACGCTTCTCCGAAACGTTTGACATCAAATATTTTCAAAAATGCACGATTGCACAAAATTTAAATAATTTGTACCATTTTATGAATTCTTACTCTGTTTTTAACCTATTTGAAACAAAAAAAGTTAAAATTATCCATTAAAAGTATGAAAAACCCAAGTTATAAAAAATTGAATTAAAAGAACTTCCTGGGTATTTAAAATAAAGAACATCATTGGGAGTGCATCTTCATTCGTTTTGTTTTGTTATTGTTGGTTTTGAAGATAGAGGAAGCACGCTCAAAAACAAACCATTTTGTTTCTATAGAAAATTTTTGTCAAAATTTTGTTTCTATAGAAAATGTTGTCAAAATTTTATTTCTATAGAAAATGTTGCCAAAATGTTATTTCTACACGGATGAAAAAGACTGTTTTTCATATGTTTGGCTATAAACATTATATGTTGGGAACACAATTTTTAAACACAATATTTTTGAGTGCAAGCATATAATGTTAATAAACTAGCATAACATATTTGTGACATATATGTTAATATGTTAGAACATATTATGTTTGGGACATAAAATGTTTTTAAATATAATAAGCTTGGATGCAAACATATGTTAATTTAGAAATAGCCTACAAACATATATGTGTTTAGTAGCTTGGAGCGCTAATTAACAGGGAGCGATATTGAATTAAGTTGGTGGTTGTTGCTTGTTATTACAAAATTAACATTTTATTTTTCCTTGGGCAATTGATCAGCTACTTCTTTGATACTTACAAACTGTGTGGTCCGTTGTTCGAATCCCCGTCCGGCAAAAGGTAAAATTAAAATAAAAAAAATCATAAAATTGAATAATTTCTTCTACAATGTTTGTATTACAGAAAAAGGTGCTAAGAACTAAAAAATCTCGTGGAAGTGAGAAAGATGTGAGGGAATATACAATTAGGCAGAAACAAAATTTTGAACATTCAGTCGAAAACCTATGTTGTTAGCACCTATATTACCTGTTTATTTTCATAATTCATTATGACTGTAAATATATAAATAAATAAAATTTTGAGCACAATATTGTTTGGGAGAATTTTTTTAAGCATATAATATTTTTGGGTGCAAAATGCTTCCAAACATATTATATGTTTACATAATAACATATTGTTTTTTGGAAGACAACATTATTGAATTTGGATGCAAAAATACAAAATGTTTGGAAATTGACTACCCAAACATATATTGTTTAGACCAATATGCTTTCAAACATATTATATATTGGAAGAGATCAAACATATAAATGTTTGGGCAATAGCCAAAAATGTATATGCTTGAAGCAAAATATGTTTGGGAGTATATGTTACAGAAGCGATTTTTTGTGAGCGTGTATAAAAAGTTTGTCAAAGTTTTATTTCTATAAAAAAAAATTGTCAAAATTTTATTTCTATGGTTAGGTTAGGTTAGGTTAGGTGGCAGCCCGATGTATCAGGCTCACTTAGACTATTCAGTCCATTGTGATACCACATTGATGAACTTCTCTCTTATCACTGAGTGCTGCCCGATTCCATGTTAAGCTCAATGACAAGGGACCTCCTTTTTATAGCCGAGTCCGAACGGCGTTCCATATTGCAGTGAAACCACTTAGAGAAGCTTTGAAACCCTCAGAAATGTCACCAGCATTACTGAGGTGGGATAATCCACCGCTGAAAAACTTTTTGGTGTTCGGTCGAAGCAGGAATCGAACCCACGACCTTGTGTGTGCAAGGCGGGCATGCTAACCATTGCACCACGGTGGCTTATTTCTATAGAAAATGTATAAAGTTGTTGGGGAGTAATATTTTGCAAAATTTACCAAAACTACTAATCTACCAAACACACTGAAAAAAAAGCTTGAAAAGATTTTGTCTTTAATTTAAAAATTTTGGTATTGATTACGAGCCAAAGAAGCAGAGAATACAAGTAAGGATACTTTTAAGACACAATTCTCTTTTAAATTTGGGGTTTGTGTACTTGCTTCTAAGAAGCTAATTTTAATTTTTCGCTTTTTCAGTTTTTTTTTCTTCATATGCTATCAAAGTCCTTTAAAAACGAGTTAATGACAACTTTATTTTCCAAATTAAGAATCGACTTCCAGTAGAAATTATGATATGTTTCAAGTAAAAAAACGTCTTTAAAATAAAGTGTTGAAAAACATTTTCTATATTTGAACGATTTTTGCTTTGTAGTCAAGATCCCAGCAAAAAAAAAGTGTCGCCAAAAAAGTAATGAAAATGTTCTTTTTGGATCCGGAAGTGGTGCAAAATTGACGCAGAAGCGATGAATTTAACATGGGCTTGTCATAGGGTGGAAGTCCTCCATTTCAACAGCCGTTGCACTGAATTTGCATCACTTCGTTAGGTGTGATCCGAATTCAATGTTTTGGATGTAAATTAAAAAATTCTGTGATATTTTGTCAAATAAATAATATTTATAATTTTTAATGGATTCTAACGCTTCTCGGAAACGTTTGACCTCAAATATTTTCAAAAATGCACAATTGCACAAAATTTAAATAATTTGTACCATTTTATGAATTCTTACTCTGTTCACCCAGAAAAAAGTGACCCCTTCTTTAAGTTAAAATGAACTCATTGTGAAGAAAGTTGAACTTCGTATAGCGCCAAAGCCATTTTTATTTGTTTGAACGATGTGATTTTCGTAGAAATTAGGAATAATGTATTCCATATATTAGTTAACATTTTCCTATATTTATGTACCACTATACTACAGAATGAAAAAATTTAACTAATTTGAATTCATATATGGAATGATTTTATTGAAATTTTTTCATTCATTTGGACAAATCTTACACATTTGTGGTAAAACTTTTACTTCATAATTAGAACTGCTTACCTTCGTTTTTAAATACAATTTTATTTATTTCTATAAGCAACTTTATCTTCAATAAAAGACATGTTTTATTAATATATTGAATATATTTATTAAGAATCAACAGCATAGAATCTCTTTGAAATATTAGTTTATTATTCCACTATTTCCAATTTCCGTGTGATATTATCAACTGTAAAACGCACTTTTTCTTTTTCTTGTACTTTTCACTTTTAATAAGTTGCTGCCTAACGATTTTGTCCTCCTTTTACAATTTCATTACCTACAAATATAAAAAATCATAAAACATTTTTGTTGCAAAAGGTTAGCGTCACTGAATATTACCTGATAATTGAAGATTCCAAAATGAAGACAAATGAAAGGGTTGTTATTCTGCTGATGTTTTCTTTCTTTATACACTATCACGAACATTGATAGATTTATTTAAAAAAAACGAAAATTTTTCTCACTAATTTAAAATAACAAATATTTTATATATTTTATTTGTTATTTATTATATTATTTTACCATATTATTTTTTAACAATCTCTCCGAAACAACGCGATTCCAACTAAAAAACAACCGACGCGCAAATATATCGATTACACCCACGCGCAAACACATCGATTACGATGACAAGTATCGATTACAGGTAGACAATAGAAATTTAGGAAAATTTCCTATATTCTAACAAGTGTGTTTCCTTAAGTTTTTAAAGGATTGCATACTTCTTAGTACGAACGAACTAAAATATTTTTCTATGCCAAGTGTTGTTCGTATGTATGAAAAACTTTCTATTATAAAGGAAGTCGCGATTATAATTTTATAAGAAATTTTACTAATTTTGAGGAAACTTGGTTTTAGTTCGGTTTTTGTTTATTTTTACGAATGCTTTGTTATCGGTGAATAAAATTTTCTTTTTCAGTAGTAAATTCTTATACCCAGCGAAGAAAATAGTATGAGTAAAATTCCATGCCTTATTCTAGTTAATGAACTATTCCTAACTGCTTACAGTTTAGGATTTTTTTACTGAAACGAGTAAATTTTATTATTTTTCACAAAAATTTACCTTAATGGAAATAAAATGGATAAACTATATTGATGAAAATTTTTTCCTTTAGTTTCAAAGGCACTTTTTTCTGGGTGTTTTTAACCTATTTGAAACAAAAAAAGTTAAAATCACCCATTAAATGTATGAAAAACCCTAGTTATAAAAAATTGAATTAAAAGAACTTCCTGGGTAGTTAAAATAAAGAACATCATTGGGAGTTCATCTTCTGAAAGTGCTTTTAAAGTTGTGCCTTTGGAAGAACGTCCAAATTTTTTTGCTGGGATGCAAAAAGACAACAAATTTAAAGACAATTTCATTAAATTTAAAGAATATTTCTGAATTACGAGTATTAGAGTGAAGTTGACCTTAGCCTAAACATTTTTTCTTTCATTTTATGATACCCATTTTTAAGTCAAATTACTTAATTATAAGGACAATAGGACTTCATTGAAAAGTTTATCGACTTTTGGACAAGGAAAACAACTTTATATTAGAGAAATGCGTCTTCTATGCTAAGCAAAATTTGCATTCGTATTTTAAAGACACGAAATCTTTGACCTCACGACAATATTTTTTTCAGTGCAGTAAAACCATTTTTGGTAGAATTCTACCAACTGTGACAACCGTGTCTGCGATATTCGGTAACCTCTCTTTGGGTGTTATTCCTCTCTTTGACTGCACTGCATTTCTCTTTCTATGGATGTGGAGAGTGTGTTCTAATGAACATCAGTGGTATTGCCTTTACTTCATTTAACATGTTTTTTTTTTTTTAATTTAATACAAAATATTAATTTATAATACCTCACAAAGTAATGGTAATAAAAAATTTAAATGAAGGATTTTTTTCTAAATTCAATAATGTCAGAAAGTCTGTAAAAAAAAGATAACTCATTCACTTAGGATCTCGATCGGAGCCTTGGGATAAACTGTAACGGTGCTCCTATTTATTGCACATATTAGAAATCTCTAGTGGGATTTTTACAACGAGAAATTGGTTAAGTTGATTCCATACTATTGAGATCAACATCAGTCTTTAGCAATGTCTCTTCAGATTGTTCAATGTTGAAGGAAGGTTCAGCATCATCTTCTACATCTGTATCTCCCTCGCCATCTACCTCAGCAGAAGCCAAGTCATCTTCTCCACGACATGAACAGGATTCACATTCACAATTACATTCTGTTTCACATGATGAAACATCTTCATCTTCATTCATTTCCGGGCAAGGAGAACCACTGACTTCTTTGGGCAATTCAATTACAGGTTCTTGGAAATCAGCCTCATATTCTTCTTTGCTGATACCAAACCAACGACAGTCGAATGGACCTTGACTATAACCGGTATTACAATCCTTTGAAATTTTATCATAAGTTATATCGCTTTCTGATGCCTTTAGAGTAGGGCATGTACATTTTGGCAGATTCTTCTCACTTAAATCATCTTTAAACTCTCGAATTTCATAACTATCTCGTTCCTTCAGCATATCATTAACAATTTTACGATACATTTCCTCATAGGGATCAGAGACTTTATGCATACCCATTGTCACCCGAACTACCCGAAGGCATTCTCTCTTTAACCTGGTTGAACATGATCGACACTCACATTCATGATTCTCATCAGGTGAAGGTCTTGATCGCATACGTTCATATAAAGCCTTATAGAGATCTTTAATTTGATTCTCTATGGATTTTTGAGTGTACATAAACAAACCCTCATAAGCTGCATATATTTGAGCTGTACGTTTAGCTGCATGGATCCACCGACATTCTGGTGTATGAATGAGTTTATAACTTAGCCAGGGATTGGGAACACCACCTTCGGCGGTGCCATGATAGAACGCTTGAAAAGCTCGTTTTATAATGGAATAAGCCATTTGGGCTTCCATTCGTTGCATATCACATTTTCGATTTAGATCATGGAACAGGCCTTCTTTGGACAAACGTTTTCTGGGTATAGTGTCAATCTTCTCAATAATTTCTTCGAAATGGAAAAAGTAGTATATAATGACATCAATGCAAAGCTTAGCCTTTATAGCTGGAATATTACAAATTTTCATAACCTATGGAGGCGGCAAGGAGATCAAAATAATTAGAATGTATAATTTTGTAAACTTTTTTACCTCTGCTAAGGTTTCCGCCACATCACGAACATTTTCCTTAAGAACATCAACGGCGATGGCCTTATACGGACAGTTACAATAATTGTTTGGTTGGAAGCATTCACATTTATAGCTTTGTATAAAACGTTGTGGAATCATTACAAATAAGGGATATCAAAATTATGAATTCAATAAAAAAAATAATGGGAATTAATTTGAAAGTTCATCGAAAATTTGTCAAATTGATGGAAAAGACAATGTTCGAAATTTCGTTTTCGTTTTACCCAGCATAACTACACTGAAAACAAGCAAATATAATGATTTTGGTATGGGTTCCTTACTAAAGAAGCGGAGAATTGAAGTAGGAATCTCTTTAAGAGCGACTCCGATTCTAAAAAAATAACAAATTTTTGTTGTATTCGTTTTTTGCAGATTTTTTCTTCATGTGCGCTCAAATTGCTTTAAAAGCATGTTAACTACAACTTAAATTTTCCAATTCATCAAGTAGAAATTGTGATATTTTTTAAGAAGTCAAGATACAAAAAGAACAAAAAGACAATTACATTAACTTCTAAGAATTTTATTTTAAAGTAGAAGCAAAAATAACATGCTTCCCGAAGTCAATCACGTAAATTCCGAGAATATAACATGGAGGTTAATAGTTAAGCTGATTCTCAAACTTAAAAAGACATCAGTTTTATCTGTTAATGTGATTCTCAAACTTCTAAAAAATCGGTCATATGTTATCTGTAAAGGTGATACTCAAACTTTTAAAATGCTTTAAACATTGCAATCAAATCAAATTTAGAGATTTGAAATCTTTCTATAAGGTATGGTAGTTGAAATATAGTTATAGTGGATTTTGGAAGTGTAATGTGATAATATTTAAAAACAAGTATATGCAGCAGTAAATTCGGCCGGGCCGGAGTTATAGAGAAATCATAAACATATCGTGTATATGATGTAATAACGCCTTGATTTGGAATCTTAAATCTGTAGATTTTTTTTCCGCCATTATTTAAATAAATACGATGAGTAAAATATGGAAATTTTACTTTTAGTTTCAAGCAATTTTCATGATCAGTACCTGCTATACCCTGAAAGAAGTGTTTTCTTTTCTGAGGAATGCAATTCTAGACAAGCAAAGTTTTTTTTTTGACACAAATTTTAGAGACAATCGTTGAATCGCTTATCAAAAATTCAGATTAGTTTGCTCTAAACGAAAATACTTTATACGAAAGGGAATTTCGTTTGTCTAAAATTTCATTCCGAAGCAAAATATTTTTTCTTTGGGTGTACCCTCAGGAAGTTAAACCGATCTATATCGATGCCTTGCCAAACGGACCGGTAAAAATAAATGCGATACAGATTTTTAAGGGTCTAAAATTCCAGTATATTTAAATTTTTGTGCAAATCGGATTAAAATTTTGTGCAAATCTTATTCCGACATATTCAAGCACGCATATGATGCGGGTCTCTCCGCATTTCTACTAATCGTTGCTTATGCTATTGCATTCCATTATGGTTCATTATCTCTCCGTAATGTCTGATATTGATTTCATTGTCTTCCTACGGGCTATCGGTGCAAATGTTCACAATCACTGGCCTCGTATTATTTCTGGGCCAATCAACATATTCCATTATCGCTCGCACTTCTTTCTGCAGTTAAGCAGAATATGATCTCGGTGTATGGATCCTCCACGCATTTGCTTCCAATCCAGTCTTCCCAGTGGTTATTTCCCTTGGTAACTGTCCAGCCTTCCCGACCATCTTCGATCAATCGATGTAATCATATGTTTTATCTTTGTTATCTCTTCTGAGATCGGTTTTCGTAGAATCGCTTTTCTGTCGTCAGAATGTCTCAAACGATTGTCATGGCCGCTGCGTCGTTCACCAATACTCCCTCCGTCTTCCCTATAACACTTTGATGGTTGGCCATGTTTCTTATTTCCCGTTTCCTAGGATCCCGTTTCCTAACCTTTGTTCTTATTCCGACATTTTCAAGCACGCATATGATGCGGGTCTTTCCGCATTTCTACTAATCGTTGCTTATGCTATTGCATTCCAATATGGTTCATTATCTCTCCGTAATGTCTGATATTGATTTCATTGACTTCCCACGGGCTATCGGTGCAAATGGTCACAATCTCTGGCCTCGTATTATTTCTGGGCCAATCAACATATTCCATTATCGCTCGCACTTCTTTCTGCAGGACTGATCTGGTAAGTAGAATATGATCTCGGTGTATGGATCCTCCACGCATTTGCCTCCAATCCAGTCGTTACTTCCCTTGGTATCTGTCCAGTCTTCCCGACCATCTTCGATCAATCGATGTAGTCATATGTTTTATCTTTGCTATCTCTTCTGAGGTCTGTTTTCGTAGAATCGCTTTTCTGTCGTCAGAATGTCTCACACGATTGTCATGACCGCTGCGTCGTCCACCAATACTCCCTCCGTCTTCTCTATAACACTTTGATGGTTGGTCATGTTTCTTATTTCCCGTTTCCTAGGATCACCTATCCGGTATCAGAGTGCCTCATACAGGGGTCATCCATCTATACTCCTGATTCCCCATAATTGTTTGTTCATATCGCCACCATAACTCCCTGGCTTTTCATCATTATAATTATTGCACTAAAGTTTAGGACCAATGCTTTGATCATAGTAACATATCAAAGTCCATCCCCCTGGTCACGTATCGTCTTCGAAATAGTCGCTTGCCCATTCCTGATTCCCCATAATTGTTTGACGGTCCATCATGTGTCTTGTTACCCTCCATTTTCCCAACATCTTCATTCATATCGTCACCATAACTCCCTGGCTTGTCATCATTATTATTATTGCACTAAAGTTCAGGACCAATGCTTTGATCATAGTAACATATCAAAGTCCATCCCCCTGGTCTCTTATCGTCTTCGAAATAGTCCCTTGCCCATTCCACTAGAAAGACTCCTTAGTACACAGATCACAGAAATTACCAAAATTTTACACCATTTTTGCAAACCAATATCCATACCACTATCATCCATAACAATTTAACTTCTTTCGGTACATATATCATGGCATTCCTATTAGCTCATTTAAAGCCATATCAAAAGAAGTGAATTCTTGGAATGGTGTCATTGGTTAAACACCTTTCTTTAGTAATTGTATGTCATTTCCTGCTAATTCGATCATTTTATCATGTCTTCAGCACACAACATAGCCGGGAAAAAATTACAATTGACCTTTTAAACAAATAAACTCCCAGAGCAAAGTAATAAATCTCCAACGGAAGCCAAAACGTTAAACCTTTCTTTAAAATCGCTACGATTTCAAGAATCCACCAAAAAAGAAAACGGCCATGAACGAAATGGCAAGGCAAGGAGATGGCTGAAACCTGCAAACCAACAAAAAAAGTAAATCGGAGGAGTAATCTGCAAGAATCTGTTAACGATTCCACACAACACAAACTTAATTTTCTCAAAAAAGAACTTCCATGCTTACAACGGACGACACTGACACTGGGCCAGTCAACAACTCCATATGGAATAGGTATTTTTGGGCAATACGGGCAATGGAAGTAACAGAGGGACGTGGAACCTAGGAAACCTAAAAGGCCATCTAAAAATGTTGTAGAGCATGTCTAGTTTAAGCTTAAACATTAAACAGCCAAATCGCTGATCACAATTTAGTGCAGCTTGTGGTATGGGCAAATACCCAGCCAGCGAAAAGCAACTGATCTCTACTAAAGCATCCATCCATCGATGGCTTAAGGAGTAAACCAATTTCACATTGACGTTGTTGTTGTTGTTTTTGGTCTGGTGCTTAGTTGATTTAACTTTAAAGCTATTACTTAACATCAATTCGTATGGCCTTCTGGAATTACAAACAACTTCATCGCCAACACCAGCCCAGCCACTCAGCCAGCCAGCCAGCATCAGGGCATCTACCACCAGCACTACTACCGCCAGACAATGACGACAACCAAGTGCCGCCAGGCATCTAGCCATCCAATACCAATCATCAAGAGCAATCCTCATCGTCGTCGCCGTCTTCCTCATCCGCTGCCGGAGTCTTAAGACCATCTAGCCATTCCATCGGACCAGGGGGAGTTTCTCCTGAATTTCTGTATTCATTTCCATTCTAATAGTTTTGCTATTAAGTCCATATAAAGATCCTCTTTACATCCAGCTATTACTCCCTCCCTCTCCTGACTAGCTCTAAAACTCAGTATGTAGACGACAAACTGACTACCTTTTGAAAACATTTTGGCACGGTTTGGGGGTTTGGTTGGTTCGTTGCCAGGTTGCTTCGTTGGATTGATTCTTTCCGGTGAACATTTTGCGCGAAAAACGTGAGCAAAGCAATTAATTAGTTGTACACAAAAACCCTTTTTTCTTCATTCTCCCGATATTGGCGTTGTTGTTGTTCGCTTTTTGCTGTTTTTCGGTTAAAGTTTTTCGGTCGATCCATCCATCCATCCAACCATCGATCCATTCGTCCTCATTGTTGTATTGTGTGCTGTGAGAGGAGTATGTTTACTCTGGTCTTTTTGTGGAAAAATTTTAATTGGCAATTGTTGTGCGCTTTGTATGGTCATAAAAATTCCTACACTTCTTCTTGTTCTTCCTCCTTGGATCCAGAGGAAATGTGCGCGGTTGCGCCCAGTTAGCATTGGTATTTCTGTAGAGTTTCCCCGCACAGTATTACCGTTGTTGCCACTGGCTTTATTCATTTGGATTGAGATGACTGTTGAATGAATTCTATTCTGGTAATATTGATACACTAAGAAAAAAGAGACTTTTTCAAGGTGAAGATGTGAAACTAAAACAGCCAGATCTTTAGGGATTGGAAAAGGAGAGCAAACAACAATAGAAAAATTTTGATTTAGCAAAATGAATGAGTGGTTAACCTGTAGATTGATGGTATTGGAAGAATGGACAGAAAAATAACGAACCTTCAAGGCATAATAGGGTGGACTGTGGGTGAAATTGCGGATGCCCCAACAATCCATGATGGTATACAGGAGGTGGCCATGACTGTCGACTGTGACATTCTGATTGCAGTTAAATTGTCCTGGGAGAATGAGACCCCAGAATAGATACCAAAGGTATCTGTAACTGATACGCCGATGGATCGGAGATTGGTGAGAGAACGGGTCTGGACGTATAAGTAGAGAACACACTCACAAGACCATCAAACCTTAACATTTTCACAGACAGTGAAGGAAATAGCAGACATTAGAATTCAACCACGAACCATATTGGAATACAAAAGCATGATTAACGCATACTCGGAATACGGCTGGATCCGCATCATATGCGTGCCGGAACATGCCGGAATAAGAGCAAACGTAATGGCAAATGAACTGGTGATAACTTAGAGACCGATAGAACTTAGAGAACGTAAACGCAATAAAGGTAACTCGGCCCGAGTTGGATGAATGCTATATAACAGTCGGAAGAACAACGAAAATACTATGGGGTGACCCAGATAAGAGAGAGTTTCCCAAGGAGATGAGGTCTACAAACAACACGAACATGAGAATAACGACCGGACACCTTGAATTGCGAGTACATCTGTGCCGAAAGGGAGCAGCAGAGGATACTGCATGTCACTGTCCTGTCTGTGTTAAGCAAAGAGTTAACCCTATCGGTGAAGAAGTGAAACATAGGGAAGTTAACAATAGAGTCAATGAAGGCCAAGTTGGATGAATGGGAGACACATAAAGCAATGTGGACCAATGAAACGGTGGGAAGGACGACGAAAATACCGGAAAACCGGTACTGAAAATAAATTAGGGAATTCGTTAGAGACACAGAGTGCATGGAATTTTAAATAATTTTTTTCTATAGAAAAAAAATATATAAATACAATTTTTACTAAATGTTCTTTAGAAATAAAATTTTTTAAAAATGTTCTATAGAAATAAAATTTTGACACAATTTTCTATAGAACTGAAATTATTGTTGTTTTTTTATAAAATTTTCTATAGAACTGAAATCTTGATAAAATTTTCTGTTTAAATAAAATTTTGACAAAATTTTCTATAAAAATAAAATTTTGAGAGAATTTTTAAAAAATGTTCTTTATAGAAGTAAAATTTTTACAAAACTTTTGATAAAATTTTCTATAGAAATAAAATTTTGACAAAATTTTCTATAGATATAAAATTTTGACAAAATTTTCTATAGAACTAAAAATTTGACAAATTTTCTATAGAAATAAAATTTTGACAAGATTTTCTATAGAAATAAACTTTTGACAAAATTTTCTACAGAAATAACATTTTGACAAAATTTTCTATAGAAATAACATTTTGACAACATTTTCTATAGAAATAAAATTTTGACAAAATTTTTTTATAGAAATACAATTTTTGAAAAATTGTCTATAGAAATAAAATTTTGACATTTTCTATAAAAATATTTTTTTTTTTTGTTTCTATAGAAATAAAATTTTGAGAAAAATTTCTATAAAATAAAATTTTGACAAAAAATGTTCTATAAAAATAAAATTTTGAGAACATTTTCTATAGAAATACAATTTTGACAAAATTTTCTATAGAAATAAAATTTTGACAAAATTTTCTATAGAAATAAAATTTTGATAAAATTTACTATAGAAATAAAATTTTGACAAAATTTTCAATAGAAAATATATTTTGACAAAATTTTCTATACAAAATATATTTTGACAAAATTTTCTATAGAAATAAAATTTTTACAAAACTTTCTAAAAAAATAAAATTTTGATAAAATTTTCTATAGAAATATAATTTTGACAAAATTTTCTATAGATATAAAATTTTGACAAAATGTTCTATAGAAATAAAATGTTGACAAAATTTTCTATAGAAATACAATTTTTAAAAAATTTTCTATAGAAATAAAATTTTGACAACATTTTCTATAAAAATAATTTTTTTTCTATAGAAATAAAATTTTGAGAAAAAAATAAAATTTTGACAAAATTTTTAAAAAAAGTTCTCTAGAAATACAATTTTGAGAACATTTTCTATAGAAATAAAATTTTGACAAAAATTTCTATAGAAATAAAATTTTGACAAAATTTTCAATAGAAACTATATTTTGACAAAATTTTCTATAGAAAATAAATTTTGACAAAATTTTCTATAGAAATAACATTTTTAAAAAAATTTCTATAGAAATAAAATTTAAAAAAACAAGTATATACGGCCGTAAGTTCGGTCAGGCCGAATCTTATGTACCCTCCACCATGGATTGCGTAGAAACTTCTACGAAAGACTGTCATCCACTAATTTCAAATCACATCGTTGTTAAATATCATATACTACCACCACGTACCAAATTTCAACCAGATCGGATGAATTTTGCTTCTCCAAAAGCCACCGGATGTCACATCTGGGGATCGGTTTATATGGGAGCTATATATAATTATGGACTGATAGGAACCAATTCCTGCATGGTTGTTGGATACCATATACTAACATCACGTACCAAATTTCAACCGAATGGGAAGAATTTTGCTCTTCCAAGGGGCTCTGGAGGTCAAATCTGGGGATCGGTTTATATGGGGCCTATATATAATTATGGACCGATTTCGAGCAATTTTTCCATGGGAGTTTAAGGCCATATATTAACACCACGTACCAAATTTCAACTGAATCAGATAAATTTTAGTCTTCCAAGAGGCTCCGGAGGTCAAATCTGGTGATCGGTTTATATGGGGGCTATATATAATTATGGACCGATATTGACCAATTTTTGCATGGTTGTTCGAGACCATATACTAACACCATGTACCAAATTTCAGCCGGATCGGATGAAATTTGCTTCTCTTAGAGGCCTCGCAAGCTATGGGGGCTATATATAATTATTTACAGATGTGGACCAATTTTTGCATGGTTGTTAGAGACCATATACTAACACTATATACCAAATGAAATTTGCTTCTCTTAGAGGCCTCGCAAGCCAAATCGGGGGATCGGTTTATATAAATATATATGGCCCCCATATATATTTATTTACCGATGTGGACCAATTTTTGCATGGTTATTAGAGCCCATATACTAACACCATGTACCAAATTTCAGTCGGATCGGATGGAATTTGATTCTCTTAGAGGCCTCGCAAGCTAAATTTGGGGATCCGTTTATATGGGGGCTATACGTAAAAGTGGACCGATATGGCCCATTTGCAATACCATCCGACCTACATCAATAACAACTACTTGTGCCAAGTTTCGGAAGTTAGCGTGATTTCAACAGACGGACGGACGGACATGCTCAGATCGACTCAGAATTTCGCCACGACCCAGAATATATATACTTTATGGGGTCTTAGAGCAATATTTCGATGTGTTACAAACGGAATGACAAAGTTAATATACCCCCATCCTATGGTGGAGGGTATAAAAATAGACAAAATTTCCTATAGAATTGAAATTGTTATAACATTTTCTGTTGAACTGAAATCTTGATAAAATTTTCTGTAGAAATAAAATTTCGACAAAATTTTCTTTAGAAATAAAATTTTGACAAAATTTTCTTTAGAAATAAAATTTTGGCAAAATTAAAAAAAAATATATATATATAAATTAAATTTTTAATAAATGTTCTTTAGAAATAAAATTTTTAAAAATGTTATGTAGAAATAACATTTTGACACAATTTTCTATAGAACTGAAATTTTTATAAAATTTTCTATAGAACTGAAATCTTGATAAAATTTTCTGTTGAAATAAAATTTTGACAAAATTTTCTATAGAAATAAAATTTTGACAAAATTTTCTATAGGAGTAAATATTCTATAGAAATACAATTTTTAAAAAAATTTCTATAAAAATAAAATTTTAAATGTTCTTTAGAAATAAATTGTTTTAAAAATGTTCTATAGAAATAAAATGTTGACACAATTTTCTATAGAACTGAAATTTTTTTAAGTTTTCTATAGAATTGAAATCTTAATAAAATTTTCTGTTAAAATAAAATGTTGACAAAATTTTCTATAGAAATAAAATTTTGACAAAATTGTGACAAAATGTTCAATAGAAAATAAATTTTGACAAAATTTTGTATAGAAATAAAATTTTTAACAATTTTCTATAAAAATAAAATTTTTAAATAAATTTCTGTAGAAAAAAAAATTGGCAAAATTTTATATTGAACTGAAATCTTGATAAAATTTCTGTAGAAATAAAATTTTTACAAAATTTTCTTTACAAATAAAATTCTATAGAAATAAAATTTTGACACAATTTTCTATAGAACTGAAATTTTTATAAAATTTTCTATAGAACTGAAATCTTGATAAAATTTTCTGTTGAAATAAAATTTTGACAAAATTTTTATAAAAAGAAAATTTTGACAAAATTTTCCATAGAAATAAAATTTTGACAAACTGTTCAATAGAAAATAAATTTTGACAAAATTTTCTATAGAAATAAAAATTTTAAACAATTTTCTATAAAAATAAAATTAAAAAAAAAATCTATAGAAATTAAATAAAAAAAATTGACAAAATTTTCTATAGAACTGAAATTGTTATAAAATTTTCTATTGAACTGAAATCTTGATCAAATTTTCTGTAGAAATAAAATTTTGACAAAATTGTCTTTAGAAATAAAATTTTGACAGAATTTAAAAAAAAAATTATATAAATAAAATTTTTAATAAATGTTTTATAGAAATAAAATTTTTTAAAAATGTTCTATAGAAATAAAATTTTCACACAATTTTCTATAGAACTGAAATTTTTATAAAATTTTCTATAGAACTGAAATCTTGATAAAATTTTCTGTTGAAATAAAATTTTAGAAATAAAATTTTGACAGAATTTTCTATAGAAATAAAATTTTGACAAAATTTTCTATAGAAGTAAAATTTTTAAAAAATTGTCTATAGAAATAAAATTTTGATAAAATGTTCTATAGAAATAAAATTTTGACAAAATTTTTGATAGTGTATCTTTAAAACAAAAGGCTTTGAAACCGCAAGTAACACCAATGGTGGTTGTAAAGAAATCCAAGCAATATCAAATGAATGTAAAAACATACAGATCAAAGTCCCATAGAATACAAAAATGTATTCCTTCAGGTCGTCATTTCATTGCCATAGTGAGGATATACTCTAAGCCAAAGAAAATTTTCATTTAACTCACAAAACATTCGATCTCATATCTGAACGATTTGCAAGGACTTTTGACAACATTACCTTGGTTTGGATAAACCAAATTGAATTGACTCTGACTGTGACTGTGACTGTAAGTGTAGTAGATTCAAATTGGAATTGGAGTTTAGTTGTTGAATTAAGCATACGACTGATTAAACATATCAAAACGATGTCGTTCTCCATGTTCTAGACGAGACGACCAAGATCGACACAATTTCCTTTGAATTGCCAGCGATGAATGATTCTGATGTGTTTTCGGAATTAATGTAAATGCTTAATTGTTGTTGTTTCCAGCAGGAGTTAGTTAGCGAGTGTAGGAACCCGAAAATCTTCTTTGGCCTTGTTTTCAAGCCAAATTAATGGTCAATCTGTGAACGGATTACCCGTGAAAGATTGTTGGTAACTGGAAAAAGAGTCTTGACCTTCTATTTTCTGTAATTAGAAAATTAAGAGGAAATCTCTGGGTGTGTGGAAAAGCAAATCCAAAACAGTGTTTAATCGAGATGGTGTTCCAAATACAGAATTTAATGATGTAGTGAGATGACCTCTTTAAAAGTGGAATCGTTCGTTTAAACAAGCGGCATCCTTTGGGTTGTACAGCTGTTTTATGAAATGCATTTAACATTTCTCAATTTCAGACCAACTTAATTTGTTTCATGGAAATCAGCCCGTTATAGGTATTCAAACTAACAGAACAATGGTTCTATTAAGCTTTATAAATTAAATGGCAATGGTAGCTTCAAGTATTGTTGCAGACAAGTACTTTCCTCATAGGACATGCTCATATAGAAGTAATCAACTTTTTCTTTGAATAATAAGCATTAACCAATTTTACTATCAAGATTATTTGGTAATGCGAGTTTTTTCTGGCAATATATTAAGAACTATTGTTTTCCTTTGTTGCTGCATGTTCTTTTATTTTTGTATAGCGTAACATTCACTCAAAATATATTATGCCTGAAGGTATGCTGCAATTTTATAAGTTTAATTTTATAGAGCAAAATATTTACTAGGGATTTGTAGTTCAACAAAATGTTACAAACTTAGTTTTATAACAAGTATAAACGGCCGTAAGTTCGGCCAAGCCGAATCTTATGTACCCTCCACCATGGATTGCGTAGAAACTTCTACGAAAGACTGTCATCCACAATCAAATTACTTGGGTTGTGGTAATACTTACCGATGGCAAGGTATCTTAAAACTTCTTAAATCGTTTTATAAATTGTGAGTTAGTCCATAGGTGGTATATATTAGACAAAAAAGTTATGTATAGTTAAGTCCACAAATAATTACGAATCGATATGGACTTTTTGCACGGTACGTAGAATTGAAATAGGGGGGTCACTTATATGGGGGCTATATACAATTATGAACTTGATATGGACCAATTTTTGTGTGATTGGAAATCGATTTATCTGACGGATATATATAACTATAGACCGATATGGACCTAGTTAGGCATGGTTGTTAACGACCATATACTAGCACAATGTACCAAATTTCAACTCACTCGGATGAAATTTGCTCCTCCAAGAGGCTCCAAAACCAAATCTCGGGATCGGTTTATATGGGGCTATATATGATTATGGACTGATACTGACCACTTTTGGCATGGTTGTTAAATATCATATACGATCACCACGTACCAAATTTCAAGCAGATCGGATGAATTTTCTTCTCCAAAAGGCACAGGAGGTCAAATCTGGGGATCGGTTTATATGGGGCCTACACTAATAGAAAAATTGCGTTCCACAATCGTGAACGGACGGTAACAAAATGAAACGGAAACGTTCACAAAAAATCAAAACGGAATGTTCACGATTTTGTCCACGGGCGTTCACGATTCATGAACGGCATTCATTTTTCTTTTTCCATGAAAATTCTTAAAATAATCGTTAGACGTTGTTATGACAATTCCGCCGGTGGTGCAATGAGCTAAAGCGACTCTTAACTCGTATGGTGCACACAACACATCATGAACGCTCGTTGTTGTTTTGACAACGGATGGTGTCATTTTAACATTGTCAGATTGACCCCGTCAGTTCTCAGTTTGACAACACATGTGTGTTGATTCACTTTCATGAACGAAACGTTTTGAAATGACAACGCCGTTCATGATTTTTTCTATGTGTGTAAATATAATTATGGACCGATTTCGACCAATTTTTGCAAGGGAGTTTGAGGCCATATATTAACACCACGTACCAAATTTCAACTGAATCAGATGAATTTTGGTCTTCCAAGAGACTCCGGAGGTCAAATCTGGTGATCGGTTTATATGGGGGCTATATATAATTATGGACCGATGTGGACCAATTTTTGCATGGTTGTTAGATACCATATACTAACACCATGTACCGAATTTCAGCCGGATCGGATGAAATTTGCTTCTCTTAGAGGCCTCGCAAGCCAAATCGGGGGATCGGTTTATATGGGGGCTATATATAATTATGGACCGATGTGGACCAATTTTTGCATGGTTGTTAGAGAGCATATACTAACACCATGTACCAAATTTCAGCCGGATCGGATGAAATTTGCTTGTCTTAGAGGCCTCACAAACCAAATTTTGGGGTCCGTTTATATGGGAGCTATACGTAAAAGTGGACCGATATGGCCCATTTGCAATACCATCCGACCTACATCAATAACAACTACTTGTGCCAAGTTTCAAGTCGATAGCATGTTTCGTTCGGAAGTTGTCGTGATTTCAACAGACGGACGGACGGACATGCTCAGATCGATTCAGAATTTCACCACGACCCAGAATATATATACTTTATGGGGTCTTAGATCAATATTTCGATGTGTTACAAACGGAATGACAAAGTTAATATACCCCCCATCCTATGGTGGAGGGTATAAAAAACATATTATTTTTTTGGCTATCTAACTATAAGTTTATCATCGTGTCCAGAAAAAGCCGTACAGAAAAAAGCCGGATTAGAAAAACTGACAGCATGGAAGAAAAAGTCGTACCGAAGAAAGCCGCGCCGCCAATTTTAGACGCCGTCGACCAATTTTTGCCAATCGCAACCGCCAGCAAAACATTTAGCTGAAAAAATTTGAATGAGATGTAAATGTGATTGTATGATTGGTTGCACAACTAATCTCATTACAATTCGGATAATTCAACTTGATTTTATAGTGGTTAATTGTCCGCCGTCGAATAGACAAATTTATATCGGCTTCGCCGCCGTCGCCGCCGGAGGCCAAAAATTAGTGTCAGTCGCCGCCGACGAAAATGGGTCGGCTTTATTCTCTGCTTCCAATATAACTTATAGTGTGGCCAATATATGGGATACCTCTCGAATAATTGGACCAGAGAATGAAGCCGCCTAGTCGCGCCGCCGACTATTTGTGGCCAGTTGACGCCGCCGCCGAATGCGTCGACTCATCTCGACTAAAATGTATCCTTCAATTAATCACAAATATCGGTTTAAATCTGAAAAATGCATTAATAATTGTCGTATTATTGCCAAAATGTTGAACCTTTCCTCCACAATCAATCAATTTCAAGCTGCTATAAATTTAAAATAAATCGTAAAATTTTAGCTCAGAAAAGTTGAATGATATGTAAATTTGATTGTATGATTAGTTGTACAACTAATCTCACTACCAATTGAATAACTTCAAATTGATATTAGGGCTGTTTTCTTTTAGCACTGGATGCAACATTTGTATGGGCTATCCAGAACATCGTTGCACTAGTGTTCTGTCCAGAACATCTCATCAGTGCAAATCGCGCCGATGTTGCCAGATTGTATTTTGATAAAGTCCCAATAAACACAAAATACTAAAATTCAATAATTTTTCAAACATTTTTTCAAAGGATTAGGGTAATATTCAAGTTGAGAAATTGTTGAGAAAATCGCGTTCTCAACAAAAAACAGACATTACCCTCAACAGTAAAATTCAACACAATAGCAATAATTTCTCAATTGTAATCCTCAAATTGAAATGCATCGCTACTCAATATTTTCTCAAACAGTTTTCAACGTGAGAAAAATAAAAAATTAGCATTGTTGCGAATACTTTCAAACCACAATTTGTATGAAAGTCAATCCTAGTTCTAACTGAAAGTCAATACTAAATTTCTAGGGATTTTGTAAATTTTATTATTTTTTTTGTTAACAAATATAATAATTTTAAAAATAACATTAATAATATATAAAAATAATAATATAATACCAATCAAAATGTAATTATCCTATTAAAAGTATTAATAAATAAAACTATGAATACAACTTTAAATATCTTAAACATTTTTACATGTATAATTCCATTTCCTCCATAATGTTGGTGTCAAATAACTATTAATTAATATGCTGGCAATTTGAAATAATTACTATCGAGGAACTTGTTGGCTTGTGTGTTAGAATAGATTCCAGCCATGATAAAACTAACAGGTAGTGTCTGCGAAACATATGATTCTAATTTTTTTAGTGTTCTTTTCTCCAAACGTCATACAAAAAAACAAAACAATGTTGTCATTGCGAAATGAATTACAATTTTAATGTAGAAGAAGAGTAACTAATTTTTCTTATCTACCGGAAAAACTTAAATTTGACGTGTTATTTGATTATTTTTATGTTCCAGTTTTCTTGGTGTAAATGAAGGCTTTTGCGCACAAATGGATTTTTCATTTGGGTTAGTATGTCCCATATATACACCTATATACCTATATATAACAGAGTTGAAGATCGATCGATTGACATAGACTTTTAATTGTACATATAGAAACCCTGTTAATTTTGGTTGATATCGGTACATCTTTAGATAGAGCTAGCATACATAATAGTATTGACGACTGTTGTATGTACTTACCAACTTTTCTCTCCACAGACAGTTCAACCCTGGTCAAGGAATTGAATTAAAAAATTCTGATACACAAACCGAGTAAGAACAAATGGTTATATATCCTAAATGGTACAATGTAAATTAAAATTCGTTGTATTTGTAGACCAATAGAACTTTATCAAGAAACGATGAAACAGCTTGCACATTTTAAAAACCTTGCTAAAAAATTGCAACTTGAACTTACAGATTTGAAAATAAAGCTGGCTGAGAGTGATAAATTAGTTTCATGTATGCGCTCACTTTTCACAGAGGGTCAGATAAGAAAACTAATTTCGCCAGGAGCGCTTAAATGGCAGTGGCCTGACATTTCAAATGCCATCTGCTTACATGCCGCTGGTCCTCGGGCATATAGACATTTGTACAATAAAGGTTTCCCCCTGCCTGGCGTTTCAACATTGCAGCGTTGGGCAAGAAAGATCGACATATGCGAAGGAATTATGAGGACCTCTATGGACTTCATGAAAAATCACGCAGATTTGTCTAAGGAAGACAAAATATGTGTACTCGCTTTCGATGAGATGAAGGTAGCCGAAACGTACGAGTATGAAGCACCAGGAGACTTCGTGAGAAAGCCTGCAAACTACGTGCAGGTTGTAATCGCTCGTGGTCTACGAAAATCGTGGAAACAACCCGTTTTTTTCCAATATGACTGCAGAATGGATAAATCAACGTTATTTTCAATAATAAAAGAGTTAGAAACCGTTGGTTACACTGTAGTTGCAACTGTGTGCGATTTGGGGGCAACTAATCAATCTTTGTGGAATAGCCTAGGTGTTTCAAAAGGTAAGAGGGCTCCTATAAAAAATAAAGCCAGTACTAAGTTCCGCTTTCGGATTGAAATTTTCGCGGTTACTTCAATAATATAACTAATTCTAATGCAGATAACTTTACTTAATTGATTCATACGGTCTTTATCATATAGATTTTTTGACTTTGTTTTCATTTGTATTTTCAATTATTATAATAAAAGTAACCGTGAAAGCAAATTTATTTTCAAATCGAAAATCGAACATAGTCCCGGCTTATATGCATGATAATAAGAAATATTTATATTTAGATCGACCGTGGTTTCAAAATCCAGTCATTGAAGGAGCCAAAATTTTTACCTTCGCAGATACTCCGCATTTATTGAAGCTATTAAGAAACCATTATTTAGATAGTGGTCTAATGTGGAAAAGCCACCATTTAACAGTAGAAACCATAGAAGACCTATTGAGGCATACCGCTATGAGCGATATTTCCATTTCTTATAAAATTACAGGAGATCACATTTCTGTAAAGGGGCCTGGTGAGTACTTCAATAAGACATTACATATTAAAAAGGTTGACATGTGTAAAAATATAACATGTTTTCCCAAGTCGAAATACGTTGTTCTATTCAAGTGCAACTATAACAAGTAAAGGTGGGTATTAAGTTCGAGTTTAGCCGCTAAAATCGAAAATAAATCAGTAAAAGCAGAATAAAATTATAACTTTTTTGGACAAATTTTTTTATAACTTGATGGGGAATCATCAAAAGCAACAATTTAGAAAGTTTATTTTCTCTAAAATTAATTATTAAAGAAAAGTAACCCTGAAAAATGACAAATTTAGCGGCTAAAATCGAACTTAATACTCACCTTAAGGAAAGTCTAGAGTCGGGAGGGGCTGACTATATTATTCCCTTCACCACTGTGTAGACCAAATTTTTAGTACCATCTCCTCCTACAAAATCTCTAGACAAAGAATCGCCTAATGCCCTGGGACGAAGACAATGTTATTAAAAAATATGAGAAATATTTAAAGCTAAAGCCATTTTTATGCAATTTCCCAAAAGTGCATTTATGATTAATCTGGCAATTTATGTATTAGAGGTATAAACAGACAGACAGACAGACGGACAGAATTTAATTCTAAGACGATCGGTATACTAAACGATGAGTCTCAGACGGGTCCTTCTTGGCGTTACATACAAATGCACAAACTTATTATACCCTGTACCACAGTGGTGAAGGGTATAAAAATTATTATTCGGATCTATTTAGATCGTTATTAGAACTAACTCCGATAATAACTCAGATGTAATCTCATCAATGACGTTCTATTGTATGTACATAACAAAATTGTCCTCCTTACATCATTTAGCATCAATCTCGAAACCGTTTGATTTTAATAAAAATTTATAAACTTAGGGAGGCAAAAGGTCAAATTAGCAGCTCAACTCTTCTCCAACACCACCGCAAGCGCAATTATAAGGTGTCATACTTATGGTATGGATGTGTACAAACCACTTGAAACGGCCAAATTCTTTCAACTTGTTAATAATTGGTTTGATGTTCTTAATTCAAATATAAAAACGTTCAACTATATTGGCAAGGTATATATCATGAGTCTCCCGTTTTTTATGTGTGTCAACTTATAAATATCCATTAATACAAATTGTCTATTACCCTGACACATGAACATATTTCTTTCTTATAGATTTGAACCATAGGGCTCGCTGCACATAGTCTTTATAAATATTTAAATGAGATTAAAGATATGCAAAGTTCGACAAGTTTCTGTTTTACATAATTTATTCTTAAGGCCGGTACTAAGTTCGCAAACACAAACTTAGTACCCACCTTATTTTGAGAAAAACGACTTCGTAGAAAATAGTATGAGAAGAAATACATAAAGCCCAATTATTCAAATCCATGGTTAAGACATTCCTTCAACACATCCGAACTTACAGACGTTCATACATTTTTTAAACTACATATACTTTATATTAGGAACCATTTGGAAAAACTATCGAAAACCAGAAACAAATATTGTTAGAGATGAATGAGGCCATGTCTTCTCCATTGATTCCTAAAAGGCAGAGACTTGAACTATTTCAGCAAAAAATTATAATGACCAACAATGCTTTATTAATGCTACATGAATATGTTCAAGAAAGGTATAAAATGGACTACATTTTAACCTACCGGCTAAATCAGGATGTAATCGAGCATTTTTTTGGAGCCTAAAGAAGCAAGGGAGGTCTTTATGATCACCCAACTCCAAAAGAATTTAAGTATAGAATGAGGAAATATATACTAGGTAAATCTTTACATTAAAAAAAAATTTTGTTAATGGCTTCTTCTTTCCAGCACGAAATACCGAACACCTTGAAGGGAGGGTAATGTTGACGTCGACTCTACTAAATGGTTTTCCTCAACAGAATCTACCGAAGTCACTCCTGCTTCTGCTAAAATTGTAGAACACCATCTTCACAATTTCTTGACGATATAAGGAAACTCGATGCGATATTTCATAATATGAACGGAAACTACATTGACCATGAAAAAAATATACTAAAACGGCTTTTTAAAATGAGTTGTGAAATAGATCTTCCAGAAAATGTAAAAATGTTCTTTTTTAAGTGTCGCATATTTTTTCGCATTAAAAGCCTCAATAAAAAGCTTAGAATTCAAAAGGCTAAACAACAATTGTTGAATCAAAAGAAAACTGTACAATATGGTCTTTGATCCTATAGATCAGATTAATTGACCCAAACTCATAGTCTTACTCAGTGCAACATTTATTTTTCCAATTAGAACTATACTTAAAAAGGACATAGAATACTATGTTTAACAATGTCATTGAACTGTATTATTTCCATATTATTTAAATTTACGGATTTTTTAAGTCTGTTACATTTTGTTCCTTTCAAAAAGTATGATAAAAATAAAACTCTATTGGCATCAATAAAATGTTTCCTTAATCTTCCATAATCTTGCAGGATGTATGAGACCACTTGGTTTTGAAAACGTTATGTCGCTAGGCCGAAGATGTTAACTATGTTGACTGGTAATCCATGGTATAGGTAACCAAATTAGAATACTAGCTGTCTTGCTGCTGTTGTCTTTTATAATCCTTCTTGTTATTCCTTGCACAACAAACTTGATTTCAACAATACAGTATGGACTGCCTGTATAGCAATTCAATAGGCGTTGTTTACATATTTTCTTTGAATTTGTTAATGAATCATATACTGAAGATATAAATCTATTATAAAGATATAAATCTGAGTTACTATATATTTTACTGTAATGATTTTCTGGTAATAATATTATATTAAAATGTACTTACAGTTCTAGTTACTGAATAACATAAACAAACAAACTCTTCTTCATTGTTGTTAGAGTAACCACTTGTGATTGATAACAGGCAACTTGCTTTTGACATTTAGAACATAGAAAATGTTGTTTTTGTAGAACAGAGACTACCTCTCTTATTCTATCAAGGATTCCAGCAAGAGGAAATCACAAAATATCAACCTGATGACGGGATGTAAATTGATGTAATGCACATTTTCATCCAGAAGTTCTTGATATAGGAATTGTTGCACTTTGTTTTAATTGGTTGCACTTTGTAAGTTTTCTGAAAACTTTTCTTTGTTGTTTCCTTCATTGGTTTTTCATCGGCCAACATCTTCCAAGAATATACCATCCAATGATTTTAGTTTTCTGCAAAACAATCGAGTTTTGTGATTTCCATTATGTTTTCATTTCACTTTTTATTTTGACTTACCAATTTGTATTTCTTCCAACTGACCACGTACTTCGTGATTTCCTCAAGAACGTTGGTGTTACAAAATTGTTGTTATTAAAATACTGGCAATTTTCAGGAACTTGATGACCAGATAATTGGAATAAATTTCCAGCAATTTCAATTCACAAAATAAAAAATTAAACCGATGATGCGATGTAAATTAAACTATCGATGTGATGCGAATTATCATCCAGTAGTTGTTGATATGGAAAAGCATAAATACCAAATTTTTTTGGTTGCACTTTGATTTATGGAAACTTTCTCTTCTCGATAAGCCACTACCATTGTTCATCGGCCAGCCTCTTAATGTGTCCAAGAATCAGCATCCAAATATTTTAGTCTTCTGCAAAGAGATTTGAGTTTAGTGACTTCCTTAAAGTTTTCATTTCGTGTTTTAGTTTTGCTTACCAATTATTATAAGCAATTTCAATTGATTATTAAAAAAATTCCACATTTTTGTATTTCTTCCACGAACTTTGTTGTCCAAAGTAGTATTGAAAACCATGTGGTTTTTTCGTTGCATTTCAGGGTAGTGTTTTGTCAAAGTTTTCTCCAATTATCTTCAACACATTTTCAAAGTTTTCGTCAACATTTTGCCAAATTGGTTGTAATTCGCAAACAACTTGAAGATGTATTGAAGATGAGCTTTTTCAAGTCAAGTTGAATTTATGTTGAAAATTATATTTACCCTCAAACTGAAGAGGTGTTGCATTTGAAAAACGCTCATCTTGTGTTTATTGGGGTGACACTTCTTCGATTCACAATAGCAATTTATTGTGACTAATTTATCGAGAAACATGAAATTCAAAGTGGTACAGTGACATAAATAATCGCAGCAATAAATATTTATTACTAATTGGAGCATTTCATACATTAAAAATGCAAGATTTCACTTCTTTTCTGTGATTGTTTTTGGAACAGCTGATGACAGTGTTGCATATCCCCTGCCAACATTTTTTGAATTTGGGGACTCTTTTGAGAATCCCCACTACGTCGAAAACAATCATATACGACATCAAAAACTCGTCGGAAAAGCGCCGTCACTATTGAGAAGTTGTACCACGCCAAGTTACTACAAAAATGTTTCGCATGAGTGCAATTATTAGGTGCCTTTATAGATCAATTTAGAACGACGCCAATAAGGGACCCTCCAAACAATCAGAAAAAGTGCATTTTAAGATAGTTGTAAAAGAATCATTGTGGTCGAGTAAAACACGTTTGTTTAGATATTTATTAATTTGATTAAACATATACAAATTCTTAAAAATATAACATTTATACCACTATCACATTACATTTAACATAATTTTTGGCATTAATGATGATGTTGAGTTACAAGTAGCGGGTTACATGTTGCTGCGTCTATCAACCAGTGTTTTTATTCCATGGAGGCTGCGTGTCTGTAAAATATCTGAAAAACAATCACTTTATTCCATTTGGAAAATCACCAAATTGTTCACCAATATACCTTTCACATTTTTAAGCGTATAATCTATGTTTTCAGAACTTTATTTTCGTTTTTATTTAATTAAAATATAACAAGCTGGTTGCGCTTGGCGTTTCACAAAAAAATGGCTTTTTTAACAGTAGGGATGGCAAATTACTTGCATGTACTTTTTGATGTACCTTTTCATGATGGTTGAAGTGACATAAACGAGTGCTCTGTTTTCTTTTAGTCCTCCACGTCTTATGGCATCCAGTGCTAAAAGAAAACAGCCCTATTATAATGGATAATTGTCCGCCGCCGAATAAACATATTTATATCGGCTTAGCCGTCAAGCCGCCGCCGCCGGAGGCAAAAAATTTAGTGTCGGCCGCCGCCGACAAAAATGGGTCGGCTTCATTCTCTGAGTTGGACACGAGCATTATTATGCGGATAAACTTACAGCCAACTTCTCATATCCGAAGCGTACGTTTTCGTTCAACTGAAAATCAAAAACCCTGCCAACATTTTTTGAATTTGACGGAACTACTGAAAATCCCCACCACGTCGAAATCAATCGTATACGACATCAGAAACTCGTCGGAAAAGCGCCGTCACTATTGAGAAGTTGTACCACGCCAAGTTACTACAAAAAAGTTTCTCATCAGTTCAATTATTATGTGCCTTTTTACATCAATTTAGATCGACGCCAATAAGAGCCCTTGTAAACTATCAGAAAAAGTGCATAGTTGTAAAATAGTTGTAAAAAATCATTATGGTCAAGTAAAATACGATTGTGTAGATGTTTATTTAATTGCACCCAGAAAACAAATTCGTTGCCTCAACCGAATTATTTGCCAACCGAAAGCAGGTGGTTCCATCAACTATCAATGATATCTGTCAGCACAACTAACATTTGGCAATTGTAACTGCGTGGTAGTATGTTGGATCAACTTTGCATTGGTTGTCCCAATCTCATATTAATTGTTTTGTTTGTTGGTGCAACCGCCCTCGATTTTCTTTATTATTATCCTAACCAAATTCCAATATTAAATGAAAGGGCAGATTATATTGAGATTTTATTAATTTATTACAAGATTTACAATCATAATAAACTACGAGAATAAATACAAAAGGTGCTAACAACAAAGGCTTTTGATCTACAGATATGTGAGATTAATTTACATTACAATTTACAATTTTTTTATAGGTAATGTTTGTATACCAATGACAGATGGTTATTAGGTTGCAATTATGTGGTCAAACTAAAAAAACTAATTCGATATATGCTTGCCAGAAATTTCTTCCTTAATCCTCTAGATATAAATACAGATCGACATAGACTCGTCCTGTATGCTTAATACAATAAAAAAAAGCTCGCTTGCCGTAAAAAGTATTTGTGTTTGTTGGTGTATGAAGCCTGCAATTTTTATGGAAACTTTTGTAATATTCCTTTTTTATAAATCGGTGCGATACTTACCTGAAGGCAACTTCTTTTCTATGTGATAAACTTTATTCAATGTATTGCGGACTATTATCGAGTAAATGCTGTTCCCCGTTTTGCAAATTTTGTAGCGTCATACCATTTACCATGTCGATGTTGATATAAATATTTATTTGTTGCAACAACTACCTTACGCCCGTGATATAATTGAACTAAGATTCTATTAGTATACTCAACTTTTGGTTGTACCAACCATTTGTTGATTCCCATGATGTAGGTCTCACTATGCTGGTGGTTAGCTCAACAATTTTATGCAGCATAAAACCAAATTTATCGGCATTGGTTATTGTAACTAATTGAATGGTTATGGAAATTTCGTTTTGATCCTGTGAACTTTTTTATGGTCGTGTTGGATGTATAATGGGGAAAATAATCAAAACCTTGTTCTTGTAACAAAAAATAAGTTACTGACATCATTTACTCATTGTAATGATCGAATTGCAACCAACCATTTCTCTGGGTGTGCTTAAACATTTATAAATTCTTATAAATATAACATTTTGCCGTTTATCTCATCACATTTAACATAACTTTTTTCATTAATAAAAGAATGATGTTGATTTACACGTAGCAAGTTACATGTTACACCGTATATCAGCCGTTTGTTTATTCTCGATGGAGGCAGCGTGTCTGGAAAATTATCTGAAAAATCAATCACTTTATTCCATTTGGAAAGTCGAAAATGTTTCACCATATACCTTTCGCAATTTAAGAGTAATAACTATGTTTTCAGCACTTTATTTTCGTTTTTATTTAAATAAATTAAAATAAGCTAGTTGCGCTTGGCGTTTCACAAAATATAAAATGACTCTTCTAAGAATAGTGATGGCAAAATACTTTCATGTGCATTTTGTACTTTTTGATATGCTTCCCCCATCACAGTTGGCGATTATTGTAGTGTCATTTACGAGTCTGTGGTAGCGATGATGATGAAATGAAACTTTGAAATGCTGGCAGGGAACAGTTGATTTTCCTTTATCGCGTCTCTACGAACACAGACATTCCGGACGGAATGAACGTGTTTGTAAAGAATCTTACAGTGTGTCCAATCGATACAATAATTCGTTGATGACTAAATAATCGGTAAATGTGTTATCGATCGCATAAACATGCAGCAATATCGATTATGCCTTCGGAATTAACTTATAATGTGGCAAATATATGGGATATGTTCGACACGACCACTGTCGTGCGGATAAACTTGAAAGGCGCATATCACAATGGACTGAATAGTCTAAGTGAGCCTGAAACTTAATCGTGCTGCCACTTTAACCTTCCTTTATAAAGTCATCTGTTTGGGACATCCTTATCGAACGATAGCATTTGTTTCGGATATAAGAACGACGCATTACCCAAAAAGCTGACCCGGATGTGGCAATAAATGATTGTAATCCGGCGCCGCCAAAAGCTGATCGGATTTGTTCGCAGTTGACATGTATCAGTTAGCATATCCCAGATATTGGTCACAATATAACCCTGCCAGCATTTCAAAGTTCCATTTCATCCTCATCGCTACCACAGACTCGTAAATGTCACCACAACCATCGCGAACTGTGATGGGGAAAGCATATCAAAAAGTACAAAATGTACATGAAAGTATATTGCCATCTCTACTGTTAGAAGAGCCATTTTATTTTTTGTGAAACACCGAGCGCAACCAGCTTGTTATATTTTATTTAAATAAAAACGAAAATAAAGTTCTGAAAACATAGATATTACGCTTAAAATTGTGAAAGGTATATGGTGAACAATTTTCGACTTTCCAAATAGAATAAAGTGATCGTTTTTCAAATATTTTTCCAGGCACGCTATCTCCATCGAAAATAAACAAACTGGCTGATAGACGCTGTAATATGTAACTTGCTACTTAAAACTCAACATCATTCTTTTATTAATGCAAAAAATTATGTTAAATGTGATGAGATAAACCGAAAAATGTTATATTTATAAGAAATTATAAATGTTTAATCAAATCAATGAACATCTACACAATCGTGTTTTACTTGACCACAATGATTCTTTTACAATTACCTTAAAATGCACTTTTTCTGATAGTTTGCAGGGGTTCTTATTGGCGTCCTTCGAAATTGATCTAAATAGGCACCTAATAATTGCACTGATGAGAAACTTTTTCGTAGTAACTTGGCGTGGTACAACTTCTCAATAGTGACGGCGCTTTTCCGACGAGTTTTTGATGTCGTATATGATTATTTTCGACGTAGTGGGGATTCTCAGAAGCGCCCCCAAATTCAAAAAATGTTGGCAGGGAAGTTATGCTCGAAGACATAATCGATATTGCAGCTTGTTTATGGGATCGATAATACATTTATCGATATTTTACCTATTTCCGACAATTCTTAGCGTTCGGCCACAATGAAGAATTCTTTACAAACGCAGACATTCCGTCCGGAAGAACTTATAACGTGATCCAGACGACAGTGCTCATGTCAAAAATATCCCAAATATTGGGCAACCGACGGTGCATAAGTCGTATATTCTCAACTGAAATGTAGATGAATTTTTACCTAAAGTACTTCAATATTAAATTTCTACAACAATTTAACAAAAATCATGAACAGCATAGACGAATGAAGTTAAATTTTGATTGTCAGATTGGTTGTACAATTAATCACATAGTGTTTCCGATACTTTTTATATTTTTTTATTTGACCGGAGCCGACTAGACAAAATAGTATTGGCTCTGCCGTCAAGCCGCCGCCCCTGTCGAATAAATTGACAGCATATTTCTGCTATCCGAATTCTAGTCTTCGTTCGCATACAAAACGAAAAACAGCTGATTTTGGTTTCTCTAATGGGTTTCTAAACGAAAATCGAAACGAAAGTCAATGCAAACGAAGACGTAACGTAACCTCTAAAAGTGGGTTTCTCTAACTCGATTCGTTCGCATTTTGTCGAACTGAAATGTCAAAACCACTCACTTGGTAAAGACCTTTCGTTTTGTGAAAAAAGGCATTCATAAATAAGAAAAAACTTAATAATTGATAAATTTATATTTATTAAAGCTTTTAATGCAAATATGTGATAAAAGTGATTTATATCGATCTATTTTTTCTTTATAACCGCCATAGAGACCGTTTAAGAGAAAGTCTAACACGAACAAACACATATATTTCGAATGAAACACTCATTAAAAAGACAACTGAACTGTAATTAATGCAGAAATATGGATATACAAATCCTTATATCTCTACGCGGTCTAATTTGTTAAAAGAATTATTGAGCTAAACCAAATATCAGATGCGGGAAAATAAAAATAAACGGCGACGCCAGATTGAATTTTATGGAAAATAATTTTTAAAATGTATGGCCTTTTTCAGGAAATTGAAACAATTGAGATCTGGTAATATTAGCATTTGACAGAAACGTAAGCCTTGCGAACGAACTAAAGGAAGTTAGAGAAACCCAAATCTAGACGAAAGTGAGTGACTACCGTTCGTTCGCAATTGCTTTCGTTCGGATATCAATATACCGTCTTCATTCTCTATTTAGGTATTTCGTGTTTTGTGTGTACTTGCTTCGTTTGAAGACCTCTGCGAAATGTCTACTAAATGAACTCCTTTAGTTTGCAACACTGAAAAACAATGGTGCCCATCGACTACTCACTTCGCAGTGATAACATAACTTACAAAGATTATTCACTATGGTTTGACGTTTCGAGAAGAACAAATAGAAATTACATACGAGAGCTGAACTTTCGTGAGTTTGTGATGTAAATAATTAAGATTTAGCAGCAAGAAGAAAAACAAAAACAAGCAAATCAATAGAAATATTGCATTACGATTTAAAACACTTCCACATCGACAAAAGTGATCTAAAGAAATCAGAGGCATAAAAATCTTTTGTGGTGTTAACAGCAAGAAAAGTGTTTTTGGTACGTCCGTCCGTCGCTGTTGTCGTCGTCTTGCTGTCATTGTGAACCTGACGGAGAGGCCTTTAACCTTTCCTAGCATTTGATTGCAATTTAATTTTAGATTCGTACCCAATGAACTGGGAATACCTCAAGACAGAAAACAAACGATCCAAGAACATACCTCCTAACATCCCAACATTGACCAAACACAAAACAACCTAAAGAAGCATTCCTTGTTCGCAGACTGCACATACACCAACACATATACTAAAAAACCTAGCACATTGCATTAAGAAAAAGGGAGGCCTTGAGTATATTTCGTTCGACTAACAACGAGAGTTGTCTGCTTGCCTGACGTTCATTTATGACTTGATTTTGCAAAAAAAAAAAAAACAAAAAACACCAAAAACATTTCAAAATATAATAAGACATTCGGCTAGCCACCAGTCAATGAGATATAATATTTCTTATATGTCTCTTACTGTTGTTGTTGGTGTTATTGCAGTCCATCTAGAAGTTACTAAATTTGATTGCTAAAAAATCAGCTGGAAATCCATATTGTGAAACATTGTTGAGGTGGCCGAAATAGTTATATGTTTTTGTGAAATATACCAACTGCATAATGTCAATAAGAACCAAAGTTCTGGGCATGGTGGATGTGATGATGCGTGTGCCACCCATTTTAGTCATAGATGAAATCTTAAAAATTGATATGGGTATTCCAAGTGGTAGTAATGGAGGTGTCACTATTGGCGCCACAGTGACTGATGCCGCTGCCACCGTCTTGGAGAATACTACAGAAGCTGTGGTGAATATTGATTCGTCTTCCCCTGCCAGTGGAGGTGGTTTTTTAACACAAACCTTTGGATACCTAGTCGACGATTTCGCAAAAAACTCATATATATCGGATCTGCTGGGGCTTACTTCGGTCAAATTTCTCATCTGTCTACTGGGTAAGTTATGTGGATTAATCATATGGTTTTTCTCGTCTTATTTCGATGTTTTTTCGCCCCCCCAACAAAATTTTCTTCATTTTTTCGTTTTTCTATTTGCATTCGTGTACTTATTTTTGTTGTTTTTCGTCGTCGTCGCCGTATTGGTTATTCCATTGTTAATTCTTCTTTGATCCATGATGACAAACGAAAGGGAAAGGGAAACAAGAAACGTAAAGTGTTTCTCGTTTTTTATTTTTATATTTTTGGGGGGCATTGAAATCAACCTGTTAGGCAAATCAATATTAGATGAAAAAATATAAACAAATTGCTTACATCCCCTGATTTGAAATATACAAAAGCAAATTGCAAATGCTTGATTATATTCGTTAAGTCGCATAGTGTGTGTCACATAGAAATCTTGTGGAAATATATCAAAACGTATTAACTAATGTAACTGTTAGACTGTTTACATAATTCATAATAAAAAAAAACGAATTTTATATCTGTTTCGAAGCGTTAGTTTTATTTGATTATATTTATAGGAATTGTTTATGAAAACTACATACCATTGCTAAAAGGAACCAATGTGCATTGCAAAGCATATTAGAAAATTAGATGCATTATTTACTTCAGGTGTAAAGATCAGTTCAAGAATAAATAGGCATAAAAACTTGTTATTGAAATTAAAGTTTAAAATACAATAAATATGTGTAAGGTTTTTTGCACTGAGAGTCGATTCCATAATATTTATTAGCTTTCATTTGATTATAAAAGGAATTTTCAATATTTTATTTTTTGTCAGCAAAAATGAATTAGAAATTATAATATGAATCCATAAGTTGTTTTTTGGCATTATTAACGTTGTTGTTGTTGTTGTAACAGTTTATTGTGATCTCATCCATTTTATGTTATACGCTTGGTACATCAGCTTGTTGGCAGATCAAGGAACTCTGCGACTAAGATGGGGTGTGTCCAGAGTGATCTGGTGGTAAGTCGGGTTGGTTTGGCTGGGCAAGAGAAAAGATGACGCGTGTCGTGTGGCCCTTGGTTGCAAATTGGACAAACGTCAGCTACGCTGCTATCAATCACCGATAAGTAGGAATTGAGGCGGCTGCACTTGCCTGATCTTAATTGGGCCAAAACTACCCTAGTCTGCCGTGGGAGGTCTCTTTCCTCCGGTGCTATGGGCGGTGATCGGACTCCAAGAATAGGATTAACCTTGTAGCTTCTCACCGCTTCAGCTACAGTATCCTCATGAATCCTGTTCAGGCATTATTAACGTCTCAACTTTCGATTTCGATCGTTAAGATAACGGATACGATATAGTTTACTAGTCAATACTATATTTATGAACAATTTTAGATTTTGTGTCATTACGTTCTCAGTGGTCCGCCTAAAAGTGTGCAAAAAAATGCTCTATAGTAGATAAAGGAAAGGAGATAAATTATTTGCCCGATATTTTGAAACTGAACTTTCCAATTTTTTTTTGCAAATTTCTTCATCTTTCCGTTTTGCTATTTGCTTTCCGCCTATAAGTATGCAAACAAAATGTTCTACTATATTTTTTTGTTTTGGGTCGATATAGAATTAAATTGTATGTCGAAATAACCGGTTGTGGTCGTAACCGGAACAAAAACTTCTTCTATAAAATATAAATAAATTGGAGCAACTCAATTTTTTTTTTTTTTGGGTCGATAGAGAATTAAATTTTATGTCGAAATAACCAGTTTGCGGTCGTAACCGGATAACCGTTTATTCGAGCCTAAAGTATAAGTAAATAATCGTTAATAAAACCGGTTCTACTACTCAAATGAGGTATGACCCAAAATTTTCCGGCTATCAGTCTAGGCTCTACGTAAATAAATGTAAATTTATTTACGTGGAACCCATTTTGCAAAAACAAAACACCCGAATTTTTGACAAAAAAATCTTTAAATCGGATATGGATATAAATCAGTTAATATCTCCGGTTCTAAAAAAATCGATATGAAAACGCCACGGGCGAACTTGTATTCAACGGATATAAATCGGTTTATATACTCGGTTGTACGAAGAATGTATATGTAAAATGCGCCTCAGACGGAAAATATTTTTGTAAACTGGGTATTGATGCAAATGAATAAATATTTCCGGTTTTCACTACAATTTGAAATCGCGCAATTTTTTTTTTGAAAAAAAATTTCAATTTTTTTTTGTGAACCAGATATGAATATAAACCGGATAATATCTCCGGTTTTAGTGGTGATATCTGCCTAAATTTAACTATGACGGATAGGTAAAAATGTTAGCTACAAAATGGAATCAGTTAATTGGCACCTTTATATCGAGTAGTTTTTGAGTTTTGAGATGTTTTGTAAAAAAAACCGGTTCCAAAAACACGTTTTCATCTGAATATCCGGAACGGACATATCGAATAGATCGATTTATGCATAATAATAGAATAATAAAATTTGTGATTAATAGGGGGTTTCATTAGCTTGTTAGAGATGTATATTTCAAAGTTATCGGTTCAATAGAACCGGTTTTATTAACGATTATTTATTTAGACTTTAGAACCGAATAACCGGTTACCCGGTTAGAGTTCTACCATCTATTCTATTTAGAGTTCTACCATCTATGAAGTTTTGGAAGAAATCTGAGAGGTATAGCTAAAATAGAGTTTAGCCAACACTGATATAAATGCGTTTAAATGATACATTTCTTTAAGAAAAATTAAAATTGTGCCACCTTTTTATTCCGGTGTCGCATTTTGTATCACTTCTTAGAAATTCTCAACGGCAACGCTGCTGGTCCTTAGAAAAACATAACCTCGCCATGTGTGCGAAGATAAATTCGAATTTGAAATTTGCAGCAAAAACTTAGCCGAGAAACAAACCACCACCAAAAAAAATTTGAAAGCTGAGCTCAAGCCCTTTCCAATGAGCCTAGTCTCTATACCGCACGCGGCTTAGTTTTAGCACAGTGGGCTCCGTTGTACAAATTTGTTGAAAAAGTATGTTCCAATTTGCGCTTTTCACAAATACTTTTCTAATGAAGACTTTCGTGGGTATGAAAGCTGAGCTCAAGCCCTTTCCAATGAGCCTAGTCTCTATACCGCACACAGCTTAGTGTTTGAATAATAAGCAAAATACTAAAAATCCAAATTCGAATTTGAAAAATATTTTTGGTGGTTGTTTGTGCCTCGGCTAAGTTTTTGCTGCAAATTTCAAATTCGAATTTATCTTCACACACATAACCTCGCCAATGTGTTTAAAATTTGCAGGGAACTTAGATGGAGACCATGTTCTCAAAAAAAGTACCTAATTTTTCGATATGGAATCCGAGGGGGGCTCCTCTTGCTCGATATTTTCAAAATCAACTTTTTTAAAGTTTTGGCAATGATATATATTTTTATTTCATTTGTGGAAATTTTAAATAGGACATCCTCCTTGCAAATTATATAATTTAAATTTTAAATTTTTTTCAAATTTGATGGAGAGGGGCATACCGCGATTTTTTTTAAATATAGTTACAAGACTTAAATTTACTCCAGATTTTCTGGAGGTTTACTAATAACGTCGATGAAAGCACCAGGTATTTGGACTTTACTTGACATTTTCGGGAAAGCTTGATGCCACAAAAAAAGTAGTTATTGATATTGACGTTTGGATGGGGGTGTACCTTCTCACTACCGGCGATATTACCTTCTTCAAGGTTGTCAATAAAAATTAGTCCATACACCTCAGACCTCATATTGTTATAGCAGAAAATCTGGTTTGATAATTCTTAAGGCCAAGTTGACTTTGCTCCGGCTTCAACCCAGCCGATCATCGTGGGATCATGGTTTTTTTTACATCACTGATTTTGTTATCCCCTTTTTAAATTAGCAACTGATAATGAGTAAAGGCAATTGATGTTGATTGTGCTTCTTTGTTGTTTGTGTCACGTCATTTTATGAATTGTGACCGGTCATAAATGCCCCAGCTTAGGTTAGGTTAGGTTGAGGCCGTTTGTAGAGACACGTCATTAATCCAAATAATTGCTTAAACTGTCTCAAAACTCTATTTCCTTTATATATACATTTTTTTTTTTTTCAAAATAAAACTAAAAACCATATGGAGTTGATATTATTAGAAGTCATTGTCTCCACAATGCCCTACTGACCGTCATTTGCAAATTATTACCATTCATTCTCTACCTAGCCATAGAATAAAATTTCAAATAAGTTAGAGCGTTAACCAGTTTATTTAAAAAAGCATTTTGAAATGCATGTCGAACATTTGAATATACAGTTTTTTCTTATTCAATTTATCACTGTTTCATCTTTAAAAGGTAAATAAATAAAAACTCGTTGCTTTTGTAATTAATAAAAGCTAACTTTTTTAAAAATAAATACATGGCGACAATTATGCGCGTTTGTTTTGGTTTCTCCGCCGTGCTACATACATATATGTATGCCATTTCATGCATTCATAAAGGTAATACTGATAACAAATCTCCGTATTATCGGTATGTGGTCTAAGTAAACTTGTTCCTTGTTGTTGTTTTTAGTTTTTGTTATAAGTCTGCGCTCATATCACACATTCTTTGCTTTATTTTGGTTTTTTGAATTTATGAAGATTTTTAGTTTTTCTTATAAGTCTGCGCTCATATCAGATATTCTTTGCTTAATTTTGGTTTTTTGAATTTATGAAGAAAGTCTTCGTTATTTTTAATGTTTCGCTTCGTTTGCCATAGCTAAGACCATTTAACATAAATTGGATAAAACCACATAACAAACTGTTACAACAACAACACATTTAGAAGCAAAATACTTTTTTTGTCATTGTACAACTTAGAATTCAGATGTCTCTAATAGTCGCGCAATGTTACATGACTCGATTTTAAAATGCCCATTTGAAATAAATAATATAGCCTATACTTACTCTCAGAAGCAGCATAGGTATATTTGCACCGTACGAGAGTTGGCCTTTTATATTTCGGAATTGGGCAACCCATAGACAATATAACATATTTCATATTTCATATTTGAACAAAAAATTGTGACCAAAACCGCGAAAATGCAAAATTTAATTTTGAGCTCTTTACGAACAACACAAAAGCAAATGCGCGAAAATTAATGTTTGGGACTGACTCTTTACGAAAAAATCAAAACGAAATGTCAGAAAATTAATTTTTGGAACTGACGCATTTTTTTAAAGAGAATAGTGGATCATCTATATGTTAACAGGTTGGCTGATAAGTCCCCGGTCTAACAAAGAAAAACACATTTTTTGTCAAAATTCGTTTTTATTATTCAACATAGTTCCCTTCACCTCTTCATTGCAGCCAAATTTTTTCCCTGCGAGCATCCTTTTGAGGTCTGAGAACAAGAAAAAGTCGCTGAGGCCAGATCTGGAGAATACGGTGGGTGGGGAAGCAATTCCAAGCCCAATTCATGAATTTTTGCCATCGTTCTCAATGACTTGTGGCAAGGTGCGTTGTCTTGGTGGAATAACACTTTTTTCTTCTTCATATGGGACCGTTTTGCCGCAATTTCGATCTTCAAACGCTCCAATAACGCCATATAATAGTCACTGTTGATGGTATTCCCTTCTCAAGATAATCGATAAAAATTATTCCATGCGCATCCCAAAAAAAAGGAGCCCATTACTTTGCCAACGAACTTTTGAGTCTTTCCACGCTTCGGAGACGGTTTACCGGTCGCTGTCCACTCAGCCGACTGTCGATTGGACTCAGGAGTGTAGTGATGGAGCCATGTTTCATCCATTGTCACATATCGACGGAAAAAACTTGGGTTTATTACGAGTTAACAGCTGCAAACACCGCTTAGAATCATCAACACGTTGTTGTTTTTGGTCAAATGTGAGCTCGCGCGGCACCCATTTTGCACAGAGCTTCCGCATATCCAAATATTGATGAATGATATGATCAACACGTTCCTTTGATATCTTTAAGGTCTCTGCTATCTCGATCAACTTCATTTTACGGTCATTCACAATCATTTTGTGGATTTTTTTGATGTTTTCGTCGGTAACCACCTCTTTTGTGCGTCCACTGCGTTCACCGTCCTCCGTGCGCATTTCACCACGCTTGAATTTTGCATACCAATCAATTATTGCTGATTTCCCTGGGGCAGAGTCCGCAAACTCATTGTCAAGCCAAGTTTTTGCTTCCACCGTATTTTTCCCCTTCACAAAACAGTATTTTATCAAAACACGAAATTCCTTTTTTCCATTTTTTTCACAATAACAAAAGTTGCTTCACAAACGACGATCTATCTCACAAACTAGTCAACTTACAGACGTCAAATTTTGACACGAATCATTTGAAGGTTGGTACTATATAAAAATAATATGAATTTAATACTAGCGACGCCATCTATGTGTCAGACCGGGGACTTATCAGCCAACCTGTTATATTGTCTATGGAGCAACTCAAGTGTTGCACTCTGCCAACAGACAGCTTGACATTTTTGAACTTATACGTACTAAGTTAATTACGATATACGAGCGCTGTTTGTGTTGTTTAAAGCAACTTAAAAAATGCATATCGCCCAAAAAATGGCATTAAATTGTGAACATTTTCGTGCGATTATTTTTACAACTTTCGACGTGGATTAGCCCAACAACAGTGCATCGATGAACTTAATTCAATTTTTGGCGATAAATCTCCGCCAAGGACTAATGTTTGTCGATGATATGGTGAATTCAACCGAGGTCGTAGTTCACTCTAAGAGTAAATTCGTGAAAGAGTAAATTCTTCCAAAATGTTGTTGGTCCCGGAAGCATTGATGCTGTGCGCCAACTGATATTGCAATATCGTCATGTTACCTATTATGGGATTGAGACAACCTTAGGCATTAGTGGCACCAGCATACATTCAATATTGCATGAACATTTGGCTGTCAAAACATTTTGTTCCCACATAATTTGACAACGGTCCCAAAAAGGTCTGGCTGGTGTCGATTGGTCGATTGGAAATGCTCCAAAAATACGATCGCGGTGCTTCGAAACATGTTTATGACATCGTGATAGGTGGTGAATCGTGGAGTTATTTACACGTATGAGCTCGAAAGTAAGCAACCGTTGTCTGTATGGGTGTTTCAATGAATAATGGAGTAAACAAAACTATATATAATTTGTTCTTATCCACTTTTTTAAGTCCCACGAAACACATCAAAGCAATTGATCGTCAGTTTTTTTTTCGGAAAACTGGGCATGTCGCAATCCTATCATTACCATTTGTTTGCCAGTTGTGTTCCAAGAAATCAGCAAAAACTAACCGCCGAAGGAGGATCACTCTCCACCACGACAATGCGAGCTCTAACACAACCGCTCAAACAATTGAACTCAAAACATCAATTTGACAGGTCATCCGGCGAATAGTCCTGACACGTTTTTCGACATCTGAAAAAGCGGTTGATGCATTCAGAATGCATGTTTTGGACATACCTCAATCAGAGTGGCAAAAGTGCTTCGGCAATTGGTTCAAACCCATGCTTCTTAATGGGAAATATTTTCAAAGACAATAAAACGATTTTCGATTATTAATATTTGTTTTTATTTTCTAATCCTAAAATATAACAGATTTTAAGACCAATAAGCAATATTCCATAAATTAATTTTATCACTCGATCTGGACAGAATTTGATAGACTTCTACAAAATCTATAGACTCAAAATTTGAGTCGGCTAATGCACTAGGGTGGAACACAATGTTAGTAAAAATAACTTATAATACCCTGTTCCACAGTGTGGAGCAGGGTATAATATGGGAAACATTTAAATCGAAAGCAATTTTAATTTATCGCTGGATATATATGCATTAGAAGTTTAGGAAAATTAGAGCCATTTTTACAACTCTTCGACTAAGCAGTGGCGATTTTACAAGGCAAAAGTTGGTATTTTGACCATTTTTGTCGAAATCAGAAAAACATATATATGGGAGCTATATCTAAATCTGAACCGATTTCAACCAAATTTGGCAAGCATAGCTACAATGCTAATTCTACTCCCTGAGCAAAATTTCAACTAAATCGGAGTAAAAGATTGACCACTGTGGTCATATGAGTGTAAATCGGGCGAACGATATATATATGGGAGCTAATCTAAATCTGAACCAATTTCAATAAAATTTGGCACACTTGACTATAGTACTAATTGTTCTTTTTGTGCAAAATTTTTAAGCAAATTAGGGTAAAACTCTGGCTTCTGGGGCCATATAAGTCCATATCGGGCGAAAGATATATATGGGATCTATATCTAAATCTGAACCGATTTCTTACAAATTCAATAGGGTTCTATTCTGAGCCAAAACACATACTTGTGCCTAATTTGAAGTCGATTGGACTAAAACTGCGACTTAGGTTAGGTTAGGTGGCAGCCCCATGTATCAGGCTCACTTAGACTATTCAGTCCATTGTGATACCCCATTGGTGAACTTCTCTCTTATCACTGAGTGCTGCCCGATTCCATGTTAAGCTCAATGACAAGGGACCAAAAATGTGTTCACAGACAGACGGACATGGCTATATCGACTCAGGAGCCCACACACAAACAATTTTGTTTCTGATTCAATTACGAAATAATTTATCCAATTAATTTTTTAATTGAAATGTCTTCAATCACGAAAATGATAGTATCAATCACAGTTTTAATTGGGCATAGAAAAAATTCTTTATTAAAAAATTTATTTATTTCATTAGCAAATTTCAATTATTTTTTGATTGATTGATTCAATTAAAAATTTAATTGATGTTGATTGTAAAACTCAATTAAATTTTTAATTAAAAGAGGTAACTGAATTGGATTAGAATTTTTATTTGGAATAACAATTGATTGTTTGAAATACATTTTTAATTATAAATTAAAAAAAAATGTTCATCACTTTTGTTAAATGATTTCGTCTTCCTAATTTGATTAAAACGTCAATTGTGTCAATTAATTTTTTAATTAAAAATGTTAAAATGTTCAATCATGTACTTAATTAACTTAATGTTTCTATCTTGATTAAAAAGTTAATTGAATCAATTAAATTATTAATTGAAAAAAAAATCAACTTCAATTAACTTTTTAATTGGAAAAATATTATGGTTATATTTTTTCTGTGCACCCTGAGCATTTTTTCCAAAGACACCATGTGCCTATCTCGTCTCCTTCTGGGTGTTGCAAACATATGCACTAACTTATAATACCCTGTTCCACAGTGTGGCGCAGGGTATAAAAAGGCAGAAAAAATTTCATAATTAAATTTGAAGCACTTTCTTTAAAAAATGAAAGTTTGTTATATCATCTTATATTTGTTGGTGGTCTTAAGTCTTTTATTTCTTTTCGCACAAATATATTTTAATATATTTGAATGTACTTTAAACTATCAATGCGAAATACTGAATAATTAATAGAGTGCGAATACCGTCCATTCTAGCAATTTACAGCACTTGCATGACTATTTTAAACTACAATATAATAGTGTCTCAGTGCTTTTTAGAGCTTCTGCTTTCAACATAATTATTACTTTTTGGAGGCTATATAAATTCTATCACAATCCCTGCCCATGACCAACCGAAAAGGTGTTATCAAGTGACCAATTTATAATTTGTATATGAATTAAAATTTTATTTTCTGCCATTCGGTCTTTCATTAGCATTTCTATAAATTTAATATCATATTCCTTAATTTCCAAAATTATTTATATTTATAACAGTTTCTAAAAGATCACGTTTCTCGGTTTATAGACATTATTTGGTCGCTCTCACTAAGTCTTTTGAAATTTATTATACTACTGATGACCGATTTTCGACCTACTATGAATGGAATGGAACACAAACATTGTGCACACAATTATGTGTGGTTTGATTTGTTTGTTTTTATCAAATATGATGAAGCAAAAATTATTGACACTAGAAATATTCCAATAGCATTCGGTATCATAGAACCATGTGCATATTGATAATGTTTTGGAAACGCCAATAGATTGAAATGAATACATTTAAGTTGAATACAATCAATCGAATCGAGCAGCAAATTTACAATTTACTATTATAGCTTATCACTTTGATTGGCTGAAATTGGTTCGCAAAAAATTGCATTTGTTTTAATATGTGCATAGTAATTGTGACGTATGCTATTATTTTCAATAGTTTAAGCTCACATTTCATATTGGCGTGTGAGTTTAATGTAATTCGCACACATACGAGTATTATATGAGGAATTTATTCTCAAAACTGATTGCGCTCAATATTTGTAATAGAGATTTAGGGTTACGCCCACGTGGATAGATGTTTTCATACGGATAAAAATCGTATTCAAGACTTCATTCATATCTATGACAAAACAAGTGAGTAAAGTAGAAAGTCGGTCGGAGCCGACTATATCATACACTAAACCACCCTAATGAATTAGTAAACATAAGCATTTGTGGGGTATCATTGGTATAGGTTTTGGAAATTTCCATATTTAAGAACATAAAGGGGGTACATGTTTATGGGAGTCTTGTCATAATCTGCGCAGAAATGTCTAATATTAGGAGCTATAGATTAATTTGCACCTACACACAAAAAAAATATTTTCTGATTCAATCACGAAATTAATTGATCCAATTAATTTTTTAATTGAAATGTCTTCAATCACAGAAATGGTAGTATCAATTAAAAAATTAATTGATCCAATTAAATATTTAATTGATTTTTTAATGATTTCTAGAGTTTCTAGTCAGGCTTTCAAGGTCAGGCGTTTATGTATATTTAATTGATACTATTAATTTGTGTGATTGATTTTTATTTCAATTAAAAAAATTGTTGAATCAATTAATTTTTTAATTGAATATTTTTTAAAACTCAATTAAGATTTTAATTGGAAAAATGTTCGTGAAATTTTTTTCTGTGTAAGAGTTAGTATTCCACTAATATTGAGCCCATTATTAAAAAAGAGGAAATCGGTCAATTACACACAAAAAATTCTTTTTCTGATTCAATCACGAAATTAATTGATCCAATTAATTTTTAATTGACATGTCTTCAATCACAGAAATGATAGTATCAATTAAAAAATTAATTGATACTATTAATTTGTGTGATTAATTTTTATTTCAATTAAAAAATTTGTTGATTCAATTAAATTTTTAATTGAATATTTTTTAAAACTCAATTAAAAATTTAATTGGAAAATTTTTCTTGAAATTTTTTTCTGTGTAGTTGTGGGTAATAAATCCAAATTTGCAAAAATCGGGCAATATTATTATGTAAGGGCTACATGCAAGTCTAAATACGGTCTGCTAGTACATCAAAATTTGAAATTTGAAAAACATTGGTTAATAAATAAGAGTATTATGGCCAAATATGGCAAAATCGAGCGATGCATATATATGGGACCTATAACTAAATCTGAACCAATTTGTATAATATTTTCAAAATCGGGCGATAAATATATATGGGAACTATATGTAAATCTGAACCGGAATTTTGCACATACGGTTAGTGCTATAGAAGATTACATTTTGCCAACTTTGGGTACGATCGGTTGATAAATAAGGGTTTTACGGCCAAATTTGGCAAAATCGGGCGATACATATACATGGGAGCTGTATCTAAATCTGAACCGATTTCGATGAAATTTTTCAGACTTAAAGGACGATGAAAATGTTTACTACACACAAAAAAAATTTTTTTCTGATTCAATCGCGAAATTAATTGATCCAATTAATTTTTTAATTGAAATGTCTTCAATCACAGAAATGATAGTATCAATTAAAAAATTAATTGAAGGTCAATTAAAAAATTAATTGATCCAATTAAAAATTAATTGATACTATTAATTTTTGTGATTGATTTTTGTTTCAATTAAAAAATTTGTTGATTCAATTAAATTTTTAATTGAATATTTTTTAAAACTTAATTACAATTTTAATTGGAAAAAATTTCGTGAAATTTTTTCTGTGTATGCGTAAAATTTGATGACGATCGGTTTGTAAAACAGCGCAACGTGACTCCATTTGTGGAAATCGGGCGATACATATATATGGGAGCTATATCTAAATTTGATCCAAATTCAATAGCGTTCGTCCTTGTGCCAAAAAAACACCCCGGACCAAATTGCATCCAAATCGGTTAATAATTGCGACCGGAATCCTGTGAACAACAAATACATGGACAGACGGACGGACGGACACCAAGCGCTAGATCGACTCAGGAGGTGTTTCTGAGTCGATCGGTATATATTTTATGGGGTCTAAAATCAATATTTCTGGTAGGCACATTTTTTGGCCGATTAAAGTTATTATACACTGACCACTATGTGGTTTAGTGTATAAAAATGAACGCAATTAAATTGATGTTGATTAAATGCTTACTAAAGACTATTGGCACAGTGACACCTCTGAGAAGTGGACAGTGCCCACTGGGCACCCAAGGTCGCCTAAATTTTGTCCACATTTCAGTTATGAGATAATTTTAATTAATTAATTTTGAACAATATGTTTCATTGCGTAAACTGATTTTTTTCTATAAGGCTATTCAGAGATCGTCACCCGCAGATTTACTCTCGAAATTTATTTTCTCCCATTCTGTTAGGAACCCACAGATTAACATACCTCAGATTTCCTGTTCTACATTCGAGAGATCGTACATAGTGTCCGTTGCTAGAATTTGGAATTCTCTCCCGTTAACACTGAGGTGCTTCAACTTTACTGTTTACCAATTTAAGCAATTCCTGTTACAGAGGTTTTTGAATGAATGATTTATATAATAAATTAATTAATAAAAATGTCTGTCATTGCCAATGGTAGTTATCCTTATTTTCTGGAATAAGTATTGGTGGATATTATTTGAACCTTTAGCCATATTTTTATTTTTATTTTTATTTTTAGTTTTTATTTTTATTATTTGCTTTATTTTTGCTTATTTGGTTTGCACTTATATATTCTACACTTTTTCTAAAAATTCATTCATATTGTTATTTAATTAAATGATAAATTTACTTTAGATTTTATATAATTAATTAGTTATAGAGGCAATGCGCTATTATTGGCCTTTCTGGCTTATTGTATTGTCGTAAATAAATAAATAAATAAATAAATAATTTTAATATGTTAATATGACAAACGTCCCCAGAAAACTGTCCACTTGTGGGACGTGTCAGGTTTTCAGAGTGTCCAAGTTTGAGGGGTTTCAATGTTCATCTTCTTATAACCAAGTCATAATGACATGAACCACATTTGATAATTTTCGAAAGATTTCCTGTATCCAAATCGCCGTTCGTATTCGAGGTATGGTTAAAAAAAATAATTTAAAAAATTTAAATTATATAATTATATATACAGTGACGAAGTATATGAAATCCAGTTTTGTAAAAAATCCCCAATCCCAATAAAAGCCATCCCTCGTAAACATCGCCCGATATTCTTAAATGACCATGACCATGCGGGTGGTGAAAAGTATACATAATCAGTTCCCCTCGACTTTCGGCCGTACTCTCTTGTTTAGCTATATCTAGGCGATGATAGAAGAACATATAGTGTCCGATGAAAGTAACAGAAGCTGCGTTGTAACTATGCTATCAATGTTACGGGCGGATGTTTTTGTTGTTATGTAGTCCAGGATGAAATGGAAGTTTCGATGAAAGCGATTTTTTCATTAATGAATTTACAAAATTGTTTATTTTTGATTACTATATTTACACTTATCGTAATAAAACAATAACACCCAACCAAATTTAGATTATTATGATTTCAAAACCATAAGTTTTAAGCTTTAAGATTCAAGTAAGCTTTAAAATTAAAAACTATGCCATATGTTTCTGTTAAGAAATTTGTTGCCTTATGCAACAAATTTCTAATTACTTTTAATCATGTTGAAGTCATTTAAGAAGCGTCTAGCCAAATTTCGGCTTGCCACGCCCATTCGTTTAGGCGGTAGAGAATGTTGCCTGTGGCTACTTTGGGCAATTGTGACTACAAAATAGTTTGTTTTGTAATAATAGACGTATTACGTTTTATTGGATTTTTAACCCTTTCACTACCGAAATAAACCTAATGTTAAAAACTTTAATTTTTCTTCTGTACCCTGTTCCACAGTGTGGAGCAGGGTATAATAAATCATAGTGGGTCCATAAAAATCTTACTATCAGACCAAATTTAAATAATTCCCGAAAACTTTTCCAAAGTTTTTTTTTATTTTAAAAATAATTCATTAAATTTTTAGAAAATATTTTCAAACTATTATCTAATTTCTTAATTTTATTTCGTTATTTCAGGTCTCGTTTGTGCTATATGTATAGTTATGCTATGGACGCGGCATTTAGTGATGGTGTATATGTTTGTGATATCATTGGGCCTTACTTTGCTCTCACATTGGTCCAATGTATCAGCCCTAATGATAATGGAAAATAGTCCGTGCATACTAGAGGACGTATTGTCCATGAACACAACAAGATTACTGGACACTGGTAGTGTTTTGGTGGCCATAGCCCCACATGTTGTGGCACAATGGTTTATGGGAATGCTTTTTGCTTATATACATTTGGGACCACGTTATAGCTTACTGCAAAAATCGATGCCATTGATTTTTGCTAGTCCCATTATATTAGCCACATTACCCCTTAAACCTAGAATGCTTAAATACCTTCCCCTAATTGCTGATATGGTACCTTTGATGTTGACAAAAATCACACTTTTAACCAGTGCCATGGATGCCGGAAAGACTGTATACAATGGCTATCAATATGCTATGAATTTTGTAAGTAATTTTGGATTATCGGCTCTAATTGAAAATGAATGGCAACGACTCAATGTGCCAAGTGTTTTAAGAGTATTTTGGACAATAAGGTAAATTACATGCATATGCCATACAAAAAAGAAGACACATTTGACTACTATCGTTTTCTTCGTTTTAGAATAACCCAAGGATTTATTTCGATGATGCTACGTAATGAAGTTAACACCTCCAATATTTTACCCACCCTACAAACTTTACTAGTTGATGGCTGTGGCACGCTGACAGCTGTTCTAGGAATGACCTCAGTTATATCTGTAATATCGCATTATATAGGCAAAGCTTTCCAATGGTATCTCTTGACATTTGACAATGAGGAAGAAAAATCATTGGGTACTGTTTCGGCGGTTCTATTTTATATTTTGGCCCTGCAAACTGGCCTAACATCGCTAGCTCCTGATAAGCGCTTCATTCGTTTGTGTAGAAATTTAAGTCTTCTAATAACAGCTTTACTTCACTTTATACACAATATTGTCTCACCGATTCTAATGTCCTTGAGTGCTGCTCGCAATCCGTCGCGCAAACGCCATTTCCGTGCCTTAACCGTATGCGCATTTCTAGTCATTGCCCCCATATGTTTATTGATTGCTTTATGGCGTCGTCATTCTCCATCTACATGGTTATTGGCAGTAACGGCCTTCTCCGTAGAGGTTGTTGTAAAGGTGAGTCATTTGTTGTACATATATAATGAACCATAATTGCGATTTTGAAATGTTTGCCCATCTATCCATAGGTTCTTGTTTCCTTGGCTACATATACACTATTCCTATTGGATGCCTGTCGACAAACTTTCTGGGAGAAACTCGATGACTATCTCTATTATGTACGGGCTTTTGGTAATTCCATTGAATTTTGTTTTGGTATTTTACTTTTCTTTAATGGCGCTTGGATTTTGGTCTTCGAGTCGGGTAAGTTGAAAATGATCTCTATACGAGTATCTATATATTTTTGTGTTTGTTTTATTTTCATTGCCTTTTAGTTGATAGTATTATTGTATTTTGTGTTGTTAAATTTTCATGTCATCGCAAATTTCTTGTATCAAAAATTAGCCGAAATTTCATAATTCGAGTTTTGCCCATTTTAGTGGTATAATGAAATTATTTGGAATTGTTCTTCATTGCCTAATTTGGCTAAATAGATGATTATTTGATGTACTGTTAACTCAAGAGTACAAAGTTGTAATGTACTAAGAGTATTGGCATTAACGATTTGTAACATACGCCTAATTTGATATCGCTTTCTACTTTTATTCTTTTTCTTCGAATTCTATAATTTTTTGTTTATTTTTTACACATTTCATTTATGTAGAGTTATCATTCATATGAATGGCAAACTCACACAGAAAATAGGAAAGGTTAAATCAGAAGAATGTAAAGTCTTCAGCAAGACATATTAAGGAAGATATTTTCAGTATTATTAAAACAACAATGTCAACCGCCATATTACCACTTGTCATCCAAATTGAAACATTGTTCAGCAAGTGGGAAATGTAAAGGAAATCTGGAAATTTATACATATTTGATTCGAAATCTGTTACGATTCGCAAAAATAAATTAAGTAATTCATATCAACAATCTTTTTTTTGGGGAACTTTTCTATCGTCATATTAAAACATTTCAAAATAGTTTTATTTTAAAGGGTGGTTAAAATTTCAAGTGCCGATGTTGATTTTGAATAAAACACAAACTATTTAGGAAATTATTGTAATTTTATTTTATTATGATATATTGGTATTACTCAATTATGTATGGAACAAAATATCGGCCAAATGGGCGCCGCGACCTCGGTGGCACACCTTCATCCGATGGTCCAAATTTTCGATGACGCTGAGGCATAATGGAGGTCCTATGCCGTTAATGTGCCGATTTTTTTCTCATCCTTTAGCTCTTGAATTATTGCTGGCTTACCGACGTACAACTTTTCTTTCAAATAACCCCAAAGAAAAAAGTCCAACGGTGTCAAATCACATGATCTTGGCGGCCAATTGACATCGCCATTACGTGAGATAACACGGCCATTGAATTTGTTGCGCAAAAGAGCCATTGTTTCGTTAGCTGTGTGGCAAGTGGCACCGTCCTGCTGAAACCACATATTGTCCACATCCATATCTTCCAATTCGGGCCATAAAAAGTTCGTTATCATCTCACGATAGCGAAGACCATTCACAGTAACTGCCTGACCGGCCTCATTCTGGATAAAATACGGCCCGTTGATGCCGCCAGCCCATAACCGCACCAAAAAGTCACTCTTTGTGGGTGCATTGGTTTTTCGACAATCACTCTTGGATTCTCATTCGCCCAAATGCGGCAATTCTGTTTATTGACGAATCCACTGAGGTGAAAATGTGCCTCATCACTGAAGATGATTTTATTTGAAAATTGATCATCCACTGTTGTCATTTCTTGGAACCGTTTAACACGTTGTTGGATTGTGTATCTCTCCATGGTTCAAATTGAATAAGTCTGAAATAGAGAAATGTCAAATAAAATTCGGAAAAAAACTTGGCGTTTAGGTGTGGTACACATTCAATATCGGCCCTTACAATTTAACCACCCTTTAAAATATCTATATTTTCAATTTTTGTTTTCATACCTACTACCACAGAATGGTGATTGAGGTATAATAAGTTTGTCATTCCGTTTGTAACACATCGAAATATTGCTCTAAGACCCCATAAAGTACATATGTATTCTGGTCGTGGTGAAATTCTGAGTCGATCTGAAAATGTCCGTCCGTCCGTCTGTTGAAATCACGCTAACTTCCGAACGAAACAAGCTATCGACTTGAAACTTGGCATATCGGACCACTTTTACGTATAGCCCCCATATAAACCGACCCCAAGATTTGGCTTGCGGAGCCTCTTAGAGAAGCAAATTTCATTCGATCCGGTTTAAATTCGGTACGTAATGTTAGTTTATGACCTTTATCAACCATGCAAAAATTGGTACATATCGGTCCATAATTATATATAGCCCCCATATAAACCGATCCCAAGATTTGGCTTGCGGAGCATCTTAGAGAAGCAAAATTCATCCGAACCGGTTGAAATTTGGTACGTGGTGTTAGTTTATGACCTATAACACCCATGTAAAAATTGGTCAATAATTATATATAGCGCCCAAATAAACCGATCCCCAGATTTGACCTCCGGAGCCTATTGGAGGGGTAAAATTCATCCGATCCGTTTGAAATTTGGCACGTGGTGTTAGTATATGGTCTGCAATTATAATAATTATATAGCTCCCATATAAACCGATCACCAGATTTGACCTCTGGAGCCGCTTGGAGAAGCAAAGTTCATCCAATCCGGTTGAAATTCGGTACGTAATGTTAGTTTATGACCTCTAACACCCATTCAAAAATTGGTCCATATCGGTCAATAATTATATATAGCGCCCATATAAACCGATCCTCAGATTTGACCTCCGGAGCCTATTGGAGGGGTAAAATTTATCCGATCCGGTTGAAATTTGGTACGTGGTGTTAGTATATGGTCTGCAATAATTAAGCACGAACTGGTCCATATCGGTCTACAATTATATATAGCTCCCATATAAACCGATGTCCAGATTTGACCTCCGGAGCCTATTGGAGGAGCAGAATTCATCCGATCCGTTTGAAATTTGACACGTGGTATTAGTATATGGTCTCTAACAACCACGCAATAACTTATCTATATCGGTCTATAATTATATATAGCCCCCATATAAACCGATCCACAGATTTGACCTCCGGAGCCTATTTGAGGAACAAAATTAATCTAATCCGTTTGAAATTTGGTACGTAGTGTTAGTTTATGACCTTTAACACCCATGCAAAAATTGGTCCATATCAGTCCATAATTATATATATAGCCCCTATATAAACCGACCCCATATTTGACCTCCGGAGGCTATTGGAGGAGCAAAATTCATCCGATCTGGTTGAAATTTGGCACGTGATATTTAGTATTTAGTCTTTACAAACCATGCCAAAATTGGCCCATATCGGTCTATAGTTATATATCGTCTCCAGATAAAACTATCCCACAAAATCGGTCCATATCGGTTCATAATTGTATATAGCCCCCTTATAAAGCGAGGCTCGGCTCTCTAATTACCACGCTAAACTTCATATCCGTTGGTAATTATTTTTACACTTCTCTATATTCCATATACCGGGTCAAGAACTGAATTGTATTGTGGATGACAGTCTTAAGTAGAATTTTCTACTCAATCCATGGTGAAGGGTACATAAGATTCGGCCTGACCGAACTTACGGCCGTATTTACTTGTTTTTTATTTAATATGAAATTGGAATAATTAATATTTTAATTAAAGTCCTAAATATTTGCAATCGTTTTGTTTTAATTCGATTAAGATGCTAATTGTCTGTGGTTTTATGCCTCAGGAAAGGGACCCCTTGAGCAGATATATACATGTTCTCTTTTTGTTTAATATTTTATTAGAGGCACATGGTAAATATTGTTTTATTGATTTTTTAATTTAAATTAACACAATTCTTAGATCAAAGCCAAATTTTCCATTTTTAAACAAAGCAAAGCACACATTAAAAATGTCCAAAAATTTCTAATATTTTTAAAAATTAAATACAAAAAAAAAATGAAAAATTTTTTAAATTTTAAAATTTTATCAGTTTTTTTAAATTGAGAATTTCGAATAGTCAGATATATAGAAAGTCAACGTGTAAATTTTTCCAATATTAAAAAGGAATAGACATTAAAAAATGCTAAAATTTCAAAAATTGTTAGCAATTTTTTCCAATCTACAATATCGACTGCATTGTTTAGATTCACAATTGGGCCAAATCCACATTTTCATTTCTTTGTTAAAATTATAAATACTTTCGGGTCTCGAAGTTTTTAACAAGCGTTTTTATAACGTTTTCTATGAGATTATATTATGTTAGGATCAAAATGTAGCCGATAATCCGGAGGTATGTGGAATCTCGACCAAATTTTTCCATTTAGTGACTATTGAAATAAATTTATATTTCAGTATTATTTCATGTTTAGTATGTACTTACAAAATTGTTGCTGTGACTTTATAGATAAATAAAAAAGTTTATAATTTGTGGATTAATTACGTCAACACTGGTTATTCATTGAGCAAAAAATAGAATCGTACATAAATCATAAAAAGAGAATAAACATAAGTGGGCCTGATGTATTTCTAGCTATGAAATGTAATATTAAATTCAGGTGTACCATCAAATGCATTTAGATTTTATTGACGCCAGGGAATCAATATATGAATATTTTATATTTTATCCTAATATTTTTCCCATTTCATCACTCAAACAATCCCATTTCATATCACTCATGCAATCGGTGTTGTTCTAGGTTTCATGAGAGAATTTTTTACTGCTCATATGATCCTTAATTTATTTAACTTCCTTTTCCTTTACTTTAGTATAAATAAAATATAATTGTTATGATGTTGTCTTTAGTCTTTTGTCATTTTGTAATTTCACTCTAATTATTCAGTAATTTTTCACATGATGAGTACAACAACTTTTCAAGGGAAACGTATCACATCTCTCATACGACTTTTAGAATTTATCCGATTGTACAACTTGCATATTAGAAAAAAAATAAAATATGTTTTTTTTTGTCAAACCGCATCATTGAACTGTCTACATTATAAAACGAATACCTTTGAATCGCATTGTTCAACACAAAAATCCCCACATTTATCATCAATAACACATTGTTTCTCATACAATCATATTCATCTACTATCCTATAAAGCTATAAATCTGCAAATTCTATTCCTAAATTGTAACAAATCAAATAACGAAATTTTCCAAAGAAATATACAAAAAATTGCGTGTGCATGTAAATTTTTTTTATTTGGTTGATTGGTACCGTATAATATAACTTGATAGCACAAAATGCTACAGGCGGCGCCATACGAGCCATTATGATGTGTATCCATGCCTACTTCAATATTTGGTGCGAAGCCCGAGCTGGCTGGTCTGTGTTTATGAAGAGACGTTCTGCAGTTCATAAAATTTCTACACTACCGGAGGCTACACCAGCTCAACTCCAGGCCTTCGATGATGTTTGTGCTATTTGTTATCAGGTATGTTATTCACCCAGAAATCATTATAGAACAATATGATTTAATATACTTGTGTTATTAGGAAATGCACTCGGCTAAGATTACACGCTGTCGGCACTTTTTCCATGGTGTTTGTCTACGCAAATGGCTATACGTTCAGGATAGATGTCCATTGTGCCATGAAATTATGATGTATACCGATAGAACTGATGTCACAGATCCAAATGCTATTCAACAACAAGAACAAGCTGCACCGGTGCCAATACGTAACAGAGAAGTAAGTAGACAAACTTTTGTCTTGGAATTCCTAAAACAAAGTGTGATGATCAGCAAATCTTCTATATGTACAAGTCGAGTAGGGAGACTCTCATCAGTACCTCTAAAGCCGCTGTGGTCCTCATAGCCCTTCTCATATAAATAAGTTCCGTTCTATTTAACCTAATTATTTTCAATTTCTGATATCGGGCAACCTATATTTAGCATCGGATTGGAAATTGTACATTAGAATTGCAAAACCCAATCCCGGTTTTTAAGACCTTAAAGAGATTTTCGACAATCCGGCCATCAGTGTGAAAAGATTAAACGGTCCACCTGTTTTCGTACACGGTACGATTTTCTATGCCCCCGGGAGCCAATTTCGACTGTAAGACAAATTATTTCAATGTAATGGACAGTACTATGTTCGGTTTTGGCCATGAAATCGTGGCGTTTAATTTATTAAAATAGTTCGATCTAAATCAAACTCAATCTTTTTTAATTGAGATTTATTTATTCATTCGGAGCATGTAGATTTCGTCAAAATTTTTTTGTTTGTTGTTTATTTGTTTTGATACAGTGAAACATCTTAGATGGGAGATGTCCATTTATGAGAGGTTCCTTTTAATGTGATAATGTAATCTCTCAAACTTGAATTGAGTGTTCAAGTTTGAGAGATTTCACTGTATATAGTTTTAATTATTTAAACAAAACTAAGCGCGAAAATAAAGTGATTATCAACTCGAATATACTACCAGCCTCAAATGAACTTCACAAACTTTTTTAAATAAAATTTTAACAAAATTTTCTATAGAAATAAAATTTTGACAGAATTTGAAATAATAATATTTTGACAAAATTTTCTATAGAAATAAAATTTTGACAAAAATTATGTATAGAAATAAAATTTTCTATAAAAATAAAATTTCGATAAAATTTATATAGAAATAAAATTTTGAAAAAATTTTCTATAGAAATAAAATTTTGTCAACAATTTCTTAGGAATAAAATTTTGACAAAATATTCTATAGAAATAAAGTTTTTACATAAATTTCTATATAAAAAAATTTGGTAAAATTTTCTGTAGAAATAAAATTTTGTCAAAATTTTCTATAGAAATAAAATTTTGACAAAATGTTCTGTAGAAATAAAATTTTGACAAAAATTTCGACAGAAATAAAATTTTGCAAAATAATAAAAATGTTGTTAGAAATAAAAATTTGACAAAAATTTCTATAGAAATAAAATTTTGACAAAAATTATCTATAGAAATTTCGATAAAATTTCTATAGAAATAAAATTTTGAAAAAATTTTCTATAGAAATAAAATTTTGTCAACAATTTCTTAGGAATAAAATTTTGACAAAATATTCTATAGAAATAAAGTTTTTACATAAATTTCTATATAAAAAAAAAAATTGGTAAAATTTTCTGTAGAAATAAAATTTTGGCAAAATTTTCTATAGAAATAAAATTTTTACATAATTTTCTGTAAAAATAAAATTTTGACAAAATGTTCTGTAGAAAATCTGACAAAATTTTCTATAGAAATAAAATTTTTACAAAAATTTCGATAGAAATAAAATTTTGCAAAATAATAAAATTGTTGTTAGAAATAAAATTTTGATAAAATTTTCTGTAGAAATAAAATTTTGACAAAATTTTCTATAGAAATAAAATTTTTACATAATTTTCTGTAGAAATAAAATTTTGACAAAATGTTCTGTAGAAATAAAATTTTGACAAAATTTTCTATAGAAATAAAATTTTTATAAAATTTTCTATAGAAATAAAATTTTGTTATTGTTGGTTTATTCTTCAATCATTATTGTTGTTTTTGATTCCAGCTTAAAATCATGCATTGATTAAACTACAAAGTATAGCTTAACGAAGAAGGAAAAGAATTTTTTATAATATAATTGTTGTTAGAAATAAAAAATTTTGACAAAATTTTCTATAAAAATAAAGTTTTGACACAATTTTCTATAAAAATAAAATGTTGACAAAACGTTCTATAAAAATATAATTTTGACAAAATTTTCTATACAAATAAAATTTTGAAAAAATTTTCTGTAAAAATAAAATTTTGACAAAATTTTCTATAGAAATAATATGTTATTGTGACCAAAATATTCTATTGAAATAAAATTTTAACGAAATTTTCTAAGAGAAGAATTTTAACAAAATTGTTGTTAGAAATAAAATTTTGACAAAATTTTCTATAAAAATAAAGTTTTGACAAAATTTTCTATAAAAATAAAATTTTGACAAAACGTTCTATACAAATAAAATTTTGACAAAACTTTCTATAGAAATAAAATTTTGACAAAATTTTCTGTAAAAATAAAATTTTGACAAAATTTTCTATAGAAATAATATGTTATTGTGACCAAAATATTCTATAGAAATAAAATTTTAACACAATTTTCTAAGAGAAGAATTTTAACAAAATTTTCTAAGAGATAAAATTTTAACAAAATTTTCTAAGAGATAAAATTTTAACAAAATTTTCTAACAGATAAAACATTTTCTATAGAAATAAAATTTTGTCAAAAATTTCTATAGAAATAAAATTTTGACAAAATTTTCTATAGAAATAAAATTTAGACTAAATTTTCTATAGAAATAAAATTTTTACATAAATTTCTATATAGATAAAATTTTGAAAAAATTTTCAAAGAAATAAAATTTTGATAAAATTTTCTATAGCAATAAAATTTGGACAAAATTTTCGATAGAAATAAAATTTTGCAAAATAATAAAATTGTTGTTAGAAATAAAAATTTTACAAAATTTTCTATAGAAATAAAATTTTGACAAAATTTTCTATAGAAATAAAATTTTGACAAAATTTTCTATAGAAATAAAATTTTGACAAAATTTTCTATAGAAATAAAATTTTGACAAAATTTTCTATAGAAATAAAATTTTGACAAAATTTTCTATAGAAATAAAATTTTGACAAAATTTTCTATAAAAATGAAATTTTGAAAAAAATTTCTAAGAAATAAAATTTTGACAAAATGTTTTATAAAAATAAAATTTTGACAAAACTTTCTATACAAGTAAAATTTTGACAAAATTTTCTGTAAAAATAAAATTTTGACAAAATTTTCTATAGAAATAATATTGTGACCAAAATATTCTATAGAAGTAAAATTTTAACAAAATTTTGTAAGAGATAAAATTTTAACAAAATCTTCTAACAGATAAAATTTTGACAACATTTCCTATAGAAATAAAATTTTGTCAAAAATTTATATAGAAATAAAATTTTGATAAATATTTTCTATAAATATAAAATTTTAGAAAATTTTCTATAAAAATAAATTTTGTCAAAAATTTCTATAGAAATAAAATTTTGTAAAACAAGATTTGTTTTCGTTGGTAGTTTTTTGGTAAAATTTTCTCCAAATTTTGGTAGATTATTTTTGGCCCGAATGGCAACCGTGGTCACGACATCACATGTCTGTATAGAAACAAATAAAAATACCCCTGATATCACTGTATTATAATTCCAGGACAATGCTCTAGAAAACCGAAGTCGTTCCACAGATGAAAATACCTCATCATCAACATCTGCTAGTTTAATATCGAGTTCTGGCAGTAATACCACTACTGGTGGAAGTCTAGGCTCCACTCTTGGAAGCAGCAATTACACTATGGCCAGTACAACTGCACATACCTCACAGGCGAGTAATACAAACGCATCAACAACATCCACAACAGCGGCAGTAGCTACAGCGGCAGCGAGTAACACAACTCACAGTTTTCGGTTTTCTCCCGATCTTGATGTACAGGATTAACTATAATTAAATATAATGTAATAATAATAATAAACCAACAAAAAATAAATATAATTATAATACTATTACTTTAGGTGTACTTATGTATAAAGAAAACCGAAAAAAATACCCTCCCCCTCCACACATACCCACACACCCATACATTAAATTTAAATATTATATACTCTTAAGATATTAAATCTATTTGTAATGGCACTATTGAAAATTTAAATGAAAATCTATTTTTGTTTGTTTTTTTTTTTTATTTAATAACGTTTCATTGAAATACGATTTATTTGTGTACATTCTATGTTGATTTATATTATTTGTTTTAGAAAGAAGGGAAGCTTTGCTTGATTGTTTTTATAAAATAAAATGAAAAAATTATATAATATTAATTTAATTATTTATCTATATTGAGGTTTGTTTTTTTTAAGAATTTAGTAACCCGCAACAACAGACAACACACTCAAGGCAGCTGTTCCTTCTTATAACCTTAATAAAAATGTTTACCAAATTTAGAAGAAAAAACGATACTCTATTTCTTTATTCCATTTATTAATGTGACCTTTTTGCCTTTTAGGCCATTTTCCCATTACCATTAAATCATTCAAAAATTGTTTCCTTCCTACTTTATTCTATAATTCTTCTTCTATGAAATTTCTACTTTATTTAATTAAGTTTATAATAAAATGGTACGCAGCAATTCCCCCATAAGTAAATACTATGAATATATTTATATTGTGAAGTCTGAATCATGATGAAATCTTAAGCAGAACATAAATAATTGACATTGTATATTTTTTAAAAATGTAAACAAACAACAAAGTTAATGTTTTAGGCTAATTTTGTAATGGAAATGAAAATAGTAACTATAATTAAAAAATAATAATAATAAAAACAAACTTTGTTCTTGGGAACACAATCACACACACACATACACACTGTAAAAAGGTGAAATAATAATTTGCAGTAAGTTAAATTTTACTATTGTATATTTGAGTAAGAATGGAAATATACAAAACACAAAATATGAGAAATAATTATTTAAAACAAATTTGTTTAATTTAATTAATTGTCCAATGACAGAGGGTTAATCAAATTCAAATCTCCGACACTTTCACTTAGATCCTTATAAGGCACTAATATAGATTTCATTTTTTCTTCTATTACATTCTATTATCTCCCTTTTAGAGAAAATGTCTTTCGTAAAACCTTGGCCTAATTGAAGATCAAATCATTATAGTTGCTTAACAAATGATAGGGTGATACACGGCAGCAAGTCGTTGTGCGTACAACAGTTACGCGATCAGCACGTTCAAAGTTAGCCTTAACTGTTTCATAATAACGGCCATCACTAAAATATTTTTGCATATTAATTATTTAAATAATTTGTGGAAATTTATTTAGATAAAGCTCACCTCAAGACCATGCAACGTAGTTTTAAACATTTAACACGTAACAAATCAATAGCTTTTTGACTCTTATCTGAGAAACGCAAATTGTCGGGATCCCATCTGTAAAAGACAATATTTTTGAATATAAAGAATACATATAGCTTTAATTATTAAATATTTTTAAATAGTAGTGTGGATCATGGTATATCCGAATCCATAGAGAATTATTTTGGATTATGATTTCATATCGAGTCGAACATAAATAAAAATCGATTCTATGGGGGAGATGATCACGGTTGCCACAGTTGGTAGAATTTGAGCAAAAATAGATACTTGATAGATTGGTAGAATTCTTGATGTTTTAGTAGAGTTTACAAAATAATCCCCCATATAAGAGGGGGGTTATTTTGTCTCTATGCTCAGTTATCCCTAGCATAGAGGACTGGGACGAAAATAGGATTAATTTGGAAATCTCAACATCTATACGGACGGTACGAAAATGGCCGAGGGTACAGGCAGCAGAATTTACTGCAAGGAGTTGGAACTTAAGGAGTCCTTTAAGTTGGATGATAAATGCAGCATTTTTCAGGCTGAGATATTTGCTATTGCAAAAGCTGCGGAACTTCTATCTATGAGGCCGTTATTTATATGCGATATCAGCCCTGGGCAATACGAACATAAGGTCAAAGGTAGTCAGCCGCTATCGTAGAGAGCTTACGGTTCTCTCTGAACAGCATAATGTAACTCTGTGCTGGGTACCTGGACATTTTGACATAACTGGGAATGAAGAGGCAGATGTACTGGCTAAGGAAGGCGCAGGTGGCACGGACAACGTCATTTCGGACGTTTTTCCTCCGCTTTCTTTGTTTATTTACAGGATCAATAGCAAATATGAAGATTTATGGAAGAGACGATGGGCTTCTTCTATAGGCTGTGAACAAACGAAACTTATATGGAACTCTGAAATCCTGATGTCATTGCAAAAAGAGGATGTGAAGGACATATTATCATAGAATGGACTCATTACGGCCGGAGCGAGACAGACACGAAGAGAAAGATGGAAAGAAGTTTGAGGAACCGCAATGGACCAACTATGGTCTAATCCGCTAGTTAGGATTCGTGTCATCCTGCATAACCTAACCTAACCTAACCTAACCTAAGAGGGACTTCACAAATTTTCTATAGAAATAAAAATTTGACAAAATTTTCTATAGAAATTAAATTTTGACAAAATTTTATGTTTTTGGTGTTTTTTTATCTTTATTTTCAAAATAGAAGTTTTTTCTGTTTTTCGTGCTAGATCTCAAGCTTGAAAATAACAGAAAAACTTTGATTTTGGCAAAATGTTCTATAGAAATAAAATTTTGACAAAATGGTCTATAGAAACAAAATTTTTATAGAAATGAAATTTTGACAAATTTTCTATAGAAATAAAATTTTGACAAAAATTTTCTATAAAAATAAAATTTTGACAAAATTGTATGTTTTTGGTGTTTTTTATCTTTATTCTCAAATAGAAGTTTTTCTGTTTTTTCGTGCTAGATCTCAAGCTTGAAAATAACACAAAAACTTTGATTTTGACAAAATTTTCTATAGACATACAATTTTGACTTGATTTTCTATAGAAATAAAATGTTGACAAAATTTTCTATAGAAATAAAATTTTGACAAAATTTTCTATAAAAATAAAATGTTGACAAAATTTTCTATAGAAATAATACTTTGACAAAATTTTCTATAGAAATAAAATTTTGACAAGATTTTCTATAGAAATAAAATTTTGACAAGATTTTCTATAGAAATAAAATTTTGACAAAATTTTCTATAGATATAAAATTTTGACAAAATTTTCTATAGAAATTAAATTTTGACAAAATTTTCCATAGAAATAAAATTTTGACAAAAATTTCTATAGAAATAAAATTTCGATAACATTTTCTATAGAAATAAAATTTTGACAAAATTTTCTATAGAAATAAAATTTTGACAAAATTTTCTATAGAAATAAAATTTAGATAAAACTTTCTATAGGAATAAAATTTTGACAAAATTTTCTATAGAAATAAAATTTTGACAAAATTTTCTATAGAAATAAAATTTTGACAAAATTTTCTATAGAAATAAAATTCTGACAAAATTTTCTGTAGAAATAAAATTTTGACAAAATTTTCTATAGAAATTAAATTTTTACAAGATTTGCTATAGAAATACACTTTGCATAAAATTTTCTATAGAAATAGAATTTTGACAACATTTTCTATAGATATAAAATTTTGACAAAATTTTCTATAGAAATAAAATTTTGACTAAGTTTTCAATAGAAATAAAATTTTGACAAAATTTTCTATAGAAATAAAATTTTGACAAAATTTTTCTATGGAAATAAAATTTAACCATATTTTCTGTAGAATTTTTTGGTACAATTTTTTTAAAATTTTGATAGATTATTTTTGGCTCGAGTGGCAACTGTGGAGGTGATACGACGTATTAATAGGGATATATATGTTGAACACTTTTGTTCATATATCCGGTAGAATTCTATTTCCAATAATGGTGTTGTGAAGTCCCAGCAATCATCTGGGTTGCACAAATCGCCATAAAATTCTCTAGGGCGGAAATCAAAATGAGTGGAATCAAAAAAATTTTTATTGAATCGATTGGACTAAAACTGCGAGCTAGACCTTGATTACACAGACAGAGAGGCAGACGGACAGACATGGCAAGATGGACTCAGGGGCCGGTCTGAGCATTATTGACATAGGGACCCACCGTGGTGCAATGGTGAGCATGCCCGCCTTGCATACACAAGGTCGTGAGTTCGATTCCTGCTTCGACCGAACACTAAAAAGTTTTTCAACGGTGGATTATCCCATCTCAGTAATGCTGGTGACATTTCTGAGGGTTTCAAAGCTTCTCTAAGTGGTTTTACTGCAATGTGGAACGCCGTTCGGACTCGGCTATAAAAAGGAGGTCCCTAGTCATTGAGCTTAACATGGAATCGGGCAGCACTCAGTGATAAGAGAGAAGTTTACTAAAGTGGTGGTATCACAATGGACTGAATAGTTTAAGTGAGCCTGATACATCGGGCTGCCACCTAACCTAACCTAACCTCGTATTATTGCCATAGACACCATGTGCCTAATTCGTCTCCTTCGATGTGTTGCAAACATATGCACTAACTATTCGGCAGACTTTTTGTTGTTTTAGCAAAGTTTTCTGCTGTGTCTAGTAAGAAATTTCTTTGGGTGTAGGAATATTCAATAAGCCTCGACAGAAAATTAGCTCCGATTTCCCAATACAAAAAGGTTCTCTACACATTTATATAGTAAATATTTACTCACCTTAATTCCAATCGTTCCAAATTTGTGCAGCTTGATGCGATAGTATCCATCAACTGATCAACATGGATGTTGACACCCAATTTTTCAGGTGTACCCATTACCAAAATTCTGTGGGAAAGTTCAAAAACGAAAAACATTAATTACATATATAGTCCTGTAGATTGAAATTAACGGATGAATATGAATGACATAAATAAAATGCATTGCATACTTAGCATTAGTCAACACTGGCAAAATGCTCATCCATAGCTGATCCGTAATATGTGGCATGCCGGACAAACAGCAAGCACCCAATTGTTGACCATGACGGGTCAAGAATTTTTGCAAACCATCATCGGTTATATTATCCGAAGAGTCCAAATCTATAGACACCAAGGACCTGGAATATTATCCAAGGGATTGATTTACAGCCAGATGTTTTCGTTCGGAGATCGCTTATCTTACCTAGGCATTCCCGATTCCATCCACATCTTCAATACTGTATCATTAAAGCCATTGATTTGACCAGCAGATAAAAATTTCAAATTCGGTATACGTGTCAACATATCAATTAAGCATTCCGTAGACAAATCGGTGGCAGTTATATCCAATTCTTGCAGGGCACATTTATCCCAATCAGCTTGCATAACGAATTCCGATTTCAAACTGGTACCATTCATGAGCAAGCATGTTAAACGTTTCGAACGTTGTATAAGTGTCTTCAACGTGGATCCAGTGACTTTGTTACAGAAGTTTACAGCTAGACATTCCAATTGAATACAATTCGAACTGAAGGCATCAATGTGAGAGTCGTCAATGAAATTGATGCCATACAAATTGATGACACGCAAATTAGGAGTAGCCGATTTGAGTTTATGGACATTGATAACTTCATAGATTTCCTCTTCTTCCTCTTCACATTTCTCATAGGTACCAATGAGATGTAGAACCTCTAGGCCGTTAATGAAATTATAGATTTTGCGCATGAAACCTTCCATAAAGATGACCTCGGATAGGCAGATACACATGTATCGTAGTTTGGTGGGAAAAGCCTGCATTTCACTAAAATCGTGAAGTTGCATAGCTGAAAAGAGATAAAAGAAGAATGTATCTCATCAGTGCCCTCATGGAGTCATTTGGCATCCAACTTACCAGTAGAGAAATCCAATAGCATGTGTGTCAAATTAGGACATTTTGCAGACAATTCATGGAGCACGGTATGAGTAATCAGTTCAATTGGTAGTTCAATATACCTTAAAGTCGGTCCAAAACGTACTGCAATCAAAGCCAGCAAAGATTCCAGTGAGCCTACATGAAGTCCAGACACCTCAGGTCGCAGAGAAACATTTTTCCACAGACGCGTATCGTAAGCGATTTGACGCCAGCGACGACATACTCGAGCCAAACGACAAATTTCACGATGTGAAAGATACGAGAAGATTTGGAGAATAACCTTATCGGGCAGCTTCTCAATTGTCTATATTTGTTAAAGAGAAAACATGAGTACTGTGTTAATTACTCGTCAAGATTCCAATTAAACTAATAGCACATAAACGTAAGATAACATAAGAGAAGTGTTTACTGCTGTTTAAGGGCAATCCAAGGAAGATACTGAGCTGTGACAGTCAACTAGACATGTATCTATGCACTCGCAATGGAAACCAAGGAATAGAGTCAACGAAAATTTTGAATTTTCAAAATCGCATTGGAGAAGAAATGACCGTCAATGCACCTGGTTGAATTGGGCCACGAAATGCTGTCCCATTCGGCGTATTCTCTTTGGCCGTGCAACGCGATGTATGTCGGAATGAGTAAATATTCCGGAAAGCAACGGCAAAGTTAGATCATATCAGATCAGTGTTTGACTGTTGTTTAAGGGCAATCCGAAGATGTTACAGAGTCGTTACAGTTAAAAAAAACGTATGTCGAAAATTTTATTATTTTGATAGTTTTTTTTTTTTGTATCTTTTCGCAAAGTTCAAATTTTTGTCAGCAAAAAAAATAGAAAGGTTTCTTTTTAAACCACAGTCGATTGTTTATATCAAGTGTTGTTTCTTTTCTTAAGAACGAATGGCTTTTGGCCGCAAATATAACACATCTTGTGTTTCGTAGTAAAAATGTAATAGAGTACTGTGCAGCACAACACATCCTAAATAAATCATTTCGACAGTGTTCGTTTAAAGTTTTTTTGGAGAGCATTAGACGTTTGCAACTAAAGTTATAGCTCTATCTACAGCTTGCCATTTTTGAAGTCAGGGAGCAGTGTTTATCGATGGTATGGTGTTTACCTGGGAAATAAGCCCCCAAGAAATAAGGCCCCAAAATTGAAATGAAATAATGCCCCACATTTTGGGGATTTGTTTCATAAGGAAATAAAGGCTCATTTCGAGTATGCAATAAAAGCCTACTACAATGAAACAAAGCCCCAAGAATCACGAAATAGAGCCTCATGGGGGTTTATTTCATTTTCAAAATTAAATTTATTCATCATGGAGAAAAAAAAAACATCTTGTATAACAACAACTTCAACCATGAATTTAGTAAATATTTCATTATTTTAAATATTCATGTACTATATTATATTTCATATACAAATAAACTAGGGCGAGTAGGAGAAGAGCCATTAGTTAATGATACTTCTTTCGAAAAACGAATATACTTAACCAAAGACTTTCTCCTTCTCAAGTTACAGAATTAACAGTTTGGAACCTACATGAACAGTTTTCTAAGCCTTGTACTATTTCGATTTTATTTTAATCGAAAATGATAAAATGCGAGCGGAATTGGGAAAATTATTACAACTTTGCTCATGTGTGAAGGTTGCCAAAAAATTCGCACGAATTTTTTGTGAATAGATCATATGGAAGACACTGTAAAGGTTGGAAAAAAGCGCTCGAATTTTTTGAAACCTTTAGATTTGAGCAAAGTCTTTATTTTATTTGGTAATAGAAATAAAGATTTTGTAATTTTTTTTAAAATTCACTCGAATTTGTTGAAACCTTTACACTGGAGCAAAATCTTTTGCAATTGCCAAAAATGTTTTTGTCTGAAAAAGTCGTAATTTTTTAAATCTTTAGACATGAGCAAATTTTTTATTTTATTTCGCAATTAAATAAAAATAGATTGTGCTCGAGTGTAAAGGGTGCAAAATTCGTCGAACATTGTAGAAAAAACTGTTTCTATTAATTATTTTTCGTTCAATACGTATAGGAATCCAATGGCAATTATTTTTCCCGGGAATATTACAAAATTCATATTGAGTATATTGTTAACTTTAAGACGGTTAGAGTGAAACTGTAGAGTGATTCAATGTTTACCAAGCTTTCATTCAAGTATATGATAGCTGTAATGGTACAAGTAAAATTGTTAGTTTTAATAAAATAAAATATAGCCCCAAAAATAATTCGAATGGGTTGATTTTCATCAATAAAATAGGGTGTTCATTCATATGAAATAACACGCTAAAGTTTATTATGAAATAACACCCCAAAAAGCGAAACAATACACCCATATATCGTTGTTTAGTTCTCAATATAAAGGTTTGGGGCTTTATTTCATTTCCGTTTTGGGGCTTTAGTTCTTGGGGGCTTATTTCCCGGAGCCCTTAAAGATATCAAAGGAACGTGTTGGTCATATCACTCATCAATATTTGGATATGCGGAAGCTCTGTGCAAAATGGGTGCCGCGCGAGCTCACATTTAACCAAAACCAACAACGTGTTGATGACTCTTAACGGTGTTTGCAGCTGTTAAGTCGTAATACACCCGAGCTTTTCCGTCGATATGTGACAATGGATGAAACATGGCTCCATCACTACACTTCTGAGTCCAATCGACAGTCGGCTGAGTGGGCAGCGACCGTTGAACCGTCTCCGAACTGCAGAAAGACTCAAAAGTCCGCTGGCAAAGTAATGGCCTCTGTTTTTTGGGATGCGCATGGAATAATTTTTATCGATTATCTTGAGAAGGGAAAAACCATCAACAGTGCCTATTATATGGCGTTATTGGAGCGTTTGAAGGTCGAAATCGCGGTAAAACGGCCCCATATGAAGAAGAAAAAAGTGTTGTTCCACCAAGACAACGCACCGTGCCACAAGTCATAGATAACGATGGCAAAAATTCATGAATTGGGCTTCAAATTGCTTCGCCACCCATCGTATTCTCCAGATCTGGTCCCCAGCGACTTTTTCTTGTTCTCAGACCTCAAAAGGATACTCGCAGGGAAAAAATTTGGCTGCAAATTTTTTGGTAGTACTCCTTCGGCAAAACCTACCAAAATGGTATTAAAAAATTGGAAGGTCGTTATAATCGTTGTATCGCTCTTGAAGGGAACTATATTGAACAATAAAAACGAATTTTGACAAAAAATGTTTTTTTCTTTGTTAGACCGGGGACTTATCAGTCAACCTGTTATAGTGTGTAAATATAACCATAGCGATAGGCGGTAGGCGAACACTTATTTACGTGTATTTCTTATGGGAAGCCCAAAATCCGCGACGGAATACCGTGACGGCTAGCGGCGTGTTGCCACTAGGAATTGCTGTTGTCTGGACAGGTGTAGATTATTTTTTCTTGAAATAACTCAACAAATAACAAGTCATTGTATGTTTTTATTCAACTTCATTGTTTAATATTGTCAAAGCATGCTGTATTTACAACAAAAACGCTAGGAAACGTGAAAAAGGGAATTCGCCGTCAAGCTTATTGTATTTGCCGTTGCGGCAAAAATGTTTCGCCTACCGCCTATCGCTATGGTTATATTTACACACATATTGCGAAAAATTCAATTATCCCTAAAATACTAAAACCTTTTTGTATGTTTCATCCTGTAAAAATTCAAACAATCTTCGTTGGTGTAAAATTTTGTTTGGGACGAAAGACCCAGGAATCAGAAAGCCGACTTTCGACTTTTGCAAAATTTTCAATTTTCGGAAAATACAAACATATCATCCATACAAACTCTAACCCCATATGTCCCTAAGAAAGCTTGCTACCAACCTACTTCTATGATGGAAATAAATTTTTTTTGTGCATGCATTTTCCCAATCAGTCCCATATCTGGAAATTAATTCGCTTCTCCACTAATTTGGTATTCGTGTACAAAGTTGACGGCTACGATGACTTTTTCTTTCAATGGAGAAATGCTTACAGTTGGAAAGTAATTATTATTGGGGAGTTTATTGTATATCATGCTATGCTCCAGACCTGACATACGTTACCATGTGGGTTACTTAGATCTTTTTCGTACGCATCCCGGCGATATCCACTGACATCATCTTAAACGTGCACTACGTAAGGTTAGGTTAGGTTAGGTGGCAGCCCGATGTATCAGGCTCACTTAGACTATTCAGTCCATTGTAGTGGCACATCTCTCTTATCACTGAGTGCTGCCCGATTCCATGTTAAGCTCAATGACAAGGGACCTCCTTTTTATTGCCGAGTCCGAACGGCGTTCCACTTTGCAGTGAAACCACTTAGAGAAGCTTTGAAACCCTCAGAAATGTCACCAGCATTACTGAGGTGCTCTACGTTATTTGAAAGGAACAGTCGGCATAAAATAACATCATTAAAAAATAAATTGATGGCATTAAAATGGATCGATCCAGCCCATCTGCTAGTCTAACATTCTAGGGAACATAAAAAGATAGCCGTAAATGGAAGGTGATTTTCATTTACAATCATGCTGTACATTGATCGAATGAATAACGCAATGGTAACTAATTTGCGTAAAAACTTGCTTAGTTACAAAAATGCGAAGTGTTTTAAAAAATTTGGTTTAGCCGGAGTCGGAGTCTAGCAAAATTTTTACGACTCCGACTCCAGCAAAATCTTCAGACTCCGACTCCAAGACTCCGATTCCGGCTCCACATCCCTGCTTTAGACTCGAGGCATAGTGGAAAAATTTAATGAAATCAGCGATTATCCCATAGAGTTTTGAAGATAATAAAGGATGCATTCGAATGGCCAATAGCAAAATATATTGGCTACAAGCTCTCTTCGTTACGGACAATATTGTCAAAGGAAAAATGGCTGTGAACCAAATAGGGGACTTGTTCACCAAAGAATTGGATACCAACAAATTTGTGAAGTTGCGTCTTGTCACTGGCTAAGTTGTATTGGTGGAACACAAAATAAGCACAACTGGAATAAATACTTGAACAATTTTTGAAATCGTTATTATTTCTTCTTCTTGAAAGTCCAAAAACATCGAATTTTAAATCATTTGGAGTTAAGTTTTTTTTATGGTTGAGCATTAGTCATTTTAGCTCTTTCCAGTTTCCAGATTTAAGTTTTTATTTAGTTTTTAAGTTTCCGATCACCAAAGTTTAAAAAACTTCTTTAAAAATCGTTTCCAAATTCAATGAGGAGAAAGTACAAAATAATTGGGGACAAAAACGTCTCTAAGAATACCGATGTGTGTCGATAATAATCGATAGCAGACAATATCGACAAACAGAATACCAAATAGTGGCGAAAGATGAAAAGCGATGACGACGTCAGAAATAACGGTAACTACCACTGCTGAATATTTCCGATTTGAGAATGTATGGTTCCTTGAAGAAGCTTGGGTCCAGTTCCTCCATATTTGTGTTCATTGAATTTAAACTCTCTACAATATTTCAGGAAACCGCCACATTGTTTTTCTTTTTTGTTTATCCATTATATCTTTCTTATTTTTCCGTACATTGTTGCGGGTGTCATTCGTCGATTAGATATGCTCCACAATTTTGCCTCTTTTTTTCTTGTTTGGCTGATTCTATATTTAGAATTTCTTGTAGAAAAAATTAACACACTTTTCGAAAATATTGAATTCTTAAAGGAAATTTTTGAAAAAAATTGTTTTTTTTTTTTGCAAAACTTCAAGGTATTTAAGATCTTCAATTTTTAAATTTGTTTTCTTCTTTTTTTAATATTTCTGAATAGCTTTTGATTGGTCTTCATTGATCTTGACACATATATTTTTAGACACCACAACGTACCGTATCTGCGAAGGGGCTACGCACTGTACCATCCGATAGATACACCTGGGATGCTTCCACCGCCAATTGACCCCAGATATCGGTTGACAAATCCATTGCGACTATTGATTACCAATTTAATAAGGATGATACCGAAATCGTCTTTGTTTTTTTAAATGTGATTGAATCTTATGTAAAAAAATCACAATTTTTTTCTTTACGATTTCAACCAAAACGACCGAAAGCAACCAATTGAACGTTATTACTGTAAAGGAATCTCCAAAAATTTGAGTACAGAAGCAATCTAAATTTAGTTAGGATGTGAGAAGATTGTAGCATAGGAAATCATCAATTGGAGAGAGCAAGGGAGAGTAAAGGAGAGTAAATATTCCACGCATTATTTCTTTAGCCAAGATCTCAAAGCGAATCAATCCTATTGTTTGGGGATGGGGGAGATACATACATGTTCAAATGTATGCTCCAATGACAGTTTATCTGACACAAATCAGCTGTTTTCAATATTTGAATTCAAAATAGAATATAACAAAAATGTGTGTGATTTTTGTTTAGAATGAATATGGTTGGTAGTAATGAAGAAAACAGACAACAAAACATTTCTCATACTCACCAATTTCTCTTTGGATACCAAATTGAGATCATCTCGTCCGCCAATGGCCGTTTGGTGGGCTGTCAAAACATTCCAATTATCCATGTTTTAGATGTTTTGATAATTTTTGTTTTATGTTTTTCTTTTGTTTTGTTTCGGAGGATGGTGCGTGTTGTCAAAAAAGCAATCAAGTCAATTGGATCAATTGCAATAAACTTGTTTTTGTTTATGGTTTTTTTTTTTTCTTACAAGAGTGTTTTTGTTTCTGTTTGTGGATAATGGAACCAAGCCAAATAACAGGTGCTACTCATGGAATGGCTCGTTTAAAATGTTGAGGATTTTCTTTGAAATAGTAGCAGTGTTTATTTTACAATTGCAGTATTCGTATTGGATTGGATTCTCATAAAATTAACCAGGTCCAAATATGGCCAAAAATGGGATCCTAAAAAATACATTAATTTCAAGGTAAAACTATATGCATTTGCTGTACTTGAAAATCCCATTCTTTTGTATTGTATTTACACATATTATGTGCATAATAATTGTTTCTTTTTTTTCTTCTTCTAAGAATAGGTCAAATACAACAATAGATTTTTATGAAAAATATCTACAGAAATGGGTAATGTTTACAAATTGGACAAAAGCATAACAAAATATTTTTAAAATTTATAAATATTGAAAGTGATTTGAGTAATAAGCCAATCTATAATGCGTATGAGTTTTCTAATTTTTTTAACGTAATTTATTACGTATACGTCAATGGTGAAAATAACATTTTCAATACATTGTTGCCAAGTTTTGAGAAGCAAAATTAGGTATACCAAACAAAATTTATATAAAGAATATCTGGATTTTATAGAAATTAGCCAGGAATAATATATAATAATATAAAATAGCCTAAGGCTAGGGTCACACTGGGCAAATATTTGACCAAAATGAGTGGCAAATTCGCTTAATAAATGCAACCGGAATCCTGCGAACAACAAATACATGGACAGACGGACACCAAGGTCTGTATTTTGTGGGATCTAAAATCAATATTTCTGGTAGTCACATGTTTTGGCCGATCAAAGTTATTATACCCTGACCACTATGTGGTTTAGGGTATAAAAATTGAGGATTTTTCTTTTGTTAAGCCAATCTCTAATGTACTCCTATGCGTATGAGTATTGCAAATTTTAGCGGATTCGTACTTATACGCAAACAGTGCAAGAAGCAGCTTAAGATCACATATTCACTATCATCATAGTTTGTCTAAATGAAATTAGTTTTCACTCGGTGATATGCTTAAGATAATTGACATCCCTCATTTACCTAAAGATAAAACCCCTAGCTTTAAACCTTAGGCTCTATACAATTAAATTAGGATGCAGATTTTACAGATCGAATTTTCATTCTCTTCTTGCGATATATTAACAAAGTCACTGACTTAAAAATAAATATTACCTATAACAGATGCTTTATGATATTTTTTTCTTAATTTATAAAAAACGTTAAACCAAAGATTCAAAAATAATTAAAATAAAGATGTAAAACAAAATGTAAAAAATGCGCACTTTTTGCAGTTTTCCCGGAAAAGGCATGCAAATTGCGTTGGAAACCTCATATTTATTGAAGGAAATATACACAAAATAGATAATTTATATATTCTGAAGAATAATTTGGCCGAATGTACCAAAAAATGGGTCTGGAAGACGGATTTGTGTTTGTCCAAGATAATGACCCCAAGCATTCGTCCTATATTCTTAAGGAATACTTGCTATACAACACCAAAAAAGTATTACCTCACCCTCCGCACAAACCGGACATGAATGTAATTGAACACCTGTGGGCATATATGAAGACTAACATTTTTAGAAACTCTCAAAAACGTCCTTATGAATATATGCTCAATTCCCGTAGATTTTACGAAACCCCTAACCTAATCAATGCCAAATAGACTCCAGGCATTAGAAAACAAAATATTAAAAATTTGTAATATTTAGCGTTTAAACCGATAATTTTTATTTATTTTTAGTGTACAAGTTTTTTTTGGCCAAGTAAAATTGATCGTTTTTTGTTTTGTTTTGTTTTTTTTTTTTTTTTTTTATTATTTCCCTAAACAGATTTAAATCTGAATTAATTTTCTTTTATTGTAGCCCGGATATCAAGCTTTAATTTAAGGTATAATACATATATAAATATTTAGTTTGTATTTTTCTTGTCGTTTCACAATTTATTTCAAATTGATAGGTGTACAACTTTTTTTTGCTGACTGTATATATTTTCTTCTTTAGAAATTCCCGGGAAAGTGATAATAACAAATTCCGAGAATTCCCAGGAAAAAGCTCTAATGGGGATCTAAGGAAACGCGAATTTCAAAGTTTCTGATCCCCGATTTTGAAACGAATCTATAATAGCTCCATTATATATTTGTTGGTAATTTTTCTTCCTGTCTTACAACGTAGCTCTTGGTATTCCTACAAAGAAGTAATTTCCTCATGCGCTAAAAAAAATACTTATGTGGTATTAAAGATTACGCAACCTAAATTTTAGGTTGCGTAATCTTTAATACCACATAACTTTGCCTCAAACATTTTTTTCATTAAATTTAGGACACCAATTTTGTAAATTTGCGTCCCTTCGTTAAAGTCGCATGTCTATGAACTAAGGCTAATTTTCCTTAAAGTAAAGAAACAAATTTTTGATTTAAAGAAATTGTCCTTAAATTAAAATCCCATTCTTTTGTATTGTATTTACACATATTATGTGCATAATAATTGTTTCTTTTTTTTCTTCTTCTAAGAATAGGTCAAATACAACAATAGATTTTTATGAAAAATATCTACAGAAATGGGTAATGTTTACAAATTGGACAAAAGCATAACAAAATATTTTTAAAATTTATAAATATTGAAAGTGATTTGAGTAATAAGCCAATCTATAATGCGTATGAGTTTTCTAATTTTTTTAACGTAATTTATTACGTATACGTCAATGGTGAAAATAACATTTTCAATACATTGTTGCCAAGTTTTGAGAAGCAAAATTAGGTATACCAAACAAAATTTATATAAAGAATATCTGGATTTTATAGAAATTAGCCAGGAATAATATATAATAATATAAAATAGCCTAAGGCTAGGGTCACACTGGGCAAATATTTGACCAAAATGAGTGGCAAATTCGCTTAATAAATGCAACCGGAATCCTGCGAACAACAAATACATGGACAGACGGACACCAAGGTCTGTATTTTGTGGGATCTAAAATCAATATTTCTGGTAGTCACATGTTTTGGCCGATCAAAGTTATTATACCCTGACCACTATGTGGTTTAGGGTATAAAAATTGAGGATTTTTCTTTTGTTAAGCCAATCTCTAATGTACTCCTATGCGTATGAGTATTGCAAATTTTAGCGGATTCGTACTTATACGCAAACAGTGCAAGAAGCAGCTTAAGATCACATATTCACTATCATCATAGTTTGTCTAAATGAAATTAGTTTTCACTCGGTGATATGCTTAAGATAATTGACATCCCTCATTTACCTAAAGATAAAACCCCTAGCTTTAAACCTTAGGCTCTATACAATTAAATTAGGATGCAGATTTTACAGATCGAATTTTCATTCTCTTCTTGCGATATATTAACAAAGTCACTGACTTAAAAATAAATATTACCTATAACAGATGCTTTATGATATTTTTTTCTTAATTTATAAAAAACGTTAAACCAAAGATTCAAAAATAATTAAAATAAAGATGTAAAACAAAATGTAAAAAATGCGCACTTTTTGCAGTTTTCCCGGAAAAGGCATGCAAATTGCGTTGGAAACCTCATATTTATTGAAGGAAATATACACAAAATAGATAATTTATATATTCTGAAGAATAATTTGGCCGAATGTACCAAAAAATGGGTCTGGAAGACGGATTTGTGTTTGTCCAAGATAATGACCCCAAGCATTCGTCCTATATTCTTAAGGAATACTTGCTATACAACACCAAAAAAGTATTACCTCACCCTCCGCACAAACCGGACATGAATGTAATTGAACACCTGTGGGCATATATGAAGACTAACATTTTTAGAAACTCTCAAAAACGTCCTTATGAATATATGCTCAATTCCCGTAGATTTTACGAAACCCCTAACCTAATCAATGCCAAATAGACTCCAGGCATTAGAAAACAAAATATTAAAAATTTGTAATATTTAGCGTTTAAACCGATAATTTTTATTTATTTTTAGTGTACAAGTTTTTTTTGGCCAAGTAAAATTGATCGTTTTTTGTTTTGTTTTGTTTTTTTTTTTTTTTTATTATTTCCCTAAACAGATTTAAATCTGAATTAATTTTCTTTTATTGTAGCCCGGATATCAAGCTTTAATTTAAGGTATAATACATATATAAATATTTAGTTTGTATTTTTCTTGTCGTTTCACAATTTATTTCAAATTGATAGGTGTACAACTTTTTTTTGCTGACTGTATATATTTTCTTCTTTAGAAATTCCCGGGAAAGTGATAATAACAAATTCCGAGAATTCCCAGGAAAAAGCTCTAATGGGGATCTAAGGAAACGCGAATTTCAAAGTTTCTGATCCCCGATTTTGAAACGAATCTATAATAGCTCCATTATATATTTGTTGGTAATTTTTCTTCCTGTCTTACAACGTAGCTCTTGGTATTCCTACAAAGAAGTAATTTCCTCATGCGCTAAAAAAAATACTTATGTGGTATTAAAGATTACGCAACCTAAATTTTAGGTTGCGTAATCTTTAATACCACATAACTTTGCCTCAAACATTTTTTTCATTAAATTTAGGACACCAATTTTGTAAATTTGCGTCCCTTCGTTAAAGTCGCATGTCTATGAACTAAGGCTAATTTTCCTTAAAGTAAAGAAACAAATTTTTGATTTAAAGAAATTGTCCTTAAATTAAAATCCCATTCTTTTGTATTGTATTTACACATATTATGTGCATAATAATTGTTTCTTTTTTTTCTTCTTCTAAGAATAGGTCAAATACAACAATAGATTTTTATGAAAAATATCTACAGAAATGGGTAATGTTTACAAATTGGACAAAAGCATAACAAAATATTTTTAAAATTTATAAATATTGAAAGTGATTTGAGTAATAAGCCAATCTATAATGCGTATGAGTTTTCTAATTTTTTTAACGTAATTTATTACGTATACGTCAATGGTGAAAATAACATTTTCAATACATTGTTGCCAAGTTTTGAGAAGCAAAATTAGGTATACCAAACAAAATTTATATAAAGAATATCTGGATTTTATAGAAATTAGCCAGGAATAATATATAATAATATAAAATAGCCTAAGGCTAGGGTCACACTGGGCAAATATTTGACCAAAATGAGTGGCAAATTCGCTTAATAAATGCAACCGGAATCCTGCGAACAACAAATACATGGACAGACGGACACCAAGGTCTGAATTTTGTGGGATCTAAAATCAATATTTCTGGTAGTCACATGTTTTGGCCGATCAAAGTTATTATACCCTGACCACTATGTGGTTTAGGGTATAAAAATTGAGGATTTTTCTTTTGTTAAGCCAATCTCTAATGTACTCCTATGCGTATGAGTATTGCAAATTTTAGCGGATTCGTACTTATACGCCAACAGTGCAAGAAGCAGCTTAAGATCACATATTCACTATCATCATAGTTTGTCTAAATGAAATTAGTTTTCACTCGGTGATATGCTTAAGATAATTGACATCCCTCATTTACCTAAAGATAAAACCCCTAGCTTTAAACCTTAGGCTCTATACAATTAAATTAGGATGCAGATTTTACAGATCGAATTTTCATTCTCTTCTTGCGATATATTAACAAAGTCACTCACTTAAAAATAAATATTACCTATAACAGATGCTTTATGATATTTTTTTCTTAATTTATAAAAAAAAAACGTTAAACCAAAGATTCAAAAATAATTAAAATAAAGATGTAAAACAAAATGTAAAAAATGCGCAATTTTTGCAGTTTTCCCGGAAAAGGCATGCAAATTGCGTTGGAAACCTCATATTTATTGAAGGAAATATACACAAAATAGATAATTTATATATTCTGAAGAATAATTTGGCCGAATGTACCAAAAAATGGGTCTGGAAGACGGATTTGTGTTTGTCCAAGATAATGACCCCAAGCATTCGTCCTATATTCTTAAGGAATACTTGCTATACAACACCAAAAAAGTATTACCTCACCCTCCGCACAAACCGGACATGAATGTAATTGAACACCTGTGGGCATATATGAAGACTAACATTTTTAGAAACTCTCAAAAACGTCCTTATGAATATATGCTCAATTCCCGTAGATTTTACGAAACCCCTAACCTAATCAATGCCAAATAGACTCCAGGCATTAGAAAACAAAATATTAAAAATTTGTAATATTTAGCGTTTAAACCGATAATTTTTATTTATTTTTAGTGTACAAGTTTTTTTTGGCCAAGTAAAATTGATCGTTTTTTGTTTTGTTTTGTTTTTTTTTTTTTTTTATTATTTCCCTAAACAGATTTAAATCTGAATTAATTTTCTTTTATTGTAGCCCGGATATCAAGCTTTAATTTAAGGTATAATACATATATAAATATTTAGTTTGTATTTTTCTTGTCGTTTCACAATTTATTTCAAATTGATAGGTGTACAACTTTTTTTTGCTGACTGTATATATTTTCTTCTTTAGAAATTCCCGGGAAAGTGATAATAACAAATTCCGAGAATTCCCAGGAAAAAGCTCTAATGGGGATCTAAGGAAACGCGAATTTCAAAGTTTCTGATCCCCGATTTTGAAACGAATCTATAATAGCTCCATTATATATTTGTTGGTAATTTTTCTTCCTGTCTTACAACGTAGCTCTTGGTATTCCTACAAAGAAGTAATTTCCTCATGCGCTAAAAAAAATACTTATGTGGTATTAAAGATTACGCAACCTAAATTTTAGGTTGCGTAATCTTTAATACCACATAACTTTGCCTCAAACATTTTTTTCATTAAATTTAGGACACCAATTTTGTAAATTTGCGTCCCTTCGTTAAAGTCGCATGTCTATGAACTAAGGCTAATTTTCCTTAAAGTAAAGAAACAAATTTTTGATTTAAAGAAATTGTCCTTAAATTAAAATCCCATTCTTTTGTATTGTATTTACACATATTATGTGCATAATAATTGTTTCTTTTTTTTCTTCTTCTAAGAATAGGTCAAATACAACAATAGATTTTTATGAAAAATATCTACAGAAATGGGTAATGTTTACAAATTGGACAAAAGCATAACAAAATATTTTTAAAATTTATAAATATTGAAAGTGATTTGAGTAATAAGCCAATCTATAATGCGTATGAGTTTTCTAATTTTTTTAACGTAATTTATTACGTATACGTCAATGGTGAAAATAACATTTTCAATACATTGTTGCCAAGTTTTGAGAAGCAAAATTAGGTATACCAAACAAAATTTATATAAAGAATATCTGGATTTTATAGAAATTAGCCAGGAATAATATATAATAATATAAAATAGCCTAAGGCTAGGGTCACACTGGGCAAATATTTGACCAAAATGAGTGGCAAATTCGCTTAATAAATGCAACCGGAATCCTGCGAACAACAAATACATGGACAGACGGACACCAAGGTCTGAATTTTGTGGGATCTAAAATCAATATTTCTGGTAGTCACATGTTTTGGCCGATCAAAGTTATTATACCCTGACCACTATGTGGTTTAGGGTATAAAAATTGAGGATTTTTCTTTTGTTAAGCCAATCTCTAATGTACTCCTATGCGTATGAGTATTGCAAATTTTAGCGGATTCGTACTTATACGCCAACAGTGCAAGAAGCAGCTTAAGATCACATATTCACTATCATCATAGTTTGTCTAAATGAAATTAGTTTTCACTCGGTGATATGCTTAAGATAATTGACATCCCTCATTTACCTAAAGATAAAACCCCTAGCTTTAAACCTTAGGCTCTATACAATTAAATTAGGATGCAGATTTTACAGATCGAATTTTCATTCTCTTCTTGCGATATATTAACAAAGTCACTCACTTAAAAATAAATATTACCTATAACAGATGCTTTATGATATTTTTTTCTTAATTTATAAAAAAAAAACGTTAAACCAAAGATTCAAAAATAATTAAAATAAAGATGTAAAACAAAATGTAAAAAATGCGCAATTTTTGCAGTTTTCCCGGAAAAGGCATGCAAATTGCGTTGGAAACCTCATATTTATTGAAGGAAATATACACAAAATAGATAATTTATATATTCTGAAGAATAATTTGGCCGAATGTACCAAAAAATGGGTCTGGAAGACGGATTTGTGTTTGTCCAAGATAATGACCCCAAGCATTCGTCCTATATTCTTAAGGAATACTTGCTATACAACACCAAAAAAGTATTACCTCACCCTCCGCACAAACCGGACATGAATGTAATTGAACACCTGTGGGCATATATGAAGACTAACATTTTTAGAAACTCTCAAAAACGTCCTTATGAATATATGCTCAATTCCCGTAGATTTTACGAAACCCCTAACCTAATCAATGCCAAATAGACTCCAGGCATTAGAAAACAAAATATTAAAAATTTGTAATATTTAGCGTTTAAACCGATAATTTTTATTTATTTTTAGTGTACAAGTTTTTTTTGGCCAAGTAAAATTGATCGTTTTTTGTTTTGTTTTGTTTTTTTTTTTTTTTTATTATTTCCCTAAACAGATTTAAATCTGAATTAATTTTCTTTTATTGTAGCCCGGATATCAAGCTTTAATTTAAGGTATAATACATATATAAATATTTAGTTTGTATTTTTCTTGTCGTTTCACAATTTATTTCAAATTGATAGGTGTACAACTTTTTTTTGCTGACTGTATATATTTTCTTCTTTAGAAATTCCCGGGAAAGTGATAATAACAAATTCCGAGAATTCCCAGGAAAAAGCTCTAATGGGGATCTAAGGAAACGCGAATTTCAAAGTTTCTGATCCCCGATTTTGAAACGAATCTATAATAGCTCCATTATATATTTGTTGGTAATTTTTCTTCCTGTCTTACAACGTAGCTCTTGGTATTCCTACAAAGAAGTAATTTCCTCATGCGCTAAAAAAAATACTTATGTGGTATTAAAGATTACGCAACCTAAATTTTAGGTTGCGTAATCTTTAATACCACATAACTTTGCCTCAAACATTTTTTTCATTAAATTTAGGACACCAATTTTGTAAATTTGCGTCCCTTCGTTAAAGTCGCATGTCTATGAACTAAGGCTAATTTTCCTTAAAGTAAAGAAACAAATTTTTGATTTAAAGAAATTGTCCTTAAATTAAAATCCCATTCTTTTGTATTGTATTTACACATATTATGTGCATAATAATTGTTTCTTTTTTTTCTTCTTCTAAGAATAGGTCAAATACAACAATAGATTTTTATGAAAAATATCTACAGAAATGGGTAATGTTTACAAATTGGACAAAAGCATAACAAAATATTTTTAAAATTTATAAATATTGAAAGTGATTTGAGTAATAAGCCAATCTATAATGCGTATGAGTTTTCTAATTTTTTTAACGTAATTTATTACGTATACGTCAATGGTGAAAATAACATTTTCAATACATTGTTGCCAAGTTTTGAGAAGCAAAATTAGGTATACCAAACAAAATTTATATAAAGAATATCTGGATTTTATAGAAATTAGCCAGGAATAATATATAATAATATAAAATAGCCTAAGGCTAGGGTCACACTGGGCAAATATTTGACCAAAATGAGTGGCAAATTCGCTTAATAAATGCAACCGGAATCCTGCGAACAACAAATACATGGACAGACGGACACCAAGGTCTGTATTTTGTGGGATCTAAAATCAATATTTCTGGTAGTCACATGTTTTGGCCGATCAAAGTTATTATACCCTGACCACTATGTGGTTTAGGGTATAAAAATTGAGGATTTTTCTTTTGTTAAGCCAATCTCTAATGTACTCCTATGCGTATGAGTATTGCAAATTTTAGCGGATTCGTACTTATACGCCAACAGTGCAAGAAGCAGCTTAAGATCACATATTCACTATCATCATAGTTTGTCTAAATGAAATTAGTTTTCACTCGGTGATATGCTTAAGATAATTGACATCCCTCATTTACCTAAAGATAAAACCCCTAGCTTTAAACCTTAGGCTCTATACAATTAAATTAGGATGCAGATTTTACAGATCGAATTTTCATTCTCTTCTTGCGATATATTAACAAAGTCACTCACTTAAAAATAAATATTACCTATAACAGATGCTTTATGATATTTTTTTCTTAATTTATAAAAAAAAAACGTTAAACCAAAGATTCAAAAATAATTAAAATAAAGATGTAAAACAAAATGTAAAAAATGCGCAATTTTTGCAGTTTTCCCGGAAAAGGCATGCAAATTGTGTTGGAAACCTCATATTTATTGAAGGAAATATACACAAAATAGATAATTTATATATTCTGAAGAATAATTTGGCCGAATGTACCAAAAAATGGGTCTGGAAGACGGATTTGTGTTTGTCCAAGATAATGACCCCAAACATTCGTCCTATATTCTTAAGGAATACTTGCTATACAACACCAAAAAAGTATTACCTCACCTTCCGCAGAAACCGCACATGAATCTAATTGAACACCTGTGGGCATATATGAAGACAAAGCTAAAGAACTTTAACATTTTTAGAAACTCTCAAAAACGTCCTTATGAATATATGCTCAATTCCCGTAGATTTTACGAAACCCCTAACCTAATCAATGCCAAATAGACTCCAGGCATTAGAAAACAAAATATTAAAAATTTGTAATATTTAGCGTTTAAACCAATAATTTTTATTTATTTTTAGTGTACAATTTTTTTTGGCCAAGTAAAATTGACCGTTTTTTGTTGTTGTTTTTTTTTTTATTACTTCCCTAAACAGATTTAAATCTGAATTAATTTTCTTTTATTGTAGCCCGGATATCAAGCTTTAATTTAAGGTATAATACATATATAAATATTTAGATCGTATTTTTCTTGTCGTTTCACAATTTATTTCAAATTGATAGGTGTACAACTTTTTTTTGCTGACTGTATATATTTTCTTCTTTAGAAATTCCCGGGAAAGTGATAATAACAAATTCCGAGAATTCCCAGGAAAAAGCTCTAATGGGGATCTAAGGAAACGCAAATTTCAAAGTTTCTGATCCCCGATTTTGAAACGAATCTATAATAGCTCCATTATATATTTGTTGGTAATTTTTCTTCCTGTCTTACAACGTAGCTCTTGGTATTCCTACTCCTAATTTCCTCATGCGCTAAAAAAAATACTTATGTGGTATTAAAGATTACGCAACCTAAATTTTAGGATGCAAAATTTACTTAATATTAGGGACAAATTTCTTTAAAATAATTAAATTTTAATTAAAATAAAGTTTGTAAACTTTGCCTCAAACATTTTTTTCATTAAATTTAGGACACCAATTTTGTAAATTTGCGTCCCTTCGTTAAAGTCGCATGTCTTTGAACTAAGGCTAATTTTCCTTAAAGTAAAGAAACAAATTTTTGATTTAAAGAAATTGTCCTTAAATTAAGTGAAATATTGAAACTTTAGATTTAAGGTGGGTATTAAGTTCGAGTTTAGCCGCTAAAATCGTAATTTTTCACGATTACTCTTCTTTAATAATCCATTTTAAGGAATACATACTTTGTGAAAATTTACTTTGGGCTATTCTCCCTCAAGTTATAATAAAATTTGAACAAATATGTATAATTTTATGCCTTTTTTACTGATTTAGTTTTCACTTTAAACTCGAACTTAGTACTCACCTTTAAGATAACAACGCTTCAAATATAGGCTAAGACTTATTTTGAGGATTTAGCGTCTTTGGTTTAAAGTTTTTTTTTGGAATTAAGAAAACATTTTTTAATTTGAAGTATCCGTTATAATTTGGATTTTTAAACTGGCATTTGTTTGTACCTGAGTACCTTTATTAATAAACAGCGAAAAGAGAATGAACATTTGATAAATCTGTATCCTTATTTTTAATTTTATTGATCATAGATTTAAAGCCAGATATGTTGCTAAAAAATTTCTTTATTTTAAAGAAGCCGGATCAGTGGCTCGGAATCAATACCAAGGGAAGGTCAAAATCTTTGGATGCAAGTAAAGTTTTTTTTTTGAGTGTAGATCATGTATTTCTTATAGACATCAAAGCCAAATTTTCAGGATATATACAGTGAATAATTTATTATATAAATTTTTTGTTTAATATACATATGTTTTAAAATTTTTACAAGGATTCTTACGATGAAGTTTATAAAGAACAAACAAATAAATAAAATAGCGAATTTGCATGCATGTCTAACCACTTCAATGAATGACAAACAATCATTTAAAACCCCACCAATCGTATATTACAAAACATTTGCCATTGTCTTAATGGGAAAAACCATAATGTTAAAAAATGTTTCTGAAAACAAATATAACCCAAAACAAATATAAATTAAGACAACCTTCAAAACTAAGTTTATACACTGAAATAGTTTTTTTGTTTTTTTAACTTTTTAACAAACGACCGTAGCTGTTATTTAACAAATCAAGTCCAATCACGAAATAGCGTCGGGCTATTCTGACCATCCCAAGTATTAAAATAAAATTTAAAAGTTAACCCCACAAATGTTTAAATCTTTTCTTTCAAGTCCCACTGTGCATGTCAATACCAAGTTATTTTGTCTAATGCTTAACTAAAAATGTTTGTGAATCATTTTAGATACCGGCAGAAAACAAAAGATGATGATAATCCTCATAGACACGGAAATCACTTCGGTTTCCAAGAAAACAAAAATAGGAATAAACATAAAGATTTATCTAAATCTAATTGTTTACACAAACACATTTTCAATTATTTCGAATGTACAGTGGAAAGCAAAACCAAGTGCATCTTACGAGTATGTTTTATTTGATTGATAAAAATGTCTATTGTGTCCATTTGCAAAATTTTTTTTCATTTGTACTTTATTTCCTGACAAACAAAATGAAACTAATAAATTATATACCTATACTACTGCAATTATTAGAATAAAATTCAAGTAAACCTGCATCCACTTTTGCACTTTATGCATAATACATTAATATCAAATATTTTAGTATTTAGCTTATAGTCCTTTGTTTCTAATTGCGGTATAACTCGTCCTGACATACCTTCAGTTTTTTTTTATTATTTCTTTTGGAACCTCCGACAAATTGTGCTGAACTTGCCTCTAGATCTCATCGCTAGTTTTGGTGTTCTTTGGTGTGATCTCAAGCCTCTTTTAACCAGAGACCATAATGGGCTTGAGATCGGGGCTTTGTGGTGGCCATTTGAACGTTTGAAAACTTTACTCCCACAACCATTTCTCCACTATTTTGTAAGAATGCTTGGTTTGCCGTCTTATTGGAAAACAACTTGCTCCTTAAGGTAGGCGAAAACCTCCAAAAACGTAGGCAAATTTGATTGCAAAATATCAAGGTAGTATCCTTTTTTCATGATTCCTTATTATTAACCAGCGAGCAAGTTTGCCAACATTCCCATACCATGAGACTTCCCCGTCCATGTTTCACGATTTGCTTACCGTGTTGTTTTGGGAGACTTTGTCTTTACACTCAAAAAAAGTTTACTTGGAATTTGACCTTCTCTTAAGGATTTTGGTATTGATTCCGAGCCAAAGATGAGGCTTCTTTAAAATAAAGACATTTTTTAGCGACCTATCTGGCCTTAACTCTAGGATCAATAAATTAAAAATAGGATTCAGATCTCATTTATCGAATTTTCATTTTCTTTTCATCTTTGGTGTTTCATCAAGAGAACAAAGGAAAGAAAACAAATTAAAGCTAAAGTAAAATATCACTCAATTGCAGACCAAAAAGAGCCATCTACGGTGTGCAGACAAACTACAACGCTGTGAATTCACATGAGATGTCTACACCTTCCTTGCTCTATGATTCAATGTTAACGAACCAAAAGCAAGAAAATTAAACAAGAAAAATTAATACGGTTAAATTCAGTATATGCTGCAAATCCTCTTGATTAGTTTTAACTAAGTTTTCTTCTTATTTTACCCATTTTTGTTGTCTTATGGTGTGTTTTACTAAAAGCTTCATGATTTAGCGAAGCCCTCCTAAAGGCGAGATTGGACATTAGAGGGTTAATAAAGCTATTCACGTACAAACAAAAGCCAGTTTAAAAATCCAAATTATAGTGGGATACCTCAAAGCAAAAATATGTTTTTAATTCCAAAAAAAATCTTTAAAGCAAAGATGCTAAATCCTCAAAATAAGTCTTAGCCTATATTTGAAGCTTTTTTATCTTAATCTATAGATATTTCAGTTAATATAAGGACGATTTCTTTAAATTAAAAATGTGTTTCTTTATTTGAAGGAACATTTTCCTTAGTTCAAGAATATGCGACTTTAACGGAGGGACGCAAATTTTGTAAATTTAATGAAAAAAAATTTTGAAGTAAAGATTATAAACTTTATTTTAATTAAAATGTCATTATTTTAAAGAAAATTGTCCTTAATATTTTGTACATTGCGCATCCTAAAATTTAGGTTGCATTATCTTAAATATCACGTAAATATTTTTTTTCAGTATACCAGGTCATTGCCAGTAATATTCAGAGGTCGTTACCAGTAATGTTTTTTGCATGGGAAATATGAAAATAACATGTAAGTTATAAAAAATGAAAACAAGCACTCGGTTTTGCTCCTCACTGTATACACCAAACAAACTGAACAATTCATAAATCAGTCGAAAATTATATACCTACTTTTTTTTTTGAAAATTAAAGGCCTAAACTGTGTTCATAAATAAGTAAATTTTACTTATATTGTGTCTACATTGAACTTCATATGGCTCTAAAAAAATTTGTTGCTTCCAGGTTTGCATATAGAAATATAACAAACTTATATTTCTATATGCAAACCTTATGAAGCGATAGTTAAAATAAAATAAAATAAAATAAAATAAAATAAAATAAAATAAAATAAAATAAAAGTCAACCTTCAGTGCGGTTTAAGTCATTATGGATGTGATATTGTGTTTCTTTTCCATCCTTTGTTTTAAGAACAACAATCGAAAATTCAAAAAAAAAAAAAATCAAATCAAAAAAGCCAAGCAATTCAAATGTATGTTGTTGTACATGCTTTATATAAAAAACAATTATGTATATAATATCGTCGATAAAAACAATTTTATATATGATTCTCAAAGGGCAGTGGCAGTGAAACATCTTTTTTGTGCAATTTTTGTGTTGGTTTTGGCATTTTGTTCAATTTATTAAAAACCATATTTACCCATTTTGTTTATTTGTTAGAAATTGTTAGAAATATTTAATAATGTTTTTTTAGGTATTATTAAAATATTAGTTGTTAATTGTTGCTATATAACTTTTAGATCACTTATATCGGAGGAATGTTTTTGATTTTAATTTTGTGTTTTTTTTTTTCAATTGATTTCTAAAAATATAAATTTCAAGGGTCTCCTTCGTAGAAATGCAATGTAAATTTGTAAATTTTAGCGAACTTTTTGAAAATTTGCTGTGCACTTTTTACCGTTTCATTTATAATTTCACAATTTGATGTAATTTTTTTTTATACATCCGTATTACTTTTTTAATAAATATTTTTTTTTTTTAATTTTTAATTCAAATTTGGTCAATACCTAGACCTTGCATAAGTCTATTCCTACTGTATGCAATTTTATATTATTTTTGGTCTAGACATGCAGGCCTGTTTCATTTGTTGGCCACTATGTTTGGTAGTTATTTCTTTTCGTATGATGTCGATCTCACTGCAATTCCCGCACAACTGAATATAAAATTTAAACACTTGGCAAGAAGGAGCATATTTCCGTTGTAATACCAACAACAAGTATGTGTACACAGGGAAAACTAATTGCACTACTAATATGTACGATGTTCATTTCTACATTTCATCTCTCATATGAGTATTTATTTGTGTATACATGTAAATAATTTTCATTTTGGGTCATTCCACATCAGATTGGCAATAAAAAATATATCGCTCTTCTAGCTGGCGATTGGTCGACACCAGGACTAAAATTCTACACTCAGAGAAGAAATATGATCACCTCAATCATATTTGAAGAGCATAAAGTTACTTTTCACTGGGAACACTGGTGGAAAAAAGCTTCATAATATTAACGAGATGTGTCATTAAACCATGTAACTGCTATTCCGCAACCATATTAATTCCGCGGAAATTATGTTTCGGCAAGCATGTATATGTTTGGCAAAAAAAAGTGATACAAAAATGTTCTTGACACAAGTTTTTAAGTAACCATAGTATTTCTACACCCAAAGAAATTTGTTAGTAGGGACAGCAGAAAAGTCTGCTAAAACAGCAGAAAGTCTGCTGCAGAAGGGGCAGCAGTCACTGTTTGCTGAAATAGCAAACATTTCCTGCTATTTTTTAAGCTCGATTACAGTAAAACATGTTTTATTTTGGCTGAAACAAATAAAAATGTCAACTGACATATATTGTTTTAACATAAATAATACAATATTTTATGAATATCTATAGTATTTGACCAAAAATCTGAATATTTATCGAATTGAGACATAACAGCAAACAAAATGTTTTCTGATCGTATTTAGGAGCTTGTAAGTATATTAGAGTGCAAAAATATACCAAAAACTACTTTTGGCTCTTAAATATGCTTTGAGGAAAAATTTATAACCTAAAAATTTTATAATTTGTTGTTCACTAGGTCCTGAAGTACAAAAATATAACAGCAGACGTCGACTTTTTTCTATGAGTGTATGTGAGAATTGATATAAAATGAAAATGTACCTCATATCCCCGCAAAAAAATGGAAGTTCTTCTAAAGTCACAACTTTAAAAGCACTTCCAAAAATGTCCTCCCAAAGATGTTCTTTGCAGGAAGTTCTTTTAAATCAATTTTTTATAACTTGCTTTTTTCATATTTTTAATGGATAATTTTAGCTTTTTTTGTTTCAAATATATTAAAAACAGAGTAAGAATTTTTAAAATGGAACAAATTATTCAAATTTTGTCAATGACAATGCTAAATCCATTCTAGAAAAATTGAGAATTTTTGAAAATATTCAGACAAGCGTTAAAAAATTATAAAAATTATTTATTTGGCAAAATATCACAAATGTTTTAATTCACATCTAAAACACTGAATTTAGATCACACCCTAAAAAGTGATTCGAATTCAGGGCAACGGCTGTTGAAATGGTGGACATCCATCCTGTGACAAGCCCATGTTAAATTCATCGCTTCTGCCCCAACTTTGCACCACTTCCGGATCCAAAAACAAAAAGAAAAAAACAAACATTTTCACCACTTTTTTGGCGTCGCTTTTTTCGCTGGGATGTTTATTCTAGGAGAGAATAAATAAATTAATTACGAGGGTTACCTATTATATTTACAAAAAAAAACTATGTTAAAATGAGAGGTCTACATTTTTCGACATCTGAAGAAGTGGTTCAAACGCATACGAAAGAGTATACATTTTAGTGGGGAATATTTTTCTTTGTACGGTAATTTTTTGATGTAGAAAGCAGAAAATCATATTGTAGGGTTGCTATGAAACTAATGGTGTTTTCTTTTCTGAAAAAATTGCTTTGCCTTCATTTTATCTGTACAGAATGCGCATTTTTAAAATGTTACCAGCAACCTAAAAAAGTGCTATCATTTCAGCGGGCAGAAAAGAATTCAAAGAAGGAAACAGGGCAATGGCAGCACCCTCGTTTGTTGGCAGTGCTGAAAATGCCCGTAATTTGCCTCTATGCGTGGCGCTATTTTCACAACAGAATTCAAAGCCTTTTCGCACTTTTGCCTGTTTTTTTAGAAAAGAACCTAAAGAGTACATTTTCCGGGCAAAATGCAAAAAAAGTGTGCATTTTTTACAAGAAAAGAAAACGCCATAAAAGTTTTTTCGTAAGTTTTCTCGTAATGCTGTGGAAAGCCATAAATTAAATTTAATTTATATAGGTAATATTTCTCATTTTACGGACTACATTATGGCCCTGCCAGCATTTCAAAGTTCGATTTCAACCTCATCGTTACCACAGACTCGGAAATGTCACTTCAACCATCATGAAAAGGTACATCAAAAAGTACATGCAAGTAATTTGCCATCCCTACTGTTAAAAAAGCCATTTTTTTTGTTATATTTTAATTAAATAAAAACGAAAATAAAGTTCTGAAAACATAGATTATACGCTTAAAATTGTGAAAGGTATATTGGTGAACAATTTGGTGATTTTCCAAATGGAATAAAGTGATTGTTTTTCAGATATTTTACAGACGCGCTGCCTCCATGGAATAAAAACACTGGTTGATAGACGCAGCAACATGTAACTCGCTACTTGTAACTCAACATCATCATTAATGCCAAAAATTATGTTAAATGTAATGTGATAGTGGTATAAATGTTATATTTTTAAGAATTTGTAAATGTTTAATCAAATTAATAAATATCTAAACAAACGTGTTTTACTCGACCACAATGATTCTTTTACAACTATCTTAAAATGCACTTTTTCTGATTGTTTGGAGGGTCCCTTATTGGCGTCGTTCTAAATTGATCTATAAAGGCACCTAATAATTGCACTCATGCGAAACATTTTTGTAGTAACTTGGCATGGTACAACTTCTCAATAGTGACGGCGCTTTTCCGACGAGTTTTTGATGTCGTATATGATTGTTTTCGACGTAGTGGGGATTCTCAAAAGAGTCCCCAAATTCAAAAAATGTTGGCAGGGGGAAATCATTACAGAATTTTTGGTAAAATGAAAAATGTGTAAACTTTTGGTCACGTATGCCTAAACCGTAGGAACATATTTATGGATGCTTTATCTAATTCTAAACCGGATTGGAGCAAATTCGACAATCTATGTTATGTAAATGTATTCTCTGTGTATTAAGTCAATTGGAATAATGTCCAATTGACTTTCCTAAATCCAGCCTACCCAGCAAAAAATGTGTTGCCAAAAAAGTAGTGAGGATGTTCTTTTTGGATCCGGACACAATTGCACAATTGGCGCAGAAGAGATGAATTTAACATGGGCTTGTTATAGGACGGATGTCCACCAATTCAACAGCCGTTGCAATGAATTTGGATCACTTCTTAAGCTGTGACTATTTTGCTCACGCACACTCACGACAGAGAAATCTTATTCACGCACACTCACGCACGATATTTTTTTGGTAGGACTCACGCACGCTCATGAAAAGAAAATTGGTACTCACGCACACATACGCACGAAAATATTTTTAATGTCGTGACTCACGGATAATTTTATGAGTGATTTACCTGACTGAAAACATGAATATGGTTAACATCGAGTGCGTTTTAAAACTCTTAACACATAGGATGTCACTAAAATTATAAATGAATTCAACTCGTAAGCATTTTATGATCGTAAACGGGATTATTTTCGTAAGCGTGTTTTCCGAAATTCGTTAATCACGAATATATTATTTTCGTGACTCACGCACGACATTTGGTTGGTTAATCACGCTCACGCCGTTGCACACTGTGATATATTATGATATTTTGTCAAAAAAAATTTTTATAATTTTTGTCTGAATCCTTTGTATCATTTTATTAGTTCTTACTTTGTTTTTAACCCATTTGAGACAAAAAAAGTTAAATTAAAAAATATGAAAAAGTGAGTTTAAAAAATTTAATTAAAGAACATCTTTGGGAGGACATTTTTGAAAGTGCTTTTAAAGGAGAACTTCCATTTTTTTTTGCTGGGTACATACAGTGAGCAAAAAAGTTGTACACCAATGTGACATAAATTCTGAAACGATATGGAAACTATGAAGAAAGTATTTATTTATTATACCTTAAAGAACGCTTTGCATATAGGAAAACAGGTCCATAAATACGCCCAATATGACCAAATCGGTAATAAATATATATGACAGCCATATCTAAATTTGAACAGATTTTTTTCCAAAATCAATAGAGATTGTCCTTGAGCCGAAGTAAGATTCTGTGCCTAATTTGAGGACGATCGGATTTAAACTGTGAACTGTACTATGCAAACAAAAATACATCTAGACAGACGGACATCGCTAAATTTACCCAGAATTAATTGTAAGACGATTGGTATACTAAACGATGGATCTCACAGTAGTCTAATCAGCATATGAAAGTAAGAACAATTTGCTTTAATACGAAGGCTTTTGACTTTTATGAAACACCGATAGGAAATCCTTCGTTTTTTTTTTTGTTTTTATAACGGATATTCTGGTAATCAACGTAACAGTTTGTATTATTAATGAAAATGTTTTGTATTATCAATAAAAAATATTCATTGGCTCAATTTTAATGAAATTTTCTTTGTGTGAAAGGCGTACATTTCAAAGGCGAGTTTTGTGCACTTCATTTATGTGTTCGTACCCGTACTCTTTCGACCAAACAAAACAATATTAGTTGGAGACTATCCAAATTTGTCCAACATACGAATTAAAAGTTGATGATCCAAACAACTTTTTTTGAAAATCTGTTTTTATTGGGGGGTTTTTGAATACTAAATTGATTGAAAATCGATTCATTCATTCTGACTTTAATAAAATATAAATTTGCCCACATTAGGGTTCAATTCACAGTGAATTGCCCTAAAAAGAGAAATTAAACACAATTGTTACGATGAGAAATGTTTAATTTCTTATACATAATTCTTCGTCGTTAGTGGTACCATACATTGTATTCAAATGCTTTGGTATATTTTTTCTCTTATATTGAAATGTGGTTGTTGATGAAAAATATACAAGGTACATAGTATGTTTGTATGTCTATACAATTCTATACAATTGGTATATGTAAACAAAACAATGCGAGGTCTGCCGGCGGCATTTGAACTATTCATTTATATAGAAAGTACAGAGATTCAACCATATATCTACATATTCTATAAATTTCAATGAATGAAATTTTATTGAAGAAATCAGCATTTTTACATCGCTGGCATTTTGTTTTCTTCACAACCTTTGATTAAAATTTTGAACAAAGAAAATAAACTTGTGAACTGTGAAAAATCAAAATTAAATAAAAACAAATATATACGTGGTTAAATTCGGCCTGGTCGAATCTTGACTAAATAACTAAATGAGTTGTAAACACTACACACTATTATAAAAAGAATACTTTTAACTTTTACAAACATTTATTTTCAATAAATTCTTTTATGCTTAAACAAACTAAAGATAACTACAGAATTCTATGTTATAATATTTAAAAAATAATAATCACATTAATGGTAAACAACTATTTTATAATTTTATAGGGCGAGTATACTCATGATATCTTAGAATCCATTACGACATCTTGCCAGAATAGCTTCCATAATCATTTGAAACCATTCCGTGGAATATGTTGAATAGTCAGCCGTCCTAAAGAGATTTACTTTAGCTTCAGTACTTAACGATGAACACAAATAGTAGTTGATGGCCATCTCAGTTAATTCCACATGATAGTTTTTCATAGACCACTCCAAGACATGTAAACAATTTGTCTCATCCAATAGGTCAATCAATAATTGCAAAACAAATTGTTCCATTTCGGGTATGATATAGATGCGGGCCATTTCAAATGCTTCCAAGATGGCATAATATTTATTGGCAGGAGGTATGTTATATTTGAGATTTTTTGATTGGCGTATGATTAAGTTAAGGAAATAGCGCAAGCCACTAACCGAATAGTTTTGTAGATGTATTTCACCTTCTTTGCCTTCACGAAAATCGCTATTTAACATTGTATTGAATACTTCGCTGGTGGAACAAAGTATTTCCTAAAATAGTAAAATTTTTCTTTTATAAAATATCAGGTTCGATTTTTAAAATTCGAAAATAACCCTACCTTATTAAATTCCACATTTGTGGTATTACTATCATCATCATCATCTGGTACTCGATCAGGATTACTACAAATACCATCCCCTTTGCTTTCTTTTCCTTTAACGGGAGCGTGTACAATAAAACGCATATCACAGTTCTCAAGCAGAGATTTCTCATCCTCTACAAACTCATCGTATTCTTCTCTTTTATCCCCATCTAATTGAGGTACACTAATACCCAAAGTAAAACGTGACATACATGTAAGGGAATCCACTGCTTCCGCTGTGAATTCATCTTGTCGGGAACTTAGTATAATGCCGAGTAATAGAGTCAAAGCATTGCCATCATTTAGAAATTGATAAAGTAAAGGTTTGCTACGTATTAAATAGCCCACTGTGATGGCGGCACGTTTCTGTGATAGAACATCATCGCTACGTAAAAGGCGAGCCAGCTCTTCTTTTCCATAATTGCATTCACCAACAGATGTTAATGTTTCTAAAAATCCAAAACCATCTTTACTAGTCTAGAGTATAATACGGAATACAAAAATTAATAACAAATTCCTAAGAGAATATGTAACACAAACTCTTACCTCTTTTACTTTAGTTAGTTGATATAATTGATGGGATATTCCCTGCTTAATGACATTACCAAAAAATTGACTTTCCCTGTTTGGATGGATACAAGTTAAATATTTATAATTATAGCATTTGTCATTAATACGTACAGCAATATATTGGTTAAAGATCCAGCAAAGTCTGTGTTAACCCCAAATAAATTTAAAGCCTTTATCAGGGTATTCATAGTCTCGGGTTTACCCAAATCCACACTCTTCTTTACTAAACATGTAACGCGGAATAGTAAATTATCAATAACATCTATGGTGTTATGTGGCAAATTTCCCAATTGTGGCAATTTTAGGGCAGGTACATCTAAATTGTAGGATACAAATAAAACATGAAGTTATGATACTATAACCCATTCTAAGCTCTATTTACTAAGAGTTACTGACCTTGGCTAATTTCTTCTTCGTCTTCCATTAAAATGCTGTCTTCTTCCGAACGGGCTGCCAAATCCAAAAGATTCATTATTATATTATGATCATTGCTATTAGCGTTGGGATTGTTATACAAATGACTGGAAGTGTCTCGAGATTCCTCATCTTCTTCTTCATCGCTACAAACTGGCGAATAGGATTCTTCATCGGAGTCGGCTATGTAAGTAAAAAAAGAAATCTGCTATTACTATAAAAATACTTAATAATAATGAGTTTACCTTGATTGGGTCTATATAAATGCCCACCCACTGGTGACATACTGCGGGAACTACAAGGACTTGAGGGCGCATTGTAAGATCTGGGAGAGCTACTAGGCGAGTCACTATCAAAAAAGGCCTCATCGCGTACTTTGGCAAACTAGAAGGGCAAATTTTCAAACATATAAAAATTAGAATATTGAGAAACATAATCTGTCACTTTTGTCTTGATGTAAAAAATCTAGTATACCTAAACCAGGTCTTAAATCTAAATCAATAATAAGGTCCTACAACACAGAGTACTTAATAATTCCGAAACTATTGAATTAATATATATAGCAGCTCGATTTTTTTCTATTGTGAAAGCTTATGTGTTTTCCTGTAATTTTGGAAGCTTGTGGGACGCTACACTTAAGAAAAATATCCCAAAATATTTCCAATTTTCAAATAAAAATTAACTGATACAAATAAGTTCTTAATTAAATAAGAAAATAAAGTCAATTAAGAAAATGATTGAAAATTTTTCATATTATAATTAAAATATTTGTTTCAATTTATTTAATTAAGATATTAATTTCACAATTTTAATGAAAATATTTATTATGACAAGTAATATTTTAATTAAATAAAATAATATTTCCAATTCAAAATTTTTTGAAAGTTTTATTCGGTTCGACTAAAACATAAAAAAAAAATCCAACTAAGTTTATAACCAGAAACTTAATAAGTATAAATTCTTGTAAAATTACAACATAATTATTTTATCTAAAGAAAAAATAATTATAAGTGAATAAACAATAATATAACCTCAATTAAAATGTTAATTGAATTTTTCGTTCAAATTCAATTAAATATTTTTTTGAACAAATTAAAAAATTAATATCAAAAAAAATTTACTCTAATTAATTCTTGATGCTATTATTTTCGTGAAAAAATTTCGTAAAAAAATAATTGGATCAATTAATTTCGTAATTAAGCCAGAAAAACAAATCTCTGTGTAGGTGGTCTGCAGGTTGACCTTTGAGCGTTGAAAGTTGGTCACCACAAGGGTTCGATTCCTGCTTCGACCGAACACCAAAAAGTTTTTCAGCGGTGGATTATCCCAATGCTGGTGACAATTCTGAGGGTTTCAAAGCTTCTCTTAACATGGAATCGGGCAGCACTCAGTGATAAGAGAGAAGTTCACCAATGTGGTATCACAATGGACTGAATAGTCTAAGTGAGCCTGATACATCGGGCTGCCACCTAACCTAACCTAAGGGTATGGAATTTGGATTTAGCTGCAATTATGGACCCGGCAACAAGATGGTTTGGAACTACTGTGCAACGGGCACATTTTTAAAATATTTAATGTCTAAAATTTGGTCTTATTCCAACTCAAAATTTGGGGATACAAACAGATTTATTTAAACTTTTTTTTATTTGATACCCGTCGTCCAATAATGACAATCAAAAATCTTTATTTTTTGACAAAAAGTTGAGACCAATTTTGTTTTGTATAGCTCAATATTGACTTCAAACCCGACTTTCGACTTTTGAACATACATTTGGTTCAAAAAAATTTCAATTCTATATCAATTTCAGATTTGTTCTCTTATAACATACCGAAGATGTGATTTTGACATAAAGCTAACCAAAGATACAATCTCTTCAAACTTTGCCTGGTCTTGCCTTCTATAATAACCGATTATTTTGCGGAATTTTTAATGACAAACAAAATATTTTTTCATACGTAGCGATTCAATACGAATCTGATACCTTAGCGTTCTTAGGTGATGGATTATTTACCGAAAGTGTTAAAGTAAGTGTTAAAGTCTATTACAAGATACTACCCTCTGCACAAATTTTTTAACTGGAATTTGTCCTCGTTATTTACCTTGCACTTGGATTCCTTCATAAGTTCTGGCAGTTTCCTTTTCTTAGTTGATTGCAATTTCTCTTCTCTTTTCTTCTTGTAATATTCTTCGTCACTATTTAAATAGATGTTCAATTCTTTAATAAGAACTATAACAAGACCCTCACTCAGCATTAAATCCATACTCATGTTGTCATATTGGAAATTGATTAAAACATTTAAGATCTGTAAAGGGGAATTAATATAATCCTATGTTACCATCAAATTTCACAAATTCTCTACTTACCGAAGCCTTCTCTGCCGGTGGCGAGTTGTCCTTAATCATAGCTATAAATTTTCGCAATGCTCCCGAACGTCTTATTTTGGAGCGATTGCAAGCGTCTGTGGATAAAATACTTATTATATGAATACAATGCCTCCGCTCACTTTCACTCAGATCATCATTGGCCACCAATAGTTCACATGCTGCCAAAATGGCATCGGCTGAGCTGAGAATATAAAATGCTCCATGATTTTTGGATAAATTTGAAAGAATTTTCAAAGCAGCACTACGATGTTTATTTTTCTTTTCATCGGTTATAAAATGTACAATAGGAGCCAACGTGCAACTAGCTCTATTAAGTGATTCCCAGACAACATTGCTCATCTGTAGCTCCGATATAACAAGGAGACATTTGAGAATTTCACACACAAGATCCAAAGCGGCGCGCTCCTCGGGTATAATATAAGCATTTGAATTACGTGTGGAATTTTTTAGTACTTCATGATCAAAAATATCACTACGAACTCCTTCCAAGTTGCGAGCTACTTCTTCGAAATATTTTTCGCGATGTTGATTCCTCTTAAGACCCACTTTCAGAGGAGCCTGCTCATCAGTGAGTAATTTCTCCTCGCTCTCATTTGCATCATTTTTCATAATCGATGACAAAATGCGTAGTAAAATCGTTAGACCAGACGATTGTAGGAAATGTTTTAAGAACTGTGTATTCGTCAGCAGGAAACGACAAGCCCGGAAGGCCATCATTCTGGTTTGTACATCGGAAGCATCCTCTATTATACGGCATAATGCTTGGGCAATAGCAGGACAATGGGTTGTCAGTAGTTGATTGTTTTCGACTTTTGCCAAATTACCCAATAAACGGCAGGCACGACATTGTATCACAGCATTCGGAATGGACTTTAATATTGTGGCCAATGGAATTGCTATTTTACACTCCAATGCCTGAAAACATGAAAAAATGACAGAAGATATTAAGCATATACCCCTCACACAAACTATTGGCACCTACCTCCTTGCAACTTTGTTCATCCGTACAACAATTACCCATAATACTCAAAGCCACTTCTAAAATCTGCTCATGGGGTTTTGACAAAAAACGTACCATTGGTGCAACCCCACCCGCCTCTCTAAACAGAAGGATTCCACTTTTATCTTTAACCACATCTGTTCGAAGTTTTGTCAGGCCTTTTATAATGACTGATTTGTCTGTGGATGTTTTGATGACCGACAATATATTTTCCACCAGCTGACGATTCATGATGAATCCGAATCTTCTATGAGGCTATCGGAGGCAGGGCAATGTTCTTTTCTTTTGGGTGTCGATTATTTCGCACAGTTTTTCGTAATACGGTATAAGGTATCCATCCAAACAATAAGCAAAATGTCAAAATCTGAAATAGTGTACGACGTAACGTGGAGTCGTGAAGTCTCTCTCTTATCTGTGACGCCGTTCGCACTTTGATGACTCTGTAGTAAGAAAAATAGTTATACAACTATTCAATAATATTAACCCTTTCACTACCGATTTCCTCAATAGAGGGCATGCGTACAAATTTCAATTTAACATCGATCAATATGGAAAAAATATGAGAAAAAATATAAGATATCAGATTTTATATTATTTTCTCATATTTTTACCATATTGATCGATGTTAAATTGAAATTTGTTTGCAAATATTTTACCAAACACAAAAATGGTGCATTTGTGATGAAATATGGAAGGTATGTTGGTAATCTTTGCCAGCAATTCAAGGTTCGCTTTCATTCTCATCTTATTAATAGACAATTTTTTGCAACAATATCGAGATCGCCAACTACTATTAGAAAATTTCTAGTGTTAGTAAATAATTTACAATAAATTAATAAAAATCAAAGCAAAACAAACAATGCGCTAAAAATTATTAAGAATAAATCAATAATGCAGTTTGCCATATATTTCTTAAAGGTCGGTAAGCACCTCTTGCAACATTTCCGGTACTCATAAGAAATACATTGGAGTTTCCGCCACCGGAAATTCCGTGAGCTGTTATTATCGATTTTTACAGTTTGCCCCTTATGCGCCTTGCAGACTATAAGTTTATCCGGACCACATTGGCCACATTATAAGTTAAGTCCGAAGGCATAATCGATACTGCTGTATGTTTATGGGATCGATAACACATTTACCGATTATTTAGTCATCAACGAATTGTTGTATCGATTGGACACACTGTAAGATTCTTTACAAACACAGACGTTCCGTCCGGAAAAGTATAGTCTGTAAGACGAATTAAGGCCGGTATGCACCCCTAAAAAAATTTCCGGTACCCATAAGAAATGCACTGCTATTTTTTCTATCGAAAATTTCGTGAGGTGTTGTTATCGATTGTTTACATTTTGCTGCGATAAGAGATGTATGACAAAATTGTATTATTTGCATGAAACATGCATTTTCGCAAGAGCTGCTATAAGAAATACATGGAAATCTGTATTATCAGCATGTACCAGGTTCCCTAAAATGTACTGCTATTTGCTCACGAAAATCCCGTGAGTGGTTATTATCGATTTTTTATATTTATGGATAGACAATTTCGTGCAAATTAAAATTTCGATAGAAAAGCTAGGTACGAATTTCTTATAGAAACGATTTTTTTTCTAGAAGTCTAGGCTTATCTTGGCGTGGTAGACTTGCTATACAAATAGATGTTGGCAAGCTTCCGACTACTTTGACGTTTTCTGTTGCACAACTGTTACTGTTATAGCCAAAATCTGTTGAAATACAGTAATTTGTGAGCTGAAAAAAAAAATCATTGGCGTTTGTTATTATTGTTAGACAGATTTTCTGAGCATATATCTTAATTTGTGAAAAATTCGCAATACCTTAAAATTATTTTTGGGCAGTAGCAGATAATGTTTGTTATTTCGACAACTTCCCCAACCAAAAAGCAAATACAGTGAACCTCTCAAACTTGGACACTCTGAAAACCGGACACCTCCCAAATGTGGACAGATGTTTGGGGACGTTTGCTATACTAACACATTAAAATTAACCTCTCTTAACTGGACACCTCCCAAATTGGGACAAAATTTTGGCGGCCGTGGCGGCCTACCTTTCAGAGGTTTCACTGTATACATTTTTACTCAAAACACCCAAAGAAAGTAGTAGACATGTCAAGTCACCTAAAACACCAAAAAGTTTGCTGAGAATGAGAAAGCATCGACAAAACAGCAAAAAGTTAGCTGAGAATGAGAAAGCATCGACAAGACTTTTCGCAAGAGTCCGGAAAGCATCTCAAGCGAAACTTCCTGTTGCATGTTAAGGCGGGTATGCACCTCTAACCGAAATTTCAGCTACCCTTAAGAAATGCATTGCTATATATTTGCTAACGAAAATTCCGTGATGCGTTATTATCGATTGTTTACTTTTTGTTCCCATAAGAAATATATTGCAAAACTGTGTTATTGGCACTCGAACGAAATTTCCGCCAGAGGTGCATATGGGCCTTTCTTAAAGACCGGTAAGCAGTGTTGCCAACTCCCCAAGGCCAAAAAGCACCAAAAATATATTATAAATTCCATATATTATAAATTCTACCACCGTCCTCCACAAAATCGAAAATTAAATGCTCTACTAAAAAAAAACAAAAAAAAAACCTTCGGAAGGTGTATTATAGAACTTTTGGGAATTGAATTGTAAGAAGTTTAGGTGGGTATTAAGATCGAGTTTAGCTGCTAAAATAGTCATATTTTCACAATTACTTTTCTTTAATAATTCATTTTAAGGAATACTGATATAGTTTTCACTTTAGCGGCAAAACTCGAACATTTTGATCAGTGATGTTTTTCAACTTTCAAAATATTAATATATGGAAGGAGTCTGTTGCTTATTTCAGTTGTGCGTGCTTTTGTGAATTTAATACAAACGTTTTTAATGACATCTCTACCAAATTCAAAAATTCGACACTCATCGCTCGACTTTCCTACAGAATACCCTAAATAACAATATTAATTAAAAAATAATCAATACCAACTTCCTAACAATCAAATTCTATATTTGGCAATAAATTTGAGTTTCTTCGGCTCTTGGAAGTCTAATCAAAATTTTTGTATCAATTAAACTTAATACTGTTCAAAATAAAAAAGCACCAAAAGCACTAAATGAAAATGCCAGAAAGCACCAAGTTGGTGCTTTTTTTGAAAAGGCACCAAAAAGGCAATTTGATGCTTTTTAGAAATCAAAAAGCACTGAATTTGGTGCTAAAAGCACCAAATTGGCAACACTGCCGGTAAGCACATCTATCGGAAATAAAACAGTGGTTTAGAATATGTCTTGTCTAATGTCTAATAAAACCGAAGGCCATAAATCGTGCAAATGTTGCCAATTCGACCAAATCTAAATTAATTCTAAAATTTTATGATATTGCCGACATTTTTGAACAATGCAATTAAAAGAAAGAAAATATAAAGCACTTAATTTGGTTGCATTACATACAAGCAACCCTGTGCATGGCATATATATAAAATAAAATTACAGCAATTTTTTCTTTGTTTCTTGTAATTTCACATGTTTTCATATTTATTTATTAAATATCTATCATTTTTAAAATTATAACAAAAATACAAATGTGTTTTTAACTTAAAATTCTAAATACATATATTTATTATACTTAATCACTTAAAAAAAACTGCAAATACCACAAAATTAAGCGTTTTTCTCTTTCCGTAAAAGAGGAAGAGAGAATTTATATATATAAAAATATTACAGTGATTTTTGTTTTTGATATTGTTCAATTTAGCTGTTTCCTAACATCCATATTTATTGGTAACCTCAGTTAACTTCTTTTTTGCAAATTAACAAAATGTTTTATGTAATATAACAAAATTTGTTTAATTCTTCTACCAGTGTTTGCTGCATTAGCATTTTTGAAAATACATGGCATTACAAAACATAGATAATAAACTTTTTGTTTTTTTTTTATGTCCTATAAGGCTTTCTAAGGAGAACGCTTACATTAAGACTAAGTATATACATAAAGAAAATATGGGATAAATATATCTTTAATTTAATTTTACTCATTTCTAAGATGCAAGCAATTATGGTACTGGTATTTGTTTAATACATTCTCAGTTTAGATTTATGCAATGTCATTAAATTAAGTACATTTGCGAATATCACCTCTTGACTTTGTAAAACTTGCCTAGGGAGAGTTACACTGATGCGATATACAAAATATACAAAAAAATTGTAATTGTATGACATTCAAGATAACTCGCCTGCTCGCAAAATCTTTGTGAGTTTGGCCGATTTAAAGATACTTCATTTATTGAATCAATGGGTCGGGCGGGGGGACGGATATACTATGGAACTTTTGTTCCGGCGTTTTGATTGATTGATATGTTTCGGTTCGGTTCTTTTTTCCAATATTTATTACTTTGTGCTCCTTTCTTTTATTAATGAATATAAACTTAAAACTATCTTTACAAACTAAATAAAATTATTGGGGAGGGTAGGGCTTTTGTTTATTAAAAAATTAATAAATTATTTATGAAGACGAAGAAGAAAACCACAGTGTTTTTGTTTGATTTGTTTATGGTTTTTGATTAATGATTTTGCTTTTAATTGTTGCCAGCAGCAGCGATTATTCTCTGTCTCGTCGTTTCAGCGGTCTGTGATGCACAGTTGGCATAGTCCTCGAATTTCGCCATTGATTCAGCAAATTTGGTATTGCCATTGATCTCGTGCTTGCCATTTGCAGTGGACGATTTGATGGCACCATTTGAATATAATTTATTGCTTGCCTTTCCCTGTAAGCAAAAAAAGAAAAAAAAGAGAAATTTTTGAGTGATGATTTAAATATTTAAGAACACTTAAACTTAGAATTTCAACACTTAATTTGTTTTTAATCTAAGCAATTATATACTATGTTGTGACGATCGAAGAAGAACCTATTAAATCTGTCAAAGTAACAAGGTTGCATTTTTCTGCTACACACAATGAAAATTATGAATATCTGCAGCAAAAAGTGTGCTGAAATAGCACAAGTAAAATTTCGTTCATAGTGATCGAATCCCATTTTAGTTTTTCGATTAATTTTTGGAAGATGATCACCGCCCTTCCGGTTTTGTATTTCGAAATCTTGATCTTAATGTAGCCCACAAGTTGGTATGCCAAACAGTGTTACCGTTGGAAATTTTGAAAAAGTCGCAAAAAAGTCGCATATTCAAAAAAAGGTCGGACAAAAAGGTCGCATAATGCATAAAAAGCATAAAAAAGTCCCTTACATTTGTGGAGTTTTTTTTATTACATAAACACCGCGTTGGTTAGATGTCCATTGTGATGCCATACGTAATTAACTTCGCTTTTATTAATGTGCAACTTCCAAAAAAGTAGTTTGGATCCCCAAATTGTGATCCGGAAGTAGTGCAAACATGGATATTTTTGCCATTAAAAATTCTCGTAATTTGGAAAACGTTCTCAAAAGAACTTCCAAGAAGTGAAAAAATCAAACGGCACAGGTTCAAATCCCGGCGGAGATGAAATCTAAGTTTTTTATTATTATTTTTTTACTTTTTTATTGATTTCCTATTTTTTGTAAAATTTAAGTGTCCAAAATTTAAATTGTCACTTAACATGTAGGACTGCATTGGAAAAAAAAACCGATAGGGTATTCTGGGATGCGCTTTAAAAGAAACGTTTGTGAGCTTGTCCAAAAGGACTGCTTCGGAAGTGGAAAAAAAAATTGATGGGGTATTCCGGGATGCGCTTTGTATAACAACTTCCAATTTTTTTTTGCTGGGTGAGTGCTGTCCAATTCTATGTTTAGCTCAATGACAAGGGAGCCACCGTGGTGCAATGGTTAGCATGCCCGCCTTGCATACACAAGTTCGTGGTTTCGATTCCTGCTTCGACCGAACACCAAAAAGTTTGTCAGTGGTGAATTATCCCACTTCAGTAATGCTGGTGACATTTCTGAGGGTTTCAAAGCTTCTCTAAGTGGTTTCACTGCAGTGTGGAACTCCGTTCGTACTCGGGTATAAAAAGGTGGTCCCTTATTATTGAGCTTAACATGGAATCGGGCAGCACTCAGTGATAAGAGAGAAGTTCACCAATGTGGTATCACAATGGACTGAATAAGTGAGCCTGATACATCGGGCTGATTGAATAAGTGAGCCTGATACATCGGGCTGCCACCTAACCTAACCTAAGGGAACTCATTTTTATAGCGGAGTTGAAAGGGCATTTCACATTGAGGTGAGAAGCTTTGAAACACTCAGCTTCCACCGCTGAAAAACTTTTTGATGTTTGGTCGAAACTGGGGTTGATTTTTTGGCCCTTTGTATGCAGGACGGGTCATGGCACCACGGTGGCTCCCGCGTAAGGCGCACGGTGAATACCCATTTATAAAAATTACTTTACAATTAAGCATTTCATTTTGTGCGAAAAGTCGCACAAAAAGTCGCATGGCGCCAAAAAAGTTACAAAATGCGACTAAAGTCGCACAACGCTAACACTTATGCCAAATATTTCATGTTTTTTCAAATTTTTACTCATTTTCTCAGCAGAAGCTATTTCTTTATATTTTTTCATAAAAACTTGAAAACATTTGTTGGGGATGTTTTGGAGAATTATCATTTAAATTGGGAATTTTTGAGGACGGATGCGTCTTAACTGGCCATACTGAACCCTCAAAAAAAATCGCTTCTGTACCATATACCCCAAACACATTTTGCTTCAAGCATATATATTTTCAGGATGGGTCCAAACAAAATATTGTTTGTATTGCTCAAACATATTATGTTTCACCTTAGACAAACACTGGTAGAAAAAAAAATTAATGAAATTGTCTTTGTGTATATATATTTTTAAGGTGCCAATTGGTTACTTACATTATTTTACTTGCAGCATACTCTCTAGGTCTCACTTTCTAAACACATATGTTTATAGGCTATTTCCAAAGTAATATATGTTTGCATGCAAGCATATTATATTTACAAACATTTTATGTCCCAAAGAAATGTATTGTTATATATTTGCTATTGACAATTCCGTGGGACGTTGTTATCGATTGTTTACGTTTGGCTCTCATAAGTAATACATCGAAAAACTGTGCTATCGCCATGCAAACGAAATTTTCGCTAGAGGTGCAAACCGAGCTTTAAAAACTAAAACTTTTACCAAATTTTATTCGGTATACTGTTAGAAAAATACAGCAGCAGATACTGACTGATTTTTTAGCAGATGTTTTTCCCCATGGGTTAGGTTAGGTAAGATATAGTGGCAACCCTTTGTATTAGCCTCACTTTAACTATTCAGTCCATTGTGATATCACAGTGGTGAACATCTCCCTTATCACATAGTGCTTCCCGATTCTACACGCAGAGAAGGAATATGATCAACTCAACCATGTTTCGAGAGCAAAATGTTATTTTTGAACAGTGACCATGGAGCATTTTTGTCGCAAAAATGTTGTTTTCTCGGCAAACATATACATGGTTGCCGAAGTCAGATATATGCTTTTTGAGAAAATTACATGGTTGCCGCAAACATGTTACATGTTCTCCGTCCAAAAATAACATTTTGCTCTCGAAACATTGTTGAGGTGATCATATTCCTTCTCTAGGTGTATAGTTAGCTCAATGGCAAGGGACCTCCCTTTTTATAGCTACCTACTTAGAAGGGATAAATCACCCTAGAACTTCTTGGTGCTTGGTCGAGACTGAGTTTGAACCCACGACCCTTGTATACAGGGCGAGCATTCTAATGAATGCACTACGGTGGCTTCTATGGGTGTTCATATAAATATTTTAAAAAATTCTAATACTGATTACTTAATAAAACGTTTTCTCGTCCAGTTATTAATAATCGGGCTTGAATTCATAGATGATTCTCCTATAAAGTTTTAGTAGTTATTAATATTGGTTAACTTACCTTTTCTCTCTTCAAGTAGGATTTCTTATAGAAGTCCGAGAATAAGAAATAGAACATAACAGCATGGGCTCCAATGAAATAGGCAAAACCAATTGGGAAATTGCAATCATTTTTGAAGAACAATTGGAATGAGTGAATCATAACCAAAACAAATTGGACCATTTGCAAAACAGTGAGATACTTCTTCCACCATAAATATTTTTGAACTTTGGGTCCCATGGCAGCCAACATGTAATAGGTGTACATAATGATGTGTACGAATGTGTTGAGGAAACCGAAGAATGTTGAATGACCACCAGGTGTAAATTTAACACCCCACCAAACGGACACAGGCATAATACCATGATGAATAACATGAAGTGTAGAGACTTGATCGTAACGTTTTCGCATCACAAAGAAGAAGGTATCAAAGAATTCGGTGAATTTTGAAAAGAAATACCACCAGCATCCGCTCGCCGTCTGAAAATAAAAAAGTGAATTAAATAAATGGATTCAGCAATCAGACAACAAAAATTATATAAAATCATACAATAAGAAATACGTAGAAAACTGCCTTATCGGCATGCAAGAGGGATTGCCATCAAAGCTGCAAAAGTTCTGGATATGAATTGGAGGACGAAAATGTCTCTTCTACAAGAACAACAAATGTATTACCGACGTTGCGGTCGAAGCGCTGCTTTGATAAATTGTTTATAAAGACAAGAGGACGAAAATGTCTCTTCTACAAGAACAACAAATGTATTACCGACGTTGCGGTCGAAGCGCTGTTTTGATAAATTGTTTATAAAGGCATCGGCAGTTATAATTTCAAATTGTCTGCCAAAAAATTTAATGGAATGAAAACATTTGTAAAAAAGAACATTTATTACTACAAAGTAGGTTTTAAATCCTATTTTCTTTAAGTTTCGTAAAGTCGGCAGAGAACTAAACTGGGTGACGCCGACGGAAACTGTATGATATTTGGGAGAAGCGCCGACAAAAACTGCATGATATTAAAGAAATTGTCCTCATGACTGCCACCTACTGACGCAGTTTCGCTTCACAGTTTCGTCCTCTTGTATTTTTATTCCCTCTGTTTACATTAGACTTAGGGTTGCCATATGCGCTTTACAGACTATCAGTTATTCCGGACGACAGTGCTCGTGTCGAACATATCCCATATATTGTGCACATTATAAGTTAAGTCCGAAGGCATAATCGATACTGCTGCATGTTTATGGGATCGATAACACATTTACCGATTATTAAGACATCGCCGACAAGTCGTATCGATTCGACACACTGTAAGATTCTTTACAAACACCGACATTCCGTCCGGAATAACTGATAATCTGTAATGCGCATTACGGGCTTGATTTGGCTTGATTGTCAAATTTTTTAATGCGTGTTAAGTGGAAAAGTGATTTATCAAGTTTTTTGTAAGTTCATTTTCTCTCTCTAATTTATTTTAAAAACAAATCGAAAGAGAATATTTTTACTATCAATAAAAACTATAGTTGTATTCATTTTTTTTATGTGCCATTATAATTTAAGAATATAGTTATCTTTAGGTATGTATCTCATTTATGAAAAAAAAAAATAATAAAAAAACTAATTAAATCCAATAGTAGGAGTATTTTTATTTGTCAAGTATTCATATATTTTAGAACATTTTATTATGGTCAAAGCCGAAAGTAACTTAATTCTTTTCTCCAATCTTAAGTTGAATCAAAAGAAACCAACAACTCAACGATTATATTTATATTAAAATAATAATATTCAGTGTAAAGCAAAAAAAGTGTCCCAATTTTTACTTTTTAAGTTTGTAAACAAAAAACAGCCGTTAAATTCACAAGTGATCCAAATTTCCATATTTTGAATGTATAAAAATATTTTAGTTCTAAATATCGAGATCTTCCCATAAATCTCGATTGATTTCAATACAATTGCAATGGGAAAATATCAGTTGTCTCTTTCAACAAAATTTCTTTGAAAATAACAAAATAAGAAAGGTGGTGTTCTACCGGTACATAAAGTATTTCAAGCACATTTTATAGGCCGACGTATACCTCTAAGGTGAGTACTAAGTTCGAGTTTAGCCGCTAAAATCAAAACTAAATCTGCTAAAACAGAATAAAAGTATATCTTTTGTTGCAAATTTTATTATAACTTGATGGGGAATGATCCAATGTAAAAATTTTAATTGAAAATTGCCATTAAAGCTGCAAAAGTTCTGGATATGAATCAGTTTATAAAACTGTGTGAAAATTTTTATTTTTGATGAAATTATTTATTAAAGAGAAGTAACCGTGAAAAAATGGCTAATTTAGCGAGATAATGCCAACTTTATTCTGACCTTTAGCAACTATTTCCGACACACATAAGGAATGCATTGCTGTATAATTGCCGTGGGCTGTTATTATCGACTGCTTACAATGTGCTCCTATAATCAGAGAATGAAGCCGATCCATTTTTGTCGGCGGCGGCGGACACTAAATTTTTTCCTCCGGCGGCTTGACGGCTGAGCCGATATAAATTTGTTCACTCGGCGGCGGACAATTATCCATTATAAAATCAATTTGAAGTTAATCGAATGGTAATGAGATTAGTTGTACAACTTATCTTACAAACAAATTTACTTTTCGTTCAAATTTTCTGAGCTAAATTTTTGCTAAATTATTATAGCAGCTTAAATATGATTGGTTGTGTTCTAAATTTTGGAAAAAATACGACAATTATATATAAATTTTTCTGATTTAAATCGATATTTGTGATAAATTGGCGGCTAAATTTGAGTCGAGATGAGTCGACATATTCGGCGGCGGCGTCGACTGCCAAAAAATGGTCGGCGGCGACTGAAATCGGCGGCGCGGCTCGGCGGCTTCATTCTCTGCCTATAAAACTGTGTTACAGGTACGCAAACGAAATTTCCGCTACAGTTGCATACCGCGTTTTGTGAAAAACATGTAAACAGTCGATAACAACGTCTATCAAATATTCGCATTCAAAATTAGCCATAACTTTATTATTAATAGCAATAAATTGTATGCATATTCGAATTTAAAAGTGTTAATAATAATTGACACTAATTTATATTCTTTAGAAATTCTATTTGTTCTTAAAAATTTTTACTTTTATTCTTAAAAAAAAAGAACAATATTTCTATTTATTCTTGAAAATGTATTTTCGAATCTCTTGATAATGAAGATGAAGACGTTTTTATGATTTACTAACGGTTTCTAATATCCATCTACTCACGTGGTAATAACTCTTAGCTTAGTCAATCAATTTTGTTTAATTTATGCGCATACTTAACTTCATTTTAGCAAAGCCCTCAAGCAAATTCTATTTCTACTAATTCTAAGTTTACTATCTGCTTAATATTGGGGTCAAACAATCAAACAAACTTTCACGGGGACAGAGTATCTAGTCATAGTTGAATATGGGATGGTTTTGAGGTGGGTGTGTTTCATAACTGTTTTTATTAAAGCAAAACTAAATTAACGTATTCAATTTGGGAAACTTCTAAACGGTTCGCTATGGTCGATAAGGCAGTTGTTGTGACTCAGCAAAAACCTATATCGTTAAAAATTATTCAATTGAAATAACTTTCTAACATTATTCTTTTGAGGAATACACAAATTTCTATAACAGGATCCTCATACAATATCCATAAATGGGGCCGGTATGAAATTTTCGTCAGAATGAAAGATTATGTTCGGTATAGTGGTAACCTGTAATTTGATACTCGCTTAAACTATTCAGTCCTTTGTGATACCACAAGTGGTGAACTTCTCTTTTTGGTTTTCGCTTGAAAGTGAGATTGAACCCATGAAACTTTGTATGTAAAGCTGGCAGCCTAGCCAAGGTACTACTGTGGTTAGGACAATGTTATCGATTATTTACTTCTTCACCCATTAGAAATAGATAGACAGAACAGTTTTTTTTTTTGGGTAGCCAGAGTTTCTCATTGGACTTTGCCTGTTATAACTAAATGGTTCTATTCTTTCTCCCGTTTTGCACGTGTGCAGTAATTTCATTAATCTTTTGTCAACAAATATTGTTTATTTGTTTGCTATACAGTAGTATAGCAAACATATAGCATATACATATGAATGGTGAAGATCTCCATCCTATTGATTTAACAAAATGTGCCAGTCATTCTATTCATTCTTATTCTCAAAATATTATAATTAATAACCACAGAAAAGAGTAAACTTTTGGATTAATACTAAATGAAAATTTGAATAATTCAATCGTTGACAGTAAGAATAGACTTATAAGTATTAGCATCGTTATCTTGAACAATTCTGGACTGTTGCCACTGATTTGTGTAAATTTATGTAAATATTATCTAATTTCCATATACCTCAACAACATAGTAGTTAATGTTATTGTAATGAAAAAATCAATTCATTATAACAGGTTGGCTGATAAGTCCCCAGTCTGACACATAGATGGCGTCGCTAGTATTAAATGCATATTATTCTTATATAGTACCAACCTTCAAATGATTCGTGTCAAAATTTGACGTCTGTAAGTCAATTAGTTTGTGAGATAGAGCGTCTTTTGTGAATCAACTTTTGTTATTGTGAAAACAAAATGAAAAAAAAGGAATTTCGTGTTTTGATAAAAATACTGTTTTCTGAAGGGGAAAAATACGGTGGAAGCAAAAACTTGGCTTGATAATGAGTTTCCGGACTCTGCCCCTGGGAAATCAACAATAATTGATTGGTATGCAAAATTCAAGCGTGGTGAAATGAGCTCGGAGGACGGTGGACGCCCGAAAGAGGTGGTTACCGACGAAAACATCAAAAAAATCCACAAAATGATTTTGAATGACCGTAAAATGAAGTTGATCGTAAAATGAAGTTGATACCTTAAAGATATCAAAGGAACATGTTGGTCATATCATTCATCAATATTTGGATATGCGGAAGCTCTGTGCACAATGGGTGCCGCGCGAGCTCACATTTGACCAAAAACAACAACGTGTTGATGATTCTGAGCGGTGTTTGCAGCTGTTAACTCGTAATAAACCCGAGTTTTTCCTTCGACATGTGACAATGGATGAAACATGGCTCCATCACTACACTTCTGAGTCCAATCGACAGTCGGCTGAGTGGACAGCGACCGGTGAACCGTCTCCGAAGCGTGGAAAGACTCAAAACTCCGCTGGCAAAGTAATGGCCTCTGTTTTTTGGGATGCGCATGGAATAATTTTTATCGATTATCTTGAGAAGGGAAAAACCATCAACTGTGACTATTATATGGCGTTATTGGAGCGTTTGAAGGTCGAAATCGAGGCAAAACGGTCCCATATGAAAAAAGTGTTGTTCCACCAAGACAACGCACCGTGCCACAAGTCATTGAGAACGATGGCAAAAATTCATGAATTGGGCTTCAAATTACTTCCCCACCCACCGTATTCTCCAGATCTGGCCCTCAGCGACTTTTTCTTGTTCTCAAACCTCAAAAGGATGCTCGCAGGGAAAAAATTTGGCTGCAATGAAGAGGTGATCGCCGAAACTGAGGCCTATTTTGAGGCAACACCGAAGGAGTACTACCAAAATGGTATCAAAAAATTGGAAGGTCCTTATAATCGTTGTATCGCTCTTGAAGGGAACTATGTTGAATAATAAAAAACGAATTTTGACAAAAAAAATGTGTTTTTCTTTGTTAGACCGGGGACTTATCAGCCAACCTGTTATTCTTCCGATTTAGGCAAAATTGGAAACAACCTTAGCGAAGATGTCCCCATACTTTCCACAGAAGATTTAGATAAGGTTCCGGCTGTGTAAATGTCGCTCGATGTGGCCAAATATTGTCAGAAACCCGACAATTGACCACATATCTTGCTGAAACCTAGCCGGTATCCTTGTGAACTCATCACTGCTAAGGAGCAAAAATAAAAATTCCTCAAATTCTCCTATACCTCTAATAGATGTGTATTGTCGGTTAAATCATTAATGTACTTTTGTGCCTTAACCCCATTTTCATGAAGCTCCGTTAGAGCTACGTTAGCTAAAAATCTTTTAAACCGCTCTATGAACATATATATCATCTTCCCTATGTATTCCATATGCCAGTTAGGAACTTAACTGTTGAAAATTTTTCAATTAAAGTTAACCAGAAAGAAGATAATTGAAATATAATTTATGTTAACTGACAGTTAAAGCCTAACGGAGCTACATGAAAATGGCTTTAGCTTTATATTTCCCATTTTTATTTTTACTTAATTGTGTGCTCGTTTCGGGGCGTTAGTCAATTTAAATTTAAAGTCTAGAGATTTTGTAGAAGTTTAGATTTTTCAATTAAAGTTATCCAGAAAGAAGATATTTGCAATTTAATTTCTGTTAACTGACAGTTAAAGCCTAACGGAGCTACATGAAAATGGCCGTTAATATGGCTTTAGTTTTATATTTCCCATTTTTATTTTTACTTAATTGTGTGTTCATTTCGGGGCATTAGCCAATTTAAATTTAAAGTCTAGAGATTTTGTAGAAGTTTAAAAATGTTTCTCCAAATCGGTTATGATTTCAATATTTGTATATGGGAATCTTAACCTTTATATAACTACCAACAAATTTGAAGGAGTTGAGATGGTATCAAAAATTTTGTTGAGAAGATGGTATTAAAAACAGTGGCGAAGGGTATAATATAGTCGGCCCCGCCCGACTTTAGACTTTACTAACATGTTATTCTAAAGAAATTTAGAGGTGATGTCAGAGACATCATGTCGCCTATTGGAGACTCTGTCTTTATGGATTAGCCTAAAGCAAGATGTATGACTAACACCAAAATTTGTTTATGCAAATTATGACAAAATGTATATGTATATTTGGGAAGCTTTCGATAATACACAAAACCGAAAAAAGAGCTAGTCATTTATACTGTTTTTAACAAATATTGAGAAGAATTTATCTGAATTCTTCACTCTAAATGTGGTAAGATAACAGGTAAAGCCCAGTATAAAGTATAGCAGGCATTTTGTCGGAATGCACCCTTAGAAAAAATACTTTTGTCAGGAACGAAAAACAAATACATCCGAATTTATGACAGCGATGCAACGATTTCCTTTAAAGAAAATTTTGTTAGCATCAAAAGAAAAAGTTACACACAGAGAAGTTGGTTGGTTGGAAATCGGTTGTAATAATAAACATACCGATTATACAACAAAATATCAAATGTATCAACAAATATTCTGTATTTACCAAATTGGTTCTATTCTTAAGACCATCTGTGAGCGATTACAAGAAAAAGTTATTTATGGCAATATAGAAATAATTGGGTTAACCAAATGCCTCTACTGTTAATAATTTTATTGGAAATTGATGGGTAGAACCTACCAAGAAATCGTTTTGCAACTTTCATTTAATACTCTACATAATCATTCGGTTGCACAAACCGAATGTTATTTGAAATACTTTTGATTGTCAATTTAATTATTTGTCAAAGAAAAAAAATTATATTTGGCATCGAGAAAAAATAAAACTAAAACGTATGTATGTAGTTCTTAAAATGAAACCAAAACTTTTTATATACCATATTTTTCTAATAGTTAGGGGTGAAACATTGCTAGAAGAACGATATTTTGAATTTGGAGGAAGTAATAGTCAAGATTTGGTTAATAAGGCTCATAGTATTGGTATCATTATAGAGGTAAATTTGTATGACCAAACTGCTGCAAAATTCACTGATATTTATTCCTTTCCAGACTGCTTTACTTTCCAGAATTGGAAAATTTTGAATGTGATGCTTCCTCATAGCATATTGACAAAGAGATGCGCTAAACATGGTCGGTGTAGACCGCGTTGCCCGTTCATACTACAATCAATGCTGATTGCTATGTGAGCTTCATCTAAAACCGTCTCAGATACATAAATGTATTTAGTTATAATAATTTTATTTACTCTATCAATGTAACATATATAAGCATTTTTAAATAAAATATAATACTTTGCGAAAACGACATTAATTTGCAATTTGATTGTGGGTGCTGTTTAGGTTGGGTAATCCAACCAAATGGAGAAGGGAGTCACGACCAATTTCGGAAGAGAAAATTCTTCTTTCAGTGTACCAATAAGAAAGGACTGGTAGTAACTGTAGAAAACGCATTTGCTACAGTTGTATATACTAAAAAAAATGTACTCTGTCTTTAATACTTTTTGTATTGATTCCGAGCCAAAGAAGAGAGGAATTGATCAAAGAAATCTTTAAAGATTCACTTTAAATAGCCCAATTCTGAATATTCCCTAGGGAATGTGTTCCCTGGGAATTCATTTTCCCCGGGAATAAAATCCACCTATTCTAAACAGTAGGGGAGGGGAATGACATGGGAGAAATAATTCCGAGTATTCGAAGTCAGCTGTTTTACTTCAAATTTTTGACTACTTAGACTATTCAGTACAATGTGGTATCCCAATGTACTGAATAGTCTAAGTGAGCCGGAAACATCGGGCTGCCACCTAACCTAACCTACTTCAACTGCTTTATTTTAATACATTTTTAATATTAAAATTTTTAATTGAAATTGTATTAAATTGATGTAAAAGTTGAGTTAAACGCGAAAAACGTCAAAAATGTTTAGTGCCGTGTTTATGGTAGTAGCTGAGGAGAGGCGTATCAACGTAACAAGGTCTAAAGGATAGAAAGGATAAGCGATGCCATTAACCCACTTGAGTTGCCTGAAACGTTGTAACTACATGCTTGTACATGAAGAGGTTGTTACTAATGGCGTTTTCTTTTCTTGTAAAAAGGGCACTTTTTTTGCATTTTGCTCGGAAAATGTACTTTTTAGGTTCTTTTCTAAAAATAACAGGCAAAAGTGCGAAAAGGCTTCGAATTCTGCTGTGAAAATAGCGCCACGCATAGAGGCAAATTACGGGCATTTTCAGCACTGCCAACAAACGAGAGTGCTGCGATTGCCCTGTTTCCTTCTTTGAATTCTTTTCTGCCCGCTGAAATTATAGCATTTTTTTAGGTTGCTGGCAACATTTTAAAAATGCGCATTCTGTACAGACAAAATGAAGGCAAAGCACTTTTTTCAGAAAAAAACCATTAGTTTATGGAATTTATAGGGTTAAAGTGGCAGCCCGATTTGATTCGGACTCACTTAGACCATTCAGTCCATTGTGATACAATATTATAGGGTAAATAATCCAGCCTTCAAATACCTGTTGGATGTATTAGCAGCCCACATTCCACCTCAACGCAAGTCTTTTGGATTATCTCCACTAGTAAGAGTAGGTGCTACGCTTCTTTGTCGAAGGTGGCTACCAAAAAGGGCATATGAAAAGATCGAGACATATCTGTGGCCCAGAGTAGCCTAAACAAAGTTCATAAAGAAGTCAACTTAAAAAAATATATTCATATAATCTCATGTGTAGAAAATTTTATTTATGCATAAGTATGTACACTAATAGAAAACATACGTTCCATAGTCGTGTACGGACGGTGACAAAATGAAACGGAAACTTTCACAGAAAATCAAAACGGAATGTTCACAATTTCGTCCACGGGCGTTCTCGATGTCATGAACGGCATTCGTTTTTCTTTGGCCATGAAAAGTCTTAAAATAATCGTCAGACGTTATTATGGCAACTCCTTCGGTGGTGCAATGTGCTAAGGCGAATGTTAACGTGTATGGTGCAGAAAACACAGGTTCGAGTCACGCTAGCGGAAATCTTTTTTTAATTTTGTTTATAAAGTCGTAACCATAACGTTTTCAGATCATGAACCCTGGTTGTTGTTTTGACAACACATGGTGTCATTTTATCGTTGTCAGATTGACACCGCCTGTTCACAGTTCGACACCACATGTTTGTTGATTCACTTTCATGAACGAATCGTTTTGAAATGTGCACGCCGTTCATGATTTTTTTCTATGAGTGTATACAATATTTTTACAATATTAAATTGTGCCGACGGGCTTTTTGGGCAGCAAATAAATCAATGACTTCTTCAGTCGGCACATTTATTCGGCGATGAACCGACATTAATG